>NC_064627.1:539014622-540369622 GCF_023864275.1 Schistocerca cancellata
GACCTTACGACTTATCTTAGAAGAAAGATTAAGGAAAGACAAACCTACGTTTCTAGCATTTGTAGACTTAGAGAAAGCTTTTGACAATGTTGACTGGAATACTCTCTTTCAAATTCTAAAGGTGGCAGGGGTAAAATACAGGGAGCGAAAGGCTATTTACAATTTGTACAGAAACCAGATGGCAGTTATAAGAGTCGAGGGACATGAAAGGGAAGCAGTGGTTGGGAAGGGAGTAAGACAGGGTTGTAGCCTCTCCCCGATGTTATTCAATCTGTATATTGAGCAAGCAGTAAAGGAAACAAAAGAAAAATTCGGAGTAGGTATTAAAATCCATGGAGAAGAAATAAAAACGTTGAGGTTCGCCGATGACATTGTAATTCTGTCGGAGACAGCAATGGACTTGGAAGAGCAGTTGAACGGAATGGATGGTGTCTTGAAGGGAGGATATAAGATGAACATCAACAAAAGCAAAACGAGGATAATGGAATGTAGTCGAATTAAGTCGGGTGATGTTGAGGGTATTAGATTAGGAAATGAGACACTTAAAGTAGTAAAGGAGGTTTGCTATTTGGGGAGCAAAATAACTGATGATGGTCGAAGTAGAGAGGATATAAAATGTAGACTGGCAATGGCAAGGAAAGCGTTTCTAAAGAAGAGAAATTTGTTAACATCGAGTATAGATTTAAGCGTCAGGAAGTCATTTCTGAAAGTATTTGTATGGAGTGTAGCCATGTATGGAAGTGAAACATGGACAGTAAATAGTTTGGACAAGAAGAGAATAGGAGCTTTCGAAATGTGGTGCTACAGAAGAATGCTGAAGATTAGATGGGTAGATCACATAACTAATGAGGAAGTATTGAATAGGATTGGGGAAAAGAGAAGTTTGTGGCACAACTTGACCAGAAGAAGGGATCGGTTGGTAGGACATGTTCTGAGGCATCAAGGGATCACCAATTTAGTATTGGAGGGCAGCGTGGAGGGTAAAAATCGTAGGGGGAGACCTAGAGATGAATACACTAAGCAGATTCAGAAGGATGTAGGTTGCAGTAGGTACTGGGAGATGAAGAAGCTTGCACAGGATAGAGTAGCATGGAGAGCTGCATCAAACCAGTCTCAGGACCGAAGACCACAACAACAACAACAGTTTATCGTTCACATTTCACCTGCAGATCAAATACGAGAGGCTTTCAATAAGTAATGCAACACATTTTTTTCTCTGCTAATTTCGTTTGAAAAGATGCGGAATTTGTTGTAGGACATTGTGGAATTTTCTCGCTTAGGCCCCTCTAGTTTCATGAAGTTCTAATAGATGGCTTCGCTATACGGAGCTTTCAAAATGGCGTGTGTAACGGAGGTGCGCTCCACGCAGAGCTGTCATTGAGTTTCTTTTGGCTGAAAATCAGAGCATAACAGATATTCACAGGGGATTGCGGAATGTCTACAGAGATTTGGCAGCGAACAAAAGCACGGTGAGTCGTTAGGCAAGGCGTCTGACATGATCACGAAAATCGCGCAAACCTCTCCCATCTCCGCACACTGCTGTGACTCCAATGTTGGAACATGCGAATACTCTCATCCGAGGTGATATCACAGTCAAATGCCTCACTGCTCGGGTGGATGTCTCTGATGTTGGTACTGACACACTCGCCCACTAGTCGAACATCGCCCTCACAGACGATGAAATATGGATTCATCTCTTCATCTCTTCGGCAATCCAGGGAGTGGCGTCACACCGCCTCTACCACGAAGAAAAAGTTCAAAGCTGCACCTTCAACTGTAAAGTAATGCTGATGGTCTTCTGGGACTCTGGAGGAGTTATTCTGTTCGATATCCTCCCTCAGGGTCCAACGATCAACTCTGAAGTGTATTGTGCTACCCTCAGGAAATTGAAGAAACGACTTCAGCGTGTTCGTCGCTACAAAAATGCAAACTAACGTCTTCTCTTCCATTACAAAAAAAGGTCTCACACGAGTCAACGCACCCGAGAGGAGCTCACAAAGCTTGATTGGACTGTTCTTCCTCATCCACCATACAGCCTGGATCTCGCACCTTCCGACTTCGATCTGTTTGGCCCAACGAATGATGCACTCTGCGGGAAGCAGTACGTGGATGACGGGGAAGTAATTGAGACATCAAGAAGTTGGCTCCGACATCGACCAATAGAGTGGTACCACGCGGGCATACAGGCGCTCTCAGTAAGGTTGGCTACGGGCGTCGCAGTGAATGGAAATTGTGCTGAAAAATACGGTTTTGCAGCCAAAAAAGGGGGAAGCAGATAATACGGTGTATTGGAATCCCGAATAAAATTAATCTTCTACCAGAAAAAAGTGTTGTCTTGCTTATTGAACGCCCCACGTTGTTTTAGTTGTTAAAATATCTCTCTTTTTTTTAGAACAGCTTTCGCTGCTATTGCATGTCTGCATTTGATATTTTAATTTCTGTAATACGCAGCTACTTTACTAACCAAATACTAAAACATGTCTATTACTTTCGGTATCTCATTTCGTAATTTGATTCCCCTAGCATGGTTTGATTTAAAGCGATTTCATGGCCCTTGGTTTACTTTTATTTACACTGATGTAAATGCAACTTGTAACACCATGAAGCACCAATCAGATATTTATAAAATTTAGTGGAGATGTTCACCACATAGCAGATATTACATGAAAAAAAACCTTCTTTCCATTAGAACTAATGTCTATCATCAACATTACCGTGAGATGTGACCTGCACAGGAACGAATAGGAAGATATATTCACTGGGCTTGGAAGCCAGCAGCCTCCGAATTTTATTTTGAGAAATTTCCGGGCATGCTTTAATGAAAGTATACGTCGCGTTCCAAATACGCTGAACGAAAAATCATGGGACTGGGCAGGCCAGTCGAGGAGACTAAATTTCTCAAGGTGCTTGTGGTCTGAACTTCGGGTTCTTGCAATGTCCTGCTGGAATATGCTCCATTTCTCAGCTGATTTGGCTCAGCACCAGGCAAGTGGTTTGTACTATGATGTCTTCGGTAAAAAAAAAAAAAACGCATGGCAACTCGAGATATCAACCGAGCTTCGTGAAATCTCTTCGCGACGGTCTGTGCATAACCTCAGCTCGGATTTCAGCTGTTGCCATCGGTTGTCAACTGTCCGTGCTCTGTGGCGCTATTTCGGTTCCTTTTCCCTCACGCTAGTAATTATACAGTTCTCAAAGGCCGAAAGATCGAGATAAGTTGTAGCTCTGAACATGCTACGTTGCACCCTCCACCTGATAAGTTCCTGTTACGATACATACGGCCAGCAGGCGTCAAGTGCTCACCTCATTCTTCATCTGTAGGAACGACCGCTGAAAATAAATTGCCATAAGGTTGAAATTTTAATCAAAGTCTCCCACAGGGAGTAACAGTTTCGTAACATTCCGTCAAGTTGCTCAAGGTGTTACAGTTTGCAATCCCGTCAGTACATGGTCATCTTATAATCTCTTTTTAAGTCACTGTCCATTCCATTCAATTGATCTTCCAAGTCGTTTGTCGTCTCATAAAGAATTATGATGTCACTGCAACCCCGTAAAATTTTTATTTATTCTTCCTCAACTTCAATTATCTTTTATAAATTTTCTTTGGATTACTTCACTGTTTGCTCAATGTACAGATTGCATAATATGGGAGCTGTGTTACAAAGCTGTGTTAATCCCTACTCAGTAAAGAATACCTCTCTGTTCTTTAAGTTAAATGATCCTCAACTTTTTTTTCAGGCGACTGTCAATAACATCAGTATGCATCAGAAATGCATGGTAAATACTGTGTTGTCTTAGAATATATTTATTTGCTACCGGCATCGATCACTAATCATCTTCACAGTGGAAAAATATTGTGACAACTCCATGATGTCATGTACGACGTGTGAAGTTCATCATTTCTCCAAATAAATGTAACAGGTGCTCAATTTTTAATGTATTTCGTCAACCTACATCTGTAATAGGATAATAAGACGTGCAGAAGACATGTAAACATCTGACACCACATAGATCGACATATAGATAGTCAAATGGAAAACAGCTGTATTTCGACCACCATCTTGTCCACTGCAATACAGATTTGTTTTTGTGATCGTGTTTCCAAGTTAACGTTACGTCAGTGAAAATTTGTGAACAGTGATCAAGAAAGCCAAGAGAGCCACGGAAATGGAAACACTCCAGGTCATCACAATGAGACTGCCACGCCAGAAGAACGAAGAGAGTGACCTTTACAAAACATTTTCATGCAAACATCAGTTCAGCTTCCAAAGTGACATCGCCTCTTACTAAGTTTTCTCTTCTTCCACAGGATAACCACAACATTTAAGACAAGGCTATTGTGGTGTGCGTACTGTAAGATCTTCGGTACACACACCATCAGATTATTTGACTTGTCGCTCTAACGAAGTAGGCGTGTTTATCTTCTGCCGTTAGGTCAGACGATAGAAATGCCACTTGCACGCTTAGAGTAGCAGATTGACGGTGACCAACTTTAAACAGAACTTGATTAATTTTCACACACATTTATTAAAATAATAACAAAATAAAATTATTTAACTTGATGCTGGATGCTATTTACAATTGACAATCTGAAGTTCCTTTGGTATTGGTACGTTAATCTTATTCTCACATATCTCTGATACTTGACAAAGTGTCTATACATTTCTCTTCATGGCTATGTGCAGGAATATGATAATCTTATTAGGCGCAGACTGAAACTTACCTACAGACTAATGCAGACTAATGCAGACTGGTACAGACTGATGCAGACAAATGCAGACTGACTAATCGGATGTCTGTACACTCGTTATAATACCTTGCACGTTAAGGCATCACTGCGCGAGTTTGACCCGCGAGGAGAAAAAGTTCTACGTTAGCAGCAATCTCATTGGCTGCGTTACATATTAATACGCAGATCGGCGGAAGCAGAATTTGGTCCGTCTCTAAGACAGCGCCATCTCGTAGTGCGGAGACAGACGAGCGCTGCGCCTGCGCTGTTGTGCTTAGCGGGGCGCGCTCTATTGGGAAAGTTGTGTATGCGCTGACTACAGGGAACTACAGGGTGTTTCAAAAAGACCGGTATATTTGAAACGGCAATAAAAACTAAACGAGCAGCGATAGAAATACACCGTTTGTTGCAATATGCTTGGGACAACAGTACATTTTCTGGCGGACAAACTTTCGAAATTACAGTAGTTACAATTTTCAACAACAGATGGCGCTGCAAGTGATGTGAAAGATATAGAAGACAACGCAGTCTGTGGGTGCGCCATTCCGTACGTCGTCTTTCTGCTGTAAGCGTGTGCTGTTCACAATGTGCAAGTGTGCTGTAGACAACATGGTTTATTCCTTAGAACAGAGGATTTTTCTGGTGTTTGAATTCCACCGCCTTGTTGCAACAAGACGAAGTTTTCAACGGAGGTTTAATGTAACCAAAGGACCGAAAAGCGATACAATAAAGGATCTGTTTGAAAAATTTCAACAGGCTGGGAACGTGACGGATGAACGTGCTGGAAAGGTAAGGCGACCGCGTACGGCAACCACAGAGGGCAACGCGCAGCTAGTGCAGCAGGTGATCCAACAGCGGCCTCGGGTTTTCGTTTGCCATGTTGCAGCTGCGGTCCAAATGACGCCAACGTCCACGTATCGTCTCATGCGCCAGAGTTTACACCTCTATCCATACAAAATTCAAACGCAGCAACCCCTCAGCGCCGCTACCATTGCTGCATGAGAGACATTCGCTAACGATATAGTGCACAGGATTGATGACGGCGATATGCATGTGGGCAGCATTTGGTTTACTGACGAAGCTTATTTTTACCTGGACGGCTTCGTCAATAAACAGAACTGGCGCATATGGGGAACCGAAAAGCCCCATGTTGCAGTCCCATCGTCCCTGCATCCTCAAAAAGTACTGGTCTGGGCCGCCATTTCTTCCAAAGGAATCATTGGCCCATTTTTCAGATCCGAAAGATTACTGCATCACGCTATCTGGACATTCTTCGTGAATTTGTGGCGCTACAAACTGCCTTAGACGACACTGCGAACACCTCGTGGTTTATGCAAGATGGTGCCCGGCCACATCGCACGGCCAACGTCTTTAATTTCCTGAATGAATATTTCGATGATCGTTTGATTGCTTTGGGCTATCCGAAACATACAGGAGGCGGCGTGGATTGGCCTCCCATTCGCCAGACATGAACCCCTGTGACTTCTTTCTGTGGGGCCACTTGAAAGACCAGGTGTACCGCCAGAATCCAGAAACAATTGAACAGCTGAAGCAGTACATCTCATCTGCATGTGAAGCCATTCCGCCAGACACGTTGTCAAAGGTTTCGGGTAATTTCATTCAGAGACTACGCCATATTATTGCTAGGCATGGTGGATATGTGGAAAATATCGTACTATAGAGTTTCCCAGACCGCAGCGCCATCTGTTGTTGAAAATTGTAACTACTGTAATTTCGAAAGTTTGTCTGCCTGAAAATGTACTGTTGTCCCAAGCATATTGCAACAAACGGTGTATTTCTATCACTGCTCGTTTAGTTTTTATTGCCGTTTCAAATATACCGGTCATTTTTGAAACACCCTGTATGTACACAACAGCTATGTAACATCAGTATCACCTTATTGTAAAATTGTTTTTGTAATACCATTTAGCCTGAAGATGAGATATTCCCTCGAACATGTCGCTCAATAAATAAGTAATACAATAGTTAACAAACTTTGTGACTGGTAGCGGTAATTTAAAAAACCTGTACATAAATGAACCTCCTGTAAGCGGCTGGTATATAGCGGAGCGTGGAGCTGTTCTCGTGCGATTGTGCGTGTAATTGTTAGAGTTGATGAAATTTTGAAATATTTAGTAAGAAAAATACGATGAAATTCGTCACCGACGGCAGGCTATCGATATCGTCGCGCCATTAGCTACCAATACAAACCAGGCTACAAGGATTTTTTAAAAATGTATTCTGAAATGAAAAACAGTAGAGCTTCCACTCTGAAAATAATTACGCTAAACTTTAGTACAGGTTAAGCCTCACCGCAAGCCAATGTAGATATTTATTTCAATCTTCGATTATAATCCAGAAATTACTATATAACTGTTGAATAATAGTGATGGCAATTTCTTAGCCCAATTTTACTCACTTTTTACTTCTATCACGGGCGATGTGGGGTCTCAATGTTTCTCTTCATTGTAAGACAATAGATAACGAATAAAAAATTGGCAGCAATGAACACGAAACGAATTGTGCATGAAAGATCACTCCTACAAAGACAATAAGAACTCTGATGAATATAGAACTCGTATCTCGTAATATAACATGATATGCTATATCAGTTATTGCTTCCCTTTCACTTTCTTCGACTTTTATCCAACTAAATAAAAATCAAAAAGAAAACGAAGTTTTGAAAGCAAGTGTGATTTTGCAGAAAAGTATTGCAATTCTGTACCGTTGTGCTGGTATACGAGCACGAAGAAACGAAGGAGAGAAAGGAGAAAATGAAAAAAACCATAGAAAAAAATACCAGTGAAATTTTTTTTGAAATGATTTGTTATTTTATTTTATTTGCACGTCAAATTCCGTAGGAACCATTTGAAAAGCAAATCTCCAAGGTGTCTTCTAATAACGTGTCAGTACATGAAATTACAACATAAAAGTAATAACAGATAAAATAAAATGTTTATGTACCCGAAAAAAGTCAGTCCATAAGTTTAAGTAAACACAATCAACAATAAAACCAAAATCAGCTTAATTTTTCAAGGAACTCCTCGATAGGATGGAAGAAATGACCCATAAGCTAACTCTTCAGTTTCGATTTGAAAGCGCGTGTGTTACTGCTACAATTTTTGAAATCGAGTGGTAGCTTATTGAAAATGGATGCAGCAGCATACTGCACACCTTTCTGCACAAGAGTTAAGGAAGTCCGATCCAGATGCAGGTTTGATTTCTGCTGAGTATTAACTGAGTGAAAGCTGCTTATTCTTGGGAATAAGAAATAACAGTAAGGAACATATACAGGGTGAGTCACCTAACATTACCGCTGGATATATTTCGTAAGCCACATCAAATACTGAAGAATCGATTCCACAGACCGAACGTGAGGAGAGGGGCTAGTGTAATTGGTTAATACAAACCATAAAAAAATGCACGGAAGTATGTTTTTTAACACAAACCTAAGTTTTTTTAAATGGAACCCCGTTAGTTTTGTTAGCACATCTGAACATATAAACAAATACGTAATTAGTGCCGTTTGTTGCATTGTAAAATGTTAATTACATCCGGAGATATTGTAACCTAAAGTTGACGCTTGATTACCACTCCTCCGCTGTTCGATCGTGTGTATCGGAGAGCACCGAATTACGTAGGGATCCAAAGGGAACGGTGATGGACCTTAGGTACAGAAGAGACTGGAACAGCACATTACGTCCACATGCTAACACCTTTTTATTGGTCTTTTTCACTGACGCACATGTACATTACCATGAGGGGTGAGGTACACGTACACACGTGGTTTCCGTTTTCAATTACGGAGTGGAATAGAGTGTGTCCCGACATGTCAGGCCAATAGATGTTCAATGTGGTGGCCATCATTTGCTGCACACAATTGCAATCTCTGGCGTAATGAATGTCGTACACGCTGCAGTACATCTGGTGTAATGTCGCCGCAGGCTGCCACAATACGTTGTTTCATATCCTCTGGGGTTGTAGGCACATCACGGTACACATTCTCCTTTAACGTACCCCACAGAAAGAAGTCCAGAGGTTTAACATCAGGAGAACGGGCTGGCCAATTTATGCGTCTTCCACGTCCTATGAAACGCCCGTCGAACATCCTGTCAAGGGTCAGCTTAGTGTTAATTGCGGAATGTGCAGGTGCACCATCATGCTGATACTACATACGTCGACGCGTTTCCAGTGGGACATTTTCGAGCAACGTTGGCAGATCATTCTGTAGAAACGCGATGTATGTTGCAGCTGTTTGGGCCCCTGCAATGAAGTGAGGACCAATGAGGTGGTCGCCAATGATTCCGCACCATACATTTACAGTCCACGGTCGCTGTCGCTCTACCTGTCTGAGCCAGTGAGGATTGTCCACGGACCAGTAATGCATGTTCCGTAGATTCACTGCCCCGTGGTTCGTGAAACCCGCTTCATCGGTAAAGAGGCAGAACTGCAACGCATTCTCTGTTAATGCCCATTGACAGAATTGCACTCGATGATTAAAGTCATCACCATGTAATTGCTGATGTAGCGACACATGAAACGGGTGAAAGCGGTGACGATGCAGTATGCGCATGACACTACTTTGACTCAGTCCACCGGCTCTCGCAATGTCCCGTGTACTCATGTGTGGGTTCATGGCAACACACCAACTGCACCCGCTTCTCCTGTGACGGGCCTGTTACGGACCCGTTTGCGTGCTACGACCATACCTGTTGCATACAGTTGGCGGTAGATGTTTTGCAATGGGCGGCACGTTGGATGCTCTCTGTCCGGGTACCGTTCTGCATACACCCTGCAGGCTTCAGCTGCATTTCGTCGACACTCGCCTTGGATGAGTATCATCTCCGCCTTTTCAGAGTTCGAATACACCATGGTCACAGTTCCAACAGCACTACACTATCACAGACGTCTGGTAACACGGTGTACTACAGTTGGTCTGCGTGCGGAGACGAATGCAGAATAACAATAGCAGCAAGCGCTACATGCGGACACTGCGACAGCTAGACCAAACCACAACAGTGCACTACAGCCACACTCGTGAACACGGTCGTCATCGTACACATGTCCCTGCAGATGCTGCTCGCCGACCGTGGCCCGTGATTGTTACAACACGCAACTGAACGTCGGAGGTTTCAAGCGTCAACTTTAGGTTACAATATCTCCGGATGTAATTAACATTTTACAATGCAACAAACGGCACTGATTATGTATTTGTTAATATGTTCAGATGTGCTAACAAAAATAACGTGGTTCCATTTAAAAAAACATAGGTTTGTGTTAAAAAACATACTTCCGTGCATTTTTGTGTGGTTTGTATTAACCAATTACACTAGCCCCTCTCCTCACGTTCGGTCTGTGGAATCAGTTCGTCAGTATTTGATGTGGTTTACGAAATATATCCAGCGGTAACGTTAGGTGACTCACCCTGTATATTGAGAGGCCAATGTCAAAATACCCAGACTCGTGAACAGGGGTCGACAAGAGGTTCGTGAACTTACGCCACTTATTGGCGGAACAGCTCGTTTCTGAGTCAAAAATACCCTTTTGGAATGGGAAGAGTTACCCCAAAATTTAATACCATACGACACAAGCAAATGAAAATAAGAAAAGTAGACTAATTTTCGTGTCGAACGATCACTCACTTCAGATACCGTTCGAATAGTAAAAATGGCAGCATTAGGTCTTTGAACAAGATCCAGAACGTGGGCTTTCCACGACAGTTTACTATCTATCTGAACACCTAGAAATTTGAACTATTCAGTTTCACCTAATCATATGCCCATTCTATGAAAATAAAACGCGAGGTTTTGTTGAATTGTGCGTTGGAAACTGTGAAAACTGAGTGTTACTGTGATTTAGCGTTAGTTAGCCATGAACTTAGGTCATGAACCGCACTATTTGAAACCGAGCCTGTGTTGCCCACAACATCCTTTACTCCCAAGCTAGTGTCATCAGCAAAAAGAAATAATTTAGAGTTACCCGTAATACTAGAGGGCAAATCATTTATATAAATAAGGAACAGAAGTGGCCCCAACACTGATCCCCAGGACACCCCCAAAGTCACTGTACCCCACTCAGACCCCACATCACAGCCATTTTCAACACTGTGAATAATGATCTTTTGCTGTCTGTTGCTAAAGTAAGAGGTGAAACAATTGTGAGCTTCTCTCCGTATTCCACAATGGTCCAACTTCTGGAGCAATATTTTGTGATCATCACAAGCAAACGCCTTAGTTAAATCAAAAAATATGCCTAGCGTCCGAAACCTTTTGTGTGGCGTGCGTACCGTAAGACCTTCGGTACACGCACCATCAGATTATTTGACTTGTAGCTCTAATGAAGTAGGCGAGTGTCAGCAATATGTCTCGTGGTCTTATCGTGGCGTGTTTATCTTCTGCCGTTAGGTCAGACAATAGAAATGCCACTTGCACGCTTAGAGTAGCAGATTGACGGTGACCAACTTTAAACAGAACTTGATTAATTTTCACACACATTAATTAAAATAATAACAAAATAAAATTACTTAACTTGATTCTGGATGCTATTTACAACTGACAATCTGAAGTTCCTTTGGTATTGGTACGTTAATCTTATTCTCACATATCTCTGATACTTGACAAAGTGTCTATACATTTCTCTTCATGGCTATGTACAGGAATATGATAATCTTATTAGGTACAGACTGAAACTTGACTACTGACTAATGCAGACTGGTACAGACTGGTGCAGACAAATGCAGACTGACTAATCGGAGTTCTGTACACTCGTTATAATACCTCGCGCGTTAAGGTATCACTGCACGAGTGTGATCCGCGAGGAGAAAAGGTTCTACGTTAGCAGCAATCTCATTGGCTGCGTTACATATAAATACGCGGATCGGCGGAAGCAGAATTTGGTCCGTCTCTAAGACAGCGCCATCTTGTAGTCCAGAGACGGATGAGCGCTGCGCCTGCGCTGTTGTGCTTAGCGTGGCGCGCTCTATTGGGAAAGTTGTATACGTGCTGACTATGCGGAACTATGTACACAACATTTTGTTTAACCCATCCAGTACCTCACAGAGAAAAGAGAATGTCGCATTTTCAGTTGGTAAACGACTTCTATAGTCGAACTGTTCATTCAGTAGCAAATCGTGTGATATAACATGATCAATCATCCTTACATACACAGCCTTTTCAATAACTTTAGCAAGCACTGATGGCATAGAAATAGGTCTAAAATTGTCTACATTATCCATTTCTCCCTTTTTATAAAGTAGCTTTACTACTGAGTACTTTAATCGTTCAGGCAACTGACCATTTCTAAAGGAAAATTACAAATATGGCTAAATACAGGGCTGACAAGTGCAGCACAGTACTTTAATATTCTGCTAGGCACTCCATCATATCCATGAGAGTCCTTAGTCTTCAGTGATTTTATTATTGACTCAATTTCCCCATTCTCTGTAACACAGAGGAGTATTTCAGACATCAATCTCGGGAAGGCATTTGCAAAGAAAGTTATATGATTCCCTGTAGAAACTAAATTTTTATTTAATTCAACAGAAATGATCTGAAAATGATTGTTAAATACTATACATACATCTGATTTATCAGTAACAGAAATATTTTTGCTACGAACTGACTTTATATTGTCGGTCTTGTGCTACTGACCTGACAGTTGCTTCAAAACTGACTCTATGGTTTTAATTTTGTCTCGTGAATTAGCTATTCTGTTTGCATACCACATAGTATTTGCCTTATTAATAAAATTTTTAAGCACCTTACAATACTGTTTGTAATGGGCTACTGTAGCTTGATTGTGACTACTTCTAGCATTTTCATATAATTCCCACCTTGTTCTACATGATAGCCTTATCCCATTAGTCAGCCACCTGGGCTACCTTATTACTGCTAGTACCCCGTTTAGAAAGTTCTAATGGAAAGCGACTCTCAAAGAGCATGAGGAATGTGTTAAGGAAGGCATTGTATTTGTCATCTATGTTATCAGCACTGTAAACATCCTGCGACTCTTGTTCCTTGACATGGTTTAAAAAACTCTGTATTGTTGTTTGATTAACTTTCCTACATAGTTTGTAATTATATGTGACATTTGTTTGAGTACAAAAGCCGTTTAGTGTTAAAATTTGTGCATCATGGTCTGAAAGGACATTCACCCTTTTAATAACAGAATGCCCATCTAGTAATGAAGAATGAATAAAAATATTGTCTATGGCTGTGCTACTTTTACCCTGCATCCTAGTTGGAAAATCACAGTCTGCATCAGATCATATGAATTTAGGAGATCTACCAACATCCTTTCCCTTGGACCATCATATACAAAATTTACACTGAAGTCACGACATATAACTAATTTCTGGCACTTCCTACAAAGTGAATCAAGAACCCTATAAAAAACAACAATTAGTAGTTTAGTTTCACTAAATTCAACTGCCCCTGCACAGCATTCAAATATCTGTTCACTGCAATGTCGTGATACGTCTATGGACTCAAATGGAATACTGTTTTTTTTCATACATAGCCACTCCCTCACCCCGCAAGGAACTCCTTGAAAAAGGAGACAGCTAATCTGTATCCTCGTAAAGGAAGCCTGTGAATTGTCCAATTATTTAAGTGGTGCTCTAATATACGAATAATTTCAGAGTCAACATCTATAAGCAGTTCACTAACTGTATCTCTAATACCTCTCATATTTTGATGAAATATGCGAATTCCTTCTCTACTTATAAACATGACGTCCTCTGAAAGTGAGCCCTTAGTTAGACGGACTTCCTTTAAGCAGGTGTGCCTATCAGCTGACTTCAATCTAAAAAAGATGCAGGTCTAACACCAACTACTACAAAAATTTTTCCATGAGTGACACCATCACCACCCACTACAGTGTCACCTATAAGCTTTGCCAGCCTCCGCTTCCCATACCTATTGAGGTGCAGGCCATGCCTAGTGAAACCTCATCTACTGATAGACCCAACTGGCACCAGTGAAATGGGACCCATGCTCTCTGCCATCAGCGCCCTCTCCAGCACAATGTTAACTCGCCTGACAGCCGCATTAAGATGGGGCTGATAATGAAGCTGAACCAGTTGCACGCAATGCACATTAGTGCCACCAGTTTGAGTAGCTATCTTTACCAGGTCACCATCTGCATCATATTCCGCATGCCTATCAAGACTGTTCCCTGCTTCACCCACTATCAGTACCTGATCCTCCTTCATAAAATTTCTGCACAACTTCCCTATGCTGTCAGTCATCTTAGTCTACCCTGCACTAGGCTTCACAATGCTGGTGACCTGGTACTCACTTCCCAACACTTCCTGCAACTGCTGGCTCACACGTCTACCATGCGAACAACCTAGCAGCAGAGCCTTCTTCTTTCTGTTAGACTTTGCAGCTGACCTAGGCCTCCTAACTGTTGATGAATGCTGAATGTTCCCGCCATCTACAGCTACAAGAGGCTTCTCTCCACTCAACTCTGACAGTTGGCCAAATCTACTGCATATACCCCAAGCATAACTGTCTAAATACCTCCTCCTCCTAGCTGCCTTTTTGCCAACTGCTAGTTCCCTTTCCCCACCACCCTTCACCCTTCTCAACCTACCTCAAAATAATGAATAAATAGATTACAGAAACATTTGACGCGCCGTTGAATTATGCGCGAAATGATTTAAAGCCAATGAGTGCTGACGGTCCACACAATCCACCAGACAAATTTCGTCTATAAAACTACAAGATTCTAGGTTAAATGAAACTTGCTGGCAGATTAAAATTGTGTATCGGACCGAGACTCGAACTCGGGACCAGACGAGGTACTGGCGGAAGTAATGGTGTGAGGACGGGGCCTGAGTCGTGCTTGGGAAGCTCAGTTGGTAGAGTACTTGCCAGCGAAAGGCAAAGGTCCCGAGTTCGAGTCTCGGTCCGGCACACAGTTTTAATCTGCCAGGAAGTTTCATATCAGCGCACACTCCGCTGCAGAGTGAAAATCTCATTCTTGTAGGTTAAATGTTTAAGTTTAAAGTCTCAGTCGGCAGGTTATTTTCTATATATGATTTCGAGCATCATTTCAATACGCCTCAAATATTTCTCTAAACTCTTTTACTTTCTTGCTACGAGACAAATAATGTCACGAAACGTATGACAGTTTCTTCTGTTTTTTTTTTACTTTAAATTTCTGCAATTGACAGTTAAATATCACACGAATGTAACTTTCTATGTGCAAAATATCTAGGCCTTGAAGAGCTTAACTTCTTGGCACTTCATTAACAGCTAACAGCAGCTGTTCGTGAAATACTTCAATTTTCTCTCAAAGCGCTGATTAATTTTTTGTTAAGTATCCTGGTTACTTCAAAGCAATTGATTTAATTTAATTTAATTATTTTATTTTATTTTTATTATTTTTTTAAAAGTAGACATGGGTAGACCTGCCGCTGTTCGATTTGATACCCCGTTTATCGTTGAACCACTTTTCGTTTGTCTATGAAATTCGGACGAGAATCTGACGTGTAATTTCCAGAGAGCCTTGTTTTCGCTCGGCTCAAACACTTGACCAATAACGAGGAGGACGAGGAGGACGTGGCACGCGAGTGATTTGGACAGCGCGCATGTCGGTGCGTGCTTCAGGGCGCGGCCAGGTGGCGTGCGTCGCATTCACTTGCGGCGCGGCGTGCGGGCCCAGCAGACGTGGCCGACTCCTGCGAGCGGCGAGCCGCGACACCTCCATGCCCGGCAAGCGCGGCGCGGCCAAGGCGCAGGTACAGTAGCCTACCGCGAGGGTTGCCCCCGTGCGCCTCATTCCTCAACTACACTCGCTATTTGGACTGACATTACTAACGTTTTGGTGTAGTTTTCGACGCCAAAGACGAAAAAATTTTACTGCCTTGTTTCTCTAAACTGTTCTTAATGAATCTGTAAAAGTAAGGCTTCCAGTCACCAACTATCAGTCTTTATTGAAAAAGAAAACGTCGTCTTACCAACAACTAAGGGTATTACATTTACATTGGGCTCTTGAACTGATTTTTTGGTAACTTATAAAAACAAAGAAGATCTACGTCAACAATGTTCAGAAACATGTTTTGAGATCAAATAATCATCAGTTAAGTGAACTATACACTGAGGTGACGGAAGTCGTGGGATGCCTTCTGATATCGAGCAGATCTCCCTCCGCCACGTGTACTGTAGCAGCTCGACGGGCCATGCACTCAACATGTCGTAGGAAGTCCCTGCAGAAATAGTGAGCCATTCTGCCTCTATAGCCGTTCATAATTGCGAAAGTGTTGCCGAAATGTTTGATGGGATTCATGTCGAGTGAACTGGGTGGCCAGTTCAAATTGGTTCAAATCGCTCTGAGCACGATGGGACTTAACATCTGAGGTGATCAGTCCCCTAGAACTTAGAACTACTTAAATCTAAATATTCTAAGGACATCAGACACGCCGGCCAGGGTGGCCGAGCGGTTCTAGGCGCTACAGTCTGGAACCGCGCGACCGCTACGGTCGCAGGTTCGAATCCAACCTCGGGCATGGATGTGTGTGATGTCCTTACGTTACTTAGGTTTAAATAGTTCTAAGTTCTAGGGGTCTGATGACCTAAGAAGTTAAGTCCCATAGTCCTCAGAGCCATTTTGACACCACACACATCCATGCCCGAGGCAGGATTCGAACCTGTGACCGTAACAGTCGCGCGGTTCCGGTCTGAAGCGCCTAGAACCTCTCGGCCACCGCAGCCGTCGGATGGCCAATTCATTCGCTCGAACTGTCCAGAATATTCTTCAAATCAATCGCGAACAGTTGTGGCCCGGTCACATGTTGCACCGTCGTCGATAAAAATTCCTTCTTTGTTTGTGAACATGAGGTCCACGAACGGTTGCAAATAGTCTCCCAGTAGACGAACACAACCATTTCTAGTCAATGATCGGTTCATTCCATCTAAACACAGCCCACACCCTCAAGGAGTTACCACCAGCATGCACTTGCCGACCTCTTGTGTCCGTGGCTTCGTGGGGTCTAACGCCACACTTGAAGCCCTACCATCAGCCCTTACCAACTGAAATCGGGGCTGCTCTGACCAGACCACTGTTTTCCAGTCGTCTAGGGTCCAACCGATATGGTCATGAGTCCAGAAGAGCCGCTTCAGGCGATGTCGTGCTGTTAACAAAGCACTCGCATCGGTCGTCTGCTGCCATAGCTCATTAACGCCAGATTTCGCTGCACTTTCCTAACGAATACGTCTCACATTGATTTCTGCGGTTATTTCACTCAGTGTTGCTTGTTTGTTAGCACTGACAGCTCTACGCAAACACTGCTGCTCTCCGTCGTTAAGTGAACGCCGCCGTCGGCAACTGCGCTGTCCGTGGTGAGATGTAATGCTTGGTCTTTGGCGTCCTCGGCGCACTCTTGACACTGTGCATCTCTGAATATCGAACTGCCTAGCGATTTCCGGAATGGAATGTCCCACGTGTCTAAGTACAAGTACCATTCATCGTTCAGAGTATGTTAATTCCCGTCATGCGACCATAATCACGTCGGAAGCATTTTCAAATGAATGACCTAAGTACAAATGATAGGTCCACCAATGCAGTGCCCTTTTATGCCTTGTGTACGCGCAACTGCTGCCATCAGTATATGTGCATATCGTTATCCCATAACTTGTCACCTCATTGTAAAGAAGTAAGTTAACAATGGCTTTCAATAAAAATGGCTGAATGAAATAACTAAGCACTTATTTTCATTCAACACAGTCAAGACATACCTTCTTGTCAATGGAATGCATTTTGAAAATTTATTTTTGACATTTAGAATATGATGGGTAGTTTTTAAGTCTTTAAGGTGTGGACATATCTCCAATCGTGACACCTTTGACTTTTTGGCTCAGTCTTTCCTGCATGGACTTGCACTACAGATTCGTCGACTCTGTTGGAATTTCTAAAATTTTTGCAAAGAACTAGGTTCATTGCCGTCTACCAGTCCCTAGAAAAATTTCTGGAATTCATTTTCCTCTCTCTGATACTTGCTTTAGTCAATGCCATGCCGATTTGTTTTAGAAAATCTCGGTGCAACATTTGCTATCCTCATTTATAAACTTTTCAATAAAAATAGGATATTGTCTTTCTGTTTCTTGAGTTTCTTGACGAACATTCCCCTCATCTGCCTCTTCATCATCCTCTGTTTCACTGTCAGTTCCATGATCGGATATTTCTGCTTCATTGTCACTAAACTCGGCTGCACCTTGAAGAGAATCTGCTGTATCTAGTAGGTCAGAGAATTCACTAGCTGACAACAACACCAAAATTTGATCATCGGTCAAACGTCGAGTCTCTCCATTCTGTCTAAAACAATGAGTAACAATTCGTGATGTCAAATAAGAAAAGTAACGTTTATAGCATCGTGGGGAAGTTTACGACCCCAACTGGTAAGTATCTTTGGAAATAATGATCCGTGCCTAGCACGTGCCTGCACAATGCAAAAACACAGTCGTTACTAAGATTACGCAGAAGCAGAGTGGCAACGTTGAAATAAAAACGAAATTGTAAAGAAAAGAGTGACGTGTGGGGTAATAATTGTACGAGGACTAATCAGAAATTAGCTAGCGTTATAGAATTAAAAATTACTAGATAAAAAAAACATTTTCATTACTTGCATCTGAAAGGCACGTTGTTCAGCTATTTTTCAATATCTGTACAAATTAAAGCACTTAAGGCTTGTTAATACCATCGCCATAGAATGCTGCTGCCTAGACTTCAAACGCGTATGGACGCCTACCTCCAACACCTCGTCGTCATGTGTGGAAACAAGTGAAAACCTTTCTAAGCCAGGTCCAAAATACAAGATCGATGACCAAAATACTCCCACCCGAAACCATCCATGACCTGTCGTGTACAAATGGCTGTCTGTGGTGTTTTACAATGAATGCACAAAACCTTGGAACGCAACTTTCCTCGACGAACGTTTTGCATTTTTCTTCTTAATTTCTGTAATGTTTCACAATGTTTCCGCGAACATTTTAATTGATTATCTTCACCAGTTCAGCATTGACAGTGCTCCACTAGTTACTTCCTCATGAACATTAGTGCGGTCATTGTTAAATGTGATGGACCGTCATCTCATCCTACCTTCACTCATTATATCGTTCTCGTACACCATAAAAAGTTACCAATATATTTACCTTAGTCTCCGTTTCTTTAAACATGATTGCTTGATACTTCATACAGTGAAATGCTTATTTATTTTTTTAATTTTTTTATTTATTTTTTAAATACAATGTACGGTTTTGAGGACAGAACAACAACTGTGTAAGCTGTAAATATTTTTGTTTTAATGTTGCAATCTTATCACAGAAATAGACGCATTTACACAGATTATAATGTGACAATGTTACGACAGTTGTCAAAAGAACGCATCTCATCCTCAGAAATTGAAATAATCCTAAACACAACAATGGTAAATTTTAAATAGAAGTTTCTTTACAAAATTATTCTTATGACTACGTCATGATGTTGGCCAATACTACGATAAATCATCCTAATCCAGTTCAAAGTTCGGTACTATTTAGGATGACAATAAGTCTACGGAGGATGGTTTGTTTTGTGACAAGTTGAGCAAAAGATTAGCCAATGTCGCTCGAATTTACAGTGGATGCAAGCTGTTGAACCAACAAGTTTACGCCTCTGCTAATGGTATTTACCGTAGCTGCGATGAGCTGTCATCTGCATGGCTGCTCTCATCCTCTGAGATTTCTATAAAAACTAATTAAGCCTTTGATCATTTTTCCAGCAGAAACTCTCCCTGTGTTTCTCGTTATGTGAGAAAACATGTGCTCATCCCTCGTCTTGGAATATGGCAATATGCACGCACGTGGCTGGAGCAGCATGTATATTAAAATGCCGTTTCAGTCCTCACAATAACAATTAACTAACTGACTGGTTCGTTTCTCCGCAGTTGGAGGTCAACGACGCTACAGCTGATATCTAGCTGAATGTCAGCCACAGTGAATGCAGTGTTCACACAAATTTCACCTCTGCGTCGTAGAGAGCGTTATGTACCCCATTCAGCACTTGACGCCAGTTCAGAGAAGAGTCTCCAAAAATTTCGCTCTTGTCTTGTTCGTAACCGAACTGTCTCCTCATCTGGGTTCTTTCGTTCTCCACGTCATGGCTTTTTTCGACCAATAGGAGCATTCCTCTTATTTTGTGAAAACTCTCTCTGCCCATTGCAAGGACCCGACCATTAAACTGCGTCAAAATCTCGGCACTTTACTCCTTCCTAGGTCGTTTCCGCCAATCGGACGTTTTGTGCCCACTCCAGACACCTAAAAGTTACATGCGTACATCACATGTGTACCACTCGCTGCTCACGTGATCAACTGCATCAGTGGTTTTGTTCATATCCATTTGGAATTCCAAAATGCAGTTTTCTAAAGCTTCTTTCTGTCCTATTTCTGGTGGCTCGTTACTTGCTCTTCAGTATGCGTCACCTGTACAGTCGCTGACTCCTGCCACAGGCGCATCCTAAGAGCTTTTCGTGGTGCCTCCCGTGCTGCGGCCTCTGCTTCTGCCTGCACCTGCTTCCACACAACACGTTTCCTCTCGCTGCTTGTTTCACCTTCTGCTCATTGACATGCATTATATAGGAGTGGTGTGTTAATACTGCCAATTGGGTGTCATCCCTTTTGCATCACATACTTAGGCAAATCCACACATTATCACCAAAGTAAGTTGGTGTCATATTCACCTTCCCATTACGATGTATAAAACTCTTATGTAAGGTAAGAAATTGACCTTCATTTATTCTGCCACCTTACATATCCTCCTCCTTCCATGTTCAATTTTGTGCTAGGTCAATCAATGGTTGAGAAATTGATTGAAGTCAGTGCAGAATTGTTTGCAACTGCTGACTGTAGCAATTGACATATTTACTGACCAATTTCCTATTTTAATATTTTGTATAGCTTAAACAGTGGTTTGATCTAGTCTCCTTATTATTCTGTTTTACATTGTACTTGATTTCATGTTTACAGATTTGAGCTGTTAAGTGATGTTCTTTTTTCTTTCAAAATTTAACATTCTTTCTAATTTTATGATTTTTATGCAATTCTATTTAACTAATCTAAGATCCTTTCCTTTCAATATGGTTGTCTACATTTTAATTTTAATTTAAATTCCAACAATTTGAGCTTATCTATAAATTTGTATCATCCCTAAAAATTTTAACTTTGGGACTGATCTGTTTTTTGATTACCTAATTCATGTTAAATGATGATGGATATGTATTGAAGTTGAGGAAACCTTCATTTAACATTATCCACTCCTTTTTCAATATTTTTCACTTTATCTCTGACTTTCATATCAATCATAATCTAAGAAAGTTTCATTTATTACAATAAAGCTTTATGATCTGCATTAAACTCAGCCAAATCATTCCCACGACTTTACAGGCATAATCATATTCATAAACATGTTTATATTCCCCAAAAATCTTAAATCTACACATTAAACTTTACAAAAATGTTTAAATTTGACTTTTACAAACATATTAAATTTTTAATCCTGCTAATTACTCTACAAAATTTAAACTGACATCATGGAATACCCAAAACGATTCATATTTACATATCCTCCGTTTTTGACAAACATATCACACATTAGAATCTTAACCTCCCAAGAAATGTTAATATTAGGTTTTCTCAATTATACATGTTGAAAAATATGAAATACGAGAAACTATTATTGATATTCCAAGATTAAAGTTTTAAAAACATCGTTAATAAAGATTTATTGCTGACACCTAAAAGTCTTCAAATTCAATTTTTTTAATACAATCGTAAAAATTATCCCTTTTTTCCAGTTTGTTCAGATAGTAGTCTGTCACAGACAGTTCTTTCTGCTACATCTTTAACATGGTTCATTGAAATCGTCACTTTTTTCATGTGTTTCGACGTGCCTCCGTCGAATATGGAACGACGGTCGGCCGTGTGCCTTGCCGTGCCTTCGTTGAGCATGGAATGACGATTGGCATGTGCCTCGTCTCGTTTCTGCTGAGGATGGAGTAACGTTCGGCAGAGAGAAAGGTTGCTGAGGATCTGAGCGTGTTGTGAATGTGTGGTTGCCTTTGTCCCATTTTTCATGTGCCCCTGGTGACGTTGTATTGGAGATCCGTTTTTGGCAGCATAAAACTTTTCTTCTTCATTCGTCGAATCTTTATGTCGGTTCATCATTGGTCTATTCGCCTCTAAGTGTCAGTACGAGTAATCATCTCCCATCTCTTGGTATGAAATCTGAAGGTGATGCAACTTGTCACAAGGAATATCGGATATTTATACTATTAGAACAATTAAATGGGTTCTTGTTGATAGTTAAATGCAATAATGGTCTTGTATGGGAAGGGATTTGAACAGATTCTTGATCTCTTCTGGTCAAGGCTCTTCCTTCTCACAAATATTCTTCGTTACATCTTCTGTTCTTGGTACATCTTGCTGTCTTCTCACTTGTTTCTTCGTTCTTCTCTGGACTAGGAGTTGGGATTGAAGAACTGTTTAATCTCGTTATCATTTTATCAGTTCTTATGGCGTCTTCTTTGAAATTGTTGTGCATTTTTTATTGTATTCGGTTGTTCATCTAAATAGATTGGACAGCCTTCCATCGGTTTCTTGCTTCGTCCCATAAGTATTCAGCGGTTGTTTCGCAGTTGTTGAATTCCGTATGGTCTGATAAGAGTTTCAGCTATTCTGCACGTTGCGTTACAGAAAGGAGTCTCTTCCTGTGGTGAATTTAAACAACCGCTCGCCCTTGCTGTAATATGTCCGCCTCCTTTCCGGTTCGGTGGATATCCATCATCTCTCCATATGCTGCTTTAAAGAGTTTGCGATAGAAGTGCCATGTATCTAACAATTTCACAAAACCATTGTTATAACTCTTGTATGTGGCTTTCGTATGAATAAAGCTCACGTGAGGATACATGTTGATTGTATAAAGGATGCGTTGTAGCTCTCCAAATTTTTCCCCAGAGGTGTTATCGTCTTGGACCGTTGCTTCCACCAAGGCCTTTTGTCATCTCGTAAGGTGACGTACCAGGCACTCACACTCAGTATTCCTTCCTCTCACCCCTAACCACTCTCCTCAAGTGATGCTGCACCTTGTCTGCTGAATTCAGATCTAATACAATGTTTGTCCCTGATTTGATTATCTTACTTCTCTTACATCCTCACCTATTCTCTATTTCACATGATATGATAATCTATTTTATTATAACCCTTACTCCCTTAAATTACGCTACAACTTTACAAACATTAAAATTTTTAATAAACTTTACAAAAGTTTTCATTTACCCTATAAAAATGTTTTTGCTATCACTGTTTTATTTATTCATATCTTCTCTCATTCTACTTGATATTCTTAATATACAGGTCATGGTTTCCCCATCTTCATCACGATGGATAGTGAGAGTGAAATTGATGGCGATGACGGTTAAAAGTTAGTGAATTCCTTCCACTACATCATTTTATGCTCCCTGCCGCCGCTGGATAAGTAGCTGCAGCAGCAAGTCGTATACTCCTAGCTCACTCATTTGTTACATAGTTTAATTCTTAATTTCTTTGCGTGTTTTTGTTACTTGCATTGTTAAATTCATAAATTTCGGGCGTATTATAGTATTTGAGAGTTGTAGCATCGCGTTTTAGTACCTGAATAGTGTAAATTCGCGTAGTCTCCTTCCGCCGCCGAGCAGTGTGTCAGCAGTGCACAAGTTACTGCATTTACTAGGCAATCTCGTATTTTAATAACCGTTTAAATTTTGTGACGATTTGTTTGCGCTCTCTGTAGATTAGTTCAGACGTTCTTTGCACAACAGTTTTTAGCATGGATAGGGACTGCAGCTGCTGTGTTCGGATGCAGGCTGAGTTGGCATTCCTTCGCTCCCAGCTTCAGGCAGTGTTGGCTTCGGTCACACAGCTTGAGGCTGTTGCCAATGGGCATCACTGTGGAGGTCCGGATGGGGGTTTGTCGGGGACGGCCAGCTCGTCCCACGCATCCCCCGATCGGGCTACGACTGTGGTTGCCCGGGATACTGCCCGCATTGAGGCTGATCCCTCACCTGTGGTAGAGTGGGAGGTCGTCTCAAGGTGTGGCAGGGGGCGAAAGACATTCCGGAGGGCTGAACGGAAGGCCTCTCCAGTTTGTCTGACGAACCGGTTTCAGGCTCTGTCTCAGGCTGATACTCAGGCTGATACTGATCTTCGGCCTGACATGGCTGCCTGTCCTGTTCCAGAGGTTGCCCCTCAGTCTGCAAGATCCGGGCGGTCGCAGAGGGTGGGCTTACTGGTAGTTGGGAGCTCCAACGTCAGGCGCGTAATGGGGCCCCTTAGGGATATGGCAGCAAGGGAGGGGAAGAAGACCAAAGTGCACTCCGTGTGCATACCGGGGGGAGTCATTCCAGATGTGGAAAGGGTCCTTCCGGATGCCATGAAGGGTACAGGGTGCACCCATCTGCAGGTGGTCGCTCATGTCGGCACCAATGATGTGTGTCGCTATGGATCGGAGGAAATCCTCTCTGGCTTCCGGCGGCTATCTGATTTGGTGAAGACTGCCAGTCTCGCTAGCGGGATGAAAGCAGAGCTCACCATCTGCAGCATCGTCGACAGGACTGACTGCGGACCTTTGGTACAGAGCCGAGTGGAGGGTCTGAATCAGAGGCTGGGACGGTTTTGCGACCTTGTGGGCTGCAGATTCCTCGACTTGCGCCATAGGGTGGTGGGGTTTCGGGTTCCGCTGGATAGGTCAGGAGTCCACTACACGCAACAAGCGGCTACACGGGTAGCAGGGGTTGTGTGGCGTGGGCTGGGCGGTTTTTTAGGTTAGATGGCCTCGGGCAAGTACAGAAAGGGCAACAGCCTCAACGGGTGCGGGGCAAAGTCAGAACATGCGGGGACCAAGCAGCAATCGGTATTGTAATTGTAAACTGTCGAAGTTGCGTTGGTAAAGTACCGGAACTTCAAGCGCTGATAGAAAGCACTGAAGCTGAAATCGTTTTAGATGCAGAAAGCTGGCTGAAGCCAGAGATAAATTCTGCCGAAATTTTTACAAAGGTACAGACGGTGTTTAGAAAGGATAGATTGCATGCAACCGGTGGTGGAGTGTTCGTCGCTGTTAGTAGTAGTTTATCCTGTAGTGAAGTAGAAGTGGATAGTTCCTGTGAATTATTATGGGTGGAGGTTACACTCAACAACCGAGCTAGGTTAATAATTGGCTCCTTTTACCGACCCCCCGACTCAGCAGCATTAGTGGCAGAACAACTGAGAGAAAATTTGGAATACATTTCACATAAATTTTCTCAGCATGTTATAGTCTTAGGTGGAGGTTTCAATTTACCAGATATAGACTGGGACACTCAGATGTTTAGGACGGGTGGTAGGGACAGAGCATCGAGTGACATTATACTGAGTGCACTATCCGAAAATTACCTCGAGCAATTAAACAGAGAACCGACTCGTGGAGATAACATCTTGGACCTACTGGTAATAAACAGACCCGAACTTTTCGACTCTGTAAGTGCAGAACAGGGAATCAGTGATCATAAGGCCGTTGCAGCATCCCTGAATTTGGAAGTTAATAGGAATATAAAAAAAGGGCGGAAGGTTTATCTGTTTAGCAAGAGTAATAGAAGGCAGATTTCAGACTACCTAACAGATCAAAACGAAAATTTCTGTTCCGACACTGACAATGTTGAGTGTTTATGGAAAAAGTTCAAGGCAATCGTAAAATGCGTTTTAGACAGGTACGTGCCGAGTAAAACTGTGAGGGACGGGAAAAACCCACCGTGGTACAACAACAAAGTTAGGAAACTACTGCGAAAGCAAAGAGAGCTTCACTGCAAGTTTAAACGCAGCCAAAACCTCTCAGACAAACAGAAGCTAAACGATGTCAAAGTTAGCGTAAGGAGGGCTATGCGTGAAGCGTTCAGTGAATTCGAAAGTAAAATTCTATGTACCGACTTGACAGAAAATCCTAGGAAGTTCTGGTCTTACGTTAAATCAGTAAGTGGCTCGAAACAGCATATCCAGACACTCCGGGATGATGATGGCATTGAAACAGAGGATGACAAGCGTAAAGCTGAAATACTAAACACCTTTTTCCAAAGCTGTTTCACAGAGGAAGACCGCACTGCAGTTCCTTCTCTAAATCCTCGCACAAACGAAAAAATGGCTGACATCGAAATAACTGTCCAAGGAATAGAAAAGCAACTGGAATCACTCAACAGAGGAAAGTCCACTGGACCTGACGGGATACCAATTCGATTCTACACAGAGTACGCGAAAGAACTTGCCCCCCTTCTAACAGCCGTGTACCGCAAGTCTCTAGAGGAACGGAAGGTTCCAAATGATTGGAAAAGAGCACAGGTAGTCCCAGTCTTCAAGAAGGGTCGTCGAGCAGATGCGCAAAACTATAGACCTATATCTCTGACGTCGATCTGTTGTAGAATTTTAGAACATGTTTTTTGCTCGAATATCATGTCGTTTTTGGAAACTCAGAATCTACTATGTAGGAATCAACATGGATTCCGGAAACAGCGATCGTGTGAGACCCAACTCGCTTTATTTGTTCATGAGACCCAGAAAATATTAGATACAGGCTCCCAGGTAGATGCTATTTTTCTTGACTTCCGGAAGGCGTTCGATACAGTTCCGCACTGTCGCCTGATAAACAAAGTAAGAGCCTACGGAATATCAGACCAGCTGTGTGGCTGGATTGAAGAGTTTTTAGCAAACAGAACGCAGCATGTTGTTATCAACGGAGAGACGTCTACAGACGTTAAAGTAACCTCTGGTGTGCCACAGGGGAGTGTTATGGGACCATTGCTTTTCACAATATATATAAATGACCTAGTAGATAGTGTCGGAAGTTCCATGCGGCTTTTCGCGGATGATGCTGTAGTATACAGAGAAGTTGCAGCATTAGAAAATTGTAGCGAAATGCAGGAAGATCTGCAGCGGATAGGCACTTGGTGCAGGGAGTGGCAACTGACCCTTAACATAGACAAATGTAATGTATTGCGAATACATAGAAAGAAGGATCCTTTATTGTATGATTATATGATAGCGGAACAAACACTGGTAGCAGTTACTTCTGTAAAATATCTGGGAGTATGCGTGCGGAACGATTTGAAGTGGAATGATCATATAAAATTAATTGTTGGTAAGGCGGGTACCAGGTTGAGATTCATTGGGAGAGTCCTTAGAAAATGTAGTCCATCAACAAAGGAGGTGGCTTACAAAACACTCGTTCGACCTATACTTGAGTATTGCTCATCAGTGTGGGATCCATACCAGATCGGGTTGACGGAGGAGATAGAGAAGATTCAAAGAAGAGCGGCGCGTTTCGTCACAGGGTTATTTGGTAACCGTGATAGCGTTACGGAGATGTTTAACTGTTTAACAAACTCAAGTGGCGGACTCTGCAAGAGAGGCGCTCTGCTTCGCGGTGTAGCTTGCTCGCCAGGTTTCGAGAGGGTGCGTTTCTGGATGAGGTATCGAATATATTGCTTCCCCCTACTTATACCTCCCGAGGAGATAACGAATGTAAAATTAGAGAGATTAGAGCGTGCACAGAGGCTTTCAGACAGTCGTTCTTCCCGCGAACCATACGCGACCGGAGCAGGAAAGGGAGGTAATGACAGTGGCACGTAAAGTGCCCTCCGCCACACACCGTTGGGTGGCTTGCTGAGTATAAATGTAGATGTAGATGTTATTACTGTAACTACAAGTACTTCGTATTGTTTTTGAAAACTTCTCACCTTGACTCCGACTCGCGCATCTTTCTCCCTGACATCTCTTCTTTTTGGCGTTAGCTGTAATAAAACTTCAAAATATAAAATACATCTCTCCTCTTTTCCTTTCCTTTTCAAAAATGTTCTCTTTTTTTCTACTGCATTATTTTAAAGCTTAAAATTGTTTTCTCGGTTGTACTTACCCCTTTCTCCTTTTTCTTTTATGTTCCTTCCTCTCCCCATTATTGAAATCTTTTCTGGGTTAATCTTACTTCCTACTGTTTACCTCCTTCCACAAAATAACATGTTTCTTGCTTAGCTTAATAATTCAATTCTCATTCCTAATTATTTCCTCCTAACACTACTTATATTTATTTATTTCATATCTTTATTTCAGTATAAATTTATGGTACTTTCCACAAATCATATATGTTTCATATATCTCTCCAAAATATATTCTCAATTATTTGTTCACCGTCCTCGTCGGAACAAATTAGAAATGACTATCTCCTTCTTACCTAATTCTTTATTTCCTTTCTACTTCTTTACTTCCTTTCGTCCACAAAAATCAACTTCTTGCTGCTTTACACTACGTCTTTAAGAGAGAACCTACTACTGTTTCGTTCCACCATCCACATTCTAATCTCTATCTTCCTCCTTGCTTTCTACTCTTTCCCCAGAACAGATTTCGTTTGCAGAAGAGCTTCTTTAGTTGTTACTTTCCTGTTTCTTCCTCATTATATCCTTTTACCTTCCTACGAAATTTGTTTTATTTATTTAACTGAGATAAGTACTAATTAAAAGTTCTATCTGTGTGCATTTTTTTCATACTATTTGATTTCTGGACGTGGTCCGCCCCTGGTAGCTGAGTGACGGCATGTCATGCCTAACAGCCCGGGTTCGATTGCCGGCTGGTTCGGTGATTTTCTCCGCTCAGCGACTGGGTGTTGTGTTGTCCTTATCATCATCATTTCATCCCCATCGACACGCAAGTCGCCGAAGTGGCGTCAACTCGAAAGATGTGCAATAGGCGACCGGGCTACCCGATGCGAGGCCCTAGTCACACGGCATTTCCATTTCTAGACATTTAATACAACTAAATTCTCGTGTGGAGTTACTCTTTTTTCTTTTGTTTACCCATTATACAACTTCAAATGACTCACATGGTGCAAACCCAATGATTTTCCTGTCCTATGTATGTCATCTGCCTTAGGTATCACTATTGGTGCTTTATCCTCTTGGCATACTATTTCTCTCTCCGTTTCGTATAAATGAGCTACATCTTTTACAATTTGGTCATCATCAGTTTTTGTACTTCTGTCTATATTCGCCGTTAATAACTCCTGTTGCTCATCATCGCTCGATTCTCCGTCAATTAAAGCCCAGCATGCTGGTGTTTGTATCCGATTACCCCCTAAACCTAATTCAGAATCTTGCCGATCAAAACTAAGTCTATTTACATATTTAATTATATAATTAACTTCATTTTGCGATTGAATCACTTGTGACTGGTCTTCGTACCATTCATCTCGTCAAATCTGTCTTTTACCTGGGTTTGGTGGCCTCAACTCGATTTCCTGTACCGGTTCGTTTCGCGTGTTTTGTCCTGCTAAGGCTTGATTTTCCGAACCTTTATGCGTTCTGTCCATTCCATTTCCACCTGAGTAACTTGGATTTTGTTGTTGAAAACCTCTAAACCTTCCAGCCTCGTTTGCACAGTGATTATATCTCAATCGTAGTTACCACCGTAGTTTCTAGGACCATATCCGCTATTGTAATTCCGCAGCCGATCAAAACCATAATTATTATTCGACCTCTGTGAATTTCGAAAACCATACTTATTATTGTTATCCCATGGGCGATTATCATTCTTTCCAAAACGATTACCTTTTCCTACGTTATTATTGCCATTGTAATTATTTTTGAAGCTTAATCGGTTGCTATTATCCCCCCTACCATTGTTTTCTCTCACTGTACGTTGGCTCTTCACGCCATCTTCATTGAAGATGAATTCAAGTTCTCTTAACATCCCTTTAAATGTTTGTATATTATCTCCTGCCCTACCAACCAATGGCTGCTGATAACGTAACGGTAACTTCATTGTGCACATACGTATCAGTTCCCCATCACTGTATGGATTATCTAAACACTGATTCTTTTTTGTCATTTCTTCGAAAAATCTAACTGATTTCTTTTCTCCTGAACTTTCGAATAACTCCTTCTGTAACAATTCATACTTTATTCTATTTTGGGTTTCCGTGGACCAGTATCGCTCCAAGAATGCGGATTTAAATTGCTCATACGATTGACAGTTTGCAGCTACTCTTCGCATGGTTTCCGCTATTGCGCCTTCCATATGCCGACAAATGAAGTCAAGTGTATGTCTAAGTGGGCAATGCTCTGGTAACCCGAGCTGGAATTGATTTATAAAAGTGCGTGGGTGTAAGCCGTTCCCGCTTTCTTTGAAATTTTTGAATTTTCTGTCAGTCAAAAAGTGATCATTGTCAAATTTTTCTATTCCGCAATATGGCGCTTGTGTTTTCACAACATTATCAGTTCCCTTCAACTGTGTTATGTTTTCTTGTGTTCGTTCTACCATATTTGGGTCCTGAGATGACAGATTTACGTCCCATCTAGCGTCGTATCTACGTAATGGTGTGCGGTTATCTAAACCGTACCGTTTCTCGTGTATCGGACTGAAAGATTCGTTTAAATTTCCCGTTACTGGATCAGTGTTTTCTCTTCCTATTTGATTCATATTGACTTTAGGTCTATAGGCTGTTGTACTATAACACGGAAATTGAGAAATTGGTTCATGTGTTGTCGCAACTTGCTCTGTTCTCGAGTCACTCGCGTACATTCGGAGGGTCGGCTGCCGCTCTGTTGGAATGCGCGCGTTTACCGTTTCTCACTCAATTGTCTGTTGTGACCGCACATTACCTGCTTCGCTCACCTGTATTAACTGTTCTCTTCCCATTTGTTTCTGTTTCGTTTCGGTAATTATTGACGCTACCTCTTGTAGATATACGACTGGAATCTCATGACTTTTTTGTGTTTGCGCTACTGTTACGGAAGATTGCACAACTGATTTGCTTAGTTTTGGATTTCTGTCCATACAACAGATTCCGTTGCCTCACTACTGCTTTCTGTACGGTTATCGATACACTGTTTCAGTTCTGTACGAAGCTGTTCATACTGTTTCTGTTTTTTCGAGACGATGTTTTCAATGCATGAATCGAATCTTTTTAATGCGGCTCGCGTGACACGTTTTCTGACATTGAGCTCTTCCACGATTTCTTGCGCCTTACCAGACGTATTAAGTGCTAAATTATCAACTCTTTCATTACCAGTAGGCACTGCATCCTGCATCTGTTCAACGTCAGAACGCATCTTTTTCTGGTCAGCCATTAACGAGTCTCTCGCCTCTCTCCGGGTCTTAGTAAACTGTTCATTAACTTCGCTTCTTAGTTTTCGCTGATCTTCATGGACTTTTTCGAATACAGCATAGGTTTCAAATTTGAGCCTATTTAAGCCAGCATATGTCTCTGTTTTTAAATCTGCTAACCTTGCATTTGTTTAAGTTTTTAAATCTGTTAACCCCGCATTTTTTTTCAAGTTTTAAGTCTGCTAACCCTGCATTTGTCTACTTTACGACCATAGTGAGTTGTTTCAATATTTCAAACACACTATCTGGCTCTTCGCCATCGTCACCTGTCACTATTTGATCTAAATTTTGCTGTTCACGTCTTTCAGGTGGCGTCTCACCGACTTCTGTACATAACGCAGACGTACTTACACACATTCTTTCTGTTGGAAACTATCCCGTATGACTTATAATTACGATATTTGGTTCAGCGTACTGAAGTAGCTCGTCCTCTGATTCTACTTCTGACCCACTAGATCCGTCATTTGTTTGTTTTTGTGCAGTAACAGACTGTGATACCAATCGCGAATCTATCACCATTCCCTCTTATTTTGTGGAACGTCTCTCTGCCCATCGCAAGGGCCCTACCATTCAACTGGTACTTCTCTCCTTTCAAGTTCGTTTCCGCGAATCGGACGTTTTGTGCTCACTCCAGACGCCTAAAAGTTACATGCGTACATCACATGTGTACCACTCGCTGTTCACGTGATCAGCTGTGTCACTGGTTTTGTTCGTATCCATTTGGAATTCTAAAACACTGTTTTCTAAAGCTTCTTTCTGTCCTACTTCTGGTGGCCCATTACTTGCTCTCCGGTATGCGTCACCTGTCTGGTCGCTGACTCCCACTGCGGGATGCCCCCTAAGAGCTTTTTGTGGTGCCTCCCGTGGTGTGGCCTCTGCTTCTGTCCGTGCCTGCTTCCACACAAAACATTTCCTCTCGCTGCTTGTTTCACCTTCTGCTCATTGACAGGCATTATATAGGAGTGGTGTGTTAATACCATCGATTGAGTGTCTTCCCTTTTGCGTTACATACTTATAGGCAAATCCGCTCATTACCACCGAAGTAAGTTAGGTGTCATATTCACCTTCCTATTACCATGTATGAAACTCTTATGTAAAGTGCGAAATTGACCTTAATTTATTCTCCCACCGTACAACAGGTGCTAAAACTGTTAAAGTGAAACTGAATGAAATGGTCAGTTATTCAATATAGGTGTATTTGTCCAGGTCACTTATAAGCACACACAACCGGTTCCACAACTTTTGAGTTGCATCCTCTGGTGCAAATATCTGCACAAAATAGTCTTTAAAGTTAATGCAGTTATCTGATATATCCTAAAATACTGAAAGGCTCGACATAAACATGGAAGAAAATATTATGCATCAAGCTAGGAAACTGGTATGTATCACATACGCCATACAAGAATGGCCTTATGTATGTTTAATAAATGCAGCTTGTAAGTTCATGCCAAACGGAAGTACTTACAAATGCTGTGTCATAGGTTACAGAATGCCAATGCCGCAGAGTAACAATTAGCGTGGCTAGGTAAAGACCTCAGCACTTCTCAGTTGATGAAGAAAAAAAAACCATCGTCAAATAAAAAGACCATCGTAAATGATGAAAGTCATGTCTAAAATGATAGAATAGAATTAGGAATCAGAACTAATCCTTAATTAAAAAACAGTTAAAAGAGTAATTCAAATGAAAAATAGATAGGGACCATCCCCCTGTGACTTGGATCAACTGTCAAAACCGAGACTGACCTCTGTTAGGTCATGAACTGTGCACTTTCCTATTAAAATACGCTCTTGTCAGCCTGTGTCAAGCAACAAAATGCTCTTCATTATGTTTTTCAGGGAAATACTGGGCCATGTAGTGACTGAAGTATATAATAAAGTTAGCGATGAAGATCTACTGAAATCTACTGAAAATTATTTTAACTCTTATTGGGGGCCACCAATGACCGAAAGGAAGAAGCGTATGGTGCCGGTCAATCTTACCAAAAGCCGACACGCTCTTATGTATTTTCAACCAACATAGCAGCTGACAATATAGGCTGTGAGCGTGCCTTGTGTTGTCGGGGCCGGCCGGAGTGGCCGTGCGGTTCTAGGCGCTGCAGTCTGGAACCGCGTGACCGCTGCGGTCGCAGGTTCGAATCCTGCCTCGGGCATGGATGTGTGTGATGTCCTTAGGTTAGTTAGGTTTAATTAGTTCTAAGTTCTAGGCGACTGATGACCTCAGAAGTTAAGCCGCATAGTGCTCAGAGCCATTTGAACCATTTGTGTTGTCGGGGCGTGCGCTGTGGTTGCCGTCTGCGTACTGAGATGGTGGCGGAAATTGAACGAGCACGGGCAACACCGAAAATATGAAAGCGAGACCTAGTGCTCTGTCGAGGACCTACGGTTACCATGCAAACTATTAGACTCGGCGCTCTGAATTACATAAAATTGAACCTGAATAATGAACTACTTATTTCGAATCATTGAAACTTATCACTGAATTACTGAAACAGTGTAGACATTAAATGGAGCAGATGACCTTCAAGGGGACTATTAGTGAGAGTTAATGTGAATTTTAAAATAAAAAAGCTATAATAAACTAACCAACAGACTGGATGTTGAGACCCCTAACTTCAAAAATTTAAATAGTCAAAATCGGCGAATAAAATTCGGTGCTTTAACTTCGTTTGATTGTTGAGAGTATCAGCAGGGACTGTCTTATAGATTTTGTTATGTATATTTTCTCTAGCGCGTTTAAAACAGCGCCCTTTCCCTCTTTATGTAATACCTCCAAGTTGTTGTGGAGATATGAAATAGAATGTCGGTTATCACATAAGCGATGAGATGCTCTTAAAAGCTAATTTCGAAACCCCTACACTTTCGCCCGATGTTCCGTTTCTTTGACGGAAAAAAAACTTAATCGCGGACTGCACTTCGCAACTCGCGGGAATTTCTATTACAGCACACATTTTAAACATTCAAAGTGAACAAACCATAGGCAACTCGCACCGGAAACGAACACCACACGAAGAGTAATGATTCAGTTGAAGCCCCGACGCCAAGACGGGAAAGCCAGCATCATTTGTCGCCGTGCAGTGGCGAAACGTAGAATACTTTCTGGTTCAAATGGTTCAAATGCCTCTGAGCACTATGGGACTTAACATCTATGGTCATCAGTCCCCTAGAACTTAGAACTACTTAAACCTAACTAACCTAAGGACATCACACACATCCATGCCCGAGGCAGGATTCGAACCTGCGACCGTAGCAGTCGCGCGGCTCCGGACTGAGCGCCTAGAAACGCTAGGCCACCGCGGCCGGCAAGACTTTCTGAATAGCCCTCGTACTATAAGAGAGTTGTAGTATTTAAGTTGTTGTCAGACTCTCAGTTTGGATACAGGAAAGACGTATCCACAGGAAATGTAATTTATTCTTTCGTGTGTGAACCACTACCACGCCATAAACTATAAATTAAGAACAGCAGGTATTTTCTATGATTCAACGAAAGCATTTGGTTATGTGCATTAGGTAATACTTTTACGCAAGTTGGAACACTATGGGGTCTGGAAAAAAATTCAACAGTGGTTCACTTCATATCTGGAAAGTAAGAAACAGAAAGTTGTACAGAAGGGGAAAAAAAAGGAACAGGGAAGAGATTGAATCTGTCTTGGGGATCATGCAGAATGGGTGGTCCCACAGGATTCTGTTCTGGTACCCTTTGTTTTCTTGATATGTATCAATGATATGCTGCTAAACATGAAATGTGATTTAAAAAATTTTCTCATTCAAGAAGACGCAAGTTTTGTTTTGACAGACGTGGAATTTAATGTAAATGATGTAGCTACTAGAATAGTAACATCAGCACACGGCTTTCAGAGAACAGATTCTCGTTTAACTGCAACGAAGTGCAATGCTTGCGATTTCTGACATGGACCCATTGTGAACGCGAAGTATTACTGTCCCGAGGTGGTCGATTTTCTTACGTTCTTAGGATCAGGGATAGATGGAAAGCTACTTCTTCGGAAGCAGCACGTTCAAGATCTTCTGCAGGACATGAATGCTGCTATCGTCACTTCGAGAATAATTTCCATTCTCTCTATGACTGAAATGCGCAAGCTTATTTACTTTGCTTACTCAAAGTGTGTTATCTTTTGTAGTATCATACTTCCAACAGAATTGAAAAAACTGCGTAATAAATTGCACTTATTCACATCTAACTTAAGAGGTTTCCTTGTGGCTCACTTCTTGTATTCTGTACAGGAGTTCCTCCCAGTAATTGATAACTGTGCTCAGTAATATGTTATTTATTTGCGTAGTCTCTCAATTTTTTCCAGTATGATTAATTCTTTCGTTCTTTTGCTTATAAATGTTCTAATCAGATTCTGTACTGACTCATTGCACGATTAAGTGGCTTTGTGTTGCATAGTCTCACGAAACCTGATAAAAAGAAAATTAAACAAGCATTTACAGTGGAGGGAATGGAAGAGAGCACGCCGAGCGTATCGAACTCTATGTTGTTGTTTATTCGGCTTTATAACCGCCGCCACGCAGGTTTCTTTAGAAGCAACGCTAATTATAATCGAAACGAAAAACTGTGAAATTCGGAGAGAAATACAGGTCGGGCAAAGTGAAATTGGTCCGGAAATCATTTATGAGACTGACCCCGAACTGAGCCTCGTTAATGAACAGGAGACCCGGGTATCACAGAAAATGCCCAAAACTGTGATTTGGTGCACCAATCGGTTGCTGTCACATTTCTGCACATGCTCTGTCCCGAGTACTTCGCTGTGGCAGTATGTTTGAGTGAGAGAAGCAGACATTTGTTAATGTCCAGTTTAATATAAAACAAAATGGTATTCACAGTTGAGTGTTATGGGTAGCATAATTTGTGGAAAACATGCGCGAAACTGTTTACACAAGAGTCTAAGACTGGAAGTGTTTTGGCAAAACTGCTAGTTAAGTCTGCAATGCAGATTTTTGTTTCGGTAAAACAGGACGAAACGTGTTCTGCAGCGAATAAAAGCCGTGACTACTCAAAAAGTGTTTGAACACTAGAAAATATCCTCGAATGAAGGAAAACAGGAAACAAAGTCAGACGAAACCATGTTTATCTGTGCAGTTGGGAATTAGGTGATCATCGTGTCGAAACATTATCAAAAAGAATGTTGGTATCTAGGGTATAACACGATGACTTTTTAAAAATGTGGGAGATTATAGATAATGACATTTTGAACGTTGTGTGACAGCCGGAAATCTGAGGCAAAGTTTCTAAAGCACTTTGCACTTTATATACATTCGGTAGGCAAAGTGAAACTCCAGAATATTGTAGTCTGTAAAACGTTTATTGACATTAGAGTACAATCAAATACTGTAAATCCAATCTGTGGCTTCACTACTGCAGGGTAAATTTTCAACTTGACGAGCATCAACTTCATTAGATAGTGAGCAACGACGAACCATAATTTGTCTATTTCTCTGTAAGACTATGTATTCACGTCTGATGGCATCAAACTCTGTAGAGCTGAGCTCAGAAAATTCATGTACCATTCCTACTGGTATTCAGTACACGAAGGACTTTGCGTAACCCCAGAGCAAAAGTCGAGAGCGGTGAAGTCAGCGGAGCGCACAGACGAAAGATTTGGCCATCCTCTTCCAGTCACTCTCTGCCTGAAGTTATCTGATCTGCCCAACGGTCAATATGCGCCGGGGCACCATCATTCTGAAACCACAGACTATTGCACAGTTGAAAGGGAACGTCCTCCACAAGTTCAGGCAAGGATTTGTTCAAAAAGGTCAAATACAATTACAATTAAAACGATCTGGTATGATGCGTGGTCCAGTAAGGTGATCTCGAGGCAAATGTTCATTGAGAATCTCGGCTAATAAGCTGGATTCGAGCAGCCTAATGACGGCTGTAGAAACCATATTTCATATTTACGGCTACAGGTTCCTTATAATAAAACTTTAAAAATATTATCCTCTACAGTTACCCAAATTTTTAATACGTCATTCTGTTACACCCTATACTTCATTACAAATTTACTACCACGAATGAGGTAAAGCGTCCTAACGAACTTTCCCGCGTTGAGTTCTGCCGGTGGTTTGTGAATGAAGTGGAATCAGGATATTTGAATACTGAGTTTTTCATTTCGTCAGGTGAGGCATAGTTCAGACTGTCAGGGCACGTGAACTCACAGAACATGTGCCGTTATGCATCAGATTGGATCAGAAAATTACTATCAGTACTTTGGAGTCCGCCTCCGGTAGCTGAATGGTCGTGGTGGACTACGTGTATAACGAATCGGAAAAGGACAAAATTGATTTTTGGCATTTCTCCTGGATGGACACACGAAGCTGCAACAGCATAAGAAATATGGGCAAGACTTTGCTAATTACTTGCGACTTACATTTACCGACCCGTCGGCCAGATGGGGTGTGACGGGTGAGAGATGAGATAGACGAAGAAGCCGAGATCACACTTACGGACCCTTAGTTAATTTCGAGAAGACGACCCAGTCTTACACCAACGTCTGGAGAACGAGTCGATAGATGGCTCTCTTGCTCTATCGAACGTCGGGTCGTGAGCAGGTGTCGCCCCCGATACGAATTTCATTTCATTGCTACAGGAGCATGTTTCTTTTACATTTGTACTATCCGCAATGCCTTCATGTCTTTCATTTGGACATTTTCTGTTTTATTCATTTTCTTAATTACTTACTTTCCTAATTAGGCACTATTTGTCAACATATGGACATTGTAGACACTATTTATGCGGTAGTACACAAAATGTATGTCAGCAAAGGTGGTAAGCCTGACATTGGAAATTAAAAAAAAATAATAAAAATAAAAAAAATTAAAAAAGGCGCTCAGTCCGGAGCCGCGCTCCAAAAAAAAAAAAAAAATAAGGGATGGTAGAGCACTTGCCCGCGAAAGGCAAAGGTCCCGAGTTCGAGTCTCGGTCGGGTACTTAAAAAAAAATGGTCAGCGCGACAGAAAGTCAATCCTAAGGGCCCGGGTTCGATTCCCGTCTGGGTTTGAGATTTTCTCCGCTCAGGAACTGGGTGTTATGTTGTCCTAATCATCATCATTTCATCTCCATCGACGCGCAAGTCGTCGAAGTGGCGTCAAATCGACGAACGGTCTACCCGACGAGAGGCCCTAGTCACACGACATTTATTATTTATCAGTACTTTGGAGAGCAGTTGCATAATCTGAAGATTTGGTGCACAATGTCTGCTATCCTCTTCATAGCACGACCCTTCCAGCAAACTACTACGCTAAACAGTATGTCCAGATACTGTTTAATCCATATGAGTAGCCCAGATGCAAAAGGCGCTAAATGCATTTTTGTCGATTTTGAGTTGAGCACACTACCGTACAGATTTTTTCAAGTACTACACAATGGAATAGGTTTCAGAGTGCAAAACCCGCTATAAACCGTTGTAATCGACTGTATAAATTGTACAAAAGCCGCTAACTGCACATTGTCTTCGTGTGCAAAGCCGGCTAAATATTAAACGTTTGCAAAACCCGCCAAATTCAGCAGGCATCGCAGTTGCCTTGCCACGTCCGGATGCAAAGCACGCCAACTGATATCAGACTCACCAATCTAGACATTCAAAGGTACCTTTCATTTTGTTACGATCAAAAGGGATATTTTTCTTATTCAGAGTTAGGTTGACTGCGCTTTATCGAACGCATATGCAACAACGAAGCTCTTGGTCCGATGCGTTGTCGAAATACAGGGTGTTACAGAAAGGTACGGCCAAACTTTCAGGAAACATTACTCACACACAAATAAATAAAAGATGTTATGTGGACATGTGTCCGGAAACGCAACCCCGGTACCAAATGTAGAGACTCTTCGTGCTCGTATTGTGGACGGCTGTGATACAATACGCCATTCTCCAGGGCTGCATCAGCGCATCAGGGATTCCATGCGACGGAGGGTGGATGCATGTATCCTCGCTAACGGAGGACATTTTGAACATTTCCTGTAACAAAGTGTTTGAAGTCACGCTGGTACGTTCTGTTGCTGTGTGTTTCCATTCCATGATTAATGTGATTTGAAGAGAAGTAATAAAATGAGCTCTAACATGAAAAGTCAGCGTTTCCGGACACATGTCCACGTAATATATTTTCTTTCTTTGTGTGTGAGGAATGTTTCCTGAAAGTTTGGCCGTACCTTTTTGTAACACCCTGTATACTCCGGTAAACACAGTTCAACTGATCAGAGGGGTGTTTGCTGATGTATTTGTGTGTGTTTTGAAGGAAATAACTGATTTTGTGGACGGTATAATTCAAAAGATTATACAAAAGAAATGGGAGTAATTGAAATAGTAGGAATTGTGCAAGAAGTCGAACCCATCATTATAGCTGCAAATGACCAGAACGAGACTGAAGGCGATGGTCCCTCGCGGAAAAGGAAGAGGGATCCTATCAGTGGAAAAGAAATGTTTCCAAAATAGAAAGCTAAAAACAGGAAAAGTATTATCAAAGTAATGTTATGCGATGAAAACCGTGCTGACGCTAACTGTTATGACACACGTGGGAGGATTAGTGAAAATTACTGATAAATGGCATTAAAAAAAATAGTGTTGAAGAAAAGCAAAAACAAGAATATTTGTCTAGTTCGTGGAGAGCCCTTCTACAAGTTTGAAGCTATAGAGGGGAAGAGCATCCTAAAGAAGGGAAAAAATTTCAGCCAAGGAAACGGCCCAACAGCAATCACAGCTGGCGAAGAACTTTCAGAGGCCAAACTTGAAGATGTCAAAAAGCCTTTAGAGCTGCAGTTTGGTGAAGACTGGGCGACCGGCGACAATCTCAGATTCTATATCGAGATATTAGTCGAGCAGGAAGGCACTCCTCTAGAGTCGCTCCTGCCGCTGCCAACCATCAGAAGAAGCCGGATGCGATTTTGAGTTGATGGGCAGTGTTGAGGTCGATGTCACTTAAAAGCAATTTTCAGCTAATTTCATTTTCTAGAATCTTTTATCACTGTTTCAACTAAGACACAACTTTCCGCCAATTTTATTGTTTTCTAAAATTTTGTCGATGTTTCACTAAGATCCAATTTGGGGCTTATTTTATTTTCTCCAATATCTTGTGATCTCATAAACGCGACGGTGGTTTCTTTTTAAGCTAGTGTTGAACATACACAGTTGCTCTCTTTTTGACGTTAAGTCAATTAGTATTTCCTGCTAAAATAATGTCACCTTAGTATTTTTATATGAAAATTCTGTAGAATTTTCAGACTTCTCTTTGAAACAAAACGTTTTCTGTTTGTATTCACAATAATTAAATTCCACCTTTCTGTCATCCCTAATAAATCACCGAATAAAGGATTTTACAAGCGAATGTTTGTTTTGTAATTGGATCGATACGTTTTCAAAAGCAGCTAAATGCGTAAATCGGGCGAAAAAACCGCTAAGTCTATATTGACATTGAAATGAATACCCCTAGCTGCATACAGGTGTTGATATAAGTCAACGCGGACAGCTGAAAATGTATACCCCGACCGGGACTCGAACCTGGGATCCTCTGCTTACATGGCAGACGCTCTATCCATCTTTCTTTCTTTTCTTTTTTTTAAAAAATTCGTTTTGTTCGTTTTCATTCGTTGTATCTGCTCTGGGCGGACGTCGCATGAGACCCGTTTCAGTTCGTTGTTGATCCATTAACTCAGTTTTTTTTTTTTTAATACAGAGGGCAGCTAACCCTCTGACCGAACGGGCTGAGTTACCGTACCGGCGCCCCCATCTGAGCCAGCGAGGACACAGGGGATAGTACGACTGCAGGGACTTACCTCTGGCACGCCTCCTGAGAGGCCCACATTCCCAAATTATAGTCCCGCACTGTATTCATAGTGCCCCTGCCCATTATACTCATTACTCGCGGCTTTTTGCCGATTCCCGTAAGAGTTCGGACACTTTGTCATTCCGCACAGAAGAAGATGGTCAAATGGCCGGTGAGCCTTAACTGTATATATCTGTGCAGAATGACAAATAGCGCCCGAACTCTTACGGGAATCGGCAAAAAGCCGCGAGTAGTGAGTATAATGGGCAGGGGCACTATGAATATAGTGCGGGACGATAGGTTGGGAATGTGGGTCTCTCGGGAGGCGTGCCAGAGATAAGTCCCGGCAGCCGCGCACTATCGTCTGTGTACTCAGTGGCTCAGTCGGATAGAGTGTCTGCCATGTAAATAGCAGATCCCGGGTTCGAGTCCCATTTGGGGCATACATTTTCAACTATCCCCGTTGACTTATATCAACGCCTGTATGCAGCTAGGGGTATTCATTTCATTGTAATTTCACTCTAACGAGCTGCATGGTCACCGATGTTATCTGTTCTTTCGGACCATCTTCATATATATATATATATATATATATATATTTCACTTAAGATTTTAACTTATAAAACATAATCGCAGATATCAGACATTAATACCGTGTAATTAATCATTTTTACATATTTTTAGAAAATAAATGAAGTCTTTAACTTTAATAGTTTGTATGGGACGAGTTTTTATCGTTTATCGCAGTTTCGCTTAGCATGCAGTTAGCGGCTTTGCATCTAGGCTACTCTTATGTGGACCAACTCACGGAAGATGACGGACTGAATGGATATTTTCAGCAAGACGGAGCAACAACTGACACCGCCTTAGCAACCTCGTCACGAGCGCAAGAGGTGTTCGGTGAGGAGACGGCGATCAGCGAGGCAGTGCAGTCCCCTGGCTACCTCGATCGCTTGATGTATTTCCATGTGACTCTTGGCTGGGGGCAAACTGAAGGCTCAGATGTACTCAAATAATTCGCACACAGTCGAAGAGCTGCAGCAAAACAGTGAAGACTCTACTGCTGTTATTCCTCAGCCAGAGCTGCTAAGTGTGACTCACAGTTTGATAAATCTAGCACAGCGCTGCACTGACGTAAGGCCCCTAACGATGTTAATTTCCAGCATTTTGTCAGATGTTCATTAACAAGGGCCACTCCCAAGTCAGACTTATTGGAAGTATTTTCCACGCCACTTTTCCCTTGCCCGCACTGTATTCTGCATAGCGAACAAGCTGCCTGCGACGAAACCAGTTAAACGGTGTGACATACGACAAGAAAAATGTGGATGTCTGTATTTTTGCACAAGTGTGAAGCTTGTGGTGCAGAGCACTTACCAGTGCATTGCAGTCACATCGTTGTTCACTATTGGCCTTATTCCAAAACGAGAAACGATTTCGCTCGCTGTTCACCGCAGTTCAGCAGAAAATGGCAAAATGGGGGTCAGAAACCACTCGCTTTCCGAAACTTAGCAAGTGAAAGCAGATACTTAAGTACTTGTTTCGCCTTTCATCCATTCCTAGGTTTGTGTCCTCTTTACTTAGTTCCCGCGTGAAGTGAGGAAGAAAATGGTTCGTATGGCTCTGAGCACTATGGGACTTAACTTCTAAGGTCATCAGTCCCCTAGAACTTAGAACTACTTAAACCTAACTAACCTAAGGACATCACACACACCCATGACCGAGGCAGGATTCGAACCTGCGACCGTAGAGGTCGCGCGGTTCCAGACTGTAGCGCCTAGAACCTCTCGGCCACCCTGGCCGGCGAAGTGAGGAAGCAATAAATTTATCTTCCTTCTGTCTCCAAAGTTTAGAGGTTGAATGCTTCTGCAGTTTCCTGCAAGGCGTGTTTTTTTTATGTGTGTGTGTGTGTGTGTGTGTGTGTGTGTGTGTGTGTGTGTGAGTGTGTGACCAAACTGCTGAGGTCATCGGTCCCTAGACTTACACATTACTTAAACTAACTTATGCTAACAACACACTCACCCATGCCCGAGGGAGGACTCGAACCTCCGCGGGAGGGGACGTGTTTTTTCTTGCATTTTGTGCTCCGCGTCTCTTGGAACCCACAAACACCGGCGATATTTCACAGAATGAAAGCAAACTTCACCCAAAATATTTCAGAGGACGTTCAGGAGTATTTTCCATCTATGTTGGTATAATGCACATATGGTCCCCTGTGGCTCGTTGGAGAATAATTGCATTTCAATTGATTTCTTAAACCCCGTTCAAAAATGGTTCAAATGGCTCTGAGCACTATGGGACTCAACATCTTAGGTCATAAGTCCCCTAGAACTTAGAACTACTTAAACCTAACTAACCTAAGGACATCACACACACCCATGCCCGAGGCAGGATTCGAACCTGCGACCGTAGCAGTCCCGCGGTTCCGGACTGCAGCGCCAGAACCGCTAGACCACCGCGGCCGGCTTAAACCCCGTAATTTATGTGTTTGTATTGCACTGAAAATATCTGCAATATAGTGCAGCCTTCGACATTGTTACTTTGTTTGTAAACAAACTTATTCCACTCAGTCATTGTGTCTGTTGTTCAAACAAATTCCAGGCTTAGAGCCGGTCATCGTATAATACATTCCATGATATTTCGACTGGCCATCTGCCAGTAATCTTCAGATAAGCCACCGAAGACTGGCGAAGACTTGCTCCGTTCTGCAATGTACAGAGTGTTCGGAAATTCTCGTTACAAACTTCTAGGACTTGTACAAAGGAGTGCGTATACACTCTTTTCTGTAGAAACCCATGTCCGGAGAGGTACTGTTCGCGTTGCAACGCTTTCAGTTCAGATGTTTAACTAATCCACTTCTGCTTGAGGAACTGAATTAGGATGATGATGTTTGGTTTGTGGGGCGCTCAACTGCTCGGTTATCAGCACCCATACAAATTCTCAACCTTTGCTCAGCCCAATCTCGCCACTTTCATGAATGATGATGAAATGATGAGGACAACACAAACACCCAGTCATCTCGAGGCAGGAGAAAATGCCTGACCCCGACGAGAATCGAACCCGGGACCTCGTGCTCGGGAAGCGCGAACGCGACCGCGAGACCACGACCTGCGGATCTGAATTGGGAGTGACGCAGTACAGTTATCAGGGGCCGGCTGCTGTGGCCGAGCGGTTCTGGGCGCTTCAGTCCGGCCTGCGCTGCTTCTACTGTCGCTGGTTCGAATCCTGCCTCGGGCATGGATGTGTGTGATGTTCTTAGGTTAGTTAGGTTTAGGTAGTTGTAAGTCTAGGGGACTGATGATCTCAGATGTTAAGTCCCATAGTGCTTAGAGCCATATGAACAGTTATCAGGTAACAATTCGAAACGGAACGTTTCCGCACATGGGTCCGTATTCAGAATACTACGCTGAAGCGCCAATGATACTGGTATAGGCAAACACAGAAATATGTAAATAGGTAGAATACGGCGCTGAGGTCAGAAACGCCTATGTAAGACAAGTGTTTGGCGCAGTTGTTAGATCGGTTACTGCCGCTACAATGGCAGGTTATCAAGATTTGAGTGAGTTTGAACGTGGTGTCATAGTTGGCGCACTAGCTATGGGACACAGCATCTCCGAGGTAGCGATGAAGTGGGGATTTTCCCTTACGATCATTCCACGAGTGTACCGTGAATGTCAGGAATCCGGTAAAACATCAAATCTCCGACATCGCTGCGGCCGGAAGAAGATCCTGCAAGAACAGGACCAACGACGAGTAAAGAGATTCGTTCAACGTGACAGAAGTGCAATCCTTCCGCAAATTGCTGCAGATTTCAATGCTGCACCGTCAAAAAGTGTCAGCGTTCGAACCGTTCAACGAAACATCATGGATATGGGCGTCAGCACCGACATTCGACTGTTGATGACTGGAAACATGTTGCCTGGTCGGACGAGTCTCATTTCAAATTGTGTCGAGCGGATGGATGTGTACGGGAGTGGAGACAACCTCACGAATCCATGAACCCTGAATGTCAGGAGGGAACTGTGCAAGCTTGCGGAGGCTCTGTAATGGTGTGAGGCGTGTGCAACTGGAGTGATATGGGACCCCTGATACATCTTCATACGACTCTGACAGGTGGCACGTACGTAAGCATCCTGTCTGATGACCTGCGTCCATTCATGTCCATTATGCATTCCGACGGACTTCGGCAATTCCGGCAGGACAATACGACACTCCACACGTCCAGAATTACCACAGAGTGGCTCCAGGAAGACTCTTCTGGGTTTAAACACTTCCGCTGGCCACCGAACTCCTCTGACATGAACATTTTAAACAGATTTGGAATGCCTGCAACGAGCTGTTCCGAAGAGATCTCCACCCCGTCCTACTCTTACGGATTTATGAATTGGCCTGCAGGATTCATGGTGTCAGTTTCCTCCAGTATTACTTCAGACATTAGTGGAGTCCATGCCACGTGGGGTGCGGCACTTCTGCGTGCTCGCGGGGGCCCTACACGGTATTAGGCAGGTTTAGCAGTTTCTTTGGCTCTTCAGTGTATATACTCACTCCCCTCTACAAGTCCTAGAAGTTCGTAACGGGAATTTCTAAAAACCCAGGGAGTATTCCGCGCCTGCGTCAAATTCAAGTTAACAGACGTACCACACTTCTCGGCGGCAGCACCCTCGCTGTTGGAACAGCAGAACGCATCTGTCCTCTGCATTAACGCTCGCCGAGGCCGTTGGCGAACTCGATTATCTCCAGTTAGAACAAATCTTGGAGATGACGGGGTTCCATGCACTTTTCGACTGGTAGCCGCTATCACGGTTCGTGAGCTTTTCTGCCATGCGTATTTCCACGGAATCCTTAATAATGGAGTCCCAAAAAGGTATTGCTATGGTCAGAATCGTGGTTTTGTCATACCCCATTGAAAATCCAGTGGAAATACAGTGTTCGTCAAAAGCGGGCTTGCTTGATGGCAAAAGACGAGTGCAACGTTTATGTTCAGTGCAGCGTTCTTTCACAGTACGTGCGGTCTGTCCTACATAAGTCATATCACATTGACAAGGATTTTGTCAATTCTGGCCTTCCGCCATAACAAGTGGTCCTTCACTGATCCCAAATGGACTGCAATCTTAGATGGTGGTCGTAAAATCACTCTCGCCTGAAATTTACGGAGGATTGTTGCTATTTTACACGAAATGTTGCCCACAAAAGGAAGCAAAGCTGAAGATTTTACTGCCGAGTTCTGCTCTTTATTCCTGACTCTTGGTTTTAACTGAGTGTCATGTTAATATATCAGGTGGAACATCCGTTTTCTCTGAAAGCTGTCTTTAGGTGGGCGAGCTCTTTCGACAAACTATCTGGATACGAGACAGTGTGAGCTCTGTGTACGAGTGTTTTAAGCATGCTCATTGTTTGCGATGGATGATTCACACTTGTCTGTTGCTGACAACACACTTTACTCTGCGCCCTCGAGCTTACATTCAGAACTGCTCGACTCTCAAGTTTGTTTCTCAGATAGTGTTATATGTACGTTAACAGTGATACACAGAAGTACGGATAGAATTAGTAACGAAGAGTTGCCCGATATACGATTCGTATAATGGCTTCATTGAATGTAACGGAAGAGCGGGACATCGGTGTTATACTGAACTAGAAGAAATAAATTCACAGTTGCTAATACGGACAACCGTCAGCTGTAAAATGGATTGACGACAATGAAAATTTGTGCCGGGCCGGGACTCGAACCCGGATATCCCGCTTATCGCGAGTGGTCGCCCTACCATTTGGCTATCCGAGCACTACCCACGGCCCAATTCAAACGTCCGGATGTCGTGAGCCAAGCGTTTACAACCTGTACTCGTACATCCATGATGTATATTCGCGCACAGGGGAGACGTTTTACTTGAAAGTGGCTTGCCTGGCGTCGGTGGAATAAATACGATATTGCAGTGCCTGTGCTATTCTAAATTCAGTTGCGAATACATTTCTTGTATTTCATAACGGCTGTAGTCGCCGCAGTGCCTGTTCCGTCTGACGTGGGTGCGTGTTTGAAGGAACTTTGCGTCGCAATTTCGATAACAGAGGCTCTGCGGTCTGTATCTATGTTGATATGGCAGCAACCGCGTCGCAGGACTTTCGCGTTATTCTGAGGATTATTGCTTTACTGTGTGTTTTTTTTTTTTTCATTTTACTTCTTATCGTTTGCATATCGTAGGCTTTATGACTGTAGCGAAGGTGTTTTCGCAGAAACAAACGTAATTGGTGTAGCAAACCGATTAAGTCATAAATATGTAATGATAATTAAATCAAGACCCTAAGCTGTCGACAGACGTTGATATACATCAACGGGGACAGTTGAATATGTGTGCCCAGACTGGGACTCGAACCTGGGACCTCCTGCTTACATGGCAGGCGCTCTATCCATCTGATCCAACGAGGTCATAGAGGATAGTGCGACTGCAGGGATTTATCCCTTGCACGCTCCACGTGAGACCCACATTCCCAACTTAATGTCCACACACTACATTCGTAATCATTATTCTGTAACGACTCGTCGGATACAACCGCTCCTTTAAACCAGAATACTCAGAACATATCCCTCGACATGCTGTGGAATTTTATCGATGAAGTTCGTGTTCATACTGTCTCCTTCCATTAGTAACATTACGTTACGTTACGACCACATCATCGCCACTTAGCTCAAATTTAACAACAGAGCTAGGTCACACGCAACAGACGACTGCTTGCGAAAGCGACTGCCCTCTGTTTTGTACAACTGATACGAGTGCTGATGCGGAGAGCGCGAACTTCCGTTAATGATTCGCTGATAGATTCACGGTCCGCCTCTGTAGGTGAGTGGTCAGCACGGTTGTCAGCCGTGCGACGAACCTTGGTAGGATTCCAAGCATTGCCAGGGATTTTTCCTTGTTGGGGAGGACTGGAATGGGAATGCATTCAGCCTCGTGACTCCTATTAAGGAGCTATTTGAGAGGGCAGTAGCGGTTGCAGATCACGAAAGCTGACAGCGGCCGGGAGAGCGCTGTGCTATCACGTACTCCTGATGTCACACCCAATGACGCCAATTGACGGGGGGTGGGTGGTGGGGGGTGGGGTGGGGAGGGGCAGGGAGGGGAGGGGATCACACTGCGGCCGATCTGTACCAATGGACCCGCCAGGGTCTGTGGACAGAGTTCATGATTACGTTAGGTGTACGATAACCCACGACAGCCGAACACGTTCGAGTAGAAGCGAATGGAAACCGAACATGATTGGGAGCTCTTAACTCGGGCTCATCAAGGTTTACATCTGAGAGAATGTTCTCCGGTGTAAACCAGTCTTTAATTGTTCACCGGTTGTGTCCGCAAGATTCGCACAGATCTGCAGCCACTAATTACCTTCCTTTCATCATTTCTAATTTATAGACCCCCCTTGTCAGGTTACTTGATTCTGTTTGTTCTCTCTTCGCCTCCATTGCCTTAAAAAATCTCTTCAAGAACTCACTATTTTGTCTTCTGAACATGAGAGTTTTATTAAAAGTTCCTCCTTGAAACGTCGCATCATTTATTTCCAGTAGATTAGATATCTGCGGCACATACAGCTTGTAATGGTACTTGAATTACGTAACCATTACGGCACCTCACCTCAACCTCTCGATACCAGCAATATTTTACTGTGTTTCCGTAAAGTAGTTAACGTATTTCTGAGACAACATTCAGATCTGATTTCATTAATGTAGAGGTACTTTGATACATCGATATGTTTATGTTGCAATGATACACTCCTGGAAATGGAAAAAAGAACACATTGACACCGGTGTGTCAGACCCACCATACTTGCTCCGGACACTGCGAGAGGGCTGTACAAGCAATGATCACACGCACGGCACAGCGGACACACCAGGAACCGCGGTGTTGGCCGTCGAATGGCGCTAGCTGCGCAGCATTTGTGCACCGCCGCTGTCAGTGTCAGCCAGTTTGCCGTGGCATACGGAGCTCCACCGCAGTCTTTAACACTGGTAGCATGCCGCGACAGCGTGGACGTGAACCGTATGTGCAGTTGACGGACTTTGAGCGAGGGCGTATAGTGGGCATGCGGGAGGCCGGGTGGACGTACCGCCGAATTGCTCAACACGTGGGGCGTGAGGTCTCCACAGTACATCGATGTTGTCGCCAGTGGTCGGCGGAAGGTGCACGTGCCCGTCGACCTGGGACCGGACCGCAGCGACGCACGGATGCACGCCAAGACCGTAGGATCCTACGCAGTGCCGTAGGGGACCGCACCGCCACTTCCCAGCAAATTAGGGACACTGTTGCTCCTGGGGTATCGGCGAGGACCATTCGCAACCGTCTCCATGAAGCTGGGCTACGGTCCCGCACACCGCTAGGCCGTCTTCCGCTCACGCCCCAACATCGTGCAGCCCGCCTCCAGTGGTGTCGCGACAGGCGTGAATGGAGGGACGAATGGAGACGTGTCGTCTTCAGCGATGAGAGTCGCTTCTGCCTTGGTGCCAATGATGGTCGTATGCGTGTTTGGCGCCGAGCAGGTGAGCGCCGCAATCAGGACTGCATACGACCGAGGCACACAGGGCCAACACCCGGCGTCATAGTGTGGGGAGCAATCTCCTACACCGGCCGTACACCACTGGTGATCGTCGAGGGGACACTGAATAGTGCACGGTACATCCAAACCGTCATAGAACCCATCATTCTACCATTCCTAGACCGGCAAGGGAACTTGCTGTTCCAACAGGACAATGCACGTCCGCATGTATCCCGTGCCACCCAACGTGCTCTAGAAGGTGTAAGTCAGCTACCCTGGCCAGCAAGATCTCCGGATCTGTCCCCCATTGAGCATGTTTGGGACTGGATGAAGCGTCGTCTCACGCGGGCTGCACGTCCAGCACGAACGCTGGTCCAACTGAGGCGCCAGGTGGAAATGGCATGGCAAGCCGTTCCACAGGACTACATCCAGCACCTCTACGATCGTCTCCATGGGAGAATAGCAGCCTGCATTGCTGCGAAAGGTGGATATACACTGTACTAGTGCCGACATTGTACATGCTCTGTTGCCTGTGTCTATGTGCCTGTGGTTCTGTCAGTGTGATCATGTGATGTATCTGACCCCAGGAACGTGTCAATAAAGTTTCCCCTTCCTGGGACAATGAATTCACGGTGTTCTTATTTCAATTTCCAGGAGTGTATTATTCTTATGTGTATTCTTTCCTTTGTCACTATGATCTTTGACGTACTTGTAACTCTGATTTTTGGGCGCGTAAGCGGTTATAAGATAGTCAAGTCTTGGTCGTCAAGTTGAAAAGACGCAAATTGTAGTATGTTTATGAAATGTGAACTTTAACAGTGGGGAAGATGTTTTCAAGTATGTTTTGTATTGTGAAGTGATGTTTTGGAGTGACTTGCGTGATATTGCAACAAAAGCAATAAAAAAGAAGTGTAACTTAAATTCGGAGTGCTGATTACTTTTTTACATCACCATTGTCCTAACTTTCAAAGGTTTAATCTTCAAGAATGGTTTGTGAAACACATCTATAAAACTTTTGAATATCGCAGAATAATACCTAGGCCTCTTTGCATCCGAGCTTGGAATCATCACTACCTAGATTTTCGACGTTTGAGCCATGATTTCACAACGAGACCAGCGTGTGAAACACGAAAAGATGAGTGCCTAGTTTATCCATTATTTCATGAAATGACTTTATTAACTGTGCTCTAATGACACCTGCCACATAAAATAACTTTGTTGTTGCCCGAAAATGCAGTATTTAGCAGCATGAGCAACACCACAATCATAATCAATTTTTGACCTTTTGTTGTGGTAGGGTTGTTAGAAGCTTCCAGTAAAACAACTGTTTGGTACCTTTTCATTGCCGCGCGGGATTAGCCGAGCGGTCTGGGGCGCTGCAGTTATGGACTGTGCCGGTGATCCCGGCGGAGGTTCGAGTCCTCTCTCGGGCATGGTTGTGTGTGTGTTTGTCCTTAGGTTAATTTAGGTTAAGTAATGTGTAAGCTTAGGGACTGATGACCTTAGCAGTTAAGTCCCATAAGATTTCACACACATTTGAACATTTTTTGAACCTTTTCATTATAGTGATTCCACGTTAGTATGTTCGCCTTTCGAAGTTTGGTGGTTCTTTCTATGTTGATGCCACTGTTAAATCGCATCGGCACATTATATCTCGAAGGATCTGAAACAGGACGCTTATCGTCCCGCACTCATAACCTCGGTGTTGATCGTCCCTTATATACAGACACACACACACACACACACACACACACACACACACACACACACACACACACAGAACTCATACTCATAGCCCGGTAGTCAAGTCGACTTTTCATGTGATGGATTTTCTTGTACGGTATAGGAAATTTGGCTTCGATGTTTACATTTTTGTAAATCATTTGGAATTTTGGCTCTTTAGCATAGCTGCCATCACATCTCTGTTCTTTAATTCTTCTATTTTTCTGCCTTCCTACTGTTATAGAATTGTTTAGCTGCGCTGTTCTAATATCGGAAGCGGTTTTTATAGATGTTTTGTACGTATATCCGATCACTCATGACCGATCACAACGCATTACACCACGGAAAGAAAAGTGACACAATTTAAAACACGGAAATGTTTTGTTTAAGCCACTGAAAAATGCGTTCGAAGTGCACGAAAAAGTCACATCTCTATTCGGAGTTTGTCCACTTCAGGGAAGCTGTGTCAGCTTTGTCGTAGTGTACTTCATGACTCGCCACGGCACGGACAGTGTCGCAACAGCGTTGCTACTGGTAAGTCCACATGGGTCGTTCAAGAAGAGCGGCACGTTCCGAGCTGTCACAGCTTTCATGTGCAAGGTAAGTTGAATGTAATTTTTAATATCACTGATTATTACTATGTCTGCCGTTATGCAGTGCCTGGTCTTGTATTACAATGTCCTTCAGACATGAATGCATAAAAAACAGACACTGTTCTGACGATTACAGCTGTTCTACATATTACGAAATTTTGTAGGTTGCACCTTATAAGAGGAAAATGACGGTTTATGTTTTTAATAAAGGCCTTATTGAATACCTTTTCTCGACAAAAAATGTTGCTACATTATTTCGCCACGCGGGGTAGTCGCGCGATCCAAGGGCGTCTTGTCACGGTTCAAGCGGCTCCTCCCGTCGGAGGTTCTAGTCCTCCCTCGGGCACGGGTGTGTGTGTTGTCCTTAGCGTAAGTTAGTTTCAGTTAGATTAAGTAGTGTGTAAGCCAAGGGGCCGATGACCTCAGCAGTTTGGCCCCATAATACTTACCACAAATTTACAAATTTTTTACATTATTTAAGCCTATTTATGATTCTATATGTTCACAAATGGTAAACTTTAAATTGTGCCTAATTGATGTTCCTTATCAGACAGCACTAATTTTCATAAATTATAGTTTTGCATTTTGTATTTTTCTAGTGAAACAGTTTCAACTTGTTTTTCGTGTTTTATTCTAACTTAAATACTAATGTCGAATGGCGTATTATATTACAGTAAGTAAAAAGAACTTATGTTTTATTTAGGGTGGAAAAGTGACAAAAGTGTTACATCAGGGGTCGTAATAGAAATAAAAAAAGTTTGTAGAAAAGTAAGGAAAGTGACACAACTCGAAGAACTAAATAATTACCTCATAACACTTCACATGCGACGTGAACAGAACTACATGGCCATATTACTGTTGTATAGATTATAATGAAATTTACTACCAAAAATACTTATTTGAAATTTAAAGAAAGCGCATAGTATTTCAGAATAAGTTTTATAGTATTCTTTTAAGTCGATTTTTCTCAATATTGTATTTTTGAATTGTGTAACTATTCTTGCCAGAGTGCGATATAGGAAACTTAAATAGGAGTTGCAAGTAAGTAATATTCTCTACATCACTACAAAGAGAATAATAATAATAATAATAATAATAATAATAATAATAATAATAATAATAATAATAACTGTGGGACATCAAGGAAGCCGCGTGGGTTGGCCGCGCGGTCTAGGGCGTCTTGCACGGTCCGCGCGGCTCCCCTGTTGGTGGTTCGAGTCCTCCCTCAGGCATGGGTGTGTGTTTGTCGTCCATAGCGTAAGTCAATTTAAGTTAGATTAAGTTGTGTGTAAGCATAGGGACCGATGACCTTTGCAGTTTGGTCCCCTAAGACCTTACCACAAATTTCCAACATCAGGGAATTAGCGATTACGACTGCGCCAGACTTACTCATTTCTATCCAGGACAAGATTCTCGCAGACAGTGTCTTCGCCAATCCCTATCTAGAATTACCTGAATGTGTAGCTGTGAAATATAGGTAACCCATATGAACGCTTCTGGAGTGCGGAGTTGTGTTACTGCTTTTACAGATGGGAATGAACTGATGAGAAGGGAGAAAACGAAACGCAGTGCCAGACGTAGCTGATCTTATCTTTAGAGTACGAGGGCAGCTGAAAACGTATCGTTGTCATTCGATGAACGGATCACCATTAACCGTATCGCATGTCCTCAGCCCATGAATTACTGCAGAAAGATTTGAAATTTAACGCAGAAACTCGCTCGCCAATCTGATAATCAGCAAGTTTACGCAATATCTCTCCTCCTCCTGATTGTCAGAACCCAATGATCGAAATACTCTTCAGTATTACCGTTCCAAATGTAACATTTTTCTGTGGCGCGCAGTTAGAGTATGCCCGCATACTGAGTACATACATTGCTCTACAAAATTTGACGACGGGGTGCATAAAGTAACATATTAACTACTCGCTGGAAATGAATGAAAGTGCTGGAGCGTGTTACCAGAGATCTTCCAGCAGTGCACAAAAAAGATGGACGCCGCATGGCGCGAGATCAGCGTGACCGTAGCGCCAAGTGGCACTGATGGCGATGGTGATGTTTGGCTCGTGGGGCGCTCAACTGCGCAGTCATCAGTGCCCGTACTAAGTCCCAATTTTTACACAGTCTTTTCACAGTCCAATCTAGCCACTGTCACGAATGATGATGACGATAATGATGATGAAATGATGAGGACTTCACAAACACCCAGTCCCTGGGCAGAAAAAATCCCAAACCCGGCCAGGAATCGAACCCGGGACCCCGTGATCTAGAGATAGCAACGCAAGCCACATTTTTAAAAAAAATCTCATTTTGTTCTATCTTGTTCCTTGAATTTGTTCGTGGCAGACGTCCGATGACATACGTTCAGGTTATTCGTTGATCCGTTCACTCAGTTTTTTTTATTACAGAGGGTAGCTAAACCCTCTGACCGAACACGTTGAGCTACCATGGCGGCAGTTTTTCAGTTTGTTCGGTTTTGTTCGTCGCATTTGCTCGAGGCGGACGTCGTAAGATACGCTTTGTTAAGTTCGTTGTTGATCAATTAACTCATTTTTTTTTATTACAGAGGGCAGCTACCCCTCTGACCGAACACGCTGAGGTACGGTGCCGGCACCACTAGACCACGAGCTGCGGGCTCCAAATGCGACTGGTTCTGCTACACGAGGCAGTTGAAGGGGCGGGGAAAGACGGTGTGGGTCAGTCGGCAAGCAGTTATGGTGCACTATGGTGTACAACATGGCACGGAGACAACATCTGGATGACTTCACATGGAGACGCATTGTCGGGAAAATGGAAGAAGGACGAACTGTGACGGGCCGGCCGGAGTAGCCGAGCGGTTCTAGGCGCTGCAGTCTGGAACCGCGCGACCGCTACGGTCGCAGGTTCGAATCCTGCCTCGGGCATGGATGTGTGTGATGTCCTTAGGTTAGTTAGGTTTAAGTAGTTCTTAGTTCTAGGGGACTAATGACCTCAGATGTTAAGTCCCATAGTGCTCAGAGCCATTTGAACCATCGAACTGTGACGAGTGTAGCCCAGGACTTTGGCATTCCTCACAGCATTGTTACACGTGCGTGGGGAGCACTCCAAAGCAGAGACACCGCTGCCCGGAGGAGAGGAGGTGGCTGACCACGGACAACTATGGCAGCAGATGACCGCTGCACTGTGCGACAAGAGACGAGAGACCCATCTTAAACAACGGTACAACTGCCATCACCTTTATCAGGACTGCAAGACACACAATCTCTCGGTACTGTAACGGAACATATTAAAGGCTTTACTGTACCGAAGTATGCGATACCCTCCAAATTCAACCAGTTTAACGAGTATTTATGATTATAGAAAAGTTATTGTGTATGTTAACAATGATTGCGTAACATGTCTCCATAAACAGTCAACCCATTAAATTATACTGAATAACTAACCCACACAAAAGTTAATATCACTTGATCACTGATACAGCAAATGTCATCATGTAAAAACACTGAGTTCATCTTAAATAATTAATATGAAGTACGAAAAATAGTGTACAACTTAGGTATTTTGGATCTCCTTAAATAAAAATCACCCAGTGAAACCTATTTGTTCACTAAGAGCGGTTTCACTTAGTATTCACGAAATCAATCCTGTTTTAGACGACAACCAATGTATTTCTTAATAATTCATGTTAATTACTTATTTATGCAAATTAGAGAAGTCAATTGACAAACTTCTAAAAAACGGACTTTTTGTAACAAAGAATTATTCTGTCAAGTCAGCAAATCTGTCTGTCATTTTATAACATGTTAAATTATGTCACTCGATGCAAATTAATAACTTTTCTGCACAAATTATGATAACAGATGTACATGTGACTTGTAAACTATATCTCTTTTTAGTAGTTCTTTGACAATGTTATAAATACGAGCAGCAAGAAGGGTCAAGAGGCAGTCGGAATGTCACTTTGGTACAGTGTGTTAGTGTGTTATTGTTTGAGGTGGATAAACAAGGCAAAGAACATGTAAAGGAAGTTGTGTTGTGTCATAGTCTTTGGTGGACAGTGGAATTAAGATGGCCACCAGAGAAATAAATATTTGAAGTTTACATATTTGTTGGTTTCGTTCATCCTTTATCATCAAAAGCACATAAAACAAAACATGGGACCTCATGTTTTTAACCCTAGACAACCAGATTTAGAGCCAGCATCAACATCGAGACACAGCAGCGATCCAGCAAGCAGCAGTGATTACTACAATGCATTGTAATGGCGCCAACCTAACATCAAGTGCTAACAAGCTCCGTAAATGGGAGTGAAATAGTGCGATTATAGCAATTAGCAATATCTACGACCAGGCGACCATTACAGTACGCAGTAGCACAGCGACAGCACGCTAGTGGTCTCTTTGCCCGACGATCAGCGCGTTGTGTTCCGTTGACACCGGCACATGTGCGGCGCCGCCTGCACTGGTGCCAAGAGCCTAGGGACCAGACGAAGGAGCAGTCGGATCGCATGAGAGCAGATTCAGTCTGAGTAGTGAATCTACATCTACAGCTACGTGATTTATCTACTATACACAATAAAGTGCCTAGCACGTGGCAGAGGGTTCAATGAACCACCTTCAAGCTGTCTCTCTACCGTTCTACTCTCGGACGCGCGGAAAAACGAGCATTTAAAATTTTATGTGCGAGCCCTGATTTCTCTTATTTCATCTTTATAATCATTCCTCCCTATGAAGGTGGGTGCCAACAGAATGTTTTCGCAATCGGAGGAGAAGACTGGTGTTTGAAATTTTATGAGAAGATTTCGTCGCAACGAAAATCGCCTTTGCTTTAATTATTGCCACTCCAATTCACTATCATGTCTGTGGCACTATCTCCCCTATTTCGCGGTAATACAAAACGAGCCGCCTTTCTTTGAACTTTTTCGATGTCATCCGTCAGTCCCACCTGATGCCAATCCCACACACTGCAGAGCAATACTCCAGAATAGGGCGGACAAGTGTGGTGTAAGCAGTTTCTATAGTAGATCTGTTGCACCTCCTAAGTGTTCTGCCAATGAATCGCAGTCTTTGGCTTGCTCTACCTACAACATTATCTATGTGATCGTTCCAATTTAGGTTATTTGAAATTGTAAGCCCTAAGTATTTAGTTGAATTTACAGCCTTCAGATTTGTGTGACTTACTGTGTAATTGAAATACAGCGGATTTCTTTTAGTATTCATGTGACTAACTTCACACTTTTCTTTATTCGGGGTCAATTGCGACTTATCGCACAATCTAAATTATTTTGCAATTCGCTTTGGTCATTTGATGACTTTACAAGACGCTAAATGACAGCATCATCTGCAAACAATCTTAGACAGCTACTGAGATTGTCTCCTATGTCATGAATATACATCAGGAATAATAGAGGGTCTATAACACTTCCTTAGGGAACGCCGGATATTACTTCCGTTTTACTCGATGATTTTCCGTCTATTACAACAAACAGTGGTCTTTCTGACAGGAAATCACGAATCCAGTCACACAACTGAGGCGATATTCCATACACACGCAGTTTGATTAGAAGACGCTTGTGAGGAACGGTTTCGAAATCCTCTGAACGTACCCTAAGGAGAGAGGTGGGGGCACGTAATGCACGCAGAGACATTCTCGAACATGATCGTCGTGATGGTCTAGATGTTACGTTGTGGCGAGACATAACGTTGCGTGGGCGTACTGACCTCAAGGCTTTCCGCTTCTCTCGACTTCAGTCCCATCGAGCAGTTGTGGGATGCTTCGGGAAGACGTACTGTAGCTATTACCATCCAGCAGTTATCACCCGCGCTGATGGAGGAACAGACCACCCTGTCACAAGAATCCGTACCAATCTTGCCGCCAGTGTGGGCGCACATTGCAGAGCATGCATTGGTGTCCGTGGTGACCACACACCTCATTAAGAACCATGTTCTGCATTTTGTAATGTCCGGGTGACCATCATAAATTGCGGTGACTATAATATAATTATTGTGTTTGAGTAAAAGTGTCCTTTCTGTTCGCATCATTGCGTGTTTCTCTCAGTTACCTTTCGTGCTGTGCTGTAACACTTCTGTCTATGTATGATACAAATTTCATTGAGCTATGTAACTTGACAGTAACACAACATGCGAAAAGTTTTTACAGCAGTGTATTTTGAAGACATGTTCACGTCAGAGCTGACTCGCAGAAAAGAAAAGCTTTCATATTTATTTCACGCCCACAGAGAGACGACGACGAAAGTAGACCGGTGCTCTCGTGAGCGGAATTTGCGGTCCAGTTTCATATTTGTTGCTACCCCCGACACCCACGTGAGACGTCGATATTGCGGACCTCGTGGAGAGCATTACGAGGCGTGATTGGCATATGACGGGCCAGTCTGCCTGTACGCTCGCCTATCTCTCTCTGCCTATCATGTCTAAAAAAGACTGAAATATCTGGCTTGTAAAAGCGGCTACGTGTCGCTTTACGAAGCAGGAGCTGGTAGTGGATTCAGGGTAGCGCCTCTTATAAAGTATGTTCGTGGCTGCTGTGTTTATTATATCGCAGGTGGACAAATCACACATTTGTGAATATTCGATTTGAGAACTACACAACATAGTTTGTCGCTAGTGCTACATCTACATCTACATCTGCATCTATACTCCGCGAGCCACCTTACGGTGTGTGGCGGAGGGTACTTATTGTACCACTATCTGATCCCCCCTTCCCTGTTCCATTCACGAATTGTGCGTGGGAAGAACGACTGCTTGTAAGTCTCCGTATTTGCTCTAATTTCTCGGATCTTTTAATTGTGATCATTACGCGAGATATATGTGGGCGGTAGTAATATGTTGCCCATCTCTTCCCGGAATGTGCTCTCTCGTAATTTCGATAATAAACCTCTCCGTATTGCGTAACGCCTTTCTTGAAGTGTCCGCCACTGGAGCTTGTTCAGCATCTCCGTAACGCTCTCGCGCTGACTAAATGTCCCCATGACGAATCGCACTGCTTTTCGCTGGATCATGTCTATCTCTTCTATTAATCCAACCTGGTAAGGGTCCCATACTGATGAGCAATACTCAAGAATCGGACGAACAAGCGTTTTGTAAGCTACTTCTTTCGTCGATGAGTCACATTTTCTTAGAATTCTTCCTATGAATCTCAACCTGGCGCCTGCTTTTCCCACTATTTGTTTTATGTGATCATTCCACTTCAGATCGCTCCGGATAGTAACTCCTAAGTATTTTACGGTCGTTACCGCTTCCAATGATTTACCACCTATGGTATAATCGTACTGGAATGGATTTCTGCCCCTATGTATGCGCATTATATTACATTTATCTACGTTTAGGGAAAGCTGCCAGCTGTCGCACCATGCATTAATCCTCTGCAGGTCTTCCTGGAGTACGTACGAGTCTTCTGATGTTGCTACTTTCTTGTAGACAACCGTGTCATCTGCAAATAGCCTCACGGAGCTACCGATGTTGTCAACTAAGTCATTTATGTATATTGTAAACAATAAAGGTCCTATCACGCTTCCTTGCGGTACTCCCGAAATTACCTCTACATCTGCAGATTTTGAACCGTTAAGAATGACATGTTGTGTTAAGAATGACAAGGTGTGTGCCAGGTACCATGATGGATGTGTTTTCACGAAGTACGGCTGAAAAGTACAACGTTCACTGGCAAAATAAACCAGAAGACTGCCAGACATGTTTGGCAAATGGCTGCTCATTTGTGTCCTGATACGGGTGGGCCTGCAGCTCAAGTAAGTATCGCTGCTTGCGCACCAACAAAAGTGCTGCGGCGCACATCACTTCACCTTGCACACCAGTGGTACCACTGCGTCTCAGCTGACTTGACAAAGACTCTCACCCTCAAACAGCCTCATTTCATGGCTATGTTGAAGTGTCAGGCGAGAAATAAAGGAAAACAAACATTGTTGGAAGATTTCTAGTTAGCGGTGAGAGCCTTCTGAGGAGAGAAATATGACCTTGCTGTTACATGCAGGCATATGAGCATATGGAACGCCTTGCAGATCTACCTTATAGATACATTATTTCAGGGTTATTCACTGAGATGTATCATTGTCTTTCAGGCAGAATTTTGCAAGGAGAGTATACCAATGACTGCTTATATTGATTACCTCGGCATTAGTTTGAAGTCGGACAATGTACACCTTTTTCCAAGTACATTCAGAGGCCTTCCATATTGGCAAGGCGTGTATCTCTCTTTGTCGGTCACTGCGATAACTGCTTGTGATGTGTAGCGTTCCGCTGGTATTGTACAGTGATCGTTTTTGGCTTGTGTGAACTATGTTTCGATTGTTGCAAATAGTGTTATTAATACCTCAATCTCATTTCAGTAAAAGATAATTTGTATGTGTGCCGATAGCTCGATTGTAGATGTTCTTGTGTTGTCAAGCGACGATCTTTTTGGTGATTTCGTCTTTGGGCCATTTGTGTCAAGTCGTCAGTAATTAGATGGAATTAAATAATTTATGTTTATTACTTATTTATTGGTCGTATTTTTAAATGTGACGTTCACGCTACATACTACTGCAAACTGGTTTCATAATTATTATTACTAAGATCCATAAAAAAACTGGCAACTTACTTTCTCTTACAATTAATTTACTGTATAGCCGCAAAATCCACATCGCAGTACAATATTTACCTATTACTAATATGTAATTGAAAAGTAAGTGATCCTAAAAGGAAAGAAAGTGAATGGAGTAGAAGAGAATAAGAATGAGAGGGGAATATGAGATCAAGAGAAAGATAAGAGATTACTTAGTTTTATGAAACGTCCCCTTTGTACAATTATACAGGACTGTGCTTAAACTGACACACAGTATTTTTAGCGCAAAGCAATCTGACTTTCAATAATCCCTACAAAAGAATGGCCCTGACTAACAATAACCTATACCTTTCACAAATCACTTTCCTCACAAAAATCGTCGTTACTCGAACTACTGCAATACAGCGAGCGCCAATACTGCCAGCTAAATAAAAGATTCTAACTACTGAAGGCACTAAATTCTGATAGGCATTGTTAGCAAATGAAAGATTTTGATAAAGAACAAACAATGTATTTACTTTAAAAGTGTTCAAAAGTCATAATATATATAGCAGTTCATGACATCCAGTCTTACAAATTTCAAAACTCCGCCATTTCTCTCCCCACATCCACCACTGCTGGCGGTTCACCCCCAACTGCGCAACGCTACGCGCTGTTCACATCTAGCTGCCCAACACTACAATGGCAGACAACAATGCAAACTAGCCACAGACTGCACACAGCACAGCCAGTGATTTTCATACAGAGCGCTACGTAACGTTGCCAATAAGAAAACCTAAACAGCCTACTTACAGTTTAAGAAAATTTAAGAACGGGGCTACCAATAATACTTAATGAAAACTATACGGAAGTGAATGTGATAAAGCCAGGCGTAGTTACTGTTGAAAATTCTGTTTCGGTTTCATTTGCGCTTGATGAAAGGCAGTCTAGCATGTCCGATACTCCATATACAGAATCCTGCAGCACCTCCGAAAACTGGCACAGGACTCGACAAAAGTGACAGATATTCACACGGGTCTTCAGCTTTTTGCCACGCAGAGTGCTTTCCACTGCGTGTGACTGTGGTCTTCTCTGTTGACCGACTTGTCGACTTGATTGATGTTTCCAGACTGAAGCGCCTAGAACCGCTCGGCCACATCGGCCGGCTGCAGTCCTCTTCAATGAACGTTTGTCACGATCAATCAGCGCACACTTTCTTCCGTATTTGACTTAGAGGATGGTGTAGCTCCGTTTCCCACGTATTTGGTATAAATCTTCGATACGGTACCTCATGAAACACCAAAAGCTGCGGCTCTCTTGGTTACGAAAGCAACCATTACACTAGCACCAACAATCTGCCCACGTTCTAATTCACTAAGGGCCGACATAATGCACTCAGCTACACAGAACACTGTTCTGACCACGACTGACACATCGTATTGAGGAAATTACACGGGTCCCTTTTGTGGCCAAATATAACAACGGAAGCTGCAGGCGTGGCTGTCATCTGCATTTATATTCAAGCATGCATCACTCACTGTGTTTTCACATTTTTGTCCTACCCTTCTAGGTGATTAATTTCGAAGCCAAATAATGAAGAAGCTGTAAAACAAATTTGTTGACGAATACTGGAGAGGCTGCTACCGGAAGTATTAGGCTTCTGCAGACATTTTTACTAAGCACATCAAATGAATCCGCAATCTGTGCTGGACCGGGACTCGAACCCTGATTTCCCGCTTAGTACGAGCGGTCACCTTACCTTCTTTTTACACATTTTGTTCGTTATTGTTCGTTGTCTTTGGTCGTAGAGGACGTCACATGATACCCGTTGAAGTTCGTTATTTATCCTTTCATTCAGTTTTTTATTACAGAGATGAGCCAGGTCTATGTCCGAACACGCTGAGCTACCGTTCCGGCATACCATTTGGCCAGACCCAAACTTCCATATGTCGTCAACCATGTGTCTACGACCTGGACTCGTGCATCCACTAGGTATATTCCCGTACAGATCAGACGTTGTACTTGAAAGTCACTTGCCCGTTATCGGCAGAGAAATACGATTTTGCAATACCTGTGTTATTACGATTACGACGCAAAGTTCATTTGGACAGGCATGCAAAGGAACTTTGCATCGTAATCAGAATAACACAGGCATTGCAATACCATATTTTTACTAAGCTTTTGCAGTAACCTCACCCCCAGAGGATCGTTTGTCAGCCGCACGTTACAATGTGGCAATGTGCCGCCTCTAGCGGTATAAACCAATTGCGGCAGCAGATTTCATAATTTATTAATGACACGCCAGTAACAGTGTCACATTGGCATTTGACATCTGTCCCATTAATGCGTAATGATAACATTAGTCTGGTGCGCGTCTCTTCCTTTAGGTCAGCAAAACCAGCAACCTACTGGGCTCTGTTCAGGGGCACTGTTAACTGTAGTGTCACATATTTTCTGAGAAACACGGCTGACACGTGTCCGTGTTTGTCGCGTGTGGAGCAAGTCACGTTGCAGTGTGAACGCCCCCTGCGTCTCTGAGCAATGAGCAACGATTTACGAGAGACAGATCGCAGAGGGGAAGCGGATATTCGTTATTGCCGCGTAAGCTGAATCATCACTACGTCGACATACGCGCTATTGACTGCCGCTCGACCGTAAAGTATAACACTTTCCCTTGTTGTCGCCAAAACAGTGATGGAATGAACTCTTGTATATTCCACACCTGCTGTAATTATTGAACTGTGTAATTTCGATCTGCGCATTAGCGCCACTGAGGAAGGGTGATCACTAACCATTCCGTTGCATGAACACAAATCCGATGAGTATGAAGGAGTACTGTCACTGATGAAAGAGAAGTACGACGACGTCTGACAGGTAGTCCTAATATTACTACTTCGTCGTCAAGTGTCTGCTGCACTGAATGTGTAACTTCATAAGGATGGAGTGCTTCACTCAAAGTAGCATTGAAATAATATGGTGGACAGAAGCTAACCTAACTGCGACGTCTCGACTTAGGGCGCTGACGTAAGAAACTTCGCATTCTTCAATCGAAAAATCAGACTGCTGGATGAGCCTTTTTTTACTTGGCCACCCTTGTCACGTATATCTATTTTTTTTCTTCATTTTGAAACTAATTGAACTTTAATCGTGCATCCACTACATGGCTTTGGAGACCAAAATATTTTGTCAGAAATCTACATATGATGTTACACAACGTACTACTGGTTTGTGAGCGGTTCAAGATTTCAAAACACCTCATACCGATGAGTGCTACAAGATGATAACGTACGTCTTTCAATGTCAAGTTCATCAACATGACTTGCCTCACTGTACAAGAAGAAGAGACAGATATTATTGGGCCACTTCTCCATGTTTTGTTATAATGAACGAATGCTGAAGATGAGAGAACAGATAAAAGATGCTTCTGATAAAACAACTGTGCGAGATGGTAGTCGGTAGAAAGGCAGTTCGAATACCTGACTGGCCATCTAATATACAGATTTAAGTTTGTGATTCACTGCCCGGGGAAAAAAGTGAAACACGCAGAAGGTTCAAAAATGGCTCTGAGCACTATGGGACTTAACATCTGAGGTCATCAGTCCCCTAGAACTTAGACCTACTTAAACCTAACTAACCTAAGGACATCACACACATCCATGCCCGAGGCAGGATTCGAACCTGCGACCGTAGCGGTCGCGCGGTTCCAGACTGTAGCGCCTAGAACCGCACCGCCACTACTGCCGGCCACGCAGAAGGCATGGTCGGATGTGAATGTAATTTCGTATACTTACGCACCATTGGCGGCTATATAAATGATTAGAGTAGCAATTCTTTATGACAGGTAGAAAGGCCACCAGAGTGAATTATTGTTGTTCTTGTGTAGCATTCCCTGGTAGAATATATATAAGCGGGTGAACAGCACCAGTTATTGAGTAAACGCTGCGAGGGACACGTAGATGCAGCGAACTGATGTGAGACATTGTTATCAGCACCTCACAGAATTTTGAAGTAGACTCATGCCACCTGGCAGTGGAGCCGGCAAATACCTGTGCGGTTTGGAGCCTACAAAAGCCACTGGGCGCTCCCCCGGGCTCTGCTGTTGTCCCAACAAGTAATGGAGCAGTCGTTGACACGTACCTGTATAGTCAAGCTGGGGTGGAAACAGACTTTTACAGAGGCGCTTGGAAGGCAGAAATGACACATAAATGCATGTAGAGGACGAGACGCAACTTAACAATGCCTTCTAGGAATAACTTTCTTGGCTGTTGTGTGTGGTCTTTATACTGTGGGAACCGTGGACGGTAAGCAAAATTTAAGAGAGACGTTGCAAAATAATTTGATTAGCCAGAAGAAGAACATAAGCTAGCTCATCGGGTGCATGGTTAGGGCCAGGAAGAGTTTTCTACAGAACACTTTGGAGAGAGATCGTCATGATGTGGGACATTTTTTTTCAAGGCGGCAAAGAAGATACTTCCCAGCGAGCCTCGATAGTAGAGACTTCATCAGCAGACGCCAGAGAAGAAACATTGGTGATGGTCTTGATGAGACGTGGCTTCTGAGCGGCGCTGTCCCTTACGCCGGACATACAGCTCTGGTCGCTGCCGAAAGACACGCACTGCCCACGGCACGCACGCCGTCGTCAGAGGACTCTGCCAGCCAACTCCAGTGCACTTTCAGCCTCGACGCCAGCAGTCCAACCATCGCCCGTTTAAGGCTGTAATCACAGCAGGAATTCCTCAACCTACATCTGTGACGGACCAATGTCGACAGCTGTCCACGGCGGACTATGTCAGTAGTGCCCGGTTTCTGCAAGGAGCGGATATCCCGATTGTAAGTCAGACTCAAGGATTCCCTGCGTAAGAAGTTGTGATATATGGCCTGTTGAGTGCTTGAACGTACAAAGCGTATCATGAAGTTAAACTGGAATTAATGCACTACTGGCCATTAAAAATGCTACACCAAGAAGAAATGCAGATGACAAACGGGTATTCATTTCTCAGTTGGTGAGAGATCTGGAGAATGTGCTGGCCAGGGCAGCAGTCGATCATTTTCTGTATCCATAAAGGACCTGCAACATGCGGTCGTGCATTATCCTGCTGAAATGTAGGGTTTCGCAGGGATCGAATGAAGGGTAGAGCCATGGGTCGTAACACATCTGAAATGTAACGTCCACTGTTCAAAGTGCCGTCAATGCGAACAAGAGGTGAACGAGACGTGTAACCAATGGCACCCCATACCATCACGCCGCGTAGTACGCCAGTATAGCGAAGATGAATACACGCTTCCAATGTGCGTTCACCGCGATGACGCCAAACACGGATGCGACCATCATGATGCTGTAAACAGAACGGGAATTCATCCGAAAAAATGACGTTTTGCCATCCGTGCACCCAGTTTCGTCGTTGAGTACACCATTGCAGGCGCTCCTGTCTGTGATGCAGCGTCGAAGGTAACCGCAGCCATGGTCTCCGAGCTGATAGTCCATGCAGCTGCAAACGTCGTCGAACTGTTCGTGCAGATGGTTGTTGTCTTGCAAATCTGTTGACTCAGGGATCGAGACGTGGCTGCACGATCCGTTACAGCCATGTCGATAAGATGCCTGTCATCTCGACTGCTAGTGATACGAGGCCGTTGGGATCCAGCACGGCGTTCCGTATTACCCTCCTGAACCCACCGATTCCATATCTGCCAACAGTCATTGGATCTCGACCAACGCGAGCAGCAATGTCGCGATACGATAAACAGCAATCGCGATAGGCTACAATTCGACATTTATCAAAGTCGGAAACGTGATGGTACGCATTTCTCCTCCTTACACGAGGCATCACAACAGGCAACGCCGGTCAACTGCTGTTTGTGTATGAGAAATCTGTTGGAAAGTTTCCTCATGTCAGCACGTTGTAAGTGTCGCCACCGGCGACAACCTTGTGTGAATGCTCTGAAAAGCTAATCATTTGCATGTCACAGCATCTTCTTCGTGTCGGTTAAATATCGCGTCTGTAGCACGTCATCTTCGTAGTGTAGCAATTTTAATGGCCAATAGTGTATAATTTCTAGTGCACATGCTGCATGTGTGATATTGTGTACCAGGTTTCTAGTTATTCGCTTCTCTTGCTCAATAGTTAATGCCAAACGGCAATAAATATTAAAAAAAGCCATCGTCCGGTAAATAGCTTTAATTACAACACTCCCAACAAAGTCCGCTGACAGCTCCGTTTGTTTCTTAGCAAACACGATTTAAAACGCTGTTACCTACCCTGAAAGTTATTTTTGTTGATGACGGGAACATAATTATTATATCTCAATCCTAGTAATGGAAAGCCGTAAAGTATATATTGAAAAACGTTTGTTAAGTGTGGTCGAAAATGACTTTGTCAGCCGGCCGTTGTGGCCGTGCGGTTCTAGTCACTTCAGTCTGGAACCGCGTGACCGCTGCGGTTGCAGGTTCGAATCCTGCCTCGGGCATGGATGTGTGTGATGTCCTTAGGTTAGTTAAGTTTAAGTAGTTCTAATTTCTAGGGGACTGATGACCTCAGAAGTTAAGTCCCATAGTGCTCAGAGCCATTTGAATCATTTTTTTTTTTGACTTTGTCAAAATCGATGTGTATGACAATCTAATTAAGTTCTTGTTCCTGACAATACCATGCATTTATTTACACCCTTATACATTGCATTTATGCATTTATTTACCCCGGTATACATTTAACTTAATGACAAACTTGGATCACACATAAAAATAGCTACTACAGTATAGAAGACTCTGCCAGCCAACTCCAGTGCACATTCAGCCACGCCGTCAACAGCCTAACCATGGCCCGTTTAAGGCCGTCTTCACAGCAGGAATTCCTGAGTCTACATCTGTTACTGAAATAAATGCGCAGTGAGACACAAAGACAGTTACTAAGCTGAAGTCACTGCGATTTATGATGATCCCCTGGAGGATGCAAAAGGTGGTAGATGGTTCTCAATAGTACGTGTGGTCACCGCGGACGGTAATGCAAGCTCTGCATCGCACTTTGACGCTCGCGACAACTTGGTAAGTAATTCTTCTGACAGGACGCCGCAGTCCTCCACCAATGCCGTTAGTAACTGCCGGGTGGTCGTAGGTGCATGTGGGCGTGGCTGCGTTACGTCTCACCAATGGATCCGACACATGCTCGATGGGAAAGTCGTAGGATTTGGCAGGCCAAATATCCTCTCGTTCCAAGAGCTCATCCACCTGCGCTGTTCGGGTTCGATGCGGTCTTGCATTGTCATCCACAAGAATAAATTCAAGACCGAATGTACTTCTGAAAACACGCACATGTAGGTGGAGTACAGTTTCAAAATAACGTTGACCTCTTAGTGTATCGTGTTCAGAGGTTTGCTGCTCAGTACGCCTATGCATCATTATACCACCCCACACCGTAACAACTAGATCACAAAGACGATCATGTTCAACAATGTTCCTAGGTGCATTACGCGTTCTCACTTCTCGACATATGAGGATACGTCCAGCATTGTTGATCATCATCGTTTTGGTGATCCAGATGTTACGGTGTAGGGAGGTATAATGTTGCATGGGTGTACTGACCTCCACACTCAACGGTCAACGTAATTATGAACCTGTATTCTCTCGTCATTTGCGTTTTATTAGGGGTACATTGGGCCCTGACTTCATTCTCGCCGATGACAATGCGCGAACCCATCAACCTACATTGCAAACTAACTACTAGACCATTTTCTGAATTACCATTTTTTTAACAATAACAAATGTAAAATTTAACACGTATTAAAGTCAAGCTTCAAGAACGCCATCTAGTAGTCGTTTTTAAAAACTTAGTAGTCGTAGTCGCTGAAGACTGAAAGAATTTCCGAAGAAAGCGGATACAGAATAATAATACGAAAACTGACGGAAGCATGAACGTGGCTTGCTATTGTGAGAGCTGAGATAATCATCTTGTTTTGGCATATCCCTCTTCTCCTCTTCCAGTTACGATCAGCTGCTGAACTGTACAGCTTTATGACTTACCAGATTAGCCCTGCTAAGCAGGGAGGCGCTACTGTTTTCCTAGTGATCGAGTAACCCTGGGCAGTGCACCTGTATATATTTTACGCGTGTGACAGAGCTTGATGTCTGTTCACACACGTCTCGAAAGGGAACATGTGCGTGAGCAATCTGATAATAATTGACGCGGGTGTGTCCTGTGTTGTTGATCACCTTGTTGTTGTCGGCGCGGTGGGCCTGGCCCGCTCATTGATCTCCAGGCAGTAGTAAACAAAGCACACTAAAGTATTCCGTATCGTCGCGTGAGAATGAGCTGTTATAGCTGTATCCTTCAGCTATGTCCTTAGATGTTGTATACGAGATACGTGTCGTCATCGTAGTTTAATTAAACCCTTAAATTCGCACAGAAAGCTGTCACAGGCTCCAAGAAGACAGCTATGCGGATGCTTAGAACATTAACACGACGCCAGTTGTGAATCGAACGCGTATAACTTGTATATAGTGCACTGTTACATTAACTAAAGAAATACCTTCAATAGTGAAACATACACTCCTGGAAATTGAAATAAGAACACCGTGAATTCATTGTCCCAGGAAGGGGAAACTTTATTGACACATTCCTGGGGTCAGATACATCACATGATCACACTGACAGAACCACAGGCACATAGACACAGGAAACAGAGCATGCACAATGTCGGCACTAGTACAGTGTATATCCACCTTTCGCAGCAATGCAGGCTGCTATTCTCCCATGGAGACGATCGTAGAGATGCTGGATGTAGTCCTGTGGAACGGCTTGCCATGCCATTTCCACCTGGCGCCTCAGTTGGACCAGCGTTCGTGCTGGACGTGCAGACCGCGCGAGACGACGCTTCATCCAGTCCCAAACATGCTCAATGGGGGACAGATCCGGAGATCTTGCTGGCCAGGGTAGTTGACTTACACCTTCTAGGGCACGTTGGGTGGCACGGGATACATGCGGACGTGCATTGTCCTGTTGGAACAGCAAGTTCCCTTGCCGGTCTAGGAATGGTAGAACGATGGGTTCGATGACGGTTTGGATGTACCGTGCACTATTCAGTGTCCCCTCGACGATCACCAGTGGTGTACGGCCAGTGTAGGAGATCGCTCCCCACACCATGATGCCGGGTGTTGGCCCTGTGTGCCTCGGTCGTATGCAGTCCTGATTGTGGCGCTCACCTGCACGGCGCCAAACACGCATACGACCATCATTGGCACCAAGGCAGAAGCGACTCTCATCGCTGAAGACGACGCGTCTCCATTCGTCCCTCCATTCGCGCCTGTCGCGACACCACTGGAGGCGGGCTGCACGATGTTGGGGCGTGAGCGGAAGACGGCCTAACGGTGTGCGGGACCGTAGCCCAGCTTCATGGAGACGGTTGCGAATGGTCCTCGCCGATACCCCAGGAGCAACAGTGTCCCTAATTTGCTGGGAAGTGGCGGTGCGGTCCCCTACGGCACTGCGTAGGATCCTACGGTCTTGGCGTGCATCCGTGCGTCGCTGCGGTCCGGTCCCAGGTCGACGGGCACGTGCACCTTCCGCCGACCACTGGCGACAACATCGATGTACTGTGGAGACCTCACGCCCCACGTGTTGAGCAATTCGGCGGTACGTCCACCCGGCCTCCCGCATGCCCACTATACGCCCTCGCTCAAAGTCCGTCAACTGCACATACGGTTCACGTCCACGCTGTCGCGGCATGCTACCAGTGTTAAAGACTGCGATGGAGCTCCGTATGCCACGGCAAACTGGCTGACACTGACGGCGGCGGTGCACAAACGCTGCGCAGCTAGCGCCATTCGACGGCCAACACCGCGGTTCCTGGTGTGTCCGCTGTGCCGTGCGTGTGATCATTGCTTGTACAGCCCTCTCGCAGTGTCCGGAGCAAGTATGGTGGGTCTGACACACCGGTGTCAATGTGTTCTTTTTTCCATTTCCAGGAGTGTAGTTGATGCGAATGCCATCTTTGCGATAACATCTTCTGCGCATTACACACGCCCACTTCCCTGCCAATTTCTCTGTGCAAAAGAAGCTCTGTTATCTGTTCCTTATCATTAATGAATATTTGCTCTTGGTGTACTGAAAGATACTAAAATGACCATCCACCTTACTTCAAAGAAGTAATTCCCACGTGGGAAGACACCTCTACCCGATCACCGCTCACAGAGAGTGAGTGAGAGAGAGAGAGAGAGAAAGAGAGAGAGAGAGAGAGAGGGGGTGGGGAGGGAGGGAGGGAAGAAGAGAGATATAAAGATGTGGGCAAATGTGGCAGAAGGGGCAAACAACTTTCATGTTGGCAAACCTTAAATCCCCGTAGACGATCAATCAATTTGTCAGTTTTACCTGTTTATCAAATTATTTGGTAGTAAGCTACGTTTTTAACATGTGTGTCAAACGTAGGCGGTGTCTGTAGTTTCGGAAGAAATTTTGATTGACAGCCAATTTATTAAAACAAGTTTGATCGTTTATTCATGCATTTGTCAAACAATAGCCGGTTGCCTGTTGGACCGTTATCAGTAACTTTGAGATATCTGCAACCGGAGCAGATTTAAAGTTTTTCTCCTGTATTGCACCTTGTACGTTGCCCATTAATGTCGTAATACTTTGCAACACGATGTACACAATGTAACAGCTACTTAAATAAAACACTGACATTATTGTCCAGAAACGGTGTACGACGTGTGTTTTTGATCAGTCCGAACACGAATGTTAGCCTCAACATGCATAAATAAATACAATCAATTGTTGGTCACGTTCTGAAACACAGCAAGGCAAGCACAGTAAAAAATGACATATCTGCAAAACAAGGATAGACAGTTAACAGTGGCACCGGGTGGATGTGTGGTGAGAAGTAGAGCCAAACTGTTAACAGTCGTGGAAACAGTCTCGTCGCCAGTTTTTGGGTCGAGATCACGCAGCCCGCACTAGTGAAGCTGATTCTGGTGCCGCTTCTGCAACTTGTTGGGACACTTCAAGACATATAAAGAACGGCTCAAGACTTTGATGATAACGCCTTCTTCACAGCGCCAGTGTCTGCCAACAACTCTGAAAAAGGCCAAATCATTTACATAAACTTCGAGCTCTGACGACGATGGACCGTCTGCTGCGGAGGATGCAGCAACTAAAGCAGTGTCCCATGTCGGCGTCCATGCAAAAGTTGACGCTCGTGTCTTACCGTTGCATGGCTGCGACCGGTGTGATGAAAGGAAGAGCACTAACGCCTACTCACACGCTTAGGAAGCGCGTAGCAGATTCATCTGTTGCTTTAATGTCCTGGCGAATCGTTCCGATTCGCCATTAGATTGAGGGTCGAAAGATATTGTCGTCACGTGATTGATGTCGTTGGCGTCACAAAAATGGTGAAATTCAAGCGATATGAACTGGGGTCCACTGTTCAAAACCACTACTTCTGGATGGGTCGAACGGCATTGTCATCACATGCTTGATGCCGTTGGCGTCACAAAAATGGTGAAATTCTACCGATATGAACTGGGGTCCACTGTTCAAAACCACCACTTCTGGTAGAACCTGGATGCAAAAAATCGATGTCGCTCCTCATAGTACTAGCTATTTTAATGGATAGCATGGGCATTGCAAACGGAAACTTGCAAAGGCAGCTACCAACATACGCCAATGGAACTCCAGTAGGGACTCAGAGTCAATTTACAGACGCTGCCCAGGGGCGCTGGACTTGGGTCATTCAAAACGTTTCTGTGGCTTATCAACGTTGTGTTCAATACTGTAAGTAGGCTGTTTAGGTTTTCTTATTGGCAACGTTACGTAGCGCTCTGTATGAAAATCACTGGCTGTGCTGTGTGGCTAGTTTGCATTGTTGTCTGCCATTGTAGTGATGGGCAGCTGGATGTTAACAGCGCATAGCGTTGCGCAGTTGGAGGTGAGCCGCCAGCAGTGGTGGATGTGGGGAGAGAAATGGCGGAGTTTTGAAATTTGTAAGACTGGATGTCACGAACTGCTATAGATATTATGATTTTTCAACACTATTAAGGTAAATACATTGTTTGTTCTCTATTAAAATCTTTCATTTGCTAACTATGCCTATCAGTAGTTAGTGCCTTCCGTAGTTTGAATCTTTTATTTAGCTGGCAGTAGTGGCGCTCGCTGTATTGCTGTAACTTGAGTAACGAAGATTTTTGTGAGGTAAGTGATTTGTGAAAGGTATAGGTTAATGTTAGTCAGGGCCATTCTTTTGTAGGGATTTTTGAAAGTCAGATTGAGTTGCGCTAAAAATATTGTGTGTCACTTTAGCGAATGTTTGAGTACGTTCAGTTTTGCTCAGCTGTTTGAAAAGCAAATAGTGTAAGAGGTTTGTCAGCACAGTAGTTCAGAAATTGTTCTAAGGGGACGTTTCAATACGTACCAGACATTGTGAAATTAATTGTTCTATTTAAGTGTCCATGCCGAAGCCATGTGCAGTGACGTCTGGCGAGCTGTTTAGTGTGTGCAATGCTCCAGTGACCTTGATAGTGAAGATGAAGAATTTTCTTTTGAAGCAAACGTGGCAAAACCACACGTGAATGATTGAATGATTATGGTCTACATTTAATAGAATACCATGGACAGATAAGATGTGGCGAAGAGCAGAATAATGGGGTGCAACGAGGTCAGTAATCTGCTTAATTGCATGTGGCCACCTGGTGTGGAGGAACTGCAACAGTCTTGAAATTTGAGTCTGCAGCTATTTCGTGAAGTGTTTCGTTGACCTGAACATCAGTATGGAAATAAGAATCCTGTGAGGTGTTGAATGCCGAATCGGTGCCTGCTGGTGGGCGAGGGATAATGTCTGCATTCAGATGCTTAGCCGTTGGCCTGTACACAGTTTGGTACTGATAATTTTATAGGAACAGAGACCAATGCTACAACTTCTGCGTTGTGCATAGCGAGATTGTCTTGGAAGGGCTGAAGACTGAGGTGGGAGGCTCGCCGCTTGTCACAAGTAGAATTTTCTGATTTATTAGAATTGGTAGAATTCGGTCACCCATATACAATTGCAAGAGTTCCTCCTCAATCTGGGAATAGTTGCACTGTGCTTTGTTGACGAGTTTGGATGTGAAGGCAAATGACCTCTCCAGTGATCCCAACTCGCTGTGAGAGAACAGCGCCAATCGTGTAAGAGGATGCATCAACAACAAGCACGGCTGACTTAGTGGTATCAAAGTGTACCACCATATATATGGGACGATCTTTCTGACTGGAAATGGGAGTAAGAAGGTTCTGTGAACATATGTCCACAAATATATTATTACCATGGCAGATGGCACTGATGAAAGAAAGTTGCTCTGACCATGTGCCCTATGTTCCTTGTGTGTTGCAGGCTGTGTGATTCATGTGGCGGACTGTAAGTAGTAGAATGGTCCAGTATTCATGTTAGGTACAAGCCAATATGGTGTTTGTGTATGGCCAAACAGATGGAAACAGTCGAGAGGCAGCATGGCTATACCAAAACAGGTACTCTCACAGCCACCAACCACTTCACATGTTTCAAGCCCTTTATGGGTGTTTGTGTGATCATGGGTCCTTATGTGCACACATAATCATACTTTGGCTTACAGCATGTTGGTGGGCCACTTGCCTAGAGCTTGTACTAGAGTTCGTCTCAATACCTTGTGGAACATGGTCACCATAAATCTGATGTATGTACAGTGCCCTGCATGTTCTTCTGAAAGGATCCATGATCACACAAACGCACAAAAAGAGTTTGCAATGATGTGTGATGTGGTTGGTGTCTGTGAGGGTACCTGTTGTGGTATAGCCATGCTGCCTCTCGACTGTTTCCATCTGCTTGGCTGTACACAAACACCATATCAGAGTTTTCCGGATATGACTAATGGACATTCTGTTGCTTACAGTATGCTGTATCAGTCACACATCCTGCAACACGAAGAATACATGGCTCTTCTTCAGAGAAACTTTCATTCATCAGCGCCATCTGCTGTGGCAGCGATGCATTTTTGGACACACGTTCATAGGAACTCTTTTTCTCTGTATCCAGTCAGGAATCCTCCCTGCAGTTTGTCGATTGTATTAGTGTTCACCCTGTATGAAACATGTAGGGAGTGAGACAACAATGATAAGGTTAGTACATGTATAAAGCAGACTACAGGTATGTAAGTATATCTGGGATCTCTTCTCAAAGTGCTGGATTGATGCCAACCAAAATTGGCACACAAACAGCAAACTTTACAAGTATCAGTACACTGGGGTTAATAATGTACTACCTAAAGTTGGACTGGAGATACATGCAAATAAGTGTTTTTTCAGCCCTTGCCATACAGTCTGCCCTGCATAACAGGTGTATGTGTGGAAATAGCATTGACCTGGCTTATCTATCTGCTTTTCAGGGCAGCCTGCACATCAGGGACAAGATACCATTTTCCAGTACGTGAAATGTAGGCTGCCCCACACAACAGTTTTCTGATGTAAGTAGTATTGGCCTGCTTTATTAAGCAGTTTTATAGAGGTTGCACACGTGGTTGGTCATGACTGGGGGAAGGTTGAGATGGACAGAGGAAGGGATGGAAAAAGAGAGGAAGCAGGAATGAATGGCTAGGGAGAGAGGGGTCAGGAATGGATGGTCACAGAGGTGGTGGCAGGAGGCAATGGATAAAAAGAGATGCAGGAAAAGATGATCTGGGGGAAGGGGGGGAGGAGATGGACAAACAGAGAGGGAGGAGTAGATAAAGTGACCGAGAGAGTGGGAGGGAGGAGACAGATAGGTATAGGTGAGAGGATGAGGTGGACAGCAAGATGTAGGAAGGAAGATGTGGACACAGAGAGAGGGCAGGAAGAGGTGTGGCCAATGTATGTGTCTAACACATATGTGGATGAAGCCATATGGGAAAGTCTATTTGTGTGTGTGTGTGTGTGTGTGTGTGTGTGTGTGTGTGTTTGTGTGTGTGTGTGTGTGTGTGTGTGTGCATGTACAAGTAAGTATGGAGACAAGGGTAAAAAAGTGTTTTTTCAACTACTGCCATATAGACAGCTCTGCATGACAGGCGTGTTGCGCTGAAGTAGTATCGACCTGCTTTATTGGCTGATTTTGCAAGGCATCCTACACGTTAGGGTCACAAAGTGGGTTTCAGACTTCTGTAGGTTGCCTAGCATGACAGCTCAGTTCTGAAAATTGTATTGGCCTTATTTACAGACCTGTTTTGTAGGTGCTGCACATGCAGATGTGGAATGCTGGTGGTAAGCTGAGATGGGTAGAAGGGGGAATGGGAAAACAGAGGTGGCAGGAGTGGATGCATGGAGGGAATATATATATAGAGAGGCAGAGAGGCAGGCAGGACGAGATGGAGGAGAGAGGAGAAAAAGAGAAGGGGAGGAGGAGATGGATGGAGAGAGTGTGGATGTGAAGGAGGCAGACGTAGAGAGGAGGCAGAGAAAATGGAAGAGAGAACGGTGAGAAAGGGGCAGGCAGAGAGAGGGGGAGATGTACAGAGAAAGGGGTAGGAGGAGATGATCAGAGAGAGAAAGAGATGAGGCTGAACACGGCTGAGACCTTGAGGAAAAGTCTAGTACCTCAATAAAATTTCGTTCATGTGATATCATTGTTCATCTCTCATTTTCCACTAGCGAAACGCCAATGATTCAGGCAGTCGGTCTATGAGCTTGGAGCAAACTTCAAACAGTGTGTATAACAGATAGAGATACAATTGTGAAATCGAACTTAGAGAGAAAAGAAAATATTTTATTTTTTAACACCTCTACGCCGGCGTGTACCACCAGTGGCTTATACTTGACCTTTCGACTGGGCGGTGGGAACCACTGATTTTTCACGCTCGACTTACCAATTGTCCTACTTGCAATACAATAACGTTTGATGTGTTACCTATCAGTCAGGCGTAACGAACATCTTTGAATACAATTTTATGTGAATCTTTAACTAGAGATCCTCCTGAACAAATATGTGATTAATTTAATGTAAAATTATTTTATGTGATCTGTCATTGTCTTAAAAATAAAAGTTCAATGTATTAAACTAGTGGCCTAGAGCGTCTGAACACGACCGCCACACCACAGCGAGAAACAGCAAAAGCAATGCCACCAGGTGGAGGAAAGCACGAATACATGCACCACTCCACTGCGATAAGCACAATTAGCGGCATTGGCATGATCATGTTAAGGCCGCAATAACGTCGGCATCATTAAGGATGCAGCGGAAACTCAGACTGGTCGAGGAGTGAGAAGTTTGAAAACAACGATTCCAGTCATTATATGGAAAACCAAGGGTCACAGTGATAAATTTTTAATTTAATTAGAATTTTTTCTGCTTAGAAATACTTTTTCTTCTATTGCACAGCTGCTGTCCTTCTGGAAACGGCTGACATCGCATGATTCCGTGATGCCTATGGGAGCTACAGCTCTGCCTGGCAACAAAGTAGTAGCGTGGGAAGCCGTGGGAGAAACGGTGAGTGGCGTGCGTGGCTCAGAGAAATCTCTTTGGACTGCAGTACTTCTATTTTAGATGTTGAATTTATTAGATTTGTCCAAGTAGCTTTTCTTAAAGTACCCTAATATCTGTATCGATAAATGTGTCTGTAGTTAACTTTATACCACTGATACTGGACTGGAGATGTTACTTTTAATATTTTAGCGTCAATAGCAACAGGAAATATTTAATAGCCTGGGGAAAAATAATAACCTTTCACTGACAGTTACATCAGGAATGTGTATGCGATATCTGCATTTCATAGTACACGGGAATCATAACTGCAGTAGTAAAACGTTAAATCAATGTGCAGTTTATAATGAAGATAGCAGGTTTCGGCAAAATGTTCAGGGTGTTTCAGGTGAAATTGTAAATACTTTGCGAAGTGGTAGTACAGACTGTTCCCAATAAAATTTCCATATAACGTGTCCAATTTTTATTGGTCACAGTGATACAACTATTAGAATGTACCCAAACAGTCACAGACGGTTTCAGCAAAGGAAAATGACTTCAATGCACTTTCGAATTCCCTTGACAACGACAGATACAGTCCTTCGGAGGTGGTCTTGAGTTTCGCTTACTAGTGCAGTACTGTTAACACTCCGATAGATGAATATATCTCTTGTGTTTACCTGTTGTTTGTACAGATTGTCTTACAAACACCCCGAAAGGCTAAAATCTACTGAGGTAACGTCCAGGGACTATGATGGTCGAGAAACGTGACCATTTCTATCAATCAGTCTTCCTGGGAATGTTAGATTTGGATGATGTGTCACCTCATAAATAGCTTGTGCAGGGGAACTATGAAAGGAAGTACCCACTCTTGTAGTCAAAGGAAGCTCTTCCAAAGATGTTAGAAGTTAGTTTTCAAGAAAGTCTTAGATAACATGTTTCTGTAAGGCGATGTGTTAACACAACACGCCCAGTTAACTGATTGCCTGTCACACAATACTACATACACTACTGGCCATTAAAATTGCTACACCAAGAACAAATGCAGATGATAAACGGGTATTCATTGGACAAATATATTATACTAGAACTGACATGTGATTACATTTTCACAAAATTTGAGTGCATAGATCCTGAGAAATCAGTACCCAGAACAACCACCTCTGGCCGTAATAACGGCCTTGATACGCCTGGGCATTGAGTCAAACAGAGCTTGGATGGCGTGTACACGTACACTGCCCATGCAGCTTCAACACGATACCACAGTTCATCAAGCGTAGCGACTGGCGTATTGTGACGAGCCAGTTGCTCGGCCACCATTGACCAGACGTTTTCATTTGGTGATAGATCTGGAGAATGTGCTGGCCAGGGCAGCAGTCGAACATTTTCTGTATCCAGAAAGGTCCGTACAAGATCTGCAACATGTGGTCGTGCATTATCCTGCTGAAATGTAGGGTTTCGCAGGGATCGAATGAAGGGTAGAGCCACGGGTCGTAACACATCTGAAATGCAACGTCCACTGTTCGAAGTGCCGTCAATGCGAACAAGAGGCGACCGAGACGTGTAAAAAATGGCACCCCATACTATCACGCCGCGTAGTACGCCAGTATAGCGATGATGAATACACGCTTCCAATGTGCGTTCACCGCGATGTCGCCAAACACGGATGCGACCATCATGATGCTGTTAACAGAACGGGGATTCATCCGAAAAAATGACGTTTTGCCATTCGTGCACCCAGGTTCGTCGTTGAGTACACCATCGCAGGCGCTCCTGTCTGTGATGTAGCGTCAGTGGTAACCGCAGCCATGGTCTCCGAGCTGATAGTCCATGCAGCTGCAAACGTCGTCGAACTGTTCGTGCAGATGGTTGTTGTCTTGCAAACGTCCCCATCTGTTGACTCAGGTATCGAGACGTGGCTGCACGATCCGTTACAGCCATGTGGATAAGATGCCTGTCGTCTCGACTGCTAGTGATACGAGGCCAATAGGATCCAGCACGGCGTTCCGTATTACCCTTCTGAACCCACCGATTCCATATTCTGCTAACAGTCATTGGATCTCGACCAACGCGAGCAGCAATGTCGCGATACGATAAACAGCAATCGCGATAGGCTACAATCCGACATTTATCAAAATCTGAAACGTGATGATACGCATTTCTCCTCCTTACACGAGGCATCACAACAGGCAACGCCGGTCAACTGCTGTTTGTGTATGAGAAATCGGTTGGAAACTTTCCTCATGTCAGCACGTTGTAAGTGTCGCCATCGGCGCCAACCTTGTGTGAGTGCTCTGAAAAGCTAATGATTTGCATATCACAGCATCTTCTTCCTGTCCGTTAAATTTCGCGTCTGTAGCACGTCATCTTCGTGGTGTAGCAATTTTAATGGGCAGTAGTGTATTTAGAGAGGAAATTTCTTGAAAGTGTTTCTCTATAAAGACGTGCAGATTTTCGACAGACCACCGATGTGAATTACGGATATTCATTCCGTCACGAATGAAAGTGGCTCCACCGGAAAACAGTATTAGTAGGATTACATGGAGATTTGCATTTAACCAACGACAAAATTACAATCGTGTACTTACATCTCCTTCTCGAAGGAGGCCGTGCGTACGAAATGTCCGTAATATTCTTGTACGTGGAGCACAGATACGTGTAGAAATTCTGCATGTGCTTTTTGAAGGACCACGTTCTACCAACCGAATAATCTCTTCCATTTCACCCATACTGTGTTCATTTGCACGTTCAGATGAAATATGATTGCTGGGTTCTGCGCCAGTTTCACTCAGTTTACGGAAAAGACGTGTTTCTGCATCTAAAAATATGATGTCTATTCAAGTTTCGCGCCAGTCCCATAAGTGTGGTGCAAGTGCCGCCATTATGAAGATGCAAATAAGGTTTTATTTAAATAAACGCTATAACGGTCGTGAGCGGTAGTTACATATGAGATTGGACGTGGTGAGCTGATGTCAGTCAAGAATGCCTTTAACGCGACAAAGACGCCATTATCAACACTTCATTGTTTGAACGAGGTCGTGTAATAGGGCTATGTGAAGCTTAATGTTCCTTCTGCTATGCTGCAGAAAGATTTGGCAGGAATGTAGCTACTATACATGATTGCTGTCAGCGGTGGTCACGTACGGTCGCAAGAAGACTGGGCTCCGGACGGCCATGTGGCACCACCGAGAGAGAAGACCGTCGTGTTCGGCATATGGCTCTGGCGCATCTGAAACAGCAACCTGAGCAGCAGATGGCACCACAGTGACACAAAGAAATGTTACAATCGGTTACTTCAAGGATAGCTCCGAGCCATACGCCCTATACCGAGCATTCCACTGACCGCAAACCACCGCCATTTGCAGTGTCAAGCGAGAGCTCATTCAAGGACAGGGTGGAAGTCTGTTGTGTTTTCTGATGAAAGCTGGTTCTCCCTCAGGGCCAGTGATGGCCGTATGTTTGTTAGAAGAAGGCCGGTTGAGGAGCTGCAACCAACCTGTCTGCATGCTAGACACACCGGACCTACACCTGGGGTTGTGGTCTAGTGTGCAGTTTCTTATGACAGTAGGAGCGCTCTCGTTGTTATCCCACGCACCCCGCCTGCAGTTTTGTTGGTTAGTCTGGTGATTCGACCTGTGGTACTGGCATTAATGAACAGCATTCGAGGGGGGGTTTCTCAACAGTCTAACGCTCGCCCCAATACCGCTTTTGTAACCCAACATGCTCTGCAGAGTGTTGACACATTGGCTTGTCCTGCCCAGTCCCCAGATCCGTCTCCAATCGAGCACATATGGGACGTCACCGGACATCATCGGACGACATCATCCACAAACATTAGCCGCTCCTGTACTGACCAACCACGTGCAACCGGCATGGAATTCCATCCCCACAAAATGACATCTGGCAACTGCACAACATAATGCATGCACATTTGCACACTTGTCTTCAACATTATTAATGTACCAGCATCTCACACTTGCAATGGCTTATCTCCCTGCGATGTGCAGTGTTCGTCACTTAACTATGTTACCTACTCATATTCACAAAATTTCATTACTCTACATTAATTATTTTTTGGTGTTTAAGTGTGGCATTCATAAACGATGCAGAAACATTGGTCAACAAATCACTAACAGATTCAGAGCCGAGAAATTCAATATCGTAAACTCAAGTACAACTTCACAATTTGAACCTCCAAACGAAACCGACAGTCGATAAATATACCTGTGACAACTGAAGTAATAACACGCGAAGTGGAGACGTTTCCTTGTAACCGGCGGTATCTTTGTAACCATAAGACTTCATTACATTTTATTAGGAATGTTTTATTCAAAGTGGTCTATACTACCAACTTTTAAAAAATATATTTGGCTTGTTTACCCTATTGATTATGCAAAACCTACCGTATAAAAGTGGTTCGAATATTCAAAAGTATATGAACTACATGTAGGTAGAGGAAGGTTTTAATAACTTGGTGAAACTGTATTAGGAAGTTTCAAATAACTTTCGTGAATTCAGCCACGTAACACTTTCAGCGACCGCCGATATTTCGGCGGGAGAACACCCCGCCATTTTCAAGGCAAAATGCAACGGACTGGCGGCGTACATGCAAATTTAAAACCTCCGTTCTCGGACTGAAGCAGGAAAGATAACACACACACTGAACACTAGTGCCACCAAAGATGACCAAAGTCAGAGCTATCAATAGTGAGCCTACGAATTCGCAGGTGAGGTAGCATTGACTCTGTCCCTCTGTTTTTTGACAAGGGAGAGAGCCGGATTCCAAACAGAGTTTAAACAGAAACTTCCATCCCTGTTAACGAGGTTGCTCGCTAATTTAATGTCAACTGCCGCCCTAATAACACTGTTCCAATAGCTGGACGTGCATGCCAATATCTCGGTGTTATTATATAACATGGGGTGACCAGTATCCAAGCAAAGTTCGGCAACAGCAGATCTACTTGGCTGCTGTAATCGTGTGTGTCGTTTATGCTCAGTACATCGGTCCTCCACGGTCCTGATAGTTTGACCAATATATGCCATGCCACAGCTACAAGGAATCCTGTGATCGCAAATTTGTTTATGGAAGACTTCGAGGTGCGTGCATTGGAGTCGGCGCCTTTGAGACCCGCCTGTTTCTTTAGATACGTTGACCATACCTTCGTTGTTTGGCTTCATGGTAGGGAGAATTTGAAAGTCTTTCTAGAACATCTGAACTCGATCCACCCGAACATTAGAGCACTTTTGAGTTCCGTTAAGGATGATCTTGGACTGCGTAAGGCGGGTGTATAACGTATTCCTTGTAGCTGCGGCATGGAATAAACGGCACACATGATTACAGCAGCCAAGTAGACTTGCTGTTGCCGAACTTTGCTTGGATACTGGTCACCCCGTGTTATATAATAACACCGAGATATTGGCACCCTCGACCGTTTCACAAACATCTTGCGGCTATTGTACGGCAGTTGTGGTTTGAACAGTAGTGCTGCTGAGAAGATGAAGTGTGCATATGCTGTTATTTAATATATTTGACGATGCTGGTGCTGATTTTGCATTTATCATTTGACGATGCCACTATGGTTGCAGTACATTAGGACATTGTTTTTATAAAAGAGGCATGCCTCTTCATACTTAAAGGGCACAAATGTACAGTGCTATTACAAATGATTGAAGCGATTTCATAAATTCACTGTAGCTCCATTCATTGACATATGGTCACGACACACTATAGATACGTAGAAAAACTCATAAAGTTTTGTTTGGCTGAAGCCGCACTTCAGGTTTCTGCCGCCAGAGCGCTCGAGAGCGCAGTGAGACAAAATGGCGACAGGAGCCGAGGAAGTGTATGTCGTGCTTGAAATGCACTCACATCAGTCAGTCATAACAGTGCAACAACACTTCAGGACGAAGTTCAACAAAGATCCAGCAACTGCTAACTCCATTCGGCGATGGTATGCGCAGTTTAAAGCTTCTGGATGCCTCTGTAAGGGAAAATCAACGAGTCGGCCTGAAGTGAGCGAAGAAACGGTTGAACGCGTGCGGGCAAGTTTCACGCGTAGCCCGCGGAAGTCGACGAATAAAGCAAGCAGGGAGCTAAACGTACCACAGCCGACGGTTTGGAAAATCTCACGGAAAAGGCTAAAGCAGAAGCCTTACCGTTTACAATTGCTACAAGCCCTGACACCCGATGACAAAGTCAAACGCTTTGAATTTTCGGTGCGGTTGCAACAGCTCATGGAAGAGGATGCGTTCAGTGCGAAACTTGTTTTCAGTGATGAAGCAACATTTTTTCTTAATGGTGAAGTGAACAGACACCATGTGCGAATCCTCACGCATTCGTGCAGCAAATTCGCAATTCACCAAAAGTTATCGTGTTTTGTGCAATCTCACGGTTTAAAGTTTACGGCCCCTTTTTCTTCTGCGAAAAAAACGTTACAGGACACGTGTATTTGGACATGCTGGAAAATTGGCTCATGCCACAACTGGAGACCGACAGCGCCGACTTTATCTTTCAACAGGATGGTGCTCCACTGCACTTCCATCATGATGTTCGGCATTTCTTAAACAGGAGTTGGAAAACCGATGGATCGGTCGTGGTGGAGATCATGATCAGCAATTCATGTCATGGCCTCCACGGTCTCCCGACTTAACCCCATTCGATTTCTTTCTGTGGGGTTATGTGAAAGATTCAGTGTTTAAACCTCCTCTACCAAGAAACGTGCCAGAACTGCGAGCTCGCATCAACGATGCTTTCGACCTCATTGATGGGGACATGCTGCGCCGAGCGTGGGAGGAACTTGATTATCGGCTTGATGTCTGCCGAATCACTAAAGGGGCACATATCGAACATTTGTGAATGCCTAAAAAAACTTTTTGAGTTTTTGTATGTGTGTGCAAAGCACTGTGAAAATATCTCAAATAATACAGTTATTGTAGAGCTGTGAAATCGCTTCAGTCATTTGTAATAACCCTGTATATGTATGTCAGTAGTACTTTTCATTATGTCTCTCGCCGCCCCTCCTACCTTACCATCCATAATGCCGATACCCACACTTTCGACCCCTCTGCAGATGTGCCCCAGGGCTCTGTCCTCTCTCCTCTCCCCTCTCCTCTAGCTCCTGTACACGGCAGATATGCCGCAACCCCCACCCCCTCCAGTACACCTCCTGCAGTATGCCGATGACACCGCATTTCTTGCCCTCGCTCCTACCCTCCAACGGTCACAACGCCTTCTCCAGAATCAACTTGACCTTTTTGCCGCATGGTGTAACCAGTGGCTTCTAAAAATCAATCCTTCCAAGACCTAGGCAATCATCGTAGGTCATACCACTCGCTCCTGGATTTCTCCCTTACCATCTGCGCCTGTCCTGTCCGTTTCTCCCCCACCCTCACCTACCTTAGCCTCACCATTGACCATCACCTCACCAGAATCCCGCATCTCCTCTCCATCTGATCCAAAGCCCACTACTGCCTCCGACTCCTCAAACTTCTCTTGCACCCTTCTACCATCCTCCACACCTACAAATCCTTAAACCGTCCCATCCTCTGTTATGCCTGTCCCGCTTAGATATCCGCCCCCCCCCTCGCCCCCGCGAATTCTATAAGTCCCTCCAGATCCCAGAGCGCTATGCACTCCACCTCGCCTTCCGTATACGACTCCCATCCCCCATGCGGATCCTCTATGACCTCATTCCTTTCCCCCATATGCTCCTATTCCTCGAACATATCCACATACTCTACACCTCCCGCCGCCTTGATCCCCCTCATCCCCTGGTTGCTTCTCTCCTCTCCAACCTCCGCCCTCTGCCACGCCTTTACTATTGTGTCCCCCCTATCCTCCATCTCCACACCCTTCATCTTCTTTCCCAAGATGGCTTCCGTCAACTCCCCCTCCCAGGTGATGCCCACTCTCTCTCCATTTATTCCTCCTATCAACTCTCATCCTCGCCACCCTCCTTTCCTTTGTCCTTTGGGCTCCCTCTTCTCTTCCCCCCACCCCCCTCCATCCTGTTTTTTCCCCACCTACCCTCTCTCTGTCTCCATTCTCTCCCCTGAGTCCTTTTGCGTTTTCCTTCCCTTGCCTTACCCCATTCCCACTCACGTCTACCCTGCTCCCCCCTTCTGAGTCCTCTCCCTTCGTCGTTCCCTCCCCCACCTTACGTTTTTTCCTCTCCTCCCCCCTTTTTCTGCCCCCTCCTCTGGCCAGGTCCCCCTCTCCCATCTGCCTTTGCCTGTGGAGTGTCATCTTCATGCCGACCTTTTAGTGCAGTGCTCCTACTGATTGTTAAGTGTTATGCATCTTTTCCGAAGAGTTGCGAACGGACATCATACTGTCGCAGGATGTGATTTTTTTAAATTTCTGTTGTGAACAGAATCCAGGCTGTCGCCGTGTTTTTTTTTAAATTGTCTGTCTACTTTTTCACTGTCTACTTCCTGTGTATTTTATTATCATCACCCATAATTAGTTTCATGTTTTAACATTCCACAATTTTCCGCCATTTTACATTTTACATCACCATTTTATCGCCTGTTTTTATTGTTTCTTATCTTCTTATGTTTTAAAAATTCTGTCGGCTGAAGTGTGGCGTACTAAACTGCTGCGAGCCCGCCCCCTTTGAGTGGAATCGAAATCCAATAAAGGAAAAAAAAATTTTTTTCATTATGCGTCTAAGTACTGGTCAGCCTTCCGCCATCTTACCGGATCTAAAGCCCCCCCCCCCCCACCACTACCCTCTCCTTCATGATGACCACCCCTTTCCTGATAACCTGAGTAAGGCCAATCATTTTGCTTCTTACCTCTCTAATATCTTTACCCTCCCTGACAATCCCCAGTTCGATTACTCCCTCTTCCCTGATGTCCGCAATCGAACTGACACCTCTGCCCCTCCACTCGCTCCTGGCTCCAGTTCTTGGACAACATTACACACACCGAACTGAATGCCCCGATCACTACTCAGGATATCATATCTACATTCCACACGAAACGCAACACTGCTCCTGGTCACGACCGTGTTACCTATCATCACCTCTGTGATGCTCCCACCTCCTTCCTCTCCACCCTGGTCAGACTATATAATGTGGTCTTGTCCACCGGCTTCTACCCCGACCTGTGGAAAACCTCCCAGATCCTGATTTTCCTCAAACCGGACAAACCGCCATCAGCTGTCTCCTCCTACCGTCCCATCAGCCTTATCTCGGTCTTCAGCAAGGTCCTGCAATCCATCCTCACCCGATGCATCCACCAGCATCTCTGCCACTTCCTTCCCATTACCCAATGTGGTCTTCAACCGTCCATCCCTGCTGATGACTTTCTTCTTCACCTCACTCATCTCCTCTCTGAACAACTCAACTCCCATCGCTCTGCCATCGTCCTCTCCCTCGACCTTGAATGTGCTTACAACCATGTATGGCATTTCGGTCTCCTCTTGAAGCTCCAAACCTTCGCCCTTCCTATTAACTACATCCGTCTGATCGGGTCCATTCTTTCTGAACATCCTTCCTATGTCACCAGCCATAACACGAATTCCTACACCTTCTACCCCCCTGCCAGCGTGCCCCAAGGTTCCATCCTCTCCCCTCTGCTACACTTTCTATATAAGGCGGACGTGCCGTCGCCTTCACCCCCCATCCACCTTCTCCAGTACGCCGATGTCACCGCATTCTTTGCCCTCGCCCCCACCCTGCAACGCTACCAACACCTTCTCCAATCCCATCTTGGCCGGTTAACCACTTGGTCTAAGAAGTGGTTGCTCAAGGTCAATCTTTCAAAGAACCAGGCGATCACTGTAGGCAATACCACCCCTTCCTTCCATCTCCTCGATTTATATCTCACCATCTACAACCATCCTATCAACCTCACCCCCATCCTCAATCTTGGCATCAGCCTTGACCATCGCCTCTCCTGGAACCCCCATTTCTGGACAGTCCAAGCCAAGGCACACTCCTGACTCTGCCTCCTCAAGCTCCTTACTGGCTGCACATGGTGTCTGGACCCCTCCACCATCCTCCACACCTATAAATCCCTCATCCACCCTATCCTCTGCTATGCCCACACCGCCTGTATCTCCACCTCTCCTACCTTCTACAAATCCCTTCAAATCCTGGAACGCCATGTGCTCTGACTCGCTTACCGCATCCACCTCCCCTTCCCATGCAGATCCTGTATGACCTAATTCCATTCCCCCACCTCCTCCTTTTCCTCAAAGAGATACAGATCCTCTACACCTCCAGCAAACTTGATTCCCCTCACCCACTTGTCTCTCCCATCCTTTCCCACCCCCATCCGCTGCTGCGCCTGTACTACCACATCTCACCCTCTCTCCATCTCTCTACACTCCATACCCTTGCCCAAAGTGGCTTATACCAACTCCCCCTCCCTAATGATGCCCTCCTCCCCTCCATCTACCCCTCCTATCAACTTTAATCCTCCACTTCCTCCCCCTGTGTCTTTCCCCCTGGGCACCCTTTCTCCTTTCTCTCCTTCCACTCTTCCTCCCGCCCTCCTCTCCCCTTGGGCTTCCCCTACCCCCCTACCTTCTTCCATCCCCCTCCCTTCTCCTCTGCCACTGGCATCTGCACCCTCCCCCTCTCCCTCCTACCCACACCTTTTCGCTTGGGAGGTCCCCAGCTTTGTGCATGAACAGTGAATCTTTGTACGCTGGAGATTGTCGCCAGTGTCTGTGTGTGTCTTCGTGTTAGTGCTTAAGTGTCTCTCCGTTTGTGCTCCACCGTTGATGTGTGTAATTTCTGTCTTCTCTGTTCGTGTACAAGAGCTGAACGTTTTTTTATTCTGACAATGCGCCTGTGAACGGCTACATGTATTTTAATATGTCTATCATTTTTTATCGAGCATGTTTGTTTTGCTTTTTTTGTCTCTCGTTATGCTGTATGTGTTATCTGTGGCCGAAGAGCGGCATAGATAGGCCGCTGCCGGCCTACCTTTCCTGTAAAGGTGTTAAAATAGCAATAAAGAAAAAATTTTTCATTATGGCCTATTATATTGTTTTAAGCTGTAGACAATCTGCTACTGTATTTATGTTTTCCCATACTTTGCTGCAGATCTGAAAATGATCATTATAGACCGAAACCGGTAATCTGTTGACAAAACATTTGTGACCATAGACGTAAAGTAAAGGAAATTTATTCGTTCCTTTCGGTTCTGAGCGCACAGCGAGCACGTAAAGACGACTAGAACAGAAGAGCCTCCCGCCAAGTTTGAGGGCCTGGTGAGAGATTTTGCCTGACGTGATGCAGCCCATGTAACGTAACCCAAATGCATTTCCTTCTTCATGACAATTCTCACCCGCACTCTGCAGGGGCAATAAAGATACTCCTGCAGCCTTTTCGAAGGGAAGTGTCTGATCACCCACACGACAGCCAGTAATTGGCTCCTCTTGACAGTCATCTCTGCCCACACGAACCACCGGCTATGGCACAGGCAGCGAGGTGTAGACTAACGTAGAGAATTGGCGGATAGCAAAGGCGGCTGCCTTCTATAACGAGGATTCAGCAAAACTGGTACAACGGTACGACGAATGTCTGAGTTGGAGCAGCGACTGTGTAGAGAAGTAGCTGAAAGGAGTAGCTAACTGTTTCAAATAAAACATTTTTGTTTTTCGTAGCTGTTTCCATTTCACGGCCGATAGGACCTTACTTTCCGAATAGCCCTCATACAACTGCAATAAGCAAGATCTCTAGTAAGTTATCCATCGCTGGGGAAAGGTGTTGTATGAAAGGGCGAACGTGTACAAAAGGACGAACACTATCATGCTTCATTTTGTCCAGAAGTTTCATTTTGTCCAGATGATGATTAAAAATTTTATGACTACACCTCGTATAAAGGGATTTCGAAACAAAGCTTCTAATGTGTCTAAGAAAATAAGGATTCTATCAGTGTTTATTGCCCTTTGTATCTTACGGCTGTGTGGTACGTATTTTTGAGGCCAAACTTATTGGTAAGTATTCAAAAGCGCTGAATTTCCTAGCGAACAGTTGAGAGATGGACATTGGTGATTACGAGGAGAAACAGAAGAATGAACTAACGTATCAGGGAACAGGCGTTTCCGCAGAGAAGCGGCACAATTGAGGAGGTGCACCCTTGTTGCCGGCAGGCTGGGGTCGAGCGTGCGCGCGTGCCGCAGCGAGACGCTGCTAGCGGCGGCGGTGGCGGCTGTAGGGAGGGATTCTCAGGCGCCATGCGGCTGCCGCTGCGCGCGGCGGTGGTGTGCGGGTTGCTGCCCACGGCGGCCGCAGGGGCGGGCAGCTGCGGCAAGCGCGCCGCCGCCGCCGTGTCCGTGCTGTCCTCCGCCGCCTACGTCACGCTGCTGGTGCTCACTGCGGCACACATTGCAGACGTCGCACGCCGTGACGACGGTAAGCAGATAACTCCCTGCAGCGCGGTCGGCACAAGTTCATCGTACAACAACATAGCGCTCGTACTTAAGTAACTGGTTCCTCCTTGCAGAGGACCGTAAGCCACTCTCTGTGGAATAAAGTTACGTACGAAAAAAATGGCTCTGAGCACTATGGGACTTAACATCTATGGTCATCAGTCCCCTAGAACTTAGAACTACTTAAACCTAACTAACCTAAGGACAGCACACAACACCCAGCCATCACGAGGCAGAGAAAATCCCTGACCCCGCCGGGAATCGAACCCGGGAACCCGGGCGTGGGAAGCGAGAACGCTACCGCACGACCACGAGATGCGGGCAGTTACGTACGATTACAAACGTATTATTTGAAGTACCCGCGGCGGGTGGTCAAATAAAATGACACACATTTTATTTGAATTAGTGGATTATTACTTGCGAACGAGTCTTGACACGTCGTGAACAAAATAAACTCTCCTCTTCTGGTTTAAAGATAAAACAGTACTTCAGGCAGAAGAGCTGGTAATGAATTAAACGAAGTTCTAAACTAAACCTCGTGCAGAAACAAAATCCGATTAAAAGTTCTTGGCACACTTAGTACCGAAACGAAGCGCGGAAGGGATCAGTAAGAGTCAAAGTTCACAATGAGAAAATGTTTATCTCCGGTCGCATTGAAGACAGACTCTGAAATATAATAGTTCCACTTTTCGGTCACTATATACGGGCCGCGTATTTTCTGGACGGCCACGTTTCTGGATCCGGGACGAGAAGGCTGGGTTGAACGGTGGTGGCAGCTTAGCGACGGCTCTGGAGTGAGATCCTGACTGAAGAAATGCAAAAGTATTGGGCTTCCGACCCAGGACGCCCACTGGGATGAACTGCCCTTTCAGGGCCAGAGCGCCGGCCTAACTACATCCCTCGGCGCTAGGGTACAGTCGGTCTTCCTTCTTGTCACGTGGGTGACACAGGAAAGAGGCCTGGGGGGAGGGGGCGGCAGCGATCTCTATTGGCGCATCAGTCGCCGTCTGGTGGCCTTGTGTAGGATAGCAGCAGCCCTCGAGTGTCGGCTGTAAGAAAGCCGGCCGCCCATGTAACTTGGATCTCATGACGGTTGGGGGCATAGTAGGCGTTCTCCCGCGCTACTGCACTTTTCTACTTCAGCTTTGCTGTTCTTATGTCACGCTACTGGTGCATTTACAACTTGATGTACTTGCCTCTCCAACGGCCGCTGAGATACCTGAGTGCCGAGGATCAGGCTGCAGCTACAGATGAACGCACCCACGTCTACACAATCTGATCAAAAGTATCCAGACACCCCTATGTAATGAGGAATCGACCACTGCACTAGGTCTCACGACGAATCTGATAATGTCGAAGGACCCTGGGAGTACTGAATTATCAGTAGAGAAGGAGTAAGAGCGCAATGGATCTGTCAAGAGAGCTCAGTGACTTCGAACGTGGAAGTGGTCATTAGACGTTACTTGAGTGACAATTCCATCACCGACATGTCAACACTTCTAACGCTGCCCAAGTTGACTGTTAGAGATGACATGCCGGCCGGAGTGGCCGAGCGGTTCTAGGCGCTTCAGTCTGGAACCGCGCGACCGCTACGGTCGCAGGTTCGAATCCTGCCGCGTGTGATGTCCTTAGGTTAGTTAGGTTTAAGTAGTTCTAAGTTCTAGGGGACTGATGACCTCAGATGTTAAGCTCCATAGTGCTGAGAGCCATTTGAACCCATTTGTTAGAGATGTGGGTGTGCAGTGGAAATCCGAAGGAACAAGGAAAACTTAACCGAAACCACGGAGACTTCATGCTTTAACGGACAGAGAACGTCGAGTATTGTAGCGGTGTTGTAAACAGTAGCCGGACTCACTGGTGAAATTCAAAGTGCTGTCAGCATCCCGAATAGCACAATGATTGTGCGTAGGGCGTTAAAAAGAGTTGGGGTACAATGGTCGATGAACTCTTCATAAGCCATACATTTCTGTAAGCGACTCTTGACGTGGTGTAAGAAGCAATTTTACTGGTTAGAGGATGACGGGAAAAGGTTGACGTGGAGTGATGAATCATACTATACCCTGTGGTAATCCGATGGAGAGGTTTCCGTTTGGCGAATGCCTGGAGGACATTACCTGCCCTCATGTGTAGCACCATCAGTGAGGTCCGGAGAAAGTGGTTATACGGTCTGGGGGCGTTTCTCATGGTTAGGTTGTGGTGTCATTGAGTTTAATAAAACGCCAAATGCAGAGGGATATAAACACAGTTCTCAGTATTGTGCGCAATATACGGTAGAGGGACAATTAAGAGACGATTGTTTGTATCTACATGGTAATGCATCATGTCACAGAGCAGTATCTGTGAGGGAATCGTTTGTGGACAGTAACATTCCCGAAATGGACTGCTTTGCGTGGCCGACCTGAATCAAGTGGACCAGCTTTGGGATGAGTTACAGCATTAATTTCGTTAGAGTCTCAGCGTCCAACAACATTACCTTCTCCTGTTTCGGCTCTTACGGAAGAATAGGCTGGCGTTCGTCCACATATACGGTGGCGCAGACTAGGCGATGGAAACTTTTTGTCTACTAAGACGTAGTAAGGGGTATTAAATTGTTATTATACACTGAAGCGCCGAATAAACTAGTATAAACATGAGTAATCAAATACAGAGATATGTAAACAGGCAGAATACGACGCTGCGGTCGGCAACGCCTATATAAGGCAACAAGTGTCTTGCGCAGTTGTTAGATCGGTTACTGCTGCTACAATGGCAGGTTATCAAGATTTAAGTGAGTTAGGACGCGGTGGTGCAGCCGGAGCACGAGTGATGGGGCACAGCATCTCCTATGCAGCGATGAAGTGGCGATTTTCTCGTACGACCATTTCGCGAGTGTGCCATGGATATCAGGATTTCCGGTAAAACATAAAATCTCCGACGTTGCTGTGGCCAGAAAAATATCCTGCAAGAACGAGACCAACGACGACTGTAGAGAATCGTTCAACGTGACAGAAGTGCAACCCTTCCACAAATTGCTGCAGATTTCAATGCTGAGCCATCAACAAGTGTCAGCGTGCGAACTATTCGACGAAACATCATCGATATGGGCCTTGATGACTGCACGACACAAAGCTTTACGCCTCGCTTGAGCCCGTTAACGCCGACGTTGGACTTTTGATGACTGGAAATATGTTGCCTGGTCGGACAAGTTTCGTTTCTAAAAGTATCGAGCGGATGGACGTGTACGGGTATGGAGACAAACGCATGAATCGATAGACCCTGCATATCAGCAGGGGACTGTTCAATCTGGTGGAGGCTCTTGAATGGTGTGGGGCGTGTGCAGTTGGAGTGGTATGGGACGCCTGATACGCCTTGATATGACTCTGACAGGTGACACGTACGTAAGCATGCTGTCTGATCACCTGCATCCATTCATGTCCATTGTGCATTCCGACGGACTTGGGCAATTTCAGCATGAAAATGCGACAACGCACATGTCCATAATTGCTACAGAGTGGCTCCAGGAACACTATTATGAGTTTAAACATTTCCCCTGGCCATCAGACTCCCCAGAAGTGAACATTATTGAGCATATCAGGGATGTCTTGCTACGTGCTGTTCAGAAGAGATCTCCATCCCTCGTAGTCTTACGGATTTATCGACAGCCCTGCAGGATGCACGGTGTCAGTTCCCTCCAGTACTACTTCATACATTAGTCGAGTCCATGCCACTTCGCATTGCGGCACTTCTGTGTGCTCGCGGGGGCTCTATAAGATATTAGGCAGGCGTGCCCGTTTCTTTGGCTCTTCAGTGTATTTATGCTAAAATAAACAAACTGACATTTTCAAAATGGTTTCCTTCTGCAGCAATAAGTGTACAGAGCATTGAACTGAATTCCTCGAGGAATTCTGAAGAACATCACTTTCGACTGCACGAAGCTCTCTGGAAATTGCAGTACGATGATCCTCGAGTGTTGCAGGAATAAGGAATATCTTTGAAGACTCTGTCCTTTAGATAACACCATAAGAAGTAATCACAGGGGTTGAAATCATAACTGTAAGTATGCCATTCCACACCATATTCAATGAATGATAAGGTGTCCATGGCAACGATCCGATGTCTGAAGGTCACCGGTTGGAAGACGTCTGCAGTACAGTGTGGTCGTACTCCATCCTGTAAGAACCAATAGTTTTAGAGCATTCGGTGGCGTTGTGCACTCGGTAAAAAACCATGTTCCACGACTTGTCTGTATTTATCTTCTGTGACAGGTTCCTCAACTGAAATGAGCCCAATAATGCACTGTCCCCAGTTTGCACACCAAAAAATGACTTTTTGTGGATTAGGTGGAGAGCAACTTCAAAGTGTGGGTTCACAGTGCAGCTGTTCCAATGTTAGTGCACCATTTCTGAAATGTGAAGTGAGACATTATTCAGTGGGCTGTATAATTCTCAGCTACAATACAACAATACCACAAAGACAATCATTTCCGGAATAGAATTAAATCACAGTAGACAAAAACTTTCTACCACATATTCACATATTCTGTGTATTCAAACACCTCTCTGGAAGTATCCCCAGCAGAGTTCACGCCTTTATAAAGCCTAAGTGTGGACACACCCCATATTAATGTCCACTAATAGGTGTCCAGTTTCTTTTATCACGTAGTGTACATTTGTACTCTGCAAACCATTGCGAATTTCGTGGCACGAGGTACTTGCAATTGTGCTGTGTTGTGAAAGGACACATTTTATTATTATTATTATTATTTGGCCAGCAGCGTCAGTACACTATTTAAGCATCAATAATTACAATATTTAGCCTCCAACAAATACGTTATATAGCAACCATCAATAATTACAAAAAATATTTGTGTCCTTAAGGCAATTAAAAAAATAATTCTTCACAATTAGAAAAAAGGAAATGTTCCTTAATTACTGAAGACAAGTAATAATTTTTTCCTCTATTAAAAATGTTCATAAGAGTCACAGCTTTTCGAGATACAAAAGACTTTTACAATTAACTACTAAAATGTCGATTGCAGCCTCTCTACAAATATTGTTATTAATAACATACTTGACTTACCTCTAGACTCGCTATCTGTAGATTTTGTAACAAAACAGTCGAAATCAAATGAAAGCAACTGTCGAAAACGTCTGTGCCGTTAAAAGCTCACGACCCCTCTGGCTCTGATTGTAGTTTCTTCCACTATATGGTAGCACTATGCAGTGCTCTTTACTCCTTTAGGAAACTGGAAAAGGCAGTACACGGTGTTACCCCGCTGAACGGCATTGTAAAGCCACAGACAGGAGCTGCAAGATTGTATGGAGTACTTTTTTCTTCTCTAGGAGATAGGTTAAAATCTGGAGACTGTTCTAAAGTAAGCTTAGGAAGAAAACTTACATTTTCTAAAGAACAGAAAGATGAAATAGTTAAGCATGTGCTTTCGTTAGCAAAGACATTTTATGGAATATCTTCTGTGCAGTTGAGAAGATTAGTGGACGAGTATGCAGAGGCAAATAATATTCAGTATAATTTTAATAAATCATCCAAAATAGCTGGAAGGAATTGGATCACTGGGTTTCTTACAAGAAATCCGTCAGTAAGCATTTGAAAACCTGAGACCGCCAATCTTAATCGGATCTCATCTTTTAATGGGAGTGATGTTTAACTCTTTTGTATGTCCATAAGTTTGATGCCTCTGGAATTTCTCATTTTGATGAAATGGGAATATCAACAATTCAAAAGCCAGAAGAAATGTTTCCACCCAAAGGCCTAAACAAGTTGGCTCGTCAACAAGCTGGGAGTGTGGGAAGAACGTTAGAGTGCGTTGTACAGTGAGTGCCAGTGGGGCATATGTGCCTCACAAGGTTTTCTTCCTCAGCTTAGGTTAATCACTGTCTTACAGAGAGGGAGGAGGCACCAAATTCGATATGTGAGTGTAGAAAAGTGGCTGAAGCACTTTGCTAACGTCACCAAGTCATCTAAGAACCGTAGCGTTCTTTCGATTTTAGTCATTCACGCTAGCCATGTATCCCTAGAAGCCTATTACTTTTGCGAGGGCAATGGAACAGCAGTGGTAACACTGCCCACCTCACTACACTCACAGGCTACAACCTTTAGATGTGGCCTTTTTCAGCAACTTGAAGGCTTCATTTAATCAAGAGTGTCCCAATTTTATGGAATCTAAACCCCACCAGAAAATAACACCCTATGACATTTGTCCTACCCTTCGCAAAGACTTCATGAGGATTGTAATACTGGCTTCAGCAAAACAGATCCTACCAAATTTAGTCATGACGACTTCATGCTTTAGCAGTCATAAGTCAGCTTTAAGACCACCAGTTGCTGAGGATAGCAGCGTTAAAAATGAAAGTAATGAGACAGTTGTGCTTTGTTTTCCAAAGATGGTATAGACAAAGACTTACAACTTCAGCCTACAGTTGAAATAAAATTCAGAGATTTTCCTCCATTACCATGCCCTCTTACATTGAAGAAAAGTGCCAGACAACAGCATTCCTCACTTTTCGCTTTGAGTCCTAACAAAGTTAGGTTAGAAAAAGCTGCACATAGTAAAACAGCAGAATTAAGAAAGAAAAAAAGAATGTGAATTATGTTTAGGAAAATCAAAGTTAAAGCGTAAGGGAAAAAGCAAGTTCAGAAACTTCGCATCCAGGGTAAGACCTCAGCAATCTGCCATAACGAAATGTCAGCGGAGAATTTCTTTTGAGTCTTCATCACATGATGATTTAGACCCGCCATTATACAAACTTTGTAGTGACGGTGAGATGGATGACACTGACCCTTTTGAAAAAAACTCCTGTTACAAGAAACAGTGGAACATATACTGACAACAATGCCGCTTGCCTACTGTGTGGAGGGTTTACAAAAGATGGGGAGCAGTGGTTTCGATTTGTGATTTGCAGTGGATGGGTTCATTCAGAGTGTAGTATATGTGACACTGCTGTAAAGTATGTTTGTAACTACCGTCGTTGAAGTAGGCGCTAAATGTGAACAGAGACAAGTTGAATCCATTATGTTGCAATGTTATTTTACCAGTAAAAGGAGTTTTCAATTTTTGCTCTCTGTCGGAACTTTAATAAGTCGTGAAATTTACATTTTTGAACTTTAAATAATTTGTTAAGTTCGAATTTTACAGCTGTTTTATTTTTGCAGAGTTTTTGCTATTTTATGTGCTACATCTTATTATGCCTTACACTGCATCGTATTACCCCATCCCATGGGGTAATACTGTACGATGTAGCATTTTTCTAAAACACCTGTAGAAATGTAAATAGATTTAATGCACCAAATATGGAATCATAAACGTTTAGGGAACTGATTACCTGGCAAAATAAGATGATCATCATTTCTCTTGATTTCTAAAAATAAGAAATATTAAAAAAATGGTTTAAGTGCATGACATTTCCCCACTCTCCCCTACCTTTAGAAATATGACAACTGATTATTAGTTGTCAACTTTGTTTATATTTAACAAAAAAAACTTCAGTCTAGCGTCATAGTAGGCTCTCGTGACTAAATCGACCAAACGAAGTAGCAGGACCTCGTTACAGCTTATAATGTTAATTGCACTCACCATAAAGAGGAAGAAAGCGGAAGTTGCAGTGGTAAGGGAAGTAGATCGTGCATGTGCCCAATGCAGAGTCACAGCCTGTGTGCCAATGAGCACTAGACATACACATGGCCGAGGTCAGTGTTCACTCGGCTGTGTCATTAGGTGAGGCAGTAGCGCGTATCTTCGGCAACAGCTGCCAAGATGCTTGAATTTTATTCACTCTTTCTGTTGCATACCACAGCCACAAGCAGACCACTCGTATGGGCCACGCTCTTACTGGACCATCCTCTGTAGTACCACGTTTCAAAAAGCTTCTGTTCTCTTCTTGTGTGAACTGTTTTTCGTCCACGTTCCACTTGTGCACAACACTATACTTTAAAAATATAGATTGTCATAAGACTTCCTAATATTTTAATTTATATTCGATGATCACGAATTCCTTTTTGAAAAAAATTGTTTTGGTTACTGGGGCACATCATTATGAGACACTAAAATAACTAAAATGCCGACCTTTCGATTAACTTTGCAGCAGCCCTTTTTAAGGCAAGTTAACTGTCTTGAAGAGGATCGCTGCAAATTCGCTCGGAACATCAGAATTTTGCTTGTATTAGTACTTCTTAATGACGTTGCCTAATACCCAAAATAAATTTATTCAAACTGATGCAGCCTGTTGATGCCTAAAGACTTATATTAATAAATTCCTCTTTTTATGAAGTACTTCCTTCTGCTGTTACCAGTAGGCACTTTAAATACACTTGTTTGGCGCCCAAAAAGCATAACTGATCAACTACTTTTAATGTCTCCTTTTCTAATCTAGCTCCCTCAGCATCTCCTGATTTAAAAGTATTCAGATTCAGTCTCTAGATTGCTTTCCTTCATTTCTACATAAGCAGTTTCAGGCCAGCTGCCCATCTTCAGATCATGCCTACAGTCATGGAGTAACCCTTCGAATACAGAGATGTAAGTTCACTGTCATAACTGATTTAATTCAACTACAATCCAGTACACTGGTTCTACTTTTGATGATTTTCGTCTTGTAACGTCTTTCCACACACTGTTCATTCCATTCACCTTATCTTGCAGATAATTTGGTGTCTCTGACAGAATTACAATGTATTCTGCAAACTACAGATGTATTCATTTCTTCTCCATGAACCAATAACAACAGCCATTCGCTGGAAAAAGCCAAGTATAACACTGTAAGTTATTTTACAAGCGCAAGTCCCAGGTAATGTTATTCATTTAACAAGCATTAAAGTTGACCATCATCATGTGCTAATAGGAAGCAACTGGACTTTGTTTCACTATCTGAAAAACTACTTACTGAATGTGAATCACAGTTATTTTTGCGGGGATCGAACTAACAGTATTAAAGTTTGAAATTAAAACTGTGATTATGTTTATCAAAAACGGTCGCCAGTGTAATTAGGGAAAATAATTCTAATTAATATACTACTAATCAATAAAACTAACTACTGTATGTTGGTTTATTTGTTTGTAGATCACTCACTAAAACAACAGCACATCATTGCATGTACTGGTAAAATAGTTGGCAGTCAGCAACACATATGCGTGTAAGGCCTTAAAATGTATTGGCAACAAAGTACCTCACACTAACGTAAACTGTCTATTTTAAAGTATGAAAGGTAGTGATCATCACAAAGTGCTAACTAATATTGATAAGTGCAAGTAAGATTATTTTGTAGGTTCTGGTTTAGTTTTCCCAAATGGTCAAAAAAGCAAATAAATTCTTCGAACTTACAAGGTTTCTTCTTCTTCTGAAAAATTACCCAGAGTCAACAGAAACATCCTACTATATATATAAAAAATTAGTTATTGTATCTGTTTTCTTCATTTTGTTTTTTCTTGCCTTCGGCTATTTTTCATAAAATTGAGTTTAAGGAAAAAGACTTATTATAAAAATATGTTTTATTTACCTAAAATATTCCTAATTTTTTTTCTTATTTAGCAGACATGAGATTTTTATGAACTAATGAATTTTCATTTTGTTTGAGTGAACATTTGGCTAAATTTCTACCACATTCATATGAAACTTTAATTGTCTGTATCTTGATGCACATTCTTTACATATGTTACTATATCCATCTTTTCGGTACCTAGCTTTATAAATTTCTTCAATGTTTTTTTATTCATATGCTGACAGCATTCCTTTAGAGAAGGAATCATTATGTTTAAGTTTCTTTATTTCTTTATATCTCAATTAATACTTCCATCATCAAAATATGTAACATCTCAACCCATAATTAATTTATAATGTTTGTTAGGCAAAATAATTTTAAATTTATTATTGAGCTCCACACAAATATTCTCTCCACATCTAATTTACAAATATTCACATCCTGCAATGTAATATGTTTTATTTACTGCACTCACTAATTGTTTAGGATCATCTCGAATTGATAGCCTTGTTCAGCTTGTTGAGCAGAGCTTCTATTACACAGAATAACATTTTAATAAGATTATATAAATAGACAATTTGGAAAGCAACAACGAAAAACTTTTGAGTTTTTATACCGTTGAAAAGATAGTATAAATATACACAATACACCTGAAGTAAAGTTTTCATTTTTAAAAGAAGTTTATGAAAGTGAAGTCTATGCTGCTGAAGATAATAATGAATAATATCCAAATGGTAGTGTATCTATCCAGTTTTCCAGAACATATCTTTTATCATCATGAGGACTTAATGCCTTTTTATTTACTTCAGTTGTGTAGATTCTGTGTTTTTCACTTCAAATCATATTTATCACTCTATACTGCTCTTTGCTATTGAACAAACAATCTTTATAGTCTTCTAAACTTAATATACTTTTAACAACACATTTCTTGACTCCTTTAGATGTTTCTCCCATGTTCTGACTTTATGAACATGTAATTTTTCTCTCAAAATGCACAATTCTTTTATTATTTTTCCATTACATTCATCTTTCAGTTTTCGTAAAACTTCCTTGTTTACTTGTGGAATATTGTATATATTATTTGATGGATGGTCATCTGTACTAATGTGATCAATCACCGATTTCATATCTTCATAAATATCTCGAGTCTGTATATTGTAAATGTAACTCTTTGTATTATGATAACACAATTCAGTATTTTGACCATATTTTGGTTTCACAACTTTATAGTTAAAAATCATTGGATTTATGAAATATAATTCTTGTCTTATTCATATGGAAGCCAAAAAGATTTTCATTAAATATGGTTCTTCGTTTGAAGATTGGTTTTGCTACAAGTTTATCACACTTTTCGCCATGTGAAACTGATCCTCTATCCACTCTGTTTCTTATGTTCTCCACTGTCTTGCAAAACACACAATTAATTAACTTATCGAAATCTCTTTCCTAATCATTGTTTGCTTCCATCTTCATTTCTATGTTCAAATCTATATTTTTTTTAACAAATCTGACTCCTTAAATTTTAAAATTGTGTGTATTTTTCTTAGCTTCCTTCCTACAGACAGGTATCGTTTAAGATTTCTATATTGAATTACTTAATTATGTTTACCACCCAGAGTAGTCAACAACTTACTTGTTTTGCTTCCAAGCACAATTTTATTTTCAGGAGCTATGTTTTATTTTTGTATAGGTCATGTAGTTCAAGAAGCCATAAATGTCAATGTGTTAATAAATCACATTTTCATATTTCCTGTCGTCTTGCAAAACATAATATATCTGTCTTCATTGTTGAGTATCAAATTTATTGCTTTTTATTGTAATCGAATTCTTGCACAAAAATGACAATTTCTTTTATAAAACCTTTTTAGTTTCACCTCTACTTTTTATGCTTTTTCAATTATTATCAGAACATAATGGTCTTGAATTGTATAATATATCCACAAAATTTGATAATTCACCTGAATCGAAATTTGCGCCCTTATCATCCATATTAATCTATTTTTTAGTTAAAAGATTCATCAGTCCATCTATACCTTCTTTTTCTTTTCACCAATTGTCAGTTTATCTCCATTGAATTCAGCCAGTAATTGGACAACAAACTTAAATGTGCCAACTGGTCTTAATCCAAAACTTTATCTTCACTATTTTTAATATATTTTCACATTCTTTCACTTACATTTAGTTTTTAACAGCAACCTGAGCTTCATCTTTTCAATTTATTCTAGTTTTAGTCTCTCTTCACATTTATTCAATGGTCATGTATTTCTGATTCACTTAATGTATAGTCATACTTAGCAGAATGATCATCAGACCATTCATACTTTGGACTTTCACATTCTGGTAAACGCCCATGAGAATAATAGGGACCGTCTGTTTTTCAACCTCTCTGTTTCCTTCAGTAGCTTTTAGAACATTATCACCTAATCCCTCCACTCTTTCTTTTACTTTTTCTATTGCATTAATAAAAGGTTGATATTTTTTATATTTTATGTTCTTGGTAATCGTTTTCTAAACTTGTATCTTTCTTTCAATTCTTCAGATTTCTTCTATGATGTTTAGCTTATTTAACAACCTCTGGATTATATTTGGAAAATATTTGGTGTAGATAAAACTTTTATAAAATATTTTTAATGTTTAATGCATTTATTATATTGATAAAAAATTTTAACTTGACACCTGAATTTTCCATCATTAGGTTTCCTGGTCATACCTGTTATATAAAATCCTAACTGATCCTTTTTTCAACATTTACTATAATATTCCTTAAAATTATCAAATCTTACATTAGCACCAATAAACTCAAGGTAAATATGATTTACATTTGTGCCATCCTGTCTAAAAATATTATAAAAATCAGATCATCTTTGATGAATAGTTCAGATATTTTAGAATATGTGTGGGCTAAATAAAAATAATGTATTCCTTTATGTATATCTCTAATAAAATATTCTCTAGCTATATCCTGATTTTCAAGAATGAAATCATCAAATACTACAACCGAATCACCTTGGCCGTGATTATTCTCAGTAAAAATAGTATTTGTCTTATTATATTTATCTTAAATTTTTTAAAACCATTTTATAAATTCTCGATATTTTGGTTGGTCTAAACTTTCAGAGTAAACATAAAAGTGATTGATTTAATTCCAATTCATCCAGGAGCTGAAATATAATTATCATTCATTAATGTCTTTTTCCCACATCCACTTGACCCGATTATAGCACATCAAATGGAATTTGATAAAACTTACTCTGTTACTTTTTCGATTTCTGGTTCCCAATCTGTATTTAAATATATAAATTTTGTTATTATTAAATGAGCTATCTGTTTCAATTGAGAGGTAATGGATCAGTTTTCAAAAAAAGATTGACTTTACCTACACAAGATAGTTATAGCTATGTTGCACTAGTTACATTTCATGCATTTCTAACTCCAAATACCACATAGAAAAATAGTGGACTGTACTGTGATGGAGAAATAATCGAAATTCCTGTTGGTCCCCATTTTTTGAAAAATTGGAAAAAACTATTCATTGAAAATGCCTAATGTTCACATTAAAGTAAACGATATTTTAAAGAGAATTGTTAATGGGAGTGATGTTAAGTTCATATGGATAAAAAAGTAGTACTGGAAATGGAAACCAAATTTTTGAAGCAAATGAAAAAACTGTCAGCAATGATGTTCCTAAAATTATCCAATTTAAATTTATCAATTTAAATTTTAATCTATCTGATGGGGCTTTTTGTGAAGCGTACTGATCATTTTCATCAAAAACTAAATGTCATTGCTTTATTCAAGGCTAATGCTGAATTTAGTGGACCACTAATTCATGAGCTGAGTTACCTGATATATATTCCAATTTTTGACATTATACAGGATTTATAAATAATGGTAACTAATGAAAATGATAATTTAATCGACTCCAGTGGTGCTGCTGTAATAGCTATGTTATAAATGGCTTAATAAATTTTATCCTTATTAAATAATTAACAAAATCGAAAGGTATCAGTTTTACTCATTCCCTGTGAATGAGAAAAGTGATTATAATCTAAATGTTACTAATAAGGATACTGAAATTAATATAAATATAGGAGATGGATGGCGTCGTCTTAATAGTGCTCAGTTATGTGTGAGCTTATGTATTATTGAAACTGATAGTTCTGATTATTCGACACATGAGGGACAATCTGATAAAAATTCAGTTGACTGTCATGCAGCAATTATGTGGGAATGTGATCTTTCTGTAATTTTTACTTGGAGTTCCAATGCTGGAGATGCTCTTCTTAGATAGCCCAATTACAGTGATGCTGGAATTGAAATAAAAGGTACTCTTCGAAAAGGAGATAATATTGATGTAGAATATATGGAAAATAATTTACCTCTTGTTAAATATGAGCCAAATTACAAACTACAGCAATGAGGAAATATACTGAAAAACCCAAAAATTAAGATATTTTATGAACTGCAAACTGTGCTGGCTTGCGTGGGAAGAAGAGTCTGTTGTATTTCAAATTAATGACAAAAATAACCAACTGATTGATTCAGTATTATTTTATGTAAAGTTATGCAAACTGTACCTGAAAAGTGGAATGAGTGAAGTTTTCCCACAGGAGCTGTGGAACTTAGATCCACCAAATAATTTCCTCAAAAGTTAAGATGCATTTCCTGATTTTAAACGAGTTACACAGTTGAAGGCTGGTGTTAACATCAATCCATATAATTTCATAACAAACTATCCTATCTATGTGATAAACATATCTCACAGATAGAATATTGTGACCTCACAGAAAACAGCAATGAAATTTGTTGCAACTTTTGATGAAAAATTCCTGCATAAAATTGAGCCTATGTAATTATGTATGACAAGAAAAAACTCATATTTGACACACAACACAGGATACTAACTGAGAATTTTGAAACTGAAAAATTGAGTACTTTACCTATCAAATGGTATCCTATTTTATTTATTATTATTTTTCTGAATAGCTGTTCTTATATAGATTATGTTAGCATTTTGAATTTTTAAAACAGTTTGTATATGGCTGATAAAGGATTTTTCATTGTCTCAACGTGTTATGCAACCCAGCTTACTTCCATGTATTAGTGGTGACAGATTTTCAAGGGCTCTAGCCCTGTCCAAATATGCAATCGGAATTCAGTTATCTATAAAAATAAAAAAGTTGTAACAAAAATAAATGTCATGCACCTAAATGTAGTCAACCCAGATTACATGTGGAATTTTTGACCGAGCTGTAGAGTGAAAACCTGTCAACAGACAACGCCAGGGCAAGGTCCAATTAAATAAGTATGGGAACAGAAATTATTCTTTTTAACATTAATTTTATTATTGTAACTGACATTACATATTTATTACATTTTGTCTCTACAAATATGAGTATCTGTGCTAGTAGGATGTTTCTGCAGGGTCTGGCTCACTTTTCCCAAATCGTTGAAAAATAATATAACTGCTTCAAAATGCAGAAATATCTTGCTGTACATATATTAATTTTATTTTTTCTTACTTTCCCCTATTACTAAGAAAATTGAATTTAAGGAAAACAGGAAAACGAGTCCTCTTACTACAAAAATAAATTTTATTTACCTAAAGTTGTCCTAACTTCCTCTAGCAGTCAGGAGTTTTTTACAAATTAATGACTTTTCATTTTGTTTGAGTGAAAGCTTGACAACATTTCTACCACATTTTCCATGTAAATCTCATTTTCTGGTATCTCAATGCACATTCTTTACACACTCGTAAATCGGACATTAGGTGGCTTTAGTACCTTACTACTGAAAGATAGTAACATAGAATTAATCAACCATCTTTTATCTTAGTTAACATGGACCTACATGTTTTCATAGAAAGATCTTAAGTCTTTGTATTGTACAGAGCACAGTGATATAAAGGGACTCTGAATCCCTTATGGTTTTTCTAAGTTGTTGGTAGTTATGACTTTAACTGGACAAATGTTTCTAAAATAATTTCTGAACTTTATAAATACTTTCACTGTAAAGTTTGCTAAGCTACTGGCTCAGTATAAATTGGGAGAATCAGAAACGGTTCCATCTACTGACTGGGTTTAGGACTAACACTTCTAGCAAGACCTATTGATAAGTCACACATAAATTTCAATATATGAATAAAAGAACTATTACAAACCTGTAAAGGAAATAAGATTTGTGTAGGACTTTGAACTGTTATGGCATGTACTTGGTTTTTGAAACCACAGTTTTATGCTGTTACTTTTGGTAATAAGCAAAGCTTTTAATAAGAGTTGAAAATAATTGTTGCAATCAGACCTTTAAGAAACATTTATTGTTTTGTAGAATTTTAACTATTCACGTTTCTCACCACATTGAGAATATCAGGTGAGATACTACTGAAATACTTTGAAAATTGTATATAAATATATTAATGGAAGTTGATAAATATTTTTGGAGGATTTCAGCACTAGGAAGCAGAACCTTTCCAGGTATGTAAGTGAGGATAAATTGGAGCTATGGACACAAAATTGAAACTAGAACAATTAATCAAATTACTGATGCATGCTACAATGGATACTACTAAACTTTACTTGTACTGAAGGTAGTGACCGTGGTGATCTTCTGTGGCAAAAGTACATAATTGTGATACATGAGCAAGGTTCTTGATGTAAAATACTCTGTAAGTTTTCTTCTTGACGCTGGACTTTCACTATTCAGATCGCAGCTACAAATGTCATGATATAATTTCCAATATAAATACACATCTGAGTGTGGCGTTCGCTGTGTTATTCAGTGGTTTGGTATTTAACTAATTTGTAAATGGAAATGATAATCTTATTTTATTACATCGAGTAATTACTAAATAATTTTTCTCCCGGCTAAAGATTTGATCAAGATGCTAAAGAACTCCAAGTTAACGTCGTGTTTAAGTGTTGTCTGTAAGTTGTGTAAGTGTCACTAAATCATTTCATACAACAGATTCTATACAACTATTGATTAAGATGGAAGCAGTTATCTTCAGCAAAATGATCATTAAAACCACCAAATATCAGCCGCGCACAGCACTGACATATGTTACCTGAAACAATATTCTTCGCAACTCGTGCGTAATTAATTTCGGCTCCACGCGTCAGCTAGAAAAGTTTGTTATAACGTTCGTGCTATGAGCACTGTTTTTTAAGAACCAATCTGATTCGAATTATTTTCATTAGAATGAGTTCGGGACCACCGGTGCACATTTATTTTTACACATTTGTATTACGTTCGGCATTTATGTCTGCAGAATTGCGTAATTTGAATTTGCCGCTGTGATAATTGTTTAGATGGCGGCAGACAGTTGATAGAGACTTTCTATTCTTAGAGCAAATAAGTATTTTGAATGCTTATTGAACTTTACAGAAACTCTACTTTCGTATTGTGGAACTATTTAGACTTCATCAAGCAAACATTTGATTTGTTTCTAAGGAAAACACAGACAAAAACGCGATACAAGTCGCTATCATCAATGGCAGTGCTCGTTGCAGCGGAAAGAAATAATTAACACAGATAATGCTTACTGAGAGAGGAATTAGAATTACAAATAATTAATCACTCATATTTATAATATTAATGAACTCTATTTTCAAGTAATAATTAACAAATAATTACAATTTCTTAACAGAACTCAGTTTGATATGCGTCTTGTGTGCTGAACCTACAAAAGCCAACCAACAAAAGGTAAAAACAAAGGAAGACAAACGCAGATCATAAAAGGAATTTACAATTATCATTGTCTTTGTGTGATACACATCGATATGTCCAATTACATCATAGAATATTATATAAATAATTAATTCACTATTTTTTCATATGTCGTATAGATAATGTTTATAACTGTTAGAAGCATAATTTCCTCTCGTCGCACTGTAGCCAACAATTTATCACGTGGATGTTACATGAGGCATAATTAATTCACAGTTGATGCAATTCTTGCTTCAGTAAGAATTTGGAATGACAGTAGTTTGGATGCTAGCCACTGAATAAACCTGTCACTAAGACCTCTTATACTACTTCACACTAAACTACCTGTTATACTCCCACCAAAGCATTTCATTGTGGAGGGACTTCCTGCTGGGTTTTACATTTCATACAATCCTACATTCCCAGTGCATGAACCAGTCATACATATAATACTATAAAACATTTGCATATGGGAGAATATAGTTCAAAAAATACATTCACAAACTGATTTTGTTAACATAATTTAACAGAAGTAAGGACATTTATTCTCATATATGTTAAGTTAAAGAACATCATTACATAGGTATTACAGAATTCATAACAAACATAGGATTTGCATAAAAGAGATACAATCGGTATTCTACATAAGTGTGACAAACTCGAATTCCCTTTCCAACTTTTTCCTTGGTTTTCTTCACAGCTTGCTCAGTGTACAGACCGAATAGCGTTTGGGGTAGGCTACAATCCTGCCTCAATCCCCTCTTAACTATTGCTTACCTTTGTTGCTCTTTGTGGTATATTTCTTTGTGGTGTATTTCTTTTACAAAATGTGTGAACCTAATAATTGTAATAAGACTCAAAACACAAAGGAATTAGAGACGATAGCTGTCAGTATACATTGATTTAAATCATGGGAGAAAGTTGAAAATTTAAGCTGAAGTGGATCCGAACGCCAGGTCTCATGCTTACTTGGCAGATGCGATGATCACTGCACCATCCAGACATAGTGGTCATCGCAGATGCATGCCTCCCATCGGACCCAAATTCTCAACTTGACCACACACTACTGATGTAGTACTGCTTGCCCATTATCCTTAACACTCGCGGCACCACATATGTATAATAAGACTATTAAGATCCTGCAAAGCAAAATCTATGCTGCACGTTAATGGGAATCCATTAATGTGGAGTACACACAAGTAACTTGACCCATATGTGCAAAGACGTGGCTATAGTGAAGGGGCAAGGACCATCGCTCAATTTAGGAGATGCAGTTTGACAGATGAAGCCTATACACAGCCACATTCCCATGTTATTGGTATGCTACAGCTAGCGAGTCTACTAACGATAGTTCTGACACATAGTAATTACAACCAACAATTCGACAAATGTAGACATTCGAAGTCAATAATTTCTCCCAAGAGTACAGAAAAAGATTTAATTGTATAAACAAAGGGTCAACCAAGGCAGAAAACCCACTATGTACCAGATAGTTATAGTTAAACGTTCTCTATTTAACACGTTATAACACTGAAACTAATTACAGTAAGAATACCAAACCTGGTAGCATTAATGTCCAGAGTATGGAGTGCATGATTTCCATGTGTCACAGCGCCACAGTCCAGTTCCAACAACGGCCACCAGGTGCAATGATCGGTCATTGTGATTCATAGTCTCACACACATGACCAGTCGCAGTGCATTTGTTGATCTGTCAACGTGAGCTTGGACGAAAGGAGCAGAGCATTATTGGTGAAGTTCTACTGTCAAAACAACAGTAATGCTGCAGCTGCACTTCGAGAATATCGCCGGCTGAAAGAATTACCGGAGGCTGCTCTTCCTCCACCTGCTGTGCAGAGCATGATGAAGAAGTTGGAATCAACTGGACAACTGGGCGTCGCTCCGGTAAGAGGCCGACGACCATTTGCACCACAGGTGGTTGATGACATCACTGTTGCTATGGCAGACAATGCTGCTCACAATTCCCGATCGTCAGGCAGTGTTCGTGCTGTGTCACTACAGTTGAACTTTCCCTGGTCTGCCGTAAGGAAGGTGCTTCGAACCATTCTCAAATGATATCCATACAATTTCCACACCGCACAGCAGCTTGCACTACAGGACGCACAACGACGCGTTGACTTCGCTGTCCACTTTCTCACAAGTATTGTAGCTGATGAGGGCTGGCCCTGGACCATACTATGCACAGATGAAGCTCATTTTTTTTCTGGTGGGTAAGATGAACACACAGAATTGCCAAGCTTGGGGATCATCACCTCCAGTCACTGTGCATGAAGTTCCTCTCTGTGATGAACGTGTCACTGTAGGGCATGGCTTCACTACGTTCATCATTGACCCATTCTTTTTTTGAATAGGTTGGCGCTCAAGGGTCGAAGAAATGCAGTGTGACTGGCCAGCGTTACTTCGATATGCATCACCAGCACGTCGCACCCGCGCTAGAGGAGAGAGAGACCCATTGAACTCAACAGTTCTCATGCAAGATGTTGCCCCACCGCACATCCCTTGTGAAGTTCGTCTGCTTCTCCGAAACACATTTGGAAATCATCGAATTATCAGCCGATCGTTTCCAAATGCTTAGCTGGCACTATCACCTGATCTCACTTCCTGTGATTTCTGGTTGTGGGGCTACCCGAAGACAGGGTTTACCAGGGAAACATTCACACTTATGCTGATCTGAAGCTCAGCTTATCAAGCGAGGTAGCCAGCATACCTACATGCACGCTTCGTTCTCCTGTACAAAATGCAGTTTTGCACTTTCAGTCTCTTCAGGACATTGATGGGCTCCATATTAGGCTCCTTTTATAGCAGTAATGGTATCGGTATGTAATGGTATGATGTACCGTAGCAGCACATTAAAAATGTTTCAGTTGAAACGATTCTGCATTACTTCTCTTCTCCATGTCCTTGACATTAATGCTGCCAGGTTTAGTACTCGTACGGTAATTAGCTTCCGTGTTATAACATGAAATTTTCTTATTCTTTTCCTCTCGACCAAATTTCTTAATAATATTATTACTTCCTTCTTTGTCTCTTTTGACATAAATTTAATGGCACTGTATGTAATCACGTGCCCCTGATAAGGAAGAACTTTCGTTGCACCTATGGTGCATGATGACTGTGGTGCATGATGAATGTAGTGACACTGTGTATAGTAAATAAATAACTACAAGAATTTGTGATCGGAGGCTTTCCCGGCGTATGTGTTGTTTCCAGGGCTCTCGGGCGTCCAGCCGGATGCGATCGTAGAAGTCCCACGATATTTCGGCGAATAACCTTTCCGCCATCATCAGGTGGTTCTGATGGAATCGTCTGTCTGCTCATTGTCGGTGTTATTTATGCCCGTGAGTCCGGCTTCGATTCCCTGCACCGACGCTCTGATTGCGGCCGTCGACAATCCGTTTGCGATCGCCGACCCAGGTCCGCGCCGTCTCGGGCGTCGCGCCGGGTGCTGGAAGATGCAAAATCCCGTGGAGTTCGCCGGCAGCCGTCTTGGAAGGATCTTGTCTTCGCTTGAGGCGTGACTCTTTGATGGAGCTAAGTAAGGGTTTCCAGGCCTTGCTCTGCTGAAAACCTGTGTCTCGGTTTATGAGATTGTCCGTTGAATTTCAATGGCCGCCTTGAAGATGCTGTCCCAGTAGAGGCTTGTAGGAGCCAGAGTCTTGGTCTCTTCGTATTTCGCGTTGTGTCCAGTTTCCAAGCAGTGTTCTGCCAGTGCCGATTTGTTGGGCTGCCGTAGGCGCGTGTGGCGTTGGTGGTCTTCGACTGTTCGGATCGTTTGACCAATGTAGGATTTGCCGCAACCAAATGGAATATTATATACGCCCGCTTTATTGAGGCCAAATCCGTCTTTCGCCATCCCCAGTAAGGCGCATATCTTGGACGGTGGTCGGTACACCGTGTCAATTTTGTGTTGTTTTAGCAGTCTCCCAATTTTTGACGTCACATTGCCTACATAAGGTAGAATGCGAACACAAGATCTTTCCATGACGGCCGCCGGGGACACTCCACGGGATTTTGCATCTTCCACCACCCGGCTCGATGCAGGTGACGGCGCAGACCTGCGTTGGCTCCCGCGAACGGATTGTCGGCGGCAGCAATCGGACAGTCGGCGCAGGGAATCGAAGCCCGACTGACGGACATAAATAACACCGACAATGTGCATCGTCACCTGATGATGGCGGAAAGGTCATTCGTCGAAGCATGGTGGGACTTAAACGATCGCATCCGGTTGGACACTCGAGAGCCCTGGAAACAACTACAAGAATGTTCGAAGTGCACAGGTCGGCAGGTGACAGTCAACTGAGAGGGCTGCCCCCCTGGAACCACAAAATGGAGTCGCCCTGCGCCCAGCGTGAGCTCTGCTCAGTAGGGAACCGCGCAACTGCTGCTGTCACAGCCCTCCTCCCATGCTCACAAGGGAACCTCCCCATCGCACCCCCCTCAGATTTAGTTATAAGTTGGCACAGTGGATAGGCCTTGAAAAATTGAACACAGATCAATTGAGAAATCAGGAAGAAATTGTGTTTAACTATGAAAAAATAAGCAAAATGTACAAACTGACTAGTCCATGCGCAAGATAGGCAACATCAAGGATAGTGTGAGCTCAGGAACGCCGTGGTCCCATGGTAGTGTTGTATGAAAGGAGAGACGGTCAGCACTCCCCTAGACAAGGATGGAACACATATAAGGTTGAGGCACCGCTGAGTTATCAGCGCTTGTCCCAAAAATTCCCTCTGTAATAAAAAAACTGAGTGACTGGATTAATAATGAACTTCAACGGCCGTCAGGGGACGTCCGCAACGAACAATTACAACGAACTATAACGAACAAAATGAGGTTACAAAAAAAAAAAAAAAAAAAAAAAAAAAGAAATTGGTTAGCGTGAGCAGCTGCGGAACGAGAGGTCCTTGGTGCAAGTCTTCCCTCGAGTGAAAAGTTTAATTTTTTATTTTCAGACAATTATTATCTGTCCGTCCATCCGTCCGATGCGAGGTAACTGCGCCGTAGTATGGGGACGCTACACCTAAACAAACATCGAAACACACGACGTCAGTCGACTACAGCGCACGGAAGAGAGACTATTCCTGCTAACGAGGCTCCCTGGCTGGCAGTTGACTGTTCGCTACTTTGGACGAGGGTGCATTAAATACGTGAGATGTATTCCGTGCGCAATATGAATCCAACAAAACACAGACACTAAACTTATTACAGTTGAACAGAGACGTCAATGAACGAACGGACAAATCATAACTTTGCGAAAATAAAGAAAGTAAACTTTTCACTCGAGGGAAGACTTGAACCAAGAACCTCTCGTTCCGTAGTAGCTGCTTATGCTAACCACGGGACTACGGCGCTCCTGAGCTCACGCTATCCTTGATGTTGCTTATCTTGCTCATGGACTAGTCAGTTTGTATATTTTGCTTATTTTTTCATAGTTCCACACAACTTCTTCCTGTTTTCTCGATTGATCTGTGTTCAGTTTTTCAAGGCCTATCCACTGTGCCAACTTATAACTAAATCTGAGGGTGGTGCGATGGGGAGGTTCCCTTATCAGTTTATTCTGATGTAGGTATGTATACCTGCCCACATAGAGACACAAAACAACAGCGCTGAGTGGTGTGGCTGACGTGTCGTTGCAGACGGGCTGGACGAGGCGGCGTGGGGCATGGCGTTCTACGGGAACGCGCTGCTGTCGCAGCTGGTGTTCGCGCGGCTGTCGCGCCGCTGGCCGCAGCTGCTGAGCCGCTGGGCGCTGCTGGAGCGCGACGCGCTGCCGCCCCCGTTGGCCAGGAGGGTCGCCCTCACCGGCGCCGCCATCCTCTTCGGCGCCCTCTGTGAGTAGCCCCCCGCCATCTCCTCCACTCGCTGCATTTCGCTGTCGACCACAAACGCTTTTCAGAAGGATTTTCACGAATATTCCATATTGGAGGAGCAGCCATAAAGATGTAGTTATCACATGAAAAATGTAAAACTACGTACGTAATAACACTGAGGTGTCAGAAGTCATTTGATACCTCCTAACATCGTGGTGGACTTCCTTTACATCGGCACAGTGCAGCAACTCCACGTGACATGCACTTAACAAGTCACTGGAAACCCTTCCAGAAATTATAAGCCATGTTGCCTCTATAGCCGTCCATAATTGCGAAGTTGCACCAGGGTAGGATTTTGTGCACTATCTGACCTCTCGATTGTGTCCCATAAATGCTGGATAGGATTCGTGTCAGGAGATCTGTGTCATCACATCATTAGCTCGAATTGTCCAAAATATCCTTCAAACCAGTCACGAACACTTATGGCCCGCCGACATGGCACATTGTCGTTCATAAAAATTGCATGGCTGTTTGAGAATATTGACTACATGAATGGCTGTAAATGGTCTCCAGTTATTTGAAGATAACCATCTCCAGTCAATGATCAGTTCAGTTCGACCAGAGGACCCACCCCATTCTGTGTAAACACAGCTGACACTATTATGGAGTGACTACTAGCTCGTGCAGTGCGTTGTTGACACCTTGGGTCCCTGGCTTCGTGCAATTTGCGCCACACACGAACCTTACCGTCAGCTCTTAACAACTGAAATCGCGACTCGTCTGACCAGCCACGGTTTTCCAGTCGTCTAGGGTCCAACTCATACAGTCAGAGCCCAGGATAGGCACTGCAAGCGATGTAGCGCTTTTAGCAAAGGCACTCGGGTCAGTCTTCTGCTGCCATAGTCCCGTCGCACTGTCCTAACGGCTACATTCATTGTACGTTCCCGTTGATTTCTGCCGTTATTTCACACAGTGTTGCTTTTTTGTTAGCACCAACAACTCCACACAAACGCCGCTGCTTTCGGTCGTTAAGTGAAGGCCATCAGCCACTGGTCTGTCCGTAGTGAGAGGCAATGCCTGAAATTCGGCACTCTCGGAATGTAGAAGTCCCTAACGACTTGCGAAATGTAATGTCCCATGCGTCTAGCTCCAACTACCATTCCACGTTCGAAGTCTGTTAAGTCCTGTCGTGTGGCCATAATCACCGACTGAAAGTTTTTGAAATGAATCACCCGACAGCAAATGACTACTCCGCCAATGCACTGCCCTTTTACACCTTACGTACGCCACACTACTGCCATTTGTGTTTGTGCATATCGCTATCCCATAACTTTTGTCACCTCAGTGTAGTTTCTTACTAGTTTGCAGGTACATATTTGTAGCCCTGCTATACATTAAAATCCTCGCGTCACAGCACTGTAGCTCGCAGCTGCACCACCTAAAACAAAATGCCTGAGCCCCCTGATAAGGAGGAGTATTGCTTTCTATTTCATCCTCTGTTTGAAATGGAAGTGTCACAGCAGCAATCCACGGTGATCTGGTAGAAGTGTACGGCGACAACAGTGCACCATCGTATAGTAGTTAGCTGACGCACACGCTCCTAGTGTCCAAACCAGTCTGACCAAGTGAAATGGCGCAGTGGTTAGCACACTGGTCTCGCATTCGAGAGGACGACTGTTCATACCTGCACCTGGCCATCCAGATTTAGAACCTGTGCTGCGTCTCTAATGACCTCGATGTCGGCGGGACGTCAAACCCAATCTTCCTTTTTTTTCCAAACGAGTCTGGATGACGAAAAATAAAGCGACAGACCGTCCCCATAAGAAGTATACACAGTGACCGCAACCGAAGTATCTAGTGAAACAAGCATTCTGCCTCTTCTTTCATTGATTCATTCATTCCCTCCTCTATGTCACCACAGCTAATATGTAACTGTTCCATTTGACTGGAAATGCAGGTTGGACACGGACGGTTGCGGTGCCACACCTAAACTGACTGCCACGATTTTCGTATCCAGGCGATCTGAACGGAAGGAACTTGACCAAGTTAGCGGGAGGGATAAATATTGATAGGTCCTCGGAATCACATGTCACCATTCTACACAGTATCAGACTACGGGAATGCATGGACTACGACCCTACTTGCAGGTAGCCAATGATTTGAATGGATACTAGGGGAAGCTGATAGCAATCGCAAGGGAAATAAAAATTTTAGAAACTGGCAGTAAGAAACACATTCTAAAATTAGCACAGAACAACTTACTCTTAACTGAGGGCAGCCTTCACTGACAGAGACACATTCACAGACTGGCATATAGAAATAGACTGAAGCACCAAAGAAACTGGTATAGACATGCATATCCAAATAGAGATATGTAAACAGGCAGAATACGGCGCTGCGGCCGGCAAAGCCTATATCAGACAACACGTGTTTGGCGCAGTTGCTAGACCGGTTTCTGCTGCTAGAATGGCAGGTTATCAAGATTTAAGTGAGGTAAATGTAAATGTTGTGTGACTAGGGCCTTCCGTCGGGTAGACCGTTCGCCGTGTGCAAGTCTTTCGATTTGACGCCACTTCGGCGACTTGCGCGTCGATGGGGAGGAAATGATGATGATTAGGACAACACAATACCCAGTCCCTCAGCGGAGAAAATCTGCGACCATCTAAATGTTTGAATTGTAGCCCGTTCTTATGGTTACTTACAAATTTATCTCGTCCTGTGTCGTTGATCAATTTAAGTTAAACCACACTAGTCGTAATTTAGAGCTGGATACCAATCAGGTCTTGTAGACCTATTCTGATTTCCCGTACGAAGCGTTCGGTTTCGAAGCCTCCGGGTCGCGCGAATCAGGTAGCGAAGCTGATTTTGGTAGTTGACATTCTATAGGAGTGAGTCACGTTGTGTCTACAACGTAGTTGAAACTTCCTGGCAGGTTAAAACTGTGTGCCGGGCCGAGACTCGAACTTGGGACCTTTGCCTTTCACGGGCAAGAGCTTCTGCAAAGTTTGGAAGGTAGGAGATGAGGTACTGGCAGAAGTAAAGCTGTGAGGACGGGGCGTGAGTCGTGCTTGGGTAGCTCAGTTGGTAGAGCACTTGCCCGCGAAAGCCAAAGGTCCCGAGTTCGAGTCTCGGCCTGGCACACAGTTTTAATCTGCCAGGAAGTTTCATATCAGCGCACACTCCGCTGCAGAGTGAAAATCTCATTCTACAACGTAGTTACTCGCGGGAAGCACAAGAGGTAGATAACCTCGTGAGCCAAACGCTCCCCTGCATGGACGTAAACAGGCGTCCGAGCCGCGCCGCCGCTAGAGGCGAGCTAACTCACCTACGGAGGCAAACACGTTTTTGAAGATCTTTTGATAGTGACTGCAAATGCTGGATGCAAATCAAATTTTTCATAGTTAATAAATATAATTAACAAACACTGACGGAAAAAATCGCATCACCAAGAAGGAGTTGTGTGAGATAAACGAAAGTTGGTAGGCATGTTTCTACATTCGAAAGATGACGCCTATTGAAGTTTGACGCCAGACGGATAGGAGTGGCTCTAGTGGCGACCCTACGAGGATGCAAATCAGGTTTGTTTCAAATACGGGCAGTAATGGTCATGAACGTTTGTTATCTTGGAAGGTGGATGTAGTGAGTTGATGTTAGTGAAGAAAGTTTTTCAGACAACGACGACACCTTTAGCAACACCTCACTGACTTTGAACGAAATCGTGCAATAGGGCTACGAGAATCTGGATCTTCCTTCTCTGATATTGCAGGAAGACTTGGCAGGAATGTAGCAACTGTAGATGATGGCTGGCAGGGTTGGTCACGGGAAGATACGGTAGCAAGAAGACTGGGCTCTGGACTATCTCGTGGCGGATCATACGGCGTCTGCAGCAGCAATTCGAGCAGCAGTTGGCACCATAGTGACACAATGACCCGTAACAGATTGGTTCCTTCAAGGACATCTCCAAACCAGACGCCCCTTAACTTGCATTCCACTGACCACAAACAACAGCCATTTGCGACTTCAGTAGTGTCAAGCGAGAACTCACAGAAGGGCCAGTGTTACACACACGGGACGTGCACCTATAGTTGTGGTCAAGGGCGCGATTTTGTATGACGACAGGAGCATTGTCGTGGTTATCGCACGCACCCTGACTATAAATTAGTACGTCAGTCTTGTGATTCGACCTGTCATGCTGCCATCCATGAAAAGTACTCCAGGGTTTTTTTCCAACAGGATAACGCTCGCCTACATACCGCTGTTGTAATCCAACATGCTCTACTGCAGTGGTTCCCAACCTGGGTTAATTAACCCATGAGGGGTGAAACGAAATTTTATGAGGGGTAAAAACTAAAGGATTGTATTCTATTTCAGCCACGAAACCAAATTATTTTCAAAAGATCGTTACTATTATTACAATTCTGTAAGACTCTAATGCTGATCATATAGGTTATCAGTGATTACTTCTTCTCAGTTAGTAGCATTATGCGGTGAAGTTTACAGGTTCCTCACATAGTCCATCCACTACACAAATATGTTGTGCTTTATCCCATACATTGCTGATGATAAAAGTGAGTCGTATACGTAACAAATGCTAAAAATCTCAGGAAAATATCTTTTCCGTGTTGTAGATAGTACCTGAACTAGTCCACAAATTGCTTCATTACTTGTTTCGAAATAGATAGATGAATTAAATGACAGCACAACATAACAGTAAGTACATAGATTGCTGTACCCAGTTTTATTGTTATTATTAGAATGGTTAGACACAAAGCATTGACAGCCTGAAGACGTCCAGTTTAATGTCAGTTCAAAAGTAAGCAGTGCAGCAATGAAGTGATTTACGAGCAGTAAACATAGTGCACACATCTGATCTCGTTTCATTTTAAATGGAGTTTCAGTGTGCAGGTGAAGCAAGTCGTGCAGTACAGAGGAGTAATGCGGGGGAAACATATTTTGTAACAAGTCTGTACCCTCACTGTGGATACTCAGCTTTCTTTTCTGAGAAGGAGCTACGGGTAGCACTTGTGACGCACCGCGAATTACTTCATCATTCATTCTAACACATAAATACACACACACACAGACACTCTCGCACACAGACACTCTCGCACACAGACACTCTCGCACACAGACACTCACGCTAACTCACACACACGCACACTCACACACACGCACACTCACACACATGCACACACACACTCACATGCACGCACACGCAGACACACACGCACACAGACACACACACACAGACACACACACACACACACACACACACACACACACACACACAAACACACACACGCACGCACACACACACATACAGACACACACACACACACACACACACACACACACACACACACACACACACACACACACTAAATATCATTCATCGTTCATCATTTTGAAAATAAAAGTCTTCTAAGAAAAGTCTTTCATTCTACAGTTTAGTTAGGTACTAAAGTTGGTGACAACGTGGGAGAGTAGGAGCAACAGATGGCAGGGGGTCTAGGACTGGGGTACTTGCTAATGTTTGATTGCATTCAGGGGTAATGGTGTAAGAAAGGTTGGGAACCACTGCTCTACAGAGTGTCGGTCACCAGCTCTGTCTCCAATCGAGCACACATGGGATGTCATCGGAAGACAAGTCGAGCCTCATCCACAAACAGCATTAACCGTCCCTGTATTGAGCGAGCAAATGAGCAGGCATGGAACTCCATCCTACAAACTGGTATCTGGCACCTGCAAACACACTACATTTATATGCTTGCATTTAACATTCTGCCGGTTATGCCGGTTTTTAATGTACTATCAGTTCAGATCTGCAGGGGTTTACCTCGCGCTGACACTGACCTGTGTTCTTACATGGTTAATATCTTAATTATGTTACCTAGACAAACGTATCCCCGAAATGTCATTACTCTACAGTAAATATTGATTTGTCTGGCAATTTTTTGTCCGTCACTGCAGACTGGCTGCTGAAGGTACGTAAATACACTAAAAAGCCAAAGAAACTGGTACGCCTGCCTAATATCGTGTAGGACCCCCGCGAGCACGCGGAAGTGGCGCAACACGACGTGGCATGGACTCGACTAATGTCTGAAGTAGTGCTGGAGAGATATGATACCATCAATCCTGCAGGGCTGTCCATCAATCCGTAAGAGTACGAGGGGGTGGAAATCTCTTCTGAACAACAAGTTGAAAAGGATCCCAGATATGCTCAATAATGTTCGTGCTGGGGAGTTTAGTGGCGAGCGGAAGTGTTTAAACTCAGAAGAGTGTTCCTGGAGCCACTCTGTAGAAATTCTGGACATGTGGGCTGTCGCATTGTCCTGCTGGAATTGCCCAAGTCCGTCAGAATGCACAATGGACGTGAATGGATGCAGGTGATGCGTACGTGTCACCTGTCAGAGTCGTATATAGACGTATTAGGTGTGCCATTTCATTCCAAATGCACACGCCCCACACCATTACATAGCCTCCACCAGTTTGAACAGTCTCCTGCTGACATGGAAGGGCCATGGTTTCAAGGGGTTGTCTCCATAACTGTACACGTCCATCTGTCCGACCTGGCATCATGTTTCCAGTCATGAACCGTCCAATGTCGGTGTTAAGGGGCCAAGGCGAGGTGTAAAGCCTTGTGTCATACAGTCATCAAAGGTACACGAGTGGGTCTTCGGCTCCGAAAGCCTACATCTGTGATGTTTCGTTGAATGGTTCGCATGCTGAGACGTGTTGATGGCCCAACATTGGAATCTACCTGTTTATGTACCTCCGTATTTGGATAGGCATGCCTGTACCTGTTCTTTGGTGCTTCAGTGTATAACAAATGCATCACCATTAACCCTTTTTGCGTCACATTTAGAAAAAAATTGGGGAAATTTTTTTTATGATGAGTATTTACTGTATATGTTGAACATATGCCATATCCATTGCAAAATTTCTTTTGAAGCTATTGGTTAATAAATAAAATAATGATTCCAAATGGCGTCATTGTCACAGAAATTCAGAAAGTATTGTTTAGGTGTAAAGTGGTCAGTATAAATACATAAACTAATTTCTTATTTATTTTATTAGTAAGTGTTAAGACACTTTATTGTTTTGTTAAGGAATAAAACAGCATGTTTGTTTGAACCTTTCATTTAATTTTAACACAAAACCATGCTACAAAATTGATTTTTTACCGATTTATTTACAATGAAAATTTCTGAAACAGTTGTTTTGTTTTTTACAGCACAATGCAACATTGCACTTGGAGCATGTAACTCTTGAATATGCCTTTATACAAAGTCTGCATCTTGATTTTGATTCTAACTGCTCTGGCCAGTGTCCTATTTGGTCAAAGCGCACGTCAGCGACTGGGTGAATTGTCTTAGGCTTTCTTTTGGGGGCAGGTAGACTTGGAGAGTCTGTGGCTGGATGGTCCCTCTTTCTTGCAGGTGTACCAATTCCTTTCTTCAGCAAGTCACTTGCTATTTCTGCTCAAAACTTCAGCAGTGGTATATATTTCTGATTTTTCTGAGCGCAATGTCGCCTGTAAGACAGCCAAGCGTTCACACAAGCCATGTCTATGAAATGGAAAACAATTCTCAGGTAGTACATCTTGCTTTTTATGTTTATTCTGAATATTTGGACCAACATATCATGGACGTCCACTGCTCCCATGTCCATATTATATTCCTGCACAATGGTTCAAATGGCTCTGAGCACTATGGGACTCAACTGCTGTGGTCATAAGTCCCCTAGAACTTAGAACTACTTAAACCTACCGAACCTAAGGACATCACACACATCCATGCCCGAGGCAGGATTCGAACCTGCAACCGTAGCGGTCGCTCGGCTCCAGACTGTAGCGCCTTTAACCGCTCGGCCACTCCGGCCGGCATTCCTGCACAATATTGGGACGTGGAATGTCTATATACGATATTTTTTTTTACTCCAACGTTCCACATTTTCAACAGGTTCCTTGCCTTTATAGGTAGAAATCAGGTGAAAAGCTTTACTGTCATACCATTTCAAAATTATAATTTTGTTTTTATCATCTACACGGTAACCACAGGTTCCTCTGCCTTCTTTTTCCACCTCTGTATCATTTTTCAGACGGTATCCACACAATCTGTCTTTTCTTATGGTTCCCACAACATATATTCCTTCATTTATAAGCTTTACTGCTAGGTTGAGGGAAGTAAACCAATTGTCCATGAAGAGTTTGAAATTGGCGGGCCTAGGCAAGTTCTCAGTCAGCCAAATCACTATACTCCCACTCATTCGTAACTCAGGATTACTTGTAGTGTTTGTTCCCATCCCAACATACACTTCAAAATCATAAATGTAGCCACTTACACCAGCTCAAGCAAATACTTTTATGCCCCATTTGTGTGGCTTTGATTTTATATACTGGTGCAATGTGATTTTAGAGGAATAATAAGTTCATCAGTATTTTTGTATTCTTCAACTTTGGTTTTTAGAAAATTGTTTTTTAGTTGATCTAAAACTGACCTGGCCTTGAACAACTTGCCATGTTGAGGGTCATCCCTAGGTAACGTATTTGCATTATCGCGCCGGCCGCTGGTGGCCGAGCGGTTCTAGGTGCTTCAGTCTGGAACCGCGAGACCGCTACGGTCGCGAGTTCGAATCCTGCCTCGGGCATGGATGTGTGTGATGTCCTTAGATTAGTTAGGTTTAAGTAATTTTAAGTTCTAGGGGACTGATGACCTCAGATGTTAAGTCCCATAGTGCTCAGAGCCATTTGAAGCATTTTGCATTATCGTTCACATGCAAATACCTCCTCAACTTGTAAAATCGACGGAGTGGCATCATGACAGCTATCTGATAATACCTTGTCTCATTTGCCCAATACATCTTGTAACTCGGCACACTCACAATACCACTTAGTAAATAAATGCGAATGAACTGGCTTATTTCATTGGTACTAGTGTTTATACTTTGTCGTAACACTTGAGTAGAGTATAGATTTGTCTGCGTAACTAAATTGTGAATTATACACTCATAAATAAAACTTTCAAAATATTGGAGCGGAGAATGTTCTTCACTTGGTGGATCCGAAAACTACACAGCACACTGAAGATCCATAGCCTGCAGATCCTTGCATATCCACATATAGCTCACGCAATTTTCATTTCCTGCTCCTAAAGTTTCAAGGCGTACAAATAGGGGAATTTCATCATCAGTAAGAGAGTCTTATAAACTGTCCAGTTCAGGTTCTGTCTGTAGAGGCAATACTTGCTGTACTGATGGATCATAGTCACTTTGATGATCCAAAACAATTTCGTCATTGATATTTCAGAGTCATCGCCGCACAGAAGAAGATGAAGAATTTCATCATCCTGTAGAGCTTAATGTTTTCCACGCTTAACCTATAAAGAAACTGTGATGCAAGAATGAAAACTACGAAACATTATATAAGAACAAACACAATTCACTCTTATGATACAAATTCATTTTTGCTTACTTCATACATACTAATGCATCAATGACTCCAAATGACGTCATTAGAAATTACGTAATAATTACTCAAAAATGTATGCATAGCTGTATTGTAAACTTACCGTATTTCTTTGGTTCAAATGGTTCAAATGGCTCTGAGCACTATGGGACTTAACATCTGTGGTCATCAGTCCCCTAGAACGTAACACTACTTAAACCTAACTAACCTAAGGACATCAGACACATCCATGGCCGAGGCAGGATTCGAACCTGCGACCACACCGGTCACGCGGTTCAAAACTTAAGCGCCTAGAACCGCACGGCCACACCGGCCGACCGTATTTCTTTCCCTTGCCCTTGAGGAACTAGGTAAAGTTGGTTACATAACCAAGAATTTCAGTATACACACAATAAAACTAAACACAACATTCGCTGTGCGCTCACAAATGCAGTAGCACAACTCATGACGCTTCTTTGTTCTGCACTTCAAATAGCGAATCAAGAAACCAAACGCCACTGCAATCTGATGGTCAAACTTGAAACTACGCGAAACGATGCCAAAAGGTATCATTACAGCATTGGGAAGCTTAACAAAACCAGGAATACTTAATGATGCCATTCGGAATCGCAGACGCAGAAAGGGTTAAATGAGCTTACCAAATTTCACTCCTTGACAACAACACAGCACTCTACAAATTCCCACGAGCACTGACAGAAGGCTGCAGTAAGCTGTGACGGCACGCGTCGACTGGAAGCGCTGACGGCGGCCCGCCTCGGGTTGCAGACGAGCACGCTCTGAGCGTGTCTGTGGCGCTGCGCACTATGCCGCCGGCCCGCAGCCCGCTGGAGGCCTACGTGCGCCGCACGCACCCCTTCCTCTTCTCGGCGACGCTGCTGCCCGCCTACCGGCCGTGGCTCGCGCCGCTCGTGCTGCCCTTCGCCGTCGCCGCCACCTGCGTCTGGAACTTCGGCGACTTCTTCCTCATCCTGGTCGCCTCCGGCCTCGTCGCGCTGCTGCGGGGCGCCAACGCGCGCATCTCGGCTGCTGCTGCTGCTCAGCCCGCACGCAAGGTACTTCCGCATCTACTTCTGCATCTACACTTGCGCTTATACCCCACTCTCCACTTTAGTGTGTGTGGTGTGCGTACTGTAAGACCTTCGGTACACACACCTTCAGATTATTTGACTTGTCGCTCTAACGAAGTAGGCGAGTGCCAGCAATATGTCTCGTGGTCTTATCGTGGCGTGTTTATCTTCTGCCGTTAGGTCAGACGATAGAAATGCCACTTGCACGCTTAGAGTAGCAGATTGACGGTGACCAACTTTAAACAGAACTTGATTAATTTTCACACCATTTATTAAAATAATAAAAAATATAGACATTATGTAACTTGATTCTGGATGCTGTTTAGAACTGACAATCTGAAGTTCCTTTGGTCTTGGTACGTTAATCTTATTCTCACATATCTCTGATACTTCACAAAGTGCCTACTCATTTATCTGCATGGCTATGTACAGGAATATGGTAATCTTATTAGGCACAGACTAATACAGACTAATGCAGATAAATGCAGACTAATGCAGACTGACTAATCGGAGGTCTGTACACTCGTTATAATACCTCGTGCGTTCAAGTATCACTGAGCGAGTGTGATCCGCGGGGAGAAAAGGTTCTACGTTAGCAGCAATCTCATTGGCTGCGTTACATATTTATACGCGGATCGGCGGAAGCAGAATTTGGTCCGTCTCTAAGACAGCGCCATCTCGTAGTGCGGAGACGGACGAGCGCTGCGCCTGCGCTGTTGTGCTTAGCGGGACGCGCTGTAGTGGGAAAGTTGTGTACGCGCTGACTACGCGGAACTATGTACACAACAGTGTGCGTGCCGGAAAATACGAGGACTCGGTCAATAGCACATAAGCGTGATGACTAAGTTGTTGTAACCTCCGCCACACTTTAATTAATATACGTGACCTGTGTCGGTCAATAGCATAGATGAATTTAACAGTCATGCAGAAAAGTAAAGTAGAACTTAGCTGCTCTAATATTACCCCTTTTAATGATAACGATAATGTTACACGTGTATCGTATTACTTACAATGTTACCTACAGAAAATATTTTCCGTCTACCGGACATCGTAAACTATATTTTAGTGTAATTGACTTATGTCGGTCAATAGCACGTAAGCGTGATGACGGAGACGTTGTACCCTCCGCAACACTTCAATTAATACGCTTGACCTAAGTCGGTGAATAGCAGTTAAGTGTGATGACAGGGGCGTTGTACGCACAGTTACACCCTAATTAAATTATACATCTACATCTACATCTACATGATTACTCTGCAATTCACAGTAAAGTGCTTGGCAGAGGGTTCATCGAACCACAATCATAGTATCTCTCTACCATTCCACTTCCGAACAGCGTGCGGGGAAAACGAACACCTAAACCTTTCTGTTCGAGCTCTGATTTCTCTTATTTTATTTCGATGATCATTCCTACCTATGTATGTTGGGCTCAACAAAATATTTTCGCATTCGGAAGAGAAAGTTGGCGACTGAAATTTCGTAAATAGATCTCGCCGCGACGAGAAACGTCTTTGCTTTAATGACTTCCATCCCAACTCGCGTATCATATCTGCCACACTCTCTCCCCTATTACGTGATAATACAAAACGAGCTGCCCTTTTTTGCACCCTTTCGATGTCCTCCGTCAAAACCACCTGGTAAGGATCCCACACCGCGCAGCAATATTCTAACAGATGACGAACGAGTGTAGTGTAAGCTGTCTCTTTAGTGGACTTGTTGCATCTTCTAAGTGTCCTGCCAATGAAACGCAACCTTTGGCTCGCCTTCCCCACAATATTATCTGTGTGATCTTTCCAACTGAAGTTGTTCGTAATTTTAACACCCAGGTACTTAGTTGAATTGACAGCCTTGAGAATTGTACTATTTATCGAGTAATCGAATTCCAACGGATTTCTTTTGGAACTCATGTGGATCACCTCACACTTTTCGTTTTAAGGTTTTAAATAAGTGAGACATGTAATTTTGTCGCTATTAGTCATGTTCGGTGGGGATACTTTACACGATGACCATATGTGCATAAAGTCGTAAAGGTAATCCTTAAATTTTATATACCCAACCAAATAAATTTCCTACCATTAAATACAATTTGCGTGTAGTTAATACACATAGGAACTTCATCTACATAATGCCTAGATTGCTTGCGCACTAGTTGCTATGTGCCCAGTGCAATTCTGCGTGCAACGGTCAGTGCCAACGCACTTGCCGCTGCCAACCAACCGCGTGGTGAAGTGATGTCGGTGCTGGACTTCAGATAAGTAGATTTAATGAGACATGGTACCACGGTACTATAGGTTTTAATTTTTAATGTCCACTGTGAATTACTCTGGAATTTTATAGTAATATTATGCTTCAGAAGAAGGCTAGATTATTCTAGCCGAAACCTGGGTAAAGACCAGAAAATTCTCGCAACTGAGGCGGATCTTTCAATGTATTATTTAAATAAAACACTGGCGACGAAAACATTTCTCCCAATGAGTGACCAGTTTGTTCATACAGGGTGACAATTATTGAACTATACTAACTAGAATCGCCATAACTTCCTAACGGTTTGCGTTAGGGCCTTCAAACTGCATGGTTGGCCGCTGGGCATGATGGAATTTAGTATCCACACGTATGGTTTAGTTTAGCGACGAAGCCCACTTTCATTTTGATGACTTCGCCAATAAACAAAATGGCACATCTGGGGGACTACTAAGAATCCAAATTTTGCGATCGAGAAGTCTTTTCACCCTCGACGGGTGACTGTGTGGTGTGCTATGTCCAGTCACGGAATAATTTGTGCGATATTCCTTGATGGAACAGTGACTACCGAATCGTACGCGAAGGTTTTGGTAGATGATTTCATCCGCATTATCCAAAGTGATCCTGAGATGTGGTTCATGGATGACGGAGCTCGACCCCATCGAAGCAGGAGAGTGTTTATGTCCTGGAGGAGCACTCTGGTGACCGCATCCTGGCTCTGGGGTACCCAGAGGCCACTGACATGGGCCTCGATTTTCCGTCATATTTTCCGGACCTGGACGCATGTGACTCCTCTTTTGGGGATACATTAAAGACAAGGTGTACAGAAATAACCCCGAAACCATTGCTGAGCTGAATACAGCCATTCAGGAGATATCGACAGTATCGATGTTCCGACGCTTCAGCGGGCCACGCAGAATTTCGCTGTACGTCTGCGCCACATCATCGCCAGTGAGGGAAGGCATATCGAACATGTCATAATTAAAACCGAATATCTCTAGTGACGTTTTCATATTGACAAAGTGTGTGCATGCCATTGTTTGCAACTAATTTACACTTCTTTCATCTAGTTCAATAATTGTCACCCTATACCATCACTGTAGAATGTTTGACATTGTCGACGGAGCCACAACTTACCTCTGCTTACATCGCTTCTTCACTATCAAAGTGAAGTCCTCGTAGGTGTTCTCTAAGTTTTGGAAACAGGTGAAAATCGGATGGGGCCAAGAAGGGAATGTATGGAGGATGATCGACGACAGTGAACTCAAGGCATCGGACTGTTGCAGATTCGCAGCGTTCGTATGTGGTCTGGCATTGCCGTGCTCAAGATCAGAGTGATCCATGCGCGGAAGAACTCTTCGAATTTGAAACTCGATGACAGCACGCTGTTTTCCAAGCGCCGACATAGTTACATTACACACTACTAAATGTGTAGACAATAGGAATAAAGATGTAGAATGTTAATGAGGTCTATTTTATTTAAAAAGCTTTAAGAGTTCTGACATAAAAATTTGAAAATATAACTTTTCAACAAACCCTCGTATTTTTGGTATCACTGTCACTTTCCACGTTCCCAGTCCCATTCCCACATGGTACGCAGGGAGAACGAGAGTCGATAAGCCTCCATATGATTTTGTGTGTCTCTGAAATTACCATCATGGTCATTTCCTGAGACCTGAGCGAAGAAGAAGGATATTTGTAAGTGCTTCGATCAAATGAACTTTAGCATTTGAGGCTAAAAATTAATTGAGACGGTTCGTTGATCAAAGTGTATGTAAATTTGCATATTAATTTTATGTCTGATGAAAGGCAGCGCAGTGGTAATGACAAACTGCCTGACAAAAAGATGTGGATTACTGTCGTTGGCCTTTAGTGTCATTACGGGACCGATCAGAGTACATAAGGGACTCTAACAACATCAGATGCTGAGTAATAACTGTGAGGGACACAGATATACCGCGTACTCGTGTGAGACAGCGTTATCAGCATTTGACACAGTGTAAAAGGGTCAGCTGGTCAAAAAGTGCAAGTGAGACATTCGGATGTGACAGTAACAGTTGTTGGACTGCATTACAGCCTGAGAGTAGGCATACTCGTTGTCCAGGCTCCAGTCGATCACGTATGACCGTCAGAATGGAGAATCGCCATACTGTCTGACAAGCACAATGTAACCCCTTCACATCTCTGCCTGCTATTGGAGGACAATTAATGCATTCCAAGCAACATTCGGTGTCATCCTGTACCACTGGTCAGAGACTAGCACCAGTCAGATCAGGGAATTACCATTCCATGCGGAGGCTGCGGTTAACACCACAACACAAATGGCTTCCTTTGGACTGATGCCGTGATTAGGAAGCATGGAATGCTGACGATTGGCGTCACATCGTATTCAACGATGAATCGGACGGACGACTATCGAAGGCGAGTATGAAGACGCTGTGGACAGAAGTTCCATTATTTCAAAGTTTTGGAGAGGCACAGCGGTGTTACACCTGGCGTCTTGGTGTGGTGTGATTTCAGGTCACGTCTGGTAGCGATCGAGGGCACTCTGACGCCACAACGCTACGTCAGGAACACTGTGCGTCCTCGTTTGTTACCTCTCATGCGACAGTACCTTGGCGTAATTTTTCAACAGGATAGTGGTCGTCAACAGTTGGCACGCTTCTCTATGCGTTGTCTGCGTATTGATGAGGCACTCCTCTGGCCACCGAGACCACACGTCTGTCAACGATAGAACATTTGTGGGGTCAACTTGTACGTCAAATCTGTGCCACTGCAATTATCCAGGGTGTCAAGGACCAGTTAGAACAGCCGTGGGCCACCTTGCCTCAGGAGAGGTTAAAACGGCTTCGTGATATCCTTCCCAAACGAATCGGTGCAACCAGAGGTGAAAAGTCATGCCAATAAATGTCCTCGGCTTGTGGTCTTGCGGTAGCGTTCTCGCCTCCCGCGCACGGGGTCCCGGGTTCGATTCCCTGCGGGGTCAGGGATTTTCTCTGCCTCGAGATGACTAGGTGTTGTGTGTATCTCGTCCTCCTTCACTCGCAAGTCGCCGTAGTGGCGTTTAACAACTTGTGGAGCGGCGGCCGAACCGCCCCGCGAGGGGTCTCCCGGCCACCAATGCCATACACTCATTATTATGCCAGTAAATGGGCTGATACTAACGAATTCTTTGTAAATTTGACTCGATAAGTGAAATAAAATTACATACTCCCTCAACCCGTGAAATTTCATTTCGTTTCCTTTTCCCTTCTGGGACGTTCACTTTTTTTGTCTGGTAGCGCACATACAAAACAAAATGAGATCCGCATCACTCGTCTTGACGTAGGACAGTCCTATGAAGCATGGCTTATTCTCCAAGCGTGAGAATCCCCCTATGTGTGGCACTTAAGATGTACATATCACAGTGCACCACATTCAATTAACTGTGTTTTGTGTTATATTATATCATATTTTACCTGACAACGAGGCGAATTTGGTACGTCTTTTAAGATTCTGTGCAATGTGCTACTTGCTCCTTTAAGGTGGGGAGGAGTTTCTACCTTGATATTATCAGAGCGGCTGGCTCATACATACACTCCTGGAAATTGAAATAAGAACACCGTGAATTCATTGTCCCAGGAAGGGGAAACTTTATTGACACATTCCTGGGGTCAGATACATCACATGATCACACTGACAGAACCACAGGCACATAGACACAGGCAACAGAGCATGCACAATGTCGGCACTAGTACAGTGTATATCCACCTTTCGCAGCAATGCAGGCTGCTATTCTCCCATGGAGACGATCGTAGAGATGCTGGATGTAGTCCTGTGGAACGGCTTGCCATGCCATTTCCACCTGGCGCCTCAGTTGGACCAGCGCTCGTGCTGGACGTGCAGACCGCGTGAGACGACGCTTCATCCAGTCCCAAACATGCTCAATGGGGGACAGATCCGGAGATCTTGCTGGCCAGGGTAGTTGACTTACACCTTCTAGAGCACGTTGGGTGGCACGGGATACATGCGGACGTGCATTGTCCTGTTGGAACAGCAAGTTCCCTTGCCGGTCTAGGAATGGTAGAACGATGGGTTCGATGACGGTTTGGATGTACCGTGCACTATTCAGTGTCCCCTCGACGATCACCAGTGGTGTACGGCCAGTGTAGGAGATCGCTCCCCACACCATGATGCCGGGTGTTGGCCCTGTGTGCCTCGGTCGTATGCAGTCCTGATTGTGGCGCTCACCTGCACGGCGCCAAACACGCATACGACCATCATTGGCACCAAGGCAGAAGCGACTCTCATCGCTGAAGACGACACGTCTCCATTCGTCCCTCCATTCACGCCTGTCGCGACACCACTGGAGGCGGGCTGCACGATGTTGGGGCGTGAGCGGAAGACGGCCTAACGGTGTGCGGGACCGTAGCCCAGCTTCATGGAGACGGTTGCGAATGGTCCTCGCCGATACCCCAGGAGCAACAGTGTCCCTAATTTGCTGGGAAGTGGCGGTGCGGTCCCCTACGGCACTGCGTAGGATCCTACGGTCTTGGCGTGCATCCGTGCGTCGCTGCGGTCCGGTCCCAGGCGACGGGCACGTGCACCTTCCGCCGACCACTGGCGACAACATCGATGTACTGTGGAGACCTCACGCCCCACGTGTTGAATAATTCGGCGGTATGTCCACCCGGCCTCCCGCATGCCCACTATACGCCCTCGCTCAAAGTCCGTCAACTGCACATACGGTTCACGTCCACGCTGTCGCGGCATGCTACCAGTGTTAAAGACTGCGATGGAGCTCCGTATGCCACGGCAAACTGGCTGACACTGACGGCGGCGGTGCACAAATGCTGCGCAGCTAGCGCCATTCGACGGCCAACACCGCGGTTCCTGGTGTGTCCGCTGTGCCGTGCGTGTGATCATTGCTTGTACAGCCCTCTCGCAGTGTCCGGAGCAAGTATGGTGGGTCTGACACACCGGTGTCAATGTGTTCTTTTTTCCATTTCCAGGAGTGTATTTATTGTTAGTGATCAGGCGGCTCCGTACCCTTGTCTCGATCTTCTTGCTTCCTCCTTGTATTATCAGTAGGTAAGACATACGTTGTTTTTGTACCACTTTTATTTATCCTATGATCGATTAATTTAACTTGGTATCATATTATGTTTTTGTCTGTTTTCAATTTTGTGGAGGAATACTGATGCCCAGAGGAAGTGTCCGTGTAATGTGTGTTTTATTTTTAATTTTTAATTGCTCCTTTTGATAACTAAATCCCAACTACGTTCCGGTTCACTATAGTGCGTGAGTATCTAAGTTTATCTGAGTTTTGGACGGATTTCTGATCCGTATTGGTGAGAGAGCGCAAAAAAATGGCTCTGAGCACTATGGGACTCAACTGCTGAGGTCATTAGCCCCTAGAACTTAGAACTAGTTAAACCTAACTAACCTAAGGACATCACAAACATCCATGCCCGAGGCAGGATTCGAACCTGCGACCGTAGCGGTCTTGCGGTTCCAGACTGCAGCGCCTTTAACCGCACGGCCACTTCGGCCGGCGAGAGAGCGCAGGGAGGTCCCGTTAGCTTTCTTGATGCAATAGCTGGATGAACACGCCAAACAACTGTAGGAGTACACAGCAGTCCATTAAATGTGGCCTACGTGATTCACACGGTATACGCCGATAGAGGAACGGACATTCCCGCCAATTTTCAGTTGAGACGTTTCATTGGCTCTTCCTGTTCCTCGGAAGAAGCCTCTAGAAACTTCTGGTAGCTTTCTCTTGGCAGAAGGGCACCAAATAAGATGTGTTCCTACGCGCTATTCTCGGAATCTGATTGGTCTGTACCGTCGTATAGAAAAGTGTGACAGACGATTGATCCAGGAGGGGGGGGGGGGGACTGCAAAAAGGCGCGGACGAGGTGCCGTCTGGATCGTTGGAGTGAAGGCGGGCAGCTCTTTGGGGACGCAAGCAGGGCGGTCGTGTTAGCTTTGGGGGACGCTGAAAGTGCAGTCACATATTTGAGTATTTATGAAGATCATTCAAATTGCGTTGCGAAATCGTAGAAATTATGAAGAATAATTTTCTTTACTGTGTATGATAAAATAAACACTGAGAGTAATTGGGAGCCAATTTAATTCTGAAATCCTCAGATGAACTTTGGGGCGCTGCACAAGGTACACTCATGGTGGATGCAGTAGTTGTGTAATGGAAGACCACATAAGTTGCTGCCCTAATGAGTTGTTCCAGCGTGTACACTGAAATAGTAAGAAATAAGTAATTGTAAGCGTGGATATCGGTGAGCCGTCAATTCCAGAGTAACTGATAGCTTATCAGCAGTATTTTCATCTTTCCTCCTTTCGAAAATAGTTAAATTACTAGATGATTTAGAACCACTGCTTCAGCTCGTGTGAGTGTCTGTTTTGTTGTTTCAAAAACATTTTATTCACAAATGGTTCTCCCTGTTATTAACTACCGGAGCTTCAGCTTGCTCCCCTTAGTTTGTTTCGTACATGCTCTGTAGCTTTCTTTGCTAAAATACCTAAAGTATCTGTGTTCGTTTTCGTTCCCCCAAGTCTCTCGTTTGTGTGATAACATTCCCTTCAATGTAGTTTTCGTGTCATCCGTGCACGAATTACACCCCACGCTGATCTTCTCCCACTTCGTTTCACTCAGTTGTGAGTGCGTACCGGACGATTAGATAAAATAAGTACCCATTCTATTATTGTCAAATTCCAACTAAATTGCTCAAGAGAATGTTAAAAAATGTAGTAGTTTGGAATGATTCTTTAAAATTACAGGTTTCCCAGTCCCACGTAGATGTAGTATTAGAAAGGTAGCAACTAGTAGTCGTCATCCTATGGTAATACCGAATTAGTGTTATCTTGCGTAGGGTTAGATTAAGATCTCTCCATTGACTTGAGTCCTTAGATAATTCATTTTCTGTGGATAGAACTCGGTACTGCCATTGCACTTACGGTTGACGAACGATTTACAATAAAATAGGTTGGGATGTCTGATGCCGCAAGACATCGATATGTAGGCCAGGAACTATCATCTGTTAACTATTCTCAAATTTGCTCAATTATAACCTCCAGAACTCTCCAACGATTTGTACTACCGTTAATCGTAATAAAACAAGAAATACCTTTCAAGCATTTTAATAGAAAGTTTTAGAACATTTGACCAAACATGTGGTATCTTACATAATGTCACACACACACACACACACACACACACACACACACACACACACACACACACACACGCCGAAAAGTTACTAATTATCACGTAGAAGGCGTTTTTTGTGGCCTTTTTTTAGGAACTTTAAACGCTTTATCCCACATGAATACAACTAACTGTGAGGTGAAACTGTCCTTTGGTAGACGCCTCCAGAGTGGTCCTTTCACACGTGCTGCAAAAGACACGGTTAGGTTGGCCACAAAAAAATAGTGCTGCTTTTGCTTGTCGGTTCTTTTGTTTCGGAGCCGAGGCTTTGTACAGCACCCAAGGGTAGCAGCGGCATTTACTTTTTGGCCCACCATATAGAAGTCAAAACTGTTTCGCGATAGGTACAGTCGGCCGCCGGGTCACATGAATCAGTAGTTTCAGCGTCATGTAGCAGCAGTTACTCAGTTCTGAAGTATTTAAGGTTAAGATTTCGATGAGCAAACCGTTTAAGATAACTTGATTGTGAACGTCTGAAAAAATTCTACAAGTAACAATTTTTATAAAGTTTACACAGCTCTACTTAAAAAACGTGAACTCTTAGTAGGCTGAAAATTGTATGACAATAGGAGCGATCCTCGCAAATCTTTTTGATATACAGTTAATCACAGTAGTTTATACGTCGATTTCTTACAATTTTTGTTGTTGTAAAGATCAATACATTACATTTTTATATGCCGATCCATTCTTGGAATCTGTGCACTGAATTACTATTTTACTTAGATACTTGAAACTAAGCATACATTAACAGCATGTCTGTCTAAAATGTAGATCGCATCATTTGGGAGAATGGGCGATTTCCGATTAGTGACTTGCATGAACAATGTCAGGAAGTGCCGTTCAGTTGTGCACGAAACTGTCACTTCGTGCTTTGAGTACCACAAAATCTTTGTATAGTGGGTGTCACGCATGCTCACCGATGACCAGAAAGCTGCGAGAATCGGCGCTGCATTAGCGTTCTTGGAGCGTTACGAAAGGGGTGGCAACACGTTCATTTATCTGACTGTCACAGCAGATGAAACATGGGTTCCTCATAACACCCCGACAATGAAGGGACGGTCTGTGGAGTGGCATCGTCCTCAGACGCCACAGAAGCCATGCAAGTTCGAATTGCATCAACTCAAAAACTGAGGGCTTATGTATTCTGGGGCACTGAAGTGGTCCCACTCTTCGATTTCATGCCCCAAAACACAACAATCAATAATGAAGCAAAGCGTTTTGTGCTGCCCTTGAACGTCTTCCTTGGGCTATCCAGTACCGTCGAATAGACAAGCTCTCGCGTGGAACTGTTCTGTTGCACAACAACGCACGTCCGCATGCTGCCCGCAGACACAAGCCTTGATGCATGAGAAATTCCGGTGGGGCATCTTCGAGCATTCGCCCTGCAGTCCGGACCTGGCACCGCCGGACTTATTCCTGTTTCCAAATCTGAAGGGGCACCTTACTGGTAAACACTTCGCAAATATTCAAGACCTGACGGATGCTGTTGTAACCTGATTGAACAGCCAGAGGGTATACACAAACTGGTGGAAAAGTACGATAAGTGTCTTAACGTCAAAGGCGTCTGTACATCAGGTGGCCCACGCACGACGTCCTCCATTGACGTTAGTCAATCCTGGGTACCAAAGAGCCGAAAGGTTTGCCTAAGCAGAGCAGTAAAGGGGACTAAACACCAACAGACAGGAGATCCTGCTAAACGTAAGACCAGCACTTCAAAACACACACATGACAGCTACAACTGGTGCTACAGCTGTGTCTGTGTAGAAGAATGGCTGTCTCTGACTGAAATAATACGCACAACGGCCAAAGAATATTAAGTATCTGTTTCAAGGCACATCAACGTACGACAGCTAATTTGTTACAGCACATAATGCACCAATTGGTGCTTCACAATGGACAGTATTACACAAATGCTATCATATCTTTTATTGTAATAAAGAACAATGAATATAATGAAGATCATAAATTATATTAATGTAAACCTATGTTATAGACTAACAGACCTTTATAATTGCATAATCCATAACACGAATGTTCAAATGCATGTCTGCCTTGTTGGATGCATTGATGTAAGCGCCACTCTGTATCAGCAGGGACACCTCTTAACATTTCTGCAGATGTTGGAGTGGAAGCATGACGTATTAGTTCTTTTAACACATCTGGATTATCTACATCCGGTTCGTAAAAAATGGTTCAAATGGCTCTGAGCACTATGGGACTAAACATCTGAGGTCATCAGTCCCCTAGAACTTAGAACTACTTAAACCTAACTAAGCTAAGGACAGCACACACATCCATGCCCGAAGCAGGATTCGAACCTGCGACCGTAGCGCCCTCGCAGTTCCAGACTGAAGCGCCTAGAACCGCTCCGCCACACCCGGATCGTAAAACCTGGCTTTGATGTAACCCTATAAGAAAAAATCCAACGCCGCGTGGGATTAGCCGAGCGGCCTTGGGCGCTGTAGTCATGAACTGTGTGGCTGGTCCCGGTGGAGGTTCGAGTCCTCCCTCGGGCATGGGTGTGTATGTTTGTCCTTAGAATAATCTAGGTTAAGTAGTGTGTAAGCTTAGGGACTGATGACCTTAGCAGTTCAGTCCTATAAGATTTCACACATTTTTGAAAAAATCCAAGGACGTTAAATCAGGCGATTTCACTGGCCATCGAATGCAACTACGACATCCTCCAATGTTCAGGGTACCCATGTTAAGATATTCCCTAACCCCTCTACAATAATAGGTTGGTGCACGATAGTGCTGAAGCCAGCCTCTCACAGCGAACTGAACTGAGATGTCGTCTAGGAGATGTCCAAGAGTCAGCTCATTGTGCAGGAATTGCAAATATAGCCGACCAGTTAGTCTGGGAGCCAAATCATCTTGTCCACTGATGTGGTCTCCTAGAATGACTCACCATAGTTAACACCCTAGTGTACTTGCACGTGATGTCGTAACCAGTGAGGATTTGCAGGAGCCCAGTACTGTAGATTGCGTCTATCGGCAGCGGCGTCATTGGCGAAATAGCATTAATCTCCCCATAACATCTGCCTGATTAAATCCGGATTTACGGCTACCTTATTTACGAGACGTTTGCAGAACGGAATCCTATTTTGGAAATAGTTTCCATATAGGTGTTGGCGTAGGTGCAGCTTAAAGGAATGCCATTTTCGTTCCTCAAGAATCCTTTATACGGAAGACTTTGAAATTCCCAGGTCCGCTGCCACTCTTCTTTGTCCTAATTACGATGAGAAGTAGGTATTACTGGGCGAAATCTAATGACTTTCATAATATTAATAATAATGACCATAATAGTATTACTATTATTATTATTACCATTAGTCTTATTATTATAGGTACAAGTAATACTGCAAACTAAATTCAGTAGTACGATAATACTTTCGTTTATATTACATTGTACGTACATGTTACTTTCGTTTATTGCGCGTGGGATGTGCACCAATACATTCAATAACGTTCTGAGCACCATCGGGTGCGTCGTGGATTGGTTATTCCACGACGTGTTGTACCTAAAAAGCTCCCTCGGTTTTTAAACGCATCTCTGTACGTCTATAAACATGCACAGAATGTAGACATCGCGTTGGTAAACGCAGTGAATACAGCCTTTGAGCCTCAGGTGCATTGTGGTGCATCTTGCCATAGATCAGTGTGATATCGGTGTAGTCTTCACTTGTGTACGTTGTAGCTGTTTGCTGTTTGACTATAAGCTCTGACCTGAATTACAAGCATACGATCACCCGACCTTATCAGAACGGAACCGGGAGATGGCAGCACGGCTCGGTGGAGGTTCGCTTGTAGCGCACTTCCCCTTTGGACAGCAGTGACGAGGCGACCGTTCTTGCACTAACGTATCCGGGAAGCATGACTACGGAGGACCGCTTGCGTAGGCCACCAGGTAGAAAGGTAGTCAAAGTTTGTGCCAAAATATGTATATTTAGTTTCTGTATTCTTACTGAAGAATATCTTGGTATGATGAAACGTTCTTTACTTTCTGGATGGCCCCCATATAATCGTGCAGACATCTAATAAAGTCACCTTCTCCGTGTTCATCTATTTTCGATGCTTTTTTATTTTGTGATCACTTACCTCAATATCTCTTAGCGTTCTTGCGGAAACAGATCATGAGCTTATCTTCGTAGAAGTAACTAGGATTAATGGTAGCACACAGAGTATACCTAGAGGATAGCGTACCTAGGAACACACAGTATTTTTTGGTCGATACTTCAGCTGGTGACTGAATCTAGAATCATATTGAAGCAATGCGCACTAGAGACCGCCGTAAGTAACTTCCGCCATTTTCTACAGCTTTTATTGCTGCGAGGCATGAGGTTGGCTTATGTTCACCATTTGTAAATATTTCACTTTCTACACATGTGTTTCATAATATACATCTACATCGTACTCCGCAAGCCACCTAATGGTGTGTAACGGAGGGTACTTTCGGTACCACTATCTGATCCCTCCAACCTGTTCCACTCGCGAATAGTGCGTGGGAGGAATAATTGTCTGTAAGCCTCTGTACTGGCTCTAATTTCTCAAATTTTCTCCTCGTGGTCAGTATGCTAAATGTATGTGGGAGGAAGTAATATGTCGTCTGAATCCTCCTGAAAAGTGCTGTCTCGAAATTTCAATAGTAAATCTCTCCGTGCTGCACAACGCCTCTCTTTTAACGTCTGCCAGTGGAGTTTGTTTAGCCTCTCTGTAACGATCTCTCGCCAGCTAAACGATCCCGTGACGAAACGCGCCGCTCTTCGTTGGATCTTCTCTATCTCCTCTAGCAGTCCTACCTGATAGGAATCCCAGACAGATGAACAATACCCAAGAATCGGGCGAACAAACGCCTTATAAGCCACTTTGCTAGTGGATGAGTTACATTTCCTTAAGATTCTTCCAATGAATCTGAGTCTGGTATCTGATTTTCCCACCATCTCTTTCATGTTGTCATTTCACTTAAGGTCGCTCTGTGTAAAATGAAAAACAACATTCGCGATCAGTATTCTGTTGACGACAATGCCATTCGACAATGCCAATGCAAGCTGGCATAGGACAAGAAGGGAGAAACAAATCGGCCATATCCTTTTCAAAGAAACCACCACAGCATTCACCTTGGTCGCATTAGAATAAGTAAAGAAAATCTGGGCAGCCTGCTGACGATTTTAACCCTTCTTCTATACAACGCGGGTCCAATGTTCTAGCCACTGCACCACCCTCCTAAAAATAAATTTGTGTTACTTGACGGTACAGTAGAAGGGCTCAAATGCATTATTACATCCACTGTAGCTCTATGTCTAAGACACAGATCTCAGATGCGAAGGCGTTCAGGTACTGTTCGCCTGTTAGAAGCAGTCGCAATATGCCACAGTTTATGTCGTTGTCATAGGGTCCACTGGACAATGCTGCATGGTGGCGCCTTCGCGAACTCTTCGCCAACGTCGCTGCCTTCATCAAGGAAGTCGACGATGCGATTTCGCCGCTTATGCTGCTGTCTTTCGCCAACAATCTGTATTTCATCTGTCTACAGCTACTGAAGGGCATTTCGTGAGTACTTTACCAACAAATACCTTCGTTCCTCGGATTAAGCAGCTGCATCTTAAACGGTGCAATGATCAACTAGTACTTTGTGACCAATAAGCTGACTACATAGCGGCCGACATTTGACTGCAAAATCTAGTTCCTCGTGGCATGAATTCTACACAAGTAATTGATTTAGATTAATCAGAGTTTACTCACAGGTTTGGTAATTCCTGCAGATGACATGGAGCTCGTCGACATCTCAGTAACGATAATACTCAGGAAATTTAGGAGACGGAAGTTTCTAGAATTAAGCATTATGCTCCTCAAATCACTTAGCATGTGGCATTATAAGAATGGAATAATACAGCTGTTTACCTTTTCGGAATCCGTATCTGTTGTTGCGTATGTCCTTTAAAAAAATGCAGTAGAGTGCAGCAGTGTATTGACTATCTGTTGAGTAATTAGTCCGGATACGCTGTTGCACTCAGTGGCCCACTCTTACGCTATGCACTTTAGAGCCCATGTTTACTGGACTTTTTTCTTGTTTTGGTCCATAGGTGCTACCACCTCTCAAAATATGGAAAGCAAAGAGCTTGCAGTAGAAGAGATATGTTTCACAATATAGAAGGAAGATGAAGAAGTGCTCATTGCTCTTAAGGTATGCATTTTTGAGCCCATGTTTAGTAGACCTTTTTGCTTCGAATGATCGTTCCTGTTATCCTAGAATACTGACCATTTCTCTTGGAACATCTTTTATGTATCTGTCCTAAATAATAGAGAACGATAACATTTGGTAGTTAGGACAAGCTCAAATAAACTGCATTACTGCTCAGGATGCTGGTTCCAGAGTATTAGTAGTATTAGTGAATAGGAGAGGAATGGTGTTTCCAGCCAAAAATTTGATCTTTAATCTTGAGTTAAGACTCAGCAAGCGCAAGTGCTCCGGCCACGGTCCTGCCTATTGGTCCAAGCACAGCGGCGAGTGGGGCTGACAGGTGAAGAGGTACAGGAAAATGAGGGTTGCAGTACTGTTAGACCATTAAAACCTCCACACGGTTGGACGGCCCTGCCCATAATGCTTCAAACGTTTTCAACTGGGGAGAGATCCAGCGACCTTGCTGACAAAGGTAGGCTTTTGCAAGCATGAATGCAATCAGTAGAAACTCTCGCGGTGTGCAAGCGGGAATTAAGTTGCTGAAACGTAAGCCCAGGATGGCTTGCCGTGAAAGACAACGAAACGGGGTGCAGAATATCGTCGACGTACCGCTGTGCTGTAAGGCTGCGGCGGAAAACAAACAAAGGGGTGCTGCCATGAAAAGAAATGGACCACAGAGCATCAGTCCTGGTTGTCAGGTCATATTGCGGGCAAAAATCAGGTCGGTATCCCACTGCGTCTCCAGACACGTTTTAGCTGGTCACCGGGGCCAACTTCGGAAATGAACTCATTGCTGAAGACATTTCTACTCGAGTCAATGATATTCCAGTGCCGAAGACACGGCAAGAGTTTCTACCGCTTGTTTGCATGCTTGCCAGACTCTAACTTGGCCAGCAAGGTCGCCGGATCTCTCTCCAATCGACAACGTTTGGAGCATTACGGGCAAGGTCCTCCAACCACCTAGGGATTTTGACCATCTAATGCGCCAATTTGGCATGATATGCCTCAGGACGACATCCAACAAATCTGTCAAACAATGCGAAGCCGAATAACTGCTTGCATAAAGGGCCAGAGGTGTACCAACGCATTATTGACTTGCTCAATTTGTGAAGATCTTTCTCTTGAATATACCACTAAATTTTTCTGAAATTGTATTCATTTGTTTGTCCATCATGTAGCTTAGATCTAACGATTTTCATTCCATTCAGATATTTTTCTTAAATAGTAGACTGTATATTCTAATGATCTGAAACAGATGAATGTGAACGATATTGAACGGTACTTTTGTGGTTTAGTTCTGCTAAACTACTTGTGACCTGTGCTTTCTTCCATCTACTGAGCACTTTATGTTGTTCAATGAATCTATGGTATATCATGGGTAAAAAAGGGGCTAATCGTTGATGACAGGTGCGTTCATTGCTATCGCAGAATGACTGCTAAATCAAAAAAAGTTCATGAAGGAATAGTATTTGGTATTCTCAGATTCAACCTCTGGGTTGTTACTGATGCAGAATTTCATCAACAATAATATTAAGAATCATCTAGTTTGTGGAATACTGGGAGTGATACACCAGGTTGAAAATCAAAATAAAATTCTTTGATGCTATGGGTTAAAGCCGATTGCGGATTAATTCATAATGGAAATTGGCGTTCCTTAGCTATGGATGCTGCCCCGCTGGACGAGAAGAAACATGATAAAATTTCAGGAAACAACATCATTGAGATGAATTCCAGGATCGAGTGGAGCCACCTGTTCAAACTGTCTATCGCATCAAAGGCAGGCAATAAGCTGATAGTTTACTTACTCTCCCTAGCCTCGCCTGGTACGAGAACTAGAAGCGTGGGCGAATTTCGATTTTGACGCCTGACCCGCTACAGTTTTACTAATTTGACTTCCGAAAACACCCTTACTGCCTTCGTCAGAGTCCTATCAACAACTGTGGCTGCTGCGTGATTGACGATCCTAAGCACCTTGTTCTTGAAAGTCCATTGCTCCACAAGAACAATGCGGGTCTGTTTATAGGTGTTGCAAAAGTGACACAACGACCAGAACGAATGTTCGAAGGGCACATTCTCCCACATGTTGATATGAAGTTTCTCCACCGACAAATCCATGGTAATGTTTCAGCCACATATCTGGTGTACTTGCTAAAATGTCAGCAACCCCTAAGAGTCGTCAGGTGCATTTTTCCGGGGTTTCTGCAGATATCTGCAACTTCGTGTTTGCAATGTGTAGCTGGAGTCAGCCCAAACGAACACCATTTAGATGGTGCCTTTCATGTGACTTGTATTGTCGACGGAAAGCGTCGATTTCTTTAGTTTTACGTGCTCATTCGATATAACGGAAATTAGCCTAGTGCAAGATATATATATATATATATATATATATATATATATATATTAAAATACGATGAATAAGTCCGCAGCTCGCAGCTCGTGGTCTTGCGGTAGCGTTCTTGCTTCCCGCACACGGGGTCCCGGGTTCGATTCCCGGCGGCGTCAGGGATTTTCTCTGCCTCGAGATGACTGGGTGTTTTTGTGTTGTCTTCGTCATCATCATTCATCCCCATAACCGTCGGAGGAAGGCAATGGCAAACCACTTCCTCCTGGACCTTGCCTAGTCGGCGGTGCGGGTCTCCCGCATCGTCCCCCTACGCTCTTCGGAAGATGGGGCCTCATCATCTTCACGATGAATTACCAGTGCTCCAACAGTGACTGAGCAGCGCTGCTGCCCGCCGACAGCAGTCAGTGCTGGCGAGGACGGTGCTTTCGCTGCTAGACTACTTGTTATTCTTTTACATACATATGTATGAAATGAATATCACACAAGACAAATTTTGGCACCGCTCTATCGAACGAGCAGGTAAAATTACGCTTTAAAGATCGTTAGGTTTGTCATGGAAAACAAACCGACGGTTTTCGCCGACAATGAGTGCCGTATGAAAGTAATGATCAGCAATATTTGTTTGCGCTGACTCTAGCTACACATGGCGAAAGCGAGATTGCAGGGATCTCCCGAAACACCAGAGAAAAAGCGCCTGATGACTCTTAGGAGAGACACCCGACGCAGTTTTCTTATATGAGTTTTAAATAGGATATTTGTTGTAAAATCTTCTACGTCTTAAGGTGCCTTGCCCCAGGCGCTTCAGTCCGGATCCGCGCTGCTGCTGCGGTCGCATGTTCGAATCCTGCGTCGGGCATGGATGTGTGTGATGTCCTTAGGTTAGTTAGGTTTAAGTAGTTCTAAGTCTAGGGGACTGATGACCTCAGGTGCTAACTCCCATAGTGCTTCGAGCCATTTGAACCAGGTGCGAAAACGGCCTGCGGCTGTGACTGGACACACTGCAGCAGGAGAGAGTGCCTTCTCGCACCTGCGCAATCTTGAGTTTCGACAGCGATGCCCATCCGGTGCGGTTGCGGCCACACCGCTGCACCAGTGAACAGTGCTGTGACGGTAACCGTGCCAGAGGCGTGCTTCGTAGTGTTGTCGCACGATGTCTAACTGCAAGAAGTAATACTCTGTGAGTTAGTTTCTTAACATAAATTTTCCACGATTTAATACATCAAAACTTACAAGAACTTTTTGTTCCAGCAGAATAACAGTTTGTAGACTGCCATTTCGTCAAAAATTCTTTCCGAAAGTTCTGCTACTGACGAATAAATAAAAAGTCTGTAGACAAATGCAGATAGTACTTCTTCCACGACTCAACTGTTATCTTGTAGAGATTCAGAAGGATAATACTAGAGATAGGTAAGAGTCGCTTGTTGCCAAGAACCTGAAGCTAGTATGCTTTACTTTTAATAAACCGGTATTTTCTGGCGTTTTAAGAGAAATTTTCAAGTTCATACGGAGAAACATTAGGGACTCATATCCGTGATGTCAGGAGAAAGAGCGCATGGAACATGATAAAACATCTCAGCAATACCAAAGAAATGGGTTCTCTATGATCGCTTGGCTTTTCTGCGTACAGTTCAATACGAGATTTAGTAAGTAAATTTGTTGATTTTAAGTGTACTACTGTCATATGCCTGTAGTTTTCACTTCATTGCTTTGGGAATAATAAATTTGACCTTTTATTGACAATTTTATGAGCTTCAACAATAAATATCTTGTTCCAGATCTATCTCCAACATTTCTCTCAGTCGAGAAAAGATCAGCAGCGTTGTTGCAAATGTTGTGATGATCTACATCTACATAACTACTCTGCAATTCACAATTAAGTGCCTGGCAGAGGGTTTATCGAACCAACTTCAAACTCTTTCTCTACTGTTCCAGTAGCGCGCTGGAAAATCGAAGATTTAAACATTTCTGAGCAATCTCTGATTTCTCTTATTTTACTACAGTCATTATTTCTCCCTACGTATACCGGCGCCAGCAAAATATTGTCGCATTCGGACGAGAAAGTTGGTGATGGAAATTCCCCCCCCCCCTCAACAAAAAAACGCTTTAGTTTTAATGATTACTACCTCAAGTCGCATAGTATATTCGTACCATTCTCAACTTTGTTGCGCGATCATACAAAACGAGATGCTCTTCTCTGAACTTTTTCCACGTCCCTGGGCAATACTATTTAATGCGAATCCCAGACAGTACAGCAATGCCTGAGAAGGAGACGGAAATGTGTAGCGTAAGAGGTTTCTTTAGTAGACCTGTTGCATCATCTAAGCATTTTGCCAGCAAATCGCAGTGTTTGGTAAGCTTTTCCCACAACATAATCTATGTGATCATTTCCGTTTACGTTATTCGTAATTACAGTCCTTATTCTGGAGACAATACGGAGGCTGAATCTTCAGCATGGAAGAGCATGACAAGAGAGAGATGCAAGGTCCATCAAATGTTTCAGATGAATATACAACTTTCATGCAGATAAACGAAGCTCGTGATCCCAGAGGAACAAATTAACTAAGAGGGAGAAGATGAGTGTGGTGTCACCGTCAGACACCACACTTGCTAGGTGGTAGCCTTTAAATCGGCCGCGGTCCGTCAGTATACGTCGGACCCGCGTGTCGCCACTGTCAGTGATTGCAGACCGAGCGCCACCACACGGCAGGTCTAGAGACACTTCCTAGCACTCGCCCCAGTTGTACAGCCGACTTTGCTAGTGATGGTTCACTGACAAATTACGCTCTCATTTGCCGAGACGGTAGTTAGCATAGCCTTCAGCTACGTCATTTGCTACGACCTAGCAAGGCGCCATTATCATTTGCTATTTATCTTGTGATGCATGTACCGTCAGACCGATGTTCACCAATTATGAATTAAGGTTAAGTATTCCAGAAGCTACGTACTTTTCTTGATACTATAAATTCCCTTAACTGTTCCTGACCTCACGCCAGCCTGCGTGAGCTTAAACGCGTGCCTTTCGGCTACCAATCATAGTGGCTTGGCTGTCTTGCCAAGTCACAACAATGAGTGTTGAGGACAAGATGTATCTTCTGTTCGAAGGAAAGACAGACTGAAAGGGAGATAGCGTCCGCGGAATTCAAAATAAAATATATAGAGGCGACTGCGAAGCAAGGTGATGTAAACTGACCTCTTCTGAGCGTAGGTATGGTTTTGATGACATCCCACCCCATTATTAAAGTTCTGTAAAACCAACGAGGAAATCATATCGATTTTAGTGATGGATCAATAACCCGAAAATGAGGAATTTAAGAATATGTCAGAACTCACTGCTATCATTTGAGGCTGATGATCTTAGGAGGATTACACTTTTTCTTTTAATTTAAAATTAAAGTGTTGTTTAACTTTTTACTACTTCTCTAAGTTTCTCAAAAGCAGCTGGATGGGTTAATGAATACTGTTTATATTAAATACTTTCTGTCTCCATTGCTGTAATTCTATTGATGCTGAGTTATATGACAGTGATTCAATACTCTGTAGAATTATTACTTAAGTAATATATAAGAATGTCAATAAAAACCTATCTTCCGCCAGTTTCTTGTCCTCACATTAAAGCAGAAACATGAAAGGGTTCAGTTATCATCTGAAATCATTGACTCTTCTTTGTAAACCCTCGTCGCCAGTTTCGTAAAGGCCTCGTCGCTACTGATGTGGAGGCCGGGTTGCCATTGTTGTTACGGTAAGCCGAATCTGTGAGTTCGTGAAACGGCTTTTGGTGCAGTACACCGCTAAGACAATTTCTCCCTGACACTATTACACAGCTATGCCCCAGGGTCAGGTAACAGGATAGGAGAAAGAAGGTTCTACAACACTCCAACAAATCAGTAATGAAGTCACACAAATTAGTTAGAAAGGTTTACTTATCTTTGTGACTTGTTGAATAATGAAGTCTGCAACAGTGCATGTAATATAACACAAAAAATGCCCTTAATGGGTAAGTACAAATATTCGTAGGTAAACTTCACAGTACATACCGAATACAATTTATATTAACTGTCTGTTACCTTCTAAGTGTTCACTAGACGACGTACCCTGTCTAAGTCAGCCCTGGATGATGATCTATAACTAAGTGAGCGAGAGCTGCTCTTCTACCTCCTGAGTAGGTTCTGTCCGTTGGCGTCCGGTCATTGGCGGATTGTGCTCGGCCGGCAGTTGGCCGAGGCGAAGTCGATATCTTCTTTCTCAGCGCCGCCCGTGGTGCTGGCGGAGCTCGCGCAAGTGGCGAGTCTATGGCACTGTCACCAGCTCACATCTTTGCGCTGTGGTGCTTCGCCATGTCTGTGTCTTGCTCGGACGACAGAGCACCCTTAATAAGCAATGAGGAAATACTTATCGTTGCACGATGTGTAAAGACGTCTAGTTGTTAAATAATTACAACTGTGACAAAGGGAGCCACTTTATTTGAAGTAATTTTAGCCAAAAAATAGTCGTACAGAGGACAACATGAGCGTCACTGCGAGTTTTTCTGCTGTACTGATGAGTTTCTTGAACCAGTTACACGTTTAATTGTTATACATAACTTCCTGTAAGCTGCAAAATAAGCACAATCTAACTGACATTTAATCTAAAATAGAGAGTGAAATATGTGTAGCAATTTAAAAGGAGACTGTTAATCAAATTTTATAACAACTTTCGCCGTCACGTAAAACAAAAATACTCTTAATCTTCTTCTTTCTTCCCTTGTTCTGTAGCCATAACAACTTTAACTTCTACACTTATATGGATATGGTGTCTGTTCTTTCGGACATGTCCGGCAGTGACCTTCTTCTTCTGTGCAGAAGCACACATATTCCCCGAACTCTTACGGGACTTGGTAAGAATGTCTTCCACGAGTAATGAGTGTGTTGGGGTGGGACGCTACGAATGTAGTGTGTGGAGGGAGGCGTGCGCGAGATAGTCCCTGCAGTCGCGCTATCCTCTGTACCCTCGGTGGCTCAGATGAATAGAGCGTCTGCCATGTAAGCAGGAGATCCGGGGATCGAGTCCCGGTCGGAGCGCACCTGTGTCCGTTGATATATATCAACGCCCGTCAGCAGCAGAAGGTATTCATATAATTCTAATTTAACTTTAGCTTCTCGTCCTCTTCTTCTTGTAGTAAAATATTTAAGTAGTTCTATTAGAAAGCTAATTCGAGCACGCTTCTCTTCAACCTGTTGCCGACTGCCCACTGCGGTTGCTGCTGGCGCCTTGCCTTGGGAATCAGCGGCGGCTGCGGTCGGGTGGCGGTCGCGTAGCCGACTACTTGTCAGTTTGAAGGCTCAACCGCGGTCGCAGGCAGCAACTACATCCTGGACAAGACCAGACTTCAGCGAAGAATAATATTGTCGTGTAATTAACTGTGTTTTCAATATATTTTTCTTTCATTAGTCTTCCCGCTATTGGACGCCTGCTGGGTGCCGTAACGCGGTATTGTGTAGTGTAGCGCAGCAGCGGCTTGTTGTATCTGTGCAGGCAGCGGAGGCGCGGCGCGGCACTGTAGTCGGGATACGTGATGAGGTTGTTCGGCTTCCTGCTGGTGCGCACCTGGTGGTCGACGTCACACGGAGGTGTGTGGCGTAGTGTAGCAGCTGGACGTTGTGTGTGTGCAGGCATCTGAAGCGCGGCTCGGTGCTGGAGTCAGTGTACCTGGTGACCTCGTTCAGCTTCCTGATGGTGCGCACCTGGTGATCGACATCACACAGTAGTGTGTGGCGTATTGTAGCAGCTGGGCGTTGTGTGTGTGCAGGCATCTGAAGCGCGGCTGGGTGCTGGAGTCGGTGTACCTGGTGAGCTCGTTCGGCTTCCTGCTGTTGCGCACCTGGTGGTGGACGTCACACAGTAGTGTGTGGTGTAGTGTAGCAGCTGGGCGTTGTGTGTGTGCAGGCATCTGAAGCGCGGCTCGGTGCTGGAGTCGGTGTACCTGGTGAGCTCGTTCGGCTTCCTGCTGTTGCGCACCTGGTGGTGGACGTCACACAGTAGTGTGTGGTGTAGTGTAGCAGCTGGGCGTTGTGTGTGTGCAGGCATCTGAAGCGCGGCTCGGTGCTGGAGTCGGTGTACCTGGTGACCTCGTTCAGCTTCCTGATGGTGCGCACCTGGTGATCGACATCACACAGTAGTGTGTGGCGTATTGTAGCAGCTGGGCGTTGTGTGTGTGCAGGCATCTGAAGCGCGGCTGGGTGCTGGAGTCGGTGTACCTGGTGAGCTCGTTCGGCTTCCTGCTGTTGCGCACCTGGTGGTGGACGTCACACAGTAGTGTGTGGTGTAGTGTAGCAGCTGGGCGTTGTGTGTGTGCAGGCATCTGAAGCGCGGCTCGGTGCTGGAGTCGGTGTACCTGGTGAGCTCGTTCGGCTTCCTGCTGGTGCGCACCTGGTGGTGGACGTCACACAGTAGTGTGTGGTGTAGTGTAGCAGCTGGGCGTTGTGTGTGTGCAGGCATCTGAAGCGCGGCTCGGTGCTGGAGTCGGTGTACCTGGTGAGCTCGTTCGGCAACCTGCTGGTGCGCACCTGGTGGTCGACGTCACACAGTAGTGTGTGGCGTAGTGTAACAGCTGGGCGTTGTGTGTGTGCAGGCATCTGAAGAGCAGCTCGGTGCTGGAGTCGGTGTACCTGGCGAGCTCGTTCGGCTTCCTGCTGTTGCGCACCTGGTGGTCGACGTCACACAGTAGTGTGTGTCGTAGGGTAGCAGCTGGTCGTTGTGTGTGTGCAGGTATCTGAAGCGTGGCTTGGTGCTGGAGTCGGTGTACCTGGTGAGCTCGTTCGGCAACCTGCTGGTGCGCACCTGGTGGTGGACGTCACACAGTAGTGTGTGGCGTAGTGTAGCAGCTGGGCGTTGTGTGTGTGCAGGCATCTGAAGAGCAGCTCGGTGCTGGAGTCGGTGTACCTGGCGAGCTCGTTCGGCTTCCTGCTGTTGCGCACCTGGTGGTCGACGTCACACAGTAGTGTGTGTCGTAGGGTAGCAGCTGGTCGTTGTGTGTGTGCAGGTATCTGAAGCGTGGCTTGGTGCTGGAGTCGGTGTACCTGGTGAGCTCGTTCGGGTTCCTGCTGTTGCGCACCTGGTGGTGGACGTCACACAGTAGTGTGTGGTGTAGTGTAGCAGCTGGGCGTTGTGTGTGTGCAGGCATCTGAAGCGCGGCTCGGTGCTGGAGTCGGTGTACCTGGTGAGCTCGTTCGGGTTTCCTGCTGTTGCGCACCTGGTGGTCGACGTCACACAGTAGTGTGTGTCGTAGGGTAGCAGCTGGTCGTTGTGTGTGTGCAGGTATCTGAAGCGTGGCTTGGTGCTGGAGTCGGTGTACCTGGTGAGCTCGTTCGGGTTCCGGCTGTTGCGCACCTGGTGGTCGTCGTCACACAGTAGTGTGTGGGGTAGTGTAGCAGCTGGGCGTTGTGTATGTGTAGGCATCTGAAGTGCGGCTCGGTGCTGGAGTCGGTGTACCTGGTGAGCTCGTTCGGCTTCCTGCTGTTGCGCACCTGGTGGTGGACGTCACACAGTAGTGTGTGGCGTAGTGTAGCAGCTGGGCGTTGTGTGTGTGCAGGCATCTGAAGCGCGTCTCGGTGCTGGAGTCGGTGTACCTGGTGAGCTCGTTCGGCTTCCTGCTGTTGCGCACCTGGTGGTGGACGTCACACAGTAGTGTGTGGCGTAGTGTAGCAGCTGGTCGTTGTGTGTGTGCAGGCATCTGAAGCGCGGCTCTGTGCTGGAGTCGGTGTACCTGGTGAGCTCGTTCGGCTTCCTGCTGGTGCGCACCTGGTGGTCGACGTCACACAGTAGTGTGTGTCGTAGTGTAACAGCTGGGCGTTGTGTGTGTGCAGGCATCTGAAGAGCAGCTCGGTGCTGGAGTCGGTGTACCTGGTGAGCTCGTTCGGCTTCCTGCTGTTGCGCACCTGGTGGTCGACGTCACACAGTAGTGTGTGTAGTAGGGTAGCAGCTGGTCGTTGTGTGTGTGCAGGTATCTGAAGCGTGGCTTGGTGCTGGAGTCGGTGTACCTGGTGAGCTCGTTCGGGTTCCGGCTGTTGCGCACCTGGTGGTCGTCGTCACACAGTAGTGTGTGGGGTAGTGTAGCAGCTGGGCGTTGTGTATGTGTAGGCATCTGAAGTGCGGCTCGGTGCTGGAGTCGGTGTACCTGGTGAGCTCGTTCGGCTTCCTGCTGTTGCGCACCTGGTGGTGGACGTCACACAGTAGTGTGTGGCGTAGTGTAGCAGCTGGGCGTTGTGTGTGTGCAGGCATCTGAAGCGCGTCCCGGTGCTGGAGTCGGTGTACCTGGTGAGCTCGTTCGGCTTCCTGCTGTTGCGCACCTGGTGGTGGACGTCACACAGTAGTGTGTGGCGTAGTGTAGCAGCTGGTCGTTGTGTGTGTGCAGGCATCTGAAGCGCGGCTCTGTGCTGGAGTCGGTGTACCTGGTGAGCTCGTTCGGCTTCCTGCTGGTGCGCACCTGGTGGTCGACGTCACACAGTAGTGTGTGTCGTAGTGTAACAGCTGGGCGTTGTGTGTGTGCAGGCATCTGAAGAGCAGCTCGGTGCTGGAGTCGGTGTACCTGGTGAGCTCGTTCGGCTTCCTGCTGTTGCGCACCTGGTGGTCGACGTCACACAGTAGTGTGTGTCGTAGGGTAGCATCTGGTCGTTGTGTGTGTGCAGGTATCTGAAGCGTGGCTTGGTGCTGGAGTCGGTGTACCTGGTGAGCTCGTTCGGGTTCCGGCTGTTGCGCACCTGGTGGTCGACGTCACACAGTAGTGTGTGTCGTAGTGTAGCAGCTGGGCGTTGTGTGTGTGCAGGCATCTGAAGTGCGGCTCGGTGCTGGAGTCGGTGTACCTGGTGAGCTCGTTCGGCTTCCTGCTGTTGCGCACCTGGTGGTGGACGTCACACAGTAGTGTGTGGCGTAGTGTAGCAGCTGGGCGTTGTGTGTGTGCAGGCATCTGAAGCGCGTCTCGGTGCTGGAGTCGGTGTACCTGGTGAGCTCGTTCGGGTTCCGGCTGTTGCGCACCTGGTGGTCGTCGTCACACAGTAGTGTGTAGGGTAGTGTAGCAGCTGGGCGTTGTGTATGTGTAGGCATCTGAAGTGCGGCTCGGTGCTGGAGTCGGTGTACCTGGTGAGCTCGTTCGGCTTCCTGCTGTTGCGCACCTGGTGGTGGACGTCACACAGTAGTGTGTGGCGTAGTGTAGCAGCTGGGCGTTGTGTGTGTGCAGGCATCTGAAGCGCGTCTCGGTGCTGGAGTCGGTGTACCTGGTGAGCTCGTTCGGCTTCCTGCTGTTGCGCACCTGGTGGTGGACGTCACACAGTAGTGTGTGGCGTAGTGTAGCAGCTGGTCGTTGTGTGTGTGCAGGCATCTGAAGCGCGGCTCTGTGCTGGAGTCGGTGTACCTGGTGAGCTCGTTCGGCTTCCTGCTGGTGCGCACCTGGTGGTCGACGTCACACAGTAGTGTGTGTCGTAGTGTAACAGCTGGGCGTTGTGTGTGTGCAGGCATCTGAAGAGCAGCTCGGTGCTGGAGTCGGTGTACCTGGTGAGCTCGTTCGGCTTCCTGCTGTTGCGCACCTGGTGGTCGACGTCACACAGTAGTGTGTGTCGTAGGGTAGCATCTGGTCGTTGTGTGTGTGCAGGTATCTGAAGCGTGGCTTGGTGCTGGAGTCGGTGTACCTGGTGAGCTCGTTCGGGTTCCGGCTGTTGCGCACCTGGTGGTCGACGTCACACAGTAGTGTGTGTCGTAGTGTAGCAGCTGGGCGTTGTGTGTGTGCAGGCATCTGAAGTGCGGCTCGGTGCTGGAGTCGGTGTACCTGGTGAGCTCGTTCGGCTTCCTGCTGTTGCGCACCTGGTGGTGGACGTCACACAGTAGTGTGTGGCGTAGTGTAGCAGCTGGGCGTTGTGTGTGTGCAGGCATCTGAAGCGCGTCTCGGTGCTGGAGTCGGTGTACCTGGTGAGCTCGTTCGGGTTCCGGCTGTTGCGCACCTGGTGGTCGTCGTCACACAGTAGTGTGTAGGGTAGTGTAGCAGCTGGGCGTTGTGTATGTGTAGGCATCTGAAGTGCGGCTCGGTGCTGGAGTCGGTGTACCTGGTGAGCTCGTTCGGCTTCCTGCTGTTGCGCACCTGGTGGTGGACGTCACACAGTAGTGTGTGGCGTAGTGTAGCAGCTGGTCGTTGTGTGTGTGCAGGCATCTGAAGCGAGGCTCGGTGCTGGAGTCGGTGTACCTGGTGAGCTCGTTCGGCTTCCTGCTGGTGCGCGCCTGCTGGGTGACACTGTCGGCTGCCGCGGTGTACGACGAGGGCCGCGCCGCGCTGCCCCAGCTCTTCGCCTGCCCAGCGCTCTGCCCTGAGGTTCGCTCACTTCTGCTCACCTCTCTTGTCATCAGCGAAAACATCGCGTTACTGGGGAACGAAGAATGAAGTGCGCGACGGGCCAACTGGGCATACGTTTTTGTCTGGCGCAATGATCTGCTTCGGTTGGATCTACCGATATTCGGAATGCTCTCCATAGATACAGATGCCATAACAAAAGCTGTCACGTAATGGAATACCGTTATGGACAGGGTTCCTCTGGTAATTGAGTCTTCGGAGGAGAAAGTTGGTGATTGGAATTTCGTGAGATGATTCCGTCGCAGAGAAAAACGCCTTTCTTTTAATGATGTCCAGCCCTAATCCTGTATCATTTCTGTGACACTCTCTCCCATATTTCGCGGTAATACAAAACGTGCCGCCTTTCTTTGAACTTTTTCGATGTACTCCGTCAGTCCTATCTGGTAAGGATCCCTCACCAAGCAGCAGTGTTCTAAAAGAGGACGGACAAGTGTAGTGTAGGCAGTCTCCTTAGTAGGTCTGTTACATTTTCTAAGTGACCTGCCAATAAAACGCAGCCTTTGGTTACCCTTCCCCACAACATTTTCTATGCGTTATTTCCAATTTAAGTTGTTCGTAATTGTAATACGTAGGTATTTAGATGAATTTGCGGCTTTTAGATTAGACTGATTTATCGTGTAACCGAAGTTTAACGAGATCATTCTACCACTCATGTGGATGACCTCACACTTTTCGTTATTCAGGGTCAAATGGATAAAAAAAGATCTGAATGGAACCACCGTACAGCAGTTGAAGATAAATTTTAAACCGGCCGGAGTGGCCGAGCGGTTCTAGGCACTACAGTCTGGAGCCGCGCGACCGCCACGGTCGCAGGTTCGAATCCTGCCTCGGGCATGGATGTGTGTGATGTCCTTAGGTCAGTTAGGTTTAAGTAGTTCTAAGTTCTAGGGGACTGTTGACCTCAGAAGTTAAGTGCCATAGTGCTCAGAGCCATTTGAACCATAAATTTTAACATGCGAGTTTAGCAAGTAGAATGTTAAAGTCGATAATATACTTCGCAAATTGCCAGTTTGCCAAAATAGCATTTATTCATAGGGCAAAGTTATGCACCTGAATATCATTGTCCTTAGCATCATGTCGATTTTTGCGTTGACTTTTCTATTGCCAGTGTAGCTGAATTTCTCCTTGTCATCACCAGTGAATATAATGGCGTTAAAATCAGTCCGCCGTGTCTGTACGCGAAGATATTTTTCACGATCGCTTTCCATGTTTGTACTGTATTGTGGCTTTACCTCATTACTTGACGAAGTTGTATTCGGCTACGACCTCATATAAAGTTCCCATTGTCGAATAGGGCTTTTCTTTATATTTTATAGAGTACAAATGGGGTATGGCTGTTGGTTAATTCCTAAGCAACATGTTACATGTAACATCCTTGTCACCAACTTATACAAGAAGATATGATATTTGAATGTTATATAAGTAGCTATAGCATAAAGGTTTAAAAAGGATATACATGTAACGTATAAGAAGCCAAATGGATTTAACATTGGAAATAAAATCTATCTAGTACGTTGTTTCCTAAAATAAATAATTAAATTTTTCTATAATGATTTCCTGTTAATTTCATAATGTTAAACGTTCCTTTTCAGGCCCAACGGCTACAGTTCCAGATTTCGTCTGACAACATTGTTCTCACAGGCATGAGATTCTTCTCCATCACAAGAAATTTCATGCTCGGAGTAAGTAAATATTGTAGTGATGTAAAACACTCATTTTTCCCGTTCCCTACGATAACAGAAAAACCACTCAACAGAAAGTTGTCGTTACGGAGATCTTAGCGCGTAATGCAGAACAAATTACTGCTCTGCTCCACATCTGTTTTCAGATGCTAAGGGCGCCGTTATCTGGCTTGTTAAAGCAAATTTATGTTAGTGTGACTACACCCTGAGTTATAAATGTCCTGTACTTTTTGTGTCATCGCGTTCACTAAGCTATCACTGCCCCGTCTGACCATCCATATTTAAGTTTGTCATTATTTCCTTAAATCGTTTAAGCGAAGGGGTCACCACCGATTTCCTACCCCATCCTTGAACAGTTCGAGATGTGTACCTTTTTTTATTGATATCGACGTCTACAGGACGTTAACACTAGTCTTAAGCTATCTTGTGGCCAACTCTTAATAATAAACGGTATTTTACACTAACAACGGGGAAACGCACAATTGTAGACGCCACGCCTGGTAAACAAAGTCAAACGGGTAACGCAGAGCGAGAAAATCAGACGCCGCGATAAGAAACAATAGTGCGTTACGACAAACAGACGGTAGCGATACGGTTCTAGGCGCTACAGTCTGGAACCGCGCGACCACTATGGTCGCAGGTTCGAATCCTGCCTCGGGCACGGATGTGTGTGATGTCCTTAGGTTAGTTAGGTTTAAGTAGTTCTAAGTTGTAGGGGACTGATGACCTCAGATGTTAAGTCCCATAGTGCTCAGAGCCATTTGAACCATTTTTGATAGCGATGCGAATACACGCCTGCCTCACGTGTCACGTAGCCGTCGTAGCCGGCCGGTGTGGCCGAGCGGTTCTAGGCGCTACAGTCTGGAACCGCGCGACCACTACGGTCGCAGGTTCGAATCCTGCCTCGGGCATGGATGTGTGTGATGTCCTTAGGTTAGTTAGGTTTAAGTAGTTCTAAGTTCTGGGGGACTGATGACCTTAGAAGTTAAGTCCCATAGTGCTCAGAGCCATTTTTAGCCGTCGTACCCCAGATCACGTGATCTGAAGTCGTAGGCCCGCTTGCACTGCCGCCACGAATACTGGATGGCCGGGTCGGCGTCCTGTGGCGACACTAGCGCTCGGAGGCTATCGCTACTTCGTATACACAGCCGGGAATCAGCTCCACGCTTTCTGACGGGCTTTCCAAGTCACCAGGTCGATGTGCCACAGTAACAATGACGATTACGACTTTCAGAACGCCCATCGAAACAGTTCGACACATTCAGCACTTATATAACTCAATAATTTTTTTTGAAAATGAGAGTGCTGTCTTGATAATATGTTACAAGAAGTGTGATACTCGTCGTTGTAAAAAAGAAAAAAAAAAAAAAAGTGGGGTTGTTCTCTAACGTGTTATTTTAGATACCTAGGACATCCATAGTAAAGTTCAAAACGTATCTACAAGTGCTGAAGAGTAACATTAATCTGGAGCATTATCGTAGAGTGATAAATGTTGCGTACCTTCTCTGTCACTGTTGCACAGTTACCACCATTCGGTGACGTCCTTTTCTGGCATTTTCTCATTTTTAAGACCCACCATTATTGTTTTTGCTTCTTGGCGCTCGTTAATAGAACGACCCCAAATGCACTTATGATTGATAGAGTTCCACTACCCGACTGGATAATTTTTCCAAAGGTTACGGATGACAGCTGCTCGTAGTTAATAGGACAGTTTGTTTTTTATACCCTCAAAACAAAAATTAAAACTGATAACTGTATCTATTTTATTAATCAGGAGCACTGGATCATGTAAAGAAGAACTGGCCAAAGATATAACACTGCCTCCCAAATGTATTTAAAACCAGCTAGCGACAACTTGGAATAGAATCTTCGCAAAACGGTGGTGACATTCTCGAATGTATCTGACTCGACTTTCGGTGGTAGAAGAAATTTTCACTACCAGCACCCGATCAGCCAATGGGAGGAGGTACGCTGGCGTAAAATTCCTGATCACCACAGTTTGCGCAGGTGACTTACATTACATTCCAAACCTCTGGTACCAAGTTTCACGTCCTCCGTTTTCTCGTTGTCTCACAACAGCACACTGTAGACGCATGCATTCGAGTCACCTACGATTTACAGAATACTCTGTAGATTCAGATCTCATACGCTGTGTGGAAAGGAACCATTGTGGACGCAATTAAGAAAACGCTTATTGATTAGGTGGCTGAACCTACCCCTCGGAGACTCCGAGCCAGCAGTCATATATAACTCGTTCTAATTTCCTAGTTACTTCAACATCTTTTGCTGGTTGTCCGATCGTTTGCCCGGCATAATAGCATGTGCAGTGCCACTCCTAGCTGATGGCTCGAATGCGGTGTTCTGTGGTGGCAAGGAGGGCCGGTGACTAGAAGTCTGTGGGAGGGGAGGGGGGAGGGGGAAAGGCGAGGTGCAGTTAGTCGTGACGGTTGTCCGAGTGTTAAATTTGCCCCTAGACTGTGAATAATATTATGCAATACTTCATATTACGTAATATTATTGACGGTCTCTAGACAAGGTCGAAGGGTGTGCAATACGTTGACGGATCTACTGAAATAAGATTTTTATCGAGCAAACTGCATCGGTTGTATAGTTTCTGGTTAATATTGTATCTTTGTCAGCTTAGGCTAGTATCCTAAACTGTTTATTTTGGGCGTTTTATTGTGTTGTGAAGTGCAAATGACTGTGAACTCATCGGGACACACGTTCATTTGAGAATTATTTGTAGTGTATAGGGGTTTGCCAGCCGTACAGTGTGTAAAATGAAACGAGTGTGGTAACAGCCAAACGCAACCAGAGCAGTATGATTAGTTGTTGTGAAAATATAGAGAAACAGGTAAGCTTGAATCAGTAAATAAATTAAATTCACTGCAGACAACTTATAGGAAAGGATTGAAAAGAAGTGCGAGCGCATCGAAAAGCGCAACTAGTGTTTACGAGCTACTGAGTCAACACTTTGGTACTTTGATGCCATGAACGTTTTGCAAGTGCAACAGATTTTTTAGTGAAATTTGAATAAAAATTTGTGTACTTGTTTCCAAAATTGAAATTAATAAATAAATATTACGCGAATGTAACCACAAGTATAGGTGTAAGAATTTACAAAAGTACATCAAATGAGCGAGCGTCCATCCTCATAATCTTTCGATAGTCGTTTGACTCGCTTTCCTTCAAGTCACTCAGTAAATTTTCATGCGCCCATCTTCCTCTCTTCTTATACCAGTCCTTCACACATCTACACTTCCTCTTTCCCTTACATGAGCACAAAATCAGACCAAGAGCCAAATAATAGCTGGTGTCTGTACTCGCCATGTTTCTACCTCCGAGATTTGACACTAATAGTGCACAATATCGATTTACTGTGTGGAGCCAAGCGTCAGTATATTGTACAATATTACTACCCAATGTACTGACGCTTGGCTCCACACAGCGAATCGATACCGCGCAATATTACTGTCCACCCCCCTATGAACCATGGACCATGCCGCTGGTGGGGAGGTTTGCTTGCCTCAGTGATACAGATAGCCGTACCGTAGGTGCAAGAACAACGGAGGAGTATCTGTTAAGTGGCCAGACAAACGTGTGGTTCCTGAAGAGGGGAAGCAGTCTTTTCAGTAGTTATAGGGGCAACAGTCCGGATAATTGTAACATCAACCAAAACGGCCTTTCTGTGCTCTTACTGCGAACGGCTGAAAGCAAGGGGAAATTACAGCCGTAATTTTTCCCGAGGGCATGCAGCTTTACTGAATGGTTAAATGATGATGGAGTACTCTTGGGTAAAATATTCCGGAGGTAAAATAGTCCCCCATTCGGATCTCCGGGCGGGGACTACTCAGGAGGATGTCGTTATCAGGAGAAACAAAACCGGGGTTCTACGGATCGGAGAGTGGAATGTCAGTTCCCTTAATCAGGTAGGTAGGTTAGAAAATTTAAAAAGGGAAACGGATAGGCTGAAGTTAGATGCAGTGGGAATTAGTGAAGTTCGAGGGCAGGAGGAACAAGACTTCTGGTCAGGTGAATACAGGATTAAAATAGAAAACAAAATAGGGGTAATGCAGTAGTAGGTTTAATAATGAATAAAAAAATAGGAGTGCGGGTAAGCTACTACGAATAGCATAGTGAACGCATTATTGTAGCCAAGATAGACACGAAGTCCACGCCTACCACAGTAGTACAAGTTTGTATGCTAACTAGCTTCCCAGATGAAGAAAAGGTTCAGGGAATGTATGTTGCGATAAAAGAAATTATTCAGATAGTTAAGGGAGACAAAAATTTAATAGTGATGGCGGACTCGTATTCGATGATAGGAATCGAAGAGAAGGAAAAGTAGTAGATGAATATGGACTGGGGGTAAGGAATGAAAGAGGAAGCCGACTGCTAGAATTTTGTACAGAGCATAACCTAATCATATGTAACACTTGGTTTATGAATCTTGAAAGAAGATTGTATACGTGGAATAGACCTGGAGATACTGGAAGGTTTCAAATAGATTATATTATGGTTAGACAGAGATTTGGGAACTAGGTTTTAAATTGTAAGACATTTCCAGGGGCAGATGTGGACTCTGGTTATGACATTGGTTATGAACTGTAGATTAAAACTGAAGAAACTACAAAAAGGTAGTAATTTAAGAAGATGTGATCAGGATAAACTGAAAGAACCAGAGGTTGTAGAGAGTTTCAGAGAAAGCATTAGGAAACGACTTGCCAGAACAGGGGAAAGAAATACAGAAGAAGAAGAATGGGTAGCTTTGAGAGATGAAATGGTGAAGGTATCAGAGGATCAAGTAGGTAAAAAGACGAGGGCTAGTAGAAATCCTTGGGTAACAGAAGAGATACTGAATTTAACTGATGAAAGGAGAAAATATAAAAATGCAGTAAATAAAGCAGGCGAAAAGGAATGCAAACGTCTCAACAATGAGATCGACAGGAAGTGCAAAATGGCTAAGCATGGATGGCTAGACGACAAATGCATGGATGTAGAGGCATATATTACTAGGGGTAAGATAGATTCTGCCTACAGGAAAATTGAAGAGACCTTTGGAGAAAAGAGAACCACTTGTATGAATATCAAGATCTCAGATGGAAAACCAGTCCTACGCAGAGAAGGGAGAGCAGAGAGGTGGAAGGAGTATATAGAAGGTCTATACATGGGCAATGTACTTGAAGGCAATATTATGGAAATTGAAGAGGACTTAGATGAAGATGAAATGAGAGATATGATACTGCGTGAAAAGTTTGACGGAGCATTCAAAGACCTAATTCGAAACAAGAACCCCGGAGTACGCAACAATCCATTAGAACCACTGAAAGCCTTGGGAAAGCCAGCTATGGAAAAACTCTACCATCTAGTGAGCAAGATGTATGAGACAGGTAAAATACCCTCAGACTTCAAGAAGAATATAATAATTCCAATCCCAAATAAAGCAGGTGTTGTCAGACGTGAAAATTACGGAACTATCAGTTTAATAAGTCACGGCTGCAAAATATAATACGAATTCTTTACAGACGAATGGAGAAACCGGTAGAAGTCTACCTCGGGGAAGATCAGTTTCGATTGCTTAGAAAGTTGTAACACGCGAGGTAACACTGACCCTACGAGGTAACACTGACCCTATGAGAAGATAGATTAAGGAAAATCAAACCTACGTTTTTAGCATTTGTAGACTTAGAGAAAGCTTTTGACAATGTTGACTGGAATACTCTCTTTCAAATTCTGAAGATGTCAAGGGTCAAATAGAAGGAGTCGAATGGTTATTTACAATTTGTACAGAAACCAGATGACAGTTATAAGAGTCGAGGGGCATGAAAAGGTAGCAGGGGTTGAGAAGGGAGTGAGACAGGGTTGTAGCCAATCCCTGATGTTATTCAATTGTATATTGAGCAAGCAGTAAAGGAAACGAAAGAAAATTTGGAGTAGGAATTAAAATCCATCGACAAGAAAGAAAAGCTTTGAAGTTTGCCGATGACATCGTAATTCTGTCACAGACAAAATGGTTCAAATGGCTCTGAGCACTATGGGACTTAATAGCTGTGGTCAACAGTCCCCTAGAACTTAGAACTACTTAAACTTAACTAACCTAAGGACATCACACACATCCATGCCCGAGGCAGGATTAACCTGCGACCGTGTCCGCCGCTCGTGGTCTCGCGGTAGCGTTCTCGCTTCCCGAGCACGGGGTCCCGGGTTCGATTCCCGGCGGGGTCAGGGATTTTCACCTGCCTCGAGATGACTGGGTGTTTGTGTTGTCCTCATCATTTCATCATCATCCAGGAAAGTGGCGAAATTGGACTGAGCAAAGATTGGATAATTGTACGGGCGCTGATAACCACGCAGTTGAGCGCCCCACAAACCAAACATCATCATCATCATCAACCTGCGACCGTAGCAGTCGCGCGGTTCCAGACTGCGCGCCTAGAACCGCGAGACCACCGCGGCCGGCTGTCAGAGACAGCAAAGGACTTGGAAGAGCGGTTGAGCAGCATGGACAGTGTCTTGAAGGGAGGGTATAAGATGAAGTTCAACAAAAGTAAAACGAGGATAATGTAATGTCGAATTAAATCAGGCGATGCTGAGGGAATTAGATTAGGAAATGAGACACTTTAAGTAGTAGACGAGTTTTGTTGTCTGGGAAGCAAAATAACTGTTGATGGGCGAAGTAGAGTTGATATAAAATGTTGACTGGCAATGGCAAGGACAGAAGAGAAATTTGTTAACATCGAGTATAGATTTAAGTGACAGGAAGTCTTTTCTGAAAGTATTTGTATGGAGTGCAGCCACGTATGGATGTGAAACATGGACGATAAATACACTCCTGGAAATTGAAATAAGAACACCGTGAATTCATTGTCCCAGGAAGGGGAAACTTTATTGACACATTCCTGGGGTCAGATACATCACATGATCACACTGACAGAACCACAGGCACATAGACACAGGCAACAGAGCATGCACAATGTCGGCACTAGTACAGTGTATATCCACCTTTCGCAGCAATGCAGGCTGCTATTCTCCCATGGAGACGATCGTAGAGATGCTGGATGTAGTCCTGTGGAACGGCTTGCCATGCCATTTCCACCTGGCGCCTCAGTTGGACCAGCGTTCGTGCTGGACGTGCAGACCGCGTGAGACGACGCTTCATCCAGTCCCAAACATGCTCAATGGGGGACAGATCCGGAGATCTTGCTGGCCAGGGTAGTTGACTTACACCTTCTAGAGCACGTTGGGTGGCACGGGATACATGCGGACGTGCATTGTCCTGTTGGAACAGCAAGTTCCCTTGCCGGTCTAGGAATGGTAGAACCATGGGTCGATGACGGTTTGGATGTACCGTGCACTATTCAGTGTCCCCTCGATGATCACCAGTGGTGTACGGCCAGTGTAGGAGATCGCTCCCCACACCATGATGCCGGGTGTTGGCCCTGTGTGCCTCGGTCGTATGCAGTCCTGATTGTGGCGCTCACCTGCACGGCGCCAAACACGCATACGACCATCATTGGCACCAAGGCAGAAGCGACTCTCATCACTGAAGACGACACGTTTCCATTCGTCCCTCCATTCACGCCTGTCGCGACACCACTGGAGGCGGGCTGCACGATGTTGGGGCGTGAGCGGAAGACGGCCTAACGGTGTGCGGGACCGTAGCCCAGCTTCATGGAGACGGTTGCGAATGGTCCTCGCCGATACTCCAGGAGCAACAGTGTCCCTAATTTGCTGGGAAGTGGCGGTGCGGTCCCCTACGGCACTGCGTAGGATCCTACGGTCTTGGCGTGCATCCGTGCGTCGCTGCGGTCCGGTCCCAGGTCGACGGGCACGTGTACCTTCCGCCGACCACTGGCGACAACATCGATGTACTGTGGAGACCTCACTCCCCACGTGTTGAGCTATTCGGTGGTACGTCCACCCGGCCTCCCGCATGCCCACTATACGCCCTCGCTCAAGGTCCATCAACTGCACATACGGTTCACGTCCACGCTGTCGCGGCATGCTACCAGTGTTAAAGACTGCGATGGAGCTCCGTATGCCACGGCAAACTGGCTGACACTGACGGCGGCGGTGCACAAATGCTGCGCAGCTAGCGCCATTCGACGGCCAACACCGCGGTTCCTGGTGTGTCCGCTGTGCCGTGCGTGTGATCATTGCTTGTACAGCTCTCTCGCAGTGTCCGGAGCAAGTATGGTGGGTCTGAGACACCGGTGTCAATGTGTTCTTTTTTCCATTTCCAGGAGTGTAGTTTAGACAAGAAGAGAATAGTAGCTTTCGAAATGTGGTGCTACAGAAGAATGCTGAAGATTAAATGGGTGGAACACGTAACTAATGAGGAGGTACTGAATAGAATTGGGGAGAAGAGGAATTTGTGACACAACTTGACAAGAAAAGGGACCAGTTGGTAGGACACGTTCTGAGACATCAATGGATCACCAGTTTAGTATTGGAGGAAGCGTGGAGGGTAAAAATCGGAGAGGGAGACCAATAGATGAATACACAAAGCAGATTCAGAAGGATGTAGGTTGCAGTAATTACTCAGAGATGAAGAAGCTTGCACAGGGTAGAGTAGCACGGAGAGCTGCATCAAACCAGTCGCTGGACTGAGGACCACAACAACAATATTACTGCCCAATAATACTGATAGTAAAGGGGCTGATTTAAGGTTAGAGAGGTGTAGAGACGGAGGAACACACATAGTGTACTTGCGATGACACAACTGCTGGCGGGTTCGGGAAGGGGGTTGGGAAACTGGCGTGTAAAAAGGTCAGCAGGCAGCGGACGTAGGTGGTGCGATGAAGCGGTGCTTATGGCGAGCGTCGAAGATTTCAACCCCGTAACAGTGGTCTAGAAACGTTGCGGTCCGACGAACGAATCGCTGCAGATGTGTCGTCAAGCACTGGGCGGTTGTAATTTTCGTGGGCTTCCATTTGTACATTGACGGGCGACATGGCATCAGCGATTCGGTATCGGATTAACGCCTGACGGCGGTGGAAACGTGGTGTCACAGGCTATGGATAGACGAAATCATGTGATTATGTGAATGCACGGTGTGTCTTCTTCGGACGTGTCTGAGACAAGAGACACCACGCCTTCATATAATTGTTTCACCTCGACGGGCAATTAATCCAGAACGTTCAGTGCCGGATGGACATTTCACGGGAGGTGAACTTGGCACATGTTTGTCCTTTCCGCCCACTGTGTGAATGGGAAAAAGTGGTGTTAACTAGATTCACCTATGTGCGTAGAACCGAGCTCTGTGATAAGCTACTTCAGCTAATACGCCTCTTTTTAGAGAGGAGAAGGCTATATTCCAACACCAGACCTCAGGCCTTTCTTATCTCCCCTCCACCATCAACAACTAAAGCGTAGCTCTCCTACTGAAAAACAGTCAATGTACCCGAGACAAGGAAAGCTTCCCAACTATGCCTAACTGTGTTCCCCATGGAACGTCACATTTCAGATGCAGCTCTGCCGATATTAGAATTTCTTGATAATGTTTAATGCTTTTTGCTTTTTTCATAGGTGGCTGGAGCGATTGTGACATACGAAGTGGTACTTCTGCAGTTCAGCGTTCAGCGTTCAGTCCTCAATGCTACAATGTCATCTCGGTGAAGTAACATTTTTTCAGTACTTGACAATGTGATTGTTGCCTTAGTGCAGGACATTCAGATGTATTTATAACAAAACTTAGAAAATTTGGAGAAATGTAAACGTTTATTATATTTATGCAACATTACACTGCTTAGCAAAAATAAAAATGAAGTATTTCAGCGTATTGTAGCTAACGAAGTACAATTACACCACTTGATGTTGATTGCTATACAAACAACCCTCAGACAAACTTCGTTAAGCTCCAGGTACATAATTATGACTGGTATTTTCTCTAAAGATGATAGGTGATTGATGGGAAACTCATTGAAAACCCATGTGATAAATGCTGCTACTTGTCTGGAATTCTAGTGCTTAATAAATAACATCTCAAATGTGTTAATGTTTATATTGATGCTGTTTTTTACCTTTATTGCATTCTAAGAACTGTTTATACAGTTGTGCACTATCAGAGCTCGAGGGAGATGAAATTAAATAACTGTGAATAATACAGTACGGTACTGATTTTGCATAGTAGATGACGTCAAGAATGACTAGAGACATCCCTGGAGTTCTGCAAAATCACATACACAGTCCAGCTGATAGGTCTGTACAGATTTTTCAAGTAGACCAAAGATTGTTGTGGGAGAATCCAGCACCAAGCTCGTCAGTTTAATAATGTAAGTCGAAATAGCGGTGTTGGCTCCAGCGGCTCCACTGTGCTATGAAGAATGGAACATTTGGGTTTTAAATCCCTCCCTGCTGAAACCGGAAGAAAGACTTGGAAGGGTCTCTGCTTGAGCCTTTTCCGAGATGGTAGAATGTAACTGACCGAAGCAATGTCCCATCAGTTAAATCTTGGAACTCTCGAAGACAATGACGCTGTCTGGGGCATCGTTCAGACCGGCTAGTTGGATTTGGTATTGGCTGCGTCCTGATCGGTGCTGGCAGACCTGGGTGGATGCTGGTGGCCACCTGTCATCGACTTCTTTACTTTGCAATAAATATGCCCACCACTTTATCCGTGGGCTGTGCAGACGCCACCGTAGATTTACTCAGTCGAACACATCATATAAGGAACTGTTCTTCAGATAAAACACTTACTTGTATTGTATCTTACACCTAGATCTACATGATTTCTCTGCTATTCACAATAAAGTGCCTGGCAGAGGGTTCAATGAACCCCTTCAAGCTGTCTCTCAACCGTTCCACTCTCGAGCATCGTGTGGGAAAATCTAGGACTTAAAGTTTTCTGTGCGAGCCCTGATTTCTCTTATTTTATCGTGATGTGATGATCATTTCTCCCTACGTAAGTGGGTGCCAACAGAATGTTTTCGCAATCGGAGGAGAAAACTGGTGATTGAAATTTCATGAGAAGATCCTGTCTTAATGAAAAACACCTTTGTTTTAATTATTGCCACTGCAATTCACGTGTTATGTCTTTGTCACTACCTCCCCTATTTCGCGATAATACAAAACGATCTGCCCTTCTTTGAACTTTTTCGATGTCATCCGTCAGTCCCACCTGAAGCGGATCCCACAACTCACGGAACAGGGCGGACAAGCGTGTTGTAAGCAGTCTCTTTAGTAGACCTGTTGAACCTTGTAAGTGTTCTGCCAATGAATCCCAGTCTTTGGTTATCATTATCTATGTGATAGTTCCAATTTAGGTTATTTGTAATTGTAATCCCTAAATATTTAGTAGAATTTACAACCTTAAGATTTGTGTGACTTATCGCATAATCGAAATTTAGCGGATTTCTTTTAGTACTCATGTGAATAACTTCACACATTTCTTTATTCAGGGTCAATTGCCACTTCTCGCACCATACGTATATCTTATCTAAGCTGATATGGCTTTGGACAATTCTCATTACACCCCATAGTGTTAGCACTCGTTGAGAGTAATGTAAAGCTTTACGTAGACCTATAGATTCTGGTGCAGTCAGATCGAAATAATAAAGAGATACCATTTTTTGGAGGCAGCCAACTTTATTGGCCCGTAACTTCCGCACAGTATGTGAAATGAATTTTTCTACTCGAAGTGATAAGAACACTGATAATCTAAACATTTCTAATCATACATGTAGTGCCCGTAACCTAGAATACTTGTTATTTGTTAGATAAGTATTATAATTTTGTGTGCAGTAATGGCGTGCCGGTCACCTCGTATACTACACTCTAAGACGAAAAAAGATAGGTAGATAAAAGATAGAGAGAGACGCACCACGAAGGAATTATCCGATTGGAACGGAAATCAGTTGATGTGACGTACAGACAATCAAATAATTATCATTTCACTGAAAATTGACAATTTATTCAAGAGAAAGAGCTTCACCAATTGAGCAAGTCAATAACAGTTTGCTCCACCTCTGGCCATTATGCATGCAGTTATTCGACCTGACATTGATTGACAGAGTTGTTGGATGTCCTCATGAGGGATATCCTAAGAAATTCTGTTCGACTGGCGACTTAGATCGTCAAAAGCCCGAGCTTTTTGGAGGGCCCTGCCAATAATGCTCCAAATGTTCCCAGTTGGGGAGAGATCCGGTGATGTTACAGGCCAAGGCAGGATTTGGTAAGCATGAAGACAAGCAGTAGACACTCTCGTTGTGTGCGGGTGGGCATTATCTTGCTGAAATGTAAGCTCAGGATGGCTTGCCATGAAGGGTAACAAAACGGAGCTCAGAATGTCGTTGATGTACCGTGGTTCTGTAAGGATACTGCGGATGACAACCAAAGGCGTCCCGCTATGAAATGAAATGGCACACCAGACCATCACTCGTGGTGTTTGGGCCGTACGAAGGGCGAAAGTCAGGTTGGTTTCCTACTTCGGTCCGGGGCACCTCCAGACACGTATTCACTTGTCATTGGGGCGCAGTTCGAAACGGGATGCATCACTGAAGGCACTGAAGACAGGACTCCTTTGGTCGCCGGAGCTTCCCTCAGTTGTGAAGTTTGAGCATTATCGACAGGGACCAGAACAAACTCTGTATTCTGACGCACTGACGCGTCAATTGGACTGAATTTGGCACGATATTCCCCGGGAGGACATCCGTCAAGTTTGTCAATCAATGCCAAGCCAAACAACAACTTGCTTGAGGGCCCGAGGTGAACCAATGCGTTATTGACGTGCTTGGTTTGTGAAGCTCTTTTTCTTGAATAGATCACACACGTTTTCTGAAACTGTAATCATTTGTTTGTCTGTACATGTACACCGCCTTACCGATTTACGTCCCATTCAGATAATTCCTTCGTGATGAGCGCTTTTTTTTGTATTAATGTGTAATTCGTCGTAATGATTTGTCTCATCAAGTCAACCTGTACTTACCACATTGCTCCATGCTACGGGAGTATATGATGCCTTTGCTCTCCAGTGAGCTGGAACGGTCACCTGAAACCTCACAACTGCAGCCTTGTTCTAATATTGCACTGAGAGGTCTTCAGTATGTACACTACTGGACATACGTTACAACTCCACAAGACGGCATACAACGGACGTCAAATTGGCGTGAAATGCACTACATGCTTGCACTTGCAAATAATTAGTATTTCAGCACATCTGCACCAAGCAGGCAGGAGTTGTTTCATCGCTGACTTTCTCCAGATCTCTAATGCAACGAAAACATGTGATCATAGTTTTCCAACAGACTGGCACATCAACGCCCGTCAGCCCATCTGAAAAAGAGTTGATGCAGCATATAATGGCATACCCCTACCTGTCATCAGTGCGATTGATGTGCAGCCGGGTTAGAGACGTTGTTCCTAACAGTGGTGCAAACACCTCAAAATCAGTACAAATTTTATCACGCTTTTTTCTTACTATGCCGTGCACGGAAAATTAGTAAAATTTCCCAGCTTACTGCCACGTTTCATCAATTAGAAAGGAAAGATTTAGAAGATCAACATATACAGGTGAAACAGTGAGGAAAAGATCATTCCGAATTCTGGATCAGAAGAGAGAGAGAGAGAACAGATAGGTAGCAGCCGAAACAACATGGACTAAAACATGAAACTGAATTCTGGTACACCAAAATTATCCTGTCAGTATCTGTATATTAAAGAAACATAAACGTAATGAAGTTAGGGAGAAAGAAAGGAAGGGAACGGTAATAAATAAATTGTTAGGAGGTGGAGGGGGCTTTGGATTAAAAGTTAAATCAAGAAAAATAATAATAATATTTTTAAAAAAATATTGAAGATAACCACTGACCGAATCTAATATCCACAGTTAAGAATGCAACTGAAAGTAATAGAGGAATGGCAAGGAAATAACTAGTGTGAAGTAAATTTAGGTGAATGGTGAACAGCCATTTCCCCCTCCAACAACACTAGAGTTAGTGCGCTGGTACTTTCAATTTCTTTCCAGAAACCTGTGCTTCTCTTGAACTTGTTTTTGGAGCGACTCTTTCAGAAAACGAGCAATTCAGCTGTATTCTGTAAAGTTTAAATCTTTTATCCCTGCCCCAGTTGTTGCTATTTGGCAACTTGTAACTATGAAGTCGTTTCCATTATGTAACACTGTCAAGCTACATCCTTTTCTTTTTTCAAAATTTTAATTCCTTGCTCCCTGCCAAATGGCATTATGATCATAATTTGTTATTTCTTGCGTAGATGTGGTCATGTTGGAAGTTGGAAGGCATTTAACGTGAATATCTGTGTAGGTGGTAGGTAATAACCAGTTACCCAGAAATTAAATTCCATTTGTTTGTACCACAGAATAAATCGAAGGAAATGAAAATCTCTTGTTTTACAGCCACCGCTAACTTTAATAGAGGTAACTAAGCCAAAGCGAAATTAAATACGTCAAAAGGAAATTGATCTGTGTGCGGCTCACATTGATGCCGTCCATAGCTTGGCATCTTGTAATAGTGATAATGGCGTCTCGTTTTCTTAGTGTGTTCATTAGCGCCACTACGTTTGTTCGCCTTGCCTGTCCGTGACTGGCAACAGCAGCGCATACTGTGGTACCATCTTTGGAACGGCCTCTGGTATTTCCAGGTCGTCGTGTGTCGAGTGAGTTGAGTTGGGACGGAGCAGCAGTGAGGTCTGGACATCCAGTACTTGCCCGACCGCTGATGACACACATGCACTGTCTGATGGAAGGATGTGGTCGCGAGGTTGCACGACCACATCAAGGACCGGGTTCAGCGAGTTTTAGTTGAATGGACCGTGATATTCGAGTAGTGCAACTTTCACCTGTGTGTGTGTGTGTCCGCCTGTCGAAGTGACCTTATGGCAATAAGTTGTCAGTCGACGAAATATATCGGGATCTTTCCCTTGAGTGGCGACGACCGTTGGTTGGTCGTTCGGTCGGTCGTCGCAGTGGACGACGTGCATTTGGTCTTCTGACCGCTTCTGGCTTTTCTGTGTTTGTGCCGACTTATAATGCGTCCGTGTTGTTTCACGGTGACTGGTTTTAGTATTGTGAGTGGTTGGTGGAATTATTTTCCCGGATCCGTGTGTATCTTGTGCTTTTGAATGATATCTTGTGCTTTTGAATGAGCAGTTATTTTAAAGCTGTCTGCGTACTGGATTTGGAGAGGAGTTGCGAACGGATATCAGGTCAGTTGGGGGCGCAGCAGCGAGCAGGTCCGTGCAGTGCGAGGACAAGCCGGGGCCACTGGCAGCGTGCTGCCACTGCCGGATCGAGGAGGGGTAGCTGCGAGAGCGCCGACTTCGTTGCACACCGTACCCTGGACGTTTAAGCTGAGTGAAGACTTAACTGCTAATGCAGCCTCGACTATTCTGAAATCTCGCCTTTGGTCGGGAGGTTGTTGATCCCAGGGAGGCTGAGCTTGGCGGTAACGAGTGAAGTATTTCGAGGCGATGAAATATTGCAGATATCTCTCTCTATTGGTTATTCATCACTGAATTTAGTATTATTCTTATTAGTGAAGTGAAACCAGAGGTATTTTCTGCCTTGTGGGCGCTAACGTCCCAGTTACTTGCCCTGGAGGTTAGCGTACTTTTCCGGCAGTGCATCTTTCCTCCTCTTGTTGATGCTGTCCGACACGGCGTGTAGTTTGACAGCCTCTTGTGTTGTACTGTGCATATTTTTTGGGAGGTCTACCTTGGTTCTAGTGTTTCCTTCGGCCTTGGGCGTTTTCTAAAGTCATGGTGCTGTCCGTCTGTTCGTCCTTGCCTACAAAAGTATTCCATCGTTGTACCGGTTATCGGACGTTAGGCGGATTGCGTAGTCGGTCGGTCGGCGCTTAAGCTGCCCCTAGTTTCAGTTGCCATCCTCTTACGTGAGCACAACTCTTAGCTGCCTGTCTCACCTTAGCTTATGTTTGAGTTACCTTCCCAGGCCGACCCTTGTAACACTATCTGAGAACCGCTTGTCGTGATTCCTTAGATTGTGATGTTTGTTTTAAGGATATTTGTAATTTTCTCATTATTTTTGGTTTGGCCTTCAGCCGAGTAATAATTTCACTTCTTTTATAATAAGGCCATCAGCTGTGTTACAGTTTGTTTTAAAACGAAGTATTTATCTTAATATGTGCTATTTGGAATTGTTCTTTTGACATCTAATCCGGGCCTTCAGCCGTTTGTTGTTTGAGGTTATTGTTGGTGGCATTCGGCCCTAACATTATGGAATTTTTTTCTGTGATAAGGCCTTCGGCCGTGCTACAGTCAATTGTGTTTTTTAAGAGATTGTTTTAAAATTTTAATTTATTTAAAAAAGTTTTACGTATTTGTTGTGCAACCGAGAGTAACTGATTACGGCCCCATCCACAATCGTAACCTTATACTGCCCCATCCTGAGAAACCTAAGCTCTCATAGATTCAAGAGATGCCATAAATCTGTAACACCACTAACCAAGTATCATGAACAGTTTTGGTGGTGTGGTGTCTGTGAATAAAATGTATGCAGATCACCTAAGATCTGTCTAGATATGTGAAAATAGACAAATACGAGTAAAGTGCAGACAGGAAAAGTAGAAACAAACAACAAATAACTATCTGAACTAATTGCCGGGATGAATAGTTTTGGGATCAACATGTACAGTCTGGTGAAATACTGCAACAGGCAGTGTTTATAGATGCGTTGTACCGTCCACACGGTATCAACAGTGTCGTCACTCATTTCGCGTCTGACTCTTGTTACCTTGTCAGCAACACTGCCAGTCTCTCTAAACTTTTCATAGCACCCTTTGACGCTCTTCGAATCTGACGGATGTCGACCATCAGAACTTCGGAATTGTCGCTGCCCTGTAGTAAACGACCTCGTTTCATGAAACTACAAACACATTGCGCTTTCTCCTGCGTACAAACAATTGACAGCAACACTCCTAAATTATGCTTGACGTAACAAGAGGGAGAGAAAAGACTTCATACACTGTCAGAGCCCAACCTTTTGGAAAAAAAGTTCATATAGACATGTGCAAGTTGTGGTGGGCTAATTTGACCCAGGTTATGAGGGTGCCACTATATCTTCCTCTTTAAATTTTCATCATTTCTATATTGTTTTCCTTTACATTATGTATTTTTTGTGTTGGGATAAGATATAATTTCATTGTATTTCTAGATCTCGGCACAATAGGAGAATCAATATCAGTGTTTAATGTTAATAACGCAGAGAGGGAGAGAGAGACAGTTGAAGAGCAGTAGTGAGATCAACAAAGGACTAAGACGAAACTATAGGAAAAACCTCCCCAATTTTTATTGAGAAGAAACTGTTCTTTGCATTCTAGATATATTTATTCTGTGGCTTGTAATAACCAATAACTTAGAGAGAAAGGCGAATTCTCAAGTGGAGAAGATCGCAAGAGAAGGAAGAAGCAGAAGAAAGACGATTTGGAGAAGAGAAGAGGTAGGGGAAGTTTAATCGTAGAAGAGTACACAATGCACTTTGAACACACTAGAGCCTCAGAAAGTGCCAGATACAGCGGTGGTAAACCGAAATGATTCAGCTATGCCATAAATAATCCCGAAGTATACAGAGCCAGATACATGACTGTAATTTATCTTCGAAAAGAGACTCTGAGTTCGTTGGCGTAGGAAACTGTACTGCATGATTAGCTGCAGTCATGATTGGTACTGTATCTACAGAAAGAGCGTCAAGTACTGTTTGACTTTGAGAAGTATGAAAAACATATTATTTATGCCATTTAGCTTCGATGTGTTTGCGCCAAATCGATACAACGAAGAATCAGCACCAAAGATATCGCAGCAGTTATCCCAGGTAGCGAGCAGCTGAAAACACGTCTATCCAGTCACACTGTCAGGTGTTAACTGGAATTTTTCAACACAAAACTACTGAGTACAAAATTTAAAGCGTGTCACATGGGCTCAGGTCAGCTTTCGATCACCTTTATAATTCTCTCGCAGTAACTCAGCAGTTTAAAATTACATATGTGCTATAAATGAGGAGTTCAATGTAAGGACTTCTCATAATTTTTCGTGTCATTAAATGTGTTCGCGTAGTGATTTACTTGGAAGGTACTAGTTTTACTATGTTATTAGATGTAGACTTTTTCCTTGCTTTATTGATCCTTTGCAACACTACCTACCCACATTCCAAGGGACATTTATCATCACATTATATCTACATCGATACTCTGTAAGTCACATTTAAGTGCCTGGCAGAGGGTTCATCGAACCACCTTCATAATTCTCTATTATTCCAATCTTGTATAGCGCGTGGAAAGAATGAACACCTATATCTTTCCGTACGAGCTCTGATTTCCCTTATTTTATCGTGATGATCGTTCCGCCCTATGTAGGTCGGTGTCAACAAAATATTTTCGCATTCGGAGGAGAAAGTTGGTGATTGGAATTTCGTGAGAAGATTCCGTCGCAACGAAAAACGCCTCTCTTTTAATGATTTCCTGTCCAAATCCTGTATAATTTCTGTGACACTCTCTCCCATATTCCGCGATAATACAAAACATGCTGCCTTTCTTTTAACTTTTTCGATGTACTCCGTCAGTCCTACCTGGTAAGTATCCCACACCGCGCAGCAGTATTCTAAAAGAGGACGGACAAGCGTGGTGTATGTAGTCTCCTTAGTAGGTCTGTTACATTTTCTAAGTGTCCTGCCAATAAAACGCAGCCTTTGGTTACCCTTCCCCACAACATTTTCTATGCGTTATTTCCAATTTAAGTTGTTCGTAATTGTAATACCTAGGTATTTAGATGAATTTACGGCCTTTAGATTAGGCTGATTTATCGTGTAACCGAAGTTTAACTAGTTCCTTTTAGCACTCATGTGGATGACCTCACACTTTTCGTTATTTAGCGTCAACCGCCACTTTTCGCACCATTCAGATATTTTTTCTAAATCGTTTTGCAGTTTGTTTTGATCTTCTGATGACTTTATTAGTCGATAAACGACAGCGTTATCTGCAAACAACCGAAGACGACTGCTCAGATTGTCTCCCAAATCGTTTGTATAGATAACGAACAGCAAAGGGCCTATAACACTACCTTGGGGAACGCCAGAAATCACTCCTGTTTTACTCGATGGCTTTCCGTCAGTTACTACGAACTGTGACCTCTCTGACAGGAAATCGCAAATCCAGTCACTTAACTGTACGATATTCCACAAGCACGCAATTTTACTACGAGCCGCTTGTGTGGTACAGTGTGAAAGCCTTCCGGAAATCTAGGAATACGGAATCGATCTGAAATTCCTTGTCAATAGCAATCAGCACTTCATGTGCATAAAGAGCTAGTTGTGTTTCACAGGAACAATGTTTTCTAAACCCATGTTGACTGTGTGTCAATAGACCGTTTCCTTCGAGGTAATTCATAATGTTCGAACACCTACTGTTAAATATTAATATAGAATTTATCTACTTGTGTGAGTAGCTTATATGTGTTCATTTTGTGTGAGGTACTTGTAGTCTGTGCCCGAAACATCGGTCAAACGAGTTGACGCAGTGTAGAGAAATTACAGATGTTTGTTTCCTTGTAGGCACCTACAGAATAGGATGCATAGCTGGGGCAGCGATATTTTCATTTAAAAGTCTTGAACGAACAGAAACAGCAAGGGGAACAAGTTAAAGGAAATTAGAAGCAGTTACGAAGGTATAAAGTGCGCCATAAAATACTTTAAGAGGTAAGCTACCATTTGCAACTTACTGCGTAACTGTACGTAGCATAGTTCCTTAGAAATAAATGTTTGTAATCAGGCAAAGGCTTTGTGGGCACCATGCGTTTATCTGCTGCAGTCTGGCCTTATTCAACGTGGGAGAAGTTTGTAGTTTAGATTCGCATCAACTTGTCTGAAATGCAAAGACAAAAAAGGCTCGAAATCAATGAATGAGCAATCCAATAACGCCACAAAGCTGCTGTGTTACAGAATTGGCTGTTTCGAGTAAGGTAAGTAAATAAGTTCCTAAAGTTTTAAAACCATCTTCCGTAATTTGAGTATGCTCCCTGATGAAACCGTTCCCTTCGTTTACGGCAGGGTTCAGCGTTTATCGAATCAGTTTGCTGCGCGTTATTGCAGTGCAAACAAGTCCCGTTCCGACCAAAACAGAACAGCGGTATGGAAACCGTATGAAGTAATGGTAGCAGTAGTAGTTGCAATAGTCTCTCTGTCGGACTGTGAGTTACCTTTGCAAGGGTAATGGAATGTCATAATATTACAGTTTAAGAATATATATTGATATATTTATTGATATATGTATTGATATATACAGATATTTACCGACTTATAGGTATAATTTTAAAAGGGTAGCCAGTTAGTCGACCGTGGCCTTACATTGAGACCCAATACCTACATTTGCCTAAAGTAATTTCGGGAAACGACGGAAAACTTAAGACAAATTTATGGGGATTAGCTTTCTACCTCCTGAATGGAATGAAGTCTGTTTAAAATAGAGCAAAGTCATCTTGTTTACCTGTAGTGTAAAACATTGTTTGGTTTATACGTTCTTGTTGATAAGTTATTTCACAATGTAAAAAGCTAGCAGTACATTATTCATTCATTTCTCACTACCAATCACCCCACTCTCTACACAGAGCGACACACATTATTTCATATAATATAAAAAACTAACGTATTAATTAAACGTGAAACTTTTTTGCCTTCTGTCACAAATTTTATTATTAATGTACGACACAGGTTTCGGGTTATACGTCCATTTTCTAGTAAACAAGTGATTCCAACGATGGCAAGCAAGCAAAAATAAACAAGTCAATTTCTTACCCTACCGATTCTTTATCTGAGCTATAAAAATTATCTTCATTGACAATTAAAATGATAAAGAACTAGTGATACATCTTTCAGCAACCATTACACAAATGGTACACAGACTAGTACATGACATCAAGATCATAACGACGATGTTTGGTTCACAAGGTGTGAGCTGGAGTTTCAGGATAGAAAATGTAGCAAAGTCTTTCAGCGTGATTCGGGGTAAATGTTGTAGATGCGGATTTGTGTACCAGTGGGCTGACTTCTTTAAAAGTGTTAGAACAATCGAGGAGGGCGAGAAAACAACAAGATACCCACCCTCATTAACCGCTGATGCAAACAAGTCTGTATCCTGAAAAGTGTCTCCTGAGAAAGTGACAAAATGCAAGTACATGTATATTAGCAATGGTTTTGCATACGTAAGCAAGTGTAACTACTTCAATATTAAAACTCGGCAATAGAAAGGTTCCAAGAAAACTTAGTGAAGAGCAGATGATATAGAAATGGAGAATCAGTCAGCATCTACTGGACTCTCATACTAACGAAAATGAAACTCTTCTGAAACGAATGATCACTGGAGATGGAACATGGATTCATCACTTCCAGCCTCGATCTACCATATTTCGGAATCGGGGCAAAAACTTGATAGTGTCCCCCCCCCCCCTCCTCTCCCACAAACGTTTGAGACAGGACGTCAGAAATTTAAAAAAAATCGTTGTGTTATATATAAAACATATATGTTCGAGGAAATGTAAGACATGTTATTTGGTCTTAAGTGCGCCAAAGTGCAGTGCCACGCCTCTTTACACAGAATTCTTCCATCGCATGTCATTGTATTTCGCTCTGTAGAATTGAGATGCATGCACTGTGTAATGGAAGCTATCAGATCTATATTCAGGACAGTGGAAATTAAATTGTCCTGTGGTGCCTCTCCTGCTTCCAGTCGGCCGGTTTGACATCCCCCCCCCCCCTCCCCTTACAAAAAATTCACAGTTAATAGTGGGTGGGATTAATTGTGAGCAGGAAAAGAATAACTACTCAGAAAATTTGCACTCTTTATTACCTATTGGCTAATAACTTTCTATTTTATGTGACATAAAATTAAATATAGGAAACATAAAATCAGTAAAGACGAGAGACAAGCGAGACAGTACCCATTTCTTCAATCCTTAGGCCCCTGTATTTTTTTCTTTTTAATCTTGCTACAGCTTTACACGGCGTGCATTCCTTTCTGCGAACGAATCTACTACTTCATCAAAGCTCGTAAAACGTTTTGCTACATGAAAAATAAAAATGTCTTTGTCTGATACTGAAGAAGCTGTTAAGACAAGTAGTACCCAAGACTGGTGTGGTTTCTCGATTTGATTACATCAATTTTGTAACTGCCTGCTAGATAAAACGAAATAGGCCTGCCTAATATTGCAGCAGTTGTAACACGCGCCAAATAACCGATACTGTTTTGGCATAAATGGCCATTTTTATCTACCTCATTTATATAAATAATACGACAGAATGTAATTCACGAAGTTCCAACATCAAATGCCTATTAGGCCTACTACAAGCAAAAAGTTTTATGTTAGGAAATAGTTTTATATTTCATTCATGTGCTCCAGTTTCTCAAGCATGAGATAGAAAAATAGTAGTAGTAGTAGTAGTAGTCGTAGTAATAGTAGTAGTAGTGGTAGTACGAAATCTTTGTATGAATTCGGAATCGTCAAATTCTTCCACATAATTTGTGTGATGTTCCCGTTTTTTCTCCTTCCTCGTGCTAAAAAAAAATCTTCTCATAACTAATCTGTACCTATTCCTGTCACCATCAAACCTTATTCTCCAGTTAACTTCATTAACCCTCCCAGAATCACCGGTTTAGTTATTTCGCATTTATTCTATCCTTAGGCGTTGTTACGTGTTGGTACAACGCGTTTCCGCACTATTCCGAGAATAGAACTTAAGCGGCTGCTAACCGGGAACTGTACATCTGGCCCTTTGTAATGTAGCGATCTGGCAAAAATTTTCTGTCAAAATTTCATTTCTTGGGTATACCGAGAAGATAATATGTAATATTTCTTACCTGTTATTCCTGTTAGTCGTTTATTTCCACTCTGGTAGCCTGAATCTACGACTTTCGATAATAACTGTAACATCACTGATCATTCTCACTCCCAGTCAACCACGTAAACAAACAGCCACTGGCATTCACCCATTCGGGTTTATTCGGCTCAGCTCGTACAGCCCCGTCCCATTTTGACTACGGAAAGTTTTATATTTCTAGATGCGACGAGATCTCCCCTGCCAAAGACATCATGTACAATATACACGCATTCAAAAGTCAACTTATAATTTGTTCAGAAATCAACTTAGAATATGTTCAAAAATGTTTAAAAGCCAACAAGGATGCGTTTCACAATCATACGAATAATCGATAGACCAAAGTGCGCTGGATGCTAGGCGCTTTATGAAATAAGCTTTTTTTTTTTTTTTTTTTCGATAATATGAATTTGGTGCCCCCTGAAATTGCCGCCCGGGTCAGATTCCTCGCTTTCACCTACTCCGCCCTCCCCCCCCCCCCCCTCCACCCGATCTGGCTGAAGCTAGTCACTACAACCAGATAAGAAATTCCAGGGCGTGGAATTTAAAACACCCAGAATCCTCCTCATCCAAAAAGAAATTCTCATAGCTTTTTGGAATTACAGTAGACTATTTGGCTGCATTACTCGATTAACAATAACCAGTGAACACTACAGTGATTTGTTTTTGCAATAGTATGAAGCCTACCATTCGAACCAAACGTCGAAGTCGATTGTTTGAAAGTGTATGATAACTTGCGTCCACATGTCATAATCCACAGCGTGCAAGCTCCTCAGAATCTGCCTTTTGAGGTATCGATGCATTACGCAAACGCTCCCGTCGTTGACCCGTCGGACTGCCATTTATTCCCGCCACTCAAAGATGTGTTTAAATGTTGTCAGTTCGAAGGAAGCGGAACATACGTGTCTTGATCTTCAACATTTTTTCCTTTCAAGATATCAGAAAGATTGTACAAATATGCACCAAATACGTTGAAAACAAGAATGACTGACATTGTATTAAATTATAAAAAAATTGTCCAAGTGCGGGTAGGACTCGCTCTCTGAGTGTTCCGTACAAGCTTAGTTATGTTTATAGACATTTCATCCATCTCGGGAATCGGGAATCTCGGCGATTTTTGTCTGCTATCGATATTGGCAGGATAGCTGTCCTGCAAATTTCAAAGTTTTTGAGAGGATTTTTTACATGTGATGTAATTACAAATTGACAATTTTCGGATTGAATCTTTTACTTGTACTGAAAAATCTTGCTTCATGATTCTAGGTCACAAGGAAGTACCCTGGGGACTGTAGACCTTAGTGTGTGATATACAGTTCAACTCGATCCGTCCAGCCGTTCCTGAGAAAACTTTGTCTCAACAAACGGAGAAACATACAACAGATGATAAATATTTCTGTCCTGTGATACAATCACACATTTATAATTTTCGGATTTTTCCTTTACGTGAACTGTGAAATCTTGCTTCTTGTAAATTTTATGATTGTACTTCAGCGAGAAGTATCCTATAGGTTTTGACGAGTGAGTTTGCGAGTATTAAAATGCGACATAAATGGCCGTATCTTCTAATTACATTGACTTAGAAGCGTAAATGCGTTTCTCCACCAAGGCACCATCTATCATAATACGCGACACAAACTTGATACGTCTGCTCGTCGTGAGAGAAAGGGGTCTGAACCGTCGGACAGACAGAACAAGACATACAGACAACAAAGCGATAATGTAATTTTTGCGTTTTTATCGACTGAGGTACGAAACCCTAAAAATTAATGGATCACTTTCATATATTTTGTTTACCATATGTGAATACAAACGTTTTCTATAATAATTTTTATTGCTGCTTCATGGGTATTAAGGAAAAGAGGTACATAAATTACGCAATAATGACTTACAGAACAATTTACCTTATCAATCTTGCTATGGCATACGGTGTGAGAAACGTCAACCTTCTGCATATCTGCATATTTTAACAGTTATGTTCCATTGAAGTTATCTTGTTAGTTATTTTTCTTTTTCCTTCATGTTCCTTTCCTATCCTCCCTTTACTTTCATTTTACAATACGTTTCTGAATATAGCTTTCACTTAATTTATGAGCCCTTCATAACTGTTTGTCAGCATCACAATTGCCAGATAGAAAACTTTTCCTAACACTTTCATTTCATTTATTCATCGTCAACAGAAACATCACAAGGGGTAATTCGACATTAGCTTGGTAGTAATGGATTTCGCTTCATATTCATTTCATTATCAGTTACACTCATATGATAACAGTAAATATTATGCAATGGAGGCTGTATCAGTATGTAGGGCGATTTAGCAGCTCATCCTTATGGGTTTTATGCAACCCACAATCCCTTCAAGTACCAAGTGTAAGAAATTCATATTATCTCCCTCGCTTTGCACAAACTGTTAGTCCTACAGGAAAAATGAACAGTATCTTTTTGTAAGAAATTTAATGTAGTTAATTTTGTACTGAGATACGTTTTTTGGTATAGGCTGTAATTTTTGAACTATTCAAGAAAAATTTACAAAAATGACCCTAAAACGCGTTTTTCGTGAGTAACTCGAAAACCGTAGCCTCCACCGTAAACGTACCCCAGTATAAATTTTAACTGCATTAAATTTCCTACGAAAATTACCTGTTCATTTTTCTGTAGCACTAATAGTGAGTGACAGAATTTGAAAACCTGGAGCATAGTTTTTGAAGGCGTTGTGGGTTACGTAAAACCCTTATGTATGAGCAGCTGAATACCCTGCGTATCTCAGATGAAAGCTAAATCGAATTCTTTGTGCCTAATGCTAATGATAATAACCTCTACAACTTATTTCTTTACCTTATAGTATTTACCTACTTTATTTGTGTTTTCACTGGAAGTGTCAGTTGAACGTCTGTCGTATAATGAAAGCGAATTTCCTTTCATCTACTTGAAGTACTAACTGATCACTACTTTTAAACAGCCATATGTCAGAATTAGTAGAAGTCAGAAGTGTTTGGACAAACAATCTAAGTGCTTCAGATTCTGCCTCAGTTTATCAACAAAATTTTTTTCTGACAAGGAAACTGTGTTATGTCAGTCTTTCTTGAATGTGATCTTTAGCTTCCTACGGTTGGGATGTCTCAGTATTCTGAGGGAAGAGCAGTATTTGTGTATACGAAATATTTAAATGATTACTCCCTACTTTCGGAAGGAAATGTAGGTGGCGGAGCTAATAGACCCTTGTTTTCACATTTGTCATTGAAAAGATGAAAGAAAACATGGACAATAATGAAATATATTAACCGAACAGGTAGATAAGCTTACCAAAGCATCATTCAAATTCTAATAATGAATGAAGTCTGACTCGTTTAGAAGGGCATTGCCTGTTCCACAAAATTTCGGGCGTGCAGCCACATAAATTCAACTTCTTCTTCTAATATTTCGGCTGAATACCTTCCAGCCATCTTCAGAGTGAGTCGAAGTAACTGACAGATCTGTGGCCGCATGCGGAGTGGTTCGGTCCGCGTGTTTAAAAGGACGGAGCAAGTGCTGGAGCGTCAGTCATCTCGGCTCACTCTGAAGATGGCTGGACGGTTTCGGCGGAAATATTAGAAGAAGCTGAATTTATGCGGATACACGCCCGAAATTTTATGCAATAGTCTTTGCGCCGCGAAAATATGAAGAGCATTGCCTGTGTTCGTAGCTGACAACGTAAATGTCGGAAGGCAGTGATTGTGCCGTGAGGGGTAACATTGTGTGATGAGATGATTCGTAAGTAGAGAATCAGCAAAAGTGGTTTTCGTTAAATGACTTACTTAAGCTAACGACAGTTAATTTACGATTTTAACTTTAGCTAAAGTGAAATTACATTACTGGTTTGAGCTGTCGACCATTCATACTAAATGAAAACTCCTTCTTACGGATATCGTCTTAATTCTTCAACATTTTCGAGTGCTCCAATGAACTGCACAGAATTAAGACACAACTCTAGTTAAAATGTAGATTACGAGATAAAAAAGCTGTACAACAAATGCTTTTAGTTGTAAGACCACATGTACTGTTCCTTTTCCTCTTTTTACTTCTTATTAAAATTAATTCTGTGTAAATAATTTACGGGAATGAAACCTGGTGTGCCTTCGACAACCACCGATACTTCGACTGGTGCACACCCTGCCATTTTCAAGGCACAAACGGAACGAGAGAATTTAAAATTTCGTTAGGCTGAGTACAAGTTGAAAGATAACACTCACTACATCATGAACACCAACGCCACTGCAGCATCAAAAATAACCAACGTCAGAAGCTATTATCAGTAATTAGTAGCAGCAAATGGGCGAGACAGCGTTAAATTTGTCCCTCCGTTGTTTGACCAAAGAGAGAGAGGATTACATGCGGAGTTTACGTAAACACCTCACACTATTTTTACAGTCATCTGCTAATTTAATTTCGGTTGCTTTCTTAATAACACTTTCTCAATAGCTGCATGTGCATGCCAGCATATCCATGTTGTCGTATTATATAGAATGGCCGGTGCCAAGGCAGTGTTCTGCACTGGCAGATTTTCTCAGCTCTTGTATGTTCAGTATGTCGGTCGTACGCGGTATTGATGGTCTGAACAATATATGACATACCCACAGCGGCAAGAAATACGGAGCCCAGACTGGCTCTAATCTTAGATGGTGGTCGAAAAACACATTTCAAATCATGTTGCTGCAGAATACGACCAGTCCTGTTGGACATGATAACTGCGTAAGGCAAGAAGGCCGTAGATTTTGGTGCCACCTCATTATTACTGTCACTCACCCGATTCATGGTTTGTCGATAGCGCTATACAGGTATCATCTGTCTTACACTGCAGCTATTCTGACGAGAGGTGATGTCGGGGGTTAATTCAGCTGACAAATTTTAAGAGTTTTCAGTTTCCTTGCACAGACTTCTTTCGTTGATTAGTGCTTGAAAATGACGGGGTGTGCATCTGGCGAAATGTCAACACTGTCGAAGACGTCACCAGGCTTCATTTCCGCTGCTTACTTGAAGATTTTATACTCCGATAGCAGTTTCACAGTGGTGTCTTGTACTTAAATTGTCTTCAGTATAATACACAATAACAAGTGATTCGAGAAGCTGTTTTTTTTTTCTTTTTTCTTTTTGGATTGATTCGACAATGATACAGTCATCTCCCACATTTCACAATTACCATTTTTTACAGTTCATGTTGACGAAACTGTCATCCTACTACAGCTATCGTTCCCACTCATTTTCACCTACACAGACTCTCACCTCTCAGCCCTTGTGTTGTGCACGATATATTTTTTATTTTCAGGTTTGACTGGCATTTTTAAGATCTTTGCAGAAAAAATTACTGTAGTAAGTTTGAAGAGCCTGCAATCGCCTGTGGACAGTAGCGTTGTGGTAGTGTGGCACGCCCTTGCCCCCCTCCCCCCTCCCCCCCCCACATCCCCCACACCCCCCACACCCCTGCCCGGTGTATCCGAAATTCAGCGACTGACCGACTGCCGAGCTGGTGTGTCTGTTGGGTGATTCCACCGCTGACAGGCGAGCTCAGCGTGGCTAGTGTTCTGTTTGTCTCCGCACCCACAATGTGGCGATTCCATCGTCCCAGATCGGTGAAGATGTTGTTTAAGACGTCCATGATTGCATTTTAGCAGCACCACTGTTGAGAAAAGCCTTCGTGCTCCGTTTCTCGTTGTTTAGTAATGAAATGCTGGACTGTATGTGTATTCTTCACTACAGGGATATCCTCAGGTTGTGTTAGATGCTTTACATTCGCAGCGCCTTTTGATTCTTAACGCCTCCTTGTATGGGACTACGAGACCTGAGCGCGGAATCTTATCGCTCTCATGGTTACCTATTGTAATTCGTTCTTCCGTAAACTTGTCAGCCATTTTACTTCCAAGAAGACCTTGGAGGTATTTTATCCATACAAGAAATAACTCCGCTGTTGCTCTCTTAAACGTATTACTCGTGATGGATTACGTTATGCACCAGGGGGTGTTATGATATTCTTTGTGGTGGTAATTCAGTACTTGTACTAGTGCCTGAGAATACTATAGCATAGTAGTCATAGCATCATTTTATCACATTAACTTCATAGGTACCAATACTGTTAGTAGTTATACTGTCATAATCGATGTATCCGTGGCTAGTTCATATTATCCTACATCTAAATGGTTCAAATGGCTCTGAGCACTATGAGACTTAACATCAGTCCCAGAGAACTTAGAATTACTTAAACCTAACTAACCTAAGGACATCACACACATCCATGCCCGAGGCAGGATGCGAATCTGCGACCGTAACGGTCGCGCGGTTCCGGACTGAAGCGCCTAGAACCGCGGCCGGCCTATCCTACATCTACTGAGGCCAAGTTTGCACATGCACAGCCAGCACCCGTTGCACCATTTGACTCATGTGCGCAGAGATAGATAAAAAATGGAAACACCAAAACATATTACCAAGCCCAGTACCCTGCACGAAAACCGTTGGCATTCATAACAGCTTCCAGTCGTTTCGGAATAAATAAATGCGGGTCTTGTATGGTTTCCAAGGGAACATTATACCACTCTACTTGCAAAATAGTGGCAAGCTCAGGTAACGATGAGGAGGTGGATAGGGATCACAGATCCTTCTTTCCAGTAGAACCTGGGTTCGAGTCCGGGAATGGGCACCGCCATTTTTAAGCAAATCCAAGCGCATCTGGTAGTATAATTATGTTAGGGGGGTGCACTTGGTCTTTCCGTCCAGAAAGACCCGGGTTCGAGTCCTGGAGAGAGTATCGCCATTTTTAATTTCCCACTAATTCGACCGCATGTGTGAGAATACAGTTACGGATCGGGACGCATATGTTTTGCTTGGTTTAATATGACACCTCTGTGTAATACATATGTCGCCTTTGTAGGAGAGTGTGTTACGGAAACACAAGTAGTTTACAGGGGGAGGGGGAGGGTTAAAAGTGAATGCAGCCAGAGCATAATTTTTAAGCTTTTCTGGGTCTTGAGTGACCCGGTACTCCCCCTACTTACATAATTAGGACCTATCTTTACTTAATTTTTCCAACCGAAATAAATAAAGTACACTAAGCTCACCTTCCTTTCCTACGTCTGGACAGTTTACATGTGTTCGGGGGTGCACTTGGGCTTTCCATCCAGTAGAACCAGGGTTCAAGTTCCAGAAAGGGCACGGCCATTTTTAATTTCCTGTCAATGTCAGCGCCCCTGGTGATATAATTGTTTTGGAGGGGGAGGAGTGCAGTTGGGCTTTCCGTCCAGGAGGAACTGGATCCGTGTCCCAGAAATGGTTCTGTCATTTTTAATTTCCCGCCAGTTCCCAGGTAAGGATAGGGGTGGGATGTCAATACAGTCCTTAGGCAAAGGAATTCCTACCAAAATTCGATTTTTCCACAGAAATTCAAAATTCCCCCCAATAGGGTATGTAGTGGAGTGGGGGGGGGGATGAGTGGGACGAGGGGAGGGGATTTGGAGCATATGTGCAGACTGAGAGAAACGCATGACGTCATCTGGGAGCAGGGTTGGACGTGGTCTGGAGTGGGGTGGGCAAGGTTTGAGGGGAATTAATTGATCAAATTAATTAATTTGCATGTTGCTGTTGTGGTCTTCAGTCCTGATACTGGTTTGATGCAGCTCTCCATGCTACTCTATCCTGTGCAAGCCTCTTCATCTCCCAGTACCTACCGCAACCTACATCCTTCTGAATCTGCTTAGTGTATTCATCTCTTGGTCTCCCCCTACGATTTTTACCCTCCACGCTGCCCTCCAATACTAAATTGGTGATCCCTTGATGCCTCACAACATGTCCTACCAACCGATCCCTTCTTCTAGTCAAGTTGTGCCACAAACTTCTCTTCTCCCCAATCCTATTCAATACTTCCTCATTAGTTATGTGAACTACCCATCTAATCTTCAGCATTCTTCTGTAGCACCACATTTCGAAAGCTTCTATTCTCTTCTTTTCCAAACTATTTATCGTTCATGTTTCACTTCCATACACAGCTACACTCCATACAAATACTTTCAGAAATGACTTCCTGACACTTAAATCTATACTCGATGTCAACAAATTTCTCTTCTTCAGAAACGCTTTCCTTGCCATTGCCAGTCTACGTTTTATATCTTCTCTACTTCGACCATCATCAGTTAGTTTGCTCCCCAAATAGCAAAACTCCTTTACAACTTTAAGTGTCTCATTTCCTAATCTAATTCCCTCAGCATCACCTGACTTAATTCGACTACATTCCATTATCCTCGTTTTGCTTTTGTTGATGTTCATCTTATATCCTCCTTTCAAGACACTATCCATTCCGTTCAATTGCTCTTCCAAGTCCTTTGCTGTCTCTGACAGAATTACAATGTCGTCGGCGAACCTCAAAGTTTTTATTTCTTCTCCATGGATTTTAATAACTACTCCGAATTTTTCTTTTATATCCTTCACTGCTTGCTCAATATACAGATTGAATAACATCAGAAATAGGCTACAGCCATGTCTCACTCCCTTCCCAACCACTGCTTCCCTTTCATACCCCTCGATTCTTATAGCTGCCATCTGGTTTCTGTACAAATTGTAAATAGCCTTTCGTTCCCTGTATTTTACCCCTGCCACCTTCAGAATTTGAAAGAGAGTATTCCAGTCAACATTGTCAAAAGCTTTCTCTAAGTCTACAAATGCTAGAAACGTAGGTTTGCCCTTCCTTAATCTAGCTTCTAAGATGAGTCGTAGGATCACTATTCCCTCACGTGTTCCAACATTTCTACGGACTCCAAAATAATGTCCCCGAGGTCGGCTTATACTAGTTTTTCCATTCTTCTGTAAAGAATTCGCGTTAGTATTTTGCAGCTTTGACTTACTAAACTGATAGTTCAGTTATTTTCACATCTTTCAACACCTGCTTTCTTTTGGATTGGAATTATTATATTCTTCTTGAAGTCTGAAGGTATTTCGCCTGTTTCATACCTCTTGCTCACCAGATGGTAGAGTTTTGTCAGGACTGGCTCTCCCAAGGCCGTCAGTAGTTCCAATGGAATGTTGTCTACTCCGGGGTCCTTGTTTCGACTCAGGTCTTTCAGTGCTCTGTCAAACTCTTTACGCAGTATCGTATCTCCCATTTCATATTCATCTACATCCTCTTCCATTTCCATAATATTGTCCTCAAGTACATCGACCTTGTATAGACTTTCTATATACTCCTTCCACCTTTCTACTTTCCCTTCTTTGCTTAGAACTGGGTTTCCATCTGAGCTCTTGATGTTCATGCAAGTGGTTGTCTTATCTCCAAAGGTCTCTTTAATTTTCCTGTACGCAGTATCTATCTTACCCCTAGTGAGATAAGCCCCTACATGCTTGCATTTGTCCTCTAGCCATGCCTGCTTAGCCATTTTGCACTTCCTGTCGATCTCATTTTTGAGACGTTTGTATTCCTTTTTGCCTGCTTCATTTACTGCATTTTTATATTTTCTCCTTTCATCAATTAAACTTCACTAATTCCCACTATATCTAAATTTAACCTATCCATTTCCCTTTTTAAATTTTCTAACCTACCTGCCCGATTAAGGGATCTGACATTCCACGCTCCGATCCGTAGAACGCCAGTTTTCTTTATCCTGATAACGACATCCTCTTGAGTAGTCCCCGCCCAGAGATCCGAATGGGGGACTATTTTACATCCGGAATATTTTACCCAAGAGGACGTCATCATCATTTAATCATACAGTAAAGCTGCATGCCCTCGGGAAAAATTACGGCCGTAGTTTCCCCTTGCTTTCAGCAGTTCGCAGTGCCAGCACAGCAAGGCCGTTTTGGTTAGTGTTACAAGGCCAGATGAGTCAATCATCCAGACTGTTGCCCTTGCAACTACTGAAAAGGCTGCTGCCCCTCTTCAGGAACCACACGTTTGTCTGGCCTCTTAACAGACACCCCTCCGTTGTGGTTGCACCTACGGTACGGCTATCTGTATCGCTGAGGCACGCAAGCCTCCCCACCAACGGCAAGGTCCATGGTTCATGGGGTGATTAATTTGCATATCAATTTGAAATCAAAATTGGAGTCATAGACCTATTACGCTGTTACTTCCGACGTAGTTACTTTCTTTCATTGATCAGTACTTCTTTGGCACCACATTTTCCTCTTTTGGGCATCTGCATCCCCGATGGGTGATTTTACAATTCCTAACTTAATGGGTCTCCCTTCTTGTCGTTTTGGTGCTGACAGCGTTCATGAGTGTGACATTTGATTATATTGTGAGTATTTTAGGTGTCACCTATTGGTTCTCGTCACAATTCTCTTCAATGATCGTTTTCACGATCACTCAACACACACTTTTGTCCGCTTTGGGACTTAGCAGATGATGTTCTTCCGCATTTTCTGTATGCGCTATAAATCTTCGATACGGTGCCTCATGAAGCACGAAAAGCTTCTGCTACCTTGGTTCCGGAAGCACCCACCATACAAGCGCAAACTATTCGCTCACTTCCAAATTCACTTAGCTTCCGAGATAATGCACTCACAACTACGCAGAACGCTGTTTGGTGACGACTGTCACTTGCGACGTACTGAGGACATTTCACAACTGTCGGTCGTGTTGAAAAACACATCAGTGCGATCTGCAGGCGCGGCTGTCATCTGAATTCATGTTCAAGCAAGCATTTCTCGCGAAGTTTCCATATTTTCATCCAACCCCAACACACTGCCTGAATAGAAGATGAAGCACTTAGAAGACATGGTCGGGTGTCAGTAATTTTGTACGCAAACCAGCCAGCGGCAGGTGTAAAAATGATTTGAGTTTCAATTGTCGGTCTCGCGGTTCTAGGCGCGCAGTCCGGAACCGCGCGACTGCCACGGTCGCAGGTTCGAATCCTGCCTCGGGCATGGATGTGTGTGATGTCCTTAGGTTAGTTAGGTTTAAGTAGTTCTAAGTTCTAGGGGACTGATGACCACAGCTGTTAAGTTCAATAGTGCTCAGAGCCATTTGAGCCATTTTTCAATTGTCTGTGACAGGTAGATCGGCCACCAGAGTCGATTGGCGCTGTTTGTGTTAAGTGTTGTTCCCAGGCCTGGTATGTATATAAAGGGCGTGTCAGCGCCTGATGTTGAGCGATTACTGAGAAGGAAGCGGAGATGCCGTGTACTAGGCACCGTTATTAGCACGTGATGTGGTTTGATAGGGGATTCCCTGTGGGTCTCAATTTGGCTGGTTGGTAGAGTTGTGCTGTATCCAGATTTGTGGAGCATTCGGATTTGGCAGTGCCCAAATGTTGGACTGCATGGGAACGTGAGGGCAGGGATACTGGTCTTCAAGGTTCCAGTCAAATAACTACGTCTGACTATCACAAGGGAGGATCACTGTTTTATGCACTAAGTAGATTGTAACCCATCTACATCTGCGTCTGACATTCAATAACTATCAATGGCCTCCCTGTAAGATTCTGTTCAGCTGCGTCATTGGTCGGACTGGCAGTAGATGGCTAGAGATTACCATCCCATGCATAGGCTACCGTTAACACCACGATAAAAAAATCTGGAATGGTGCCTTGACCAGGAAGCATAGACTGCTGGTGAATCACGTGGCATTGTGTTGAACGACGAACCGCGGTTCTGAACTAACCCAGATCACCATAAGTGGGGACTATGGTGGCGACTTGGAGGAGGTTCCAGTCCTCCAATGTTTTGGAGAGGCACAATTGTGCTACATTTGTGGTCGTGATGTGAAGATCATTGGGTATGGCTTCTGGTCGTGGCTGGTAGTGACTGAGGGAACTCTGATATCATAATGGTACGTCACGGAAATCCAGCGTCGTTGTATGTTACCTCTCACGCGACAGTACCGTGGTGCTTTCAGCAGGACGATGCTCGCCCACAAATGGCATGTTTTTCTGTAAATTGTCTCTGTGGTGCTGAGATATTGCCGGGACCACTAAGATCCTTATATCTGTCCTCGTGTAGGACCAGTTCTGGCGTCAACTCAGTACCAGTATTAGAAATGTCAAGGACGACTTACAACAGTTATGGGCCGGTTTGCCTCAAGAGAATACACACCGGTCTTATGACACCCTTCCCAAACGAATCACTGTATGCATCTTGGCCAGAGTGGGTGGAACGTCATACTGATATGTGGGCCCGTACTGCCAAGTCCTTTATAAATTTGATTCGGTATTGTAATCACTGCAGTAACACCACATGCCATCTCAACTCAGTGAAGTTTCATTTAGTGTCCTCCTTCCCTTCTTGGTGCTTAAATTTTTCATATCGGGTGGTATATATATGTTCTTTTACGTAAACGACGAAGACTCCAGATTGCTTATTCAGATGGTACAGGCAAATATGATTGACACAATGTCAGTGTCCTCTGAAAAGAAAGTGTATTGACTAACGCGCTCGTTAGTAAAGTATCACTTGAGAATGGCATAATAGGCTATCACAAGTGACTGGCTTTGTTAAAGATTCGCTCTTCGTTGCTGGTGGCGAAGTGTGGTGGATTGTGAACCAACAACGGCAGGCACACTTGCTGCCGAAACGTCAAGAAAACCATTAAACTAACGTCATCCGAAGTTGCCGAGCAGAAACCACAAGGCAATACGTCAAAAACTTAGCATAAGAGAATATTCAGTCTTTGTACTTTTTGCTAGTTAATTGTAATCAAAACAATTTAGATTTTTCTTGAAATTGGTGTCATACAGGTCAGGTCTGGTGTTAGAACCGTTTTATGATTGATTTAATGAAATAGTTTAATTTGATTTATAATTTATGTGGTGATGTATCAGTATTTAAAATGTAAGTAAACCGTTACACGTTATCATAACCTACTTTTGGTACCAGATAATTCATAACAGAGCAAAGGAGGAGCGATGTTTTCGAACCTAAGAGCACATTATTTTAAATTATCTGAACATTTAGAAAAAGCGTAGAAAGGACAAAGCCACTTCAGAAGAAACGAAAGAGAAGTACTTATAAAACGTCCAGACTTAAAAAGGAAAAAGTTGAAGAAAGATTAGGAAACAGTATATATAGAAAATAGAAGACCAGCCACTCAGGTCAGTGGAGCGTCCTCACCAGAGCCTTATTTAGGTTCATACAGATCCCCATGAACTTCAGGAAAAAAGGCAGTGAAAAGAGTGATAAAGCTACTTCCAAACATATGCTGTTGCGAAGAAATTAACTGAATTTTTAAGCGAACACAAAAAATGTAATCTGAATCTCAACATTTGTGATGAAGACAAGCAAAGAGAAAAATTTTTACAACGTAAGTTACAACATAAGTTATCAGGTTCCTAGTACAATGGATACAACATTAGTTGAAGATCCTGAGACTAAGAGGCATACAGTTTTGCAGAAATTTAAGTGGTAATCTCCGTTAAGGAAGCTTCTTGGCAGGTTATGGTAGTTACTAAAATGGGATGCATAAAAAGGGACTGCTCTTTATGCACTACGACGAAAACTTGTTTTGGTGGTTTCTGATGCATCTAGAAATATAAGTGGCTGTAGATATTGTGCTAATTTTGATCGTCTGGTGGATTCACTGAAAAATAACACAGAAAAGAGCATTTTTCAAGAGGTAAGATATTACTGGAACACGTTATCTCCGATTTGAAAAACTAATTCTGCGTGTTGAATTCATGTATGAAGTGTGAAAATTGTAGTCCTACGTCACAATACTGGTTAAACGATAAACTGGACTACGATACAGAAGTCAAATGGAAACAATGGACTGATTTTTATAGACAACCAAAACTTGTAGAAGTTAATTGTCCCATTGTTGATGTAGTGTCAGTAACTGCTAAGATAATTATTAAATATAAATTTCACTGCTTCATGAAAACATCAAAATCTGATGAATTAGAATGAAGAAAGTGAAATGGATCTCGAGAAACGGAGGGCTACATATATACTTTGGAGGAAATTTTTCTCTTACTGTGTAAGACGAAATTCAGATTGCTCATTCATTACAAGAGCAAGTGATAGTTTGTGTTGCAAGATAACTCATCTTAATTTTCCTCTGAAACATACAAAATATCAAAAAAATCATAAGAAAAACCACAAAGTTTTCAAATTGTGTAATTTATGTTTATGTTTCAGTTTTGTAAAGTATAAATAACAACACAATTTGCACGAGTTCTACACTGAACCATAAAGAACTAGAGTTTTTAACATTTAACTAAGTAAAATTTCAATTTTTAGGTTCAATTATTGCATGACTAAATCAGTTCACCGTTCATGTAGATGTAAAAAAGTAGATTAGTAGGTCAAATCATTCACAGGGGCTTTGGATCAGGACACACATATACGGTAATAGGTGCTGTTCACGTGGCCTTATGAAACCTTTAATTTTGTGGTATAAATATAATTTTAAAAACAGATTTCTTTTTTGAGTTGTATTTAATACTGCACAGTCAGTCAGCTGTCTGAGTCATTATTCACCATTTAGAAAAGAAATATTAGTGTAATGTGTAATTAGCCCATCGAAAATGAATTCACATTCAAATTGTCCCTTAAGTATTTGGAATGTCTCATAAATCGTCATAAAATTGGAGAGGACAACACTTATCCTTAATAGCTTCCTGTAAGTCACTTGTGTACCTGTATTATTGGACTAAAAATAAGCCCCTGAGGTGGCCTCTGGCCTATGGTTTTCGTAGCACTCTTGACTACTGTCAGTTGTATTGGAGGTGTTGTATGTTGTGAGCGATTAGAGTGGAAACTCGCTGGGTTATTAATTTTCAAGTTTCAACATTTAAAAATATATTATCATAGAGATTCGCGATATCAGTATATCCCACCTGTTCTACAATTTTCGAGGTTAGATTAATAATATATAAAGAAACAATAAGATGCTGTTTTTAATGCTTCAGGTGTTCGACGTAGTCTCCTCACACTTGTGAACAATCCACTGACGTTCATACAACCATGTCTTACAGACAGAAATGTCCTTGTATGGAATGTTGTTCAACTCGTTAATCACATTGGCTTGAACGTAGATTATGCTGCCAAAGCTTCGACCTTTTATGTGAATTTCTGCGCTTTGTCGTTTTGTGATAATAACACTAAGTCTCATCCCCTCAATGATTTTTTTCAGAATTGTACGAGTTTTTCATTTCAGTCAAGACAAGGCGCAAGTACATGCATAATTTTTTTTGTTTGGGAGTCAAAGTGTGTGGCACAAAACTTACACACACATTTTGCTTCCTCAAAGGATTCTGTTTTATGTGGTCTGATGACACTACAATGCTGAAACGGATAAGAAGTAGCAGCCGCAAAGCCAATTGTGCCAGAGATAATGTTCTTATCACACGCGGTGTCAGATAACACGTCTGGTGTGCAGGTTACCAACTTGGGCTATATGTATTCAAGGGCACCCACCGCCTTTCTTCTCTCCTCAAAGGGAACCTTCGAGAATCGATCAGGGTGACCTAGAGGAACTCCTCACACACCTTACGTAGGTGGACTACTGGTACTAAAGGTCATGACGCAGCTCGATACTGGCCATGTGATATGAAATTGGTGGAAAACCCCTCTCAACCGAAGGGAGCATAATAAAATGACGGTAAACCCAGAGGACCATTAAGACTTGAGCCACTCTTATACGTCCTTATAAGTAGCTCAACTATGTGTAGGCCTCTTCATTTGAAATTATTATAAACAATAATTCTATAGGACAGGGTATGGAAATAGTAGCAATGATATAATGAACTACATTTATGGTTTATTATTAACAGTTTTTTGAAATACAGTGATTTACAATTATTTTTTGTTGTTTGTTAAAATTTTTTTCTTTATTTACAAAGCTATTTGTTTCTGATAACATGTCACACTGTTGTTTTACAAAGCTATTTGTTTCTTACATACAATAATTTGCAAAACTAATATTTAAAAAAATTTTTGGTGATGTGTGTACAGAACTTTTTTTCTTACAGGTATACACATCGCTTTTATTTGCAAAGTAATTTTTTTCTAATATCTTATGACTAATGGGTACATTCAATAACACTAAACCTAGTACAGAGAAGAGGAAATTGGATTAAAATCTTCCATTTTGTTTCTATAGATACTTCTTACTCTCTTATTCAGTACTTAATTTTTTTGACTGGTTCTTCTTTCTGATCATTCTATGTATACAGTATTTACAGTCTAATAATTTTTCCTCATCACTATTTCTGTATGCAATGTATATGTGATCGAAATGAGGAGAAACAACAAGGGACGAAGAAAAATCCCACCTACCCACCTGCCCATCCACCCACCTACCTGCACTCATGCACAAAAACACACACACACACACACACACACACACACACACACACACACACACAAACACTAATATGTACAATATTTACATGCACACATACTGTGGAGTTGTGTACATGGTACACAGTATATTCACATATCATGTCGAATAATGTATTGATATAGGTATGAGAAGGCGGCCACTACGCTTTCAGCTAACTAGATTCAACTACTTTTCCAGGTCACACAGCTACCTACATCCCATACAAGTAGATCATTGTAAATGGGAGACTTCTTAAGATTTTTGGCAGGAAAGTGAATAAGGAAGCATATAGTCTTGTATAAAAGCCTTACTAATGCATAAAATATAATTCTTCCTTTTTTGTTTGGTGTATTTTTAATAACATCAAGCGTAATATTTACTTTATAATTTAAATCTGCACCTGAGTTAACTATTTTCTTCTTCAGCCCATAATTTGACAGTCACAAAAAAGGAACATTCTTGAAATCTAGTATGTATCTCGTTTTCTTGCTGTAAAATATCTGTTTTAATAGCTTTAAAATATTAGTTCTAATTCTGCCTGCAGTTCTTCTAGGCGAGAGCATTCAGAGGTTTTAATTTTACCTCATACCTCCTGCATAATACTATTGTTAAATTCCTCCATATCTCCCTGCAACGTACGTTGGCGAGTCTTCTGCTGCACATTCTTGCGAAATTTTTGTGTAGAACTTAAAATTAACAATTCTCGCAAACAACTGTCCTTAAATATTGATATTCCACTAATTTTAAACTCTGAAAATAGCCGTTCTGTCAATACATGTGCAACATCCAGTCCACCACAGTTAAGTAGAATGTAACCATTTTTTTCAGCTAATCCAAATGGGAAGGGAGGTTCATAAAAAAAAAATTTCGGGTACCCTTTAATGTAGTAAACATTCCCTACTCCACTAATTTTTACCGGTACTCCAACATGTGACCAGTTTCCATTGCTGTTTACTGTAAATGCAGATATTTTATATTCCACAGTCATAGTCAGATTTCGCCATACATAGTGTTTAAAGTAATGTGCAGACCTTGCTTGCACATCTGCAATAGTTTCTTTTTCCAGTTGCAACTTATATTCGTCGTTTGTGGCAGTTGTCTTCATCACATACTACAGTTTTCGATTCATGAAACCATTCTCTTTCATTTCCAGGTTCCTTTTTCGTACGCACTACACATTAACTGCACTTAAATATGTACTTTCTTTAACGAATAATGCTCAACTCTGTGTGATACATTTACCCCTTTTTTAGGATTTGTGGAATCATATTGTTTGTAGGCACCGGTAATACTCAGCGATATCCTTATCTAAGTGTATTGTGGAGAAAAATGTAGTGGGTTGAGAGAAACACGTTTCTTCTGGTTTAACATAGCACTTCTGTGTAATACTTAAATCGTCTTCGTTGGAGTCAGTGTTAAGAATCTCCAGCTATTTTACACATAGATAATAAATAGTATACAGACAGAACACAGTTTACAAGGTTTTCTCAGTCTTGAGTGTCTGGAAGGTTTTTGTGCACACCAGTCATTTTTTGGGCATTCTTATTAGCCCAGTCGAAAAACTACAGAACGTTGTTAAAAACCACACGCCAGATGTTCTGTAAGTTTTTTGGTCAACATGAATGAGATTGGGTCAGTAAAAAACAATTAAACATCTTGCAAAGGGTGAAACACACGAACAATTTGTAATTGTGTACTGTAGTCTCTAACCTGGTAGTACCATTTTCCTTAGCCAACGAGGACATAAAAGTTCCTCATCTGAACAGCACGTTGCAAGGCATCCCACATATGCTCAATAATGTTCATGAATGGGGAATTTGGTGGACAGCGGAAGTGTTTAAACTCAGAAGATTGTTCCTGGCGCCACTCTGTAGCAATTCTGGACGTTGGGGTGACGCATTGTCCTGCTGGAACTGCCCAAGTTCGTCGGAATGCACAATGGACATGAATGGATGCAGGTGATCAGACAGGATCACCTGTCAGAGTCGTATCTAGACGTATCAGGGGTCGCATATCACTCCAACTGCACACTCCCTTGCACCATTACAGAGCCTCCACCAGCTTGAACAGTCCCCAGCTGCATGCAGGGTAATTGGATTCAAGAAGTTGTCTCCGTACCCGCACACTTTGATCCACTTGATGGACTCAAAAACGAGACGCGTCCTATCAGCCAACATGTTTTCAGTCATTAACACTCCAATGTCGGTGTTGATGGGCCAAGACGAGGCGTAAAGCTATGTGTCGTGCAGTCATCAAGGGTACACGAGTGGCTCTTGGGATCCAAAAGCCGATATTGATGATGTTTGGTTGAATGGTTCGGACGTTGACACTTGTTGATGGCCCAGCATTGAAATGTGTCGCAATTTGCGGAAGGGTTGCACTTCTGTCGCGTTGAATGATGCTCTTCAGTCGTCGTTAGTCCCGTTCTTGCAGGATCGTTTTCTGGACGCAGCGATCTCGGAGATTTGATGTTTTACCAGATTCCTGATATTCACGGAACGCTCTTGAAATGGTCGTACTGGAAAATCCACACTTCATAGCTATCTCGGAGATGCTGTGTCCTGTCGTCGTCCGCCGACTGTAATACCAAGTTCAGACTCACTTAAATCTTGATAACCTGCCGTTGTAGCAGCAGTAACCGATCTAACAACTGTGCCAGACACTTGTTTTATGTAGGCGCTGCCGACCGCAGCGCCGTATTCTGCATGATTACATATCTCTGTATTTGAATACGCATGCGTATACCAGTTTCTTTGCCTCTTCAGGTGATATCCATATGTTGATTACCAATAACTTTTCTCATGCCTGAGTCTGTGATTTGACATATAAATTTGTTATATACTGACGTGGATCCATTTTCAGACACTACCCACTACTCAGATCAAGTGGACCAACTTCCAGAACCTACCCTGGAGCTGCAGTAGGATGCATCCACATTCGGATGTTACTCATACTTAATACATGTGGATTCATTTTCGGACTCTCGCTTGGACGTAACGTATCGCAACCATAGTGCTAGTGGTACAACCACGGGACGTTACGCAGGCTTTCCGTGGATCCATGCCGTACAATATTTCTTGCGTATTGCAGCTGCATCCACCTTCAGACGTCTTTTGTGCTCCCTATCCCCTGAACCTACGCCGATGTGGGAAGCGTTACCAATGACTCGAAAAAAAATGCAGATCATCCACATTTTTAAGAACGGTCGTCGTACATATGTACAAAACTATAGATCTGTATCTCTGGCAGTGATCTGTTACAGAATTTTGGAACATGTTTTATGTTCACGAATTATGACATTTCTGGAGACTGAAAGTCCCCTCTGTAGCAACGATATGGGTTCTGAAAACAAGTATCATACGAAATACAGCTCGTTATGTTCGTTCACAAGACCCAGAAAGCAGAAGACACAGACGCCCAGGCAGATTCTGTGTTCCTTGACTTCCGTAAGACATTCGATACAGTGCCGCACTGCTGACTATTGAAAAAAATACGAGCGTACGGAATATCAGACGTAAAATAACTTCAGAGAGATGTTCTCTGGAACGACATAGTTTTATTTTATTAAAGCACCTACCCCTGGGTTTCAGGCAGGATACTCTGTTTCTTACGTTTGTCAGATGCTATTTCAATATAGCTAGAGATCCTCTACAATTCTATTCGAGTTTAGGGGGAATAACCAAATGCATTGAGGCGTGAATAGTAATTTGGATTAAGGAGGGAGGTATGCTATGGTAGTCTGTGCAGTTGCGCAAAGCCACAGTGCCAGGGTGGCGTAGTGGTTAGCACATGTGTCTAGTGAGCAGGTGTGCTGGGTTCGAATACCGGTTGTATACTTTTAAGCATTTTCATATGCACACATACTTCGCACACACAACAGCATGCTAAAAAGTAATGCCTCCGAATTTTTTATGCAGAAACTCTTAATTATCATTATCAACATTCTACCTCTTTATTCTTCATGTCTACATATTTTCAGCCTTCGTTAGAAGGCACTGAATTGTAGTGCGTAACGTGGCTGCGTGTGATGTAACTATGTCGGTGCTTGAGACAGCGTCCGGTCATCGAGTTTCAAATTCGAAGAGTTCGTCCACACATGGAGCGTCTTCCCCTTCATCTTGACAATGGTAGACCACACACGAGCGCTACGACATCTGCAGCAATCCGACCTCTTGGGTTCATTGTCATCGATCATCCTCCATAGAGCCCCAAACTGGCCCCATTCGATTACCATCTGTTTCCCAAACTGCAAGAACATCTTAGAAGACTTCAATCTGATAGTGATAAAGCAAAGATTATATTGTAGCTCCCTCAACGAAATTAAACATTCTGAAGTGACGATATCAACAAACTGATCCCTCTTTGGGAGAAATGTGTTCGCCGCGAGGGTGACTATGTTGAGAAATAAATATGTAGATCTAAGTAATAAAGGCGTAGAATGTTAGTAACGTCCGTTTTACTAAAAAAGCCTTACGAGTTTTCGCAAAAAAAAAAAAAAAATCGGGGGCATTGCTTTTCAGTTTGCCCACCTGTTAAGAGAAAGTGACAAAATATTTAAGGAAAGTGATTGAAAACACAGATAACTGAAAAATATCTTGCTACACCTAGCAGTCGGCCGCCACCATTCCCACTGATTTTATCTGAAACCTTTTATGCACCCTGATGGAATGGGCTTATAATATTACGGCGAGCCCAGGCGTAGTGTAGCGATAAGCGTCGGTGACTACCGTGCTGTGATTTGCCAGTTCAAACCTGACCACCCTCGGTTACTTGTATTTATCGTTTCTGGAATGTTCCTGAAACATGTCATATTTCTAATGTTGTCATATTCTTGAATATTCAATATTTCTGTAGGTACGTGCACTCTGGAATATTCGATGTTAGTGTAAACAGCTGCACCTTCCGTCCAGGAGCTCATTTCCGTTCTGGGTGTACGATGATGTCAGAAATAAACATGCTTTCACCCTTACAAGTGTTGTACTTTACTGACGATCGAGCCTTCGGATCTGGTCTTGGGTGTGGTTTCGACGTGACACTGTCTGGTGGAGACGCCAGGTACTTCAAAACTTCTTAATCACTGTGAGTCCAATTAGGCAACGAAAAAGCTATCATCTACACGGACAGGTACCCAAAAACGTGCAGTACGTCGTTCCTGAGATCCGTATATTTAGAAGACAGATCTATTCCAAAAAAAAAAAAAAAACCATTAAATAAGCCGTGCGTTAGGCACACGCTAGTGTTTTCCGGTGACGCTGATCAGTATACGTAGAAATGGCTGAAAGGATTCCTTCGAATCCCTAAATGCAATAGGTGGGATTACGTGATGTGTTTGACAAATCTGTACTTTTACTTGGACGGCACAGCCCAGCAGAAGTTGGAGAAAAATTAGTAGAAACTCAACAGCTGGGACAAATTTCACGCCGAAGTAGAGGAAATGTTTGGTAACAGTCGTCAGCTAGTCCGCTCAGTAGCAGAGTATTTTAAGAACAGGGCTCAACATCATGGGGAAACGATGCTGTCGTATATACAGAATGTTTCGGCCCTACGCCATATCGCGAACCCGAATTTGACAGAAGCCGACAAAATCTCATAACTGATCAAAGGAGATGCAGAAGATCAAGCTATTCTTGTAAAGGATGTCACAACAGACCGAGTACACATGGGATAGTAGTCCAGAATGACGAACGGATACGACAGGACGTGACAGAGAATGTCAATCAAGAGGTGCATCGATCTTTGGCACCAACCTCCGCCATTAGACGGACATGCTTTGAAGAATGGACTCCGTCAACTCGAACTTACGCCGCCATCGTCAAACAATGTCTGATCAACGCACGTACACCCAACTTCACCGCCAAGTACAACGCCCCGTAGAAAAACAGACATTCGAAGGACTCAGAACAATATGCCAATATGATTTCGCTGCGAATGCTCTGGACAGATTATACACTCCTGGAAATGGAAAAAAGAACACATTGACACCGGTGTGTCAGACCCACCATACTTGCTCCGGACACTGCGAGAGGGCTCTACAAGCAATGATCACACGCACGGCACAGCGGACACACCAGGAACCGCGGTGTTGGCCGTCGAATGGCGCTAGCTGCGCAGCATTTGTGCACCGCCGCCGTCAGTGTTAGCCAGTTTGCCGTGGCATACGGAGCTCCATCGCAGTCTTTAACACTGGTAGCATGCCGCGACAGCGTGGACGTGAACCGTATGTGCAGTTGACGGACTTTGAGCGAGGGCGTATAGTGGGCATGCGGGAGGCCGGGTGGACGTACCGCCGAATTGCTCAACACGTGGGGCGTGAGGTCTCCACAGTACATCGATGTTGTCGCCAGTGGTCGGCGGAAGGTGCACGTGCCCGTCGACCTGGGACCGGACCGCAGCGACGCACGGATGCACGCCAAGACCGTAGGATCCTACGCAGTGCCGTAGGGGACCGCACCGCCACTTCCCAGCAAATTAGGGACACTGTTGCTCCTGGGGTATCGGCGAGGACCATTCGCAACCGTCTCCATGAAGCTGGGCTACGGTCCCGCACACCGTTAGGCCGTCTTCCGCTCACGCCCCAACATCGTGCAGCCCGCCTCCAGTGGTGTCGCGACAGGCGTGAATGGAGGGACGAATGGAGACGTGTCGTCTTCAGCGATGAGAGTCGCTTCTGCCTTGGTGCCAATGATGGTCGTATGCGTGTTTGACGCCGTGCAGGTGAGCGCCACAATCAGGGCTGCATACGACCGAGGCACACAGGGCCAACACCCGGCATCATGGTGTGGGGAGCGATCTCCTACACTGGCCGTACATCACTGGTGATCGTCGAGGGGACACTGAATAGTGCACGGTACATCCAAACCGTCATCGAACCCATCGTTCTACCATTCCTAGACCGGCAAGGGAACTTGCTGTTCCAACAGGACAATGCACGTCCGCATGTATCCCGTGCCACCCAACGTGCTCTAGAAGGTGTAAGTCAACTACCCTGGCCAGCAAGATCTCCGGATCTGTCCCCCATTGAGCATGTTTGGGACTGGATGAAGCGTCGTGTCACGCGGTCTGCACGTCCAGCACGAACGCTGGTCCAACTGAGGCGCCAGGTGGAAATGGCATGGCAAGCCGTTCCACAGGACTACATCCAGCATCTCTACGATCGTCTCCATGGGAGAATAGCAGCCTGCATTGCTGCGAAAGGTGGATATACACTGTACTAGTGCCGACATTGTGCATGCTCTGTTGCCTGTGTCTATGTGCCTGTGGTTCTGTCAGTGTGATCATGTGATGTATCTGACCCCAGGAATGTGTCAATAAAGTTTCCCCTTCCTGGGACAATGAATTCACGGTGTTCTTATTTCAATTTCCAGGAGTGTACGTTACTGCAGAGAAAGAAGACGAGTGTTTGATGACTACTACGCCGCAAGACATCATCGAGCGCAACAGTCGTATTGATGCCAGTCACATGTAGACGATTACTGTCAACCAGTGGGCTGATGCAGATTCGCGTTTCCTGGACGAGGTTGTCACCCAACACGCCGTAGGTGTTCCACGTCGCTGTACAGAGGTAGCAGCCATCGAATTCAGGAAAACTAAGCAATGCGACAACCTATCAATGTGAGGCTGCCATGCATGAAAAACGTCTGTGACGAGTCACCAATATGTCAGGAAACTTCTGTGACGTCATCATTGATGGTCAACCTGTTCGGACGCTAATCGACTTAAGAGTTTCCTATTTGATAACGTCGGATGCTTATCGCCGTCATCTAAAGAAGATGGTGTCTAGTGATACGAAAGCCATTATGCTAAAGGCCAGAAATGGGAAATACGTCCAGCAGACCGGAACATGTATTACAAGAATGATTATCAGTGACTGAAAGCAGCCCTTAGAATTTGTCGTTTTAGCACAATGTAATTATAACGTTATGTTCAGATGGGGTCTTCATGCAGGTATCGCTAGCAGTCATAGACTGTGGAGGATTAGAGCTCCAGATTCATGAAGATACTCCAGCAACCACACTTGACAAACATTGCTCTCGGCCATTGTTTGTCATTGAAGACATCGTCATTGAGGTGAGTTTCAGATGTCAGTCGAGATACTCAGTTAAACTCTGAAGGTTTGGCAGTTACAAGCATTGCAGGTTGTGAAGGACAACTCTGGATTACTAACTGTCATGGGCAACCACAACTCATCTCTAAAAGTACGTGCTTAGGGTCAGCCAAACCATTTAGGGAAGGGTAGACTAGTGCTATAGACGAAAAATTAATCTCTATTAACACTACAGACAACGCAGGGGAGGCAGCTACTATCAAATTGTGCAATGTTACGAGTATATTGGCGTGTTATTCCGTCACCACGTGTTGTTTGTCACAAGCAGACATACTGTACTTTTGGTTTAGTAAATTATTACTTAAGAGGGTTTAATTGATGAGTTATTAATATGTAAGTCACATCAGCCGCGTGCATCCATAGTTACTTCCTGAAACGGTTAATACACTCCTGGAAATTGAAATAAGAACACCGTGAATTCATTGTCCCAGGAAGGGGAAACTTTATTGACACATTCCTGGGGTCAGATACATCACATGTTCACACTGACAGAACCACAGGCACATAGACACAGGCAACAGAGCATGCACAATGTCGGCACTAGTACAGTGTATATCCACCTTTCGCAGCAATGCAGGCTGCTATTCTCCCATGGAGACGATCGTAGAGACGCTGGATGTAGTCCTGTGGAACGGCTTGCCATGCCATTCCCACCTGGCGCCTCAGTTGGACCAGCGTTCGTGCTGGACGTGCAGACCGCGTGAGACGACGCTTCATCCAGTCCCAAACATGCTCAATGGGGGACAGATCCGGAGATCTTCCTGGCCAGGGTAGTTGACTTACACCTTCTAGAGCACGTTGGGTGGCACGGGATACATGCGGACGTGCATTGTCCTGTTGGAACAGCAAGTTCCCTTGCCGGTCTAGGAATGGTAGAACGATGGGTTCGATGACGGTTTGGATGTACCGTGCACTATTCAGTGTCCCCTCGACGATCACCAGTGGTGTACGGCCAGTGTAGGAAATCGCTCCCCACACCATGATGCCGGGTATTGGCCCTGTGTGCCTCGGTCGTATGCAGTCCTGATTGTGGCGCTCACCTGCACGGCGCCAAACACGCATACGACCATCATTGGCACCAAGGCAGAAGCGACTCTCACCGCTGAAGACGACACGTCTCCATTCGTCCCTCCATTCACGCCTGTCGCGACACCACTGGAGGCGGGCTGCACGATGTTGGGGCGTGAGCGGAAGACGGCCTAACGGTGTGCGGGACCGTAGCCCAGCTTCATGGAGACGGTTGCGAATGGTCCTCGCCGATGCCCCAGGAGCAACAGTGTCCCTAATTTGCTGGGAAGTGGCGGTGCGGTCCCCTACGGCACTGCGTAGGATCCTACGGTCTTGGCGTGCATCCGTGCGTCGCTGCGGTCCGGTCCCAGGTCGACGGGCACGTGCACCTTCCGCCGACCACTGGCGACAACATCGATGTACTGTGGAGACCTCACGCCCCACGTGTTGAGCAATTCGGCGGTACGTCCACCCGGCCTCCCGCATGCCCACTATACGCCCTCGCTCAAAGTCCGTCAACTGCACATACGGTTCACGTACACGCTGTCGCGGCATGCTACCAGTGTTAAAGACTGCGATCGAGCTCCGTATGCCACGGCAAACTGGCTGACACTGACGGCGGCGGTGCACAAATGCTGCGCAGCTAGCGCCATTCGACGGCCAACACCGCGGTTCCTGGTGTGTCCGCTGTGCCGTGCGTGTGATCATTGCTTGTACAGCCCTCTCGCAGTGTCCGGAGCAAGTATGGTGGATCTGACACACCGGTGTCAATGTGTTCTTTTTTCCATTTCCAGGAGTGTATGATTATTCTTTGATATTAAGTTATTGTGATGCTCAGAGATACCTCTGTAGTTGTGACAATCTTTTCTGTTTCCATGTTTAAAGATTGATGTGATTATTGCTTTCGTCCAGTCTGGTGGAACCTGTCCCGACTCCCACGCCATTTCAATTATCCTGTCTGAAGTGGCTACACAGGATAATTGAAATGGCGTGGGAGTCGGGACATTTTCCATCAGACTGGACGAAAGCAGTAATCACACCAATCTTTAAACATGGAAACAGAAAAGATTGTAACAACTACAGAGGTATCTCTTCAATCAGCGTTGAGGGTAAAATATTCTCAGGTACTGTTGAAAGGAAAGTGCGAGTATTAGTTGAGGACAAATTGGATGAAAATCATTGTGGGTTTATGCCTCTTAGAGGTTGTCAGGACCAGATCTTTAGCTTACGGCAAATATTGGAGAAGTGTTACGAGTGGAACAGGGAATTGTATCTATGCTTTATAGATCTAGAAAAGGCATATGACCGAGTTCCTAGGAGGAAGTTATTGTCTGTTCTACGAGATTATGGAATAGGAGGTAAACTTTTGCAAGCAATTAAAGGTCTTTACGTAGATAGTCAGGCAGCAGTTAGAGTTGACGGTAAATTGAGTTCTTGGTTCAAGGGTAAGACAAGGCTGCAACCAGTCTCCACTGTGGTTCATATTATTTATGGATCATATGTTGAAAACAATAGACTGGCTGGGTGAGATTAAGAAATGTGAACGCAAAATAAGCAGTCTCGCATATGCGGATGACTTAGTTGTGATGGGAGATTCGATTGAAAGTTTGCAAAGTAATATTTCAGAGCTAGATCAGAAATGTAAGGACTATGGTATGAAGATTACCATCTCCAAAACGAAAGTAATGTCAGTGGGAAAGAGATATAAACGGACTGAGTGCCAAATAGGAGGAACAAAGTTAGAACAGGTGGACGGTTTCAAGAACTTAGGATGGATATTCTCACAGGATGGCAACATAGTGAAAGAACTGGAAGCGAGGTGTAGCAAAGCTAACGCAGTGAGCGCTCAGCTACTATCTACTCTGTTCTGCAAGAAGGAAGTCAGTGCCAAGACTAAGTTATCTGTGCACCGTTCAATCTTTCGACCAACTTTGTTGTATGGGAGCGGAAGCTGGGTGGATTCAGGTTACCTTATCAATAAGGTTGAGGTTACGGATGTGAAAGTAGCTAGAATGATTGCAGGTACTAGTAGGTGGGAACAATGGCAGGAGGGTGTCCACAATGAGGAAACCAAAGAAAAACTGGGAATGAACTCTATAGATGTAGCAGTCAGGGCGAACAGGCTTAGATGGTGGGGTCATGTTACAAGCATGGGAGAAGCAAGGTTACGCAACAGACTCATGGGTTCAGCAGTAGAGGGTAGGAGGAGTCGAGATACACCAAGGAGAAGGTACCTGGATTCGGTTAAGAATGATTTTGAAGTAATAGGCTTAACATCAGAAGAGGTACCAATGTTAGCACTGAATAGCGGATCATGGAGGAATTTTATAAGGGGGACTATGCTCCAGACTGAACGCTGAAAGGCATAATCAGTCTTAAATGATGGTGATGATGATGATGATGGTGATGTTATTGCGAATAAGTGTTGTATAACAAAATTAATGTAACCTGTGTGTGAACTGGTCGAGCGCACCACACAATTCCTTCTAGTTGTATTTGTATATGGTTTTGAAGGTTACTTAGTTTTGTGATACGTTAACAACGCAGTCTTCTAATTGTCCTGTGTCTCAAAGACTCTGTACCAACTTCGTTGCTCATTTTGAACTTAAATTTCTATGGTATTTCTCACCAAAACAGTAGCGACGAATGAAATTCATTTCTCATCATTTTGTTGAACTAGTTTCTTTACTTGACCTCGAGCGAAAAGTAATTCACAAAAATTAAAAAGACTTTACGTATTGAATTCGTTGCGGGGTAGGGGTAATATAGTTACATTTCCAAACCAATACGAAAGTTGAGATCTTCCCCATGTTGGACCCTGCCTCGCTGATGATTGATAGGGATAAAGGTCCTTTCAGACCGCAGTAACTGAGTTTCTATGCCCTCACGCTTTCGCCAACGACTCCATTTGTTGAAAGCTATTTCGCCTAAGAGCACAGCAAACCAACTCACCATAGATATGAGGTAAATTACAAAGTAGAATGAGAAAACCGCCTTGTTGTTATCGGCGTCAGCCCCCACCCCTGCAGCCGATGGTCGGTCATCATACCTCACCAAACCACTCTCAACAATATGCATGATCATGTCGCTGATCAGTGGGGTCAGAGGGTTCCCTTTGGCCAGCACCATCGCACTGTGAGTGGAGGCGACAGTATCTGTTAGAGATGTGAATAGAGCAGCACCAAATTCGTCGTGGAATTTAGTCCTCCCGATGTACATGAAACCTATTTCCGGAGCCAGGACGGCTACGTTTCGATCGTAGGCTACGCGCCGAGCGCAATCGTCATATGAATGACAAATAACCGTGATATTTGGCGCACCACGCTTTTGAAAAACGGGGTAAATGTCTTCGGCTATAGTACGTAAAGAGGCTCCTGGAAGACCCGACTGCAGTAGTTCTTCTTCAGTGGTGATTGGTCGGCTGACGTATGGGTGTGACAAATGACTTGTAATGAGAGAAGTCATTGTCGTCTGGATTATCATTGAAAAGATAACCCAGCTGAGGAAGGCCACCCTACCGCTAGGGGTGGAGGGCTCTCTGACTGGCACAGATAGGGTAACGGCGAACATCGCGATACAGCTGTCGTTGTAGACGTTGTATTCCCGGACTCCTCGAAGGGAGGACGCCGCCCAAATGATAACACTGATGACTAAATTAAGGGTAAACAGGATGGAACTAATTTCTGCAGGATTACCTGAAAACATGGAACGCCAACCAGGCAACCTCTCAGGTCGTGGTGTGAACCAGACGAGCCTTTGATTGGTGTAGCTGACGGCGAGCTCGAGCGGCCTCGAAGTAGCGACAATCAGAGGCAGACCTCCGAGGGCCAGGTCTGCGCGTCCGGACGTGAGCTCAACAGCCACGCCAGTCCACGACCCGTTCGCCAATCGTCTTCCATAAATATTGCGTCTCGCACCGCCATTCACCATTCTTAGTTGGAAGCTGTGGGTCTGCGCTACCAGCTGCAACATCGACACCTCAAGACCCACAAAGTACTCTCTGTCGTCTTCATCTTTCTGAGCCGTAGCGAGTGGCGGGTAGGGATAAACCAAAACAGTTAGTGGGCATCCTTCTACAATATTTCGTAATTTTTTGGAGAAAAGTACTGTCGGCAAATTTATCAGGCGATCGTCGGTCAAATTCCACTGGCCAATGACGGTTGGGTGACCAGAAGCTACTGTACAGCTTCCATTACGGAACCAGACGTACAACGTCGCTTCGGTGGTAGTTTTCTGACGGGGATGGCCATCCAGTACCAGTACCGAGGCGTCGAGCATATTTCTCTCGTCGAGAGCCTGGAGCAGTGAATATTCTGAGGCTGTCTGACGTCTATCTGTTGAGACAAAAATGACCAGGCACCGGATGTATGGTGTCCAATTGAGTACCCATTTCTGTGATACGTCCAAGAAGTTTCGTAGAGTAGCACTGGCGTTTACTTCGTCTCCCAGGATAAAAATGAACCCTGCTACAGGTTCGGCAACTTTGGCTGCAGTAACAGACTTGGGAACAGGCGGGTGCAGCAAGATCACGGGCAGCTGCAAGACGCGTAGCAGTGACGTCATCAGCTCGGGCGCCGCCGCAGAGTCCATCACCAGCAGCGGGCCTCTGGCGAAGCCGCGATCAGTCAGCACTGCCAGAAGGCGCTCCAACCCTGACGGAGACTGCTCGCGGCTCAGTAGCGCTGACGCCAGGAACCACATCTGCGGCCACAGCATCCGTTCTGCGAAAAACATGAAATGACCACCCGTTGCGTACATAGTTAACATACGGGTATATCTCTAAGATTCCAGAATGAGATTTTCACTCTGCAGCGGAGTGTGCGCTGATATGAAACTTCCTGTCAGATTAAAACTGTGTGCCGGACCGAGACTCGAACTCGAGACCTTTGCCTTTCGCGGGCAAGTGCTCTACCAACTGAGCTACCCAAGCACGACTCACGCCCCGCCCTCACAGCTTTACTTCTGCCAGTACCTCGTCTCCTACCTTCCAAACTTAACAGAAACTCTCCTGCGAACCTTGCAGAACTAGCACTCCCGAAAGAAAGGATATTGCGGAGACATGGATTAGCCACAGCCTGGGGGATGTTTCCAGAATGAGATTTTCACTCTGCAACGGAGTGTGCGCTGATATGAAACTTCCTGGCAGATTAAAACTGTGTGTCGGACCGAGACTCGAACTCGAGACCTTTGCCTTTCGCGGGCAAGTGCTCTACCAACTGAGCTACCCGAGCATGACTCACGCCCCGTCCGCGCAGCTTTACCTCGTCTCCTACCTTCCAAACTTAACAGAAACTCTCCTGCGAACCTTGCAGAACTAGAACTCCCGAAAGAAAGGATATTGCGGAGACATGGCTTAGCCACAGCCTGGGAAATGTTTCCAGAATGAGATTTTCACTCTGTAGCGGAGTGTTCACTGATATGAAACTTCCTGGCAGATTAAAACTGTGTGACGGACCGAGACTCGAACTCGGGACCTTTGCCTTTCGCGGGCAAGTGCTCTACCAACTTTTTTTTTGTGCATCTTGTTCGTTATTGATCGTTGTGTTTGGTCGTTGCGGACGTCGCAAGACATCCTGTTCAAGTTCGATGGTTGATCCTTCCACTCAGTTTTTTTATTACAGAGGCCAACCGGCTCTCTGACCGAACACGCTGAGCTACCGTGCCGGCTTCCAACTGAGCTACCCAAGCATGACTCACGCTCCGTCCTCACAGCTTTACTTCTGTCAGTACCTCGTCTCCTAACTTCCAATCTTAACAGAAGCTCTCCTGCGAACCTTGCAGAACTAGCACTCCCGAAAGAAAGGATATTGCGGAGACATGGTTTAGCCACAGCCTGGGGGATGTTTCCAGAATGAGATTTTCACTCTGCAGCGGAGTGTGCGCTGATATGAAACTTCCTGGCAGATTAAAACTGTGTGCCGGACCGAGACTCGAACTCGGGGAAGGAGGAAATTTTTTCTGCTAATTCATCTCAGTGCTCAGTGGCCTGTGGACAAATACCTACCAGGATGAAGAAGCTCCTTACAACAAGTGAGGGGTCCATAAAACATATATTTAACTTTCTGGTAGCTACACTGAACTAACTTGAAATATTTTAATCCTCGTATACAAATTCGATCATATGATACAAGCAAAATAAATTTTAAAGCAGAATTTTACGTGTCCACTCGCTAGAGCTGTCCTAAATTAATCTAGTGCGATATTCGTTTTGTTGATATGTATAACACGAAGAATAACCAGTATTCCAGCAGCTACCGAGCGCGCTGTTGCATGGCTGTAGCAGTCAGTAGGGCCCAGTGTGGCGCTTTTCTGCTGAACTACTCGTTTTTCTTCGTGTTTTTCTGTCCTTGTTAATAAACTCCAATAAGACTCTATCAAACGGGAACGTGAAATTACTCTCTACAAATCATTTTGTTTTGTAATAGAAAACAAGCCAACTCTTTCCGTTGACATAGGCGTCGCATGAAACATGGGATGAGCTGTATTTGTATCGGCTGATCATCTGTACACTGCAAAAAATAAATTGGATATATCTACCGAAACGTAAGAGAAAATGCACCTGACGACTCTTAGGAGAGACACCCCGTATACACGGGCTGACAAAAAGAAGTGAAGCACCCAGATGACGTGGTAGGATATCAGTATAACTTGGAACACGCACACGTCATCTGCGGGTAAGTAAATGATTAAAGTGGCAATTCTCTTTGACACGTAGAATGATCACCAGAGTGCATTAGTATGGGGACATACATGTGGGACAGAGTTATCAGCACCTGAAAGAGCTTGAACAGGGCCTCATTGTGGGTGTCCATTTGATTGGCTGGTCGAATTGTGCAATATTAAGATTTGTGGGGCGTTCCTAGGTGACAGTGTACCGATATTAGACTGCTCGGGAACAGTGCTACAGAACATGTCATAGTGGCTCCCGAATGGTGGCGGGACCTCCTCTCGGGAACCAATGACCAAATGTTTTAAATGGGGGTGAGATTTGGAATACGTTCTCGACAGAGCAACAGTCGAACACTTTCTGTATCGAGGTAGGTTGGTTGGTTGGTTGGGGAAGGAGACCAGACAGTGTGGTCATCGGTCTCATCGGATTAGGGAAAGAAGTCGGCCGTGCCCTTTCAGAGGAACCATCCCGGCATTTGCCTGGAATGATTTAGGGAAATCACGGAAAACCTAAATCAGGATGGCCGGACGCGGGATTGAACCGTCGTCCTCCCGAATGCGAGTCTAGTGTCTAACCACTGTGCCACCTCGCTCGGTCTAGGTAGGTCAGGGCTGCAGGGGAAATATGTGGTCTTGTGTTATTTCGTTGAAAGATAGCGCCACGGACACCTCGAAAGGTAGCGCACAGACATAGGCCTTAACACGTCAGAAATATAACGGCTGCTGTCCAAATCGAGGCCTTTGCGAGGCAGTTGTGTAGGGTGTTGTATACCCAGTGGCATCCCGTACCATCACGTTACGGACTGGCCTGTATGCTAGCATACTCGTCGTCAAGTTTCCAATCGACCACGTCTGACCATCACAAGGGATGACTGTACACTAAGTTCCATGCAACATCGTCTGTCGTCCCGCGCCTTTCGTAGGAAGCTAGCTGCAGCCATACTACGGAATTACCGTCCCATTCGTAGGCTGCTGTTAACATTACAACAAAAACCACTGTGATTGGCATGGCACCCTGACTGGGAAGCAAGGACTGCTGACGAATGGCGCACATTGTGTTCAGTGATGAATCCCGCTTCTGCTGTACTGCGAATGACCATCGTCAGTGAGTACGGTGGCGACACAGAGAGAGGGCACATTCTCCCGATGTTTTGGAGAACCGCAACGGTTTTAGTCCTGGCGTCATTGTGTGTGAAGTCAATGCGTATGACTTGGGAGGCCACGGCTGCTAGAGATTGACGGAACTCTGACCTTCCAACTATACTTTGCAGACATCCTGCATCCTTGTGTGTTACCTTTCAAGCGGTAGAATCGTGGTGCCATTTTTCAACTGAACAATGCTCGTTCACAAGTGACATGTGTCACTCTGAACTGTCTGCGTAAAATTGACGTACTCCTGTGGCCAGCCAATTACCTAGATCTGTCCCTGATACAACATGTGTAGGGGCATCTCTGGCGTCAACTGCGTCCCACGGCAAGTGTCTAGGATATTCCGGCATCGGAGTCACGCTACGGTGCGTACAAGCTGCAGCAACACCCCCACACGGAAACTTTTTGATCACCCCTTATATTTTAATTTACACAGTGTAATTACAATTTTATCTTGGCGATAGCTGTTAATCTGGCGATTCATGTGCTTGTTGGGACCTCCGTGATGCAGCGTCAGTTCTGGATCAAATGAATTCGTTTCCTGCTCGGTATCAACAGTTTGTACCAACATAATAAATAAACTCAATTTTTCCAGATGAAATAAAGTGTGGAAAAAAATACCACGGAAATAGAAATAAACTGTAGCACATTTTACGGCCAGATTAATAACCGAAGAAAGAAAAGCACCAAATATGTGTTTTTGTCTTAAATGAGCTAGTTAAAACACGTTGATGACGCCAAAAAATTGCTTGAAACATAAATGAACAAAACTGAACTTACCAGAGTTTGTATGTCGAAGTGGACCCACACAATCCTTCCGGCTGACGGTCTTCACTCTGAAGACTACAGTAGGTCATAAGTTTATTAAACACCAAAAATGAAGTATTTACTGCTTTTGTAACTTTCATTTTAAATATCTCCAAGCGTTTCAGTGCTCATACCATAATCACCGGGATGATTCAAGTGTTTTTACATTGTAGAATTTACTTGTACAATACACATATGTTATTCATATGGCAAAACGATTTTGAGTCGTCTTGCATATGTACCTCGATTAAAAGCCCCACGCTTGCTGTTTGCGCCAGAGCGCGCACACGAAATTGTCACTGCACGTTTCAGAACCACGATGTCTCGTAAGTCATCACGAACTGACAGATTATTAGAATAAAGCGCATTCAATTAAATTAATCAGCGAGTGGCAGCAATAAATTTTAGCTTCCAAAGAATCGGTGATTTTAAAACGTGTGCTGACAAAGACGTGTTGTACACCATGGCAGCGAAGAGCTACTGTATTCATGCAAATATACATACACTCTTCTCGTCACAAATCTTAACCCACCTGATGATGATGGCGAGACTAATGAAACACATAGCGGCGCTTAATATAAAATTGTGTGAAGAAATAAATTATCTTTTTGTTCGTGTTATTCGGTCACTCGCAGCCCCTGACAAAAAAGTCCAGTATGGACAAAATACACTACCGTCCATTAAAATTGTATCACCATAAGTATATTACCGAAAGAAAGTTAACTAATTCTGCAGATGCAGTATATTAGGAAGAAACACGGATAAATTTGCACACGATTCAGGGAATACTGGATGCGAAATCAGTACACAATGATAGTGGCTGGCCAAAAGTGGGAAGGAAAGAGGGGTGGCGGCAGTCTCTCGTAACCCACGGTTACATATATTTTACTTGTGAAGCGTCTGCAGAAAGTGTTGGCCAGGGCTACAATCTCAGCCCTTTCTATCGAGTTACGTCATAAAAGCAGGGGCAACGAGGTGTCTTGCGTTATCTTGTTCAAAGACAGTGTCTTGGAGACCGTGAGCAATGGAAGATAAGGAATTAACGTCCTGTCGACACCGACGTCGTTAGGGACGTAGCGCACGCTCGGAATGTTTTAAGGATGGCGAAGAAAAAGGGTCGTGTCCTCTCAAAGAAAGCATCCCGGCGATTTCATGGAGCATTTGTGAAATCACGCAAAATTTAAACGAAGATAGCGGGACGCGGATTTGAACCCTCCTACTACTGAACGCAAATTCACTGCGCTACTGACTGCGCCATCGCTCCCGGCGAGAGCTTAAGCCCTTCTGGGTCGTTTATTAGCACTGGAGGCGCTGCTTGCGATTGGAAACGGATTTGTGAAGGAGCCTATTGAGCCCCTTTTGCACGATCGACTTTCCTGTCTCAACTGACTACTCGAGACGAGCGAGTCTGCTGCTGCGCCTCTGGCGTTTTATTACTGTACTCAGTTTCGTCTGTTTCAAGTGGCCATTTTCGTTTAAAAGTCAGCGCTCAAACTGATTGTGTTGTGACAGTTGTCTGCTGTGCAGTTTGGCATTTGAACGAAGAAAATGAGGTTATGACGGACTATCCTTTTTAGTAAAGTTTCGAAATGTAGGAACAAGAAATAATAATACAGTTTCTTAGTGATCAAAGCAGAATGCATAGTGGAAGTTATTGTCAAAGGTTGAGTGGTAAATTCTCCGCAGTCCTGCGAACTGAAAGAACAGGAAAAGTGTCATCGAAACATTTCAGAACATATAAGCCTACATTTATTTACTCGAGAAAATATATACTTGACAACGTATGAAAAAAGTCTAGAACACATAAAAAGCGAATTTTTCTTTATTCTTTGTAACTTATTTCTTGCTAAGAGCCAAATAACACACAAATTATTTTTCTCGTCAAATAATGATTCCCATAAGAGTTCGAGCCCTGTTTGCATCTGCACTGAAGAAATCATTGGCCGTCTCGCCTTAATTGTATGTATATATGTGGTGTCTGTTCTTTCAGACATGCCAAAAGGACGATACCACATATATACATAAATACGTTGTTTCTTTTCTGATAATTCATCCGTCTTCCAGGAGAACAAAATTAGGAAAAATACCAAGGCCCTGCACAACTTTTTAGTGTGTAACGGAAACAAAACAACACGATAAAGGTTAAGAAGAGACGGAAGCATAAAATCGATTTGTATAGTTCTGGACTGAGCTTTGCCAGAACAGGTCAGCTTCCGATGTTCAGCAGATGCTGCCACAGTCCCCTGTTTCTGCGCATGTGCAGTGTGTAGCATACTCGGAAATTTAGAACTCCACACTCATCACAATCTACAGTGCACTGACTTCGCGACGTGGTTGGTTCTTAATTAACACGCAGGCACAAAATGTGTATGATTTCTTGCAATCGATTTTGACCAGAAAGTCGGTCGTGTAAAACGAGCCTTAGATTAGGGCAGCCGGTGGTGCCGACACAAGCTGGCCACTTACTGGCTGTCATACCCCGCCACCATGTCGGCAGTATAAGGAGGAGCATATGTAGGCTACACACATAAAAAAAAGTTTTGCATCACCTCGGTTCCGAGAGTTCCGGAACCTGTACAGAAAATTGCAACTGAGATCAACATAAACATCATTTCCGCCCTTTTTGTTGCTCATGAAAACTACACATTGCATGTTATACCACCATACACCTTCAGACGTGATGGTCCAGACTGCTGTACACACCGGTACCTCTAATACCTAGTAGCACGTCCTCTTGCATTGATGAATGCCTGTATTCGTCGTGGCATACTATCCATAAGTTCATTAAGGCACTGTTAGTCCAGATTGTCCCACTCCTCAATGACGATTCGGCGTAGATCACTCAGAGTGGTTGGTGGGTCACGTCGTCCATAAACAGTCCTTTTCAGTGTATCCCAGGCATGTTCCATGTCTTGAGAACATGCTAGGTACTCTAGTCAAGCGATGTCGTTATCCTGAAGGAAGTCATTCACAAGATGTGTACGATCGTGGCGCGAATTGTCGTCCATGAAGACGAATGCCTCGCCAATATGCAGTCGATATGGTTGCACTATCGGTCTTAGGATGGCATTCACGTATGGCACAGCCGTTACGGCGCCTTCCGTGGCTACCAGCTTCGTACGTCGGCCCCACATACTGCCATCGGCAGGGAACCTCCACCTTGCTGCACTCGTTGGACAGCGTGTCTAAGGCGTTCAGGCTGACCGGGTTGCCTCTAAACACGTCTCCGACGATTGATTGTCTGGTTGAAGGCATATGGGAGAGCCACTGGTGGCAGAGAGTTGTGGTGGCGTTTTGTATCATACAGAGCCTGTTACAATGGGCTGCAGGCGGCACTGCCAGTTCTGTCACCATGTGTTCAGTCTACTGTGCACTTGTGACAAGGGAACACATCGGAAAACAATTATACATAAATGTTCCTCGTTGTACTTTTACTGGAAAGGAAAAGGCAAAGGGAGAAAGAGGTGCATGTACACCTCATACTATCGTTAAGGGAATCTAGAGAGTTGTACTGCACTCCTTTTGATTTCTTAGGCATTGTTATTACGAGAAACGAAGGATATTCTCCGAAGCACGAGGGAGAAGAATAAGGTTATGGTTTAAAAAGGTAAGTAGAGTAAAGTTAAAGGTCAGAAGTACAAGCAGTCCCCCAAGCCTGAACAACGGGTGACTGCTGCGCCACCTGGTGGTCAGTGTAATAAATGCCTAATACTTCAGAAATCAAACTGCTTGATGTAAATAATGGAAACTCCACCAGTCAATTAGTTTTTCATGCTTGGCACAACGCGTTTCGGAATTTATTATCAGTTTTAAGTGAATTTGTTTACATTAATATTTTTGTGATATTTATATGTTTGATTTTTTGCCTCTCTTGCGTCTTTTTGAGGTTATACTGCAATCAGAAAATCGGACGTAATGATACAGTATGTGTTTTTAAATGCTAATGCTAGAAATTATGTTTTTGTTTGTCTATTTACAGGTATTGTGCCTCCTCACACATACGCAAATAATCACTTACACACTCTGTTTTAGCATTCAAAAGATAGTACAAAGATATTACGACACTATGGTTTAATTAAGAGTTTGTACACATTTAGAGATATTACTGTGTCTCTGAATTACATTATAAATGTAAGGTTGTCAATTATAAATTTAATTTTCTGCAACTATTAACTACTGAATTATCAGTCTTCTAATTAGGAAATGTAGATATTTAAGAAAATTTCTGTGGTTTGTAAGAGAAACATTTGCATATATTAACTGTTTCACTATCTAGTTTTTCATTGGTAACTTCTTCTCCTCGCTTTTTTGCAGTGTATAAAAATTGCAAGCTCCTGCATTAAATCCATTGTATGTGATTTTTAGAAGTGGTGAAGTATGTTATGAGCTTTCATTATGTTTTCGAATGGGTCTCCGTTTTTTTATGTCTGTTGCTATTGCTGATACTGTAAACTGGTTACGTGCGTAGCAATAGGTGTGTTCGGAGTATATATTCTGAAAATTGCTGCCAGTTTGTCCTGTGTGATAGCTTGAGTAACTTCAAATGTTATTTTGTATCTTCATGAATCCGAGGAATTAACTTTTTTATTAAGTTTCTTTTGTAGATTGTTGTTTATGGAGACAGCTAGTTTCACTTTATGTATCCAGAGACAAATAACTAAAAGGAAAGAAATTCGTCATGCTTTAAAACGAACCAATAATATAATTAAGTATATGGCATACCTTACATACATAACATTTCTCAAAAAAAAAAAAAAAAAAAAACAACAAACCTGCTTAGGTCACATAAAGTGAAGGTAGCTCTCTCCATAAGAGTCGTGTGAACATGACCACTGCGAGGAGAAATATCGCGGAAGGTAAGCAGCTATCTCGTTAGGCCACGATCCTACCACTGTCTACATGGGGTGTTCAGTAAGTAACGTAACACAACATTTTTTTTTGGTGTGAGAGTAGGTTGGTTTTGTTCAGGATTCTGATACATCATCACTCTTTCGGTTAGAAAACCCTTTTTTTCGGCATAATCTCCGCTGAATGCGACAGCCTTACCCCACATTACTGACGGGGCCAGCATGCTCCCACGGTACTACGCTGCTAGTCGACCTCTGAGCCAATGCTTTGTTGCATAAATAACTTTCACATAATCCACGTGCTGCCTCCCGCAGAGTGCATTCTTCATTAGACCAAACAGGTAGAAGTAGGAAGGTACGAGATCTGGGCTGTGGGGAGAATGAGGAACAACGGTTCAGTGTAGCTTCGTGAGCTCCTCTGGGGTGCGCAGACTTGTGTTTGGCCTTGCGCTGTCATGGAGGTGTTTGACTGTGTTTCGTGAATCACCTCGAATGAGAGTGTCCAGACATTTGGACATCACAGGAGTCACAGACCGCTACGCGGGAGACTGGACAGATTTGCGCAACTTTGTTGCGATGATGATAGACGCCTCGCATAAAGACTCTCTGTTCTTTTGTTCACTGCCAGGTCCCCGTAGGCAATCTGCAAGCGCCTATGAACATCTGCGCCGCTCTGGTTTTCTGCCAAAAGACGCTCAGTGACGACTCTCTGCTTGGAACGCACCTCCATTACAGACGCCATTCTCAAGGCTACGAATAGCGCCACCACCTATCTGAATTTCATAAACAACAGAATCTGAAGCGAGAATATTCCAGTGTATACCACTGGGTCTGAGAAAAGAAATGTGTTACATTATTTATTGAACAACTGTGGCACAGTGACATGGCGAGTTGTCATCAAAAAAATTCCATTGTTAAATGGCCGCACATGGTCTCCAAGTGGTCAAGCATAACCATTTCCGGTCAATGATCGGTTCAGTTCGACCAGAGGATTCAGTCCATTTCATGTAAACACAGCGCACACACCATTATGGAGCCACGACCACAGTGCCTTGTTGACAACCTGGGTCCATGCTTCGTGAGGTCTGCACCACACTCGAACACTAGCAGGAGCTCTTACCAACTAAAATCGGTACTCATGTGACCTCCCCACTATTTTCCAGTCGTCTAGGGTCCAACCGACATGGTCTCGAGCCCCGGAGAGTCTCTGCAGGAGATTTCGTGCTATTAGCAAACGTACTCGAGCCGGTCGTGTGCTGCCATAGCCCATTAACGTCAAATTTCAGCGCACTAACGGATACTTTCGCCGTACGTTGCACATTAATTTCTGCGGTTACTTCACGCAGCGTTTCTTGTCTGTTAGCACTGGCAACTCGACGCAAACGCCGCTGCTGTCGAACGTTAAGTGAACGCCATCGGCCTTGTCCGTAGTGAGAGGTGATGCCTGAAATTTAGTATTCTCGGTACACTCTTGATCCTATGGTTCTCGGGATATCGAATTCCCTAACGACTTCCGAAAAGGAATGTCCTGTGTGACTGGGTCCAAGTACCAATATGCGTTCAAAGTATTAATTCCCGTCGTGCGACCTTAATCGTGTCGGAAACCTTTTCGCGTGGATCACCTGAGTACAAATGACAACTGTGGCAATGCATTGCCCTTTTATACCGTATGTACGTGATACTACCGCCAACTGTATGTGTGCATATTGCTATCCCATGACTTTTGTAACCTGAGAGTATGTTACGGGTCCTGAATTTTTTTTTAAATTCAGTGTTTTAGTCTTATATTGTCCTGTAACTACGCAGTGACCACCAGTATAAATTGTTTATTCACATAATCTAAGTTCAGGATAGAGACGGGTAAGTCGTTACTCCTACCTTCTGCGTTCCCTTGCACTGAAATGGTACTCATTTACGTATCAAAGAAAGTAGTACATTCCATGCCAGTGTGACGTTTGTGGAACGTCGAATGCAGTGCGTTGCAATTTTTTGGCCAGCAATATATTTGTTAAAAGCCTTCTTTCGTGTTGCCAGTAACACTATACAATCCGCAGTGGTAGAGTTGTAACTATGGGACAGTGGTTTTGGTACATCACAAAAAAGACGCAATAAATGGGATTACTGGTAGTACTGATAATGTTGGTAGGTAAAGAAATATAAATCAATGTGTAAGAAAGAAACTGGATGCCAACGACTTCTCTCTGTTTGTTTGGTTGTTTGTTTGTTTTGCATGTAATTAGAGCTACACGTCATTCAGTGTTAGTTCATTGTGAATTTTGTATCCTTGGAAAATATAAATTGCATTTTATAAGTAATAGAATTTAGTTGATGGCTCAACTTCTGTGTTTTTATGCAAGCAAAGTAATTACTTTCAATACAAGTACAGTATATACACTCCTGGAAATGGAAAAAAGAACACATTGACACCGGTGTGTCAGACCCACCATACTTGCTCCGGACACTGCGAGAGGGCTGTACAAGCAATGATCACACGCACGGCACAGCGGACACACCAGGAACCGCGGTGTTGGCCGTCGAATGGCGCTAGCTGCGCAGCATTTGTGCACCGCCGCCGTCAGTGTCAGCCAGTTTGCCGTGGCATACGGAGCTCCATCGCAGTCTTTAACACTGGTAGCATGCCGCGACAGCGTGGACGTGAACCGTATGTGCAGTTGACGGACTTTGAGCGAGGGCGTATAGTGGGCATGCGGGAGGCCGGGTGGACGTACCGCCGAATTGCTCAACACGTGGGGCGTGAGGTCTCCACAGTACATCGATGTTGTCGCCAGTGGTCGGCGGAAGGTGCACGTGCCCGTCGACCTGGGACCGGACCGCAGCGACGCACGGATGCACGCCAAGACCGTAGGATACTACGCAGTGCCGTAGGGGACCGCACCGCCACTTCCCAGCAAATTAGGGACACTGTTGCTCCTGGGGTATCGGCGAGGACCATTCGCAACCGTCTCCATGAAGCTGGGCTACGGTCCCGCACACCGTTAGGCCGTCTTCCGCTCACGCCCCAACATCGTGCAGCCCACCTCCAGTGGTGTCGCGACAGGCGTGAATGGAGGGACGAATGGAGACGTGTCGTCTTCAGCGATGAGAGTCGCTTCTGCCTTGGTGCCAATGATGGTCGTATGCGTGTTTGTCGCCGTGCAGGTGAGCGCCACAATCAGGACTGCATACGACCGAGGCACACAGGGCCAACACCCGGCATCATGGTGTGGGGAGCGATCTCCTACACTGGCCGTACACCACTGGTGATCGTCGAGGGGACACTGAATAGTGCACGGTACATCCAAACCGTCATCGAACCCATCGTTCTACGATTCCTAGACCGGCAAGGGAACTTGCTGTTCCAACAGGACAATGCACGCCCGCATGTATGCCGTGCCACCCAACGTGCTCTAGAAGGTGTAAGTCAACTACCCTGGCCAGCAAGATCTCCGGATCTGTCCCCCATTGAGCATGTTTGGGACTGGATGAAGCGTCGTCTCACGCGGTCTGCACGTCCATCACGAACGCTGGTCCAACTGAGGCGCCAGGTGGAAATGTCATGGCAAGCCGTTCCACAGGACTACATCCAGCATGTCTACGATCGTCTCCATGGGAGAATAGCAGCCTGCATTGCTGCGAAAGGTGGATATACACTGTACTAGTGCCGACATTGTGCATGCTCTGTTGCCTGTGTCTATGTGCCTGTGGTTCTGTCAGTGTGATCATGTGATGTATCTGACCCCAGGAATGTGTCAATAAAGTTTCCCCTTCCTGGGACAATGAATTCACGGTGTTCTTATTTCAATTTCCAGGAGTGTATCACAAACATAAAGAGATATATAATTATTGTTGTTATTTTGTACTGAATAGAACGTTGTTTGGCGCGATAAAAACCACGTTCTTCCTGAAACTTCCTGGGGGATTAAAACTGTGTGCCGGACCGAGATTCGAACTCGGGACCTTTGCCTTTCGCGGGCAAGTGCAGCGCACACTCCGCTGCAGAGTGAAAATCTCATTCTGGAAACATCCCCCAGGCTGTGGCTAAGCCATGTCTGCGCAATATCCTTTCTTTCAGGAGTGCTAGTTCTGCAAGGTTCGCAGGAGAGCTTCTGTAAGGTTTGGAAAATAGGAGACGAGGTACTGGCAGAAGTAAAGCTGCGAGAACGGGGCGTCAGTCGTGCTCGGGTAGCTCAGTTGGTAGAGCACTTGCCCACGAAAGGCAAAGGTCCCGAGTGCGAATCTCGGTCCGGCACACAGTTTTAATCTGCCAGGAAGTTTCATATCAGCGCACACTCCGCTGCAGAGTGAAAATCTCATTCTAAGTTCTTCCTGTTATTACTGATAAATGCGAAATTGTTTATGAATAACAGAAACGTATTTCATATAAGTTCAACAAAATATGGAACTGGTGTTTGATATATTTTTGTTTTGCTGTTTTTTTTATTCTACCTTTTTGTTAAGTTTTCTAGCGCTGTATGATATATCTGCATTGTTTCCTTTATTTTTAGTACCACATCCCTCTGTTCTACGTTACAAATCAGCAATTTTCGAATAACACCTTAATTACACATCGAAAATTTCGGTTTTCCTATAAATACTGTTTTTTTCTTAAGTAACAGAGAGGAGGATAACTGTGTAGAACAAAAATGTTTAGTGGGTTACCTGGTACTTTATATACCTTCACTCAGTTTCCGGTTTTAAGGGAATTTAATAGGACACTGATCACGTGCGTAAAGAAAGCGAGCATTAAGAGGTAGCGCCCGATAGGTACGCGACACACCTAATGTACAGGTAACGCGGGTACGACCTTAACTGAACAGAGCTACTAGAGAAACTACCCCAGTCTATGCTGTGGTAGCCTATGGTTATTTTACAACTCTGGTCAGTGGTTAAGATGAGAGGATATATCTAGTTAATGAATACGATGCGTACCTCAGTAACCGTTGCACTCCGACATGTTTCACCGAAGGCTCGTTTGCGTTGAGTCCTGGTGCTGGAGGCGGTCTTCTGAAGGACTGCGACATGCGGTGTGATAATTGCGACAGATACTCGCAACGCAGTAGCTCGCTGGCCAATTACAGCACCGCCGCCGATGGTTGCGTGACGCGACTGCCTGCTTTAAACATGTGAGTGGACTCGCGTGGCAATGAAAACGTTGAGCAGAGGACGCACGCGGTTCGCTTTCAATGTCCGGCTAACTATATCAGAAATTGCGACGGAAATATTGAGCATCTTTTAATGCTAACACGGAGCTACGGATAGAGATCTACGCCTCGTCATGCCGGAAACACTCCAGAAACTCACGTGAAGGCTCAACGAAAGTAGCGCACAAGCTCTGCTGTTCAAAAATGGTTCAAATGGCTCTGAGCACTATGCGACTTAACTTCTGAGGTCATCAGTCATCTAGAACTTAGAAATAATTAAACCTAACTAACCTAAGGACATCACACACATCCATGCCCGAGGCAGGATTCGAACCTGCGACCGTAGCGGTCGCTCGGCTCCAGACTGTAGCGCCTAGAACCGCACGGCCACTCCGGCCGGCCCAAGCTCTGCTGTGAAACAGTATTTGTAGTGGTAGTCTTACTTACTCGCGAATCACCTCTACGACGTTATTATAAATGTCATGGTATCACAATTAATTCACATATTTATTGATTTATATAATTATATACCTTGGCAATAATGGAACAGTAGTTAACTGGGCTTTATAGGAGTCACAAATTTTTGCATTGCATTGTTGGGTAATGTAAGAAGATAATGTTACACTACTAATTTATTTCTCAACACACATCACATATTATTTCATGCTGTAAAACAACACACATCATCATAACCGTGACGTCGATGTTTGGTTTCCATTTTGAGTATCATAAATTTTTATTTACGTGCTGAAAAATTTTCAGCACCCATTCATAATTAGTGACAGATAGTGATCAGTGTTGCGTTCAGAGTATCTTTATTGCGTATTGGCCACGTATATACTACCTTGAGGGTTCCATTTGATTTATTAGCAAGTGTTTCTGTTGATTGCGACAGTAGCCGTAATATAATCGACAATTTTTCCTCCTTACTAACCACTGGAGACGTCATGACATAGGAACAGTATTCGTCCTAATACTCACCCGAGAGGAACTACTACACTGACGAAAAAAAAATTGCAGTACCAAGGTGACATTTCGCGACTTAAAGATAAACGAACATTTTTAGTCTAAAAGACGATGTCTATTCAAATTTCGCGCCAGTCGCATAACAGTAGCCTAGTAGCGCCATCATGAGGACACAAGTCAGGTTTGCTTTAAATACACGCTGCAACAGTCGTGAAAAAAAAAAAAGTGGTTCAAATGGCTCTGAGCACTATGGGACTTAACTTCTGAGGTCATCAGTCCCCTACAACTTAGAACTACTTAAACCTAACAAACCTAAGGACATCACACACATCCATGCCTGTTTCAGGATTCGAACCTGCGACCGTAGCGGTCGCTCGGCTCCAGACTGTAGCGCCTAGAGCCGCTCGGCCACTTCGGCCGGCCGGTCGTGAGCATTAGTTACCTATGAGCCTGGTCGTGGTTAGTTGATGTTAGTCAAGAATGCTTTTAAGGTATCAAGGATGCTGTTACCAAAACTTCGCTGAGTTTGAACGAGATCATGTAACAGGGTCCTGAGAAGATGGATGTTCCTTCTGCGATACAACAGAAAGACCTGGCAGGAATGTAGCCACTATACGTCACTGCTGGCAGCGGTACTCACTAGAATGTACAGTCGCAAAGAAGACCGATCTCCAGACGGCCACGTGGCACTACCGAGAGACTATCAAGTTCAGCGTATGGCTCTGGCTCATCTTACTGCAGCTGTAGCAGCAGCTTCAGCAGCACTTATCCCAACAGTGACACACGAACTGTTAAAAATTAGTTACTTCAAGGGCAGTTCGGAGTCAGTCCACTGATCCCAAACCACTGCCATTTGCGACTCCAGTGATGTCAAGCGAAAGCTCATTGGAGGCCAGGTCGGAGGTCTGTTGTGTTTTCTGATGAAAGCTGGTTCCGTCTAGGTGTCAATGATGGTCGTGTGTTGGTTAGAAGGCGGCCAGTTGAGAGCCTGCAACCAGCCTTTCTTCTTGCTAGAAACAGAGGACCTACACCTGGAGTTATGACCTGGGTACGTTTTATTTTTACAGTAGGAGACCTCTCGTGGTTATCTCACGGATCCTTAGTCTGGTGATTCGACCCACTGTGCTGCCATTCATGAACAGCATTCAAGGGAGTGTTTTCCAACAGGATAACGCTCGACTACATACCGATATTGTAGCCCAACATGGTCTATAGAGAGTCGACATGTTGCCTAGACCTGCTCGACCACCAAATCTATCTCCAGTCGAGCACATATGCGACATCATGGGACTACAACTACAGTGTCATTCAAAAACACAAGATATTAACCGCCCTGTATTCATCGACCAAGTGCAAAAAGCATGGAACTCCATCCCATAAACTGACATGCGGCACCTGTACGATAGAATGGATGAACGTTTTCATGCCTGCATTCAACATCCTGGCGAATACATCGGTTATTAATGTACCAGCACTTCATATCTGCAATGGCCTATCTCGCGGCTGCATTAACCCGTGATCATGCAATGTTAATCACGTAAATATGTTACTTAGACGAATGATTCCTGAAATATCATTACTCTAAATTAATAACTTTTGGTGCTGTGACTTTTTCCGTCAGTGTATACAGGGTGTATCACAATTAATGGCGTAAACGCATACAGTTGAAAGTACACGATACTAGTAGAATAAAAGTCTCAGTAAACATAGGATCCAAAACGCATACCTTAAGAGCTACGAGCAATTTTTCATCTTCGATACTGTGAAACAAATCTCTTCTACTGCATGTTCTTTGCTTTCCATATTTTGGAAACTGGTAGTATGGACCAAAACAAGAAAAAAAGTCCAGTAAACATGTGCTCTAAAACGCATTCCTTAAGAGCTATGAGCCCTTGTTCATCTTTGCTACTTTGAAACACCTCTTCTAATGATCAAGTGTTCGTAACTTTTAAGGTATGCGTTTCAAGGCATATGTTTGCTGGACATTTTTTTCTTATTTCGGTCCATAATACCACTTCCCAAAATATGGAAAGCAAAGAACTTGCAGTAGAAGAGGTTTGTTTCACAGTATCGAATATGAAAAATTGCTTGTAGCTCTTTAGGTATGCGTTTTGGAGAGACTTTTTACTGAGACTTTTTTGCCTCCAGTATGCGTTTATGCCATTAATTATGATACATTCTGCGTTAATGTACTGATAATACCATATTAATATCCTGATACGTGTTTCAATAAATGTTAGCTTTATTTGAGGTTTATGTTATCTCTACTATTTGCACCGTGTCTGCAAGATATGATTCGAACCAAGTGTTAGTTACACCACGTACTTATAATGTATCTAGCTAACGTCAACAACATCAAATGCCTGAGACAGATCTATGGGTATACCTGTGACACAATCATCCTTGTCTACAGATCAAGAACCCTTCTGCAAATCCTGCTGTTGCTGATTATATATTTCTACCATTTAAGAACCCAGCCTGGGTTCCACTTACAAGTTTGTATTCATTCCATCAGTTCGTTAACATGACTATAATAACGCATTCTGTAACCGTTTAAAATCGTGATGCCGGCCGTGGTGGCCGAGCGGTTCTAGGCGCTTCAGTCTGGAACCGCGCGACCGCTACGATCGCAGGTTCGAATCCTCCCTCGGGCATGGATGTGTGTGCTGTCCTTAGGTTAGTTAGGTTTAAGTAGTTCTAAGTTGTAGGGGACTGATGACCTCAGATTTTAAGTCCCATTGCGCTCAAAGCCATCTGACCCTTTTTTTTTTATCGTGATAGCAGGAAAATGTACCGCCATGTTTCTATGTGTTCTGAATTATGTTTCCTCTGTAAAGGAACGGCTCCTGCCTCTTCCCTTCACCACTCTTTTACTTTCCAATGATCAGTGGTACATCCTTGCCTAAGGTACACCCCTACAGAACATCACACTATGTCAGTATCTCCATCCACCAACTGACTTCATAATCTGTATTTTCTTAACGCCAGTCCCTTTCCCACCTTAACTTTCCACATTTATCTACAACTACATCACTCCTCTGCAGTTCACAAGCAATTACTTGGTAATGGGTTAAAAAAACCACTTTCAGAATATTTCTCGATCGTTCGCTCTCGAAAAGCTTTCCCTACGAGCTCTAATACTTCTTATTTTATGCGATACTCATTCCTCCCCATGTAGGTGGGGTTCTACAAAATATTTCGGAGGACGAAGATGGTAATTGAAATTTTGTGAAAAGGTCTTGCTGCGTCGAAAAACGCCTTTGTTTAAATGATTGCCACCTCAGCTCGCGTATCATATCCATAACAGTCACTGCCCTGTTTCGCTATAATATGAAACGAGCTGCCCTTCTTTGATGTTTCTCGATGTCCTTCGCCGATCCTATGCTGTAAAAATCCCATACTGCGCAGCAGCAGATTTGTTGCATCTACTAAGGGCTCTGCCAATCAAATGAAGTTGTTCTTTCGCCTTTCCCACAACATTTTATATGTGACTGTTACAATTTAAGTTGTCCTTAACTGTTAACCCTAGGTATTTAGCGGAATCAAAAATGTATTAATTAGTATTATTTATCGTTTAACTGGAGTTTAACGGATTCTTTGTAGTACTTGTAACAGGCCCGGTAGTACAAATGGGTGGAGTACTTTAAACTGACTTCTCGTTTCGTGACCGTTGCTTTTCTTGACCATTGCGCCCTGTCCACACCACGTACCTGATAATCCCGCGGCGGTCGTACTGTTCTGCTCCACACTGCTGCTGGCTTGCCTGAAATTATCTACCGAAATATGCAAGCGGGTTTAGGGGAGCCACTCAACGTTAAAACACAACACTGTCCTATGTCTGGTATGAACATCTATATTCTGAGACGATATGGAAACCACAGGTTGCACTGTTTACATTCTAAATCGTAAATGTTTATCCCAATTAACAATCTTGATGATTAACAGTCCAAAAATTCAGACGAGCGTACGCGTAACCGACACGACACGGGTGATTGTTGATGACCCGGAAGCCGAATGATCGAACGAAAGTTCTTACGCTCGTCACACATACAAATATCTGGTAATAGTCCTCCTTGTCAATAGTGATGATATAACACTGTTCGTAAAGTTAATTTTTCAGTTCTCGCTTCTCACTTATACGAGCGTGCGCGTAACCGTCGCGGCGCGGTTGATTGTTGATGATGCGGAAACGCGATGATCGAACTCAGGTCCTCACGCTCGCTACAAGACACTGGAACTTGACTGCACTCTTTTATGGTAACTAATTTCTACTTATTCACATCAGTTCATTCTGGGAGACCGAACACGGCGCGGATGATTGATACTGTGCGACACGCAACGAGAGGATACACAAATACGTTATCGGCGGCACTGCTCATTTTTAATTACATCTTGACGCACTTTCCTCTGAATTACTTCCATATTTAATCACTTTACTGTTATAGCACTTGTAGCAACACTTCAACCTGAATACTAGCAATGCTTCTACATGCAGAGCTACACACTACACAACATAACAGTTTCGTGTCCCGTGCTCGACTCACTACATAAGCGGTTGCCCGCATAGATACTCCACAACTAAGCCAGCGATATGACAATATGCTTACATACTCATGTTGAGGAACCCACACTTTTTATTGTCCGAGGTCTATTGCCACTTTCTAACCGTGCGTATATATTGTGTAAATCATTTTCTCATTTGTATTGATCTTCTGATATCTTTTATATACTGTAAACAACAGCAACATCTGCAAAAATTCTGAGAGGATTGTCCATATAGTACCACAGATTGTTTTTATTGATTAGAAACAGGTCGGGGCCAATAACACTTCCTTGGGGAAAAACAGGTATTACTTCTCTTTTACTCGATGACTTCCCAAATTCACGTAAAACGCGGTATGCTTTCGCTATCGACTAGAGCTTGTGTAGGCCACAACGAAGGCCGAAGTGGCGGCATGTAAAACCTCTGTCACCAAACCCTTCCTTGCACTAGCAGTTTCATTTTAGCTGATTAAAAATAGCCATTTAATGGCACAGACACTTATTTCATCTTTTAATTGAAGTAGAGATGTTGAATATATTGGTTCTAGTCTGGGATTCGAACTCGGATATTCCTTTTCGCAGGATATGATCCATTCGTGATGTTCCGCTCCATCAGGTCGTTGTTTGCTCAAGAGTCGAAACCCCTCAATGTCTCCACGTTTCTGAGGTCGAAATTCTGGGACGGCGTAAATAGTTTCATTGTGTGTTTTCGGCCTCTACCATGCTCGCAGTTAACTGCTGCTAGAAAATAATATTGATTCTTATTGTCTCTTCATACGTTATCAACAATAATGATATGTGACCGTTTCGACGCCGGCCGATGTGGCCGTGCGGTTCTAAGCGCTTCAGTTTGGAACCACGTGACCGATACTAGTAGAATAAATGATGTACTTAGGTTAGTTAGGTTTAAGTAGTTCTAAGTTCTAGGGGACTGATGACCTCAGTAGTTAAGTCACATAGTGCTTAGAGCCATTTGAACCGTTTTGAACCGTTTCGACTGTCAGTGAGTGATATCACACATCATTTCAAGTCGAAGTATGACTCTCTTAGCTTCTGGAGAAAAAGAATTCGAGGAAATTTTGTCGCAGTTGCGAATACTTTTTTGACATCAGCTGTACTAGTCATGAACATCACACCTATTTGTGACATTTGAAAGTTTGTGTCGGACCAGGACTCATAGCCACCTCTTCAAACGCTCTATGATCATAATGGCTTTGAAACGGAGGATTAAACAGAAAAAGCCGAAATACTAAACATCTTTTTCCAAAACTGTTCCATAGAGGAAGATGGCATTGTTGTTCCTCATTTAAATTGTCGCACGAACGACAGAATGACAGGTATCGAAAAAAGTGACCAAGTTGCAGGGAAAACGCTCAACAGAGAAAGGTCCAAAATTGTTTAGGCTTTCGGCCACTTGTTGACAAACTTCCTGTTGGCTTCTGTCTCGGGTTCTCCGGCCGACGTCTGTCTGATGATTTTCCTGATGTTTCGCTAGCACTGGTGGCTGGCATTGTCAAAGTGGCGGAGCAATGGAGGCACGTGAAACTTTGACAATGCCAGCCACTCGTGCTGGCGAAACGTCAGAAAAATTATCAGACGGACGTCGGCCGGAGAACCCGAGACAGAAGCCAACAGGAAGTTTGTCAGAGGAAAGGTCACTGGACCTGACGGGATAACAGTACGATTCTACATATAGTAAGTGCAAGAACTCGATCTCTTCTAGCAACAGTGTAGCATAGACCTTTGGAGGACCGAAACATTCCTAATGATTGAAACAATGCATAGGTCGTTATCGTTATCAAAAAGAATCGTCACACAGACGAACAAACGTATCGACCTATATCTCAGACGTCGGTCTGTTGCAGACAGGCTTTACGCTCGCGTATTATGACATTTCTGGAAACAGAAAATCTCCTCCGTAGGATTCAACTTGGGCTACGAAAACAAAGAGAAATCCAGCGCACTGTTTGCCCATGAGAGCCGGAAAGCAGTACACACGGGAACCCAGCTATATGCCTTTTTTTGTCTTCCGAAAGGCATTCGATGTAGATCCGCATTGTCGCCTAACGAACAAAATACGAGCGTACGGCATATCAGACTAGCTGTATGATTCGACGGAAGAGTTTATATCTAACAGAACACGTCATGTCTTCCTCAACGAGGATTAGTCTTCAACATAAAAGTAATTTCAGGCGTGCTCCAGAGGAGTGTTACAGTACCGTTACTTATCACATTATATATAAATGATTTAGTAGATAACGTCGGAAGTTCCATGAGGATTTTTGCCGATGATGCTGTTGTGTAACGCTAGAAAATTGTAGCGAAATGCAGAAAAACCAGCAGAGAATCGACATGTGGTGCAAAGGACTGGCAATTAACCCTCAACATAAACAAAGGTAGCGTACTGTGAATACATAGGCAGAAGGACCCTTTATTGTATTATTACACGATTGCAGAACAATCACCAGAGGCAGTTACTTCCATAAAATACACTATGTGATCAAAAGTACTCGGACAACGTTTTTCATATTAGATGCATTGTGTTGCCACCTACTGCCAGGTACTCCATATCAGGGACCTCAGTAGTCATTAGACATCGTGAGAGAGCAGAATGTAGCGCTCCGCGGAACTCTCTGACTTCGAACGTGGTCAGGTGATGTGGTGTCACTTTGGTCATGCGTCTTTACGTGAGATTTCCACACTCCTAAACATCCCCAGGTCCACTGTTCCCGATGTGATAGTGAAGTGGAAACGTGAAGGGGCACGTACAGCACAAAAGCGTGCAGGCCGGCCTCATCTGTTGACTAACAGAGACCGCCGACAGTTGAAGAGGTTCGTAATGTGTAATAGGCAGACATCTATCCAGACCATCACACAGGAATTCCAGCTGCATCAGGATCTACTGCCAGTACTATGACAGTTAGGCGGGAGGTTAGAAAACTTGGATTTTATGGTCGAGCGGCCACTCATAAGCCACGCATCACCCCGGTAAATGCCAAACGACGCCTCGCTTGGTGTAAGGAGAGTAAACATTGGACGATTGAACAGTGGAAAAACGTTGTGTGGAGTGAGAAGTCACGGTACACAATGTGGCGATCCGATAGCAGCGTGTGGGTATGCCGAAAGTCCGGTGAACGTCATCTGCCAGCGTGTGCAGTGCCAACAGTAAAATTCGGAGGCGGTAGTGTTATGGTGTGGTCGTGTTTTTCGTGGAGGTGGCTTGCACCCATTGCTTTACGTGGCACTATCACAGCACAGGCCTACATTGATGTTTTAAGCACCTTCTTGCTTCCCACTGTTGAAGAGCAAGTCGGGGATGGCGATTGCATCTTTCAATACGATCGAGCACCTGTTCATAATGCACGGCCTGTGGCGGAGTGGTTACACGACAATGGCATCCCTGTAATGGACTGGCCTGCACATAGTCCTTACCTGAATCCTATGGAACGCCTTTGGGATGTTTTGGAACGTCGACTTCGTGCCAGGCTTCACCGACTGACATCGATCCTCTGCTCAGTGCAGCACTCCATGTAGAATGGGCCGCCATTCCCCAAGAAACCTTGCAGCACCTGATTGCACGTACTGCGGGAGCGGAAGCTGTCATCAAGGCTAAGGGTGGGTCAACACCGTATTGAATTCCAGCATTACCGATGGAGGGCGCCACAAACTTGTAAGTCACTTTCAGCCAGGTGTCCGGATACTTCTGCTCACATAGTACATTTAGGAATATGGCTACATAGTGATTTGAAGTGGAAAAACCACATAAAATTAATCGCGGATATGGCAGACGCCAGACCGATATTCCTTGGAAGAATCCTAAGGAAATTTAGTCCATCAACAAAGGAACTATCCTACAAAATACGCTTTCGAGCAAAACTTTAATATTTCTCGCAATTCTGGAATTCGCACCAGGTAGAAATGATGGAGGAAAAACCGAAGGCTCAAAGAAGAGCAGCACGTTTCGTCACCGGTCCATTTAGTAAGAATGAAAGCGTCATAATGCTCGAGGAACTCCAGTGGCAGACGCTGCAAGAGAGGCTTTCTGATGCAGATGCAGTACGATGCGCCAGAGCCATACTTCGAAAACGACGCGCTTCCCTCTCGGTAGTGACACGTGCACGTCCGGAGCCCGGTCTTCTTGCGACCGTAGATTCCCCGCGGCCGCAGCTGCCAGTGGTAATGTACAGTGGCTACAGTCATGCAAAGTCTTCCTGCAATATCGCAGAAGGAACATCCAGCTTCTCGTGTCCCTGTTACACGACCGCTTTCAAACCCAGTGAGGTCTTAATAATGCCGTATTTTTCGCCTTTAAAGCATTCTTGGCTAACATCAACTCTACAATATCGACTAGTGCCACTCTGATGTGACTGGCGTGAAATTTTATTAGACATCATCTTTGAGATGGAAAAACACGTCTACCAACTCTCGTTTATGTTGCACAATAACTCCTTTATGTTGTGATTTTTTTCCGCTGATGTATATGAACTACCAGGTCACAAATAGTATTTTGTGGTAGGTGTGGCATAAATCTTATCGAAGCTTTGCCAGTCGTAGAGGAGTGGATTATATTCCGTGGTGATCTGGCTTATCATGATTGTGAAATTTCCCTAACATCGGGACACTGCACTGGCTTTGATGTGTGCGCGTCGCAGACGTTGCATCGCGTGCAGCTCTGAACTCTAAACGCAGTGCGCAGCTGATGCATATCGTGCGACCTCTCGCGAAGCAGTAGACGTTCGCGACCTGAATGAATAAATACAAGATATCATATACTGATAACGCCGAGCAATCGAACGTGGAGATGAGGAAGAAAGTTCATTTTTTGACTGATGAATGTACATCTGTTCACATACTGAATGAGTGGAGTTTATCGATATACAGAGAGGCTCTCATATTTCTGTTGCTATAAGCAGTCATCGACTTTAGTCACTTCCGACGCCATATAGGCAACGTCCCTAAAATCATTACTGCAGTTCGTCATGGGCATGTTGACGCTATGTGTTAAATATATACATGAAGCCTATAAGTGGCGTTATGGGGGAGTAGAACGATACAGTGGTGCTGACATCGACCGAAGACGGTTGACCGCACCAGTGCGTGCAGCTTCATAATGCAGCCGATCTCTTCATCCGAACATAATAATTAGAACGAGTTCTACTCTGCTTTTCTTTAGTTAAATCGGTCCACGTTCTCACACACGGAACATCGACTGTGAGCAGCCGTAAGTTTAGTTTGTAACATTCTGAGGAATATATGGACCGAATTACAGCTTTATTGGAGACCCTAAGTAGGCAAAAACCTTTGTCACACATTTTAGGCCCTAAATTATAGCCTAAAAAACATTTCTTCAGGTGTGTAGAGTGATATACACTGGAAAGCGATATTCAGATACACTACTGGCCATTAAAATTGCTACACCAAGAAGAAATCCAGATGATAAACGGGTATTCATTGTACAAATATATTATACTAGAACTGACATGTGATTACATTTTCACGCAATTTGGGTGCATAGATCCTGAGAAATCAGTACCCAGAACAACCACCTCTGGCCGTAGTAACGGCCTTGATACGCCTGGGCATTGAGTCAAACAGAGGTTGGATGGCGTGTACAGGTACAGCTGAGCATGCATCTTCAACACGATACCACAGTTCATCAAGAGTGGTGACTGTCGTATTGTGACGAGCCAGTTGCTCGGCCACCATTGACCAGACGTTTTCAATAGGTGAGAGATCTGGATAATGTGCTGGCCAGGGCAGCAGTCGAACATTTTCTGTATTCAGAACGGCCCGTACAGGACCTGCAACATGCGGTCGTGCATTATCCTGCTGAAATGTAGGGTTTCGCAGGGATCGAATGAAAGGTAGAGCCACGGATCGTAACACATCTGAAATGTAACGTCCACTGTTCAAAGTGCCATCAATGCGAACAAGGGGTGACCGAGAAGCGTAACCAATGGCACCCCATACCATCACGCCGGGTGACACGCCAGATGGCAATGACGAGTACACGCTTCCAATGTGCGTTCACCGCGATGTCGCCTAAAACGGATGCGACCATCGTGATGCTGTAAACTGAACCTGGATTCATCCGAAAAAATGAAATTTCGCCATTCGTGCACCTGCGCTCCTGTCTGTGATGCAGCGTCAAGTGTAACCGCAGCCACGGTCTCCGAGCTGATAGCCCATGCTGCTGCAAACGTCGTCGAACTGTTCGTGCAGATGGTTGTCGTCTTGCAAACGTCCCCATCTGTTGACTCAGGGATCGAGACATGGCTGCACGATCCGTTACAGCCATGCGGATAACATGCCTGTCATCTCGACTGCTAGTGATACGAGGCCTTTGGGATCCAGCACGGCGTTCCGTATTACCTTCCTGAACCCACCGATTCCAAATTCTGCTAACAGTCATTGGATCTCGTGCAACGCGAGCAGCAATCTCGCGATACGATAAACCGCAATCGCGATAAGCTACAATCCGACCTTTATCAAAGTGATGGTACGCATTTCTCATCCTTACACGAGGCATCACAACAACGTTTGACCAGGCAACGCCGGTCAACTGCTGTTTGTGTATTAGAAATTGGTTGGAAACTTCCCTCATGTCAGCACGTTGTAGGTGTCGCCACCGGCTCCAACCTTGTGTGAATGCTCTGAAAAGCTAATCATTTGCATATCACAGCATCTTTTTCTTGTTGGTTAAATTTCGCGTACGTAGCACGTCATCTTCGTGGTGTAGCTATTTTAATGGCCAGTAGTGTGTGTATAACATGGCTGTAGTATTTCATATACAAGGTATAAAATTGTAGTGCATTGGCGGAACTGTTCTTTTTACTCTAGTGATTCATGCGGAAAGGTGTACGACATGATTATGGCCAAACGAGGGGAATTATCAAACTTTCAACGTGAACTGACAGTTGGAACTAGAAGCATAGGACGTTCCATTTCGGAATTTCAATATTGCGAGGTTCACAGAGTCAAGAGCGTGCCAAAAATACCAGATTTCAGACATTTCCTCTCACAACGGACAACGCAGTTGCCGACGGCCGTCACTTACCGACCGAAAGCCGCGGCGTTTGTGTAGGGTTGTCAGTGCTAACAGACAAGCAACACAGCGTGAAATAACCGCAGAAATGAATGTGGGCTGTAACACGAAAGTACCCAATAGAGCAGTACGGTGAAATACGGCGTTAATGCGTTATGGCAGCAGACGACCGACGCGAGTGGCTTTGCTAGCAGCACGAAATCGCCTGCTGCGCCTCTACCTGGCTCGAGACTATGTCGGTTGGATCATAGACGATTGGGAAACAGTGGCCTTGTCAGTTGAATCCAAATTTCAGTTGGAAAGAGCTGAGGTAGCTTTAGAGTGTGGCGCAGGCACTACGAAGCCATGGACCCAAGGCGTCAACAGGGCACTGTGCAAGCTGGCGGAGGCTATGAGATAGTGTGCGCTGTGTTTACATGGGATGGAGTGGGTCCACTGGTCCAACTGAACTGGTAATTGATTGTACATGGTTATGTTTTGCTGCATGGAGACTACTTGGAGACATTCGTGAACTTCATGAAACCCCAAAAAAGATTTCATACCACGTGCCACAATTGGTTTGAAGAATATTCCGGACAGTTCGAGCGAATGACTTGGCAACCCAGATCGCACGACATGAATCCCATCAACATTTAGAGGACATAATCGAAAGGTCAGCTCGTGTACAAAATCCTACACCGGCAACACTTTCTCTGTCGTCGACGGCTACGTAGGCTGCATATTTCTGAGAGGGACTGCTAACGACTTCTTCAGTCCATGCAACGTCGAGTTGTTGCATAACACCGGGTAAAACGATGTCCGAAACGAAATTAGAAGGTATCTTTTTTGTGGCGGTAGGTGTGTATTAGCTGTCTACAAATTATTTTTACTGCTTACTGACGTTTTTATGTCAGTAGGGCGATGATTCTGTTATGGGGTGGTTTGAAAATGTGGTGTACCGTGTGTCATTCCTCGTTTTTAGCGCTTTATGTTTTTGCCTTATTCAAAAAATTTAAAAGTTGTCTGGTTTATCCAGTAATTGACAAAGGAGTGTACAGAGGTCAGCACCTTCTTTTTGAGACGTAACTAGGGGGGAGTGCTAGAGAAGCATGAATTTTGATGATAGAGCCAGTTTCACTATGTATTTTTAAAAATGTGTTGTAGTTCACGCATTATCATAAAGCGAGTCTGCCCTAGTGAGAATGCATCTAGGATGGAGATACGGCTACGTTCAACTCCTGAATCAGTATTGCGTTGTAGTTCAACGAGTGATGTTCGAGACACTGTAGAGGTCCACACTAAATACAGAGCGCATGATGTCACGTTAGGTTCCTTCGAGAGTTGGCCGTTAGCTGTTAAGCAGCGTCCTCACTAACTAAATGAATCTGGATTCTGATGGGGACCAAACTGCATGCTTCCACTATGGTTGGGTGTTAAGATACTGGAAAGAAATACACAATCCGTGGTTCGAATATGGTGTTTGAATTTCCAAGTGGCCGTTTGTTATTGCCATAAAGGGCAAAGATGTTGCAGATAATATCTCAGAAAAATTATTGCAAGATATCTGGCTACTATTAAACTTCTATTTTCTCTTCTGAGAAAACCATCAGAGCAGCATGTCACTGTTAGAGCTTGCAGCACTACTCAACTGTAAGAAATCTGCTTCCAGGAAGAAGTGGGAGAAATTTTCATCCCATGTAGGCATGTCGTTGTTTGCGTTAAATGTAGAACTCCGCTTCCTTCTTGTGCTGTGTGTCAGAGATCTTTTTCAGTTACAATAAGAGCTTTAGTAGGAGTTGTCATTAGTACTAACATATGTATGGTGAGGAAACATGCATGTATTCCAATGGCAGTATAACAATAATAAATACATTAATGCCAATTGACACTCAGACAATCAAATACAACATCAGCGATTTTGTACGTATGTATGTGGGATCGTGCTCCATAAATATTTCTCTGTTTATAAATCTAAATAAAAAAAATTAATATGAGACGTGACGTCTCATAATTATCTCTGTGTATGTGTGAGCCTGACATACACTAGAGTAAATGTTTGATACGACTCTGAATGACTTTTTTCCCGTCACACCCCGAAGCTACTACGATTGTCATATGTAGATCGAAGATCAAAGAGTCGCTAGAGAGCTGGTACATCACCTCTTTGTCCTTTGCTGGGAAGTATTAATATTTGTTACATTGTCACAAGTCCAAGGTATTGGTGATCCAGAACAAACGCTCATGTCTTGCTACGCGTTGTATACACACAATAATAATTAGAGAGAAGGCTGAATATTTTACCGACAGGTATTGCAGGACATTGTTCTTATCCTCTGTCCCCATCTAGACTCGTGTAACTGATGCATATAAAATCATTTTTAATAAAGCTTTGGCTGATGATGATGATGATGATGTCTGGTTTGTGGGGCGCTCAACTGCGACTTCACCAGCGCCCGTACAAAGTCCCAATTTTTACACAGTCCAATCTAGCCACCGTCACGAAATGATGATGATGATGATGATGATGATGAAGACAACACAAACACCCAGTCCCCGGGCAGAGAAAACCCCATCCTGGCCGGGAATTGACCCTGGGACCCCATGATACAGAGGCAGCAACGCTAGGCACTAGACCACGAGCTTAAAGCGTTTGGGCTACTATCTGCAGTACAGGATTGGTGAGGAACAAGTCAATATTGTATGAAAATTTTATTTGTTATTGTTTTTTAGCACATCAGTAGAAACATACATTCAGCACAGTAATTCATCATCTGTAGAAAAAAGCGGCGACAGCGGGAGCGGGCTGGTGTGGCAGAGCGGTTCTGGGCGTTACAGTCTGGAACCGCGTGAGCGCTACGGTCGCAGGTTCGAATCCTGCCTCGGACATGGATGTGTGTGATGTCTTTAGGTTAGTTAGGTTTAAGTAGTTCTAAGTTCTAGGGGACTAATGACCTCAGAAGTTAAGTCCCATAGTGCTCAGAGCCATTTGAACCATTTTGACGGCGGGAACGGTTATTGTGCTACTGTACTGTCAGATCAGCGTCGCCCGCACACGTATATGTCTCTCAATTGCAGGTGAAGCCGAATAAACTATCACCATCATGTCTTTCCGTTCTCGATGCGTTCAACGCTGCTCCTTGTGTGGTGGGAGAGGAAGACCAGGTGACGATTTCAAAAATGCTATGCAATTCCAACGAATGCAGTTTATTGTCTCGGGAACCCCCCTCAGGTGACGAATCTTCATACCTTTCTGCTGCGTAGTCGTTATTTGCTGAACAATATTCCCGATTATACCTCTCCTGATTGCTGGGAAATCCGAATAAAAATTGTCATACGCTCTGCCATTACCACCTATTTCCAAGCTTGATGAAGTCGCCTGTAAATACATTCCTTTGATGGATGCTTGCAGTAAATGGACTTGTTAATGTCCTCTCTACTCGACACAAGTGCCTCGCCAATTGAACACATGAGATCTGGACGCTTGTACAAATAGCGAACGATTGATGGAATTATCTTCACTGTTGTATTTTTAAACCCATCTTTTTATAATAAAAAAATGCATACACGCATTCTTAAACAATGTAAAGAAAAAAATACTGTCAGTGAAAGGGGAGGCTGTCCTCACGACTTGGTGGCTGTGATACAGCACACCTAAGGATTGTAGTGTAATATTTGGAAGACGGCAACGCTTCACCTATCTTGTAAAACAACATGTGCTGTAGGAATCAAGCTCTGCATAGCAACTACTAATTTTTTATGTTCGTCTGTAGAATTCTTTTCAGCGTGAAGTAGAACGTTGCATCAATTAATCATGTGCTTTGATAAATTATTTTTCCTTCACACCACTCAGATTGGCAGGAGACGTGTAAGATCACAGCTGCGAGGTCGGCTCGCGACGCATCTCTCATGTAAAACGCAGCTCTGCACTATCCCTCCTACTCCAGCACACGAGTCAGGCGCCGTATCGCGCTGCCAAGCGCCTTGCCTGTATCGCTTCGCAGACACGGACGCATCACACTGTGCGCCTGGTGAAAAATTACGGTAGCCTATTATTAACAAGAAAAGAAAGCATTAATGCATTAAGAGCGTTATTTACAACAAATAAGTCGAATACGTTGACAGTTTATTTCGAATGATATAATTTTTCTCTGGCTCGCTGCATTTATGCTGTAGTGGGAAGACTGGATGATTTCTGTCCTAATGGCTCAGCTATCGGTAGTGCGTTATGTTCTAACCAAGGTCATCGTGATCGCGGTGTAAGGTACTCATCGCTGGCACCAATATTCCGACATTAAAAAAAAAAAAAACTGCCATCATCTGGATCTGATATTTCTCTCTTCAAGTTAACAATTCTCTTTTTCTTCGTACTGTTGCTAGAACAATTCAGATCAACTCTCGCCAGTAGATACAACCTCCTTCCAGAAATCAGAACCATTTGATTTACGTTCTCTTTCAAATGTGACCAGCTTCCTTCTGTTTGATTTTACTGATGCATTTTTCTACGGGATTCTTGACTTCTCTAAGTAACCATCGGATGAAGATAGGGCCGTATCGACACTTACTTTTGTATCCCGTCTGGAAGGCGGCGCGTGGGTATGCTGCTGAAAACTTAAAGGTTGGCCGAGGGAGAAAACGAGTGGGAGCAGGTGAGGTAAAACACGTCGGTACTGCAAGTAAGTAAAAGTGGTTTACTGGTGTATGAATATATACAGAGGCATACATAACTTTGTACAGATGAGCACGTAGGTGCGATGCCTTAGACCCGTCGTAAGCAGTGCAAAGTCCCTATATGAAGCGAGGTTGAAGCGAAGTGTCCCGCCCGTCTGCTCTTGGTCAAATTGGGAGAATCTGCAGCGGCGCTCGTAGAGCTGAACAGTGCCGGTTAGAGGGCGCTGTCGTCGGTGTCGGTGTCGTAGTGCCAACCTACGAACTTGCAACTACGCCGTGGCATCGTAGCTATCGATACCACACTTACCGACAGCACGTCGCTGATGCTAAAAATGTTTAGCCTCCTGCCGGTAGGGATGCGCTCGTACTCTTGAGGTAAGTTGTTAAGACGCCGCGGGTTACCGAGCGAGGGGTCGGTCAGAGTGGAGCGTTTAGTCTGAATTCTGCAGCCAGCCTCCGGTGTCGGGGAAGTCTGGTGACTGATCCCTGAGCCCGCGCTGTGACACTGCACAGAATATTTTTGGTATCTCCCGAAGGCTAGTGGTGCTTACTTGTGGATCAGCAGGTCGCTGTGTTGCTGCCCGCTAGGGAAGTGAAGTTTACAAGGTGCACCAATGGATTTATGCGCTGTACTTAGATTTTGATTTCGGTGAGGCTATTTGTTCTGTATGTTTAGGCTGAGGCTCTTCAGGTTACAGGCTATCGGACTATATTTCGATCGGAGATTCCTGTACCAAACCGCACCCTGCTTCAGAAGGATTAAGGTTTATCTGCGTGCGGTTTTAAGAATTTATTGTGGAACAGAGACGAACTACTGGCCTCCCTTGCGGAACTGCAAGATTACTTGTTCTAGCCTGTCTTGTTTTAAAAAGGTACGAGCGCCTTATGCATATTTCGGAATGCTTATAAGCAGTGGTTTGCGTGACAAAATGTGGTTGTGTTGTGGTGCTCTCGGGCAATATTAAAGTTGTGTGGTGTTTAACTATATGTTTTCTCTGTTGTAGAAACCTGTACAAAGTCTGGTCGGTATTAAGTGTGGGCGCGGTGCAAGATGGGTTCAAGTCCTGTGGTCTCCTGTACCCGGTAAGTCCCCAGTAGCCGACTGGGTGCGACGGAAATTAGAGCTGCTTTAAGTCATTTCCCAGCTTCAGGACAGCTCATAATGACATATATTCAACGATTGGCTGGCAAAGCTTATTCTGTAACGGGCCCTGCTCGTCCTGAGTATCTACCACGGTACCCTTGCATTGCTTAACTTACTCGGTGATAAACTGCTTGCTGAATCCTTGTCTAGAAGTAAGTAAGTTTCCTGCAAGCCTACGTCCATAAAATTTCTTTCTCCGTCTACTAGCCTATAAATAAATTCCTGAATTTGGCTGATGGTACCTTAGCGAATCTTGTCTGCTCTAACTGCTCTGATTATTTTCTTTTTAAAAAAGCACAGTGCACGACGTCTAACTTAGCAATGACTGTGTCCCCTTGAAACGGCGACGCCCTCTGATTTGCTTATTGTACAGTGGTTTATAGCACTGGAAGTTTTGATAGTTTGAATGTTTCACCATAAAAAGGTTACAACCCATTAATTTAGTGTATTCCCCTGTATTCCTTGTGTATTTTAAACTGCCCCGATAGCTGTCTTTAGAAGGGGCAATGCCCGACGTCTAAGTTAGTATTTGCAGTGTTTTGAAGAGCAACGCCAGCTGAATTGGTTAACTGTTTATCAGCTCATCCCTCACAGCTATATATATATATATTGGAATCTATGGTTATTAGATTGTTTGCTAAGCAAGGACTAGTAGTGCCTGATATGTACTGTATGCTGGAATTAGACCCATTCCTGATGCGAGGTTGATCGTTGGTTAATAAAAGGACATGTGCCCGCGCAGTAGTAGAAGGCTTACAAGTATTTTGCTATAAGGGTTTCATCGTGTGATTACGTGTAAGTCTTATCTATGTCTCGTGAATCTCTTGTGAATTTTAACTGTACGAAGGGACTGTTTTCGATGCCTAACTCAAGATTAAAATTCGAATTATCGTGTCGCCTAAGGCAGGCGTCCATAGAATAACATTCGCTAAAGGGGCTAAGGCAGGCTGACTAAGTGTGTCTCTTAGTAAAATAGTCCGAGTTTGTAATAAAGTGTGACTGTGTAATGGAAATGGTTTATTAAATACACTGGTGTCCAAAATTGAAGCAACAAACCGCTATTTCCCCGTTCTGTGTCTAATTTACGATATAACCATAGAAACGGACAACAGATGGCAGTACGATCGTATTCCGCACAGATGACATTTCGGTCAACGGGGAACCACGCGAACGATGACGTCAGGGCACCTATCAAAAGGAGTAGTGTTCGCCGGGTAGTTCCACATCTACAATGACTGTGTACACAGTCACAGGCGGTGTAGCATGGCAGAGAGAAGACGCCTACCAGAGCCTCTGCAGTGGAGGGCCATAAGCAGAATGGAAGCACGACACTCGCAAACTCATGTGGCCCGATGACGTAACGTGAATCATCGTGTCGTTTCTCGTTTATAGAGACCGAAACTGTATCGCGAAGGCCAGGGCAGAGCTGATCACGTGCGAGCTCTTAATGAGTGGACCGCTATGTGGCTGTAAGGGCACGACGGTGCCGTCTTAGTACTGCGCAGCAGCTAGCATTTGACCTCACAGCATCTACTACACGTGTTGCATCGAGGCAAACGATGTAAAGAAAGCTTCGACAGAGTGGCCTTTATTATCGGAGACCGACTGTACGTGTGCCTCTGACGCGTCTTCACAGAAGGGAACGACTAGAGCGGAATCGTTCACAGGCCACCTGTACGGTCGAACAGTGGGCCAATATTCTTTTCACAGATGAGTCCCGATTTGGCCTGGAGAGTGATTCTAGACGGATTCTCACCTGGACACGATTTCGAGACCCGAACATTGTGGAAAGACACCGATATCGAGGAGAATAGCTAATGGTGTGGGCAGGTATCGTATTGACCACTCGAACACCTCTTCATGGAATTGTACGGGTGAATCGGAAAGGCTTAACTGCTGTCAGGTAACGTGACGAGGTCTTGGGATCTCATGTACGGTCGTTGCGAGGTGCCGCGCGCCCACGCTTTATATTGATGGATGACAGTGCTCGACCTCATAGACAACGAGTGGTTGATGCCTTCTTGGAAAGGGAAGGTACTGCGCTCATGGCGTGGTCTGCTCGCCTTCCCGGTTTGAATCCCATAGAGCATGTCTCAGCTGTTCTAGGGAGACGGGTTGCATCACGTCAACATCCGCCAACTACTCTCCGCAGGAAGAACGGGCATTATTGCCTCAGTATGAAATTGGTGACATCATTTACAGCATGTTCCATCGTTGTCAGGCCTGTATTGCTGCCAGAGGTGGTCACACCCCACAGTCAGCACATTAATCAGTTGTCGCGATGTGTGTGCAGATCTTTTAAGTTGGAGAAAACGAATAATATTTTCTTCTGCTGCTATGTATGTTGCAGTTATTTATGTTCTGTACTCTTTACGTTGTTTCTACTTTTCTGTCGCCTGTTGATATTGTCTTGTGGCAAAATAAACACAACTTTGCAAAATTTGCGTTTGTTGCTTTAATTTTGGACAGCAGCGTAAATTCATCACGATGTTCGTTTCTATTTACTCAAGAACCTTTGTGTTCAAGTCTGACTTGCACCGAAGATTGCCTCAAGTTCCCTATCTCTGCCCAAGAGATCTCAGCAAGAACAGCAGGAGAATAGCTTCGTGATTGGTTTTTCTTACGTTTGGTTTTGATTAAACCCGTATATACGTATACACGGTTCAAAATGGTTCAAATGGCTCTGAGCACTATGGGACTCAACTGCTGTGGTCATAAGTCCCCTAGAACTTAGAGCTACTTAAACCTAACTAACCTAAGGACAGCACACACATCCATGCCCGAGGCAGGATTCGAACCTGCGACCGTAGCGGTCGTGCGGTTCCAGACTGTAGCGCCTTTAACCGCGCGGCCACTCCGGCCGGCACGTATACACGATTTAAACAACATTCAGATTGTGTTATAGCGTTTCATTTTCTAAATGTAGATGTTAACGACACTCAAAGACGAATGATTTTTTTGTGTACACGAAAACTAAATAAAAAAACATTTTTATTCTCTCATTTATTGGAAACTAAATATGGATTGACGGCAAAAGGCTTCGGTGATTTGACAATTGCTCTGCTGTGGGAATATAATTAACACTATTTTAGCAGTGCTCTATCTCAGGGAGCGACGATGTACCTTACTCACAGAACAAACTAGGTTTTTTTCAAGCCTGTGAGTGCACTTGTCAGTACTCCAGTTGCAATACTTCTTTGATACAAATTCTTTCTTTCAGTCTTCTTCTGCTTATAGTATTTCATAGTAGTTATACATTGTGGTTATAATTAAACTTTCAAGACTTGAGCAAGTGTAGACAGAAAATATATTTCAGCATGTGAGCATCAGACTTTATAGAGATGACGTTCAGACTGTACACCGATAGGTCCGGTGAAACACATGTACAAGTCATCATGAGCCTAGGCAAGGTGAGCGTGGCTTAATATCACTGTGGGGGGAAAGAGTGTTTTTGGAATAAAGCAGCAATCTGCATTGAGACAGCACGTAGACGATACCACTCACCTAGGGATAATATTAGTTCAACGTCCCAATAGAGTGGATTTTCGAAAACAAGTGTTGGATGAAACTCACGACGCATTTACAGGCGTTCTTGTGAATAGCTTTATTTGCGATGACATGGAAGTTCTCGCGCGACTGCTTGGGTGATCTATTGATAGCCCTTAATAATATGTATCTTACAGCGAAATTTTTGTTTTATTGTAGAAAAACTTCCATTTCTCCTCACTTAGACTCTGTGATCCTATCTCTGGCTCGTGTCAGGGCTGCAGTACATCTAGGTTATGTAGATACTGGTGAAACGGCAGTGTGTTGTAATATTCCTATAATTATGCGGGTTCTGCCTCAGGTAATTGTTAGACTAGGCGATTACGCAAATGCAGTGCATGATGTTCCGTCGGTTCCAGGCACCGCAATTAAAAATGCGTGCAAGTTTAATCACAGACGGTACGCGTCCTCAGAGCGCGACGCAAGAGACAGCGAGAAGCGCCACATCAGTGCGTCCGTGTGTGTGTGTGTGTGTGTGTGTGTGTGTGTGTGTGTGTGTGTGTGTCTGTGGGCGTTCGCGCGCGCTCTCTGTCTCTGAGTACGATCGCTGTCAGACGCCACGCGCAGGAAGCGCGACGCCAATGAAACATTTCGGATATGTGTTCGCAAAAAATGTGCGACGCTAGGCTTGCAGAAAAATCACAACGTATGTGTCTGACGAGGCCACTGTGATGTCGCAATCGTGACGTGACACACTACTGCACGCAACATTCTGGCCGGGAGCGACAATAATACACTCCTGGAAATAGAAAAAAGAACACATTGACACCGGTGTGTCAGACCCACCATACTTGCTCCGGACACTGCGAGAGGGCTGTACAAGCAATGATCACACGCACGGCACAGCGGACACACCAGGAACCGCGGTGTTGGCCGTCGATTGGCGCTAGCTGCGCAGCATTTGTGCACCGCCGCCGTCAGTGTCAGCCAGTTTGCCGTCGCATACGGAGCTCCATCGCAGTCTTTAACACTGGTAGCATGCCGCGACAGCGTGGACGTGAACCATATGTGCAGTTGACGGACTTTGAGCGAGGGCGTATAGTGGGCATGCGGGAGGCCGGGTGGACGTACCGCCGAATTGCTCAACACGTGGGGCGTGATGTCTCCACAGTACATCGATGTTGTCGCCAGTGGTCGGCGGAAGGTGCACGTGCCCGTCGACCTGGGACCGGACCGCAGCGACGCACGGATGCACGCCAAGACCGTAGGATCCTACGCAGTGCCGTAGGGGACCGCACCGCCACTTCCCAGCAAATTAGGGACACTGTTGCTCCTGGGGTATCGGCGAGGACCATTCGCAACCGTCTCCATGAAGCTGGGCTACGGTCCCACACACCGTTAGGCCGTCTTCCACTCACGCCCCAACATCGTGCAGCCCGCCTCCAGTGGTGTCGCGACAGGCGTGAATGGAGGGACGAATGGAGACGTGTCGTCTTCAGCGATGAGAGTCGCTTCTGCCTTGGTGCCAATGATGGTCGTATGCGTGTTTGGCGCCGTGCAGGTGAGCGCCACAATCAGGACTGCATACGACCGAGGCACACAGGGCCAACACCCGGCATCATGGTGTGGGGAGCGATCTCCTACACTGGCCGTACACCACTGGTGATCGTCGAGGGGACACTGAATAGTGCACGGTACATCCAAACCGTCATCGAACCCATCGTTCTACCATTCCTAGACCGGCAAGGGAACTTGCTGTTCCAACAGGACAATGCACGTCCGCATGTATCCCGTGCCACCCAACGTGCTCTAGAAGGTGTAAGTAAACTACCCTGGCCAGCAAGATCTCCGGATCTGTCCCCCATTGAGCATGTTTGGGACTGGATGAAGCGTCGTCTCACGCGGTCTGCACGTCCAGCACGAACGCTGGTCCAACTGAGACGCCAGGTGGAAATGGCATGGCAAGCCGTTCCACAGGACTACATCCAGCATCTCTACGATCGTCTCCATGGGAGAATAGCAGCCTGCATTGCTGCGAAAGGTTGATGTACACTGTACTAGTGCCGACATTGTGCATGCTCTGTTGCCTGTCTATGTGCCTGTGGTTCTGTCAGTGTGATCATGTGATGTATCGGACCCCAGGAATGTGTCAATAAAGTTTCCCCTTCCTGGGACAATGAATTCACGGTGTTCTTATTTCAATTTCCAGGAGTGTATAAGCATCAATACCGGCACCTCTCTGCAATACTGTCTTACGATAGCACAGAATACATACTACTTCGTTTCCGATTGAAATGGTCTCTACCCTCAAACAGACTTGTTCATTTACTCTCCCATTTGTTGTAAAATGAGATCACTTGACAACTGCTCTGTTATGGAGACGCTGTCATCCTGTCTCCAACTCGAGTCAGGGCTGTCATTCGTAATACATCATTTTGTCGGTATTGGAAAACAGGAGGAGGTTCTAATATGTACGAGGTGTATCACAATTCATGTCACACGCTTCTACAGGTTGTAGAGGGGCTTAGTAGATCCAATTTTCATAGGTACCCATGTCCGGAAATGGTTGGTTTCCATGCTACAAGGAAAACAAGAGCTACTCAATCGTGCGCTAGATGTTTCTTACGCAGTTCACCTGTTGCGGTAGGCTACCCGCATTCATGAACGGTACAATGACGCGGTATCACGTGGTATCCTGTTTCCATCTGGCTTGTTTTTGTGCTTCCTGGTGGCGCGTCAGTTGACTTTACGGTGACTGATACTGCAGTAGCACGTTTGCAGAGAGCGCTGACGTGTTGTTGCTATACGGTGAAGATCGTCATAATGGCACACAAGCTCAACGTCTGTACGACGAGTACTGAAGCGCCCGCAAAGCCCGCTGGGCAGAACAGGTGATTAGAAATTATACAGTTAAAATTGCAAGTTGTTGTGGTCTTCAGTCCTGAGACTGGTTTGATGCAGCTCTCCATGCTACTCTATCCTGTGCAAGCTTCTTCATCTCCCAGTACCTACTGCAACCTACATCCTTCTGAATCTGCTTAGTGTATTCATCTCTTGGTCTCCCTCTACGATTTTTACCCTCCACACTACCCTCCAATGCTAAATTTGTGATCCCTTGATGCCTCAAAACATGTCCTACCAACCGATCCCTTCTTCTAGTCAAGTTGTGCCACAAACTTCTCTTCTCCCCAATCCTATTCAATACCTCCTCATTAGTTACGTGATCTACCCACCTTATCTTCAGCATTCTTCTGTAGCACCACATTTCGAAAGCTTCTATTCTCTTCTTGTCCAAACTAGTTATCGTCCATGTTTCACTTCCATACATGGCTACACTCCATACAAATACTTTCAGAAACGACTGTCTGACACTTAAATCTATACTCGATGTTAACAAATTCCTCTTCTTGAGAAACGCTTTCCTTGCCACTGCCAGTCTACATTTTATATCCTCTCTACTTCGATCATCATCGGTTATTTTATTCCCTAAATAGCAAAACTCCTTTACTACTTTAAGTGTCTCATTTCCTAATCTAATTCCCTCAGCATCACCCGACTTAATTTGACTACATTCCATTATCCTCGTTTTGCTTTTGTTGATGTTCATCGTATATCCTCCTTTCAAGACACTGTCCATTCCGTTCAACTGCTCTTCCAAGTCCTTTGCTGTCTCTGACAGAATTACAATGTCATCGGCGAACCTCAAAGTATTTACTTCTTCTCCATGAATTTTAATACCCACTCCGAATTTTTCTTTTGTTTCCTTTACTGCTTGCTCAATATACAGATTGAATTACATCGGGGAGAGGCTACAACCCTGTCTTACTCCTTTCCCAACCACTGCTTCCCTTTCATGCCCCTCGACTCTTATAACTGCCATCTGGTTTCTGTACAAACTGTAAATAGCCTTTCGCTCCCTGTATTTTACCCCTGCCACCTTCAGAATTTGAAAGAGAGTATTCCAGTTAACATTGTCAAAAGCTTTCTCTAAGTCTACAAATGCTAGAAACGTAGGTTTGCCTTTTCTTAATCTTTCTTCTAAGATAAGTCGTAAGGTCAGTATTGCCTCACGTGTTCCAACATTTCTACGGAATCCAAACTGATCTTCCCCGAGGTCGGCTTCTACCAGTTTTTCCATTCGTCTGTAAAGAATTCGCGTTAGTATTTTGTAGCTGTGACTTATTAAACTGATAGTTCGGTAATTTTCACATCTGTCAACACCTGCTTTCTTTGGGATTGGAATTATTATATTCTTCTTGAAGTCTGAGGGTATTTCGCCTGTCTCATACATCGTGCTCACCAGATGGTAGAGTTTTTTCATGACTGGCTCTCCCGAGGCCATCAGTAGTTCAAATGGAATGTTGTCTACTCCCGGGGCCTTGTTTCGACTCAGGTCTTTCAGTGCTCTATCAAACTCTTCACGCAGTATCTTATCTCCCATTTCATCTTCATCTACATCCTCTTCCATTTCCATAATATTGTCCTCAAGTACATCGCCCTTGTATAAACCCTCTATATACTCCTTCCACCTTTCTGCCTTCCCTTCTTTGCTTAGAACTGGGTTACCATCTGAGCTCTTGATATTCATACAAGTGGTTCTCTTCTCTCCAAAGGTCTCTTTAATTTTCCTGTAGGCAGTATCTATCTTACCCCTAGTGAGACAAGCCTCTACATCCTTACATTTGTCCTCTAGCCATCCCTGCTTAGCCATTTTGCACTTCCTGTCGATCTCATTTTTGAGACGTTTGTATTCCTTTTTGCCTGCTTCATTTACTGCATTTTTATATTTTCTCCTTTCATCAATTAAATTCAATATTTCTTCTGTTACCCAAGGATTTCTATTAGCCCTCGTCTTTTTACCTACTTGATCCTCTGCTGCCTTCACTACTTCATCCCTCAGAGCTACCCATTCTTCTTCTACTGTATTTCTTTCCCCCATTCCTGTCAATTGTTCCCTTATGCTCTCCCTGAAACTCTGTACAACCTCTGGTTCTTTCAGTTTATCCAGGTCCCATCTCCTTAAATTCCCACCTTTTTGCAGTTTCTTCAGTTTCAATCTGCAGTTCATAACCAATAGATTGTGGTCAGAGTCCACATCTGCCCCTGGAAATGTCTTACAATTTAAAACCTGGTTCCTAAATCTCTGTCTTACCATTATATAATCTATCTGATATCTTTTAGTATCTCCAGGATTCTTCCAGGTATACAACCTTCTTTTATGATTCTTGAACCAAGTGTTGGCTATGATTAAGTTATGCTCTGTGCAAAATTCTACAAGGCGGCTTCCTCTTTCATTCCTTCCCCCCAATCCATATTCACCTACTATGTTTCCTTCTATCCCTTTTCCTACTTACGAATTCCAGTCACCTATGACTATTAAATTTTCGTCTCCCTTCACTACCTGAATAATTTCTTTTATCTCGTCATACATTTCATCTATTTCTTCATCATCTGCAGAGGTAGTTGGCATATAAACTTGTACTACTGTAGTAGGCATGGGCTTTGTGTCTATCTTGGCCACAATAATGCGTTCACTATGCTGTTTGTAGTAGCTAACCCGCACTCCTATTTTTTTATTCATTATTAAACCTACTCCTGCATTACCCCTATTTGATTTTGTATTTATAACCCTGTAATCACCTGACCAAAAGTCTTGTTCCTCCTGCCACCGAACTTCACTAATTCCCACTATATCTAACTTTAACCTATCCATTTCCCTTTTTAAATTTTCTAACCTACCTGCCCGATTAAAGGATCTGACATTCCACGCTCCGATCCGTAGAAAGCCAGTTTTCTTTCTCCTGATAACGACGTCCTCCTGAGTAGTCCCCGCCCGGAGATCCGAATGGGGGACTATTTTACCTCCGGAATATTTCACCCAAGAGGACGCCATCATCATTTAATCATACAGTAGAGCTGCATGTCCTCGGGAAAAAATTACGGCCGTAGTTTCCCCTTGCTTTCAGCCGTTCGCAGTACCAGCACAGCAAGGCTGTTTTGGTTAATGTTACAAGGCCAGATCAGTCAATCATCCAGACTGTTGCCCCTGCAACTACTGAAAAGGCTGCTGCCCCTCTTCAGGAACCACATGTTTGTCTGGCCTCTCAACAGATACCCCTCCGTTGTGGTTGCACCTACGGTACGGCCATCTGTATCGCTGAGGCACGCAAGCCTCGCCACCAACGGCAAGGTCCATGGTTCATGGGGGGATATATATATACACTTGCAATGTCGTTCAGTTTCACTTCAGAATTGTAATTTACTGTAATTTAATAACACCTTTAAACCAAAACAGCACATAACCGAACCTTTACAACTACGAGTTTCAAACAATAAATCCTAAAAGCAACAAGATAAATTTCAAGTGACTGAAGACATGCAGTTAAAATAGCATGTCTTCAGTCACTTGAAATTTATCTTGTTGCTTTTAGGATTTATTGTTTAAACTCGTAGTTGTAAAGGTTCGGTTATGTGCCGTTTTGGTTTAAAGGTGTTATTAAATTACAGTAAATTACAATTCTGAAGTGAAACTGAACGACACCTCATTTGTCCCTTTCCACAATTTCTAATATATATATATATATATAATCACAGCTAGGCGGAAAGCCTCAAGGCAAAAATGGATAGAACAAACATATACAAGGTGCAATACAAACGGCTGAAGACCACAATGAAATTTAAAATTTTAAAATATACAATCTTTTAAGCCAGAAGGCCGCAATATTTTCGCTTAAGTGGAAATTTTGAGAATAAGACTTTAAGCGGCTGAAGGCTCACAGCTGATTTTCCAAAAATTCAAAAATACCTCAACCTTTAAGTTTTCAATGGAGGAACGCACACTAAATGAAAAAGCAAGTCAACGACAATAACTAAACTTAAGAATAAGGTTTTAAGTCAGCTGAAGGCCCACAATTGATTTACATAAATTCATGAAAAAAATTTTAAAGCATTGGCTATAGTTTAAATACTTACTAACAGACCGTTAAACATCCATGAAAATGAGAGTATAGACAACGGCGCTCAGACGCCTCCAGGAAAAGGGGGGGTGGGGGACGGCGGGGAGGGGCTGCCTGCCCTCAAAACAGGTGGTGGGCCCAACTACACTTGAAAACATAATACACATTGTACAAACGACCATGTCCATACATATATCGCTCACAGATACTTGTTACATCTCAAAAATATAGTACACAGTAGCACATTTACTTACAAAAGTTGGACATATTCTAAACAGTGAAAATCCACTTTAAATGGGGTATTTCACTGTGTAGAATATGTCCAGATTATGTACACAAGTGTGTTATTGTGCCTTGTGTTTGTGTGATGTAAGAACCATCTGTGAGCGATATATATATATATATATATATATATATATATATATATATATATATATATATATATATGTGTGTGTGTGTGTGTGTGTGTGTGTGTGTGTGTGTGTGTGTGCGTGTGTGGTCATGGCCATTTGTACAAGGTGCTTTATGTTTTCAAGTATTTTAGTTGTAACTAACTTGTTATAATGTGCTGATTTTCATCCATGTGATAACTTTGAGTGAGGTCCAATGTAGAATGAACAATTTTGTATCAAAAGGACTTTTTAAGACCTGAAGATGATAACAATGTCTGTCAAAACTGTTTGCTTTAAATAAAGAAATATTTATTCCATCTTGGCTGTCGAATGTTTTTAGGAAGTAAACAGATCGCTTGTTCAGTCTTCTCAAAATTAGAAAATGTAAGCGGACCTACCTGTTGGTCCTGTATCAGCACGTTCTCGACCTGTTAAACTTACCTAAATCCAGCATATGAACCCTGATGATGATTTACTCAACGACAATAACACTTTGGAAGTTTTTGGTACACTCGTAAATGAATAGCAAACCAAACTGGTAAAATCTTAATATACTGATGTCTTGTAATTTAGTAGGTGTGAGAGACATTAAGTTACTCTCTCACCTATTTTTTCGTATATGGAAAATTATTAAGGATTTTACTACAACTTGACGCACCTTGAGGGAGACTCTAGAAAGTTAACAGCCTGAGCAGACGTTGTTGGAGCCTGGTAGGGCGCTAAAAGCGTGAGGTATTTTTATTGTTCTTAGCTCGTATAAACGGCATTTTGGGAGTTGGAAGCAATTGGTGGCTAGCCCATCCCTCAGTAAATCTTGCCGGACAGGCCCCCAGCCGTACAGGGCAGACAGAGCAGCCCTTGTTGAGACAGGTTTCCAGCAGAACAATGCATTGGCACCAGCTGAAGACTGAGCTGGGGGCAACGGACTGAAGGGATGCATCTACACAGTGGAGTTGTAAGCCGGGCATTGTGTGCACAGCCACACATAATAACAATTCATAAGTTTTCGTGTTCGTCAGCACTGCAAATAGGCTTGTGACAGATTTCCATTGGCCACCTCGGTTATATAAGAAACTCCAGCGTCTGAGAAATGTTTAGAGATAGAATCTTTATTACACTTCTTAGCTAGGACTAACAAGCTTCAAGTCACAGGCGATTTAGATAAAGATCTATAAGATTGTATCTGTTTGCTCCTTGCCGTGGGAAGCGACGTGTCTTCTTTAGTTTTCCCTCCGCGAAAACTAAAAAAAAACAGTAATTGGTGGTTTTCTTTTTCTCCAGAGACGCAGGTTTCGTAACCCTTGCCCTGGTTCGACTTGAGTTTGTGATGTCTTGTGGGAGGGAAGATTTAGCGCCTCTACAGCCCCATGATTGGCTTTAGACGGCGTGAAGGTGGTGTCGTTCGTGCACTTTGCGGCAAAAACAGATTTTTTTTCTGAAGAGATGTGAAGCACTCGGGTGCTGGCCTTTGGTCTGGTAAGTGGACTTTTGGTCGATGCTCTGGCATGTGTGGTTGGTACTTGGGACCTGTCCTGAGATTGACTTCACTTGCGAGCAGTTTAGAGTGGGGAGCCTGTGTTGAAGTTCTTACTGTACCGACAGTGTGACTTCAAACGTCTCGGACTACTCGTCTTCCGAGGGCACACTAATTCATTTTTGGTTTACCAGTCTAGACGTTTGGTATCCTTGTGCGCTCTGTCGTATAAGTGAGCCAAATTGGTCCTTGGTACGACCAGCGAACGGGTGTGATGATGATGATGTTTGGTTTGTGGGGCGCTCAACTGCGTGGTTATCAGCGCCCGTACAATTACCCAATCTTTGCTCAGTCCAATTTCGCCACTTTCCTGGATGATGATGAAATGATGAGGACAACACAAACACCCAGTCATCTCGAGGCAGGTGAAAATCCCTGACCCCGCCGGGAATCGAACCCGGGACCCCGTGCTCGGGAAGCGAGAACGCTACCGCGAGACCACAAGCGGCGGACAAAGCGAACGGGTGTGTCACACACTGAAATCTACCGTGATTTCAGGGATCAGGTAGAGAGTAAATTGCGATCCGTCTGCCTGATCGCTAGACCGTGAGATTTCGCATTTCTTTCGTGGCCGCTATCGGTTCACAGGTGCCGCCTTACGTCTCGCCTCCGCCGCACATATCTCGCCAGCTGCAACTTACATCGACGCATGAAGCAAACAGGGTAACGCACTGCTGTTCCGGCCTTGTCTGCACCTATATAGAGAAAATTCTGTAGATTTGATCAATCAAAGTCTGCTCAGTGTCAGATCAATTCAAATTGCGTTATCCACATTTTTAGGGCCAGAGTACTTGACTCACTTCTGCCACCCAGGATCCTTGTCCATTGTGGTCTTAAACCACCTGTTAGTTGTTTACGGTATTCGATCATAACTTGTTTAGCATAATTTATGTCTATCTTTGTTTTGGGAAAATAAATGTTGTTAGTAAACTAAATTTTGCATATATTTTCAATCATTTTATATAACAGCCGCATGGGTTAACTTTCAGGTGTTCATTCATTATACCAATTGCGCATAGTTACAAGTGCACTATGAGATTTCACGAAGCTCAGACGCGCGTAGCTTTTTTTGATCAACACGGCAGTACCACCCCTAACCAAAAAGAAAATCATGTATTAATTTACACATTTAAGCTGCCACCATACTCCTATGCTGTGTGGCATATGCTGTATGCTCTCTCCCACGTGGGACTTAAATCTAAAACTCCAGGATAGTTTAAGATTTGCTGGCAGTCAATAAACCGATATTGTGCAAGACACAAAGATAATCTAAACCTGCCATCGCAACAGTATAATCTCAACACTGAAGCAGTAAACAACTGCAGAGGACATATCATACCACTTACCGACATGAATTGGAGTGATGGACAGCATAAGCTTTGATCATTATCTACCATCGTTGTTTGTTTACTTTCACACAAATCAAAATACACTCTGTTAACGTCAATCAAATTCACTGTCTACGCAGATGTACTTGATTAGACGTTATTAATGCTACTTGAGCACACAAAAATCTCATTTTGCCATGGAGGAGGAGCTAATGTTCACCATAGATCTGACCTCTTTCAAGACCAGGCCCTTTCTAACGTAATTTCTCCTACTCACTATGACAATCCGTAATTTTAGGAGGGACTATTTTTCCTTTCCCCTTGTGGGTTTCCTTGGATTGTTTCCTCAGGTAATAGTTGAGAGATATCTGTCCGTGTAAATTACACCATAAAAATGGTTCAAATGGCTCTGAGCACTATGGGACTTAACTTCCGAGGTCATCAGTCCCCTAGAACTTAGAACTACTTAAACCTAACTAACCTAAGGACATCACACACATCCATGCCCGAAGCAGGATTCGAATCTGCGACCGTAGCGGTCGCTCGGCTCCAGACTGTAGCGCCTAGAAACGCAATTACACCATAATTCTATTTTGATCACTGCCAGTATTCTTATGCCACCATTCTAGACTTCATGATGCCATAGTCTGAACTCCTGCAAAGGTAACACATTTTTTGCGTGTGCCCACGATCTGCTGCTCGACAACGACTTCTCGCTGCCGCCACCAGCTAAACTGAATTTGAATTACCACACTGAATCAAAAATCAAATATATTGTGATTCCCAGCTCGGATCACTATGAGGTTTTCACCAATCTCAACTTAATAAAATTTCACATTCATTTACATATGTTTCCAACTGATTCCTTCATGCTAATTTATTTCAATCCATCAACTAATGAACGCTGAGATCAAAATTCACAGTCGGATGACATACCATGCCATGTCTCGGCCTACAATCAATTTATGGTCCCATAGGTCACTTGCATTACCAGATTTCTCTAACCAGGTGTCATGTAAAAACTGATAAGTGAAAACATTTCTTCACAGCACAACTTTTATTTCGTAAACAGTTTACAAATCACGCTTAAAATAAAAATAGATATTGGACATTTTTTGCACTGTTTCCAATCTAAATATGGATGGCATTCACAGAAATTAATAATGTTGCAGGGCTATACAATCCAACAACTCAGTCTGAATTGCCATCTAAAACATATATTCAATAATAAAATTAAGCTCCCTGAAGTCGACCACTTTGTAATAGAATTAAGACTGCTCCATGTATGACATATGTAGGCATGCAGGTGAAACATCAGAAGAACGGAGATTCATTAAAGTTATTTCACTGTTTAAAAAAGGAGACAGAATAACACAACTAATTACTGGAGTGTCACTCTTGTGAATGCTTCTTACAAAATCTACACCAAAATAATTAGAGAAAAGTTCTGATTCAATGTTATTCGAACGGCAAGCAGACTTCTGTAAAGGAAATTCATGTACCATCGATACTTTCAATATGAATCAAATTATACAAAAAGGACGATTATTCAGTTTGGAAACAATTCTAGTAGTTGTTGACTACAAAAAACATTTGTGCATATCTACAGAAAAAAAGTTCATGTCAATCATGGAGAAAAGAATTTTCAGCAGACATCCGTTGAAAGTATGCCAAGGTTTATACTCTGTTCGAAGAGGTCGCCGAAGGCCCTATGGTACAGCCCAACCTCCGTTTCATCCTTAGCCGATAGGCATCACTGAGTGTAGGTACTGAGGGCATGTGGTCAGCAGACCTCTCTGCTGGCGGTTGTCATTTTTCTTACCTCCCAGTCAAGTAGATCCTCGCTTGGTCTCACGGTAACCCATTCAAGTGCTACCCAAGCTTAACAGCGTTTAATTTCGTTGATCGGCGGGGGACCGATGTCATCGCTGTGAGAAGGCCGCTGGCTGTCCAAGATTTATGTAAAACACCAAAATAAGAACAACGCTGGTAACCCAGAAGTAGAGATAAAAGAGGCAATATAGCAAGGCTGTAGTAAGTAGCCAGTACTCTTCAACGTCTAGAACAATGACTGGTTAAGGAATGAATGAAGCACAGAATACGTTAAGGTACAAGAAACGGGGAAATAAATTTACAAATACAGTGCCTTTCCCCTCGACCTGGTAGTCATAAAGGAGTGTGAAAACATATTACTAAATTATAACCTGAAGACATAAAAAAAAACAGTGGACATTTTAGATTGAGTTGGGTTGTTTGGGGGAGAAGACCAGACAGCGAGGTCATCGGTCTCATCGGATTAGGGAAGGAATGGGAAGGAAGTCGGCCGTGCCCTTTGAAAGGAACCATCCCGGCATTTGCCTTGAGTGATTTAGGGAATTCACGGAAAACTAAATCAGGATGGCCGGACGCGGGATTGCACCGTTGCCCTCCCGAATGCGAGTCCAGTGTGCTATCCACTGCGCCACCTCGCTCGGTGGACATTTTAGGGTAATACCCCATCAGGACATAGCTAATCATCAGTTTCGACTCTCAACAGTTAGACTAGGAAACTTCACAAAAGATACTGGTGGAGTGTGTCGGTTCGACATACTTAGCATGCACACATTGTTGCATGCATCACAATTGTAGTCACAAGAAAAAGCTTTTTTAGACTCTCGTAGAGCCCAGTAATGCACACAGCACTGGTTATTTTCTCTGCATTTAAGTAAGAACAAGTACAGATGTGATTTTTAAAAAATTGCGTCTCCCTCTTCCTTTGAAAGAAAGAGCGACTCGTTCTGTTTACTTGGAGTACGATAACTACAGTTCCATGATTGCCAGTGCTGCTGTCTTGTAAATAAACACTTTCCATTAATGAGTAATTCGTAAGCTCACTAGATCGAATGTGTCACCGTCTTTTTATCAGCGTGTATACTTTTGTAAGCCTTGATGCCACTTTCTGCGACATGCACTGAAAATGTTCTAGATCTAACACACTTAAGTTTCGAACCACTCTTGCCACAATAACACGCGCGGAATGGAAAGAACACATAAATGACATCCATGATTTTTCCTGCATTTTTCTTGTGGGAAGTTCATAGCCCAGATGAAGCGAGGAATGACTTCTTGAAAATTATGGCTGGAGATAAGGTGACAGATGAATGACAGAATCTTCACTTCCTCTCTTAATACTCCCGAATGCTGTCAACCATTAAAGGTATTCCGCCACAGTAATCTACTGGTAGCGGTCAGCGAGATACACACAGCCCTGTATCATCTCAGTACGTTCTCCAAAGCCCTGTTCCGCGTTCACCAGGTGGCCGGCCCTTTCCGTAGCTTCTCGCAAATCATGTGCTAAATCATGTGCTAGTACGTAACAGAACCTTGGACGCAGATTACTAATTGCCCAGTGAGCTTATAACCTAGTATTAGTTGAATTGCAAATACTCTGTACCAATTTAATTGCTCATTTTGTATATAAACTTCTGGTAGCTTTTCTCAACAAGACACTAGCGATGAAATCAAATTATTTCCACCAGTAATTTCGTTACTTAATTGCAGGGGAAAATTACCTCACAGAGATTAACAAGCCAGATACATACTGAATTCGTCGGAGGGGAGAATCAGTACAGTTATATTTACAAAGTAACACGAAGTCGAAGATCTTCTCTGTATTGGAATCTGCACCCCTGAGGTTTGATAGGGTTAAGGGTCTTTTGAGTTCCCAGTAATGGACATCTTTTGTTCGCCCGCATTCGCCATACGCACCATTTCTTGAAAGCTATTTCGCCTAAGAACACAGCAACCCAGCTTATCATTGATATGAAGTAAATTGCAAGGTAGAATGAGAAATACGCCATCTTGTTGTCGGCGTCAGCGACCACTCCTCTAGCCGATGGTCGGCTGTCGTACCTCACCAAACCCCCCTCGACGATGCGCATAAATGTGTCGCTGATCAGAGGAGTCAGAGGGTTCCCTTTGGCTAGCACCATTGCTGTAGGACTGGAGATTACCCTGTCCCTAAGTGGTGTGAAAAGCGGAGCACCCCGTTCATCGTGGAATTTTGTCCTTCCGACATACTTGAAGCCTAGATCCGGCGCCAGGACAGCTACATTTCGATCGTAAGCCACTCGTCGAGCGCATTCGTCGTATGAGTTACAGATCACTGTAATGTTAAGCGCGCCACGCTTTTGAAAAGCGGGGTACATGTCTGCTATGACATGTAAAGAGGCTCCTGGGAGACCCGACTTTAAAAGTTCCTCTTCAGTGCCGATTGCTCGGCTGACATACGGGTGCGACAAGTGGCTAGTAACTAGAGACATCATTGACGTCTGGATTGTGACAGAAAAGGTAATCCAGCTAAAGAAGGCCACCCTAGCGCTAGGGGTGGATGGCTGTTTGACCGGCACAGAACAGGCAACAGCAAACATCGCGAAGCAGCTGTCATTATAGCCGTTGTATTCCCGAAGTCCTCGAAGGGAGGATGCCAACCAGACGATCAAACTGATCACTACATTAAGAACCACCAAGGTGAAGGAAATTGCTACAGGATGACCTAGAAACATGTAAAGCCAACCGGGCAACCTCTCAGGTCGTGGAGTGAACCAGACGAGCCTTTGACGTATGTAGCTGGTGGCGAGCTCGAGCGGCCTCGAGAGACAGATGACCACAGGTAGACTGCCAAGGGCCAGGTCTGCACGTCCGGACGTGAGCTCATCAGCAGCGCCAGTCCACGACCCGTTCGGCAATCGTCTTCCATAAATATTGCGCCTCGCACCGCCATTCACCATTCTCAACTGGAGACTGTAGGTCTGCGCTACGAGCTGTAATATTGACACCTCAAGACCCACAAAGTGTTCACTGCCATTTTCATCTTTATGAGCCATAGCGAGTGCCGGATAGGGATAAATCAAAGCAGTTAGAGGACATCCTTCTACAGTTTTTCGTAATTTTTTGGGGAAAACTGCTGTCGGTAAATTTATCGTGCTATCATCTCTCAAGTTCCACTCGCCGATGACGACCGGTTGACCAGTAGCTCCTGTACAGCTTCCATTACGAGACCAAACGTACAATGTCGCTTCAATGTTGGTTTTTTGATGCGACCGATCAACCAACACCAGCACAGAGACGTCGAATATGTTTCTCTCATCGAGAGTCTGCAACAGTGAATACCATGTGGCTGGGTGATGGCCATTTGCCGAGACAAGAACGACTAGGATCCGTATGCGCGGTGTCCAATTGAGTGACCACTTCTGTGATACGTCCAGGGAAGTTCGTAGAGTAGTACTGGCGTTTGCTTCGTTCCGTAGTATGAAAATGCATCCTGTTATGTGTTCGGCAGCTGTGTCTGCTGCGACAGGCTGGGGAACAGGTGAGCGCAACAGGAGCACAGGCAGCTGCAAGACGCGCAGCAGTGAGGTCAGCAGTTCGGGCACGGCCGCAGAGTCCAGCACCAGGACCGGACCTCGTGGAAACCCGCTATCAGTCAGCACTGCCAGGAGGCGCTCCATCCCCGGCGAAGGCTGCCCGCGGCTCAGCACTGCTGACGCCACGAACCACATCTGCGCCCACAGCATCCGTTCTGTGGAAAACATCAAATATCCATCCATGTTGTACAGAGTTAAGGTATGACTCTAAGTTTTCCTTGGAAGAAGGGCACTGACTACATCATTTTCAGCAGTTCACTGTGATACCATTGCCAACCAGTTCACTACAGTGCTCAGTGCTTTGAGGACAACTATCTAGCAGGCAGAATATGCTACTTGCAGCAAATGATGTGTCAATATATAAATGTATATTTAACTGTCTACTGCCTGCTCAAATTATTATGTAATTAACTTAAAATTTTTCGTCCTAATGCAAGGATTCTATCATATGACTGGGATGTGAGTGAATCTCTGTTCTCTCTCTCTACACCTGTCTCTCCTCTGTGTGTGTGTGTGTGTGTGTGTGTGTGTGTGTGTGTGTGTGTGTGTGTGTGATGAGGCATATGTATTAAGTACTGAAACGAATGCACATAATAATTCGAAGAACATAATATATCTCAGACTGACTGAGTAGATTATGTCCACAGGCCATCAGCAGTTTCTGAAGGTGATTGCTAACAGCTATTTAGTATTTTGTGAGATGCATGACACACAACTCTTTACATGTCCTTTATTACTACTACTGGATTCAATTAATAAGCATCATCAATAAAAATTATTACATAATTTTTGTATGATGCCATTTCTTATCAGTATGGCAACTTTGTTAGCACTACTCCATCGGAACTGCTGAAGATCAAAAGAAGAAATGGGCATCTGTAGTCTGTAATTTCGAAAGTTTGTCTGCCTGAAAATGTACTGTTGTCCCAAGCATATTGCAACAAACGGTGTATTTCTATCGCTGCTCGTTTAGTTTGTATTGCCGTTTCAAATATACCGGTCATTTTTGAAACACCCTGTAGTTATAAAAAGGCAAGTCTTTTCTTATTACACACGTAAAGGAAGTCGGCACGGCACACATGAGTAGCCATTTTCCGTTCTTTTTGATCCAAATTATAAGAGCATGTCCATTGTCATGGGAGGCAGACCGACTTACAACCGAATGAAGCCCGCGCTCCAAAATCGAGTGTCTGCTCTCATATTTTGTAAACGGAATATGATAACTTCTACAATATTATTTCAGTGATACGAAAGATCGGCCCGTGTACTAGACTGTTCACTGTCGCCCACCAATCGTCATCTATTGTTTGTAAGTTCTTGTTTCCATTAGCTTATTTTTTATTTCTTCACTGCCTAATTATTACACGTTTATCTATTCTGCTCGTAGCGGTCAACAAATCGTACGTAGTTGGCGAGCAGTCTGTACATGGAGCCGGTTTTTCGTGCACCACCTTCTGTTATTTCACTGCGAAGGGACACATAATGCTACAGTAGGCTAAACGAGATGTTTTGCAGAATCACGGAAATTACTTCTAAAAGTGTGTGAGAATTCTGTAATGAATAAAAATTCTGTACTCCAGTGGGGAGGCAAGTGCCCCCTCTTGGCGCCTTCCATCTTCGGTCACCTATGCCACTAATTTTCAGTTTTTCATAAGAACCATATACCATGCACAAATGAACGGTGAACTAGTAAAAATGAACGGTTCCCAAAAAAGAGCGATCACCAATGAACTAGTTCCCAAGGATGAACGAGTTTGCCCATCTCTACATTGGATTCGTCCCTATAGCCGCTGTCAGAAAATAAGTACCAAACTATAACATCCTATTTAAAAAAACAAAGTTGACCTTTATATCTCTGACGCGACCGCAACTAGCAACAAAAAACCAACGTCTTATTATGGCCCCCGTTTTCCGATGCAACTTTTGTTCCACAAACTTTTCAGCTCCTGTCATACTTTCAGAGTTATTCTTGGTCGCAATAGTTAGTGACTAACCCTGTATTCGATTTAGTTACGATTGCTCCCTTTGTAAGTCAAAAGGCTGTAGGCTAGATGGTGTAAGACAGGTGAATATACGAGAAAATTTAGTATAGTAGTGTTTTCTGTAGATAGACGATCTCCATAAGAAGCTTTATCCGCTAGATCATTCGAGGAGGAAGCCAGATTTAAAGAGTAAGGTAGATGTATTTCAAATGTAAACCTAACAAGAAAGGGATGGGGGGAGGCTTATCAGTTTGGCTTAAGTAATGTTGAAAATTTGTAAACACTTACAAAATAATTTGATTAGCTTAATTGTCAAGAACCAATCCACAGGCGCGAATACTCAATCATGAAACTCAAGGTTTACCCCCAACTATCATACAAGTTGCAGAGATGAAACCTGCATAACTTTTGAAATGGTCTCTCTCAAAAACAAAAAAGGAATGAGCTGAAATTAATCTTTGAAAAACTTCCAAAACAGAAAACTTACAGGAGAATGGAAGGTGACCTTGATACTTCCACTACATACGAAAGGCAATAAACAAGATGTTAACATCAGAGGAATTTCTTCGCAATCAGTTGAAAATAACATATTTTCCAAGATTTAATTTACGAAATATGAAGTTGGTTTTAGGATAGGTAGATGGTGTCCTGAACAAATATTTAATCCGAAGTCAGTCATTTAGTACAGATTATGAATCCAAAAGGTCAACAATTTTCTTTGAAACTGCTTCTAGGATATTGTGCAGGCAGAGAGTATAAGGGACTCCTTGATCTTCTGTGTCTCTACTACACCGTGAATGACTGGCTTAAAATGAACACTGCTAATTTGCGGACTTCGGTTGATTCCTGCAGATACTTTTCTCTCATTTTACTTTATTGTTCGTAATGTTAAACCATTACTTATAAAATCTAAATATAAGCCATTCAGTTTACATGTATGTAAAATTAATATTTTCAATTTAGCTACGATTACTACCATTGTAAGTGAAGAGGTTATAAGGCACCACATTGTAACACACTGCTATAATTCTGCACGAACGGCACCAGTGGTCAGTTAGCTAGCTCAGTTGCTCGTCTATCGATCAGCGATAGTCGTGTCGAGATGGTGATAGCAAATCAACAAATCTCTCTGTCTTCAACAGCATGGATCACGGCTGCACTATAACCTGCATATAAGAGCATTTCTTAACGATGCAATTGTCATACGGCATTGCTATCTCGGATATCCCGCGGGGTGGGATCAGCCGCCAGTCAGAAGCGTTACATTAGCCCCTTTCCACACAGATATGGGAGTGTTGTGTTGTATGTGCATTTATAGAGTGTAGGCGAATGCAATGGATGCGTGTGTAATCTTTGCGTTTCATAATGAAGATAAGAGAGGAATAGGGTGAGAACCGCTCGCGACATGTAGCCTACAGTTCTCTAGTAGCATCAAGGTAGTCGCCGGGCTTAACGTCCCCATCCGACGGACAATAGTGTCACATGAAGCTAGGTTGTGCGGCACAGTGAACAGGCTTGGAAATTAATCCAAGACACTGGGGCAAAGACTGAAGATCGGGAACCTCACACCACCACCTCTCATCTCATTGCCAGCTAAATACAGACGATGAAAATTTCAGCCACCACCAAAACTCAAACCGGATTACCTCTGAGTCGAGCGTCACCGCGCAAGTAGAGACCTCGGCTAAGGAGGCAGGTAGTTCTTAACAATGAAGTGCCTCAGCTTTGCATCTGCCGTATTGGGCTCAGATCTCGCACTGCACCATTGACCTCGAAGAACAAGGTACGTGATTTGTGGCGCTTCAGACAGACTCTGCCTATGTGCCTTCCATTTCAATAATTTCGGGTGTACAATAGCATGGCTAGCTCTCAAACGAATGGAACAAATTTTAAATTGCGTCAGGATGTTTGTCGTGCGTCCGGTGCTATGCACGTTCAGTATTTGCGATAATTAGATAAAATCTTTAATCATAAACGTAGTTAGAAAACACTCCCCTAGGTTGGATGTGCTTACATGTAAAACATATACCCTTGTAAAATCTGATGATCTGACGAAAATAAAAGCTTTGTAATCCTGTGTGTAAGTGAAAATTTACCCAAAGTTGTACAGTATTGTAAAAACAGATGAGTCTTTCTGAAATATCCTACATTTGTCGTGGCGTTTTCGTCGACAATTGTAGTTTTCGACCTCACCCAGTATCTTTCCGTTGCGATACGAGGGCGTGCTGAAAAGTGTTATCCCCGAATTCTCAATATCGGTTGAGGTATTACATGCAATGCATATAACTTGGTCGACTTTCCCACTTCGTTGACGCAAATTGCAACCCTCTGCAACTCGAGGGCACGGCAACATAGCGCGTAACGTGGTGGTGTGTGAAGTAACTACGTCGATGTGTGAGAAACATTGAGCTGTAATCGAGTGTCTCGCCGCGGGAAACGTCACTCCAATTGAAATCCATAGAAGAACGAAAGCTGTGTACGGTAATGATTCTGTCGACATCAGTAATGTGACACCTTGGATTGTTCCTGTTCTTAATGAAGGAAACGTTGGTGCTAACCTCAACGCGCGCGGCAGAGCTCGTAGCGGACGAATGTGATGGCAACCAACGAGACTCGTCGGAATCGTGTCGATGAACTCAGCAGAGAAAATCGTTAGATAACACAGGTAAGTGGGGCATATTACGAGAGCGTGTCCAGGCCATCATTGCAGAACTACTGTACAGAAAACTGTGTGTAGGTGGGTGCCTCGAATGCTCACTCCTGACATGAAACACAGCAGACTGAACAACAGTTGGCCGGCCGGAGTGGCAGAGCGGTTCTATGCGCTGCAGTCTGGGAACGCGCGACCACTACGGTCGCAGGTTCGAATCCTGCCTCGGGCATGGATGAATGTGATGTCCTTAGGTTAGTTAGGTTTAAGTAGTTCTAAGTTCTAGGGGACTGATGACCTCAGATGTTAAGTCCCATAGTGCTCAGAGCCATTTGTACCATTTTTGAACAACAGTCAACAACTTCTTTCCCGTCTTCACTGTGAGGGTGCTGCGTTCCTTAAAAACATTGTGACAGGTGATGAAAGCTTGGTTCACCATTTCGACCTCGAAAACAAGAGCGCATCAGTGGAGTTCCGCCACATAGAGTCACTGGCGCGGAAAGAGTTCAAGACCATGCCACCTGTAGGCAAAGTCACGCTCGCAGTATTGTGTCACGTCAAAGTGTGGTGCATTTGGAAGTCATGTCTAAACGCACTACCATAAATTCTTCAAAGCACTGTGAGGGCCTAAGAAATCTGAAAGCAGTCTCTGCTTCAGCATGACAGTGTCAGACCACACAAGAGAGCTGCGACATCTGCAACAATCTGACGACTTGGGTTCACTGTCAGTGATCAGTCTCCATACAGACCCGGCTTCGCCACATCCGATATTTATCTGTTTTCAAAACTTAAAGAACACCTTCGAGGACTTCACTTTCGTAGTGATGAAACGGTACAAGCACAAGTGAGGTTGTAGGTTTGTTAAAGTAAAACGTTATACAGTGACGGTATCAGCAACGTGGGCTCTCATTGGGAGCACTGTCTTCGTCGCCAGATTGACCATGTTGAGAAATAGATACGTAGATATGAAGAGAAAAATAAAGATGTAGAAGGTTAATAATACAAAAATTCGAAGGCAATACTTTTCAGCACGTCCTCGTACATTTCATGAAAATCAACAATCTCAGTGGTAGTTTCGTCTCTAATGATTTCGTTCTAAACAGTACGTTAAAGCCTAAACTTGCTTCCTTCGCCGGCCAGAGTGACCGAGCGGTTCTAGGTGCTACAGTCTGGAGCCGCGCGACCGCTACGGTTCTAGGGGACCGATGACATCAGCAGTTAAGTCCCATAGTGCTCAGAGCCATCTGAACCATTTTGCTTCCTTCCTTCTTTCCTTCATTGGCAGTTGATTTGCATGTACTATCGATATATTGTTAACGGCCTTGCCGCAGTGGTAACACCGGTTCCCGTCAGATCACCGAAGCGAAGAGCTGTCGGGCTGGGCTAGCACTTGGATGGGTGACCCTCCGGTCTTCCGAGCGCTGTTGACAAGCGGGGTGCACTCAGCCCTTGTGAGGCAAACTGAGAAGCTATTTGATTGAGAAGTAGCGGCTCCGGTCTCGCAAAGTGACATACGGCCGGGAGAGCAGCGTGTTTACCACACGCCCCTCCGTATCCGCATCCAGTGGCGTCTGTGGGTTATCGCTACACTACTGCGTTTCACCAGCAGACATAAACAGTGGAGTTCACGCTTAGGCTCACGGAAATGTTTCGATCAGTGGAAGGATTGAACGTAGACGCCTGTGGAGTCAAACGTGCCCTCATCAAAATGTGTGCACCACGAATTTTTTAGGGTACAAACTTGAAGTATAAATCTCCTTGATTTTGTGTCAGATGCAGAAAGCTACATTTCCCACGAGAATGTAGGTTGGAGGCACCCAGCACTGTTGTTGTCGCGGAATACTGTCCGGAGGGTCACGGGCACCAGAAGCACTAGCAATGTTAAGTTTCTTTACACATTGTGGGCTATTTTTCGATGTCTGCTCTCTGTTTTACCCTTCCCATGATCTTCTTCAATAGCCACAGCTTTCCTCTGTGATGAATCACACTGCATTCCTTCCTTCTATAACACCATTCGTCGAAATCCTTTGAAGCAAATTTTTTATTTATTTATTTGATGTACAGTAATTATCGCGGGTACGCTGCCTCATGGATTTTGACTTCTTGGAACATAAATCCGGCAACATATCCGCGGGAACATCTTACATTAGCAACGCTAGCAAAATATGAGAGCTTATTTATTTAATATTTATATTCGTCATATATGTTTCGAGCTGACAGCGGCTTGTATGCTAAAATTTAACAATTGATTAAAAACAGTCAACCCAAATAGGAAGGTCGTAGCTGAGCGCCTGGCGTTGCCCAGGTTTGTATTTATGCCCGACTTCTTCCAGCCCATCTCCTCCTTCTCCCTTCTCTACCCATCTGCTCCAACCACGTCTCTCTATCCCCTCCTCCGCCCTGCAGTCTCTGTCTCCTCCTACCCTTTACTCTGCTAGACTCGTGCTGTTCCCCTCTCTCTGTCCACCTCCTCCTCTCTCCTCTGTTGTCTGTCTCCGCCTCCTCGCCTTCTCTGTCCCTTTCCCCGTCCCCCACCCTCTCTGTCCACCTAGCTATATCTTCTTCCCCCTTTCTCTCATCTTCTTATCGCCTCCAACCCAATAGGATGTTGCTGGTTCTTACACACACAGTATCTCTCCCAGTCAGGAAGTAACATGTGTCCGAAGTTTACTTGAAATAAAACCAGGACTTAGGAGGAGATTTTTACGGGTGGCTTTATCCACGTACAGACTTGTCACATGTGTTTAACACAGTTCACGTGCATTTGTCTCTACACATATGTCACCTGCATGCCTAGCGAATTTCGCTTTGCTGTTTCATTTTATCATACATCAATGTTTATGACGTCATATCTCGTAAACCATTTGTCGTACAGTGATATAATTTTGCTGATACATGTAATGGTGTATGTAAAAACTGACTCCAAAATGTGTACCGAATACCGTGAGTATCGAAGAAGTAATAAATTAAAACGTCATCCCTCATGTTTCAGTTGTACTGTATGAGCAGCGAAAATTTAGTATGCGACGATCATTTTTCCTTTCATCATTGTGTGGCTTTAGTCAGCGAGAAGGAGCTCCGACAAGGTTTGAAATTATGGGTAAAGTTTACTGCAAGCCACTAAGTGCTCTCATTATCAAATACTGGATAATAAAGTCTGTGTATTCACGAGCCATGAGCTACACTATTTTTCATCCCCGCCACCACCACTTTGATAAGCAGATGACTCCTACCACCACACCAATTCTTTCCAAACTGTAACTGATACGTATACCAAGTCTGGTTGAAATCAGCCCAGTGATCTAGGAGGAGATGTGGAACATACGTACATAAACACTTACATACACTACTGGCCATTAAAATTGCTACACCACGAAGATGACGTGCTACAGGCGCGAAATTTAACCGACAGGAAGAAGATGCTGTGATAGGCAAATGATTATCTTTTCAGAGCATTCACACAAAGTTGGCGCCAGTTGCGACACCTACAACGTGCTCACATGAGGAATGTTTCCAATCGATTTCTCATACATAAACAGCAGTTGCCTGGTGAAACGTTGTTGTGATGCCTCGTGTAAGGAGGAGAAATGCATACCATCACGTTTCCGACTTTGATAAAGGTCGGATTGTAGCCTATCGCAATTGCAGTTTATCATATCGCTACATTGATGCTGATGTTGGTCGAGATCCAATAATTGTTAACATAATATGGAATCGGTGGGTTCAGGAGGGTAATACGAAACGCCGTGCTGGATCCCAACGGGCTCGTATCACTAGCAGCCGAGATGACAGGCATCTTATCCGCATGGCTGTAACGGATCGTGCAGTCACTTCTCGATCCCTGAGTCAACAGATGGGGTAGTTTGCAAGACAACAACCATCTACACGAACAATTCGACGACGTTTGCAGCTGCAGCTCGGAGACCGTGGCTGCGGTTACACTTGACGCTGCATCACAGACAGGAGCGCAGGTGCACAAATGGCGAAACGTCATTTTTTTGGATGAATCCAGGTTCAGTTTACAGCATCACGATGGTCGCATCCGTGTTTGGCGACATCGCGGTGAACGCACATTGGAAGCGTATTTTCGTCATCGCCATACTGGCGTTATCATCCGGCGTGATGGTATGGAGTGCCATTAGTTACACGTCACGGTCACCTCTTGTTAGCATTGACGGCGCTTTGAACAGTGGACGTTACATTTCAGATGTGTTACGACCCGTGGCTCTACCTTTAATTCGATCCATGGGAAATCCTACATTTCAACAGGATAATGCACGACCGCATGTTGCAGTTATTGTACGGGCCTTTCTGGATACAGAAAATGTTCGACTATTGCCATGGCCAGCACATTCTCCAGATATCTCACCAATTGAAAACGTCTGGTCAATGGTGGCTGAGCAACTGGCTCTTCGCAATACGCCAGTCACTACTCTTGATGAACTGTGGTATCGTGTTGAAGCTGCATTGGCAGCTGTACCTGTACGCGCCATCCAAGCTCTGTTTGACTCAATGCCCAGGCTTATCAAGGCCGTTATTACGGCCAGAGGTGGTTGTTCTGGGTACTGATTTCTCAGGATCTATGCACCCAAATTGCGTGGAAATGTAATCACGTGTCAGTTCTAGTATAATATATTTGTCCAATGACTACCCGGTTATCATCTGCATTTTTTTCTTGGTGTAGCAATTGTAATGGCCGGTAGTGTACTTACAGATGTACATCCATTTTTATGATACGTATGGGTTAATAGCATGAAACAGTGATGAAAAGCCCATAAAAATCAATTGCTTCGTGTGTGTCTTACAAAACCGTGGTAAACAGAAGTGAACGATTATAATCGCTGTGTAACACATATTTCTTTATATCTAACTGAGAAGTGAAATACCAATTTTAATAGATTTAGCCTTAAAATTTTTTTAATATAACGAAATGTTTTCTTAAAATATTTCATCTTACCATTTCACTCCCTGGGAGGTTCAATTTCAAAAAACAGTGAAACACGTTTTATTTTTATTTCTAATTTAATTTTTATTTCTAACAGAGAAGCCAAATACAAATTTTCATAGGTTTAGCCTTGAAAATGCTTTCGTAATGAAATAATTCCACAGAACTGTTCATTCTGTATTTCACTTCCTTAGGGGACTGAATTCCCAAGAACACTGAAACATGAATTTTATAATCCCAGCTGAGAAATCAAATACCAGTTTTCATAGATTTATCTTCAAAAATGCCTTAGCAGTTCTCTAACAATGATTTATTTTCAGAAAGATTTCACCGAATATTTTACCCCTAGTAATTTAGTTTCAAAACTCCTTTCATTCCTATTTCACTCCCTTAGGAGTGGAATTTTTAACAGTTCCTTATAAATTACTCCTACAGTTTAATATGAACACCCTCTGCAAATTTCAAGTTTCATTAGTGCTTAGGACTGGGTGATGATTTCTAACCAAGAAGCCAAATAACAATTTTCAAACATTTAGCTTTAAAAGTGCTTTGACAATGAAATACTTTTGTAAAACATTTCACACCCATTTCACCCTCATAGGGGTTGAATTTCCGCAAACAGCGAACCATGTATTTCTTTGTTTCCATCTAAGAATCCAAACTCAGATTTTCATAGCTTTGGCTTCACAAATGCTTTCATAACACAATATTTTAATAAATCATTTCATACACTGTTTCACCCCCTGAGGTGTTGAATTTCCAGGAACACTTGTTTTTCATTTATAACCAAGAAGTGAAACATCAATTTTCTTAGATGCTGTTCTAAAAATGTTTTAGTAGTTTTTTTAATAATGATTTATTTTTAAAAAACTTTCAACTACTGCTTCACCTCCATAAAACTTAAGTTTCGAGAAATGCTAAAACACGCATTTATTTATTTCTTATCGAGGAACCAAACACCAATTTCTGTAGGTCTAGCATCAAATTACCGTAACAGCGACATATTATCACGGAACTTTTCATACCTCATTATTCCTCCTTAGGTGTGGAATTTCGAAATATCCCTTCTTAAATGACGGCTAGAATGTAAGCTCAACACCCTCTTTTCAAGTTTCTATCCTTAGCAGTTTAGGCTGGGTGATGATGAACCAGCGAATGAGTCAGTCAGTCAGGACACTGCATTTTGTATTTAGAGATGTTTCAAGACGATAATGGAGCAGTACTGAATACACCAGTCTCAGGACTGAAGACCACAACAACAACCAGTAAAAGCCTCTTCTACTTTACTTACAGCTTCTACATGTTTTACCTCACCTACTCCTACTCGCTTCCTTCATTCCGCCAACCTTTAAGTTTTCAGGAGCAGACCCACTCGCCGCCTTCCAGGCGAGATACAGAAATATTGACGACGAGTACTGGCGCCAAGTATTACCGACGAGGATTAAAAAAAAATTTCTCTCTTCCTTTCTGTTTTTTGCTTGGTATTGCTTTATTTATTTATTTATTTATTTATTTATTTTGTTAGCCCAGTGTGACTGCATGTATGAGTGCTTATACCCTTCGCTATAAGACTTTGAGTTTGTATCAACGATGGCTTCGCCACAGGAACAGGCTACGCTGTCCGATCTTGTACGGTTTCAGGCTCAGCAAATGGCGCAGCTGCTTGCTGCCGTAAACGGACTGCTCACTCTACAAAATGCAGCTCCTACAGTTCCTCCGACGCCACCGCCGGTACTGCCGACGATGACTCCGGCGCCGCCATTTCGTGCCTTCACTCCTGACGTTGAACGCTGGCCAGAATACATCGCCCGGCTCAAGGCACACTTCGCAGCGTACAACATACCAGATACTGTTTTCATTCCCAACGCGGGTGTTGTGTTATACAGTGTGCTCGTAAAATCGTTTACCACCACCCGCCCAGAAACTAAAACTTACGACGAAGTGATTGCAACATTGAACTCCCACTTCCGTGACAGTGTAAATGTGGTACTTGCAAGCTACAAATAGTGATTGCAACATTGAACTCTCACTTCCGTGACAGTGTAAATGTGGTACCTGCAAGCTACAAATTCTTTCGTCTCCGGTGTGGTCCTACCTAGGGCAATAAATCTTGGGTAGCGGACCTTCAGGGACTAACTTCTGATTGTGACTTTAATTGCTCATATACATATATTATGATTAGAGACGCTCTTGAGCAGAATGTGGCGGATCACCGCATCCGCGAGTAAGTCTTAAGATTTAAAACCCCGTCTTTGCAGGAAGTAGTGGACTTGCTAGACAGCTGGCCAGAGTGGCCGAGCGGTTCCAGGCGCTACAGTCTGGAACCGCGAGACCGCTGCGGTCGCAGGTTCGAATCCTGCCTCGGGCATGGATGTGTGTGATGTCCTTAGATTAGTTAGGTTTAAGTAGTTTTAAGTTTAGGGGACTGATGACCTTAGAAGTTAAGTCCCATAATGCTCAGAACCATTTGAACCATTTTTGAACTTGCTAGACAGACAAGATACATTAGATATGGCTACTTCCGCGTTCGACGTGACCCCGGGTGTGTGTACTGTTAGCGCGGCACAACGCGTGCTCTCCTGCTTGGCCCCGGCACAGACAGCCACTCCTCGCCGCTCGCGCGCAAGTAAAGAAGTTTAAAGCCTGGCACCCACTAAGAAACTGCAATCATGTCCGAACTCTACTCGTGCCCTCCCACGGGACAGTTTTATTTTTGTAATAAGAAAGGACATGTGTAAGCTGTGTGTAATAAGAGAAACTCTAATTCACAACTTGTCTCCCGTTCGCGTGACTCACGTGGGTGTCACCACAACGGGAACCGCCGTGATCATGAAGCACATCAGCCTATAGACGTTAATGCCATTTATTCAAAGCCACGTGCTTCTACAGCGCGTCGTGTCCATAAACAAGTTTTGCCAGACTCTTCCTCTCGCATTCAGCGCGATGCGAGGAAACTTTTTGTGACTTTGATCATTTGTGGACGTTTTGTTCGCATGCAGCTGGACACTGGTGCGTCTGTTTCTTTACTGAACAGATCAACATATGAGTTGCTTGGATCGCCCCAGCTACGTCGTTCACATTCCACACTGACTGCATTTGCTAGACAGGAAATTTCGGTGCTCGGCGTGTGTAGTTTGCAAGCCACGTATAGTGCAACGGCACGTGCTGTGTCTTTCAAGTGCTCCGCTCTACTGATGCTACGAACATTTTTGGCATGGACGCATTTGAAATTTTTGGCCTCGCAATTCAGGACAATATACTTTGCATCAACGCTAGTGACCATGCAGACATTGTTGCCGCACTATGCGATGATTTTTGCTGAACTCTTTTCTGCTGACTGTGGTTGTACCTCGGACTTTGCAGCACATGTTGTAGTTAAAGACAATGCCATACCTATTTTCCAGCGGGCAGGCCCGGTACCGCACGCACTACTAGACACCGTAGCTGCTGAACTTAAGCATTTGCAAGACAGAGGTGTCATTGAACATGTTTCTGCTTCGCAGTGGGATTCCCCTATAGTGTGAGTGAAAAAACCAAACGCTCGTTTCCGTATTTGTGCTGACTTTAAGTCTGCAGTAAATCCCCAGACAGTGGTAGCTACGTTTCCCTTACCGCGTCCTGAAGACATTTTTGATAAGCTTGGTGCGCGGCCTGGTCAGGTTTTCCACGGGGCGTTTTCCTCGCACACTCGCAAGCGATTCGGGATCGCAGGTGGGCAACACGCCCCGGCAGTTCCTCTGTCCGCCTCCTCAGTTACGCCGCCCCTGGGTCCCTCCAACAGCCGTCGGAAGCCCTACTCAACGACGGTGAGCCGTTTCAGGGGGGAGGGGTGTGATATCGATAGCTACGATGCCACAGCGTAGGTGCCCGTTCTTAGGTTGGCACTACGAGAGCGGAAGATCTTCGCCGACTATAGCGTTCTCTTGCCGACACTGTGCAGCTCTACGAGCGCCGCTCCACTTCTGCCAGTTCAAGAGCAGACGGCCGGGACACTTCGCTTCAGCTTCGCTGCGTATAGAGACTTGGTACTACTTGCGACGGGTCTAAGGCTTCGCACCTACGTGCTCATCTGTGCAAAGTTATGTACACTACTGGCCATTAAAATAGCTACACCAAGAAGAAATGCGGATGATAAACGGGTATTCATTGGACAAATATATTATACTAGAACTGAGATGTGATTACATTTTCACGCAATTTGGTTGCATAGACCCTGAGAAATCAGTACCCAGAACAACCACCTCTGGCTGTAATAACGGCCTTGATACGCCTGGCCATTGAGTCAGAGCTTAGATGGCGTGTACAGGTACAGCTGCCCAAGCAGCTTCAACACGATACCACAGTTAATCAAGAGTAGTGACTGGCGTATTGTGACGAGCCAGTTGCTCGGCCACCATTGACCAGACAGTTCAAATGGTGAGAGATCTGGAGAATGTGCTGGCCAGGGCAGCAGTCGAACATTTTCTGTATCCAGAAAGGCCCGTACAGGACCTGCAGGTCGTGCATTATCGTGCTGAAATGTAGGGTTAAACAGGGATAGAATGAAGGGTAGAGCCACGGGTCGTAACACATCTGAAATGTAACGTCCACTGTTCAAAGCGGCGTCAATGCGAACAAGAGGTGACCGAGACGTGTAACCAATGGCACTCCATACCATCACGCCGGGTGACACGCCAGTATGGCGATGACGAATACACGCTTCCAACGTGCGTTCACCGCGATGTCGGCAAACACGGATGCGACCATCATGATGCTGTAAACAGAACCTGGAGTCATCCGAAAAAATGACATTTTGCCATTCATGCACCCAGATTCGTTGTTGAGTACACCATCGCAGGCGCTCCTGTCTGTGATTCAGCGTCAAGGGTAACCGCAGCCATGGTCTCCGAGCTGATAGTCCATGATGCTGCAAACGCCGTTGAGCTGTTCGTGCAGATGGTTGTTGTCTTGGAAACGTCCCCATCTGTTGAATCAGGATCGAGACGTGGTTGCACGATCCGTTACAGCCATGCGGATATGATGCCTGTCATCTCGACTGCTAGTGATACGAGGCCGTTGGGATCCAGCACGGCGTTCCGTATTACCCTCCTGAACCCACTGTTTCCATATTCTGCTAACAGTCATTGGATATCGACCAACGTGAGCAGCAATGTCGCGATACGGTAAACCGCAACAGCGTTAGGCTACAAACCGACCTTTATCAAAGTCGGAAACTTGATGGTACGCATTTCTCCTCCTTACACGAGGCATCACAACAACGTTTCACCAGGCTACGCCGGTCATCTGCTGTTTGTGTGTGAGAAATCGGTTGGGAACTTTCCTCATGTCAGCACGTTGTAGGTGTCGCCACCGGCGCCAAGCTTGTGTGAATGCTCTGAAAAGATAATCATTTGCATATCACAGCATCTTTTTCCTGTCGGTTAAATTTCGCGTCTGTTGCACGTCACTTTCATGTTGTAGCACTTTTAATGGCCAGTAGTATATATATATATATATATGTATATATATATATATATATATATATATATATATATACATATATATATATATATATATACATATATATATATATATATATATATTCATGCATCAGTAAAAGCTTCTTCTACTTTACTTGCAGTACCGACATGTTTCACCTCACCTGCTCCTACTCGCTTCCTTCATTCGGCCAACCTTTAAGTTTTCAGGAGCAAACCTACGAGCCGCCTTCCAGGCGGGATACAAAATGTACAACAACCAAGTGGGAATAAAGTGAGTGGAAGACCAAGAACGAAGTATTCGGATTAAAACGGGTGTAAGACAGGGATGCAGTCTTTCGCCCCTATTGTTCAATATATTTATCGAGGAAGCAACGATGCGAACAAAAGAAAGCTTCAAGAGTGGAATTAAAATTCAAGGTGAAAGGATATCAATGGTAAGATTTGCTGGTGACATTACTATCCTTAGTGAAAGTGAAGATGAATTACATGATCTGCTGAATGGATTGAACAGTCTAATATGTGTATAGATTGAGAGTAAATCGAAGAAAGGCGACGGAAATGAGAAGCAGCAGAAAAGAGAACAGCGAGAAACTTAACATCAGTATTCATGTTCACATATCGCATATCCAGATGTAACGTATTTATTGGGGTGGTATCATATTTCTTCACATGGATCGCAGTCATTCACCCACCAGATGAAGCTGCCTATGTCCATGTTGATCTTCGAAATGAGTTTTTGCATTTATAATGAAACTGGTACATTTGGAGTTTGGATAGGTCCATTTGACAAATACAGACATAAAACTGTTTCGTGAACTTCTCACTTCCCGCGCCCGGGTTCCCGGGTTCGATTCCCGGCGGGGTCAGGGATTTTCTCTACCTCGTGATGACTGGGTGTTGTGTGATGTCCTTAGGTTAGTTAGGTTTAAGTAGTTCTAAGTTCTAGGGGACTGATTACCATAGATGTTAAGTCCCATAGCGCTCAGAGCCATTTGAACCATTTTTCGTGAACTCTATCAAAACGTTAGCAGTCTCAAGAGCGACGAATCCTTTATTGAAGATTGTGACTCATTTAAAATTTGGCCTGGTGATATAATTCTAGGCATCATAATGCCCAGCCCATTTTATTGCTAAGTGAATGTCCTGATGCACTTTAATATCTTCCTTTGATTTCCCGAAGTCGCAATATTCGTAAGTTTAAAAAAATTGCTTTCAGAATTTCACATCGCAAATGCCCTCTTTTTGGTGCTGAAATCAATATCTGTATACAACCTTGTAGGTAGCGCAACCACAGCTATGAGTAATCATGTTGCATATCAATAAACCGCTTCAGCTGTATTTACTTCTTTATATTTAGGTAACTACTGGTTTCATGGCACTAAAAGTAACATCGAGACAAAATATAAAAATACGTTAATAATTTATGTTAAGGGCTTCTGCTAATTCCAGAAATGCTCTTATATTTGCTCTATCTCTACAGTTGTTAATTTTTGTAGAAATACAATACTTTAAATCTGACTCACTCGGTTGCCAGGTCATGTTGCCGTTCATCTATTTATAGAGCTCAAAATGTCGCCAAGGCGCTTGTTTTGTAACCACGGCTGCTGTCCAAATCATTGGCTACAAGAACGAAAGGTGATCGTGTTGCGGCACCCCACACTACCAAGTCTATCATATTGTGATGACAAATGCAATCTGGCACGATTTATTCTCCCCGGAGCCTCCAGACACGGGTAAGTCCATCGTGACGCTGTACACAGAACCGGGACTCGTCAGAAATGGTGACATGGTACAACTTATGCAGACATTTTCAGATGCCCCTAGCGGCATCGTTTTATGCATCCCGAAGTGCTATATTTGTTTTGAAAATAAAAACGCTTTCTCTTGCTGCACTGTATTTCATTCTCCCAGACGCGTTTCTCCTTTTTTCACTTTAAGCCATCATCGGTGGGATCTATAATGATACAGTTATAATACATATTTGTTGTGATATCTATGAATTGTAGATTATAAAACAGTTCATTTCTCTCTTTTCATGTAAACAAGTGATTACTTACATTTGTTTGGGTTTTTAGTTGGCATCTGCATTTTCTTTCATCTGGTCACGAGTTGGAGGTCGCACTGTCGCTCTATTTTCGAACGTAAAAAGTGGGAAGAAAAATGTTCGAAACATAAAAACATGCTTATGTTTCGTAGTGCGACCTCCAGCATGTGACCATATGGGAAGAAATGCAGATGGCAACTAAAAACCCGAAGAACTGTAAATAATCAATTATTTACATAAAAAGCGAGAAGTTAACTGTTTTATAATCTACGAATAACACATATCAAAACAAAAGAACATCATAACGTATCATTACAGACCCTACTGGTGATGCTTTAAAGTGAAAAATGGTGAAACACGTACGGGAGAATTAAATACAGTGCAGCAAGGGAAGGCGTGTTTTATTTACAAAACAAATATTTCTATGCTTGCTGCGGAGGATGGCCAAGCAGACAAACTCTAAATGTTATCTTGCGTTCAAAAACAACACCCAAGATTTACATATTCCCTTGCTCGCTATGCGCAAACTATTAGTCCCACAGAATATATGAACAGCACCTTTTCGCAATACATTTAATGCACTTAAATTTTGTACTGGGATACCTTTCCACTGGAGGCCAAGGTTTTCGAGTTATTCAAGAAAAACGTAGAACAGTGATCTTAAAACGCACCACCACCCCATACTAACATCTCACAAGTCAGGATTTCTAGTATGATGTTCGTGGCTCGCCCTCATATCACCGTACAAAAAATTTCCGACTATACGAACTAATCCCTGTATTTGACCATTTTTGTCTCTATTGATTGGGCTATTATAACGCAACAATAGTCGGCTATTTCGTTAACATTATATATTTAAACGTGCCCTTGATCGTAATGAAAGAAAAACGGCTTTTGTAAATGTCATGCTAAAACAAATTACGTTAACAATTCGATCCGGACTTAACCCTTACAAGCACAGTTCAACGACGTAATTGTTTATTTCACGCTGTTAACATTCACAAAATTGTTAGATAAAATTTACATAAACGCCAATTGTACAATTTGTAAATGCTCGTCTAAGCCGGTGACGCAATAAGGCCACAAAATGAAGACCAAAAAATGTCGAACGTGGGAAACAATTCGTGCAGTCGTAAATTTTTGTACAGTGGTAGGAGGGAGTGCCTTGGCCAACATAGTAGGAATACTGACCAGGGGCGGCTGAGTGCGGGAATGGGGATGCGTCTGAAGATCATTTTTTGCGTTTTTCTTGAATAACTTGGAAACTAACGGTCTCTAGCGAGGATGTATTCCAGAACAAAAATTAACTACACCAAGTTTCTTACGAAAAACGTACTGTTAACTTTTTCTGTAGGACTAATAGTTCGCGCGTAGCGAGCGAGGGAATATGAAAATCTAGCGCGTGGTTTTTGAAGGACAGATATAACGTAGCGGGTTGCATGAAACGACATCGGTAGGGGCAGCTAAATAAAAAAATGTCGTGTGACTAGGGCCTCCCGTTGGGTAGACCGTTCGCCGGGTGCAAGTGTTTCGATTTGACGCCACTTCAGCGACTTGCGCGTCGATGGGGATGAAAGGATGATGATTAGGATAACACAAAACATAGATCCTGGGCGGAGAAAATCTCCGACCCAGCCGGGAATCGAACCCAGACCCTTAGGATTGACACCCTGTCGCGCTGAACACTTTTTCTTTCTTAATCTCATTTTGTTCGTATTCGTTCGTTGCATCTGCTCGGGGCGGACGTCGTGAGACACCCGTTTTAAGTTCGTCGTAGATCGATCAGCTACCGGGGCCGGATGGTAGGGACACCTGGTGTGCTAATGTTAAGAACGAAAGTGACTTTTGCATGCTGTGTCACTGCCCAGGAACATAATTCGATGAAACTTGATCCATACATAGAAAGAACTATTAGAGTGTAGTACAGAAGACATCTAAAAATATGCACAATAAGACGAACAGAAACGACTCTTTTATCACACTGAAGTCACCGCGATCCATGATAGTCTCCTGGACATTAGAAAAGGTGGAGCAGGTTTCTTAATAGAGTATGCGGTTACTAGGACGGCAATGCACGCTCTGCAGTGTGTTTCCATGCTGCCCACAAGGTTGGTAAGGAGTTCTTGTGGTAGTGCGTTTCTCCCTCCCCCAGTTGACAACAGCTGGATGCTCGTCAATGTCTGTTCATTGCTCAACTGCTCGATGGGATCCAAATCCGAGGAACGGGTGTATCAGTTCATTCGCTGAAAACGTTCTCGTTTCAAGAGTTCCTCACTCTGCGCTGTTCGATGCGGTCGTGCATTGTCATCCATAAAAATGAAGTCAGGGCGGAATACAGCCCTCAAATCATGCACATGAGGGAGGAGTACAGAGTCACTTTAATATTGATTGGTTAGTGTTGTATGTTCAAAGATTTGGAAGACAATAGGCCGATGAAACATTATGCCTCCACATACACCGTAACACCCAGAATGATCATTTTCGACACTGTTCCTGGCTGCATTACACATTCCCGCGCCACGTCGTATGAGGATACATGTAGCATTATCGAAAATCGTCGTTTTGGTGGTCCATGTGCTATGGTGTGACGAGGGATAATGTTGCTGCATGTGTGTAATCACCTCCAAATTTCTGAACATACTACGTGAACTGATGAGTGTTATTTTGCCACTGTTCTCCTCCCTCATGTGTGTCTTTTGAGGGATGTATGTGGCCCTGACTTCATTCTTGTGGATGACAATGCTCCTCTGCATCGAACGTCTCAGGTGGAGGAGCTCTTGGAACGAGAGGACATTCGGGGAATGAACTGGCCTGCCTGTTCCCCCAACTTCAGTCCCATCGAGCATGTGTAGGATGCATTGATGAGACATATTGCAGCACTCCCAAATGCACCAACGAACATCCAGCTGTTGTCAATGACGTTTGTGGAGAAACAGAACACTCTGCCACAAGAATTCCTTACCAACCTGATTGCCAGCATGAGAGTGCGTTTCAGAGCATGCATTGCCCTCCATGGTGATGGCACACTGAATTAGAAACCATGTCCCACCTTTTATAATGTGCATGGGGCCATCATGGATTGCGGTTACTTCAGTGAAATTATTGTCTTTGAATAAAAGTGTCATTTAGTTCGTGTCATTTCCTATTTCTTCCAGTTACCTTGTAAGGTGGCAGAATAAATGGTCAGATTTGCACCTTACATAAGACCTTTACACATCACAACAAGAAGGTGAATATGACACCTAACGTAATTGTGGTTATGAGAAAATTTGTCTATCAGTATGTAGTGCAAAAAGGGATGACAGCCAACTGACAGTAATTAACACATCGTTACTATACAATGCATGTCTTTGAGTGGAAGGTAGAACAGAGTATGCGAGTCGAGTTGCTTTTAGTTTTGAAGAGCCAGCCGCACAATGCTGTAGCGAAAGCATGCTGCGGGAGTTACACTGGATACCACTTAAAGGGGTGGCAGGAAGCAGGACAGTGACCCCGGGCCAGGTGATTCAAGTCGGAGGACTGCATGTAGCGGGACATATGCATAAGGGCAGAGAAAAAGCTTTAGAAAACTGCATTTCGGAATTCCAACGGGATATGAACAAAAGCAAGTGACGCACTATTGTCCAGCGAGTGCAACAAATGGAAAGGGGAAAGGTCAATGTACTTTAGGTCAGTGAATGAAGGATAAAATAAAAATTTGGTTATTTCCATGTGTATGGCCAGGTAAGAACCTAAGAGGGCAGTTGAAATTGCTGGGAATGAAACGCACCTCACAAAGTCGAAAGCAGTTCCTGCGGTTGTCGATACTGCGTGTGACGTCGAAATTACGCCAAGTTTGCAGAACATCTTGTGGAATGAGTATCAACTTTAAAGAACTAGCGGAGCTCTATTTAATTATTAACATCACTGTTGTGTGTTATTTTCTTTGTACTTTAAATATGATACTGTTTAAGTGCATTACATTTGCTGCTGATGACCTATTCCTCAGTGTGATTCGCTTGATTGAATTCTAAATCGAAAATAATTTTCATTTCATAATAAATCTTCAGCTGCTTAGATTTATTCAGTTTCACTCTGAGGCACATACGAGCTGCATAAAGCAGCAGAACGCCTAAACGAGAAAATTGTTTAAATAATATTGACCATGTGCAGGGTATAAATTTTAAGTTGACAAACCAGAATAAACTAGAAAAATAAGCTTCACTCGAAAAAAATGTGTAGAATGCCAAGTTGATTATTTTCGAGGGGGACATCGACTGGTGCTAAAATTAGCCCGCCACCCCAGCGTCCCAGGAGGCAACTTTAAAATTTCAAATGGGAACCCCAATTTTTTTATTGCAGAATCAAATTCTATATAAAAGACTAATTACATTTTGTCTTAAACATTTGTTCTGATTCTTGGTAGTTGGTGCTGTAATTCAAGAAAATCCATGTTCTCATTTTTGTGTGAAAAATGGTTACGGATGCATAAAAAATACTTATTTAGTTCGTAAATTTTGATTCGCTAAAACTAAAACTCTCCCTCTCTCTCAATCGGGTGGGGTTTGAGAGAGAAGAATTAAAGTTTTACAAATGTTGACCCAAATACTGTATTAATTTTTTCCACAGATTGGGATAAGTTTTGTTTGTTTTGTGGTCATGAGGCCACACAACTTTTAATCAGCAAATAAATCATCTGACTAGTTAACTAACTAACCAAACATCCTACTTAATAACTAGTGAACTCATTTTTTATTTATCCTTAACCATTTTCCACGCATAAATGAGAACAAGGATTTCCTTGAATTACAGCGCAAACTACCAAGAATCAAAACAAATGTTTAAGACAAAATGTACATAGTTTTTTATGTAGAATCTGATTATGCAAAAAAATTGGGGTTCCCATTTGAAATTTTAAAGTTGCCTCCCGCCCAACCTCCAGGGGGCTGGGGTGGAGGGCTAATTTTAGCACCAGTAGATGTCCCCCCTAGAAAATAATCAACTATGGATTCTACACATTTTTCGTGTGAAGCTTATTTTTCGAGTTATTCTGGTTTGTCAACTTAAAATTGACACCCTGTATGTCGGTGAGCTTGAGATAACACACAATCATATTACATATTATTTTTCTCGTTAAGTAACAAGTGTTCTCGAACAAGATTTCAAAGCACTTTGGGCAGATGTGTTCACCTTCCTCTCCTCTTTCCTAGCTCTCAACAAGCCGTGATAAGGAACGTTCTATTTGTCACTCCTATGTGCCCGTGAATTAGGAGGCGGAAGTGGGGTGGAACGAGTGACAAAGAAAGTGTGCGCGGGGGCAGTTTAAAAGCTGTATTTTCAAAAGGTCGTAATCGTGTACTATAAGAATTGTGGGCCACTATTTGGTGCGGGCTCGACTGCTGCGGGTGGTATCTTGAACGTGTGCTTTCTTCTCCTTACAACATGAGGTCAAGATGCTGACGTTTCCTTGTCAGTGGTTACGACCATAGGATATGCTTCGTTAGTGAACACGATACCTACCTCAGTAGCCGTCACACTTGACACGCGTTTCGCCAAAGGCTGGAGAGTCTCTCCTCCAGTGCCCCAGCTCCTGTTGAGCTGCTGAAAGACTGCGACAGATCGCGCGATAATTGTGACCTATAATCGTGCCCCAATAGCTCTCTGGGCAATTACAGAAGCACTACGGGCCATTGCGTGACAGGTATACTACCTTACACATGTGAGTGGACTCGCGTGGCAGTGAATACGGCGAGTGGGGAACGCACGCGGTTCGCTTTCCGTGTCCGGCAGACTATTTCAGAAATTGAGACGGAAAGATAGAAACTCTTTTACTGCTAATATGGCAACCTGGATACATATCTATCTCTCGTCATGCCGGAATCACCCCAGCAACTCACGTGGAGGCAGAATCGAAGAAGCGTGTAAGCTATGCTGTGATACTGTGGTGTTAATACTAGTGCTAGTATTAGTAGTAAATTTTATTCATTCGTGTATCACTTTTATAAGGATACTGTAAATGTTACGATATTACACGTAATTACACGAAGCCATGGACCCAAGATGTCATCAAGGCATTGTCCAAACTGTTGGGCAATTATGCCTTTACTTGGTTACAAATGTAGTTTGACATGGATGGGACAGGTAGTCGGCTGTGGCCTTATAGAAATAAATTTTTTCCGTGAAATTATTCAGTAAGTTAGTGCTACGGTGTTCATTCATTTATCAACGCAGATCGCCCCATATACTACACACATTGCACTGAGGTGAAAAAGTCATGGGATACCTCCTAATACCGTGTCGGACCTTCTTTTGCCCAGCGTAGTGCAGCAACTTGGCGTGGCATCGACTCAACAAGTGTTTGGAAGTCCCCTGCAGAAATATTGAGCAATTCTGTCTATGTAGCCACCCAAAATTGCGAAACTGTAGCCTGTGCAGTATTTTCTGTACGAACTGACCTCTCGATTACGTCCGATAAACGTTCGATGGGTGGCGAAACCATTCGCTCAACTTGTCCATAGCAATGTTCAAACTAGTCACGAACTAATGTGGCCTGGTGACACAATGTACTGTCTTCCATAAAAATTCCATCTTTGTTTGCGAACGTGAAGTCCCTGAATGGCTGTAAATGTTTTCCAAGTAGCCGAACATAATCATTTCCAGTTAGTGATCGGTCCAATTGGACCAAGGACTTAGTCCATTCCATGTAAACACAGCCCACACCATTATGGAGCCATCTACAGTCTGGACAGTGCCTTGATGACAACGTGGGTCCGTGGCTTCGTGGGGTCTGCGCCACACTCCAATCCTGCCATTAGCTCCTACCAACTGAAATTGTGACTCATCTGACCAGGCCACGGTTTTCCAGTTGTCTACGAACCAACCGAGACGGCCACGAGCCCAGGAAAGGCGCTGCAGCGAAGACGTACTGTTAGCAAAGCCAATCGCGTCGGTTGTCTGCTGCCATAGCCCATTAATACCAAATTTCGCCGTACTGTCGGAATGGATACGTTAGTCGTACGTGCCATACTGATTTCTGCGGTTATTTCACGCAGTGTGGCTTATCTTTTAGCAGCGACATCTATTGTCAAATGTCCCTGCTCTCGGTCGTTAAATGGAAGCCTCCGGCCCCTCCGTTGTCTGAGGTGTGACGTAATGCCTGAAATTTGGTATTCTCGTCACAGTCTTAACACTGTGGATCTCGGAATATTGAATTCCCTAACGATTTCTGAAATTAATTTCCCATGCCTCTAGCTCCAACTACCAGTCCGCTGTTAATTGCCGTCGTGCGGCCACAATCACGTGTAAACCTTTTCGCATGGATCATCTGAGTACACTGCACTACCCTTTTATACCTTGTGTACTAGATACTACTGCCATCTCTATGTTTGCATATCGCTATCTCATGACTTTTGTCACATCAGTGCACACTGATGTGTCAGAACATCATGACCACTGTGGAACTAAATGGCGTTGTTGCGGCCATGTGACACGGTAAGGAAAGTATCAAAGCAAAGTAGAGACGAAGGGGGAATCATTCTAGCGAAGATACGGACCGCAGATTGGGAAATCCGTTGGCCTATGCAACTTCAAGAAAGGGCAAGTAGTTATGGCCCGGGCCTGGGAACGAGTGCCTAGCAAACGACAAAGCTAAATGTTCTAATGTGTGTGAGTTCCTAAGAGACCAAACTGCTGAGGTCATCGGTCCCTAGACTTACACACTACTTAAACCAACTTATGCGAAGAACAACACACCAACCATGCCCGAGGGAGGACTCGAACCTCCGGCGGGAGGGGCCACGCAATCCGTTATATTGCGCCTCTAACCGCGCGGCCACGGCGAATCTGGTCGACTGTTCGCTTCCAACTGTAGTGAGTATAGTATGACAGCATTCTTCTAATCATTCAAGTTACGGGAGAAGACTTGTGAACACCACAAATGAAATAAAAGGGACTCGTGCCCCTGTATCTTAATCTGTCCAATAAAATCCTGTGAAAAAAGCTCACAAAACCTCCAGAAGGCCACTTTTCAATCCATCTAACGTCTTTTCTACGAATAGCTTCATAATGTGATGTAATACAACTGATGAACTGATGTACTGTTTGTTGGCCCGGTACAACATGTATACCATTACTACCATTACTACATGAACTTCATGCATAGTTAATACGCAATCGTAGTATAATTAACTAACTGCATCAGTTTTGGATGTTTGTTCTATCGTACAAGAACTGTATGTTAATGTTTATGGCCCTTTAACCGTCTACTTTTATTTTTGTTTGTTCAACGGTTTTAATCTTAATGTGATCCGATGTGACTCCAGAGCAAAATATTAGTGAAAGCTTCTGCGACGGGCAATATTTATACTTGCACACTAACTGTCATACTCTTTATGTTATACGTATGTTGAGACTCGTCAGCTACACCTGAAGAAATGGTTTCCGGAACATACCAATAACATGTTTTGATTTACCTTGAAGATGCTAGCAATCCCTGGTTGAGTGCACTGCTCCTTGCGTGGTGACGTTTTGTGTAAAATGATTAAATGGAAGAAGAACCCACAATTATTTGTTTTGAGTTGTAAACGGTTATTTTTCATTTTTTTCGTCGGTACAAAATGTTAGTATAGAAAACTGGTATTGACTGCACAACGTTGATTAATGATGTCAGACACTTGGTCAAATATAATTGTCTCATTATTTTCCTTGCAATAGTAGCGTCGTTCTCGCGCAATCGATATTATATCCCAAATAATGATTTTATCAATGTTGTGCACACTCCCATGTTATCCACCGCCAACCCCTTACCTGCTACTGTCCGACTCACAGTGACGTAATGGCGCATTACAGTGCGCATAAACAACTGTGTCTCAATGGAAAAGTGTGCCAAGGACAACCAATTTTCGCAGTTTTCTTCTATCATGTGAAACTGGCTAATCCAGGAAAAGTTTCTTGTCGACAGTTTCACGTGTTAAGTATGAATCATCTGCGAAGTCCGCTCGTAGCTACTACAGAGATGCATGTGGGCAACAAGTCCTCCCCTCCACAGGATTCATAGCCAGCAGCGCTTCACACTAGCCCATGTTCATGTAGCCTGTAGTTCAATATCCATGAAAGGTTTCCACATAGCTTGTACATAAAATATGGGGTCGTGCAGGTACAAGATGTTGGTAATATTGAACACTTGGGATTACAGCTGCAGAATTAATTCTTTGGCAGTGAGAATACCTCATAAATGCTGAAATGTGTAAACAAATCATGTAAATCTAAAACGAAATTATTGTTTATGGTGGCAGTTCAGTGATTCTTGCAGAAATCTGTCATGGGATTGGTGATAATAACTGACAGTTCTCGAGATGTTTCCATATCAACAATGCGATTACAGCGTCAAACTAGGAATAAGAAGAACCCACATAAATATTGTAAGGACGCTTACTTTGATCAAAAAGGCTTCCATTCTAGCGAAACGTACATTCTCATTATCTAGCGAAAATGTAAAAAGTATAGCTATTAATAAACTGGAATGAAATGGAATCTGAGTAATTTATTACTGACCAGTACCTAACACTCCATGGAATAATTTCTTAGCACCATTTTTAACATCATCAGTGGATTTTTATTTCCTGTTAAATTTCAAGTTCACATACAGATGGATACTAAATGCAACACTACAGGATGCCGCAGTGATAGGACACTGGATTCCGATTCGGGAAGACGGCAGTTCGAACACCCGTCAGGCTATGCAGTTTTAGGTTTTCGATTGTATTCCTAAATCAATGAATACCAATGCAGAGATGCATCCTTTGAGAAGGACCGGCTGATGTCGCTCAACTTCTCTCCACAGTTCCAGCGTGCCCTCCGTCTCTAAAGATCTCTTCAACGACACAACCTTAAAACCCTAATCTTATTCATCTTCTTCCTTATGCATGTCATTGTCGCTGTATTGCAGAGTTCTGTAAGATAAGCAATCAACCCTTTACGTTTTTATCGATGTTCACGTTTCTAGCTGTCACTCGTTTATCAACTCAGTTTATTACTTGGAGAGACACAGAAATAAAGAGTGACTTAAAGACGTATTTCAGCCGGCTAATAGGAAGGGAATTCCTTCTTCACGCCGTCGGGCTTCTTCATTTCGCTTTGTGTGAGTCTTGTGTTATAATGTATCTTTTCAGTGTATCTGTAGTAATATAGGCTTGTAGAGTGCTGAGTTGAATTTGTGCTGGTAATGACGAAGGTTTAGGGCGACGCCTGGGTGGGCGCATAACCTGCTCTCGTTATCTTGTAGCAAAGGGGATGCAGAGTGAACGCCACCATCCAACGGAAGAATCACCATCAACATTCCCTCACTTTTACAGGACATTGTGCAGAAGTTGGAAATTAAACCCACGACACTGGTGACCAGGAATATCACGCCAACACTTTCCACCCTGAAGTTCAGATCGTAGTGATGAAATACCTCTCCTAGCCATCTACAATGCAAGGTCTCGTTAGCACCCTTGGCTACAGACAGCAGTAGACATACACAGAAAATCATAGGTACAACAAGAGAAAGAATGAAAATTATAAACATATTCACAGACAGAATAAGAATATGTTGGACACATTATCTTCAGTTTATAAACACCATATACTAGATACACAAGATGGAATCTGAACACACATGTTTGCGGAAGACAACAGTAGTTATCTAGAGGGCCAGACAACGATCTTATCTCAAGGTCACTTCTGATATCTGTTACACCTGAGACAATTCGGTTGAATGTATTTAAGGTCGCCCAGGGGAACCCCTGTGCTACCTATGCACCTGAGGCACATTCAAGGTCATGACTTAATCCGATACTGGTCAGGTGGCAGTCGGACACTTGTAGGTTGTGAAAGCAAGGTCAGAATGTAACCTGATACATCGCCTATGAATGTTGAGCACATACATGACATAAAATTCGCAGGAAAATGAAGGTCACTCCGACCCCTGTGCGTAAATAAGATTGAGACACTCTCTGTCCCGTCCCCGACTTTTATTACTAGAGTAACTGCCTGGGAACCGTCATTCCAGGCCTGTGCACCACACTGGGAGGATCAGGTCTGTTATAAGCGAATTAAGTTTGGAATTATTAACAATGATTTGTTCTCTCTATGGATCAGTGTAGTGAAGGGAGCATCCTCTATTGTAAATAACATCAACGATATAACAAATTAACTTACTGTTCATTATTAACAAGTTTTGCAGTACAATGCATTAGCCACAATTTTTGTTGTTTATTAATTTTTTCAAAATTTTTCTGGTTTATTTGTAATTATTTTCTAACTTGATGCACAAAAATAATTTTTTCTCATGCGTCAACTCGGTTCGGAGAGTTCCAGAACCTGTACAGAAAATTGGTATAGAGATCAACATAAACATCATTTCCGACATTTTTATTGCACATGAAAACCCCACATTGCATGTTGTGCCACCATACAGCGAGACCTTCAGACGTGGTGGTCCAAATTGCTGTCCACACCGGTACCTCTAATACCCAGTAGCACGTCCTCTTGTACTGATGCATGCCTGTATTCGTCGTGGCATACTATCCACAAGTTTATCAAGTTGGTCCAGATTGTCACACTCCTCAAAGGCGATTCGGGGTAGATCCCTCAGAATGGTTGATGGGTCACGTCGTCCATAAAGAGCCCTTTTCAATTTATCCAAGGCAAGTTAGGTAGGGTTCATGTCTGGAGAACATGCTAGCCACTCTAGTCGAGGGATGTCGTTATCCTGAAGGAAGTCATTCACAAGATGTGGACGATGGGGGAGCGAATTGTCGTCCATGAGGACGAATGCCTCGCCAACATGCTGCCGATACGGTTGCACTATCGGTCGGAGGATGGCATTCACGTATCGTACAACCGTTACGGCGCCTTCCATGAGCACCAGCGGCGTACGTCGGCCCCACATAACGCCACCCCAAAACAGCAGGGAACTTCCATCTTGCTGCACTCGCTGGACAGTGTGTCTAAAACGTTCAATATGACTGGGTTGCCTCCAAACACGTCTCCGAAGATTTTCTGGTTGAAGGCATATGCGTCACTCATCGGTGAAGAGAACGTGATGCCAATCCTGAGCGGTCCATTCGGCATGTTGTTGGGCCCATCTGTACTGCGCTGCATGGTGTCGTGGTGAAGTTGCACATCATGCAGCCTATTGCGCATAGTTTGAGTCGTAACACGGCGTCCCGTGGCTGCACAAAAAGCATTATTCAACATGGTGGCGTTGCTGCCAGGATTCCTCCGAGCCACAATCCGTAGGTAGCGGTCATCCACTGCAGTAGCAGCCCACGGGCGGCCTGAGCGAGGCATGTCATCGACAGTTCCTGTCTCTGTATCTCCTCCATGTCCGAATAACATAACTTTGGTTCACTCCGAGACGCCTAGACACTTCCCTTGTTGAGAGCCCTTCCAGGCACAAAGTAACAATGCGGACGCGATCGAACCGCGCTATTGAGCGTGTAGGCATGGTTGAGCTACAGACAACACGAGCCGTGTACCTCGTTCCTAGTGGAATGATTGGAACTGATCGGAATCGGACACCCTCCGTCTAATAGGCGCTGCTCATGCATGGTTGCCGGACGGTGTGGCCGAGCGGTTCTAGGCGCTACAGTCTGGAACCGAACGACCGCTACGGTCGCAGGTTCGAATCCTGCCTCAGCCATGGATGTGGGTGATGTCCTTAGGTTAGTTAGGTTTAAGTAGTTCTATGTGTAGGGGACTAATAACCTTAGAGCCACTGAATTATTTTGTTCACGTAACAACACTGTAGTGGCGCACGCTACGACAAGCACTGTCGGACTGAGACTTGCGAAGTGAACTGCGTACTGACACGGATAGTAAGGACGCCGCCGCTACACGTTTCCCGTTCCTAGTTGTTTTCATTGGGTTACACGGAAACGGTTAAGAAAAGCGCATATGTTCAGAATCAACACTAGTATCACCCCTCAAAGTATGTGCCTTTCCTCTTAATTCACCCTGTATATTGGGAACTCCTAGTAGAGAGAAGAAGAAGAACTTAAGTACTATGTTTCCTATTGAATTAGTATTTGGTGATATTTTTTTCATTCTATATACAGCTGTCAATCTTTTTAAACAATATTTACATTTTTTTTGGAATGTTATTTTTTTGTTGGGTATCTATGTACAACATATGGGTAGTGTAAACGGACAGCAGCAGCTGAAAAAAACTACACACACATATACGCACACAAATATTCATGCACAAAAAGTGCGCCGCGCGAGGTAGGCGCGCGGTCAGGGTGTCTTGTCACGGTTCGCGTGGCTCTCCCTGTCGGAGGTTCGAGTCCTCCCTTGGGCATGGGTGTGTGTGTTGTCCTTAGAGTAAGTTAGTTTAAGTTAGATTAAGTAGTGTGTAAGGTTAGCGACCGATGACCTCAGCAGTTTGGTCCCATAAGATCTTACATTTCCAAATTTTTTCCACAAATAGTGTGCAGTCATGTACATATACACATCATATATAAAAATTGCATGTGAAAATGGTTCAAATGGCTCTGAGCACTATGGGACGCAACTGCTGTGGTCATAAGTCCCCTATAACTTAGAACTACTTAAACCTAACTAACCTAAGGACATCACACACATCCATGCCCGAGGCAGGATTCGAACCTGCGACCGTAGCGGTCGTGCGGTTCCAGACTGTAGCGCCTTTAACCGCTCGGCCACTCCGGCCGGCTTTGCATGTGCAATCAGGCACTCACAGTCATGCATACACCTATGACAGACGGTTCATCAAATACTTCACACGTCCATTGTTCACAGATAAATAACCACCCACACACTCAATCACTATGAAGTGCGTATTGTGAGTATGGGAGGGTATCATACGAAGCGTTTGTTGTCACAATGTAACAGGTGCTGTGCAGTATGTACTTCATGGCCTCACAATTGAAAGACTACTTGTCACACAATAAGCAGAGCAAAGCCAAAGCCATCGAAAATGCATCTCTTGTAACCTTCAATCGTGAAAGCCTTTGATGCTGTGAGATATGCACCCTTAGCCCATATTTGCGTGGCACCTGTGTCTTTGTGTTACGGTACTTTTTGGATCTGAGCCCCACAAACTCCACAATCTGTGACCGATTTACCTCGTCTTTCGTCAAACCGATAGCCTTCTTGTTTTGAGGTGTTATTCTATGAGAATTATCAGCCACATATCCAAACATGTCGAATGCATCAGGGCTGTATCTAATTACTTCGTACGGATTACAACCTTGCGCCCAGTAAATGAAACTGCCTGGATACAAAGAAAGTAATTTGGGATCAGCGAAGTTTGGCTTCAGACACTCACAGTGAGATCGGTACATGCGGAATTTAGAGAGTTCCAGAATACACATACTGATGTATACAGGATTCGTGAACTACACTTCGACCTTGGCCATGTTTGCAGTTACTTATTGTTTATTCACGATGGTCGCCTACTCAGACTTTGACCTAGCAATGTAATCTATTGCGCCATAACGCCCGTCCCACCAGAAAACTGAATGAATTTCACGGTATTCTCTAACATTTTCCAAAGTTTTTCGATAAATTGGATTATTCATAAAGTTATAAAACTCTTTTTCAAAATCAAATATCATAAGAGCCCCCTGTTCAATATGTACATCAATGCACTCCAGGGATGCTGCTTGAAGAAGACTCGACTCGAATAAGTTCCATCCCCAAACTGAGACATTGCTGGAGGTTTCTGTAGTGCGGAAGCCGGCCGCAGTGACCGAGCGTTCTAGACGCTTCAGTCCGGAATCGCGCTGCTGCTACGGTCGCAGGATCCAGTCCTGCCTCGGGCATGGATGTGTGTGATGTCCTTAGGTTAGTTAGGTTTGAGTAGTTCTAAGTCTAGGGGACTGATGGCTTCAGATGTTAAGTACCATAGTGCTTAGATCCATTTGAACCATTTTGTACTGCAGAATGTGTATCTGCCCCAGTGTTGTGATCAGCTTGGGGACAGAGGCATCGCACAGAACTGGGCACTCTACACACAGTGTTAAGTAGCTATGCACATCATGTGAATAGGCGGGAGATGCCAGCCTGCCTCCAAGGCAATCCCTTCACTAGAATCCACAATCAAATCATGGATCTTTTCTTTCAATAGTCAGAGATTGTTGCATGGCGTGCCTGTAGAGGTTGTTTACAACTAGCTGAAGGATGTAACTCAAATCGTGAGATGGCCCGTCCTCCTCCTTACTCATTCATGAGTTCTTTGCCTTGGCATACCTGTGTACACACTGGCTAAGTCCTCCGCAAATCCTGCATTTGAAGAAGAGCAAAATGTCAATATAAGTCAACAGTTCAATTCTGACATTTATTCTTCTTAACTTTGCGTTCCACGAAATCCCTGACATGGTGTAATCGGAAGCAGGCTCCAGAGAGTATGTCTCGAGGCGTACACTATGGAATTTCTCAAAAATGTCTGTGAACAGACGTACATCATTGTTCATGTACAATATAGCTTATTCACCTAAATTATGGCTATTGAACTCCTACAAAACATTCACCGTAAGCCCATACTTAACATCTGTTGTGAGAATGCCTGTGGGTTTACAGGAGATGGTTCAAATGGCTCTGAGCACTATGGGACTTAACTACTCAGGTCATCAGTCCCCTAGAACTTAGAACTACGTAAACCTAACTAACCTAAGAACATCACACACATCCATGCCCGAGGCAGGATTCGAACCTGCGACCGTAGCAGCAGCGCGATTCCGGACTGAAGCGTCTAGAACGCTCGGCCACAGCGGCCGGCTTCTGCACTACAGAAACCTCCAGCAATCTCTCAGTTTGGGGATGGAACTTATTCGAGTCATGCATGGTATCTTCTTCAAGCAGCATCCCTAGACTGCATTGATGTACACATTGAACAGGGGGCTCTCGTGATATGTGATTTTGAAAAAGATTTTTATAACTTTGTGAATAATCCAATTTACCGGCTCTGATGACATGTATATCCTTCTGACACATTGTCTGAGCAAAGTTTTGAAGAGGTGTTTGCATAGTGAATCCAGGAAGCAGAGTGATCTTCTTAATTTGATTCACTTGGAATATAAAACGTGTTTTTTCAGCAGTTTCGGGTATGGCGCTGACCTTTTCATTTTCCAAGCTGAAATCACACAAGCGCTCAACAAGGAATTGAGCAGCATAGCCGGTCAAATTATGGAAGAAGCTGGTTATGTGACATGGTAGTTGGTATTTCATGTTGCATGCATTGTGGGCTGTGCCGCAGAATTTTCCCATGAGACAACAGCAGTCTCTATGTGGAGCTTCCATTTCTCTTTCCAACAGCAACCCACAAATATGACTGTCAACTGTCTGCTTGTATAAGGCATCATTTTCTGACAAGATGGTTATGAGAATGTTGTTGTGATAAATATCAACATGCTGTGCAAGTTATTAGAGCTCAGAGAGTAACTATCTTATGATTTGAATGTGTTGAGATTAAAGTCATATGAGCATACAACTTGATATGCTGCCACATATGGAGCATGCCATTAACTGAAGGTGATATGACAGGCAGTGGGGTCACCTTCACAATGACCTACAAGAGCCAGTAGTCACTCGAAGTCAGTATATACGACAAAGGAGCATCGCTCCTTGTGATGCTTCTTAAACTGTAAGAACTTTTCACCCTCGGTAGGCATTTCCATACGAACTCGCTCCAGGCAAGAGAAATCAGACAGTTGCCTTTACAGGTACTAACTTTTGGTTCAAAAGCTGAGGCATCTATGGCAAAAAACCCGTTTTAAGAGGAAAGCAGGTGGAACATGTTTTTCAGCTATATATAGTGATGCTTATTGCCCTCAGAAATTAGCAATAAATCCATGCGTTGGGGTGCTGACCAGCTAATTTAAAAAAAAATAGTGAGTCCCAACTACTTTATGCTTTAAATTTTTCTGCATAGTGTGCCCTTGTCATATTATGGCTTGCTTTTATAATGTAGCCTCCAGGCATTAAACATGAATTGAATAAGCTGAGTTCTGCCTCTCAGATTTGTAAGTCCTATAATTTAACGGAGAATGAGATACCTTAAAAGTTATAATGCAGACATTAGGTGTTTTGTATATATCCGCACACTCAGTTCCTATCACAGGTCAGAAGTGACAATGAAAAGCAATATACATCGCCCACATCTAGATTCTGGACGTCAATACAGGCCTTTGTAGCAGCAATACCTTTCATGAGAGGGAGGAAACTAGAACATCCCATTAACTGTATCAAAAACATGCAAGTACGTATCGAGGTCGGGTATACAGCTGAGTGCCTCACCAGACTTTCTTTCCTGTGTTTCGAAAAAATGGCCCAGTGTGACACTCTTGGTAAAAATTCTGAATCAATTTGCAACTGATTCGCCCAGTAACATCACACCATTTATCTCCCAAACGTAGACAGTTCTCTTTTATTCACAAGCATCGCTGCTTTCTTTTGAAAGAGGGGGGGGGGGGGGCGGATGCACAGGTTCGTAGCACAGAACTGCTCTGCAGACCCCTATTAGCTTTCTTAATGTGAGCTTGTGTCCCCAGAAGTGCCACTACAGAGTAGTCCAGTGCAGCTGCGCGATTTACCAGGAGATCGATATAGAGCTGGCAGGGGGCTGCTGCTGCTACATCCAGGGTGATGTCGAGCTGATGCGTGATGCTGTTAAGTCCAGGATGACTGAGATGTACCGCAGTGTGGACAGTGTTGCCCAGACCATCGCAATTGTGACCGTGCTGTCAGCCCATGCCATGATGTTGACAGTCCGGGCTGTGATGTCAACGGACATTCTTGTAGTGTTTGCATCATCATCGACAGACCTGTCTGGGACGATGACAGCATCGTCTTCAGGTCTGGATGTGGAGTCGTTGAAGGCACAAATACACATCTCCACACATCTATAACATCTTCAAAGAGAAAAAGAAAAACGATATTGATAAGTAACAAGTGTAAAAAATATATATAGAGGTCTATAATAATAATTTGTAGTAGTTATTATCGATGTCTGAATCATTCTACTGGGATCTCATGATATCATTATCATTATTATCATAATACAGACAAATATTTTATCCCCTTCTGCCTATGGGCTTCTGATTCGTCACAATATTGTCATTCAACGCCCCTAGAAACAGGCCAACAAAATCTCGTAAGTGGTAAAAATTACACTATTGGCCATTAAAATTGCTACACCAAGAAGAAATGCAGACGATAAACGGGTTTTCATTGGGCAAATATATTATACTAGAACTGACATGTGATTACACTTTCACGCAATTTGGGTGCATAGATCCTGAGAAATCAGTACCCAGAACACCCACCTCTGGCCGTAATAACGGCCTTGATACGCCTGGACATTGAGTCAAACAGAGCTTGGATGGCGTGTACAGGTACAGCTGCCCATGCAGCTTCAACACGATACTACAGTTCATCAAGAGTAGTGACTGGCGTATCGTGACGAGCCAGTTGCTCGGCTACCATTGATCAGACGTTTTCAATTGGAGAGATATCTGGAGAATGTGCTGACCAGGGCAGCATTCGAACATTTTCTGTATCCAGAAAGGCCGGTACAGGACCTGCAACATGCGGTCGTGCATTATCCTGCTGAAATGTAGGGTTTCGCATCGAATGAAGGGTACAACCACGGGTCGTAACACATCTGAAGTATAACGTCCACTGTTCAAAGTGCCGTCAATGAGAACAAGAGGTGACCGAGACGTGTAACCAATGGCACCCCATATCATCACGCCGGTTGGTACGCCAGTATGTGCGTTCACCGCGATGTCACCAAACACGGATGCGACCATCATGATGCTGTAAACAGAACTTGGATTCATCCGAAAAAATTACATTTTGCCATTCGTGCACCCAGGTTCGTCGTTGAGTACAAGATTGCAGGCGCACCCGTCTGTGATGCAGCGTCAAGGGTAACCGCAGCCACGGTCTCCGAGCTGATAGTCCATGCTGCTACATACGTCGTCGAACTGTTCGTGCAGATGGTTGTTGTCTTGCAAACGTCCCCATCTGTTGACACAGGAATCGAGACGTGGCCGCACGATCCGTTACAGCCATGCGGATAAGATGACTGTCTTCTCGACTGCTGGTGATACGAGGCCGTTGGAATCCAGCATGGCGTTCCGTATTACCCTCCTGAACCCATCGATTCCATATTCTGGTAACAGCCATTGGATCTCGACCAACGCGAGCAGCAATGCTGCGATACGATAAACCGCAATCGCGATAGGCTACAATCCGACCTTTATCAAAGTAGGAAACGTGATGGTACGCATTTCTCCTCCTTACACGAGGCATCACAACAACGTTTCACCAGGCAACGCCGGCTTTTGTGGCCGAGCGGTTATAGGCGCTTCAGTCTGGTAGCGCGCGACCGCTACTGTCGCAGGTTCGAATCCTGCCTCGGGCATGGATGTGTGTGATGTCTTTAGGTTAGTTAGGTTTAAGTAGTTCTAAGTTCTAGGGGACTGATGACCTCAGATGTTGAGTCCCATAGTGCTTAGAGCCGTTTGAACCATTTTGAACCAGTCAACGCCGGTCAACTGCTGTTTGTGTATGAGAAATCGGTCGGAAACTTTCCTCATGTCAGCACGTTATAGGTGTCGCCACCGGCGCCAACCTTGTGTGAATGCTCTGAAAAGCTAATCATTTGCATATCACAGCATCTTCTTCCTGTCGGTTGAATTTCGCGTCTGTAGTACGTCATCTTCGTGGTGTAGCAATTTTAGTGGCCAGTAGCGTATTATTATTACTGCAGAAGAGAAAGGAAAGTGAAGTACTAGTAACACTGAGAACACAGTATCGATATTCGCGCTCACGGTGTTTCTTTACGCAGTATTGGGCTTAGGTTCCGTGTCAGGAGGCCACCTTGCGCGCGCGTGAGGAAATTAAAGAGGGAAGGGGAGGGCGCTACTACGGCCCGCGACGCCAGTAGAGGGATGTCATGTGACGTCAGTGGGCAGGACAGGGCGATGTGTGAAGAGCAGCTGGCTGGTCGGTGTATGGGGAAGGCATGCTAGAGGGACATACGAGGAGTCCGCAGCTCGTGGTCGTGCGGTAGCGTTCTCGCTTCCCACGCCCGGGTTCCCGGGTTCGATTCCTGGCGGGGTCAGGGATTTTCTCTGCCTCGTGATGACTGGGTGTTTTGTGCTGTCCTTAGGTTATTTAGGTTTAAGTAGTTCTAAGTTCTAGGGGATTGATGACAGTAGATGTTAAGTCCCATAGTGCTCAGAGACCCTTGAACCTTTTTTTGGACACACGAGGATTGTCGCCGACTGCTGTGTGTTCGGGCGCGATCGAGCAAGTGTGTGTTCGCGCCGGTCTATTCCCAATCGCTCACCTGTGGATTTCAGTTATACAAACAGTGAACAGTGAGCATCCTTGTTAAATTGTGCTCTGAGTTTCTCGACAGTGTAGTAACTGGTCACGAACGGTATGTGGTTGTGAGCCGCCATGCTAAATGACGCCGTCGTTACATCCTTGCCGGTAGTTGGTCGCTGGAGTTACGAATTTTTGCTGCTTATTAATGGTTTAGCGATCTAAAGGCGGTTATTTCAAGAAATCCATTCTTGAGTTTTTAAAGATACAGCGCTTCTCACAGGATTGCTGATACTGAGCTGATTTCTCAAAGAAGGTTAATGGTAGTTATAAGGCAAGCTGTTTGCCGATAATCAGTTTACTTACCCGGCCCTCTTGTGCCGTGAAAGACTGTGTTCTTATGGTAGTCAATGCTCATCTTTTATAAGGTGAGAAGCTAGCTGCTAGCAAAATTCAACGTGCAGCATTTCTTTTCGGACATTCAATAGTTGCACTCTTGTAATTAACGTTCTCATTCAAGCCAAAGTCAAAGCGCCAGCCATTAGTAAAAGTAACTGTGCAGTAATTTTCATGGTGCACTGAAGGACTGTGTCAACTATAGCTGTTGGTTAAAAGACAAGATTGTGGTGGCAATATGGATGTGTTTAAGCCTCGTGCCCCTCAAGAGTGTTATCAATCCTGAAAAGATTGATGTTTCTCTGTTTTAGAAAATATATTTTCTTGTTGTTATGTGCCGGTTCTGTGGGGCGATGGTCTGTTTGTACAGTGACATCTAGTGGAGGCGTAAGCTGGACCACCTCAGTAGTGCAGACCGATAGCTGGGCTAGCGGTATTTGACGTTATTGTAAGCTTTTTTTAAATTGTTCAGGGATTCACGTTCATGGGTAAAGAGGTATTCACTGGTCTGCACATGGTGCTCTTTGAATGGGTAATGTTTTAATCATGTTGCAATTTTTTTGAATTTTAAACGTGAAGATTAAGCTTTGGATGCTGGACATACTGCATTTGTGTAAAGATTTAGCTAAACAGTTGCCCCAATCAAGTACCATGCTTATGGGTTTGCTTTATCAGTAAGGATTAGTTAATTAATTAATTCATTAATATATTGGGTGTCTATACCAGTGTGTGTAAGTTTGTTACTTTAATTTGCTATGATGAAAGCGGTACTGATGGACAATGAAAGCGGTTTATAAAAGCTGTGAGCTGTCTGGGGAAGTTAACCTTGCATTACTGCGCAACTGTTTCACCAGGTAACCAGTCTAGCTTACCAAATTCCCAACGAGACTAACATTAATTATAATCTTTTAATAGTCCTACGACAAACGGTGATATATATATATAAAAGTGAATTTAAATAAAAAGAAATAAATCAGTTTATATTTGGAAATTTATTTTAACATTGATCATTGAAATTTCAGCATATTAAACGTGAGTTATAACTGAGCTGGTGCCTTATTTAGGACTGTGAAAATGTGAGTTTGCAATCTTACGGAACACATCAAATATGGAGGCAAGATCGGGAGACTGCATACAACACTGCATTCATAAAACAACACACAAAGAACGTTGAAACGTATGCAAGAGAAAGTTAACCACTACCAACAGATTCAAATTTTCACCCAAAGAAGATACGTTCGTAGCACAATCCTGTCCGTCATGTAATTACCACACACTGGTATACTAAATTCATATTAACTCTGTGAAATCTTCGCGAAAAGAATAGTTGAGGGCTACTTTGATGATTACACCACTTGCTTCACGTGGTCAACTTGGTTTACACAAAGAGTGTAACTCCACAATAATTTTGATAATTAAAATAAATAAGATCGAAAAGCAATTTACAAAAGAAAAACCTCAAACTGGTTACTAACGTCTTACTGTTAACCTGACGGGTCAAACAGTTATATAAGCACGTGGTACTGGTCTCGCAAAGTACACCCCATGAGGGTTGAACATAAAGAAAAGTTGCTATATTGAAAAATATTGTCAAGACGAGACGTTATAATCACACAAATATTCGCATTTAAGATTGATCTTAGTTAGAGTTACTGATCAACACGTGGTTCCACTTTACTCACAAAGTAGTGACAAAGCAACTACCGGAAAATAATCTGAACTTCACACGAGAATTACACTGCGCTGCAATTTAAGGTAACATTATATATTTTAGAGCTAAACTTGAAATAAAGGTGATTAAATTTTCAGTTAGGCTGAACTTAAGAAATCCATTGTCCTACGGACTTAGCAGACACGCGCTTAGCCGGAGATCTTACCACTTCAGACGCTCGCCACGGACCGACTGACCTGCGCTCCTACCGAGCGTGCTTCCCAAATACAAACGGAAGTGACCAGAGGGGCAGTTTCCTATACCAACATGACAACGGACGGACAGGACCATACTAAGGATAGAAACCTCTTACCTCTTTGCTTTTAGAAAGCGTAGCTACCTGTTCCGACGTTGGTCCTACTGTTCTCTAGCAGACAGGCTTGTCTGCTACCCTCAAGCATGCAACTACAAATACATTTGCTCATTCATTCTCTCACACAGAAGGGAAGGGGAATGACAGTATCTTATCATACACAGTGTGTAAAAGAAAGCGGATGTAGGTTCTGTATGAGACTGTGTGACATGAATTACATATAAACTGTGTTTTAAAGTGTAGTAGTGTGACAGATCGTTCTTGTTTATGTGTAAAAGTAACACGTTCCACTACTCAGTGTCCTCCCAGATAGTCAGAAACGCCACAGTAAATTTAGAAGAGGAATTTATGCCGTAAATGACAATAGATTTAAGAAATTAAACATGAAAGGAATCCAACAGAGACCTTTCACCAGGATGTAAAGTTTCAAACCTGATTGTGACTTATTGCTTTCTATGTAGATGTAATGCTGGATGAGGACGGAAACTGTCAGGATGCGCCGTATTAAAACTCGTCCGAGATTCCAAAGTGATTTATTATTTCCAGCTACAGTGCCCCCATTCCTCTCGGTCTGCATCACCAGGTCCCGCAAAGCTGAGGACACCACTTCGCTGTCTGTGAAACAGCTTGGCATGGGATGGCTGCCGCAGTAACCCGTGCAACACCCTGCTGTGTGTTGGCCTTGTATGGCCGCGGAGTTATGGCGATGTCAGGCTGCACCTGCAGTCGACTCAGCAGCCTTCATCCCTGCCACCTCAGTGCCACTTGCGGGAAGCCGCAGGGTGGCCTGCTGCGCGCTTCTTCGCCGTCACGGTTAGGATTGCGGTGACAACAAGCGCCTGCGATCTGACGTCCGAATCGGCGGTCTTCGCCTCGGGATGCCTCCTCATGTGTTGGGAGCCAAAAAGACAGCCCGCAGTAGCGAGCCTTGGCGTGGCCCGCCGCTGGCTGGTTGCGGACGCCGAATTGGCGTCAGAGGGTCGAACCAGAGACCTGCCGTGGACTGGAACACTGGCGCCCCATCTGCTGCTGTGTGTAGCCGGTGGAGTGACACGTCCCACCGTCCAGGAGAGCTGTCACACTTGAATGCCTTATTACTGAACTGGCGCCTATTTATACGTGGCTGTGTGCCTCTGTTTTGAGAACGCGCCGCTCCGAGTCTTATACTCATAACACCTGGGTTGGGCCAGTGGGCCCCTTCTGTTGGTAACTTGCGCCATGCAAACCTCTGTGTTTACTCTCCCTGTGGCCTCCATTGTACTTCGCAACCACTGGTCGTGTAACTTCCGTCAACAGGCCCGTGCCTGGCTGTAACTTGTGCAATCAGAAACATTGGACCAAAGCTAACCTTTTCCCATCTTAGACGGTGGTGCCGCTGTATTATTGCCCCCTCCAGAAAGACCCAGACCCCGTGTCGACCTCTAACTACTCTTAAACTTGTTTTGGTCGACACATACTTCTAACATATTTTCTACTACTACTAGGAAACTTAGATGTCGTCTAGTACCCTTGAAACACATGACATGGGACTAAATGTAAAAATTCCTTGCTGGATGAACACTCAGTGCTCGATCAACCCTTACCTATCTGTCTTATGCCCTCAGCATCCAGTCCACTGGGATTTGGACTACCATCGGTTCCCTCTTCGAATTGGCTCTCTGCCTGATTAGAATGAAAACAACACAGAACAAAGTTAAGGTTGCGATGGCTCTTGGCACAGAGGTGCTCAAAACGATCGTTACTTGTCGTTGCCTTTCTCTATATTGAGTGACACGCTGCACAAGCTGTTCGGCCGATATGCGCCCCTCTTGCTCTGAAATGAACTGCTTTATGGATCTCAACAGACCTGACTCCAGGGTTTGATTTAACAAGGCCAGATTCAGTCTTGGCAAAAACTCTAAAGTTGCTTCTGGCCAGTACAGCTATGGCTGTGTAACATTCAATTGCGTGACTCCTGAAATTGACGCTGGCAGATGGAAGGTTGGTTCTATTGTGTTACACATAGTTCCATTGATTAAAATTCCGCTCCCCTCGAGATCTATGCGTTTCGCTTCGGCAAATACTCCCTGCTCAAAACAACTTGCTACTACTATTAATTTTTCGTAGGTGGAGAAGATACAATGCATCCTGACCTGTTGCACGCTCAATTGTGGCTCCGTGATGTCCCTTGGACAGTCTATTTCTTCCCTCCTGGCTAAAACTAACTGCATCGTGAATGTGTCCAGGTTGGTGCTTACCACCCTGCCTGGACATACCGTTACCTTCCCTCTATGGCAGCTCTGTAATTCTTCCCTTGTCATCTCGGCGTACTGGCTGTTAACTGCTAAGATCAGCAATACCTCCTCAGTTTTTACTTCTACAAACTTGCTTAACGCTCCCCTTTTCAGTGACTTGAGGACAGTGACCATCATCACCCTTCCTCCCTCTCCAAAAGGACTGCTGTCCCTAGCAGCTTACAATACTCGAAAACACATGCAACATATGAAAATACAATGCCTAATTAATCTACACAAACCCAATGATACATAACAAGAAATTGAAAAAACTACAAATACACTACTTTCTGGATCGCAAGGCATACGGTACATCTTTCTATACTCTATCTTTCTGGTTTTCCCTGCACTTAACACCTCTCTCCACTCTCTCTTTCTTTCTCTTCCCTTCCTGTGATATGCCTGGAATCACATCGGGACTACCCTTAAATGGCCGCAACCGCCCAATGTGTACTATCGTACATCTAGTTGGCAGCTGAAGCTTAACATTAACGTGGGATGTGGTTTCAACTACTTGATACGGCCCTAGATACCTCGTGACGAACTTTTTCATATTCCCTTTTAGCGTATAGGGGCTGGATTGCTTTAATCATTGCCCTACTCTATGCTGCGGTAAACTTCCTTTCCACTTCACTGCGTCTTCCTGCCTTTCCAAAGCCTTCGTATTCGCCTATTGTACCCGTTTCCAAACATCCCAAATTGTTCTCGCGAATTTACGTACAGATTCACAGGTCCTTCCTTTCTGTAGCTTCACTAAATCAAACGGTGACGGCATTTTTCGCCCGTACACTACCTCATACGGAGACAAACCGATATTGGTACGGACTTTTGAATTGTATGCGCATGCAATATGCTTGAAATACTTGTCCCACTGACGGTGATGAGAATCCACATAAAAACTCAGTATATTCCCGGTTGTTCTGTGTACCCGTTCTGTCCTTCCGTTCGCCTGTGGATGCAATGCGCTGGTCTTCTACTTCTTTATGTTCAACAATTTCACAGTTCCTTCATTAAATCCGACATGAAGTTGGTCCCTTGGTCAGTAATTATTGTTTCCAGTACATCAAACTTCAAAATCCAGTTATTTACTCACGCTTGCGCGACCATTGCTGTCTGTTGATCTGGCATAGCCACCATCTCCACATACCTCGAAATATGGTCTATTATTGTCAGAACGTATCTGTTCCCCGATGGTGTTCGACTGGAAGATCCTAAGACATCAATTTCCAGCATAGAAAATAGACATGTCGCTTCCGACAATCGTTGCAGCTGTATCTGTTTCCGACTCAAATCTGCTCTCTGCGCACATGGTATACAATGCTTGACATACTGATCCACATCTACTTTCCTACCTCTCCACCAATACCTCTCCGCCACTCTCCTGTTCCTCGCTCTACTCCCAACATGACCAGATAACACCTGATCATGTCCTTCCATTGAAACCTCATCTCTCAGTTTCGCTGATACTACTACCCTTGGCCCTAACTTCGTTTCCCTGCACAGATGATTATCGTACATATTAAATTGTGGCTGTGTCCGATACAATTTACAATCGTTGTCAGCGTCCTGTAATTTTTGCCACACTGCCAGGTCACAACCTATGACTTCTTCTTTTGCCACCTTTCTACTCAGTGCATCCACTTACCGTGCTTCTTCCCAGGCTTGTGCACCACCTCACAGTCGAAATCACTAAGTCTCACAGCCCACCTAGCGAGTCTAGTGGACGGATCCTTCAACACCAACAACCACTTCAACACAGCATGATCTGTCACTACCCGAATCCTTCTCCCATATAAATAACATTTAAAATATGTGAATCCATACAGTACGCCTGTTGTTGAGTAATTCCTCTCTGCTGCATGCAACTACCTAGAAGCATAGGCTACAGGATGTTCTTTCGCATCAATTTCCTGACTAAGAACACACCCTAATGCTTGATTTGATGCATCACATGCTAGAATAAATTGCTTTTCAAAACCTGGAAACACAAGAACCGGACTTGATGTTAACACTTCTTTCAGTTTGACAAACACTTTCTGATACTCTTCTGTCCACTCAAATTTCACACCTTTCCGTAACAATCGCGTCAACGGCTGTGCTAAATCTGCAAAACCCTTCATGAACTTTCGATAGAAATTGCAAATTCCGATGAATGACTGCACTTCCTTAACTTTTTTCGGTTCCCGAAAAGCCCTTACAGCCTGTACCAACCTCGGATCTGTTCGCACTCCGTCCTTACTGATAATATGACCCAAATATTTTACTTCTTCCAATCCAAATGACACTTGTGCAGGCTCATCGTCAAACTAGCTGCTCTTAACCTCATAAAGACTTCCCTTAACCGCTGTCTATGTTGCTCCATACTACTTGAAAACACTATACTGTCATCCAAATAGACCAGACACTGCCGTGGTTTCAAACCCTTCAAGACAGTCTAGCAATCTCTGAAACGTTACTGGAGCGTTTTTCAAACCGAATGGCATCCTAATGTACTGGTAATGGCCTCCAGGAGTAGAGAAAGCAGATTTTGGACGATCCTCTGGAGCCAACTCTAACTGATGATAACCACTTGTCAAATCCATCGTAGAAAAGTACTGGCACTGTACTAAGTGATCCAAAGTCTCCGATATGTTTGGAATGGGGTATGCGCCCGTTACTGTCTTAGTACTGAGGTATCGGTAGTCACAACAGAACCTGTATTTCTCTGTTCCATCCATAGTTTTTTTAGGCACAACGACAATGCCCGCTCCTCAGGGACTATTACTATGCTCCATAATACCGTCCACAAGCTGTTGATCAATGAAATCCTCCACAATCGGCTGCAAATCCCTTAGTATTCTGTATGTTTTATGGTAAAGAGGTGCTTCGTTACCTGTTGGTATCCTATGTTGAACTAATGGCGTTGCTGGTAACGGCCCTTGCGGAAAAAACAAATCCTTAAATTCCCACAACAATTCCTCCATATGCTCTTTTTCTTCTTCTTTCAAATGCAAAACTTCGTTACGCAATGCAGTAGTTAGTGGTTGGTCGCTACGCCTACCTCTCTAACACCAGTCTTTGTCATCTGGCACATCCAGATTCGCTACTAAAACTCCTTTTCTCAAATTCGCATCTATAGCGCTAAAATTATCTACGTTCACAGGGACTACTCGCCCGTCGTTTCCCTCTTGGACGCGTACAATACTCCGTTTCACAAAGCAACCTAATGGATTCAAAACTTCATTATCCTCCAATGGTTCAATAACGCATACCGTACCCACAGGCAGACTTGACTCCACACATACCCAAAGTGACTTACCGGTGCCACTAGACACACACTCATGCGAATTAAGCCTTATGCTAATGTACGCAGTTCAATTGGTTTGTTCATTACGTTGAATGCCCCTCGCGACAGCTATGCATCCCCTAACTGAAATAACATTCCACCAAGTTCCACAGTTCGTTGTCCAAGGTCAATTTTGGCATGATATTGATGCAAAAGATCTATTCCTAGAATCATGTCGTAGCCCTCGCTTACCCATGGTACTACCTCCATGCATGCATCAAATCGGACTTCCCCTATGCGAAAGTCAACTGTCAATGACCCCAAAGCTGTGACCTCCTTATCCCCCACTCCACGCAACGTATAATGTGGTGGGTCTAACTTCCTTCATCCTATTAAACTCTTAGTAGCGACTGACACTTGCGCCACTGTGTCCAACAAAATCTTAAACTTTTTAGTTCCTGTGGATCTTACCACTGAACATTCCACCTCTGCATACGTATTTGTAGTAATAAAATTAAACGGGAGCTCCCTTAGGTGGGTCTTGGGCCCCCTCTGCCGTTTAACGATTACTAGCTCCACTTCTCCATCCTCCACGCTGCTGATTTCCACCCCTTTCCTCTATTTCTCAGTAACTGAGTACATTTCCTCTGCACATGTCCCGTACGACCACACTTATAACATTTTATACCCACTGTAAACACTGCTTGTCTATCACGTACCCTGTTGCCAAGTCTATTTCCTCACCTTGAATTGTCAGCTGAATGGCCGAATACAAATCTTTCGAAGTCCCTTCACGCACATTCCGCGACATATGCGCCGGTAATCCACTCAAAAATACATCAAGTGCCCTTTGCTCGGCCTTCTGCAACAGAACACCATTTGCTTCGTCACTCCTACCCAACTTGTTAGTTGAAACATCCCCTCAGAAAAATTATACATGACTGAGCTTAAACTGACACACAATATTTTTAGCGCAACGCAATCTGACTTTCAAAAATCCCTACAAAAGAATGGCCCTGACTAACATTAACCTATACCATTCACAAATCACTTACCTCACAAAAATCTTCATTACTCGAACTACTGCAATACAGCGAGCGCCACTACTGCCAGCTAAATAAAAGATTCAAACTACGGAAGGCACTAACTACTGATAGGGATAGTTAGCAAATGAAAGATTTTAATAGAGAACGAACAATGTATTTACCTTACTAGTCATAATATATATAGCAGTTCATGACATCCAGTCTTACAAATTTCAAAACTCCGCCATCTCTCTCCCCACATCCACCACTGCTGGCGGGTCACCTCCAACTGCGCAACGCTACGCGCTGTTCACATCCAGCTGCCGCTGCCCAACACTACAATGGCAGACAACAATGCAAACTAGCCACAGACTGCACACAGCACAGCCAGTGATTTTCATACAGAGACCTACATAACGTTGCCAATAAGAAAACATAAACAGCCTAATTACATAGCCCCCATGCTCCCCACAAAAAATTTTACAAATTGTTTTGAGCAGTGGCCAATACAGATTTGAAAAAATTTGTCATAATTACAGTAAGAAAATTATCAAATGCACACACTTATTAATACAATGTTGGTCAAAGGCTAAAATTTTCTCGCAGTCCATAAAGACAGTCCTGATCATTTATCACAGTAAAATTACAGTGTGTTTTTTTCTCATAGTCTGAGTAGTAAAAGAGAATGCACATGGAAGTAGTGGATTTCCATGCAGTTTTGAAGAAGTAGTGTTGTCCTTCCAACGGAAAGACAGTGCTGACTCTTGACATGCTGACAGATAATGGGCCACAACAGAGCAAACCCACAGCAGAGTCGTTCGAAGTTTTGAAGAATATTGGTAGGTAGGTCATCACAGAGTAGACCCACTGTAGTCCTGGTAGAGATTACGGTATTGGTGGGCCACCAGAGGTGGAGACCCACTGCAGTCCTTGTAGAAATAATGGTAATGGTGGGCCATCAAAGATGCAGACCAACTGTAGTCCTTGTAGAGATGGCCAGCAGCCATCTGTTGTGACTGTGCAGGTGCACAATCACCATTGAAGAGTCTTGCGGATAATATAGCAAGTCCATAAACCACCACTTGTGCACTCACAAAAAATTTTTTTGAAATGTCCTTAGAACCAGCAATGCTGTTAACCAGTCCCTTGCTGAATTATCAACACATGTCCAGACACTAACAATCCTCTTTTATTCACATATTGTGCATATACTATGACCAACATAAATGTGTGCAGTGAAATGAATGCTTACAAGTTACTTAATTTGGTGAACTGGTGTCAATTACAATTTTATAACATAAGAATACAATAACAAAGGTACAAAATACATCATTAAAGAACGTAACAATACAGATAACATTTGTAGTACAGGCTTTACAACAGAATAGAAATAAACATATACATCAATGTTACAGGAATTATGAGATACGTACATACATAAAAGATCAGAATAAATTTTGAAACATCAACTTCACACATGAGCATTAAAACAAAACAGAATAAATAATTTCTAAGCATATTTACAAGCTAAATAACATATTATTAATGCCAATTATATTTGAGGATAACAGTATTCCTCATCATAGTGAATGTAGCTTAGTATTAGAAAACTCTACAACATAAGTCTTATCAGATAAACATATAAATACAGGAAAAACATAAATACACAAGGGTACACAAACATTTAGCGGAATAATACAAGGAAAGGACAGGGTTTGTTTTACTGCAGTATTTTGCAAACAAAACTTTCTTTACTTCTCGGAGATCTCCCTTCGTTCTTCATTATTTCCAAAAGTCCTATCTATACCTGCTTTCTGTACTTTTCTCGTATAGCCTCTCAGTGCATTTCTTCAAATTCATTGCAACTCATTCTCTTATAGGCTACCCCCTCTTAAGCTAACTTAAATCTACTGAGCTCAGATGCTAAACTAAGGGACGAGGCAATGCAGCAGCACAGAACAATTAACACAAACATCAATGACAAAAAATTTAAATAGGCAAAGCAATTGCAATAGTACAACTAATATAAGGCACTGTGCATCAAACAAGAAAAATAAATCAGTAGTAAAACTAGCTTAACAGAGTAATACAAAGTGAAATTTAGTAGCACTATGCCTGGCAAACAGCCGCAGCAAATGCAATAACTTATATCTAAACATGAGAAAGCTCAAGCAGAAAAAATATTACAGTAAAAATGGCCATGTTTAATACCTATGTCACATCTTAACACTAGAGTGATGCATCACAATTTATTCTACAAAAGAAATTACCAAGTACTTGAAAAGAAAATTCTGTATGCAATTCCTGTGAAGGGAAATGTGTTTTTGTGCTCCTTCGTTTTTTTTAAGTACATCAAAGTTATTCTTTACTGGGTCTCAATAGTGTTCAAAAGTCATAATGTATATAGCAGTTCATGACATCCAGTCTTACAAATTTCAAAACTCCGCAATCTCTCTCCCCACATCCACCACTGCTGGCGGCTCACCTCCAACTGCGCATCGCTACGCGCTGTTCACATCCAGCTGCCGCTGCCCAACACTACAATGGCAGACAACAATGCAAACTAGCCACAGACTGCACACAGCACAGCCAGTGATTTTCATACAGAGCGCTACATAACGTTGCCAATAAGAAAACATAAACAGCCTCAGCCTACTTACAAAGTATACTCGTTAATTTCTCTTATCCTGTCCACAAATTTCTCTGCCGTCACCCCCTGCCTCTTCGTCATTGTACTCAACCTCTCCCTGAAGTACCAAGCGCTATTCTGTTTCTTTTACCTCTGTAAAAGCCCCTCCTTCAACTGCTTAAGCTGTCCTGCCTTTCTTAAGGCCTCAGAACACCCTACATACGTCTTCGTTCACCCATTAATCTAATCTTGGCTACATTTAACAACTGTTCATCAGACCAACCATTCATCACAGCTGTAGTTTCCAAGTCCTCCACAAACGAACGGACATCCTCAGATGCCTTGTCAGAAAACGGAATAATCAAACTCGCGGTGGCTGGATCAATCTCCTGCTGCGGCACCCTAGGCAAAAACGACTGATCTGATGCGGTTTCTCACTCAGTTCTAGCTGTTAATTCACTTCTCAACTGCGTATTGTCCGCTGTAAATTATGCAACCTTGTCCAACAAAATCCATACCGCTTCTGGTTCCAACACATCTTGCATCCCTCTCTCTGCCATTGTGATGCTTTCGTTCCCAGTTAGTCCTGAAACAAAACATTTATGTAATAGAATACCCTGACTTCCTACAACTCCGTATCATCATACTCAGTATCATCATAAACCAATAAAAAAGTAATCAAATATCACGAAAAACAACATCTTACAGCCCCAAACACACTAACACTTATTCTGACAAAAAAAAATGCCTAAGCAAAACATCTAAAATGGCCTGCCAGGAGCCATACTCAAAACGCAAACAAAAAAGGAAAGAAAGGAAACGTCAAACACTCAAAAAGAAAAATAGGTCAACACTCACCACGTTTTGTGACTGTAATGCAGGTGGTGGGCTCGAACGTCATACTGTACAGACGACGCCTGCTATTCTGACACCAAATGTAGATGTTATGTTCGACCAGGATGGAAACTGTCAGGATGCGCCGTATTAAAACTCGTCCGAGATTGCAAAGTGATTTATTATTTCCAGCTACAGTGCCCCCCATTCCTCTCGCTCTGCATCACCAGGTCCCGAAATGCTGAGGACACCACTTCGCTGTCTGTGAAACAGCTTGGCATGGGATGGCTGCCGCAGCAACCCGTGCAACACCCTGCTGTGTGTTGGCCTTGTATGGCCGCGGAGTTATGGCGATGTCAGGCTGCACCTGCAGTCGACTCAGCAGCCTTCATCCCTGCCACCTCAGTGCCACTTGCGGGAAGCCGCAGGGTGGCCTGCTGCGCGCTTCTTCGCCGTCATGGTTAGGATTGCGGTGACAACAAGCGCTTGCGATCTGACGTCCGAATCGGCGGTCTTCGCCTCGGGATGCCTCCTCATGTGTTGGGAGCCAAAAAGACAGCCCGCAGTAGCGAGCCTTGGCGTGGCCCGCCGCTGGCTGGTTGCGGACCCCGAATTGGCCTCAGAGGGTCGAACCAGAGACCTGCTGTGGACTGGAACACTGGCACCCCATCTGCTGCTGTGTGTAGCCGGTGGAGTGACATGCCCCACCGTCCAGGAGAGCTGTCACACTTGAATGCCTTATTACTGAACTGGCGCCTATTTATACGTGGCTGTGCCCCTCTGTTTTGCTAACGCGCCACTCTGAGTCATGTACTCATAACACCTGGATTGGGTCAGTTGGCCCCTTCTGTTGGTAACTTCTGCCATGAAAACGGCTGTGTTTACTCTTTTCAGTGGGTCTACGGCCCTGAGGCCTTCATTCTACTTCGCAACCTCTCGTAAAGTAACTTACTGCCAACAGGCCTGCACCTGGCTGTAACTTGTGTAGTTACAAACATTGCACCAAAGCTAACCTTTTCCCATCTTAAGCTCTGGTACCGCTACATCTATGAGGAATATGCTGTTCGATCTTTAATTGGTCAAGTGTGCTTATCGCTAGTGTGTACAAAATAATTGACGTGAGAAATAAATTTTGCTATTGTATTTACTTCTGCGGCCTCATTGGTTTCTACTCCCAGACCCTCATGTCGTGTTATCTCATTTCAACTAATTACATATCTGCTCCTTGATGACTGGTGTCATCCTCCAAGAGTTGTGTCATCCTGGTGAGTTGTGTCAGTGAGTGAGTTAACTCTTTCAATTGTATTTGCTCAGCAGCATCATCAATCCATTTACCTCCATTATCTATTGTCTAGAGACAAAACAATGTCTCATAAGTAACGCTTACAAGTATGTGTAACAAACGTTTTAATGTACAGCAGAACTAAAATGAACTACTGCCTGCCTATTTTCCCCTCACCTATCGGTGTTACTACCCACAAGATAACGCTGGAGAATAGTATCAGATTATTTACTGGGATATCAACAGTTGGTGCTCCAACAAGCCATCCCCCCCCTCACATCCTCATCATAACTTATTTCAACTACGATGAAACAAATCAGTACCTCATACATAATGTGTGCAAGTGTGTATAAAAAACGAAATATTGTAGAATAGAAAGAATCTGAACTATGACTATTTAAGTATTTGATCCATGGTGACAGGTGTCATTCCTCATGAGGTTAAACTGGAGAAAGATGTGGGTCTATTACCTGGACAACCAGTACAGATGGACTATGTGTTAGCTCAATTATTTGAACCTCTGGTGTAGGTGAACATGGATTCGAATCAATATCAGTAACAGACTGCATAGTTATTGGGTGTATATTTTTTGGGCTGGCCTGTGTCTCATCCATACCCATAGCAGCAATGTCACTGAAAAATTGTACAACAAGCAGTAAAAGCGTTAAGTTAGATAATTATCGCGAAACTCTTGCCCAATGTAAAGTCCCGAGCGACTGGAAAAAAGCGCAGGTGACGCCTGTATATAAGAAGGGTAGAAGGACGGATCCTCAAAATTACAGACCAATATCCTTAACATCAGTTTGTTGCAGGATTATCGAACATATTTTCAGTTCGAATATAATGAATTTCCTTGAGACAGAGAAGTTGCTGTCCATGCATCAGCACAGCTTTAGAAAGCATCGCTCCTGCGAAACGCAACTCGCCCTTTTTTCACACGATATCTTGCGAACCATGGATGAAGGGTATCAGAGGGATGCCATATTCCTTGACTTCCGTAAAGCGTTTGACTCGGTGCCCCACTGCAGACTCCTAACTAAGGTACGAGCATATGGGATTGGTTCCCAATTATATGAGTAGCTCGAAGACTTCTTAAGTAATAGAACCCAGTACGTTGTCCTCGATGGTGAGTGTTCATCGGAGGTGAGGGTATCATCTGGAGTGCCCCAGGGAAGTGTGGTAGGTCCGCTGTTGTTTTGTATCTACATAAATGATCTTTTTGATAGGGTGGATAGCAATGTGCGGCTATTTGCTGATGATGCTGTGGTGTACGGGAAGGTGTCGTCATTGAGTGACTGTAGGAGGATACAAGATGACTTGGATAGGATTTGTGATTGGTGTAAAGAATGGCAGCTAACTCTAAATATAGATAAATGTAAATTAATGCAGATGAATAGGAAAAAGAATCCTGTAATGTTTGAATACTCCATTAGTAGTGTAGCACTTGCCACAGTCACGTCGATTAAATATTTGGGCGTAACACTGCAGAGCGATATGAAGTGGGACAAGCATGTAATGGCAGTTGTGGGGAAGGCGGATAGTCGTCTTCGGTTCATTGGTAGAATTTTGTGAAGATGTGGTTCATCTGTAAAGGAGACCGCTTATAAAACACTAATACGACCTGTTCTTGAGTACTGCCCGAGCGTTTGGGATCCCTATCAGGTCGGATTGAGGCAGGACATAGAAGCAATTCAGAGGCGGGCTGCTAGATTTGTTACTGGTAGGTTTGATCATCACGCGAGTGTTACGTAAATGCTTCAGGAACTCGTGTGGGAGTCTCTAGAGGAAAGGAGGCGTTCTTTCCGTGAATCGCTACTGAGGAAATTTAGAGAACCAGCATTTGAGGCTGACTGCAGTACAATTTTACTGCCACCAACTTATATTTCGCAGAAAGACCACAAAGATAAGATAAGAGAGATTAGGGCTCGTACAGAGGCATAGAGGCAGTCATTTTTCCCTCGTTCTGTTTGGGAGCGGAACAGGGAGAGAAGATGCTAGTTGTGGTATGAGGTACACTCCGCCACGCACCGTATGGTGGATTGCGGAGTATGTATGTAGATGTAGACGTAATTACATTACTCGTACACACACACACATACACACACACACACACACACACACACACACACACACAGAGAGAGAGAGAGAGAGAGAGAGAGAGAGAGAGAGAGAGAGAGAGAGAGAGAAACGAGTACCTACCTTAGCAAAATTCGGCTGTTAAAGGTTCTGTAAGCCGTGCTCCATCCCCTGGAATGCGGATGAGCTGCAACAGATCCACCAATATACTCGTGCTATAGGATTGCGCTCTGCCACGGATGACGTCAGAGACGGACTGTGACAAATCGCGTATTTGCGGTAAAAAGTGATAGTGGACTCGTGAGGACTCTACACCCTCCTGGATCACTTAAATTTCGCTTAAGTAACTTTTAGTGTGCCGTCCTTGATAATTACAAATCTGTGTAGCAAATGGTGACTATTATTTCCACTTTTGTGGTGAGTATTTAATTTGAACATTTATTTGAGTATGCCCGCATCTCGTGGTCGTGCGGTAGCGTTCTCGCTTCCCGTGCCCGGGTTCCCGGGTTCGATTCCCGGCGGGGTCAGGGATTTTCTCTGCCTCGTGATGGCTGGGTGTTGTGTGCTGTCCTTAGGTTACTTAGGTTTAAGTAGTTCTAAGTTCTAAGGGACTTATGACCACAGCAGTTGAGTCCCATAGTGCTCAGAGCCATTTGAACCATTTGAACCATTTATTTGAGTATTATTAGTCAGGGCGAAAGACAGTTTGGTAGGAACATACTGTAGAAGTCGCCTCTGAACTGATAATAGTGCTGTTTAAGATAGAAAGATTTACTGTCAATTGAACCTAGTGACTTTCAAAGTGTTGCACATGAGATACTTTATTCAATATATGTTTGAACTACAACTTTATTCATTCATTTATAATCATAGTCCTGATCCCACTAAATAGAAAGAGAATAGAAACATTTCTTTCATTAGGATGGACAAGAATGTGGCCGTGCAGACTGGAAACTAAAGTCAGTTCTTCATCGCTTTCTGACTGACCATAAAATTAGCTGCCAGGCTCACGTGAGAAAGACGGCGTACTAAACAATCTAACCATCATCTTCATAAAAACCTATCACCCCACACCCTCTGGTAACGAACTTGAGTCTACATCTTCCCTCATTTCTGGAGATCGTCCCATATTTCTCGCTTTCACTACGGGTGAGTTTCCGTCATTGCAAACAAAGCCTGATCCGGTTCCTACTGCTTCTTGGACGGCGGCGTACGCGATTCATGGTAGGCGGCGCCGCACTCAGGATGGTGATGACTTAGTTGTGCCTTCCCCCGTCCCATCTTCACCTGAGCTCTGTTTGTCTGCCTCTCCTACGAGTGTGTTGTACCACATGGCCCTGGCAAGGCGGAGATCGGGAAGGCAGTATCTGGTATTCCTGCTGCTGCAGGGGTGTCTCCTGTGAAGCCGCCCTGGAGCGAGTGTGTGTCGGTGTCGTCTCTTTCGCAGCCTCCTCCACAAGCGCAACCGGTAATACTGCAATGCCGTCCTGTTCCTCTCATCTAGGCGATGGGAAGTGTGATTTTCTGCCTATTGCGACTGCCGTTGCGGAAAATGATATCCCAGAGTTGTCTCCCGCTGTTTCTGAGATTCACCATGACTGGCCTCCATTATGGATTCGGCACGCTTGCAGAGTGACTCTTCTGTAGGCCAGTCCTCGGATCCTGGAGTGTCACAGATTGATATGGATGTGGTGCTAAATTCGCCTACACCGCCGGACGCCAGGATGGACTGTAATGGGCGACTGCTGCTCTGCTGTTACGATGAAGTCCTGCTCTCTCTCTCTCTCTCTCTCTCTCTCTCTCTCTCTCTCTCTCTATATATATATATATATATATATATATATATATATCTAAAAACAAAGATGATGAGACTTACCAAACAAAAGCGCTGGCAGGTCGATAGACACACAAACAAACACAAACATACACAAAAAATTCAAGCTTTCGTAACAAACGGTTGCTTCATCAGGAAAGAGGGAAGGAGAGGGAAAGACGAAAGGATTTGGGTTTTAAGGGAGAGGGTAAGGAGTCATTCCAATCCCGGGAGCGGAAAGACTTACCTTAGGGGGAAAAAAAGGACAGGTATACACTCGCGCACACACACATATCCATCCGCACATACACAGACACAAGCAGACATTTGTAAAGGCAAAGAGTTTGGGCAGAGATGTCAGTCGAGGTGGAATTAAAGAGGCAAAGATGTTGTTGAAAGACAGGTGAGGTATGAGCGGCGGCAAATTGAAATTAGAAATTAGCGGAGATTGAGGCCTGGCGGATAGTGAGAAGAGAGGATATGCTGAAGGGCAAGTTCCCATCTCCGGAGTTCTGACAGGTTGGTGTTAGTGGGAAGTATCCAGATAACCCGGACGGTGTAACACTGTGCCAAGATGTGCTGGCCGTGCACCAAGGCATGTTTAGCCACAGGGTGATCCTCATTACCAACAAACACTGTCTGCCTGTGTCCATTCATGCGAATGGACAGTTTGTTGCTGGTCATTCCCACATAGAAAGCTTCACAGTGTAGGCAGGTCAGTTGGTAAATCACGTGGGTGCTTTCACACGTGGCTCTGCCTTTGATCGTGTATACCTTCCGGGTTACAGGACTGGAGTAGGTGGTGGTGGGAGGGTGCATGGGACAGGTTTTACACCGGGGGCGGTTACAAGGGTAGGAGCCAGAGGGTAGGGAAAGTGGTTTGGGGATTTCATAGGGATGAACTAAGACGTTACGAAGATTAGATGGACGGCGGAAAGACACTCTTGGTGGGGTGGGGAGGATTTCATGAAGGATGGATCTCATTTCAGGGCAGGATTTGAGGAAGTCATATCCCTGCTGGAGAGCCACACTCTCTGATCTAGTCCCGGAAAGTATCCTGTCACAAGTGGGGCACTTTTGGGGCTCTTCTGTGGGAGGTTCTGGGTTTGAAGGGATGAGGAAGTGGCTCTGGTTATTTCCTTCTGTACCAGGTCGGGAGGGTAGTTGCGGGATGCGAAAGCTGTTTTCAGGTTGTTGGTGTAATGGTTCAGGGATTCCGGACTGGAGCAGATTCGTTTGCCACGAAGACCTAGGCTGTAGGGAATGGACCGTTTGATGTGGAATGGGTGGCAGCTGTCATAATGGAAGTACTATTGCTTGTTGGTGGGTTTGATGTGGACGGACGTGTGAAGCTGGCCTTTGGACAGATGGAGGTCAATGTCAAGGAAAGTGGCATGGGATTTAGAGTAGGACCAGGTGAATCTGATGGAACCAAAGGAGTTGAGGTTTGAGAAGAAATTCTGGAGTTCTTCTTCACTGTGAGTCCAGATCATGAAGATGTCATCAATAAATCTGCACCAAACCTTGGGTTTGCAGGCCTGGGTAACCAAGAAGGCTTCCTCTAAGCGACCCATGAATAGGTTGGCGTACGAGGGGCCCATCCTGGTACCCATGGCTGTTCCCTTTAATTGTTGGTAGGTCTGGCCTTCAAAAGTGAAGAAGTTGTGGGTCAGGATGAAGCTGGCTAAGGTAATGAGGAAAGAGGTTTTAGGTAGGGTGGCAGGTGATCGGCGTGAAAAGAAGTGCTCCATCGCAGCGAGGCCCTGGACGTGCGGAATATTTGTGTATAAGGAATTGGCATCAATGGTTACAAGGATTGTTTCCGGGGGTAACAGACTGGGTAAGGATTCCAGGCGTTTGAGAAAGTGGTTGGTGTCTTTGATGAAGGATGGGAGACTGCATGTTTCGTTTGCCTTTCATTGTACTGGTCTTTTAATATTTTATTCAAAAGAGAAATTGTGATTTGTTTCTGCTGTTGTGTCTTAAAAGGTGTTCTGCTTCTGTGGGTGTCTTTTTCAGTAAACCATTTATTGTTGCATGATTCTTAAGTTTTATGTAAAGAAGGTTTTAAAATTATGTAATGTTTGGAGTGTGCTTTGACGCCCGTAGACATTTTGTCTGTTTAGTAATGTTCCAAATTCTAGGGCAATTACGTACACTACTGGCCATTAAAATTGCTACACCACGAGTATGACGTGATTAGCTTTTCAGAGCATTCACACAAGGTTGGCGCCGGTGGCGACACCTACAAAGTGCTGACATGAGGAAAGTTTCCAAGCGATTTCTCATACACAAACAGCAGTTGACCGGCGTTGTCTGGTGGAACGTTGTTGTGATGCCTTGTGTAAGGAGGAGAAATACGTACCATCCCGTTTCCGGCTTTGATAAAGGTCGGATTGTAGCCTATCGCGATTGCGGTTTATCGTATCGCGACATTGCTGCTCGCGTTGGTCGAGATCCAATGACTGTTAGCAGAATATGGAATCAGTGGGTTCAGGAGGGTAATACGGAACGCCGTGCTGGATCCTAACGGCCTCGTATCACTAGCAGTCGAGATGACAGAGATCTTATCCTCATGGCTGTAACGGATCGTGCAGCCACGTCTGCAAGACAACAACCACCTGCACGAACAGTTCGACGACGTATGTAGCAGCATGGACTATCAGCTCGGCGACCGTGGCTGCGGTTACCCTTGACGCTGCATCACAGACAGGTGCGGCTGCGATGGTGTACTCAACGACGTACCTGGGTGCACTAATGGCAAAACGTCATTTTTTCGGATGAATCCATGTTCTGTTTACAGCATCATGATGGTCGCATCCGTGTTTGGCGACATTGCGGTGGACGCCCATTGGAAGCGTGTATTCGTCATCGCCATACTGGCGTATCACCCGGCGTGATGATATGGGGTGCCATTAGTTACACGTCTCGGTCATCTCTTGTTCGCATTGACGGCACTTTGAACAGTGGACGTTACATTTCAGATGTGTTGCGTCCCGTGGCTCTACCATTCATTCGATGCGAAACCCTACATTTCGGCAGGATAATGCACGACCGCATGTTGCAGGTCCTTTACGGGCCTTTCTGGATACAGAAAAAGTTCGACTGATGCCCTGGCCAGCACATTCTCCAGATCTCTCACCAACTGAAAACGTCTGATCAATGGTGGCCGAGCAACTGGCTCGTCACAATACGCCAATCACTACTCGTGGCTCAAATGGTTCAAATGGCTCTGAGCACTATGGGACTCAACTGCTGTGGTCATAAGTCCCCTAGAACTTAGAACTACTGAAACCTAACTAACCTAAGGACATCACACACATCCATGCCCGAGGCAGGATTCGAACCTGCGACCGTAGCGGTCGTGCGGTTCCAGACTGTAGCGCCTTTAACCGCTCGGCCACTCCGGCCGGCACTACTCGTGTTGAAGCTGCACGGGCAGCTGTACCTGTACACGCCATCCAAGCTCTGTTTGACTCAATGTCCAGGCGTATCAAGGCCGTTATTACGGCCAGAGGTGGTTGTTGTGGGTACTGATTTCTCAGGATCTATGCACCCAAATTGCGTGAAAACGTAATCACATGCCAGTTCTAGTATAATATATTTGTCCAATGAATACCCGTTTATCATCTGCATTTCTTCTTGGTGTAGCAGTTTTATTGGCCAGTAGTGTATATTATTCTGGGATGACAGCAGTTTGATATTGTCATGCAATTGTTATATAACATCTGTTGGAAATTACAAGTCAGAGTTTTTTTTTTTTGATTGGTAATTATTGCCTTGTCTTTATTGAGTTGAAGTATCCTTGAGCGTGTGTCTCCCGTCTCAAAGAAAATTGGCGGAAAGTTCAGGCGGCCGCCTTCAATGACGAGGGCATTGGAAAGTTGGCACAAAGCTACGACAAATGTCGAAGTAGAAGCGGCGCGGCGACTATGTAGAGAAGTAGCTGGAAGGTGTAGCTAACTGTTGCAAATAAAACATTTTTGATTTTTCAGTGGTTTCCATTTCGCGACGCACCTTACGTTACTTTCCAAATAGCCCTCGTATTTCTATGTTTTTTTTTTTTTTTTTTTTTTTTTTCTTTTGACTGATGGTTCAGACGGATACATTTGTCACTCGAAATGTTAACAGTGTTATGAGAGCTGTCCCTAGTTTCGCTGGGTCGCTTTATATTAGACTTGTGTGCAGATACAGAGTTCCTATCAGAGATTTTATTTACCAGTTTCCTCCTCCCTGGGTTTCGCATTGTTGTTAATGTGGCGCCCGAATTTTCGACGGGAGCTGCCTTATTCTTTCGAGAAGGCATTCCAATTGCTGAGGTTGAAGTTCTTCAGTTTGGCAGAGACATAGGCTATAAACATTTTGGCCTCACGTTGGTTGTCTTATATGCTCCGTTTGGTTCTGGTCACACAGTGGAACGTTCGCGTTTTTTTTAAAGAGGAGGTTATTTAACTTTTACGTAGGAGCCCTCAGCGTCTATTTTTGGGTGATGATTTGAATCGTGTTCTGCGTCCTGATGATCAATCTCCCCATTTTAAGCATTGTCGAGGTTTAAACGAGATGGTGCGTTCGATGCTCTTGAAAGATGTCTGGAAGTGTAAAGTCCGACGTTGGTTAAATTATGCGTTTTACTGCGTCTTATGCTAGCAGGATTGATCTATTTTATTTACCGGATTGGATGCTCGATCACATTCTTGCAGTCGACATTATCCCTCCTAGCTTTCCTAATCACTAAGCCTTGGCCGCAACTCTCCAACTTGATCGGGAACCAGTAAAACTATTTCGTTCCCCGAGGATGTTAAATGTCCCTCACTTGCCAGATCCTTCTCTCGATGACGTGACACAATGTGTGGGAACGTAGTCTTCGATTCACTGGGAGGTACTCTACCACTCTGAAATGGTGGACTGCCCTGGCTAAACCGAAGCCCCATCAAACTTCGATTGTTCATTGTGCTGCTGGAGCGAGGGATTTTCGGAGAACTCATTAATTTTATTATTCGCTCTTGCGTGAGTTGTATGACGGTGCGGATAACTGCCCCCTCCACCCTGCGGATTGCAGATATACAACGTGTTAAAGCAAAGCTGTTGCAGCTGAAGCGGCGGCAAATGGAAGGGTTGCGGGTGCGATCGAAACCACGATCACTAGTGACGAAGAAATTGGCTTTGTTGTTATCATTTGCTTCGACATCGAGCTCGACCTCGCCACTCTTGCATTGCTTCTCTTACAGCAGGTGACGGCCGTCAGCTGACAGCACAAGCTCACGTACTACACGCCTTACATCAGTACTATGTAGGTCTTTACGACGTGGATTCACCTAACACCTTTCCCTTCGACCCGGCTGTTGGGACTCTAGGTACGCCACTCAGGTCTGAGCAGAATTTCTTGGCCACCTTTCATCCAGATAACCTGGATGATCTTATTGTTACTTCTCCTTCTCATAAATCGCCAGCTATGGAATGGCTCCCCAAGAAATTTTATGTTGGTTTTTGGCCTCTCTTGGGCGTCACGTTTACGACTATGTTAAACGAGGTGTTAAGGGCGTGGTTGTGCCCACTCCATTCAAGGTGGGGGAAGACTGTGTTGATACCTGAACACTCTGCTCTTAATACTGTTGATAATTTTCGTCCTCTCACTGTGCCGTGCGTGGCTCGTGTTCCCGCCGTCATGTATTTTACACCTTGTTTTTAACGTACTTCCACCTCATTACGTTAATGAGAATTACTACTGTCACTGAGTTGCTGCTTCGCCTGAGGTGAGCGGCGTTAGCAGCGCGTATCGATATATCCCCTCTCGTAGTATCTTTGCTCGACTACTATTACTTACCGGTCATTGTCTGTCGTAAGCAGTTCGGTTTGGGAGTTCGGTTCGCGAGTTCGCCCTGCCAGTCAGTTGGAACGCGTCTGGAGCGCAGTTCGGACCTGCCAGTCGGGGAGTTGTAATGCGGCACTAGTGCAGTCGGGTTGGAGCAGCAGTGAGCTCTGCGTCGACATGGCTCATCTGACCATTGCCGCCACGCCTCACTTGAGCCGGGTTACGGTCTTGGTGGATCGTCGGTCGGTCGTCCTACCGGACGACGCGTTTTGGCTCACCGATCGTTCATGAGTCGGCTGTTTGTGTGTGCATCGACTCCCTATTTGTCTTCGTGTGTGCTTAGTTACTTTTGGGTATCGTTCTGGTCTTCGTGCAAGTGAGGTTGTGTGTGTAGTTGGCGTGGTTTCCTTTGACAAGTTATTTTAAATGTTGTCGGCATTCTGGCTCTGAGAGGTCGGTCGCCTCATCGGGCGACGTGTAACTGGTTCTCTGAGCGCTTCTGGCCCGCTTCAGTTACCATCCTGTGGAACTTGGGTCGGTCGTTTCCTGGTGCAGGGATGTCGTTTAGCCAGTGGGCGTGTTTCCCTTGCATGGTTGGGTCCGAACCAGTATTACCATCGTCGTGTGTCTGGAAGTGAGTGGAAGACGCACCAGCAGTGCAGTCGCGACGGAGCAGCAGTCACGGACGGATCAGCAGGCATTCGGTCAGTTGGTGCGGACCAGGGAAGACATCTGCGTGCGGTGCAGTCGCCTGGGTCCGCTGCCGGGTCCTGCGCAATGTCGCAGCGTGTGTGAAGCTGTCCGATCGCTACGAGCTTCGTGGTTCACCGACCCAGGACGTCGAAGTTGAGTGTAGTTTTCACAGCTGATACATACTCCATTGTGTATTATCACGTTTGTAACCTTTTATGTTTGAGTTCTCATGTACTGATTAATGGGAAGCAAGTCGTTGTGTCGGTCGGTCCGTGGCTGTCCCCTGGTTGGGTTCCGATGGATAAAGTATAGTTGGGCTCACCATCTGTCTCGCCTAAGTGAACGAGGGCAGACCAACCTCCCTGGAGGCTTCTGAGTACCACCGGTGTTTAATTATCTGTTGTCAGCTACTTTAAATTCAAGGCTTATGGGTATTTTTTTAATTTTCTTATAAATTTTGCAAATTTTTAAATTTATGTTTCAAGCTTAAAAGATTACTGTAATCTATTTTAAAAATTTGAAACTTAATTGTGGCCTTCAGCCATTGGTATTGCACCTTGCATATGTTCTATCTGCTTAGACTTAAGGCTTTCCACGTAGCCGTGATATGTTTTTTTATTTATTTGATTTGCCTCTTTAATTGCATTTTAATCTTGTTGATTTTTAAGATTTCTTCTTGTTAAACATTCTGGCCTTCTGCCTTTAAAAGTCTATGGTAATATATTCTAAAATTTTGAAATTTAACTGTGGCCCTCAGTCATTTGTATTGCACTTTGCATATGTTTGCTGTTTTTTTATTATTTAACTGCTATTTTAATTGGATTTTTATCTTGTTGATTTGTTAAGATTTCTTGTATGGAGGCCTTCAGCCGTGAAAGAGTTACTTTCGGTAAAGGTCCGGCTATGTGCAGATTTGGTTGTAAAGGTTATTAAATTACAATAAATGACAATTAGAAGGAGAAACTGACCTCAGCCTTTGGCCCTTTCCACAATCCTATTACCTGTTCTGCCCAGCAGGTGTAGTGGGCGTATCACTCAGGTTAATGAATCTGATTATAAGACAGTGGTAAGGGCGGTGAATCGTATGATATCTGCCTTGTTGGCAGCTGTTATCGGCGTGTATCAGAATTTTCTCCCTACCGCTCTTTTCTTACCCCTGTGGCCGAACATCGTGATGTGATTGATGTGATTTGCTGCAGTTACTTCTGTCCACTGTGCCTTTATCTTTATGCATTTTAATAAAACATTCGGTCATGTAAAACGCCACTTTTTGCTTAGAATTTTGGAAATGATCGGGTTTAGTCGTGAGGCTCTTAGACTGTTATCGAACATTTTTACAGGCATTGCATCTTCGGTAGTTGTGAGTGGCAACTGACGCCCCCGATTTCCATCCTTCGGGGAGTGCCACAGGGGAGCCTGCTCTCCATATCTTTTTTTTGCCTTATCCCTTGAACCGCTGCTTCGGTAGGTTGCGTCCCAGTTTCAGGGTTGAACGCTTTCTGGAAGGATCCTCGCTGTTTGCGCCCACGTTGATGATGTTATGATGTTACTCCGTCGACGTGTAGAGATACCTCTGACGAAGACGATCATCGATGATTTTTGCCGTGTCTTAGAAGCATGTCGTAACGAGGGCAAAAATAAACTCCTTAATTTACGTGCTTTCGATGGAGCAATGATCACGTGGGCCACTGCTGTGGATTGTCATACGTCACTAGAAGTTGGAACATGAACGACGCACTCTTACCGTTCTTCAGAAGATACAAGTTTTTTATACGGATGTGCTGTGCAAGGCGTGTTACATCGCACAACTATTCCTGCTTTCCTCTATGATGGCTAAGAAACTGAAGCAGGCAGTTGTCTGGTCGCCTTTTATGGAAACATCATATCTTCAAGTTGCGAGACAGTATTGTGACGAAGGCATGTTCCCTCGCGGATTAAGCCTTTCTGACATTATGAGTAAGGCGGCTGTCTTACATGTTCGGCGAACCATTTTGACCATCACTCGGTTCTGGGTGATTCACCTTATTGCATCCAGCGAGTCTTGACCCCATATTGACTCTGGTTGTCTGAATTTTAAGCTGAGACACATTCTAGAGTTCTACCTAGCCATGAACTATTTGGAGACTGACGTATTGCAGAGGCCGGTGCTCACGACAAAGTTTTTATTGACCCAGTGGGATTGGATTCCATGCCGCTATACCGATGAACGATTATCACCGCAAATCACCTGGAAAATTGTGTGAGCCTACATCAGCCTTCCGATTCCACCAATGACAGTGGCCTCCTCCTGGTACAGTGTGGTCAACAATTTGATATCCACCAACGACCGTCTATACTGTAACGGGATTAGTGACACGGTTAAATACAGGAGGTGTGCGACCCTAGATATCCTGCAGCACCTGTTTACTTGTCATGGCCACCTAGCAAACTCTTCCTGGCTCATGAAGCAATTAGCTTTCCTCACTCGCTCTGTTAAAGCTGCATATTCCACAGAAATCACTTTGCGGCGAGCCACTTCTTTTCTTGCGAGGACAAAGACCTTTGGCTGGTTGGTCACTTCGAACATTTTGTCGTTGCTTGTGAAGGTGATGATGACCATTTAGCTTTTCGCCAGTTTATGTCTACGGCTTACTGATCCTCTTTACAACTGCCCCGATTTCGAGGACAATTTGCCAACGTACGAATCTTTTTGTAAAGCCTCGTCCCAATTTTGTAAAGGCCGCGTCGGTAGTGCTGGGGAGGCCGAGTTACCACTGTTGTTGCGGTGGGCCGAGTTTGTGAGTTAGTGAAACGGCTTCTGGTGCAGTACACCGCTAAGATTATTTCTCCCTGTCAGTAGTACACAGCTATGCACCAGGTAACAGGATAGGACAAAGAAGGTTCTAAACACTCCAACAAATTAGTAACAAAGTCACACAAATGAGTTAAAAAGTTTACTTGTCTTTGTGACTTGTTAAATAATAAAGTCTGCAACACAGCATGTAATATAACACAGAAAAGGCCCTCAATACAGGGTTATTACAAATGATTGAAGGGATTTCACAGCTCTACAATAACTTTATTATTTGAGATATTTTCACAATGCTTCGCACACACATACAAAAACTCAAAACGTTATTTTAGGCATTCACAAATGTTTGATGTGTGCCCCTTTAGTGATTCGGCAGACATCAAGCCGATAATCAAGTTCCTCCCACACTCGGCGCAGCATGTCCCCATTAATGAGTTCGAAACGGTAAGGCTTCTGCTTTAGCCTTTTCCGTAAGATTTTCCAAACCGTCGGCTGTGGTACGTTTAGCTCCCTGCTTGCTTTATTCGTCGACTTCCGCGGGTTACGCGTGATACTTGCCCGCACGCGTTCAACCGTTTCTTCGCTCACTGCAGGCCGATCCGTTGATTTCCCCTTACAGAAGCATCCAGAAGCTTTAAACAGCGCATACCATCGCCGAATGGAGTTAGCAGTTGGTGGATCTTTGTTGAACTTCGTCCTGAAGTGTCGTTGCACTGTTATGACTGACTGATGTGAGTGCATTTCAAGCACGACATACGCTTTCTCGGCTCCTGTCGCCATTTTGTCTCACTGCGCTCTCGAGCGCTCTGGCGGCAGAAACCTGAAGTGCGGCTTCAGCCGAACAAAACTTTATGAGTTTTTCTACGTATCTGTAGTGTGTCGTGCCCATATGTCAATGAATGGAGCTACAGTGAATTTATGAAATCGCTTCAATCATTTGTAATAGCCCTGTACTTGAGTGCGAATAATCGTAGGTGAACTTCTCAGTACATACCAAATGCAATTTACAACAACTGTCTGTTCACTCCTGAGAGTTCACTCTACGACGTACCCTGTCCAAGTCAGCCCTGGACGATGATCTATAACCAAGTGGGCGAGAGATGCTGTTGTCTCTTCCTAGTAGGCTTCCGTAGGTTGTTGTCCGGCCATTGGCGGATTGTACTTGGCCAGCAATTGGCCAAGACGCAGTCGACATCTTCATCGTGAGCGCCGCCCGTGGTGCTGTTGGAACTCGCGCAAGTGACGAGTCTCTACGGCACTGGCACCAGCTCGCGTCTTTGCGGCTGTGGTGCTTTTGGAAATTGGAAAATTGTGGTAAGTTCTGTGGGACCAAACTGCGGGTGTCATCGGTCCCTAGGCTTACACACTACTTAGCCTAGCTTAAACTAACTTACGCTAAGGACAATACACACACCCCACGCCCAAGGGAGGACTCGAACCTCCGACGGAGGTAGCCTTGCCAACTGTGGCAAGGCCCCCAGACCGCGCGGGGTGCTTTTGCCCTGGCTGTGTCTTGTTCGGACGGCACAGCAAATCTCACATTTGAAAGACAGGGCACTGGATAGTTCCGGCAGCAGTTGTTGTCCTCATTGTGCTGTTGTTTTCCCATCTCTGTTTTTCCCTCTGTATTCCTCCTTTTTAGCTATTGGTATTATTTTTGGAAACTTAATACACACCAACGGAGGCTATGTGAGGGAGCAGCTCAGTGAGGGGGAAGGAGGGGGGCATTCCGGTCAGGCTTCGGGATTCGACCCCGGCTCACCTTGTCTCCACCAACCTGAAGTTGTCCATGACCATTACTGACAGCTGCTCGTAAAATGTGTTTCCCGTTTGCACGAATATTCAGATACTTCTGCTGAGCATTTTCTAATTAATTCTAATTTCGTATGTGTAAACTGTGTCATATTCATGTTTATGATCTTTATTTCAACACAAGCTCAATAAATTACTGTTTTAAAAAAATAAGAGCATCTGCCTAGAGAAAAAAAAGCGGTAAACATCGCGTCGTCTGAACGCAACGTCTCCCTGTCGAAACTACTGATTGCCCAAATCGATGTAGCGCCTTTTGTCTGAAAGCTGAATTCCTGAGTGTAATCGTAGCACAGCTACAATATGTTTCACTTTCTGACACGCCGCTGGTAACAGTTCCACCCAATAACAGTTTTGCGAAAGATTTCTCGCCAGACCGACTGCCTTTGAACGCTGCATTCATCAGAAGTCTCCGGGACCCACTTGCTGGCAGCCGGCTGCGGCTACCGCGGAGGTCGCCCAGTGACCAAAGCGTCACCTACACTCATCGCTCTGGAGACTAGAAAATACCTTACTGTGGCTGACTGATTGCACGTCACGCTCGGCGTCAACGGAGGCAGACGACCCGTTTTTATGTGATGAGAATCGTATTACACTAATATGCAAGATATGAGTACGGCTCAAAACTAATTTTATAGTTTGTGACCCAATCAGTATACCACACTATGTTGTTTGATGTTATTATTAATACCTTATATCGTGAGTCTTTCCCTTTTAGAAGTGATTATTCATGCTGTTTTTTTTTTTTTTACTCAGGAATTCGTTTGTTTTCGTCAAGTCACTTTGAGTAACTGTGGTGTAATGAGTTCTAGTGTCGTTGTTTGATTTGTTATGGTAAATGTATGCGATAAACTGTGTGAATACCTCGCAGTGCAAGCCCTTATAGCAATGCAGACACAGTCCACATTTTGACTTCCACATATGGTTTCATGGAGGAACTTCACGCTGACGGAAAATGATATTTAAGTTACTGAATTAGATTTAAGCCAACAAAATCGTCCACTTTTTTAAGAGACCCAGAGCGGACGGAAGTTCCCAACACCGGTGTCAGCAGATGTTCACACGGCTGCCTAATTGCTATTACACAGATCTAGCACAGAGGAACTACATTCACTTCATTACTATTCCCCTGACTCATGGGTCCTACGTGACGAAGAAAACTGAAATTTGTGTCGTTGACGGTCGAGTCGAAGTTCTTCAAAGATGTTTGTATAGTGATGAAACTTGGTATTTACAAAACAAACATTTACGACCATAACCACAGCTTACTGAGTCCAACTTGCGAGAGGACTTAATGTGTAAAGATTTTACAAAGATTTTGTTAAAGAATTTCGCCTAACAATTTGCAGCTCCATTAAATAAACGGGAAAATAAAAATCAAGAGTGCACTGGTCTGCAACGCGATTAGAACTGACAACGCACGCCGCCCTTGCATTGCGAGACACGTCTGGAACCACTGACTTAACGAGACGCTGCTCGTAGTCGGTCTTTCTCATCGCAATATTGATTACTCAGCCTCATAACGCAACCTTAAAGACGAAAACATTGGTTGTTTATGTAAAGTACAGCATTCCTGGAGTCCAAAAGTTAAATTTTCTGTCTCATTGTCTCATCTTAAGTGATGATTATGTAGCTTAAGTAATCGGAAGGGAATGCCAAGTAAATTTTGCGGAACAGTTCAGGATCACATGCTTACGTAAATGCACTGTCACAAGGTTGCCAAATTTTTGCACCCAAGATGCGAAGCCTTAGCTGCGATAGGGCAGCTATGTAGCGAAATGCTTGTCATGCTCGTCTTTCACTGGTTCTGAGAGTGGAGGTGCAAGCGCATTTGGTAATTTATGCTACGTTATCTCCTGATAATTTATAACGTCGCCTAATTTAAGACATTCAATTGGATTTTATACAGAACTCCTGATTTATGAAGTTTCCTGCGTGGAAGGGGGCTATTAACGTCGGTGTTATATAATTTCAACGCAAGGATTCCATTCATAAGCCATGTGAAATATTGGAGTATATAATTTTCCCATCACGGTTACAATTTCCTCAAAATGCAAACGAATAAAACACTTACTTTCGTAGTTCGCAAAGATGCTTGTTTCATTGTAACAACAAGTAACTGGAAATGAACTTTGCCCCACACGTCGCGAAACAGCAGGATGTGAAACACTTTCCATCTCGTATTCGACTGTGTCTGTGTGCAGTCTTGTGCCACATAAGAATAGAATTTCACCATTAACACGAGAATTCAGATGTATGTTGGCGGGGATGGAAGGAAGAAGGAACGCAGTTAACTAATTACACTCCTGCAAATGGAAAAAAGAACACATTGACACCGGTGTGTCAGACCCACCATACTTGCTCCGGACACTGCGAGAGGGCTGTACAAGCAATGATCACACGCACGGCACAGCGGACACACCAGGAACCGCGGTGTTGGCCGTCGAATGGCGCTAGCTGCGCAGCATTTGTGCACCGCCGCCGTCAGTGTCAGCCAGTTTGCCGTGGCATACGGAGCTCCATCGCAGTCTTTAACACTGGTAGCATGCCGCGACAGCGTGGACGTGAACCGTATGTGCAGTTGACGGACTTTGAGCGAGGGCGTATAGTGGGCATGCGGGAGGCCGGGTGGACGTATTGCCGAATTGCTCAACACGTGGGGCGTGAGGTCTCCACAGTAAATCGATGTTGTCGCCAGTGGTCGGCGGAAGGTGCACGTGCCCGTCGACCTGGGACCGGACCGCAGCGACGCACGGATGCACGCCAAGACCGTAGGATCCTACGCAGTGCCGTAGGGGACCGCACCGCCACTTCCCAGCAAATTAGGGACACTGTTGCTCCTGGGGTATCGGCGAGGACCATTCGCAACCGTCTCCATGAAGCTGGGCTACGGTCCCGCACACCGTTAGGCCGTCTTCCGCTCACGCCCCAACATCGTGCAGCCCGCCTCCAGTGGTGTCGCGACAGGCGTGAATGGAGGGACGAATGGAGACGTGTCGTCTTCAGCGATGAGAGTCGCTTCTGTCTTGGTGCCAATGATGGTCGTATGCGTGTTTGGCGCCGTGCAGGTGAGCGCCACAATCAGGACTGCATACGACCGAGGTACACAGGGCCAACACCCGGCATCATGGTGTGGGGAGCGATCTCCTACACTGGCCGTACACCACTGGTGATCGTCGAGGGGACACTGAATAGTGCACGGTACATCCAAACCATCATCGAACCCGTCGTTCTACCATTCCTAGACCGGCAAGGGAACTTGCTGTTCCAACAGGACAATGCACGTCCGCATGTATCCCGTACCACCCAACGTGCTCTAGAAGGTGTAAGTCAACTACCCTGGCCAGCAAGATCTCCGGATCTGTCCCCCATTGAGCATGTTTGGGACTGGATGAAGCGTCGTCTCACGCGGTCTGCACGTCCAGCACGAACGCTGGTCCAACTGAGGCGCCAGGTGGAAATGGCATGGCAAGCCGTTCCACAGGACTACATCCAGCATCTCTACGATCGTCTCCATGGGAGAATAGCAGCCTGCATTGCTGCGAAAGGTGGATATACACTGTACTAGTGCCGACATTGTGCATGCTCTGTTGCCTGTGTCTATGTGCCTGTGGTTCTGTCAGTGTGATCATGTGATGTATATGACCCCAGGAATGTGTCAATAAAGTTTCCCCTTCCTGGGACAATGAATTCACGGTGTTCTTATTTCAATTTCCAGGAGTGTATTTGATGCCACACAGTAATAAATTCATTTGAGGATTCAGAAGGGAGGAAATTTACATTTATGTTCATTAAGACAGAAACTAAACTGTAAATGTGTGCAATGGTCACTGTGCAATTTTGCGCCTTCGTAAGTTTTTCACCTTGAAAACTATACATATAGCGCATATGCCTACTTACTAGTCTGTTCACTGCTTTTGTAATGTTCCCTCATTTTTTGGTCCCTCAACTACGAAAACATCAAATTCACATCACTGATGGTTCTTTCAAGACCTTCGAGCCACTTTTTGTGTGTAGTTGCTTGATACGCACAAGCAGACCTCTATACATGCCTCCACGAGGTACGAGATCCAGATTGCCAGAAGGCTTGCGAATTTTATTCCAAACCGAATGTCACAAATGAAACACACACTCAGTTACCCGGAATTTCCATGTTAGTTTAAGTAGCTGTGCAGCTAAAATAAAGAAGAATCCCTAATTTATCCATCACCATAGCTCATTCACACGGCACCAAACGATACTATCAAACATTATCTTCCATTTACAGCTGTAAGAATATGACCAGCAGCTGAGTCAGTTGTAAACCATGGACATGCACACAAATTCGTAGCTATTTGTAGTAGGACTGGTAACAGATTTTTTACCACGTATACGATTGGTGAGTAATATACGGTAACATGAATTTATCTGTTGACACGGTGTTAAATTAACAGGAATTGTTACAGACTTCTGCTTGCGTCACTGGCCTCCCATTGCAACTGACTGATCCTGCTAGATTCGCTCTGTTTTCTGGTCAGTTCGATGAAATATTCTTAATAATTCCATTTAAGAAATCACACTGGGTTTACTAAAGTAAAGTTTTTGATTCCAAAAAAGTCCCTTCACGCATCAACATCCCCTACTCTAAACTTTCACGTTGCGAACTAACTACCTCAGAAACGATTATGGCAATGAGGGAGTGTTTACTACAGCAATGCCTTGTCCGGATAGTTGTAACACGATATTGCAGTTAAGAAGAAAGATGCAATGTTCATTCGGACAACCAAGCAAATCCTTCCTAACAACACAGGTACCTCAATATCGCATTTATCCGCCGATACCAAGTAGCAATTTGCAATTACATGATATCTGTACGAGTACAGGTTGTGGCGCAGGAACGATGACGTATGGAAGTTTCAGTCTGCCTTTGGGACGTGCATGGATCGCCAAATATGTCAACGCCATCAGTCGCGTAAATAGGGAAACGCAAGTTCGAGTCCCAGTCTGTCATAAATTTTCATTCTCGTCACTACCTTATGCAGCAGATGGTTGTTCGCATTCGCAACTGTGAATATATTTCGCGGAATAGTTGGAAAATGGTCACTTTCCAGATAAGTAGCTGCTTTAGAAATCAGTTCCAGATATGCTGCAAAAGATGTATCTTAACGCTTCCTGCGGCTAGTACTTTAATCGAGCTGCTAAATGTCACAGGCAAGTGACGGGTCTTAGGTCTCCAAGTCATGTGTCTCTTGGCCACCTCATACTAGAAGCCTTAGCCGTCTTCTTCGCAAATATCAACTTATATCACCAAGAAAACAATTAAAAGTTAAAAGCAGTGCATTGTGATTTAATCTCTATTGTATAAGGCAATTTTGGATATCTTTCCTAACAGGAGAAGTGGACAGGTTGTGGCTATTTTGGCAGTGCAGCTTTATCGTAATTAGTGATTTTACGAATCTACCTTAAGGAAACTGCCTCTATAAAAACTCAAAAATCTACAGATCCAACACTTATTACAGCCTACTAAAAAAAAAAAAAAAAAAAAAAAAAACGAGAAACCGCAATGAACTTTCACCACATCAAGTGGAATGTCTTTACTCGTGGCTAACAGTAATCCATGACATTTGTCTTGCTCAGAACAGAACTATTTGATATGCCTGTCAGCAGTGTCGTAAGTACAATGGTTGAAATGGGTATGAGAAAATTAATTGAGTACTAGCAACGGAGAACGTGAGATACGTACGACCACACGAAAACAGATTACGTAATTCATCGACTTATTATTTTTTTTTTTTTTTGCAAATAAATAAACAAATCGTGAAAATCTGTGGTTAGATGGGAGTAGACTTCAATAAAAGAAGGAATGCAAATCGACATTACGTTTTCTTACAAAGGAAACTCAGTGTTATACAAATACAGAATTATCTCGGTACTCAGGCCTATTCTACCACAATTTACACGATATTTGGGGAACGAAACAGTTGTCTTAGCAGCCTAACCTCTCCACAATGGCGAAGTAAATGTAATGGGGAAGAAATCATGGAACCCGATCGCTGTTACGTTACTTATCAAGAGAAAAAATTATCATCATGTAACCGTCAGTAATGAAGAATAAATAGAGGAAAAGATCGATAGAAGAATAGTAAGCTGGCAAAGTGCCGCCCCCCCTCCCCCCACCCGCAAGGTAAGATAATCCGGATAAAATCTATCACAAGGTTTTTCGTCTGAGAATTAATTCAATTTCATGTGAGATCAGTTTAATATAAGGCCAACCACTCGTCATGTGGTCGTGTGCCCTAACACAAAGGAACACGGGCCAATCTCGCAAAGATTATCTTTTACAAAATATTAGTTACACATGCATATTACGAAAATGCATAGGAAATGATGGTAAGAGTCTCGTCAGTGACTTATTGTTCTTTCTATTTTCTTTTATACATAGCCGCGCGGAGTGGCCGCGCGGTTAGAGGCGCCATGTCACGGATTGCGCGGCCCCATCTGCCGGAGGTTCAAGTCCTCCCTCGAGCATGGATGTGTGTGTTGTTCTTAGTTTAAGTAGGGTGTAAGTCTAGGGACCAATGACCTCAGCAGTTTGGTCCTTTAGGAATTCACACACATTTGAACATTTTTTTTATAGATAAACGAATAACAACGTACAGTGAGAAAGGTAACAGGAATACAAACAAGAACACTGACAAGCAAACATTGTCCCCACTGGCTACCGAAAAACATGTGATACATCTCAAAACAACATAATTTACTCTAAAAGGAAAGAAAAAGGTAGGATTCACTGCAGACCAACATCACGGCAATATATGTGGTTAAAAGTGTGTGTCAGAGGCAAAACATGAAGGTTTCTAGGAACGACAAAACAGCTTCGTTAAAGTTGGTACGAGATTTGTAGGCAAGTGGTGTATTTGCTGTGTACGTCACTGTTTAGTAGGAATGAGAGCTACGTAATTAAGCTCCGTAAACTAAACCTCTAAGCGTCTACTTCATTAACCTACTATAAGGGCGTAAAACCAGACCGGCAGTGTACACAAAGGTACGTAATATATAATCACTTTAGTGCAGATACAACGATACTACAATTTCTTCATGGCAGCTTAACGTTAATGAGTAACACAGAAGGGTCAAAATAGTACACACAAGCTAGTCAAAATCGCCAAACGCTACATTGGCATAAAACGGAGGAGACACAAAAAGAAAAATCTGAAAAGGACTCTTAGCTAAACATTGCGGCAGTAAACACTGTCTCATTGCCGTAATCGTAACTGAGGTAATTAGCTCGCTATGTGGAAGGTGAGAGTAGGGGATCTTATGCATGAAAGAACCTTTTTGGACTCAAAACATTTACTTCAGTAACCCAGCGTCATAGCTTAACGGGAATTATTCAGAATATTTCATAGACCTGACAGGAAAACGTCAAACGAAATAAGTAGGATCAATCAGTCCCATTAGACGGCGATGAAGCAGGCAGAATTCTGAAACAACTTCTATTGATTTAACACTGTGCAATTTCCTGTCACAGCATATTATTTAACAATCGAATACGTAGTATAAGCTCAGCCACTGCTGCAGAGTAGCTACGAATTTGTGTCCACGTCAATGTTTAGCATAGCTCAGCTGCTGGTCATAGCGTTACAACTGTAAATGCAAGATTATGTTGTATGATTTTGTTCTGCTGCTGTGCGAATGAGCTATGCTGATGGACAAATTTTGGTTTCTTCTTGCTTTTATTTACAGAGCTGAGTAAACAACACACCTGGAAATGGAAAAAAGAACACATTGACACCGGTGTGTCAGACCCACCATACTTGCTCCGGACACTGCAAGAGGGCTGTACAAGCAATGATCACACGCTCGGCACAGCGGACACACCAGGAACCGCGGTGTTGGCCGTCGAATGGCGCTAGCTGCGCAGCATTTGTGCACCGCCGCCGTCAGTGTCAGCCAGTTTGCCGTGGCATACGGAGCTCCATCGCAGTCTTTAACACTGGTAGCATGCCGCGACAGCGTGGACGTGAATCGTATGTGCAGTTGACGGACTTTGAGCGAGGGCGTATAGTGGGCATGCGGGAGGCCGGGTGGACGTACCGCCGAATTGCTCAACACGTGGGGCGTGAGGTCTCCACAGTACATCGATGTTGTCGCCAGTGGTCGGCGGAAGGTGCACGTGCCCGTCGACCTGGGACCGGACCGCAGCGACGCACGGATGCACGCCAAGACCGTAGGATCCTACGCAGTGCCGTAGGGGACCGCACCGCCACTTCCCAGCAAATTAGGGACACTGTTGCTCCTGGGGTATCGGCGAGGACCATTCGCAACCGTCTCCATGAAGCTGGGCTACGGTCCCGCACACCGTTAGGCCGTCTTCCGCTCACGCCCCAACATCGTGCAGCCCGCCTCCAGTGGTGTCGCGACAGGCGTGAATGGAGGGACGAATGGAGACGTGTCGTCTTCAGCGATGAGAGTCGCTTCTGCCTTGGTGCCAATGATGGTCGTATGCGTGTTTGGCGCCGTGCAGGTGAGCGCCACAATCAGGACTGCATACGACCGAGGTACACAGGGCCAACACCCGGCATCATGGTGTGGGGAGCGATCTCCTACACTGGCCGTACACCACTGGTGATCGTCGAGGGGACACTGAATAGTGCACGGTACATCCAAACCGTCATCGAACCCATCGTTCTACCATTCCTAGACCGGCAAGGGAACTTGCTGTTCCAACAGGACAATGCACGTCCGCATGTATCCCGTGCCACCCAACGTGCTCTAGAAGGTGTAAGTCAACTACCCTGGCCAGCAAGATCTTCGGATCTGTCCCCCATTGAGCATGTTTGGGACTGGATGAAGCGTCGTCTCACGCGGTCTGCACGTCCAGCACGAACGCTGGTCCAACTGAGGCGCCAGGTGGAAATGGCATGGCAAGTCGTTCCACAGGACTACATCCAGCATCTCTACGATCGTCTCCATGGGAGAATAGCAGCCTGCATTGCTGCGAAAGGTGGATATACACTGTACTAGTGCCGACATCGTGCATGCTCTGTTGCCTGTGGTTCTGTCAGTGTGATCATGTGATGTATCTGACCCCAGGAATGTGTCAATAAAGTTTCCCCTTCCTGGGACAATGAATTCACGGTGTTCTTATTTCGATTTCCAGGAGTGTATCATGGAAATTCCGGGTAGCCAAGTGTGTGTTTCATTTGCGACATACGATTTTGAGTAAAATTCGTAACTTTCTGGTAATCTCGACCCAACACTAGGTGGGAGCAGGGATAGTGGTCTGTTTTACGATAGTAGTTATCTAGCGAGAGTTTCTGCACAAAGGACGCTGATGTCAGCACAATCCACTGATAAGGAAAGATAAGAAAATCCGGTATCAGATTACATAATTGGTCTCCTTGCTGACCCCAATGCTTGTCTCCAGGGGTACAACCGGAAATTGATCATTTTACCCAAGGGAATCAACAGCCCCTTCCTTCCCCTCCACTTTGGACCAATGAGGATTGTGCACTACCTCCACACCTTCACATTTTATAACTACGATACTTGTGTGAAAGGCACTATTCAGAATTGGACAGCATAGGGAGAGGATGTGTCTATTTGTTAATAACAATACTACGCAACACCAGCAAAGACCACACCTAGGCAGATAAGTAAGTCATCACATTATACCATATTTTTTCACGTTTTACCTGTTTTTTTGGTCCATTCCACAATTTTATGTATTTTGTCGAATCACGCAAGACTGTTCCCGATGTCGCATCGAGGTCATGAGGCACTTATACAATCGGAATGCAGTATGGCAACGAATTAGCTACCACTGGTGTTGAAGCTCACCTCCACCTCCTTCATAAATGGGACGCTCTGGAGCTGGACAGCATAGGGATAGGCCGAGTCCATTTCTTAATAACATTTTACGATGGTTCAGATCTGTTTGTTAGTAACAATTTAATATTTCGAGGCAACAGTAGAGGCCTCCCCGAGACAGATGTGTAATTACTCTCAGTTTTACGCATTTTCTCCGCATTTTTACATATTGTATCCAATAATGAGAGTTATGTCGTGTCGCGTCAATGTCATGATGCTCTCCACTGTGCTTCCGATTTGTGTATCATTGCGACGCCACCACTCCATTATCAGAGTGTGTGGCATCTTAATGTTAGAAACGAAAACAATGTTTTAAACAGCGACATCACAGAGATACTTCCAACCAAAGATACCGTTTCTGTAACACGCCGTTACAAAATACACTGCTAGAAGGTGGTCGAGTATCGGCAACAGTCCCAGCGCAAGGCATGTCGCCTGCTCGAGAGCAGATCGCTCCTGAGACTCCGGCGTGTTGAGGAGTAGCCAAGAACACCGATGCTTGCGGGCACATTACCCACTAGTTGGCGAAAAAGTTGAGGACAAATGCTCTTCGATTTGGTGCCTAACATTACTGCTATATCAGTTTTGGCTGAGAGATCTACCGCTCGCGGTAATAGCGGCAAGCGAATCCCGACACGCTGGTGGCAATATCAAAGTACAGTAGACACCTATATAACGAGGAACTCTCTCCAGCATTCGTACATCGAATGGGTCATATGGGACGCTGGTGGGATATGTAAGTCCTCGTACGATCGTGACCGCCATGTTGGGAACAGGAGAGCTACATATTGTCTTCCTAACACTACACCAGACCATCAAGCCAGGCATGTCAGTGAAATTTGCACAATGTCTGTGCAGTCGTCACCAATCTGGTGGCTGGTACAATTGGTGCTCGATCATTCAGGCATAAGGTGTCCTGTCGTAGCAAAACGTGTAGTAACTCGCCGACGCCTTTGCAGATAAACGCTGCTAATAGTTTAAGAGCCAAGCGCTACCCTCCCCGCCTACCCATCCTTTCTCTCTCTGGACCATCACATAGGTAAACCTGTCGTACCCGCAGACACCTACACGCTCACCAGAGGAAATCTGTGGACTACTTCTCGGATAACCGCTGTCAATCGTTTAAACGCCAAGCATATCCCTCATCACCACCCTTTCTCTCTGCAACAAGCAAAAACGTAGTCACCTTCTCTCCCCAACCATTACACTTTTCAAAGCAGCGTGGGTACTCATTTTTTAGCCAAACAGCCTTCCAGCTGGAACGAAGACTCGCAAAAAATAAACCCCGATAGTATAAGCGACACTGATAAAGCCCCGTATGTTGAGCACAGAAAAATCCGTGTATGATACGTAATTTCGACTGAGCCATAGAATTCCAAAGGCACACATTGGACAGCTAGCACACAATTGTATTTATGACGAAAATTTTTCTGTGTATTAATAATGAGGTTCCTTCAGATGTGAGCAGAACTGGTGTAACAGACATATCCTGTACTGCACTTAACTCATACCTGGTATATAGGGGAAAATATTTACCCATAAAATACAATGGTCGATGGTGGGCTTGATCTGATAGACATGTAACTCTTGCAGTATTACAGCGTAGTATCGCTATAAGAGTCGTAAACAGATGCGGAAACAATCCGAATTATATATGGCTTTCCCACACGCAACTAAGAAATGGTTACAGTGCAGCAAAAGAAAAAATAAAAGGAAAAAAAAGGAACAATCTTTCTGCATTCAAAGTAATAGACTAGCAGTGCTCATTATGCATATCCAGCTATACGATTGAAAATGGTCCCTCAGAGCTCGAACAGCTGTAAAGGTATCCCCCCACTGAATAACCTAACACCTTGTGGAATCAAAAAACGCGAACAAAAATTGTTCAAATGGCTCTGAGCACTATGGGACTTAATATCCGAGGTCATCAGTCCCCTAGAACTTAGAACTACTTAAACCTAACTAACCTCAGGACAACACACACATCCACGCCCGAGGCAGGATTCGAACCTGCGACCGTAGTAGTAGCGCGGTTCCAGGCTGAAGTGCCTAGAATCGCTCGGCCACAGCGGCCGACAAAAACGTGAACAACGCCTGCATAATGACAGAGGGGACACGGGCCTCATGTACCTGATAACAGTGTAATCAGCACCTTAACTGATGACGAGAAGAAACGTGTGTTTGTCGACCGAGGGCTGCTATTCCTGTAGAAGCCACACGAGGAATACAGCAACGATCATCCCCTCTCCCACCGGTGCCAGAGAAGAATCACCTCATTGGCTCGAATTAATCACAGGAAAAATCATATGCAGACTGATAAATGAAGGGGATCGCTGACCTGTGTACTAGTTTTAAGGTTAGCAACACGTGCGATTACATTCACCTGTTAACTCACAACGCCTCAAGACGGAAACTCCCGCAACCACTAGGAAGAAACTCTAGCAGAGGATCACCTACGTGCTTCCGGTATCAGAGGCAGCTGGCGACTGATAGATAATGTTGACAGTGTGTGCCACCTGGCGATTATCAATAACAGCCATAGAAATAAAAACTCGCTAAAGTTATTTTTTATTACACGTCTGCGAGGTGCTGCATACAGTCTCATTACCAACACAGCATTATTTAGTAGCAAAAGAACTCCATACTTGTACTGGTTACGATAATGTCAGCTGGTATTGGTCGTCTATGACATTGTAGTCGATGACAAATCTCAAATCAGGTAATATCGGAGCCTAATACTTCTGGGATGAACAGTTGCAGAACTGTTTTATAAAGTCGATTGTACTAGGAAAAAACGTTCTGAGACAAATGTGCGGTAACTTTTGTCATGTTTGCCATCGTGATCAGAACAATTAAAAACGCGTTCTAAGAAAGTATGTGGCGATAAATTATGATGTATTACAAGACAGAGGCACACACTGTTTCTTACGAAGAAGAAGAACAAAGAGCTATGATCAACTCGTGTTGTTTATAAGGTTGCTCAAAAAACCAATAATTTAATGCTGCAGTTGATGCTGGTAAAGTCAATCAACGCACTCGAAAACACTATTGGGTACCAACATTCAGAGTCAACGTAAAATAAAGAAAATATACCTTGTACAAGTAGATACTTTCCTCTTTCCCTAGCTCTGGTTTTGTAAGTGGCACAAAGTACCACAGAGTGTGTGTCTTTGGAACAGAAATGTCATGTTTGCATGACCCCTTTATAAGCAATAAGCACCATAGAGTTCGGATAAGTATTTAAAGAAACATAATGAATCTCGGTCTAATATTTCTTCGGAATTATGCGTGTGTAATCACTATACTGTCAGTAAAAGACAGGGTCCTACGGAAGTAGTTCTTGCGATAATTGTAGCCTACATCCTTTAAACCAACCCTGCAAGTGTCTCAAACTATCACTGAAATATCATATTGTGTCGTAGGATAGCACTAAAATCCTAAACATGTTACATACGTTATAAATAATTACAGATTCAAAGACCAAAGGTAGGAACTACCATACTAACACTGACCCTGTAACGGAGCCGTGACACATCTGGAAAGATGATGTTTCTACCAGCCACAGTTGGAGGGAATAAGAAATAACGTGGGCATATGAAATGATTTCAAACATCCGGCTGAGTAACTCTCAATTCGACCTTCAGAGTGGCTGTCAGTATCGCTGTTTTTTGTGTAATCGGATTCCACGTTAAAACTACAGGCATATTGCGAATATTTTTATAAAAACCATTATAGATCCTGATTATCTTTCGTTCAAGTGTAGTAACGAAGTATTACATCCTACCATTACCGAATAATCCTTTAAAACCACAATCTTCCACAGCATGTATATAGCCAGCTAAAAAAAAAACAAAAAAAAAAAAACAAAACGAAAAACACTTATGTATTCGACCCTACGATGGATAACCAGAAAAGACGTAATGATCAGCGCCATCTGAACTAGTATTACCCCCCTCTCCAGTAGACCAACTGCAAAACTATCTTATGGTTACATATACGATAGTTTTAATGGATCTATTCAAGGTACATTGCCTGCTTTACTTATCAGGAGGGTATAATTTGCTCTACATTCCCGCCAGTAAGACAATCAGACCCTCTAGAGATATATAGCTGTTCAGGGCATTCTCATATCTGAAGTCGCTAGAATCCTGCATATTCTTAAAACTATTAAAAAGACCACTAAGAAGTTACTGTATCCCATACTCGTTTGCTTACGACATACAGGCGTTCATCCAGCTTAGAGCTAGTCCACAATAGAAATATCAACGTCTCTGTTTGATGTTTCATGTAATCGATTTTCAACTTAGATAATGAAAACTGCAAAAATTCCACGAGTAGCACATGTAGTCGACTGTGATTATATAGAATGGATGCACAGTTACACAAGTAACAGTAGTTGCCTTTATTCTCCGGAAGATGGCAGTTTAGATCTAACGACTCCTAAAAGTGTAGGGCAAACAATGGAATAGGCAGTACGACCAACAACAGTAAATGCTGTTTACTAACAGTGATTATCAACTCTAGTAGCAAAAACATTCGGGTACAGACCATGACGGCGGCACCACCAGCCACATCATCTTCTAAATGTGATATTCGTAGAACTCACATTGTATTGAGTGTTCTCTGACTTGGATACCCCAGAGTCATGAGGTGGCGGCTACCCTCCATCTCTACACCCTTCATCTCCTTTCCCAAGGTGGCTTACATCGACTCCCCCTCCCAGATGATGCCCTCTCTCCCTCCATTTATCCCTCCTATCAACTCTGATCTTCACCTCCCCATCCCTTCCTCTGTCCTTTTCCCAGGCTCCCCCCCCCATTCCATCCTGTTTTTTCCCCGCTTACTCTCTCTCTCTGCCTCCCTTCTCTCCCCTGAGTCGTTTATGCTCTCCCCTCCATTGCCTTTCCCACTTCTTCTCGCGTCCGCTCAGCCCCCCTTTTTCTATGTCCCCTCCCTCCATCGTCTCCTCCCTTTTTTCCTTTCCTCTTCTCCCCCCTTTTCCCCTCATCGGTCCGGGTCCTCCCCCCCCCCCCCTCATCTGCCACTGTGACTGTGTCGCCTGTATAGTGCTGTTTTAAGTGAGTGTTCAGTGTAGTGCGTACCCTGTCGGTGTTGCGAACAGAAAGCAGACTGTCGCTGTGTTTTCTAACTGTGCCTGTCTATTTACTATGTGTTTTAATCGGCATCGCCGACTGTTTTGTTTTTATGTTTTTCTTTGTATCTTTTTCGCCATGTTTCAGTTTTTAACAGTCGCCGTTTAATCGCCTGCTTTTGTTTTGTTTTTCAAATCTCGTAATTCTGTTTTTTAACTTTTCTGTAGGCTGCAGAGCGGTGCATGGTGCTGCTGCCATCCCGCCCCCCTCTGCGGCGGGGAAATCGAAATCCAATAAAGAAAGAAAAAAAAGAGGCGATGACCAGCAACTACAGTCAACTGGAATATTGCTAATCAGCACGCGAGAGAGACATACTTAGCGGCGTATATTTATTAAAGTATCAGCCTGTGCAAAAAAAGGTGAGAGACACAGCTCCCAAGCCCGACAACAATACAGAGGAACGTGTTAATGCTTCCCTGGCATGGAAGGTTGTCATAATATACGGATAACTTTGATATCGTTTTAAGTAAAACTAGAACGTGTATTTTAATAAAATCATACGCATAATCTAAACCTTTGTTTTCAGCCCAGTACCAGTAGAAAGGGACTCAGAATACGTTTCTTTATAGGATCACATACCAGTAGCACGATCTTGCGCAATCGATTTTCATGTTAAATAATTAACATAATTAGTAGATGGTACATATAAAACATCCGGACAAAGGCGTAAAACACCTTTCGATCGTCCCTTGTAAATGCGGTTGTAATTACTCTATTTCATGTGCGTGCTGTGACGTACATATCCCAGACCATGCTGGTGCGGTGGCTGATACTTTATGTTTTGTATTCTTAATGACATATTAATGGAGGAAATACACTTTGAAGACACGCAGGCCAGCTTATAGCAAGAAAATTGTTTATTTAAATTTAAATACCGTGTGACGATAAAACGCACAACAGTGAACCGCTACAGAAGATCGCAAAAAGGCGGTCAGATATAGTTACAGTCCACTCTGTTGATTCACCTGCGTGATACACGTGACCCACCGTACAGATCGAAGCGAGAGGTAGGCACGCAATCGGGACTGACAACATGTCAGTTCTCTCTCTCTCTCTCCAGTGTGAGTTAATTCTCCTCCAAAACAGTCAGTTATATGTAAGTCCAAAACAGTAAATCTCCCACGACTGATACAACCGAAGAGAACAATCGAAAAAGAGATTAAATGTATGATAAACGAGATTAACAGTTATACAAACGCCAATCAGTAGCACAACTGCTTCCTCACAAACACAGAACTAGCGGGAGTATGACAATTTCGCCTTGTCTCTCTCTAGAATGCGCCATCGTTCCGCTAGTAAGGCACATGTGCTGTCAAGCCCTCTCTTATGTCTACTCGTTACGGCTCCTTTCGACCGATTACTCCATCCATATAAGTATATCTGAAGCACCATGTCGGTCCCTCCATCAGTATAAATAACAAAATTCTTGTATTTTTGTCCATAAGATCTACTCTTTATTAAAGCAAAAATGAGTTTTCGTTGCAAATACAGCTGTGTTCTAGCTGTCCAGCGTGTGTCTTTGGAATTCTATGGATGAGTCGAAATTACGTGTCATACTCGGATTTTGCCGTCGTTAATATAAGAAGCTTATACTCCCAGGGCTGATTTTGTTTCGAGGCTCTATGGCTGAGAAAGGAGTCACCCACGCTAGTTTGAAAACTTTAATGGTTGGGGGAGAAAAAGGTGACTACGTTTTTGATTGCTGCAGAGAGAAATGGTGGTGGTGAGGGATGTACTTGGCATTTAAACTGTTGACAGTTGTTATCCGTAAAGTAATCCACAGTTGTTCTCTGGTGAACTTGTAGGTGTCTGCGGATACGACAGGTTTGCGTGTGTGGCGGTCCAGAGAGAGAAAGGACGGATGGGCGCGGAGGGCAATGCTTGGCGCTTAAACCGTTAGCAGCATTTATCTGCAAATGCATCGGCGATTTACGACAGGTTCTGCTATGGCAGAATACCTTCTCCCTGAATGATTGAGAGCCGTTTGTACCAGCCAGAAGATAGGTGACGACTGCACACACATTGTGCAGTTTCCTCTAACAAGTCTGTGCAGATGGTCTGATACAGTGTTAGGCAGACATGTGCAGCTCTCCCATTAGCGACATGGTGATCACGATCGCACGAGGAGCTACGTATATTGACATATTCTTACTTGACTCGTTCTACATACGAACGTTGGGGAGAGATTTCCTTGTTATCTAGGTATGTCCCAGATGTCGATATTCCCACCAACGTGTCGAGATTTGCTTGCCGTTTTCAGTGGGAGATCTCTCGACCAGAAATAGTGTATGAGGCACCAGACCGGAGAGCCTTATACTGCAACTTTTTCGCCAATTGGTGGGTAGCGTGTCCGCAGGTATCGGTATTCTCGGCTACGGCCCAGCACGTCGGAGTGTGAGGGGCGATCTCTCCACCAGCAGGCGACATGAATTTCGCTGTGGTTGTTGCGGATGCTGGATTACTCTTTACAGCTGTATGTTGTAGCGATGTGCTGCATCTTTGGTTGGAAGAATCAGAATTTTACTATGACGTCACACAATTTAGCAATTTATTGTGATATTTCCTGTGCAATACCTTCCGTCATAAATCGGTAGTGCTTATAGGAATCTCTATGATGGCTCTATTTCTACCAGTGTGTTTGTTTTCAACACTTAGACGTCACACACTAGTGATGGAGTAGTCGCTTAACAAGGATACATAAATCGGGACCGAAGCTGAGAGCACCATTACGTCGACGCGACACGACGCGACGTCGTGGCGTGATGTGATACGATGCGACGCGATGTTCAGCATAACTCGTGTTATTGGGTACGATACGTAAAGTTGCGGAAAATAAGGAGAAAATACGTAAAACTGAAAGTAATTGCACATCTGTCTAGGTGAGGCCTCTACTGTTGACTCGAAATATTAAATTAACAAACAGATCTCAAATGACGTAATTTGTATTAACAAAGGGACTCGGACTGTCTCTGTACTGCCCAGCTCCAGAGCGTACCAGTTAAAAACATATGGAGTAGGGGAGGTGCGCTTCAATATCAGTGGTATCTGATTGGCTGAGAGCATCATGACGTCAACGAGACATCGGGAACAGTTGTGTGTAGTTGGTCAAAATAAGTAAAATTGTGGAATGCGCGAAAACTACGCAAAACGTGGGAAAATATGGAGCAATCAAAGTACTTCCATGTCTAAAAAAAGAAAACGTTGTCCGTTGTAGGCTGCAGCTAATAGCACGATATTTATAAAGTACAATAAAGCCTACAACGGCGAATATTTTCTTTTATTAAATATTTACACCCAAACCTCCAGATGTCAGACACTCACATCGGTGAGTAGGAAAACGGAAGCTGTGAATTACTAATGGGAAGGGCTCTGGTAGATGAGTAGGTAGAGCGTCAGATCGTCATTTCGAAGGTCCCGAGTTCGAACATTACTGCTTTCGTTTCGTTAAGTGAAAGTAACAAACCTATAGAGTACGATTGTATAGATAGGTGTGGTGTAATCTATACAAATGTACGCTATGGGTTTGCCACTTTCTACTAACGAAGCAAAAGCAGACTGCCAAAAGAACGCCCTTTTACAAGACAGAAAAAAATCTCCCATATAACAACTTCATGCGTAAACTGTTAACAAAAAATCGCCATCAGTGGGTTTCGAACTCGGGGCCTTTAGTAAAACAATCTGAAGCTCTACCAACACACCTGACAGAGATCTTTACATTATTAGCTAACAGATACGCTTTTATATATTTTCCGTAGTTCTGGTGTAAGTTTTAATTACCGTTTTCGCATGTTCTGCTGTACGACAGCACACAGCACGAGCCTTAAGTGTCGGTGTTTTGGTTGATACACCGTCGACACACAACGTTTGGTACGGATCTGAGTGTCAGACATCTGAAGGTTTGGGTGTTAGAGGCTGCAGACCCCCATGGAAGCAAAAGCGTACATATCTGCCTGGATATTGTATCTGCCGGTGCCACGTAATATTAAACTGGTATTAACAGGCCTAGAGTAAAGTAATGCCTACAACCTATTCCTACGCTCCACAGTGTCACCATTTAAAAAATAGGAAAATTACGGACATTGGGGAAAATATGGAAAAATGAGAGTACTTTCATATCTACCTGGGTGTGGTCAGTGCTGATGTGACATAATATTGTTGTTCCTCCCTCACACGTGTCGTAGTTATAAAAGATGAAGGTGCGGACCAGGTGCATGACACTCATTGGTCAAGAGCGGTTGGCAGGGGAGGAGGGGCGGCGATGGTGATTCTCTTGGTAACCTTGACTAATTCCTGAAGGCTGAAATGGCTCTGAGCACTATGGAACTCAACTTCTGAGGTCATCAGTCCCCTAGAACTTAGAACTACTTAAACCTAACTAACCTAAGGACATCACGCACATCCATGCCCGAGGCAGGATTCGAGCCTGCGACCGTAGCGGTCTTGCGGTTCCAGACTGTAGCGCCTAGAACCCCACGGCCACTCCGGCCGGTTCCTGATGGTTCCCCTGGGAACAAGGAGTAGGAAGACCAGAGAGAGAGCAAGTATGTAACCTGACACAGGATGTTCTTATCTTATCAGTGGACTGTGCTGACATCAACGTCCTTCGGACAGGAACCCTCACTCTTTAACGACTTGCATGTACCAAGCAACAACACATAAAGAAAGTGGCTGGGAAGATTCGAAGGAACCATCAGTGGCTGGGATTTAGATTCCTTTCATCATTCAGGGCAGAACAAGATGGGAACATTACGAGTGCAATGAACAGGCTATTTACTTTGCATTACATGGATATCTCTCAAGGTGAAAAACATATGAAGCTGCAGAATTACACATTGTCCACATTCACAGTTTAGTTTCTGTGTTAACGAACATAATTTTCAGTTTCCTCTCTTCTGAACCCTCCAATGAATTGATTACTGTGTGGCGTCGAATAATTAATTAATTCCAGTTCTTCTTCCTTCCATTGCTGCTACTAGTGGTAGTAGTGAATTCTATTTTTGTGTCTCACTGGATTGCACATAGACACAGTTAATTTTGAGATTCAAAATGTTTGACAGCCTATTATTTTGCGACGTTTGGGGTAAGGTAAATTTCCAGCTACTTTTTATTCCACTGAAAGAACTTTTCGTTAAAAACTAAGAAATAAGTGTTTTATTCGTTTGCATTTTTTGGGAAGTCTGATCGTGATGGAAGATTATATAACTCAATATTTCACATACGCTGCATGAGTGGAAATTAATATCACTAGCTTTGTAGTCCCAGCGTTGAAATTGCACTGTCGGAAAGAAAAATTAGCACACAATTGTACAGGTTTCCAATTCACTCAAGATTTATTGCTGCAACAGTGCATGTGGAGTACATGAAATTATTACATTTACAGATCAGTAGCTCAAACGGTTTTGAGGTACGAGGTGTAGACCCATGCTGAACACCCATATTAGTACGTGGTGCAACCTCCACGGGCGGCAATGCAGACTCTGACTGTCATATCCAGTCGATTGTACAGATGGCGAATACAGTCCTGGGATACGCTATGACACGGCTCCTCGTCCTGTTCACGTAGCTCTGTAAGAACTGTTGGGTGACGAGTCGCCCAGGGCACTTCTCGTCCCGTCATATACCACACACGCTCGATTGGGGACAGGACTGGAGATCGTGCTGGCCAGGGAAGTTGCCGCACGTCTTGCAGAACACGTTGCGTTTCACGGAAGTGCATGGGCAAGCATTATGCTGTTAGAACAACACATTACCTTCTTGTTGCAAGAATGGGAAAAGAACGGGTCTAACAACATTCTGCATGTACTGAGCGCTTGTTAGCGTCTTCTCCAGAAACACCAAAGATGAAAGAGATTTGTAGCCTATGGCATCCCAGAGCATAAGGCCTGGGATGGGGCCAGTACATTTCGAATGAATGCACTCTATGAGGCAGCGCTCAGCAGGTCTACGTCGTATACGCAGACGGCATCACTTGCTTGCCGGCAGAATCTGCTTTCATCGCTGAAGACCGCGACGCGCCATTCCAAGTATTTCTCTGAGAGAACCAGTCGATCCATGCACGTCGGTACGCTGGCGTGAGTGGAAGACTAACTAGAAGTGTGCGTGCCCGTAGTCGCAGTGCTAATAACCGGTTGGCAACAGTTACTATTGAAACGTCTCTCACAAGGCCTGTTATCTGTGCTGTGGTAGTTGTACGATCTGCCACTGATGCCCTTACAATACGACGATTCTGGTTGGCGTCTGTGCTTCCTGGACATACAGAACCCCACCTACAAGAGTGAGAATGTGTATGTGACCACAGATACCAACACCGTTGTGCAACTGACGTTGCACATCCAACTTGCGTGACAGTTCTCCGAAAGGACTATCCTGCCACGCACAAGGCCACAATTTGACCTCTTCCAAACTTGCTCAGTTGGTTGTAGGAAGCACGAGTACATCTCCGTGGCATGGTTGGCTGCTTGCTTCACTTGTTTGCACCACACGAGCCTTCTGGCTGTTAGGATTCCCTATTAAAGAGTAGACACAGATGACACTTTCGTGGCTATGCCGCTACGCCATTTGTTGGTGTATGACCTTGAAACCATTTTCAGTGCATCTACTATCCACCATGTGGCATATGCCATCATCGGATCAAAATCGACGTCTTCTTTCCAGGTTCACTAATTTTTTTCCGGCAGTATATGTAACACCGGCATTAACAGCCCCCTTCTTCGCCGAAAGGTTCATGATCGAGGAGTTCTGGGTAAAATCTAACTCAGTGCCTTAAATATGAATACACTAAAAAGTGTCACCAGATAACGGTGCATAAAAACCAAACGAGCTCGCGCCTTCTCTATAAAGGCGCGTGTCCCATAGCAAGTAACTTCCGCAAGTAACTTCTGCAAGTACTTGCTGAGGTGTTTACATTAGTACGAAAACTTGCGCAAGTTGACTTCTGAAAGTCGCTTCGGCAAGTTAATTTCACGAACTTTCTGCAAGTACTTGCGGAAGTGTATCCATTACAGTTCGCGTTGTGAGACAGGCAAGTTGTAGATTACAATGTCGTGTGTACAAACCGGAGCAGCCGCCAGTGTTGTTGTATTGTTATTGTTAAAGAAAAAGCTTGACGAAAAACGAAAAGTTAAGAAAAAGAGAAGTGTTTGGGTAAAGAAATGGATACAGAGGCGTCCATGCTTAAGTTTCCAAGAAACATTACTGAACGAACTGAAATCTTGCTCAGATTACAAACTTTCTGAGAATGTCTTTTGCAAGTTTTGAACACCTCTTGTCAATTTTAGAATCAAATATCCGGAAACAGGATACAAATATGCGGCAAGCTATATCACCAAGAGATCGTCTTCTAATTACTCTTCGATTTGTAGCCACAAGTAAGAGAATAAAACACGTAAATGTCAAATAAATACTTATTGTCAATAGTCGTACATTTACGTTTATTTCAATGAATTACTTTTTCTTTAATTTTAGGCGATAGTTTTCACTCTTTGATGTGCCTTTTCCGAGTACCCGTTTGCACAATCTCTCAAGTTGTTACGGACTGCTGTGTGGCTCTAGATGAATGTTTGAAACGAGAATATTTGAAGGTTAGTACTTTGATACTTCATAACTCACACAAATAATTCGCTTAAGCAGAAAATTTAAGAAACAGTTACTTTGTGGATGATGAACTTGGGCAAAATCAGAAATAATAATTACTTTCACTGATGGTGAGCACATGAAACTGCTTTCACCTGTCATCCAAGAATTAGTTATAGTTTCATCTTCCTCAGACACTTCGAGTATTGCCTTTTGTATTATCCTCCTTAATTTTTTTCGACTTGACATTTGTGTTAATAACCTTAATTCCGATTCCACATAGTCTCCAAACACCTGACGTTCAACAACAGATTTGTTCTTCGCTTGTGTTGCCTTGTTTAGAATAGTGTCTGAATTTTCCTCGGTATTTTTTTTCTTTTCAAAATTCTTCTTTCCTGTGCTTCTTCCTGGACTGTATCTGTCTCACACTCATTATCTTCCGTGGCGTTTTCTGATTCCTAAAATAAACATTGTAATGTAATATTTATCTTCAAAGGGATAAATTTCAGATATAATTTTGTTTTCTATAATTTTAGGTACCTTCAACAGAAGAAGAATGGTTACAAATCGCTGCTGGTTTTGAGAATAGATGGGATTTTCCAAACTGTGTTGGCGCTATGGATGGAAAACATATATACAGGCTCCCAAGAAAGAAGGCAGTGTGTACTTTAATTACAAATTGGACCTGACTACAGAGTTATATACTTCGATGAGGGCAATAATGGTAGAATATCTGATGGTGGAGTTTTTAGTAATTTTAGACTGTCAGAATGTCTTGAGTCTAATTCTTTGAATGTACCAGTTCCTCGAAATTTACTTGGTAGATCTGTGCAGAAACCTTACGTCATTGTTGCTGATGATGCATTTGCTCTAAAAAATTATGTTATGAAGCCCTACCATTTTCGAGGCCAACAAGTGCAAAATCGTGTGTTTAACTATCGGCTCTTCACAGCAAGAAATGTGTCTGAAAACGTTTTTGAGATTATATGCACACGTCCCCCCCCCCCCCCCCCCCCCATGAACCATGGACCTTGCCGTTGGTGGGGAGGCTTGCGTGCCTCAGCGATACCGATAGCCGTACCGTACAACGGAGGGGTATCTGTTGAGAGGCCAGACAAACGTGTGGTTCCTGAAGAGAGGCAGCAGCCTTTTCAGTAGTTGCAAGGGCGACAGTCTGGTTGATTGACTAATCTGGTCTCGTAACAATAACCAAAACGGCCTTGCTGTGCTGGTACTGCGAACGGCTGAAAGCAAGGGGAAACTACGGCCGCAGTTTTTCCCGAGGGCATGCAGCTTTACTGTATGATTAAATAATGATGGCGTCCTCTTGGGTAAAATATTCCGGAGGTAAAATAGTCCCCCATTCGGATCTCCGGGCGGGGACTACTCAAAAGGATGTCGTTATCAGGAGAAAGAAAACTGGCGTTCTACGGATCGGAGCGTGGAATGTCAGATCCCTTAATCGGGCAGGTAGGTTAGAAAATTTAAAAAGGGAAATGGATAGGTTAAAGTTAGATATAGTGGGAATAAGTGAAGTTTGGTGGCAAGGAGGAACAAGACTTCTGGTCAGTTGACTACAGGGTTATAAACACAAAGTCAAATAGGGGTAATGCAGGAGTAGGTTTAATAATGAATAGGAAAATAGGAATGCGGGTAAGCTACTACAAACAGCATAGCGAACGCATTATTGTGGCCAAGATAGATACGAAGCCCACACCTACTACAGTAGTACAAATTTATATGCCAACTAGCTCTGCAGATGACGAAGAAATTGAAGAAATGTATGATGAAATAAAAGAAATTATTCGGATAGTGAAGGGAGACGAAAATTTAATAGTCATGGGTGACTGGAATTCGAGTGTAGGAAAAGGGAGAGAAGGAAACGTAGTAGGTGAATATGGATTGGGGCTAAGAAATGAAAGAGGAAGCCGCCTGGTAGAATTTTGCACAGAGCACAACTTAATCATAGCTAACACTTGGTTTAAGAATCATGATAGAAGGTTGTATACATGGAAGAACCCTGGAGACACTAAAAGGTATCAGATAGATTATATAATGGTAAGACAGAGATTTAGGAATCAGGTTTTAAATTGTATGACATTTCCAGGGGCAGATGTGGACTCTGACCACAATCTATTGGTTATGACCTGTAGATTAAAACTGAAGAAACTGCAAAAAGGTGGGAACTTAAGGAGATGGGACCTGGATAAACTGAAAGAACCAGAGGTTGTACAGAGTTTCAGGGAGAGCATAAGGGAACAATTGACAGGAATGGGGGAAAGAAATACAGTAGAAGAAGAATGGGTAGCTTTGAGGGATGAAGTAGTGAAGGCAGCAGAGGATCAAGTAGGTAAAAAGAAGAGGGCTAGTAGAAATCCTTGGGTAACAGAAGAAATATTGAATTTAATTGATGAAAGGAGAAAATATAAAAATGCAGTAAATGAAGCAGGCAAAAAGGAATACAAACATCTCAAAAATGAGATCGACAGGAAGTGCAAAATGGCTAAGCAGGGATGGCTAGAGGACAAATGTAAGGATGTAGAGGCGTATCTCACGAGGGGTAAGATAGATACTGCCTACAGGAAAATTAAAGAGACCTTTGGAGATAAGAGAAACACTTGTATGAACATCAAGAGCTCAGACGGAAACCAGTTCTAAGCAAAGAAGGGAAAGCAGAAAGGTGGAAGGAGTATATAGAGGGTCTATACAAGGGCGATGTACTTGAGGACAATATTATGGAAGTGGAAGAGGATGTAGATGAAGATGAAATGGGAGATACGATACTGCGTGAAGAGTTTGACAGAGCACTGAAAGACCTGAGTCGAAACAAGGCCCCCGGAGTAGACAACATTCCATTGCAACTACTGACGACCTTGGGAGAGCCAGTCCTGACAAAACTCTACCATCTGGTGAGCAAGATGTATGAAACAGGCGAAATACCCTGAGACTTCAAGAATAATATAATAATTCCAATCCCAAAGAAAGCAGGTGTTGACAGATGTGAAAATTACCGAACAATCAGTTTAATAAGCCACAGCTGCAAAATACCAACACAAATTCTTTACAGACGAATGGAAAAACTAGTAGAAGCCGACCTCGGGGAAGATAAGTTTGGATTCCGTAGAAATACTGGAACACGTGAGGCAATACTGACCCTACGACTTACCTTAGAAGCTAGATTAAGGAAAGGCAAACCTACGTTTCTAGCATTTGTAGACATAGAGAAAGCTTTTGACAATGTTGACTGGAATACTCTCTTTCAAATTCTGAAGGTGGCAGGGATAAAATACAGGGAGCGAAAGGCTATTTACAATTTGTACAGAAACCAGATGGCAGTTATGAGTCGAGGAGCACGAAAGTGAAGTAGTGGTTGGGAAGGGAGTGAGACAGGGTTGTAGCCTCTCCACGATGTTATTCAATCTGTATATTGAGCAAGCAGTAAAGGAAACAAAAGAAAAATCGGAGTAGGTATTAAAATCCATGGAGAAGAAATAATAACTTTGAGGTACGCCGATGACATTGTAATTCTGTCAGAGACAGCAATGGACTTGGAAGAGCAGTTGAGCAGATGAACATAAACAAAAACAAAACGAGGATAATGGAATGTAGTCGAATTAAGTCGGGTGCTGTTGACGGTATTAGATTAGGAAATGGGACACTTAAAGTAGTAAAGGAGTTTTGCTATTTGGGGAGCAAAATAACTGATGATGGACGAAGTAGAGAGGATATAAAATGTAGACTGGCAATGGCAAGGAAAGCGTTTCTGAAGAAGAGAAATTTGTTAACATCGAGTATAGATTTAAGTATCAGGAAGTCATTTCTGAAAGTATTTGTATGGAGTGTAGCCATGTATGGAAGTGAAACATGGACGGTAAATAGTTTGGACAAGAAGAGAATAGAAGCTTTCGAAATGTGGTGCTACGGAAGAATGCTGAAGATTAGATGGGTAGATCACATAACTAATGAGGAAGTATTGAATAGGATTGGGGAGAAGAGAAGTTTGTGGCACAACTTGACCAGAAGAAGGGATCGGTTGGTAGGACATGTTCTGAGGCATCAAGGGATCACCAATTTAGTATTGTAGGGCAGCGTGGAGGGTAAAAATCGTAGGGGGAGACCAAGAGATGAATACACTAAGCAGATTCAGAAGGGTGTAGGTTGCAGTAGGTACTGGGAGATGAAGCAGCTTGCACAGGATAGAGTAGCATGGAGAGCTGCATCAAACCAGTCTCAGGACTGATGACCACAACAACAACATGCACACGTTTTCGAGTATTACGAACGCAAATTCTTCTAAACCCAGAGAAATCGAGGAAAATGGTCAAAGCGATTTGGGCTCTTCACAACTTTTTACTGACAGAAGAGAGTAGAAATTTTGTTGATGACCCACCTGGTACATATGATTCTCAAGATTTACCGACGCAAGGAGAATGGCGCAAAGATATATGGACAGAAACGAATATACCGCTGGAACCAATAAACATACATAATTGGCCACAGATGGCGAAGGAAGTCAGAAATGCATTCACAAACTACTTTGTTTCACCAGAAGGGAAAGTGGCCTGGCAATACAGACGCCTTTAAATTTCAATTGATTTCTGGTGAGAGTGTAAACATACATACATCTGTAATAAAAGTAATAACTACTATACGCAGAATATTAAATTTGTTTCACTTTCCATATTATCTTCCGTTTCTTTTGGTGTGTAGGAACGAAACATAAATTTCATTGAATCAATGAATTCCCATTTACTTTTGTATAAGTCGTCTGAACTTTGTCCACTTTTTCTTTTCTTCTATTTATTTGGTACTTGATTATATTGCGTACGCAAATTCTGGATATTTTCCCCGTATTTCTCGCTCTGTAGTGTCGAATTCTGACGCAATAATTTCCAATGCGTCTTGTTGTTATAACCGATTTTTAAAGCCCATGTGTTGTGTGTCCCACAACACGAGAAAACACTCCACTCGCTGAATAAGTCATTGCTTTTCTTTTTTTTTTCACTCGTCCACACGAACTTCAGGACTGACATTTCGTACTGTATACACTTCTGGAAGTTTCGAAAAACTTCCCGCAACTGTCAATTTCACCAAGTAATTGCAGCAAGCTACGGAGAACCGTTGAACCGTTTACACTAGCTTGCGGAAGCTACTTCTCCAAGTTGCTGAAGTCGACTTGCTGCGGGTGTTTCCACATGCAAAGAACTTGCAGAAGTAGCTTCTGCAAGCGACTTGCGAAAGTTTACTTGCTAGTGGACACACGCCTTAAGAACCAATATAAGACGAGCACAACAAGCATTTCGCTACATTACCTGCCCCCCTGCCGGCCGGTGTGGCCGTGCGGTTAAAGGCGCTTCAGTCTGTAACCGCGTGACCGCTACGGTCGCAGGTTCGAATCCTGCCTCGGGCGTGGATGTGTGTGATGTCCTTAGGTTAGTTAGGTTTAATTAGATCTAAGTTCTAGGCGACTGACGACCTCAGAAGTCAAGTTCCATAGTGCTCAGAGCCATTTGAACCATTTGAACCTGCCCCCTAGCACAGCTAAAACTTGGCACCATGGTTGTAGATATTTGGCAGTGAGAGTGATTTACTTCCGCTTATGCTCCTGATCTGTTTCAATGCATTGACTTCCCAATTCGATGACTTGAGCTACCTAATCCTCATGTAAGATGAGACACTGGACAGAAAATTTGATTCTTTTACTTCAAGAATGCCGTACCTCGCTAATCTTATTTTTAACTTCAGGGTATGAGGCTCAGCGATCAATATCGCGATGAGAGAGACCAGCTGCCAGCAGCGTCTAGTTAACTCAGTGGATCCACACATTTCTTGTGATCCAAGAGAAGAGTGAGTTCTTAGTTCTGAATGTTTTTATTTTCAGTTCTATTTAACGAAGCTGCAAATAGTTAGAAGAAATTCTTGAACACAGTCTTTTTATTTCATTTATCGGCGTTCGAGACGTGCCCATACAGCTATTTCGATAGTGGAAAGTCAGTTATCACAATGCGAACGTGAGGACAACGTAACACCCAGTCCTCGAGTGGAGAAAATCCCTGACACCGGCAAGAATCGAATCCAGGCCCCTTCGATTAGGAATCCACCATGTTGACTGTGCTGCTATCGAGGCAGATAACAAAACCTTACAAAATCTTTACGTATTAAGTCTTCTCACAAGCTCGACTCATTAAGCTGTGTTAATGGTCATAGATGACTGATTTGCGATTACCAAGCTTTTTCGCTATGCAAATGTCCCTGTAGAACTTCGACTCGACCGTCAACGACACGAATTTGAGTTTTGCTCGTCACGTAGGATCCATATGTCACGGGAATAGTTACGAAGTGAATACAGCTCCTCTGTGATAAATCTGTGTAGTAGCTACTAGACGTTTGCTCACAACAGTGTTAGCAACTTCCTTCCACTCTGGATAGCTTCAAAATTGGCAGTTTTTTTGGTCTGAATCTAACTGAATGCCTTAAATATCGCTTTCGATCAGCTTAATTTCTCTATGACTCAAACGTGGACGTCGATATGTGCAGAGTGCCTACGTTGCTATAAAGCATTTACGATAATAAATAAAAAAAGACAATAAAGCTCATTACACAACAGTTACTATGGTTTGATGAGAACGTACAAATTAGTGGCGAAAAAAATTGCACCAGGGAAATGCGAATGGATATTCCCAGCAACGAAGTCGCAGGGCATTCAATGTGAATCCTAAAATGCAAGTAATTGATCTGGAAGAAGAAAGTAATACCTTCAGATCAAGAGCGTTTTTGCCTTATGTGTGTGCTCTTTCCTCAAAGATAAGCCGTATTCTCGCGTGTTAAGGTCATCTTCCGGCCACCTACGGATATTGCAGCCTTACTCAGTACTGTGAAGGATGATTTATTGTTTCATGTGTATCAGATTACTTGTGGAAATTGTGATATGTCTACATAGCCGAGACAACAGGCACCGTTCATGAGAGGTGTATGGAACACCGAAGGTATACACCATTTTTCGACATCCAGACAAGTCATCTGTGTCAGAACAGGTCATTCGATGAACTACAATGACGTGAAGTTTGTAACATGCACCTCTTCCTTTTGGGACTCTATTTTCAAGGAAGCGATAGAAATTCGAATACTAATAACTTAATAAATAGACATAGTGGTTTTAACTCGGATAAGACATAGAATCCAGCTCTTGATATACTCGTAATTAAACTGCAGAGAAGTCGTCAAGGTGTTACCACTGCTGAACATACATCGATAAGCGAATCGAACGTCTGAACGCTTACGCAACAAGTGGTGCATATGTAAGTGTACCTCTTTGCCACTGTCCAGCATCTGTTCTCCGCATGCGCAGTACTACTGTGGTAGAGTACATATATCCGAGCGTGACACCTTGTCGTAATACATGCGACTCTGTCTCACGATAGCCAAACTGTACACGGTGGAAATATCAGTGGAAGAAATGGTATTTGCGCGGCTGCATGCCCGAAATTTAGTGGATTGCGTAGAGAATCATTTTTAAGAGGAAAAGAAACGAGAAATAAAGTATTAATAATAACATTGAACAACATAATGAGGTATTCTGACAATATCACAAATTATAAAATTGCGAATAAGGACAACCATCAGCTGTAGAATGAAACGACGACAATGAAAATTTGTGCCGGGCTAGAACTCGAACCCAGATTTCCCGCTTATCGCGAGCGGTCAGCTTACTATTTGGCTATCTGTGCACGACTCACAGCCCAACCCAAACTTCTATATGTCGTCAACCCTGCGTCTAGGACCTGTACTCGTACATGCATTATGTATATTTTATAGTTACAGTATTGCAGTGCCGGCCGGGGTGGCCGAGCTGTTCTAGGCGCTACAGTCTGGAAAGGCGCGACCGCTACGGTTGCAGGTTCGAATCCTGCCTCGGGCATGGATGTGTGTGATGTCCTTAGGCTAGTTAGGTTTAAGTAGTTCTAAGTTCCAGGGGACTGATGACCTCAGAAGTTAAGTCCCATAGTGCTCAGAGCCATTTGATGATGATGATGATGTTTGGTTTGTGGGGCGCTCAACTGCGTGGTTATCAGCGCCCGTACAATTACCCAATCTTTGCTCAGTCCAATTTCGCCACTTTCCTGGATGATGATGAAATGTTGAGGACAACACAAACACCCAGTCATCTCGAGGCAGGTAAAAATCCCTGACCCCGCCGAGGGAATCGAACCCGGGACCCCGTGCTCGGGAAGCGAGAACGCTACCGCGAGACCACCAGCGGCGGACGCGAGCCATTTGAAACTATTACAGTGCCTGTATTATTCTGATTGCGGTGCAATGTTCCTGGATGTCCAGAGGAACTTTGCATCGTAATCCGAATAACACAGGCCGTTTATTATCGTAATTATAAAATTAGTTTTGAGCCACACTCGTGTCTTGCATATTAGTGCAAGACAGGCCTGGTCAGACTGCGCTCCGAGAGGGCGAGCGCGACAGCCGCGGCCCTGCCTAGTGCACTGTGCGCAGCGGCGAGTGGGGCCGAGGGTCGACCACGAAAAGGAAGGCTGCAGCCAGCCTCCGCTAGAGCGCAGCAATCGCCCTGTCAGGCGCCAAACAGTACTGTTTGTGTTAAATTAGACTCACATTCTGCGTTACCGAGTGAGGTGGTGCAGCGGGTAGCACGCTGGACTCACATTCGGGAGGACAACGCTTCAAATCCCCGTTTTAGGTTTTCTGTAATTTCTCTAAATTGCTTCAGGTAAATGCCGGGATGGTTCCTTTGAAAGGGCATGGCCGATTTCCTTCCTCATCCTTCCCTAATCCGATAGCATCAGTGGCCTTACTGTTTGGTCCTCTCTCCCAGATCAACCAGCTAACCAACCATTCTGCATTACGGACACACTGGCTTCTACACACTTGTACAAAAAGGATAAAGTGGAGAAGCCACATCGCTCAGTGTCGAATGGGAACTGCCTCACTTCTCATATCGTTTAAACGCCACACAAAGATCTTGATATGCCATTGCTCTGTTATGAACTGGAAAAACACTCATTGGAAATTCATTGCATCAGCTATGGAGATGATGACTTTGCTTGCTGACAAACGACAATACCTGCTGGCTGAACTGAAGGCAGCTATTAGGGAAGAAACTGAGTTAGCGGTAAGTAGAGCGGTAACAAAATCAATTATGGTCTATATCACTTATTATTAGAGCTCATTAGTGTCTTAATGCAAGGGCGGAATGATATGGTAACAGGTACGGCAGGCAAGATTGAAACAATCAAACATTTCCTGCGGGAAAATCAGCTTCAAGTTCATTAACGGAACATTTTCTATAACTCAAGGGAGTCATTTGTGTACCAGACATGACTGCATACGATCCAGTAATTGAAAAATTTTATCCTGACTACTCAGATTCCAGGGCAGTGCGCGACTGAAGATGGATTTCGATTTATTTGTCAGACAATTCTTGATTTTGGCTGCTAATATACCTCATTTCCTCAGGTTTGAACTGAGAGATGTATGGAGTAGCACCGAGCACAACGACCTGTTTGTCCACTCCAGAAATTTACTACATTTTTATAAAATGTTACCCGAAGAGCAGTATCCTTGAGTAAACCGACAAGCCACTGAAACTATTTAAAAGTTTCAATACATGAGCAAAAGTTTTTTCTTCTGTTGTGAAACTGACAGTTCCAGTAATGTTCAGGTTTATCGGATTTTAAACTGCGTAACTCAATGTGTTTGACTGTGTTATGAACCATGTTTCCAGATATGTTACATAAATCGAATCTGTGTGAATATATAAACATGACAACTTAATGCTAAATTTTTGTACGTAAAGCTTTTTGTGTTTCTGCTCATTGTATTAGCACTATTTAATGTACTTATTTAATTAAGTAAGAAAAGTTATATTTTGCAGGAAAATGAAAAGTTGAAAATGTAGCACTCGATAAATCCCTACTTATAAAAGTATGGTGCAATATTAGCTTCTTAGAAGTAGTTGTACCGCACAGCAATCTCGTCCTCCTAAGTTTCCCGCACGTGCAGCCTTTGGCATACGGGTGCCTCACGCACACATATGCTCAGTGGAGGGGGGAGCAGGAGCGCTAAGCATCACTCGACCACAGTAAAGCTTCTTATACTCTCCAAAACGATGAGCGGTAGCTGACGCTTTCCACACAAGGCGTGGAAGCGCAGCACCGCAGCGAACAGCCGCTGCCGGCTCCCAGCAGGTGCGTCCTGGAGACCTCTGACGCATGCTCCATTAAAAGGCAGATAGACTGCCAAGAAATCTTTTGTAGAAATGTTATTGGATGGAACTGTTATTGCCGGTGTGTCAGAAAGTGAAATACATTGTAGCAGAGCTACCATTACACGCGAGATATCAGCATTCAGACGAAAGTCGCTAGAAAAATTTAGGCAACGAGCAGTTTCATCAGTGATACGTTGCAGTCCGAGGACGTATAAGTAGACATAGAGTGACAAATCGAACAGAAGGCAAGGCACCCTCCAGAAACTGCCGCAGCGATCGGGGTGGACTTGGACTCTGCGCCGGTCGGATGCTGGCCAGATTTTACGGCTGTATGTCAGGCTGTCACGTCATTACGACAAGACGACAAACGGTTCATCTGTGTGGATGGGATTGGGACCATCCTGTACTCACACTACACAATTGAGAACGATTGAGTTCTAGATTATTACACTACTGGCCATTAAAATTGCTACACCAAGAAGAAATGCACATGATAAACGGGTATTCATTGGACAAATATATTATACTAGAACCGACATTTCATTACATTTTCATGCAGTTTGTGTGCATAGATCCTGAGAAATCAGTACCCAGAACAACCACCTCTGGCCGTAATAATGGGCTTGATACGCCTGGGCATTGAGTCAAACAGAGCTTGGATGCCCATGCAGCTTCAACACGATACCACAGTTCATCAAGAGTAGTGACTGGAGTATTGTGACGAGCCAGTTGCTCGGCCACCATTTACCAGATGTTTTCAATTGGTGAGAGATCTGGAGAATGTGCTGGCCAGGGCAGCAGACGAACATTTTCTGTATCCAGAAACGCCCGTACAGCACCTGCAACTTGCGGTCGTGCATTATCCTGCTGAAATGTAGGGTTTCGCAGGGATCGAATGAAGGGTAGAGCCACGGGTTGTAACACATCTGATATGTAACGTCCACTGTTCAAAGAGCCGTCAATGCGAACAAGAGGTGACCGAGACGTGTAACCAATGGCACTCCATACCATCACGCCGGGTGATACGCCAGTATGGAGATGACGAATACACGTTTCCAATGTGCGCTCACCGCGATGTCGCCAAACACGGATGCGACCATCATGATGCTGTAAACAGAACCTGGATTCAGCCGAAAAATGACGTTTTGCCATTCTTGCACCCAGGTTCGTCGTTGAGTACACCATCGAAGGCGCTCCTGTCTGTGATGCAGCGTCAAGGGTAACCGCAGCCATGGTCTCCGAGCTGATAGTCCATGCTGCTGCAAACGTCGTCGAACTGCTCGTGCAGATGGTTGTTGTCTTGCAGACGTCCCCATCTGTTGACTCAGGGATCGAAACGTGGCTGCACGATCTGTTACAGCCATGAGGATAAGATGCCTGTCATCTCGACTGTTAGTGATAGGAGGCCGCTGGGATCCAGTACGGCGTTCCGTATTACCCTCCTGAACCCACCGATTCCATATTCTGCTAACAGTCATTGGATCTCGACCAACGCGAGCAGCAGTGTCGCTATACGATAAACCGCAATCGCGATAGGCTACAATCCGACCTTTATCAAAGTCGGAAACGTGATGGTACGCATTTCTCCTCCTTATACGAGGCATCACAACAACGTTTCACCAGGCAACGCCGGTCAACTGCTGTTTGTGTATGAGAAATCAGTTGGAAACTTTCCTCATGTCAGCACGTTGTAGGTGTCGCCACCGGCGCTAACATTATGTGAATGCTGTGAAAAGCTAATCATTTGCATATTACAGCATCTTCTTCCTGTCGGCTAAATTTCACATCTGTAGCACGTCATCTTCATGGTATAGCAATTTTAATGGCCAGTAGTGTATTTATTTGTGAGCAGCGCGTGTTTGTGCAAGTGGAAGAGGAGGAGGAGGAGGTTAGTGTTTAACGTCCCATCGACAACGAGGTCATTAGAGACGGAGCACAAGCTCTGATTAGGGGATGATGGAGAAAGAAAGTGCCATGCCCTTCCGAAGGAATAATCCTGGCATTAGTCTCAAGCAATCAGGATGACTGTACACGTGTTTGAACCATTGTCCTTCCAAATGTAAGTGCAGTGTGCTAACTGCTGCACTACATGCGAGTGTAGATGGAAAAGTTGATTGAACCGTTTTTTATGTGTGTATGAGTATGAACGTCTGCATGAAAATTGCATGTATTGTGTGTGCTACATACATAACTGCACACTATGTGTGCATATATATTTTTGTGTGTGTGTGTGTGTGTGTGTGTGTATGTGTGTGTGTGTGTGTGTGTGTGTGTGTGTGTATGTATGTGTGTGTGTGTGTCAGATTGGTTTTTCTTTACCTGCTGCTGCTGCTCTCCATTTTCCACATATTCTCTACTGAAATGATCAAATAAGTCAGAAAGTAATGATTAAAAAAACCTTTATATTGTTTAAAAGAGAGAGTATGACACCTGCATATGGAAGGAAAAAAAAAAGAATCGCCAACTACTTATTCAATGGGAAATGTAGTATTTAAGTTCTTCTCTCTACTAGTGTTTAGTGTAAAAATAGTACTCTTTTTAGTGTAAATAAATAGTACCAGCGTATCTGATAGTATTAGTTTCAGAGAAAAATATTTGTGTGTATAAGTCATCAGAAAAAAATTGTTTACGTACATCAACTTTGCAAATAATTTGAAACAAATCATTAAATAGGATTGCAAAAAATCGTTAATAAACAGCAAAGATACTGTTAACACATTTATAGCAAAAATCATTCTTAATAGTGAACCATAAATCAATTTGCAATGTCATTGGTATTATTTACAAGAGAACCTGAGCCTTTCACTGAAGAGTACAATCGAACAATAGACAGAACATATAATTGTCAATATTTCAGAAGTTTATTTGTTTCTAACGAATCTGTTCCACTCACTACGGCGTGCAAGCGTCGAATGATGATGTCCACACAATTGCTCTAGGAATAAAAGTGGGGGGTGGGGAGCTTGAACTTAATCCATCCAGAATGGAGGCGGGGGACCTTAATTTTCTCTCCAGTTTTATGTCATGCAATTGCCCAACATGCATGGTATGGGCATCAGGTTATGTCCTGACCTCAACTGCACCACATGCAAAGGTCAACAGGCACGTGATTGGTAACGGGTTATGTCATAATCTTGAGTGGATGATATAGGTTGTCTAACATGCATGGGCAGCATAGGGTGACACTGAATACACCTCACCCAATTTTCTCAGATGTAAACTGACACCCGAAGTGACCTTGAGATAAGACAGTTATCCATAGCATAACTGTCCTCATAACTACTGGCATCGTTCAAATGGGGGAGATTTTTGGCAAAGGCTTACTTTTCTAAGATTAGCGATCCAGCAACCACAGTTCTAAGAGAGTAAAGTCAGCTGAAGTAGATGATCATGCAATGCTTGAATTAGTCCTGTGAGGGAAGGGAGAGAAATACTGTATTATTGAAGAGTTTACTTTTATTGAACAAAAGTGGTTAAAGTGGTTACATTATCAAAATTAACCACTTCCTCTACAGCTGTGAAGTTCATTATACACGTAAAGTACCGACTGTTGCTTCCAATCAACAAGTGAAAATCACTCTCAAGTCATGTATTATATGAGAAATCAGCAGCCAGATACTAATTAATGTGAATCATATGGGTCATACATAACAGGTTTACCTGATATATATAAAGATAGCATCCCAGTTTGCAGTTCCTTATTACTTAATAGAGAGAGAGAGAGAGAGAGAGAGAGAGATTTAGACCACACGATGAAACAGGAAACAAAATTTAATGTAAGTTTGGTATAAGAAATTCCATAGAACTTGTGGATAAAATTAAAAATATACAATGTACAGTATCTTCTGACGCACTAGCTTATTAATAAAAATACGAACATATTTACAATATGTAAACACACTGTAAACAAACAAACATATTTACAATATACATTACACAAACAAATATACAACAAAGATACACAAGCCTCACCCAGTTATAAACTACATAATATCTTTTGACACACTAGCTTATTTACAAATGTTCTTAGTGATGACTGTGTACAATCATTGTCAGATCTTTTGTACAGATATGAAGTAAATCAGTGTGTTATAATCCTTGCTACTAAAATATGTGAAAAAAATGTCAGTTTCTGAATATATATTATACACAAGCTGACAGCCAAGCTATAGTTTTCCCCTGTTAACAGTCATTATTTTCCAAGCAACACTTACTGTCACAAGGAACAATTTTCCATCACATCAGGTTTTTGATAGTACTTTGATGTTGACAAATTGTACTCTGTGTTTCAAATTCACAAATCTGTTTTTGTTGTGTTGTTGACAGCTTCTTGTTATGTCTAAATGTTTCTTCCACTTCCTCATTGGTGTTTCTAGAGGGTAGTTACTCATCTTGTTCCTAGCAGTTTGATGTCTCTGCATATGATGTAGAATGTGAAGTGTTATGAACTGTTAACAAAAGCAGATAAATGATGCTACTGCAAATACTTGAGATGAATAAACATATGACACAGAAAGCTTTCTTAAAATTAAATAGCGAACACAATTTCCTTTTTCGCTCTATTAAATTAGATTTTATTTACAAAAATACTAGATTACAACTGTAAATTTAAGAGTATTTTTCATTTACTGTTAAATGTAACAATATCCACATAACAAACTTCATTTTTAATACTTGCAATGTCGTAATCTTTGTATCTTCTGTGTGAGAAGTATCCGTGTAAGCCGTTTTCAACGTTCAATTGTCACTTTACGATGGCCTAGGAAGCTGAAAGCCGGTTCCTGACCAAACAAATATAGTTTGGCAAGACATTAGGGAAGATGTCTGCAGGTTACAGTCACCGTTGTCACTGAAGGTAAAACTTTTTAGGTTGTTAGGCAGCATTGTGCTCCTATTTAGTTAATTCACACAATTGACTTTTCGACCCCACTTCTAGGATCTTCTTCAGGGTCTTCTGCTGTTCTCACACTGTCAAAGAACAGCACAGAGTCCCTTATAAAAGGGAGTTTTCTCGCACTTATCCTGAATAACTGGAATTACTGAGAGAATATCTCTTCGCTACAAGTGGTGGGCCAACGTCCTTAGTTATGGACCAAAATTTGCGCTGACACCACAGTGCGATTCCTTACACATTAATGGTACAAAAATGTCTGTATCTAAATATCGTGCCACGCATGTTTTTAGTGGAGAGTGCACATCAAGGAAAGGCAATTTGAAAATTCTGTAATCACATGTGCGGCAAGTATTTTCATTCAATATGCTGCAACTGTGCAGCACAATTTGTGCAGTGGACAGTGTTCTGCGTTAGAATACTCGAGTTCGGGAGATCACGTTCGGGTATAGCTGCAATTTTTATGTACTTTTTATTTTCTAATTTTAGACTGTATGACATGTTACCTGATATCTTAATCGCTATACAGCAATTACAGAAAATCTAATAAAAACACATCAATTATTTTATATTAACACAGAATTTAGAGCACAGTCGTTTTTATCATTTCACTTTTAAATGCGCATTTAGCATTTAAACTTTTACTCTATTCACTTCAACACACTACACCCAGTCATGTTTACCGGTGCATTGACATGTTGTCACTGATAGTGTATTTAAAATATTATAGCCATCTCCTCTTACTGAATGAAGTACTCAGGTTTAGAATATCCATATTTATAAGTTTTGCAGTTACTTCTGTCCTGTGACAAGTAATTTGTTTTTAGCTGATTATCACTATTTGTGAATATTTACGACATATCTACCAACGATTATTATGTTCAGCATTGGAAATCTGTACTTGTAGGATGTGTATCATTTAAGAAACAGACCTATACTACAACATTATTGGGAAGAACAGAAGTAAGAAATAAAAAAAGAAAAAGATACATTTAGACCCCGAATCGAACTTTGAAACTCGAGTATTCCAAATTTTCTCGCTACACCAACTGGACAAGACCACTACAGACGATTGAATGAGGATTTGTATTGTAACTGTGATTATATGTTTACTGAATATCCTTTCTTAGAAATCAATTACCTTTCCAAAATATGAACGGGCCAAACGTTTTGTAGATATATTTTAGTACTGTTAGTATGGAACAAGTTGCATTGTAGTGTCTGACTGAACGATCAGGCAGAGCAAGAGAGAGGTATGTCTGTCTAAGTGTTGCTGTCATGCCGCTGACTTACTTTTCTGGTGATTGTTTGCATTCCTCCCGCTACATAGGTGGGTATTTCTTCCTATGCAAACAGCCCTCAGGAGGTTCAATGGTTCTGACAGATCACCGTGTCATCCTCCGACGACTGGCGTCATCAGATGCGATGGAGCAGGGTGGGGTCAGCACACCGCTCTCTGGGCTGTTAGTTTTCGTGACCTGCAGCCATTACTGCTCTGTGAAGCACCTCTTTAATTGGCATCACTAAGCTGAGTCGGACTTGGTAGATAACAGCCCAGATGGTGATCTGTCCAGTGCCAACCACTCCAGACAGGCGATCTGATGGGAACCAGAGTATCCACAACAGAAAAGCCTATACCTGATTTCTATATGGTAGTTATATTAATTCTTGGAAATCTCCTGCACTTCTAAGACATCTATAAATATTGCTTCCCTCGGCTAGCACACTTACGTTGTTGAAATTGAACACATTCCTGACATTCCGCTACTATAAATTTCACACGTTCTTTTAACCGCATGCGACGTTCGTGCTCTGCAATACGTTTTTTACTGTCCTGGCAGTTTTGCCTCTAAACACTTTTCCCACAGCCACATCTTCCTTCATAGACTCTCACAGGGTGAAGGTATTAAGATGCATTCGTTTTGCGATCTGATGAACTGAAACGTTAGAAAATGGAAAATCAGTGACCAGACGACGGAATTGACAGATCTGTTATCAACAATCTAACGCGCAGAATAGCTGTCTCGCCTGGAATATGACTATATGGTCTACCGAAGATTCACAGCCGGCCGAAGTGGCCGAGCGGTTCTAGGCGCTACAGTCTGGAACCGCGCGACCGCTACGGTCGCAGGTTCGAATCCTGTCTCGAGCATGGATGTGTGTGATGTCCTTACGTTAGTTAGGTTTAAGTAGTTCTAAGTTCTAGGGGACTCATGACCACAGCAGTTAAGTCCCATAGTGCTCAGAGCCATTTGAACCATTTTAAAGATTCACAAAGAAGGGTGCCCGCTGAGACCTACAATGGGTGGAGCTAACTCTCCAACTTGCTTTTTAGCAATTAAATTATTGGAAAAAGAGAGAAATAGAGTTAGAAAAAGAAATACTCTTGTGAAAGATTCGGAACACTTTTTAGAAATTTACGCACGGCGAAGAAATTTACGCACGGCGAAGATATCCGCAAGTGATACTTTGTCAGCTTCAACGTGAAATCTTCATGTACTAACAGCTCGATAGCAGATTTTATGGAGATCACAGGGAAAAGAGTTTCTCCATATGTTTCACCTGATCGAATTACTTACTTGCTTCCAACTGCGGGATGGCAACAAGGCAGCAGCTTAAATGATTCAACAGTATTTTTAAAAAGCGTCAACGTTGCATAGAAATTTATCTTTGTTAACTGACAACTAGTTACGGACCTACTCAGTTCATTTTCAAATAATCCATTACGTGTACACGCTGCTCATGCAGCGTGTGTGTGTTGATGAGTGCCGGCCGCGGTGGCCGTGCGGTACTGGCGCTGCAGTCCCGAACCGCGGGACTGCTATGGTCGCAGGTTCGAATCCTGCCTCGGGCATGGGTGTGTGTGATGTCGTTAGGTTAGTTCGGTTTAAGTAGTTCTAAGTTCTAGGGGACTTATGACCTAAGATGTTGAGTCCCATAGTGCTCAGAGCCATTTTTTTTTTGTTGATGAGTGCAATACATCATTTACAAGACTACCTTGCTGTGCTGCGTGCAGCGAAAAAATTCAGGGTCGTTTTGTAAATAATATGTTGCACTCAGGCAAACACGCAAGCTACGTGGCCAGCGTTCGCACGTGATGGATGTTGTTGTATGATTTACGTGGATTTGAAGATGGTCTGAAACTTCTTTGCAACTTTTATATCTTTTTACAATATTTTTGATCGAATTATGTTTATGATGGAGCTACCTTAAATACACACTCTGACAGTGTTGCTATGGGTTTATCTTTTTCGCAGCTGACACCTTTAAGGAACATTTTGAACAACAGGCATTAAGCAATGCGCCACTAAAACATTTTTGGGAGCCCCACTATGTGGATGACACAGTAAACTGAGGCATTACAGATTCGTAATTTCTTAAATGAGATTCGTCCCAAAATCAACTTCACCTTGGGGATAGAGAATGAGGCTGAAGAAGATTTAACAACTCGCTAGAACACAGAATATATAGAAAGTCTACAAACACAGAAAGGCATTTAGATGCCTCTTCGCACCATCACCCACCCCCGAAGCAAGTGGAGATTGAAACATTGTGTTCACATGTCTTATGTGTCAATGATAATAATAGCTTCGAATCGGAGTTTCATTTCTTAAGGAAGACACATAGATGAGGTTTTCAAACGAAATGTTATTAATAATGTCAACAAAAAGGCGAGGAACTGCGCGAAACAGACGCACTTTATTACCTCCACACTGCGGGAGTCTATGACGTGATGCATGGCTGTGGAAAAGTGTATACAGGATGGTCAAATACAATCTGAAGAGCTTGTAAGGGTGATGCGAGGTAGTCTGTGCTGGGAAATAATTGTTCAGACAAAAATCGATACATTGCGCCTTTTCCCAGTTAATTAACATTTCATTAGCCAATCAGGTCGTTGCACTTACAAATTCAAGCGGCCTGCCACAGACGGTGTCACGAAATTTTTTCTTCGTTTGGTTTCCTAAAACCGAACAAGTGAGTGATACAAAACTGGACATCAGTCGGTAGTAAGGATCGAACCCGAGCCAAAGTCTGAAAAGTCTCGCGCTATCAACTACACTATGAGAACCGACACTAATCGTATCTGTCGAGCCTCTTGAATTTGCGAGCACAATCGCCTGTTTGCCGAACTTCTGTGGTAAATAACTCGGAAACGGCGCAGCGTGTCTAATGTTTTTCTGGACAGTTATTTCTCAGCGCAACCTACCCTTTAACACCCTTACAAGCTTTTCAGGCCCAGTATAAGCGAAACCGGCAGGGCAGTAAGAGTACGTATTAAAGAACATGAACGTCACATCGGCTGAAACAAAGTGTGAAATTTTCGGACAGCAGATCATAAGGAGAACTGTGGCCAACGTAATGATCTCTACAAATATAAGTGGTAGCCAAGAAATGTATGATCGCCGAAATATTGTGCCCGTTGGACATTGTAGACCGGCAGTACACCTGTGGATATTTTGATTATCAAATACGCCGGGAGAAACTCAAGAATCAGATGTAGGTGTTTCAGTATCGGGTTGGCAAGTAAGTCTGGGCATCACGTTTCTTGACTCCTTGCGGTGTTATGGGGATTATGATGTCGTCTTCAGCTTGTCCACCTAGTAATATTGGTAGTCGCTCAGCGAATACTTCGACGTGTGGCGAGACCTTTGGGACAGTGATTCTGCAGTGTCCTTTTAGTCAACAGCCGCGTTCCCGTCTCATATTCAAGCGACAGGTAGGCAAGTATATCTGTCCCGAACGAGTTCTGCCTTCTTCCACAGCAGCTGTAATTTCCCTCCTCATCCTAATCAGCAATCGCTTGGCGTCCGGAATGCAGGTGAGTTCCCATTATCTGAAGGCATTATTCTTTTCTTTGATGGTTTCCAGTAGGTGTGCCGGGAGACTTTCCCATGCCTTCTGTTTTCTTAGTTTATGTGTGTTGGAGTGCCTCTTGAGCTGCTTGGAGCATTTCTTGGGTTTACTGTTGAAAGACTGCATCTGCTTCGGCTTCTTCAGGGTCAGGAGCGTGTTACATCTCTTCCACAGTAATATGAACGACGGTTGCTATGTGAAGTGGAGTGTCGTATACCGTATCCTACGTGCTTCACTTTTCGGTTCGAGTGGTTAGGATTTGCTCAAGTTCGGAGTTTTGCGTCAAAGATCTGTCCTCCATAAATGTTGCTCTCATTGGACGAAACTCCATAGGCTTGGTGTCTGCATTGAGAAGAGCAGGGTTTGCGCCCTATGTCTTCTTTCAGCAGTTGCTTGGGATTTGTATCATTTGAGGCATACGCTGCGTAACTGACTCCTGCTTTTCATAGCGCTAATTTCGTGGATGATTTCCCTATCTAAGCGACTCTCAGCCGTTCCAACTAACAGAATGATCTCCATCACAGTTAGAATACTTCGGCTTTTCCTTGGATTTAAATTTGCTAGTAGTAACACCTGCTGTCCACATCCTCTTGATGTCGGAAATTTTGCTACTCTCAACAGTTTCGGGGGCAATGACGAAGTACAGGGGCGTAATTTATACACATACATTTCCATAGAGGAACCAGTGGAAGTTATTAAACATCTCATAAAACAGAAGACTTTCAGTGGCTGAAATAGCGGAATTCATTGATTTTCTTGAACTGACTCTTAATTACAACTATTTCACTTTCTACAATAAAGTATGTAAACAACTGAATGGCCTAGCAATGGACTCCAACATATCAGGGTCCATAGCTGATATATTTATTAACCACCATGAGCAAAAATTATTCAATAATAACAGCCAATGTATATAAGACATTAAGGTTTACAAAAAATATACTGATGACACATTAATAATTACCGAGGGGGCAAGCAAGCAAAATCCTGTGGCAATAATTCAGGCATTCAACAGCATGCCCAAGAGCATTCAGTTTATTTGTAAATATGGAAGTCAGAACTCAATAAACATTTTTGACCTCACCATTACTAGAAAAAAAAGAAACAAACACATGCTTAGTATTTACAGATATAAATACCCATGCTTCTTCATGCCACCCACACACACACAAAATAGCAGCCTATAGATCCATGTTGCACGGAGCACACAAACTGCCATTATGCAAGGAAACGCTCCAAAATGAAACTGATTTCATCAAACAGATATCAGCCGCTAATGGTTTTCAACCTACACTCATAGAGAAAAATCTAAGTAAGTTAAGAAAGGAATAGACAGAAACATAAATAAGAACAACAAACAGACAGACACCAGGACAGTATGCCCTCCCTACTTTAGCACCGCTTCACAAAAAATTGCTTATGTATTGAGGCAATGCAATGTAAGAGTTGCTTTCGGCACAAACAATACATTAGGTAACAGACTGCCACACAATACAAAAACCAATGAAGATAAATTCTCCAACTCAGGTGTATACGAGATCAAATGCAATCAATACTCCTTACAATATGTAGACAGACTGGTTGAAGCTTTCGAAATAGATTCCAAGAACACATTAATACATTTAAACAGAACACACCCAATAACTCTGCCATAGCTACACACATTCAGGACACATGACGTACCTTTGATAACATAGAGAACAATCTAATAATACTTCACAAAATGAACAAAGGCCACAACCTTAACCTTTATGAACAGCTGGAAATTTTCATTCACATCAGAAAATATGTAAAGGGCACACTAAATGAAACAGCTGAGACAGTGGCAATGAGCTTCTTTAAGATGAGCCTACATCCACATCTACGTGATTACTCTGCAATTCACAATAAAGTGCCTGGCAGAGGGTTCAATGAACCACCTTCAACCTGTCTCTCTACCGTTCCACTCTCGAACGGCACGTGGGGAAAACGAGCACTTAAATTTTTCTGTGCGAGCCCTGATTTCTCTTATTTTATCGTGATTATCATTTCTCCCTATGTAGGTGGGTGCCAACAAAATGTTTTCGCAATCGGAGGAGAAAACTGGCGATTGCAATTTCATGAGAAGATCCCGTCGCAACGAAAAGCGTCTTTGTTTTAATGATTACCACTCTAATTCATGTATCATGTCTGTGACACTATCTCCCCTATTTCGCGATAATACAAAACGAGCTGTCCTTCTTTGTACTTTTTCGATGATGTAGATCCCACACCGCACAGCAATGCTCCAGAGTAGGGCAGACATGCAGTCTCTTTAATAGACCTGTTGCACCTTCTAAGGTGGCACAACCGATAGATTTGCCTTGCTACCACAGTTAAGTAAGGAAAAGTCTCCAGTAGAAGAATATGTAGTTAAGATGCAACAGAATCTCACTAGGAAACCAACTCTTTAAAAAAAAAGTAGAAAGTAAGAGAAAAGTTCTGTTGCTAGGTAGCAGCCATGGAATAGGTGTGGGCCAGATTTTGCAGGAAAAATTAGGTGACAGGTACCAGGTTACAAACTTTTTCAAGCCAAGTGCATATCTTAGCCAGGTGGTAGAGATATAGGTTCCTTGTGTAAGGGTTTCTCAAAGCAGGATCATGTGATGATAGTGGGTGGAGTGGGAAACAGTATTGATAGGGATCAGGACTACAGTATTGAGTGTGACCGGGTGAAAATAGCCTCTGCAACGACCCATACCAATGTTGGGCTGGTACCTGCTTTCGTGCGGCATGATCAGCCCCAGTTGAAGCACTTTGTCAGGAGAGTAAATATGGAGTTGGATCAGTTGCGTAGGGCGGCCACTCTGTCAGACACTGGATTGGTTCCTGTCGAGGCTATTGATAGGGGGGATTCCACAAGGCATGGCATACACGTCAATAGGAAAGGTAAGGATAAACTGGCAGGGTTGTTAGCGAAATCTATAAGGGGGGACACTAGTACTCATGGATGTACCTCTTTCTTAGACTAATATCAATGTCAATGAGAAGTTTAGTTAGGCAGGTGCTAAAGAGGGCCAAAACTCACAAGATTCTCACAACAGTAAAGTAAATAATAATGTTACAATTTTTCACCAAAATATTCCAGGATTGAAGAATAAAGTAGACAAGCTCCTGGTTTGTTTAGATGACATTGAATCTGATAATATAATAGATATACTATGCCTGTCTGAGCATCACATTGTGTCTATGGAAAAGCTAAATATCAGTGGTTATAAACTAGCTACACATATGAGAGAATAAGGTGAGAGGAGGAGTTGCCATATATGTCAAAAGTTACCACTATGTAAAAAGGTTAGATACAAAAAAGTTTTGTCTAGAGCAACATATTGAATCGTGTGCCTGTCAACTTAAACTGAAGGAGGGCTCTTTTATAACTGTAACAGTATATAGGTCCCCGGAAACTTTCATTTATTCCTGGAAAATTTGTGCTATCTGTCAGATAGGGGAAAGCAAATTATTATTTGTGGTGACTTCAATGTTGATTCACTGAAAGAATAGGAAGAATGACCTGGAAGTCTTGCTTGGTTTTTTTAGTTTGACATCTGTCATTGATTTACCTACTCGGGTAGTAAAGGACAGCAGCACATTGATAAATAACACTTTTATAGACCAAGATAAGTTTAAAAACATAAATTCTGGTCCTGTTTAGAATGGCCTTTCTGATCATGGTGCTCAGCTAGTTACATTATATGGCATAGCTCCATTCAGTAATTCAAGACTACCCTCCAAAGTGGTGCATTCAATTAATGACTAAACAATTAGAAATTTCAGGGAAAATCTTCAGCAGTTTGACTCGGATGAGGTGTACAAGGAACCCAATGATAATTTAAAATATAACTTATTTTGTGATACACTTGTAAGAGAATTTGAAAACTGTTTCCCTAAGAAAGTAGTTAAATCTAATTATAAGAAACCATGCAAAAAACCTTGGCTTACTAAAGGAATAAAAATATCTTGTAACCACAAAAGGGAACTGTATCTAACAACAAGAAAGTGTAATGACCCAGAAACAGCCAAGCATTATAAAAACTACTGTGTTACATTAAGAAAGGTTATTAAAAAGTCCAGAAGCATGTGCATCATGTCTGAGGTTAATACCTCTGATAACAAAATCAAAACAATTTCGAATATTATTACAAGGGAGACAGGGCAACCAAGAGTACAGGATGATGGCATTACCATCAAAGCAAATGGAAACTTGACAAACAATAAGCTGGAAGTCGAAAACATTTTGCATAATCATTTCTTAAATGTTGTAGAGAAAATAGGATCTAAATGTTCATTAGAAGAAGCAAGGAAGTTAATGGAAGAGGTCTTACCCACACAATTTGATACAATTGAAATTCCACTCACCTCTCCTTCTAAAATTAGGAAGATGATAAACTCACTCAAGAATAAAAGCTCACATGGAATTGATGGAATTTCCAGCAGGATAATAAAAGCTTGTTCCCAAGAGATAAGTGGGATTCTTAGCCACATATATAATAGCTCTCTGAAGCAGGGTATTTTCCCAGATAGACTGAAGTATGCCGTTATTAAAAAACTGCATATAAAAGAGGATACGTCTGATGTGAACAACTACCGCCCAATCTCTCTTCTGAGGGCTTATCCGAAATTCTTGAAAAAGTAATGTACTGTACAGTCGCTTCACACCTTTGTAAAAACAGAGTTTTAACAAAATGTCAGTTTGGTTTCCAGAAAGGTTTTTCAACGGAATATTCTGTATATACTTTCACTAATTAAATATTAAATGCTCTGAGTAACCGGAAGTCACCCGTTGGAATTTTTGTGATCTCTCAAAGGCTTTTGATTGTGCAAATAATGGAATACTTCTAGATAAGCTCAAGTACTGTGGTATGAATGGGACAGTGCTCAAATGGTTTAAATCATACGCATTTGGAAGAGTGCAGAAAGTTGAAATAAGCAGTTCACATAATATGCAAAAAACTGGTGATTTCTCAAACTGGGCAACAATCAAGAATGGGGTGCTGCAAGGTTCAGTCTTGGGTCCTTTGCTGTTCTTAATACATACTAATGCCTTGCCATTCTATATTCACGAATATGCAAAGCTGGTACTTTTTGCTGATGATACAAGTATAACTATCACAGCCAACAGACAAGAATTAACTGATAAAATTGTAACTGATGTTTTTCAGAAGCGGTTCTCTGCAAATGGGTTCTCATTAAACTTTGACAAAACACAGTATATGCAGTTCCACACAGTAAATGGAATGACACCATTAATAAATATAGACTTCGATAAGAAATCGGTAGCTAAGGCAGAATATTAAAAATTTCTAGGTGTATGCATTCATGAGAGGTTGAACTGGAAAAACACACTGAAGCTGAAACGTTTGAGTTCAGCTACTTATGCTATTAGGGTCATTGCAAATTTTGGCGACATACATCTCAGTAAATTAGCTTACCACGCCTATTTTCATTCTCTGCTTTCTTATGGCATCATATTCTGGGGTAACTCATCATTGAGTAAAAGAGTGTTCAATGCACAAAAGCGTGTAATCAGAATAATTGCTGGAGCTCATCCAAGATCATCCTGTACACTCTTTTTTAAAGAGCTAGGGATCTTCACTGTAGCCTCACAATATATATATTCACTTATGAAATTTGTTATTAACTGTGGTGTGCCAACTGTAAGACCTTCGGTACACACACCATCAGATTATTTGACTTGTCGCTCTAACGAAGCAGGCGAGTGTCAGCAATATGTCTCGTGGTCTTATCGTGGCGTGTTTATCTTCTGCTGTTAGGTCAGACGATAGAAATGCCACTTGCGCGCTTAGAGTAGCAGATTGACGGTGACCAACTTTAAACAGAACTTGATTAATTTTCACACACATTTATTACAATAATAAAAAGCGTAGATATTACGTAACCTGATTCTGGATGCTGTTTACAGTTGACAATCTGAAGTTCCTTTGGTATTGGTACATTAATCTTATTCTCACATGTCTCTGATACTTGACAAAGTGTCTATTCATTTATCTTAATGGCTATGTACAGGAATATGGTAATCTTATTAGGCGCAGACTGAAACTTGACTATAGACTGGTACAGACAAATGCAGACTAATGCAGACTGATGCAGACTGATGGAGATAAATGTCGACTGACTAATCGGAGGTCTGTACACTCGTTATAATACCTCCTGCTTTCAGGTATCACTGCGCGAGTGTGATCTGCGAGGAGAAAAGGTTCTATGTTAGCAGCAATCTCATTGGCTGTGTTACATATTAATACGCAGATCGGTCCATCTCTAAGACAGCGCCATCTCGTAGTGCGGAGACGGACGAGCGTTGCGCCTGCGCTGTTGTGCTTAGCGGGGCGCGCTCTAGTGGGAAAGTTGTGTACATGCTGACTACGCGGAACTATGTACACAACATTAACAATCCGAACGAATTCAAAAGTAATAGCAGTGTACATGGCTACAACACTAGGAGAAAGGATGATCTTCACTATTCAAGGTTAAATCGAACTTTGTCTCAGAAGGGGGTAAATTATGCTGCCACAAAAATCTTCGGTCACTTACCAAATAGCACCAAAAGTCTGACAGATAGCCATACAGCATTTAAAAGGAAATTAAAAGAATTTCTGAATGGCAACTCCTTCTACTCATTAGATGAATTTTTTGATATATTAAGTGGATAATCCACCCCCTCCCCCTGACAACAAATAAATAAATAAAGTGTCATGTAATATTTTGTGTAATGTAATATCTTGTATAGACACCTTTTATTAACCTGACACATTCCACATCATTAAGATGTGTCGTATTCATGATCTATGGAACAAGTACTAATCTAATCTAATCTAATCTAATGTAAGTGTTCTGCTAACGAATCGTAGTCTTTGGTTTCCTCTACTCACAATATTATCTATATGATCGTTCCAATTTAGGTTATTTGTAATTGTAACCTCTAAGTATTTAGTTGAATTTACAGCCTTTAGATTTGTGTGACTTATGATGTAATCGAAATTTAGCTGATTTCTTTTAGTACTCATGTGAATAACTTCACACTTTTCCTTATTCAGGGTCAATTTCCACTTTTCGCACCATACAGATATCTTATCTAAATCATTTTACAAGTCTTTTCGATCATTTGATGACTTTACAAGACGGTAAATGACAGCGTCATCTGCAAACAATCTAAGACGGCTACTCAAATTGTCTCCTATGTCGTTAATATAGATCAGGAACAATAGAGGGCCTATAACACTACCTTGGGGAACCCTGGATATTACTTCTGTTTTACTCGATGACTTTCCATCTATTACTACGAACTGTGACCTTTCTGACAGGAAATCACGAATCCAGTCGCACAGCTGAGGCGATGCTCCATAGGCACGCAGTTTGGTTAGAAGAATAGTCACTTATAAATAAATAAAAAAATCCCAAATCACTATAGAGAAACGGTATGTTCATACTTAATTTGCAAGTTTTAATATATTTTTAGTATATCTAATTTATTTTGTTATTGTCATATATTTTGCAATTTAATACCTTTAACAAGATATCGTAAAGGGAAAAAAAAAATTATAATTGCTACATGTGTCTGTACCCCACAATGTAAACTAGCTATGAATGATCTTTGAGGCAAAGTGCCATATATTTTCATCTCTACAATCTTTGGTGTGTTTACATTAGTGGTTCATGTTTGTTTGTGAAAAATCAAGTAAAAAAATTTCATTTACGACGAACTGCAAGGTTCTGTTCACTGGAACAGTTTGTGAGTAACTCCATCACCATTTCATTTGAATAATCTTAGAGCCATACGACGATAACAAGTGCCTGTTGTACTTTTGTAGCAAAATGAAGCCAAAACAGACAACTAGCTGCACCCAGCTGGTACATATGTTGAGATTAGATTAGATTAATTATTCATTCCATAGACCCATAAAAGAGGGAATCCTCCTGGGTGTGGAACATGTCAGATAAACACATTACAAAAATGTAATTAGAAAAACTTGAGTGTCATTCATGTTAATGACCCTCAGTCAATAAACAGTAAAATTATGTATATGAATTAAATTTAAACTTCTAATATTTACAGATTTAATACTTATATCTGCTTTCATTAAATCCATCATTCAGACATTTGCTAGTCTCTTGGCTATTACAACCAAGTGTTATCAAAGATTAAAGTAAATTATTCATTTCAGTGATCCTCAGTTAAGAACAGTCAGATTACGTACAAGATTTAAAATTAAACTTCCACTATTTACAGACTTAAGACTTACATCTGCTTTCCATACATCCATCATTCACACAGTAGGTAGTTACTTGGCTGTTACAACCAAGTATTGTCAAAAATTAAAGCATAATAAATTTTCACTAAAATGGTCTACTGCATTTGTTGAGAAACTCATGGATGGAATAGAAGGAGTTGGCAAACAGAAATTCTTTTAAATTATGTTTAAATTGTGCCTTGTCTGAAACTAAACTCTTAATGGTTGCTGGTAACGTATTGAAAATATGCGTTGCTGAATACTGGACTCCTTTCTGGGCAAGCGTAAGTGATTTTAAATCTTTATGTATATTGTTCTTATTTCCAGTATTGATACTGTGTACTAAGCAGTTAGTTGGAAAAAGAGATGTATTATTTACAACAAACTTCATTAAGGAATAAATATACTGAGAAGTTGTGGTTAATATGCCTAATTCTTTGAATAGGTTTCGAGATGATGTTCTTGGATTTACACTACTCATTAATCTTATTATACGCTTCTGTACTCTAAAAATTTTTTCTCTGTTTGTGGAGTTACCCCAAAATATGATACCATATGATACAGTGGAGTGAAAATAAGCAAAATATGCCAGTTTTTTTATATTTATATCTCCTATGTCTGACATCATTCGCATTTCAAACACAGACTTGTTTAGGCGCTTTAGCATTTCGTTAGTATGTTGCTCCCAACTGAATTTATTATTGTGGTCCCAAGAATTTTACCCTGGTACATATGTAACAAGATAGCGCTGTTTTCCACCCGAAGAGCACAGTATAAACTCTCGAAACGCGTTGTGGGAGAAAATAAAAAGTGACTGACACAGATAAGTCGTTTAATTTGAACTTTTATTTGAAACCTGAATCACTGCTTCTGATGGAGATCGTTCTTCTATATGTTGCTGTGATGAGAATGCGACTGTAGCATTGCTTCAATGTTTTTTTTGCCTATGGCCGGTGGACGACATCTTTATCTCGACTCTCATATTCACTTGCGGAGTCAGTTTCTGAGGTAGCGTCGAGGGAATTTCCTGTGGGTACCTCTGCACTTCGAACCTGGCAGGGGCGTTCAATAAGTAAAGCAACACATTTTGTTCTTGACCAATTTCGGGTGAAAAAAAGGCGGAATTTGTTGTGGAGATGGTAGTATATTCCCGCTTCAGTTGCTGCAATTTCATTGTTCTGCCACATGGCGGCACTATACATAGCCTCCAAGATGGTGTATGTAAAGGAGATGCTTTCCAAGCAGAGAGCTTCCACTGAATTCCTTTTGGCGCCAAACCAGAGCATCTTGCAGAACGTCTACGGAGACCTGGCAGTAACCAAAGGCACGGTGAGATCTTGGGTAGCGTAAATCTGCCCGATCTTCTGCATGGCCTATCGGCCAACCACAGCTGTGACTCTTGAAATGCTGGAATGTGCGGACACTCATTAGATGTGATCGACGGATTGCAATCAAATACCTCTCTGCTCAACTGATCGTCTCTGTTGTGCTGACACTCATCCATCAGTTGGGGTAATCAAAGGCGTGTGCCCCCTGGGTTCCTTGCCTCCTATCAGAAGACCACCTGGTGGCCCAGTGAAGGATGATGCAGTCCACAGGAACCAGTAGGTAGATGATAGGTATGTTACTGATTCAGCAAGATGTTGGCCTCGACATCGCCCAGTAAAGTGGTACCATATGGGCATACGTGTCCTCCTAGTAAGGTGGCGTACGGCCGTCGGATTTAACGGAGATTATGTTAGAAATAGGGTTTTGCAACAAAGAGAGTGGTGAATAATATGATGTATTGGAATCATCAATAAAACCAGCCTGATTTACAACAAAACATGTGTCGATTTACTTAATAAACGTCCCTGATATTTCGGCACACTTCACAGCCATCTTGGTCTTTTACCGATGGGCTCTTCTTCTCGTTACAGTCTCTTTTCCCAACTGGCGAACGAGCCAACTCCATGTGTCTCTTGCGATTGATAGCGTCCAGGGCCCCTGGTGCTAACGTGAAGATTCTTCTACAGTGAGGGTTGCCGTACCTGATGAAGCAGTAGGTTCAGCCGGAAGCGTGGTAGCTACCGTCTGAGTAGCTACTGTCTGTGGGTGTAGACCAGGTTTGCCCTAACTGATCGACTGGCTGTAGCAACCGACGAACGAGAGCTCAGCGCCTGCTGACCGGCCGGTGCCCGAACGTGCGGGCCGAAGCTCCGTTCGCAAGGCTAGCGCAGTCGCCCGTCCGCTTTGATATACTAACTTGGAATGTTTGCGTGACACGCGAAGAAACCTCTGCGACGTGACACATTCCTCTATCTTGCTCTGCCTGTTTCGCTATCTATCTAATAGCGATGGCTCATCAACAGTAGCCAGAAGAAATAATTGCGTAGCCCTCTGTGCCCAGTGCCATGATGGTTAAAATTCTTGTTCAGGTCTGTTGTAATATGGTCGAAAAGTTGGTTTTACCGTTTTTAATTAAATTATTGTACACTATGATACGGTAAAACACACAGAAGAATTTTAATCATCCTTTTATAAATGAACGCATCACTGTTCTTTGACAGAGTTCATCTAATCTGGATCACTAGAAGATCAGGCAAAAGATCCAAGTAGAGGGGTCAAAACGTCGATTGTGTGAAGAAACTGCAGTGGAACATGACGCGGCCTAGTAACCTAGGAGGTTTCACCTTCATTAGGAAAGTGTTTCCTATTTTACATTATGGCCATGTTCTGCCAAGAACAGACGCAAAACTTAGTCAATATTACAGTGTATTATCACCTTAGGTTCAGTGTGATAAGTAAATTACCAAGTTCTTTATTGAAAAGGAAGATAACAAAACAAGTGGCGTAAAGAAGAATTTTGGTTGTCAGAGTTAGCAAAAATCAGACAAAGAATTAGAAATTTCTGGTAAAATGATGTAAGATATTACATGAGATCGTCGAAGCAAAAACAGATATTTAAATGAGATGTGTACGGAGAGAAAATGCTTTCTAACACTAAATTAATCTCGAACATTTGAATAGAATGATTAAAAAAGTAGCTCAAAAATTTGGTAATCAGACCAAGTAATAAACGCGACGTTATGGAAAAAAGATGGGCGAGGAAAGAGATTCCCACAAAAAAAAAAAAAAAAAAAAAAATTAACAGAATATGAGTTACATTGATACTGTGCGTAATTTATGAACAGCCAGCGGAAAATGGCGAGGAAGATGGAGGGGGGGGGGGGGGGGGGACGTATAGCCGAGAAGTGGAGACGTATTCATATTAGCTACATTAGGTGTAGTACATACAGGAAGGCGTGAAAAGATTGTAGCAAGATGAGAAGATGGAGACATGCCAGGCGAGACTTCGATAACAAAGTACGTCTCTGCGGCTTCTGGGGCAATGTGACGAGCCATTAGAATATCTCAACTCCTTTGTCAGTTCGTGGAATATGTTAATGATCGTTTAATGTAGAGAATAACGATCTTCCCATTTTTTATAATTTTTTTCTGTTGTTATTGCTAGCACGGCGCTGTGTGAAATAGAGAGAGTTTAATAATACCACGATAAGGTTACGGAAACATTATTAGCGGGTTTAGATTGCGCAAGTTATCCACAAGTACCATTGCAACGTAAATATATTTGCTAGTTACGTAACTAGCGCACTGGGTGTTTCACAATTCATGTTACACACTTCTAGTGGTTGCAGAGGGGATTTAGTAGATCGAGTTTTAGATAGGAACCTATGTCCGGAAATGTCATCCAACGACACAATAGAGCTTGAAATTTATAGGAGCCGACGCCTATATATATGGGTGATTCCTTGATGATATTACAAACTTTCTAAGATGATGGAGAAGGATAAATGTATCAATTTGAGGTAAGGGTCCCTGTACCGGAAACGAAAGAGTCGAAAGCCATAAGCGAAAACCGTTCTGATACCTCTGACAGTAGAATACATGTGCTGTCAGGTTTCAGAACGGTTTTCGCTTATGGCTTTCGACTCCCCCCTGGGGGTGGGGTGCGAGGCAACATTAAAATTTCAAATGGGAACCCCGATTTTTTTTTATCGCAGAACACATTATACATAAAAAACTACGTACATTTTGTGTTAAACATTTGTTTTGATTCTTGGTAGTTGGCACTGTAATTCAAGAAAATCCATGTTCTCATTTTTGCGTGGAAAATGGTTACGGATAAATAAAAAATACTTATTTACTTCGTTTGGTTAGTTAGTTAGCTAGTCAGCTGATTTGTTTGATAATTAAAAGTTGTATGGCCTCATGATCACTAAACAAACAAAACTTATCTGAATCTGCGGAAAAAATTAATATTTGGGTCAGCATTTGTAAAACTCTAATTCCTCTCTCTCAAACCCCACCCTGTGGGGAGAGATGGAGAGTTTCAGTTTTAGCGAATCAAAATTTAGAAAGTAAATAAGTATTTTTTATTTATCCGTGACCATTTTCCACGCAAAAATGAGAACATGGATTTTCTTGAACTGCAGCGCCAACTACCAAGAATCAAAACAAATGCTGAAGACAAAATGTATTTAGTTTTTTTGTGTCGAATCTGATTTTGCAATAAAGAATGGGGTTTCCCATTTCAAAGTTTAAAACTGCCTCCCGCTCCACCCCCAGGATAGCACCAGCAGATGTCCCCCTCGAAAATAATCAACTTTGGATTCTACACATTTTTTCGTGTGAAGCTTATTTTTCGAATTATTCTGGTTTGTCAACTTAAAATTTACACCCTGTATATACACACATTTACAGGCGTCGTCGCGTATAACTTTCAAGCTCTATTGCGTCGTTGGATGACATTTCCGGACGTGTGTTCCTATGTAAAACTCGATCTACTAAGTCCCCTCTAGAGCCTCTAGAAGTAACATGAATTGCGAAATAGCCTGTATAACATGGCGACTGTGCTTCGTTTTGAAAATCGCCAGCTGAAATTACTGGTTGTAGCATAACCTCCGGAAAAATAAAACTGGATTGGAGTCACGGAACCAACGGTGCACGATAATTTCAGTCAGCAACGTGAGCAACGGAACTGTCATCATGCTCAAGTAAACGATTACGAAAGTGCTCAGTATCGTCGGTGTCTCAAATGGTGCTTCTCTATTTTCATCTTCATTTTCAACGTTTTCAGACTGTACACTAGTGTTTGCGTGCAGCTCCATTAATCGTATCCGCAAAGCCGCCCAGACTAAATGCGCTTCGTTTATTCGTAGGATGGTGTCGCTTATCGCGGGAAGCAGTGGGCTCCCTTTAACGACTCCCAAAGCCAGGTCGTAGGATCCGATGTCTGCTTCCAGGGGCAAAAGCAACGGCGCGCCCAGCTTGTCGTGGTATTTTACTTTGGCCTCGTACTTCATGAACCCCTTGGTTCCAACCACCGCAGTATCTTTCAAGAAAGCAGCTCGATCTAGACACTCGCTGTAGCTGTCGCAACAGTTGGTCACTGGAGGCAATTGCGTTGTCATTATCCTGTTGTAATAGCTTGCGACTGGCTCGATGGAACTGATCATCAGCCCAGATCGCTTCAGTTCCTCGACGCTCTTAATCTGGCTGGCGAGGCTGGGGTGCGTCAGGTGACTGGTGACGACTGAGGACGCCAGCATTTGGTAGAAGAAGCTGTACAGCACCCACGTGATAAACAACATCCTGAGAGCCCACCTGAGCGGCTGCGGCACGGCCGTGCCGAAGAACGAGGCCAGCAGGTTGATGAAGCACGGAAGTACGGTACGGTAGTCTGATCTCTCGGCTTTATTGGAGAATGAGACTGTTGTAATGGTAAAGAGGACAGCGATCGCAGCCGTCTTCGCTAGCATGAAATGCGGCAGGCTGTCGACGAGTACTCCGATTGGGGACACAGGTGGGGGCCGAGGGACGAACCAAGACAGCGTCTCGCGGCTGTAGGAGGACGTAATCTCGACGGGTAAAATTACTGAGACGATCGCTGGCAAAGTTCCGTACATTATTTCGAAGTCACCCACAAATAATTGGCTTAAAAAGGACGAGTTGTCGCTGTACAGATAATGCATTGCGACGGCCCAGTCCGTCTTGCGTGATGATTTCAACGTGAAATTCATCGCCTCGGCCACGATGCTTACTAGAGTAACGTCACGACCAACGTAGACACGTTCGTCATGTTTATAATTCTGAACATTAGGCGGCAGGACCAAGGCCAGGGTTTTCACGGGACAGCCGTTCAAATTCTTCGGCACCTTTGGCACAAACACAGTCGCGTTCCTGGAGAAATTATTATGTTCGAAGTTCCATTTATCCACCAGTGTAACCGGAATACTGCTGCCGCGGCATCTTCCTGGCTGGGAGTATGGCCACCACGTGTAGATGAATACGTCGTTTACCATGCCAACGGAGGCTCCAGGATCGTCTTGAACTAGCAGTGCCACTACAGTGACATCGATGACGCTGCGTTTGTTCAGCATGCTCAGCAGGAGAGCTACGGATTTCTGGTGCTCCTGTTCGTGCGTGAGAAACACAACCACTGTTCTGCAGCGTGGACTCCACGAAACTGAATAGCGCCGTACTGCTTCGATGGACGCGTCCGTGGTAGCGGCGAGGTCCTCGCCGTCTTGCAGGATGAATACGCAGCCGCATGGAGTGTCCAGAGACACGACTCTCAGACTTGCGACAACGGGCGTCGCCAGCAGCACCGGCAGCGGCGCCCTCTTCAGCAGAGCCGTCTCGGCGCTGATGACGTCAACGTCCGAGGGCTCTGGCGAAGGAGCCAACGTGCGACGTCGTCGTGGCTTGTGATGCCTCGCGGCTGCCGTGTCTGCTGTTACGACCAGCAGGGGGCCTCTGGAGAAGGGCTCCATGGAGAAGAGTGCGTCCACGGTCGTCTCCAGCAAAGGGGGGCTAATGGCCGCTTGAGGTCGCTCCAGCAGTGTCACAGCTACCACCCACAGCTGCAGCATCAGCATCCGGTCACCTGGAAAAGTGTTTAAGGTGTTCCGTTCACTTAAAGTATAACCTACATTCTGAAACGTTTGCTGTTTCAAAATTTATAAAGCAACAAAAACCATAGTTAATCGGGATCTCGCCGAGAATAGAGGTAGGTCCATTAATTAAAACTTCCGGGCTGAATTGCCGTGGTCCATATTTGAAACTGCTTCTCCTTCCTGACGTCTGACAATCTGAGTAGTTCTCTTAGGTTGTTCGCAGATGATGCTGTAATTTACTGTCTAGTAAGGTCATCCGAAGACCAGTATCAGTTGCAAAGCGATTTAGAAAAGATTGCTGTATGGTGTGGCAGGTGGCAGTTGACGCTAAATAACGAAAAGTGTGAGGTGATAAACATGAGTTCCAAAAGAAATTCGGTGGAATTCGATTACTCGATAAATAGTACAATTCTCAAGGCTGTCAATTCAACTAAGTACCTGGGTGTTAAAATTACGAACAACTTCAGTTGGAAAGACCACATAGATAATATTGTGGGGAAGGCGAGCCAAAGGTTGCGTTTCATTGGCAGGACACTTAGAAGATGCAACAAGTCCACTAAAGAGACAGCTTACACTACACTCGTTCGTCCTCTGTTAGAATATTGATACGCTGTATGGGATCCTTACTAGGTGGGATTGACGGAGGACATCGAAAGGTGCAAAAAAGGGCAGCTCGTTTTGTATTATCGCGTAATAGGGGAGATAGTGTGTCAGATATGATACGCGAGTTGGGATGGAACTCATTAAAGGAAAGACGTTTTTCGTCGCGGCGAGATCTATTTACGAAATTTCAGTCACCAACTTTCTCTTCCGAATGCGAAAATATTTTGTTGAGCCCAACCTACATAGGTAGGAATGATCATCAAAATAAAATAAGAGAAATCAGAGCTCGAACAGAAAGGTTTAGGTGTTCGTTTTTCCCGCGCGCTGTTCGGGAGTGGAATGGTAGAGAGATAGTATGATTGTGGTTCGATGAACCCTCTGCCAAACACTTAAATGTGAATTGCAGAGTAATCATGTAGACTCTCCTTAGCTACCCCAGGTGTGTATAAAATTCCGTGTAGCTGTGGCATGGTTTATATTGGAACAACTAAAAGGAGTGTTAATACCCGTCTAAGGGAACACAAAAGGAACTGTAGATTGGGACAAATTGACAAATCAGCTGTAGCGGAACACGTTTTCAATGACGGTGATCACGAAATAAAACTTAGTGAGACAAACGTGTTAGCTACGACCTCACATTATTATACCCGCATGTATAGAGAAGCTATAGAGATCTACAAGCACGAAAATAATTTTAATAAAAAAGAAGAAGGGTTAAAACTAGACAAGATATGGCGGTCGACTCTGTACCAGCGAAGTGACTATCGATTACCTATAATCGAGAAGGATGGCACTAGCCAGAGGTAGTTTTAAAGTCGAAAGCACGTGATGAGTGGTGGCGCCATCTAAGCGCTCTATATAAGCGGGACCTCCAGCGCCTAGCAGCCAGTCGCCGACTCACCTCAGAAGATGTTGCCCGCAGTAGGCAACGAAACGTCATGAAGGAGAAGTAGTTTTATATATGGACCACGGAAATTCAGCCAGGAAGTTTTAATTAATGAAGACGCCGGACGTGAAAGCTTACATGTTATGAGAGGTAGGTCCCCTAGAGAGGATACGTTTCAGCTTACAGAACTTCATCTTTTTCTTAACCTCATGAAAATTCCGCAACGTTCTGCTAATCAGAGGAACACATCTTCACACGAATTGTAAAAGGTGGGCCTAAAGTAGGGTGACCAGATGTCACGTATTTTATGCGTTGATTGTCCCGTTATTCATTAAGTATCCCTCATATTTGGAAATAGCGTATTTTTAAGTAATCAGTAGCATAAACAAATGGAACAGAGCGAGGTGACGCCGTTGCTAGCACACTGGACTCGCATTCGGGATGACGACGGTTCAATCCCACATCCGGCCATCCTGATTTAGGTTTTCCGTGCTTTCCCTAAGTCACTCCAGGCAAGTGCCGAGATGGTTCCTTTGAAAGGGCACGGCCGACTTCCTTCCCCGTCCTTCCCTAATCCGTTGAGACCGATGACCTCGCTGCCTAGTCTCCTCCTCCCCTCCCCTCCCCCCCTCAAACAACCCCAAACAAATGAAGAGCAAATGTTGTCGTAATCAAAGAATAAAGAGAATATACTCTTTGATTAAACCAAACTCAGTGAGGTCAGTTAACTTCCTCATATCTCAAGATAACTGCTGCAAGAATGTGCAGCTCATTACTACGTTTTTTCTAGCTCTACCTTACACTAATGCCTTTGCAAAAGGGATGCTCTCGTTCTGTAATAATTTATGAATTGATGAAAAGAAGAGTGTTTAGTGTTGAAACCATTAAGGAAATATTTATAACTAAGATCCATTTTCAGGATTCTCTATGTGCTGATGTTTACAATTCTCCGATTGAACTCCTGAGTGACACACATTCTTCTGCAAAATACACACTTCAAAAAAAGTTTTGCATCACCTCGGTTCCGAGAGTTCCGGAACCTGTGCAGATAATTGGAACAGATATCAACATAAACACCATATCCGCCATTTTAATTGCTCATGAAAACCACACATTACATGTTGTACCACCATACAGCGAGACCTTCAGATGTCGTGGTCCAGACTGCTGTACACACCGGTACCTCTAATACCCAGTAGCACCTCCTCTTGCATTGATGCGTGCCTGTATTCGTCGTAGCATACTTTCCACAAGTTCATCAAGGCACTGTTGGTCCAGATTGTCCCACTCCTCAACGGAGATTCGGCGTACATCACTCAGAGTGGTTGGTGGGTCACGTCGTCCATAAATAGTCCTTTTCAACCTAGCCCAGGCATGTTCGATAGGGTTCATGTCTGGAGAACAAGCTGGCCACTCTAGTCCAGCGATGTCGTTATCCTGAAGGAAGTCATTCAGAAGATATGCACGGTGGGGGCGCGAATTGTCGTCCATGATGACGAATGCCTCACCAGTATGCTGGCGATATGGTTGCACTATCGGTAGGAGGATGGCATTCACGTATCGTACAGCTGTTAAGGCGCCTTCCATGACCACCACTGGCGTACGTCGGCCCCACATAACGCCACCCCAAACCATCAGGGAACTTCCATCTTGCTGCACTCACTGGACGGCGAGTCTAAGGTGTTCAACCTGACCGGGTTGTCTCCCAACACGTCTCCGAAGATTTTCTGGTTGCAGACATATGCGACACTCATCGGTGAAGAGAACTTGATACCAATCCTGAGCGGTCCATTCGGCATGTTGTTGGGCCCATCTGCACTGCGCTGCATGGTGTTGTGGTTGCAAAGATGGACCTCACCATGGACGTCGGGAACGAAGTTGCGCATCATGCAGCCTGTTGCGCACTGTTTGAGTCGTAACACGACGTCCTGTGGCTGCATGAAAAAGATTTATTCAACATGGTGGCGTTGCTGTCAGGGTTCCTCCAAGCCATAATCCGTTTGTAGCGATCATCCACTGCAGTAGTAGCCCTTGGGTGGCCTGAGCGAGCCATGTCATCGACAGTTCCTGTCTCTCTGTATCTCCTCCAGTCCGAACAATATCGTTTTGGGTCACTCCGAGACGCCTGGACAATTCCCTTGTTGAGAGCCCTTCCTGGCATAAAGAAACGATGGTACCGCGGTATTGACCGTCTAGGCATGGTTGAACTACAGACAACACGAGCCGTGTACCTCCTTCCTGGTGGAATGACTGGTACTGATCGGCTCTCTCCCCCTAATAGGCGCTGCTCATGCGTGGTTGTTTATATCTTTGGGCGGGTTTAGTGACATCTCTGAAGAGTCAAAGGGACTGTGTCTGTGATACAGTATCCACAGTCAACGTCTACCTTCAGGGGTTCTGGGAACCGAGGTGATGGTAAAGTTTTTTTGATGTGTGTATAACAAAAAAGGATTTTTCACAAACTACCCATTCACTTCCTAGTCAATTGAGATGGAAAAATAAGCAACCTACATAAATAATAATAATTTTCTACCCTAATTAAAGATATCGTTATATTAAAATGATGTACTCACTGATAGCAGCGATTACTTTGAGATTTGAAACCGATTATCATGAACAAGGCATGACAGTTTTCTCTGCTACGAGCTACTATCTTCCCACGACCATTGCTTTTACGCCTTGATACATGGCTGCGAGTAGTAGATCGTTCCTTGCAGACCAATTGATAGAAAAGTAATTCGGACAACTTCATTCAAGGCGTCAACCTACGCTCGACTGCCACGGTCACATCGTGCTCCGAGTTCTGAAGGATAATGTTACACTGTTGCCCATTAAAATTGCTACACCACGAAGATGACGTGCTACAGACGCGAAATTTAACCAACTGGAAGAAGATGCTGTCATATGCAAATTATTAGCTTTTCAGAGCATTCAGATAAGGTTGGCGCCGGTGGCGACACCTACAACGTGCTGACATGAGGAAAGTTTCCAACCGATTTCTCATACACAAACAGCAGTTGACCGGTGTTGCCTGGTGAAACGTTGTTGTGATGCCACGTGTAAGAAGGAGAAACGCGTACCATCACGTTTCCCACTTTGATAAAGGTCGGATTGTAGCCTATCGCGATTGTCGTTTATCGTATCGCGACATTGCTGCTCGCGTTGGTCGAGATCCAATGACTGTTAGCAGAATATGGAATCGGTGGGATCAGGAAGGTAATACGGAACGCCGTGCTGGATCCCAACGGCCTCGTATCACTAGCAGTCGAGATGACAGGCATCTTATCCACATGGCTGTAACGGATCGTGCAGCCACGTCTCGATCCCTGAATCAACAGATTGGGACGTTTGCAAGACAACAACCATCTGCACGAACAGTTCGACGACGTTTCCAGCAGCATGGACTATCAGCTCGGAGACCATGGCTGCGGTTACCGTGAACGTTGTATCACAGACAGGAGCGCCTGCGATGGTGTACTCAACGACGAACCTGGGTGCACGAATAGCAAAACGTCATTTTTTCGGATGAATCCAGGTTTTGTTTACAGCATCATGAAGGTCGCATCCGTGTTTGGCGACATCGCTGTGAACGCACTTTGGAAGCGTGTATTCGTCATCACCATACTGGCGTAACACCCGGCGTGATAGTATGGGGTGCCATTGATTACACGACTCGGTCACCTCTTGTTCGAATTGACAGCACTTTGAACAGTGGACTTTACAGTTCAGATGTGTTACGACCCGTGGCTCCACCCTTCATTCGATCCCTGCGAAACCCTACATTTCAGCAGGATGATGCACGACCGCATATTGCAGGTCCTGTACGGGCCTTTCTGGATACAGAACATGTTCGACTGCTAACCTGGCCAGCACATTCTCCAGATCTCTCACCAATTGAAAACGTCTGGGCAATGGTGGCCGAGCAACTGGCTCGTCACAATACGCCAGTCACTACTCTTGATGAACTGTGGTATAGTAGGCAGCTGTACCTGTACACGCCATCCAAGCTCATCTTGAGTCATTGCCCAGGCGTATCAAGGCCGTTATAACGGCCACAGGTGGTTGTTCTGGATACTGATTTCTCGGGATCTATGCACCCAAATTGCGTGAAAATGTAATCACATGTAAGTTCCAGTATAATATATTTGTCCAGTGAATACCCGTTTATCATCTGCATTTCTTCTTGATGTAGCAATTTTAAGGGCCAGTAGTGTAATTTTTCTCTCGGCAAAAGAAGTGAAGATTTGCGTTTAATGTCGTTTGGCGACGACGTCAATGTAGTGGGAGCACAAGCTTTGGTTTGGGGAGGTTATACAGCGTGAAAAGTATTTAAACCGACAAACTCTGGGAGGTTGTAGGTGACATCAAAAAAAATATTTTTCCCTAATGTCATTTTTTCCTATGAGGAGTATTTAAACCGGTAGAGGAAGATTTCTCTGGCGGCAAATTAATTAAACCGACAAACACTAATCCATTTTTTATGACCATGAGACAACACATTAACACAACCCAATTTCAATTACAGTAGATTTTCAAAAATGCCTCCATTGACATGTAAATGTCCTCAGCTCGTGGTCTCGCGGTAGCGTTCTCGCTTCCCGAGCACGGGGTCCCGGGTTCGATTCCCGGCGGGGTCAGGGATATTCACCTGCCTCGAGATGACTGGGTGTTGTTGTGTCGTCTTCATCATCATCATTCATCCCCATTACGGTCGGAGGAAGGCAATGGCAAACCACCTCCACTAGGACCTTGCCTAGTACGACGGTGCGGGTCTCCCGCATCGTTCCCCTACGCTCTGTCGAAGAGTATGGGACTTCATCATCATCATCATCATCGACATGTAAACAAAGGTTACACCGTTGGATCATGTTCTGTCTGACACAGGCAAAAACCCCAGGAGTATCCTAAATTGTTCCTGCTGGTGCTACTATCCGTGCAACCAGATCCTCTTCTGATGCAACAGGAGTTACGTAAACAAGGTTGCGCATCTCTCCCCACACAAAGAAGTGCGGAGGGGACATATCTGCGGATCGAGCAGACCACCTCTGGCCATCCACATTTCTGGGAACCGTCGGTCCAGGAATCGACGCTCACGACGACTGAAGTGTGCCGGCGCCCCGTCATGTTGGAACCACATGCTTTGTCTTGTAGGGAGTGGGACGCCTTCCAGCAATTCTGGCAATGCACTGGCGAGAAAATTGTAATAGTGCCTGCCATTTAATGGCCTAGGTAGCAATACGGCCCAATTAAACAGTCCCCAACAACATTGGCCCACACATTAACTAAGAACCGCACTTGATGAGGCCTGGTAACTGAGGCATGTGAGTTATCATCACTCCAAACATTCGAATTGTGCACGTTGAAGACTCCATCACACCCGAACGTTGCTTCATCGGTAAACAACACAGAGGATGAAAATGTAGGATGCATTTCACACTGTTCCAGGTACTACTGCGAAAACTGTGCTCTGGGTGGATAATCAACTGGTTCCAGGTTGTGGACATGCTGTAACTGAAATGGACGTAACAATTGCTCTCGAAGGACTGTTCTTACTTTCGTCTGATAAGTCCCCAAGTCTTACATTCTTATGATTCGTCACCATGTTACGTGCAATTGCACGAGTGCTGATTGAAGGATCCCGCTCCACATGTTGTAAGACAGCTTCCTCAAGTTGCAGCGTTCTTACCATGCGACGGCGTCCCTGTCCAGGTAATCTGCTAAATGACCCGGTCTCACGCAGACGTTGGTACACATCAGCAAAGGTCGTATGATGCTGGATACGGCTATTAGGATATTGTTGTTGATAAACCCACTGTGCAGCTCGCCCGTTGTGGTGCGCTACGTAGTACGCACCAATTATATCAGTGTACTCACTCCAGGTGTATCACTCCATTAGTAAACGGAGACAATGCACTACGACACTGGTGGTCAGCAGTTGCCTACAACTGAAGAGCGTAATACGGCATCTAAGAACTGAAGAGCGTAATACGGCCTCCACCGGTTTAAATAATCCCCATAGGAAAAAATGACATTAGGGAAAAATAATTGTTTTGATGTTCCCTACAACCTCCCAGAGTTTGTCGGATAAATACTTTTCACCCTGTAGAGGTAAATCGGACGTGTCCACCCCGGCGTTTACCTTCAGCGATTCAGACAAACCTCGGACAACGTGGATTTGGATGCCTGTCATCCCGAACGCGAGTCGAGTATCTCGCCACTGCGCCACATCGCTCGCTTAGTGTCTCAAAGACGGACGTCTTACCCCACACCACCTTGGCATCACCAGGAATGAATGGAGATGGCAGAGTCGTACGCTGAAGTTTTCAGTCTGCCCGTTAAGTACCGATTCCTGGCCTGGCACAGTTTCTGCTTCTCACAAAATACCCACACCGTAATTTAATGCATTGCTGGCTCTGCTATTTTCTACAGAATGTGGTGTACGTTGCCTAAGTCTGTCATTAGGGAGGTCCACTCACATTGATGCGACCACCTGTGAAAAAGCTGAACAACCACCTTTGGTATCACAGACCGCAGCGAGAAGTACAGGAAGAGAGTTGATGAGGTTCTGGAAGGTCCGACAGGGGCGGTGGCCACCTGCGCTAGGGTTTAAATCCAGGAAGTTTGATGACCAGGGGAATACAGTGTGGCGCTCTTTGAACTACGCACTTATGCTGCGAGGTGCGTGAAACGTTGCATTCTGTCGCTGGTAGATGATATCGTATCGAGGAGAAACGAACTGCATGAAGGGGTGGACATTGTACCCAAAAATAGATGCATACTTTGTGTTCATCCACCGTGTCTTCCTGAATAACGACATCACTCAGGGATTGCCACGAAAGCAATCCCCAGACCATAACTCTCCCTCCACCGGCCTGCATCCTTCCGAAGATACTTGTCATGTCTGATGGAGCGTAAAACGTTATTCATGTGAAAAGGCCAGCTGTCGCCACTCGGTGGACCTCCATTAGAGATATTAGGGTGCAAATTCCAGCCTTCGTCGCTGATGAACAGCGGTTAGCATGGGTGCATCAACCAGGTGCCTGATGCGGAGCCTATATGCAGCAAAGTACGCTCAACGGTCGTTGAGGAGACACCGCTGGTAGCCCCTTCGTTCATCTGGGAGGTCAGTTACTCAACAGTTGCACATCTATTCACCCGTACACATCTCCGCAGCCATCGTTTACCCCTTTCATCTACGGTCCGTGGTGCGAAACAGCTGCCTCGTCGCCGATTTAGGTTAGCGCCATTTTGCCACGCAAGGTATACTTTAGCCACAGCGTCACGCAAACAGTTTACGAACTTATCCGTTTTGGAAATGCTTCCAACCTTGGCGCGAAAGCGAATGATTGTATCCTTTTCCGCATTACTACAACAACTATAGCACTATATGCGCCGCCCTCCCCCCCCCCCTCCCCCACGGACACGCTTTATATTCCGCCATTGCTAGTGCTGCCACCCGCCGACGTCGAACAAAGGCAGTGGTCACATTAATGTGAATCGTCACATTAATGTGATCTCTTGGGCTTCATTATTAGCTTCCGCACAGTGTCTTCGCGACTGCCTATCTTCATGTTATAAAGCAGCTGGAGAATGCTCTGAACTAAATTAAATCAATGAACCTACGAGGGTTGCCCAGTAAATAATGCCTCATATTTTTTTTCTCCGAAATAAAAAATATTAGAAATGTGACACTTTAGGTGCGAGTTATTTGAAGTTTCCCGCGTGTGTACGCAAAGTTTCAATTTCCTCCGACAGAGAGCGGTGGTGTAGGAATGTTCTAAAATGGCGTCTGCAGGTGACATCCGTCATAAACAACGTGCAGTGATTGAATTTCTCGTAGCAGAGGAAGAAACCGTGGGCAATATTCATAAACGCTTGTGAAAAGTCTACGGAACATCTGCAGTCGATAGGAGTACTGTTGGTCGCTGGGCACAGAGGGTGAAAGCATCAGAGGGCGGTGCTGCGGAGCTCCGAGATTTGCCGCGGTCGGGAAGGCCTCCCACGGCTGTCACGCCTGACATGTTGCTGCGGGCTGATGTTCTCATTCGACGGGATCGACGCATTACGACTCGACAATTGGCACTGGAGTTGTCAGTAAGCAAAGGAAGTGTGGATGTGATTATCAATCAGCTTGGATACTCAAAAGTGTGTGCATGATAACGCTCGTCCTCACACAAGTTTGAGGACTTGTGAACACATCGCGAAACTGGGTTGGATAGTGTTACCCCATCCACCCTACAGCCCCGATTTGGCTCCTTCAGACTTTCACTTGTTTGGGCCAATGAAGAATTTCATTCGTGGAAGACGTTTTGCCGATGACGAAGAAGTGATTCACGAAGTGACAACCTGGCTCCGTAGGCAGAGTACAGATTTTTACCGGCAGGGAATACACGATCTTGTGTCTCGCTGGAAAAAGGCCGTCGAACTTGAAGGAGATTATGTGGAAAAATAAAGCAAGTAGACAAAACATCAGTCTTTCACATATGTAAATTTGATTGTTGTGGAATAAATACTTCTGGAGAAAAAAAATATGGGGCATTATTTACTGGGCAACCCTCGTACTATACACCAAGAACCATGCCGAGAAAACACAATAATTCCTAATGTAATTTTAAAAATGAAATATGTTTTCTTTATTTAATAAGAAATCCAATGAAATCACAACATATACTGTAAGTGTCCATTATTTATACCACCTCACCATATTTTGAAACATCGTTACCAGAGCATCCTTTGTTGCTGTCTAAATTGGGTCGTATGTGCTTGAATACGTGTTTCCGAGTATTTGTAAAAGTTCGCTTTCAGATATCGCTACATAAGATCATCAGACGGCATAATAAAGAGGATAATGTGGTTGTCGACATCTCTTTCAAATAACTCAGCATCCGGTACAGAAATAAATTTGAGACACCCCGGTGAATGTCTTTGACGTCTTCCTCTATGTACAACTACTTTGCAGATGTGTTACAGCAATTCCTGCCCCAAACCATTTCCGGCAATGTAAAAGAAGGGAGAATATCGTGTAACTTTCTTTGAATACAGGGTATACATGATGCCAATAGGTTGATGACTGTTACGACAAGCTTAATCGCTAACAACGAGCGGCCTCTGTGCCTCTGCTAGCATGGCAGGCGTTAGCGTAGTATTGGCTCCTCGAGTTTGCCACTAGCTTCCTAACCAAAAGGATGGCATCACTGTCAGATCTCTCACTCTTTTCATAAACTGATACTCCTTATAAAGCAGAGCGCCAGTTGCAACCATAACACTTGGTTCTAACGTCGTCGCACAGCTTAATCTCCTGGAGGCGAGATATGGACTATATACAGGGTGTAAATTTTAAGTTGACACACCAGAATAACTCGAAACATGTCTTAAATTTTGATTCGCTAAATTAAGATTAAATTAATATTTGGGTCAAATATTAATTGTTAATATTAATGGCCAAATATCAAATTAATATTTGGGTCAACATTTGTAAAACTCTAATTCCTCTCTCTCAAACCCCACCATATGGGGAGAGAGGGAGAGTTTCAGTTTTAGCGAATCAAAATTTGCTTAGTAAATAAGTACTTTTTATGTATCCGTAACCATTTTCCACGCAAAAATGATAACATGGATTTTCTTGAATTACAGCACCAACTACCAAGAATCAAAACAAATGTTTAAGACAAAAGTTTTCAATGTAGAATCTGATTCTGCAATAAAAAATATGGGTTCCCATTTGAAATTTTAAAGTTGCTTCTCGCCCTACCCCCAGGGGGCTGGAGAGGGTGACTAATTTTAGCACCAGCAGATGTCCCCCTCGAAAATAATTAACTTTGGATTCTACACTTTTTTTCGTGTGAATCTTATTTTTCGAGTTATTCTGGTTTGTCAACTTAAAATTTTCACCCTGTATATCTCATCAACATCTACCCGACGGCCCAGAACCTGTACTCAGAACAATTTGTGGTACACAATCATTAGTGACCAGTATTTCACCAACTCAATACAAGAAAAAACGATATCATTTGTACAGCGTCGACGTAATTCATGGAGTTCGTTGCTCGTTACCTTAGGGTACACGGGAATAACAGAGGCTGAGTGAGAATGAGTGTGTAAGTGGCAGCAACTCGAGGGTCTAGGTAGCAGGCGACATGTCCTTATGTTACTGGTGTCTACACCGCATAACCCTCTATCAGGTTGACTGTAGTTCCTCATTTAAGAGATTACGAACGTAGCCGAATCGTTAATCAAGTTGTGGGTGTTGAAAGTGTCGACGTGTTTGTGAGTTTGGCTACAACGCCATACTGTGTGAGCTTTGGCCAAAGTCAAATGCCGTTATAAGACGATGGTTCTGCACACCTATTTTGGACGTCGTGGAAGAAGTAAAATATGCAGAACAGGAAGATTATACTCATAGAAAGAAAAAAGTACGGCGCAAATTGTTTCAGTCCTAGCTAGTGGACCACATAAAAGCGACAGCACGGTGTCGGGCTGACGGTCTGGAAGTCAGTGCTGAGCGTTCCAATGACTCCCTCCAGCGCTATACTCTTCTTCCTTTGGTTTAGTAACACCATATGCTATCATACCTTGGAGTAATTCCTCAATCTGAAATAAAGCCGTCCGTGTCCTGAAGGGTGTAATATGAACTATCAATAACATCAAGTTAAAAAAAATGGGCCTAGAAACCGTTGTTACTTAGCATATTCGTTCACAAACCTATTTTGTCATAAATAATATAATCGCCAGTTCAGTTAACAAGATCAATGCTAGTAATAAAAGCAGCCTACATAAGGCTATGATGGAACTTAGTTATGTCAAAAAATTTTGACGGAAATGGAAAGTGTTACACAATGAACCCCCTGACCAAAAGCCGCCAAATTTATGCTCCAGTACTTCCAAGCCTGTGCGATGTATTGACTGAAATTTTATCACTATGCGAGTTTATTTTCCGTATATTCAGTAGAGAGAAAAGCCATTAACACAGATGATGATCTTGAGAGTAAATGACGGTTGCTTGGGTATTTATAAACTTACCGGAAGTTTCCTGATGTAAATCGCAATACGGTGTGCCCAGATGATGTACACTCGTAGCTTATCATCATTTGGACTCTGTAAAATGGTCGAATCATGGGTTTGAGGGACATGGGAGCATTATATTGACATCACACCGGCTGTTGTGCAATAATTGCAGAACAAGTTGTTCAAATGGTTCAAATGGCTCTGAGCACTTTGGGACTTAATATTCGAGGTCATCAGTCCCCTAAAACTTAGAACTACTTAAACCTAACTAACCTCAGGACATTACACACATCCATGCCTTAGGCAGGATTCGAACCTGCGACCGTAGCGGTCGCGCGGTTCCAGACTGAAGCGTTTACAACCGCTCGGCCACACTGGCCGGCGAACAAGTGTTGATGCGAGGGACTCAGAACAACAGTATAACAGTGTGGCGAAAGAATAGGTTCAGGTCCTTTCAGAAGGACTACGCCACGAAGAAAAGATCGTAGGATTGTTCGACAGGCTCTGACGAATAGACGGGTTGTTATTGTTATGGTCTTCAGTCCTGAGACTGGTTTGATGCAGCTCTCCATGCTACTCTATCTTGTGCAAGCTTCTTCATCTCCCAGTACCTAATGCAGCCTACATCCTTCTGAATCTGCTTAGTGTATTCATCTCTTGGTCTCCCTCTACAATTTTTACCCTCCACGCTGTCCTCCAGTACTAAATTGGTGATCCCTTGATGCCTCAGAATATGTCCTACCAACCGATCCCTTCTTATAGTCAAGCTGTGCCACAAACTCCTCTTCTCCCCAATTATATTCAATACCTCCTTATTAGTTATGTGATCTACCCATCTAATCTTCAGCATTCTTCTGTAGCACCACATTTCGAAAGCTTCAATTCTCTTCTTGTCTAAACTATTTATCGTCCATGTTTCACTTCCATACATGGCTACACTCCATACGAATCCTTTCAGAAACGACTTCCTGACACTTAAATCAATACTCGATGTTAACAAATTTCTTTTCTTCAGAAACGCTTTCCTTGCCATCGCCAGTCTACATTTTATATCCGCTCTACTTCGACCATCATCAGTTATTTTGCTCCTCAAATAGCAAAACTCCTTTACTACTTTAAGTGTCTCATTTCCTAATCTAATTCCCTCAGCATCACCCGATTTAATTCGACTACATTCAATTATACTTGTTTTGCTTTTGTTGATGTTCATCTTATATCCTCCTTTCAAGACACTGTACATTCCGTTCAACTGCTGTTCCAAGTCCTTTGCTGTCTCTGACAGAACTACAATGTCATCGCCGAACCTCAAAGTTTTTATTTTTCTCCATGGATTTTAATACCTACTCCTAACTTTTCTTTTGTTTCATTTACTGATTGCTCAATATACAGATTGAATAGCATCGAGGAGAGGCTACAACCCTGTCTCACTCCCTTCCCAACCACTGCTTCCCTTTCATGTCCCTCGAAACTTATAACTGCCATCTGGTTTCTGTACAAATTGTAAATAGACTTTCGCTCCCTGTATTTTACCCCTGCCACCTTCATAATTTGAAATTGAGTATTCCAGACAACATTGTCAAAAGCTTTCTCTAAGTCTACAAATGCTACAAACGTAGGTTTGCCTTTCCTTAATATTTCTTCTAAGATAAGTCGTAGGGTCAGTATTGCCTCACGTGTTCCAACATTTCTACGGAATCCAAACTGATCTTCCCCGAGGTCGGCTTCTACCAGTTTTTCCATTCGTCTGTAATGAATTCGCGTTAGTATTTTGCAACTGTGACTTATAAACTGATAGTTCGGTAATTTTCACATCTGTCAGCACCTGCTTTCTTTGGGATTGAAGTTATTATATTCTTCTTGAAGTCTGAGGGAATTTCGCCTGTCTCATACATCTTGCTCACCAGATGGTAGAGTTTTGTCAGGACTGGCTCTCCCAAGGCTGTCAGTAGTTCTAATGGAATGTTGTCTACTCCCGGGGCCTTGTTTCGGCTTAGGTTTTTCAGTGCTCTGTCAAACTCTTCACGCAGTATCATATCTCCCATTTCATCTTCATTTACAGCCTCTTCCATTTCTATAATATTTTCCTCAAGAACATCGCCCCTGTATAGACCCTGTATATACCCCTTCCACCTTTCTGCTTTCCCTTCTTTGCTTAAAACTGGGTTTCCATCTGAGTTCTTGATATTGATGCAAGTTTTCTCCTTTCTCCAAAGGTCTCTTTAATTTTCCTGTAGGCAGTATCTATATTACCCCTCGTGAGATAAGCCTCTACATCCTTTCATTTGTCCTCTACCCATCCCTGCTTATCCATTCTGCACTTCCTGTCGATCTCATTTTTGAGACGTTTGTATTCCTTTTTGCCTGCTTCACTTACTGCATTTTTGTATTTTCTCCTTTCATCAATTAAATTTAGTATCTCTTCTGTTACCCAAGGATTTCTACTAGTCCTCATCTTTTTACCTACTTGATCCTCTGCTGCCTTCACTATTTCATCCCTCAAAGCTACCCATTCTTCTTCTACTGTATTTCTTTCCCCCATTCCTGTCAATTGTTCCCTTATGCTCTCCCTGAAGCTCTGTACAACCTCTGGTTCTTTCAGTTTATCCTGGTCCCATCTCCTTAAATTCCCACCTTTTTGCAGTTTCTTCAGTTTTAATCTACAGTTCATAATCAATAGATTGTATTCAGAGTCCACATCTGCCCCTGGAAATGTCTTACAATTTAAAACATGGTGACAACTGAAAATTCGGGCAGAGTGTCACCACCAACTGTCGGGAACATAAAACGGAAATTGGGTTGAGGTCTCGAGCTACACGCACCGTTCACTGCTGACACCATACCGCAGATAAGAGAGACCTGCGTGATGTAGAGGCATAGTAGACTGGAGCATTGAGTGGGATTCTGTGATATTCAGCAATGGGCTTCGCTTCTGTTTGTGGCGTTCAAATCGACGCTGGCGTGACCATAGACCACCTGGTGAAATATCACAGAAATCAATATTTCTCGGGACCCATACCTCCTCAGGTATTGGAATCGTGATATGGAGAACTACAGGTTGTGATGATAGAACTGATTTGTTAACTGTTGGGAGGCTGAGTTCCCACCAGTTTGCAGCAAGAATGGTGAGCAGTGTTGTCACATCCTGCATGACTTAGGCATAAAATGGCACTTTCCAGTAGGATAATGCAAGGTTCCATACAGCAGTTCACACCAAAGATGAACTGAGGAATGTAAAGGTCCTTGACTGGCCTCCCATCCCACTGATTTGACTCCCAGAGAGCATGTATGGGATGCGACAGGATCCTCCAGCCACCAGTCTTCATGTGCTGACAGCATGGGTTTCAATCATGGAAAGAAATTCCTCAAGATGACATTTGGAGGCTATTGACTTCGGTGCTACACTAAATATAACTGTCTATTACTTCCCGTGAGGGCCACTCCTCATACGGATGCTGGTAATGGACATTAGTTCCACGTGTGAAGTTAAGAATTTTACGTTCTGGTCCTAGACTGGTCCATCAGGTCCAACCGGCCACGATACCATCTTCTGCCAATGGCGCCACTGCATGTGGTATGGACAGACATGAGATCAGCACACCACTCTCGTCGTAGTCGTTGGGTTTCTTGACTTCGGACTGCTGTTACTCGCCAAATTAGCTCCTCAGTTGGCCTTAGGAGACTGAGTCCCCACACCAAGGAAAAGTCCCTGCAGTACCGTGAATCCAACCTCCACAGCAGTCGTCTGTGCTAACCACTCAGATTCGTAGGCTGACTGTTCCAAACCTATGAAAGTTTAATCATTTCATGCCTCTTATGCGATGGACATCACAAATTCTGGTAAATATTGGACTGATGATCAACAGTTAACACTTTCGATTTTCGACAGTGTATGACCTATTATTGAAGGAGACGCATTTTGGATAAGTTACAAAACCATGTTAGGTAAAACAAGAGTTTAACAGTAACCTGGGGCCGGTGGTATTATTGGTAGCCTCCATGGCGAGTGATTACGTTCTTAGCAGAACCAACTGACGGACACTCATGAGCAACAGCAGTAGAGATGAACTCTATACTGGATTGCTAGAGCTCCTGCTGCCGCGCCGACTCGAATAGTTCACTGTGTCACGTGACTGTGATGTTGTCAGACCTGGTGCTTGGCACTGGTGTGACGGTCGAGTACAAAACGAGTAAGACGCTCGGCAGCAGCACATCTGAAGTGTCCAAATCGCAGGTAACTGATGCGTGGAACACTCCATCTCCAAAGTCATACAGACATGGGATTTTCGCTTGCTACCGTGTGAAGCTTACACGGTAAACTAGCTACCGCACTGTCAACTGCAGTGGGCAACAACGTTCGCCCTCGAACGTCGCTTTTTGTAAGACCTATTAGGTCTATAACTTTGCTTCCGCAGTTTTGGAATAGACGGCAGTAGCGGCAAGTGGGGTTCAGGTGGTTGGTCATAGGTGTAATAGAATAACCTTAGACATCTGTAGACATAATGCCATAAACATATTAGTCGATTTGTGATTGCATCATAAGGTTATTCTCGATAAAGTACGTCAACTTACGTACCCATTTCTCACCACTTGCGGGAAGGTTTAATTTTCTGCTCTAACATGAAGAAATCTGCGGCTGTGGCTCTTAAAATGCTGGGTAAGACCAATGGTGAGGGAACTATCAGAGAAAAAACGTCCAGAGAATGTTTTCAACGCCTTATGAACGGTGATTTTGATGTCGAAGACCAGCATGGCGGTGGAAGACAGAACGTTTTCGTAGCTACTGAAACAGACGAAGACAGTCACAGGACATCATTATCGAAAGCAACTGATGCGTTCGAGCCCACCACTGAAACACAAACGGCCACAATACAGCGTTAGACACGTAAAGGTAATTCTGCAGCAGGTCAGTGCTCGACCCCATGTCACAGAACCCGTCAAAATATACACGGAAACGTTGAAATGAGAAGTCATATCCCTCCCGCCGTATTCTCAATACGTTGCTCTCTCTGACTACCACCTTTTTCGATCAGTGGCATACAGTCTGGCTGCCCAGCACTTCCGGTCAAATGAACAAGTGCAAAATTGAATCGATTCATGGGTCTACACGAAAGACGCCAAGTTCTTCCACCGAGGGATTCGTATGCTATCCGAAAGATGGGAGAATGTAGTGGCCAACGATTGGCAATACTATGAATCATAATTTTTTGTAAGTTTTTCACAATTAAGCCCCGAACTACGAGAAAAAACGGCGGAAGCAAAGTTGAAGACCTAGTAATAGGTGGGCCGCACAGTGTTGAACAACAACAGTCAATGAGAAGCCATACTACAAGAAGCACTTGATCGCTGTGGCCAGGAAAATTCACCACCTCACACGTCTACCTCTGCTGTCCGAGCGTCACAGGCAGACACCGGCGCTTGGATACAACGAATGATCTCTCGAGTCACGGATGAGTTGTGGTCACATAGATACCGCCAACGGCAGAACTTATACGTCGACCACCATTATGGTTTGCTAACAGCAAAAATAGGCAAATAGTGTAGGTACTATCGTGTGGGGGATGATTAAGAGAAACGAAATGGGGATTCTGATACACCTTCGATCGTCTTTCCCCAACGAACGATGCAAGAACCTACTGTCGGATTATGAGCGCCCGTTTATACGATTGCAGAAATCCGCAGGCGACTTGCGCCTGCAAGGAAACAACGCACCATGCAATTTCTCCTGAACTGTGTGAGATCGGTTGGAGATAATTCAAAGCACACGGAGGTGGGTGGCTAGGTCACCGGATCACCTGACGTCAGTCGAGGGCACCATCGAGCGAGATGTGTGTTCCACCCAACTGTGTGACCAGTCTTGGTGAGTTTAGGGAGGCATTTGTATGCCCACGAATGAGGATTGCTCACCTACGCTTCGCAGGCTCGTGGAGTCTGATGCACGATGTGTCGCCGCCTCTTTCAGGCGGAAGCGCACGCTACACACTGTTTAATGGAACTCGTAATTGATAGTGAATGTTTTTACTAATAACTTCATAAAATGTTATTAATTTCAAATACTCAACTCCTGCCGGCCGGTGTGGCCGAGCGGTTCTATGCGCTTCAGTCTGGAACCGCGTGACCGCTACGGTCGCAGGTTCGAATCCTGCCTCGCGCATGGAGTTGTGTGACGTCCTTAGGTTAGTTAGCTTTAAGTGGTTGTAAGTTCTAGGGGACTGATGACCTCAGATGTTTAGTCCCGTAGTGCTCAGAGCCAAATCAACTCCTGCGTCAATGACATCAACATAAGTAAACATTGTCGAAGAACACGAATGGGGGGCAGTAGTTGAGAATGGAGTGAGACATAGTTATACCCATCCCTCATATTATTCACTGTGTATGCTGACCCAGAAGTAAAGGTAATCAAAGACAAATGTGAAAAGAGAATTAAAGTTCAAGGAGAAGAATTAAAAACTTCTGTTTTTCCCGGTAACCCCTTAATTTTCTCGAAGAGGGCATAGAGCTTGTAATGGATAGTGTCTTGAAAAGAAGTTATAAAGATTAATGTAAATAAAAGTAACATAACAGTAACAGAGTGTAGCTGTAAAACTCTGGCGATGCTTAGAGAATTTGATTCTGAAATGTGCCACTAAAGGCTTTAGATGCGTTCTACTATTTGATAAGCAAAATAGCTGACGACGTGCAAAGCGTACTGGCAGCAGCAAGAAAAATGTTTCTCGAAACGCCAAATATTTTAACACATAACATAAAAATCTCTATTCGAGACAGCTATGTATGATGGCAGAGTATCGTTCATAAAGCGAACGTATTTTCTACATATTTGCAAGATTTTTTGATGTCCTAGTGGCCGCTAAACGGCGGCTAATATGGGCCACTTACGCCAAAATCGGTATAAAATGTTTTTTGTTTTGAAATAACACATAGCTGCATGCAAAATTTACTTGAACATTTGTTTTGGTGTAAGTGGTAAAAAAAGATTTCCAACCAAACTGGCACATAGCAAGAAAACATTTTCTAAAGCTTACAATTCGACATATTAAGAATAGTATTGGGTAGTATGGGCCACACAACAAAATAGAGGGTTTCTGAATAAAAAATATGTTTTTGAAGTCCACAGATAAATTAATTTGTTTATATATCCGAAGTACGAAATAATTAAAAAGCACTAGGTTATTAAACCTTCCAAATTGTGGGCGATTGAACCTGACAATGTATTCACCTTGCGAATCGAGGTTTCTGTTAAGACAGATCTGGGTGGTTCGCCATAAAGCTTTGAAAGAAATGCGTATCTACCAACTTCTTTTCTCTGTTAAACCTGTGAGGCAGTTTCAAATTTTCTGCCAAATCGTAAGCCAGCTTATAAACTCAATCTTCGCTATCGGCATCAACCTGGAATCAAAAATTCTCATGTGTGCTGCAAGCATTACTTTATAATTTTCTTCAAACGTTGGTCTGAAAAACCCCATCTGAGGTTGCCATAGAGGTCTGCTGATTCCCTATAACTGATTTTATTCTCCTTTGCAGTATAATTCTACGAACATTAAAGCAATCGCCAAAAGCCCTTCCGGTCATTTGGCCTTCCAAAACTCTTAAAACCGCTTACTTCAATGCACTCTCAAACCAAACCTCTTGACCGTCACCGGTATGCTTTTTCTTCAGTTTGGCATCGTGTCATAAACACAAAATAACACATCAGTTACACCCGACTTTGGTGTGGCCCATAACACCCGAGTGACATTAGAAAGAAAAATAAAAAACATACATTGCTGTCAGAGACAGAAAAGGACTTGGAAGAGCAGTTGAACGGAATGGACAGTGTCTTGAAAGGAGGATATAAGATGAACACCAACAAAACCGATTAAGGTGGCGCAGTGGATAGACACTGGACTCGCATTCGGGAGGACGACGGTTCAATCCCGCGTTCAGTCATCCTGATTTAGGTTTTCCGTGATTTCCCAAAATCGCTCCTGGCAAATGCCGGGATGGTTCCTTTCAAAGGGCACGGCCGACTTCCTTTCCCATCCTTCCCTAATCCGATGAGACCGATGACCTCGCTGTTTGGTCTCCTTCCCCACACAACCGAACCGAACATCAACAAAAGCAATGGAATGTAGTCGAACTAAGTCGGGTGATGCTGAGGGAATTACACTCCTGGAAATGGAAAAAAGAACACATTGACACCGGTATGTCAGACCCACCATACTTGCTCCGGACACTGCGAGAGGGCTGTACAAGCAATGATCACACGCACGGCACAGCGGACACACCAGGAACCGCGGTGTTGGCCGTCGAATGGCGCTAGCTGCGCAGCATTTGTGCACCGCCGCCGTCAGTGTCAGCCAGTTTGCCGTGGCATACGGAGCTCCATCGCAGTCTTTAACACTGGTAGCATGCCGCGACAGCGTGGACGTGAACCGTATGTGCAGTTGACGGACTTTGAGCGAGGGCGTATAGTGGGCATGCGGGAGGCCGGGTGGACGTACCGCCGAATTGCTCAACACGTGGGGCGTGAGGTCTCCATAGTACATCGATGTTGTCGCCAGTGGTCGGCGGAAGGTGCACGTGCCCGTCGACCTGGGACCGGACCGCAGCGACGCACGGATGCACGCCAAGACCGTAGGATCCTACGCAGTGCCGTAGGGGACCGCACCGCCACTTCCCAGCAAATTAGGGACACTGTTGCTCCTGGGGTATCGGCGAGGACCATTCGCAACCGTCTCCATGAAGCTGGGCTACGGTCCCGCACACCGTTAGGCCGTCTTTCGCTCACGCCCCAACATCGTGCAGCCCGCCTCCAGTGGTGTCGCGACAGGCGTGAATGGAGGGACGAATGGACACGTGTCGTCTTCAGCGATGAGAGTCGCTTCTGCCTTGGTGCCAATGATGGTCGTATGCGTGTTTGGCGCCGTGCAGGTGAGCGCCACAATCAGGACTGCATACGACCGAGGCACACAGGGCCAACACCCGGCATCATGGTGTGGGGAGCGATCTTCTACACTGGCCGTACACCACTGGTGATCGTCGAGGGGACACTGAATAGTGCACGGTACATCCAAACCGTCATCGAACCCATCGTTCTACCATTCCTAGACCGGCAAGGGAACTTGCTATTCCAACAGGACAATGCACGTCCGCATGTATCCCGTGCCACCCAACGTGCTCTAGAAGGTGTAAGTCAACTACCCTGGCCAGCAAGATCTCCGGATCTGTCCCCCATTGAGCATGTTTGGGACTGGATGAAGCGTCGTCTCACGCGGTCTGCACGTCCAGCACGAACGCTGGTCCAACTGAGGCGCCAGGTGGAAATGGCATGGCAAGCCGTTCCACAGGACTACATCCAGCATCTCTACGATCGTCTCCATGGGAGAATAGCAGCCTGCATTGCTGCGAAAGGTGGATATACACTGTACTAGTGCCGACATTGTGCATGCTCTGTTGCCTGTGTCTATGTGCCTGTGGTTCTGTCAGTGTGATAATGTGATGTATCTGACCCCAGGAATGTGTCAATAAAGTTTCCCCTTCCTGGGACAATGAATTCACAGTGTTCTTATTTCAATTTCCAGGAGTGTAGATTGGGAAATGAGAGACTTAAAGTAATAAGGGAGTTTTGCTATTTGAGGAGCAAAATAACTGATGATGGTCGAAGTAGAGAGGATATAAAATGTATACTGCAATGGCAAGGAAAGCGTTGCTGAAGAAGAGAAATTTGTTAACATCAAGTATAGATTTAAGTGTCAGGAAGTCGTTTCTGAAAGTATTTGTATGGAGTGTAGGCATGCATGGAAGTGAAACATGGACGATAAATAATTTGGACAAGAAGAGAATAGAAGCTTTCGAAATGTGGTGCTACAGAAGAATGCTGAAGATTAGATAGGTAGATCACATAACTAATGAGGAGGTATTGAATAGAATAGGGTAGAAGAGGAGTTTGTGGCACAAATTGACTATAAGAAGGGATCGGTTGGTAGGACATATTCTGAGGCATCAAGGGATCACCAATTTAGTATTGGAGGGCAGCGTGGAGGGTAAAAATCGTAGAGGGAGACCAAGAGATGAACACACTAAGCAGATTCAGAAGGATGTAAGCTGAAGTAGGTACTGGGAGATGAAGAAGCTTGCACAGGATAGAGTAGCATGGAGAGCTGCATCAAACCAGTCTCAGAACTCAAGACCACAACAATAACAACAATATTGCTTGCGGAAATAGAAACTGGTATGAGTGAGCGGAATCTTGCTATTACGGTACAGTCCACATTGTACAGGGTTTATCAGAAAGGACAACCCTTTTCAGCTGGGTGCTTGCGCAGGTAGTCAGTGACATGGAAGCGGCATAGCAAAGGAGCGGGAAGTTCAGTTAAAATGAATGGTTGGTTGGTTGGTTGTTTGAGGCTTAAGGGACCAAACAGCAAGATCATAAGTCCCTTGTTTCAAATATGCTCCATTCCACTAATGGGACATCTCAGTAAAGTCAGAACAATAAAACGGAAAAAGGTAAAAATGTAAAAGGGCAGTCATGTTGTCATTGGTAAAAAAATAAACGAGGGAAGTCGGTAAGAGAACGAACCCAACACTATGCTGAAGCAGCATAGGCAAGACCACCTGTGACGTAAAAGGTACAACTGCTAGAATGTAGAAAGTACGTATGGGAATAGAAAGACTAACCAAGCCTTAAAAAAAAAGGGTAAAAACAGAGTAAAAGGGGAAGAAAAGAGGATTTCGGTCAGGGAGGGATTAAAAATCTTAAAACTGAGAATAAAAACCACTTTCCCGGAGGAAACCGAGAACCAGAGAGACCACCCGGGAATCGTCAGCCAACATCAAAGGTAAAGCGTGGGGGAGTCTGTACTTAGCACGCAGAGCCAAAAGAAGGGGGCATTCAACAAAAATGTGGGCTACTCACTGGAAGGCTCCACAACCACATAGTGGGGTTGGCTCATCATGCAAAAGAAAACCATGGGTCAGCCTGGTATGGCCAATGCGGAGACGACACAGTGTGGTCGAGTCCTTTCGGAAGAGGTGAAAAGAAGAACGCCATGGGCCTGGTGTCACCTTAATTGCACGAAGTTTATTAGACAGGGGAGTAGCCTCCCAAGAAGTGGCCCATGACTGTGCGAAGTGGGATTTGATGTGAAGCCGTAAATCTGCTGCAGGAGGGGTTACAGAAAACGGGGGGTAAGTAACTGCTCCCCCAGCCAAACGATCAGTGAGCTCATTACCCGGGATACCCACATGGCCAGGGACCCAAAGGAAGTCAGTGGAACAAGCAGCACGGTGAATATCAGCGAGATGGTCATGGATGGCAGAGACCAAGGGGTGGCGCGAAAAACACTGGTCAATAGCAAGAAGGCCACTCATCGAGTCCGGACATAACAAAACGCGGTTGTGTTGGGACTGTTTAATAGAGGTAAGGGCCTGGGAAATTGCCATCAATTCCGCAGTAAACACCCCACATGTAGGTGGCAGCAGATGACTTTCCGTTCCAACAGAGGACGTGAAGGCATACCCAACATGATCAGCAGATTTAGAGCCATCAGTGTAAAAAACAACAGCATCCCGAAACTCCCATAAAATTTGGCGGAAAAAGGAACGGAACACCACCGGGGAATGGAATCTTTCGGACCTCGGCGGAGATCCATCCGAATTCGAGGCCGAGGAACTAGCCAAGGAGGGGTGGAGGGGAGGGAGCGAGGAAGACAGGACAAAGAAGGAAGCTGAAAATCACGGCAAAGAGACGCAAGGCGCAGCCCAACTGGTAAACCCGCCCGAGGGCGGGAGTCGGGTGGGCGACGTCCATGGTCTGGGAACAGGATAGAATGGGAAGGATGAGTGGGAGAGGAACGGATACTGAGTGCATAAGACACCAGAAGCTGGGACCGCCGAACAGAAAGGGGGGGGGGTGATCCCCGCTTCAACCAGGAGACTATCAACAGGGCTAGTAGGGAAGGCACCGGTGGCCAAACGGATACCACAATGGTGGACTGGATCCAGCAAGTGCAGTGTGGAAGGAGCAGCTGAACCATAAACTTGACAACCATAGTCGAAGCGAGACAGAACTAGAGCACGATAAAGACGGAGAAGGAGGGAACAGTCCGCATCCCAAGAGGAGTGGGCAAGGAAGCGAAGGACATTGAGTTTGCGGAAACATCCTACCTTCAGGAGTCTGATATGGGGCAGCCAAGTAAGCATGTTGTCGAAAAGAAAACCCAGGAAACGAAACTGTGGGACCACAGGCAATCGTTGTGCAGCGAGATAGAGCTCTGGATCAGGGTGGATCGTAGTACGGCGACAGAAGTGGATCACTCGCGATTTTAAAGGAGAGAATTGAATCCGGTGTGAGAGGGTCCATGCAGAGGCACGCCGTATAGCTATCTGGAGCTGCCGTTCTGCAGACGCCATCGAGGAGGAACTAACCCAAGTGCAGAAATCATCCACATACAGGGCAGGGGCGACCAAGGGACCGACAGAGGCCACAAGTCCATCGACAGCAATGAGGAAAAGAAGGACACTCAAGACAGAACCCTGTGGGATGCCCGTCTCCTGGGTCCGTGGAGAACTAAAAGCAGTACCAACTCGAACTCTGAATGAACGATGGATCAGGAACTGGCGGATAAAAATCGGGGGCCCGAAGGCCCCACTGATGAAGGGTAAGTAAGATGTGATGGCGCCAGGCCGTGTCATAGGCCTTGCGAAGGTCAAAAAACACTGCAACCAAATGGCGGCGCTGGGAAAAACCTGCCGAACTGCGGATTCCAAGCGAAGTAAATGATCGATTGGAGACCGCCCCTCTCGAAAGCCACACTGGTAAGGGGACAATAGATCCCGAGATTCGAGGACCCAATTGAGCTGACGGGCGACCATCCGTTCAAGAAACTTACAAACAACATTGGTCAAACTAATTGGCCAATAGCTGTCAATAGATAGGGGGTTCTTACCAGGCTTAAGGACAGGAACCACAATGCTATCCCCTCCACTGAGAAGGGAAGTCACCCTGGAGCCAGATACGGTTAAACACGCGAAGAAGATGTTGCCGTTGTGGAGCACTGAGATGTTGAAGCAGTTGGTTATGAATGGAATCTGGGCCAGGGGCCGTATCATGAGAAGAAGATAGAGCAGAAAGAAATTCCCATTCAGTAAAAGGTTCATTGTAAGACTCTGACTCACAAGGGGTGAAACATAAGGTGGAAGCTTCAGCCCGCTGTTTTTGATGAAGGAAAGCAGCTGGATAGGAGGCTGACGCTGATGCCACTGCAAAATGGGTCGAAAGATGTTCTGCAAGAACTAATGGGTCCATACAAATGCCATCTGGGAGGTGAAGGCCTGAGAGGGTGGACTGCCGATGGCAACCTTGGAGAGAGCGAAAAGTAGCCCATACCCGTGACAGAGGGACAGTAGAACCAAGGGAAGAAACGAATGGTTCGCAACATATCCGCTTGCTCTGTTTGATTAAATAACGGGCTTTAGCGCGAAGGCGTTTAAAGGTAGTAAGGCTGGCTACGGATGGGTGCCTCTTAAAGTGTTGCAAAGCTCGACGGCGATCACAGATGGCAATGGTAATGGCCTTACTCCACCATGGGACTTCCTGGCGACGAAATGGTCCAGATGAGCGCAGGACAGCAAGGCTAGCAGCGCGAACAATCGCGTCAGACACGTCACGTAGGACGTCATCAATACAACCCGACAAAGAGGGAGAAAACACGACCTGTGCAGTGTATAGAGGCCAATCGGCGCGTTGGAAAGACCAACGAGGTAGCCTGTCCATCGGGGAGCGGGAAGGGAGTGTGATAATCAACGGGAAATGGTCACTATCACAAAGGTCGTCGTGTGGCGACCAGTGTAATGAAGGGAGGAGAGAGGGAGAAGAAAGAGAAAGATCAATGGCAGAAAAGGTACCATGACAGGGAGCCATCATTAAGAAGGCACAGGTCGTAGTCTGCAATAAATTGGTCTATAAGAAGACCTCGTCTAGATGGAAAGGCACTGCCCCACAAGGGATGATGAGCATTAAAATCCCCAAGGAGGAGGAAGGGAGGAGGAAGTTGCTGAAGAAGGGCAGTTAAGGCAGCAGGTGTAAGAGTCCTGTCAGGAGGGAGATAAAGATTGCAAACTGTGACCGCAGAGTCTAAGTGGATCCTAACAGCAACCGCTTCCAATGTAGTTTGAAGAGGAATTCACGTGCTAGCAATGTCTATACGGACCAATGTACAAACGCCACCAGAAGCCCGCAGGGGTCCGACCCGATTTCGACAGAAAACACGGAACCCACGGAGGGTCGGTGAGTGAGCATCAGTAAAATGAGATTCCTGGAGAACTACACAAGCTGCAGAGTAGGACGAAAGAAGGGATTTCAATTCCGGAAGGTGACGATAGTATCCATTACAATTCCATTGGAGAACCACATAACGATGGTTAAAAATGGGGGCTGACCACTTTAAATCCAGTCATACCGCCGGGTCCCCACCTGTCACCGACAAGGAGGGGGCGACATCCATGAACGACAGGTCAGAATCCGGTTGTGAAGTCGGGGAAGGGACCTCCGGTGACACCAGAGGCTCTTTGTCCCGGGACTTCTTCTTCTTTTCAGGCTGAGATCGAGGAGGGTTGTGTGGCATAAAGGAGCCAGCTGCAGCAAGATCAGGAACAGAAAGAGACCGGGCGACCTGGGGGCCGACAGACCACGGCTCTCGCGGTCGTCGCGCGGCAGCAGACCTTTGGCCTCGAAGGTGCCGGGAAGGGGCATCCCGGGAGAGACGCCCTTGACCGGCAGACGCCGAAGGAGTGGGACACTTCTCCGGCTGCGGAGGGGGAGCAGCGCCCATAGGAGAAGTTGTGGGAGCCGCAAGGGAGGGGGGAGGAGAGGGGTCCGGGATGGGGGTAAGGAAGGGGGAGGAAGGGGTGAAGATGTAACCAAGGCGTAACTAGATGTCATGGACACAGGGTGGAGTCGTGCATATTTCTTACGGGCCTCTGTGTAGGTTAAACGATCGAGGGACTTATACTCCTGTATCGTTTTTTCCTTCTTATATACTGGGCAATCTGGTGAACGTGGAGAATGACTACCATGACAATTTACACAGACAGGAGGGGGAACACAGGGACTCCCCTCATGGAGTGGACGTCCACAGTCACCACAGAGAGGGGCCTGGGAATAGCGGGAAGACATGTGGCCAAAACGCAAGCACTTAAAACACCTCATAGGAGGTGGGATGTACGGCTTCACATCACAGCGATAGACCATAATCTTAACTCTCTCAGGGAGGGTATCCCGTTCAAAGGCGAGGATAAGTGCACCAGTATCAATACGATTGTCTTTAGGACCCTTCTGGACACGCCGAACAAAGTGAACACCCCGCCGTAGGAGATTGTCCCGAAGTTGCTCATGAGTTTGAAGGATGAGGTCGCTGTGAAAAATCACACCTTGTACCATATTTAGAGACTGGTGTGGGGTAATGGACACAGGAATTGTTCCAAGATGGGTACAGGCACGAAGGGCCGCAGATTGGGCAGCTGAAGCAGTTTTTATCAGCAACGAACCCGACCGCATCTTGCTCAGGGAGTCCACTTCGCCAAACTTGTCTTCAATGCGTTCCACAAAGAATAAAGATTTGGTATTGGTGAAAGTATCTCCATCAGTCCTGGTGCAAATTAGATAACGGGGGAAAGGTTTCGCCCCTAGCCAATTAGCCTGACCCTCTTCCCAGGGGATAGCCATGGAAGGGAAGGCCGAAGGGGCAAGAGAAGCAGCACTTGAGGAATCAGTTCCACGCAGAGAGACGGCCGCAGAAGAACGGCTAGAGTTCTGGACCCGTATGCATTTCATTTGCATAGCATCTGCCCTGATACCACCCACTCCGATCAGGGGCTCTCCTCACGGGCGCCACCCAGCCACAGCAAGGGCCGTCTGGCACGGCGGCCATTGCCGGGAGTTCCGATGCTCCAGGATGACGAGCAACCACTCCAAGGCATGCATGAGGAGGTCACAGCTCAGGTATCAGAAGTGTGATCCCTGTGTGTTCAGGGGGCTCAACCAAAAGGGTACATAGCGACCCCACCACACGAGCTGGCTACCGTGTTGGCTATGCACCCTAGTATCAGACAACGACGTGAAAGAAAAGGTGGAATGTACTAGGAAGCCGCATGTCGGAGACACTATGTAAGGTGCTCTTCCCCAAATGGCTCACACTACGGAGGAGAAATTTTGTAATGGAGGTCAAACCCCAGAAGGGGACCAAGGAATGCCAAAAGGAGGAGATGATTATGCAACAAAGCCGAATTGGAAAACCAACAGAACCAGGAGGATAGCGGGGGCCAACATAAGCAAGGACACCAAGAGAGTGAGAGGAGAGGGCGAGGGGAAAGAAGCAAGGAGGGGAAAGGAGGGGAAGGGAAAGTAAATGCAGCCCTGGAGAGAAAGAAGGCTGCAATGGCTCGGGGCCCCGTGCTCGCCACACATGTATCCACAAAAGAGTTGTGGACCCCCTGGGGGGAGTTAAAATGGAGAAGTGGAGTGTGAAAGACCGTGTCCATGTGGTAGACCTTTATACTGAAACGAAACCAATAGTAGCGAGCCATCGAGCTTTCCGCAGTTTAAACCATCACAGACACGTGCCGGATGACCATACCTTACGGCGTTAGATAACTAAGTGGCGCAGGGATGGGTCAGTGCATGATCGCAAATCACCTGGATAACCCCAAAATGTAATGACACGGGAAAACATCGATCGTGCACGCGATCGAGTCGATAAGTCCTCTATGATGGCTCCATTGCAGATTGCAGACATTAAACGTGAGCTACGGGAGTACATGGCACCTTTCGCACATATATTTGCATGCACTTCCCTACAAGATATTGGTAGTGCAACACTTAAAGGCCCAAGGACAAAGCAGCACGTGTTTGGTTTTGCGAAACGTTTCTGGGCAGCTAATTCAGGAATTGTTGACTGCTTGATGATGACTGACGAGGCACAGTTTTTATTGTCAGGGACAGTTAAAAAGAAAAATAGCCGTCTTGGGGCACTGGTAACCGACAGCGAGTCGGGTGGTGCTGACTCACTACAGCTGGAGTCATCTGTCGATATTACGTTTGGGACGACAGTAGTGCAACATGTACTGTGACTTTAGAATGATGTGTGTCCGTGATTCGCAATTTTGTCATCCCTGCGCTACAACAGCATCCCTGTCCAATCAACAGGACAGTGCAGATACAGACACTGCCCTTCTGTCAACTGTCGAACTCCGTCAGTGGTTCCCTGGACGTTTCATCCCTCGATTTGGTGGTGTGACTTCGCCGCATCCTTCACCCAATCTGACGACTCCCGATTTCTTCCTCTAGGGGCATCTTAAGTCCAGAGTGTTCGCAAATCGCCCTGCAAACCTCCAGGTGCTGGATGCCAACGTCAATAGAGAAGTCGCCAGTAGTCCTGTTGCATGAATATAATTGATTCGCCTCGATGGCCAATCAATCCACAGCCTTCAGTGCAGATGCAGAATTACGTTCGCCCTCCTGTGGGAATCTCAAAGTAGCGAGCATGGACATGGACAGGGATTGCAGGCAGGTGGCACTAGATGGGAATGTGGGTCGGCCGGGAAGCGTGTTGAGATAGTACGCGCAGTTGTGATAAACACTGTGTCCAGATGGTGCAGAGGTTAACACAACTGCCTAGTAAGCAGCAGATGCTGGGTTCGAATCCCGGTCAAACATATTTTCACTCATCCCTGCTGATTCTCCACAAAGTCCTGATGCAGCTGACATTAAATTCGTCCCCTTTCTCCCACTCCCCCCCCCCTTACCTTTAATTTACATTTCTGTTGCTGTACTGGAGAACACTTTGCGTAACAGCTTCATAGCGTTCTTACTGGATCACCTTGTAATGCTTAAATATTAATACTAGTATGATAATATTACTTCTTACCTTTAAAAGTAAAAATAGAAGCTGAAAATTATACCTTTCACCAGCTAGGACACTAAAAAATAAATGAACTATACTTGTGACACAAACTCAACAGATACATCACTCAAATTCTATAAAATTGGTTTTATTTGAAGTGCTGCATGTGTCCACTCTTTTGCGGCATGCCCGAGAAACACCAAATGCTCCATACTACCCGCCAGCCCGTACTAACCGCCGTACACCTACGACACAACATATAATTGTTCACTAGCAGATGTCAGCATTCAAAGTCCAAGGAGGAAAGAAATATCCACACGCCGATCCACAGGAAAGACGTGCCTGTGGCACACTTACGGTCGACGGAAGCCACATCAAAGCACCCAGAGCTGGCTGGCACGGCTGCTATGGCGGCGGAGTCGGACACAGCGCCCTTGTCGCAACTGTCTGGTCGACACGATGTGGCGTAACGGGCAGTCGTGTCCGACCCGCGCCATGATCAGATAGCCGCAGCAGTTCCCAGAACGGGGTAGCGACCGCGCTAGTATCGCAGCGCGCCGCTTGATTGGAATCGTGGGATCCCACAGGAGACACACGTTCCGAATAATAAAGTGTGGCACATCCACCAGTTCAGGCGAATTGGCGTGATAAGTGGGGAGAGCCCAGCGCCTTATCGTCCACGGGTAACACGTAGTTTCTCACGCGATACTTTTCGTGTCGTGTATCACGCATCAGAAATTTAAAACAGCTCGCCCCTACCGCTGACTTTTCGTTCCCAAATGATTACAATCGCTGTTCCATAGTATCGATTAATGCAATTATTTCACTGAAAGATACGCCTCTTGAAGCGTATGGAATCAATATACTTGGCAAGAAGAATATCCCTTCTACCTACACTTGCACTCTTTATCATTCAAAAAACATTGATATCCTGTCATTAATTCACCATTCTTCTACAGGTAACCTTAAACACTACTTTCTTTCACATCTGAAAGAAAAAAATTGTCATGAATGGAAAAATAAACAACGAACACATTTACACATTTCCTGCAGGCATCGGTCTATGGACATCCACAGTAGCAAGATTACCGTCGATGAAACCTGTTTAATCATTGGCGTGGATGGATGAAGAGGTATTCGATGTATAAAGAGAGTTAATCATACTTTCCCTGGCTGCTACATAGCGCAATTTGTATAAATTCATGGTTTCACTGTAGCGTTATTATTTATCGTTTTTCCGATCATGTAATTCGCAGATGGATTAGGCATTTATCTGAGCAAAATATATCTCTGCTGAGTATAATTTATATTTGTTACTGAAAAAAGCCTAAAATAAATGTATACAGGGTCGTTCATTGATAGTGACCGGGCCAAATATCTCACGAAATAAGCATCAAACGAAAAAACAACGAAGAACGAAACTCGTCTAGCTCGAAGGGGGAAAGCAGATGGCGCTATGGTTGCCCCGCTAGATGGCGCTGCCATAGGTCAAACGGATATCAACTGCGTTTTTTAAAATAGGAACCCCCATTTTTATTACATATTCGTGTAGTACGTAAAGAAATATGAATGTTTTAGTTGGACCACTTTTTTCGCTTTGTGACAGATGGCGCTGTAATGGTCACAAACGTATAAGTACGTGGGATCACGTAACATTCCTCCAGTGCACATGGTATTTGCTTCGTGACACATTACACGTGTTAAAATGGACCGTTTACCAATTGCGGAAAAGGTCGATATCGTGTTGATGTATGGCTGTTGTGATCAAAATACCCAACGGACGTGTTTTATGTATGCTGCTCGATATCCTGGACGACATCATCCAAGTTTCCGGACCGTTCACCGGATAGTTACGTTATTTAAGGAAACAGGAAGTGTTCAGCCACATGTGACCTGCAACCTGCAACAAATGATGATGCCCAAGTAGATGTTTTAGCTGCTGTTGCGGCTAATCCGCACATCAGTAGCAGACAAATTTCGCGATAATCGGGAATCACAAAAACGTTGGTGTTGAGAATGCTACATCAACATCGATATTTCTATACACCAGGAATTGCATGGCGACGACTTTGAACGTCCTGTACAGTTCTGCCAATGGGCACAAGAGAAATTACGGGACGATGACAAATTTTTTGCACGCGTTCTATTTAGCGACGAAGCGTCATTCACCAACAGCGGTAACGTAACTGCATAATATGTAGTATTGGGCAGCGGAAAATCCACGATGGCTGGTACAAGTGGAACATCAGCGACCCTGGCGGGTTAATGTATGGTGTGGCATTATGAGAGGAAGGATAATTGGCCCCCATTTAATCGATGGCAATCTAAATAGTGCAATGCATGCTGATTTCCTACCGATGTTACTACAAGATGTTTCACTGCATGACAGAATGGCGATGTACTTCCAACATGATGGATGTCCGGCACATAGTTCGCGTGCGGTTGAAGCGGTATTGAATAGCATATTTCATGAGAGGTGGGTTGTTCGTCGAAGCACGTTCACCGGATCTGACGTCCCCGGATTTCTTTCTGTGGGGAAAGTTGAAGGATATTTGCTATCGTGATCCACAGACAACGTTTGACAACATGCGTCAGCGCGTTGTCAATGCATGTGCGAACATTACGGAAGGCGAACTACTCGCTGTCGAGAGGAATGTCGTTACACGTAGTGCCAAACGCATTGAGGTTGACGGACATCATTTCGAGCATTTATTGCATTAATGTGTTATTTACTGGTAATCACGCTGTAACAGCATGCGTTCTCAGAAATGATAAGTTCACAAAGGTACATTATCACATTGTAACAACCGAAATAAGATGTTCAAACGTACCTACTTTCTGTATTTTAATTTAAAAAACCTACCTATTACCCACAGTTCGTCTAAAATTGTGAGCCATATGTTTGTGATTATTACAGCGCCATCTATCACAAAGCGAAAAAAGTGGTCCAACTAAAACATTCATTTTTCTTTACGTACTACACGAATATGTAATAAAAAATGGGGGTACCTTTCAAAAAAAAGAAACGCAGTTGATATCCGTTTGACCTATGGCAGCGCCATCTAGCGGGCCAACCATAGTGCCATCTGGTTTCCCCTTCAAGCTATACGAGTTTCGTTCTTTGTAGTTTTTTAGTTTGACGCTTATTTCGTGAGATATTTGGCCCTGTCACGATCAATGGACCACCCTGTAGAAACGTGAAATTATGTAATTCTTAAAACGAAAGAATAAAGTGCACGATGTAACATTTTTGTTTTTGTTATGGTGTGTGTTTGTTGTTGTGCACTGTACGAACTTTGGTGTATGTATGTGTTGAATGTGAATCTCAACAATGCAAGTGATGTGATTATGTAAACACTATCTGATAAAACAGGGTCGTAAAATCCATCTGACATTGTGTCAACGGCGGATTTACACATTTGCTGCCAGTGGTCTATTCAAATTTTGTCGCCCCTACCAACATCTACAATTCGATAGATCAGGGTTTTATAAAAAGTAATGAGACAGATTTTTTGCTGACGCGACTGTACTTCGCAGCGCGCGCTCGCCCTGGGGGATTGGTGGTGGAGGGGTGTCCGGCCGAAAACGCGCGGAGTGCCAGTCGCCTGCCGGCTCTTGTCTCGGCAGCATCATGCGTTGAGTAGACACGTCGGAAAGTCGTCGGTCGTGACGCAATATGCAGCAAACGATTGAACAACGTTACGCCATCAAGTTTTGTGTGAAACTAGGAAAATCGGATACGGAAACTGCTGTGGCCTTCTCCACCATCACGGCGCCTAGAGCATCAGCAAACAAACTGACAGCCTGCAGCCGCGGGTTGCCCGCACGCAGGCACACCGAAGCACTACACAACCGACAGGCAATATTGATGAAAAGCCTCAACAGCAACAATAACAACAACACCACTGCAAAGACACCAGCGGCCACCAGGGGCCACTACCGGCCCACATAAACATAAGGAAGAGGTCGCTTCAGATTCCGGAACTATTTTCACACGTCAAACCACGTGATGGAAAATAGTTCCGAGGTACTGATCCGCCGAAGCGCTATAAAGGCCGGCGCTCGGCCGCACATCGGCTATGATCTCATCCCCTTCCCCCACCTCCTCCTTTTCCTTGAAAGGATACGGATCCTGTACACCTCCCATAAACTTGATCCTCCTCACCCACTCGTGTCCCCAATCCTCTCCCACCCCCGCCCGCTGCCGCGCCTGTATTCCCATATCCCACCTGGTCTCCATCTCTCCACCCTCCTTACCCTCTCCCAAGGTGGCTTCCGCCAGCTCCCCCTCCCTGATGATGTCCTCCTCCCCTGCATCTACCCCTCCTATCAACTTTGATCCTCCCCCCCCCACCTCCTGTGTCCTTTCCTTTAGGCACCCTCCCTCCCCCCTTTCCCTTCCCTTCTCTTTCCTTTCCCCCCTCCCTCCTACCCTCTCCTCCGGGCTTCCCCTCCCCCTTCCTCCCTCCCCCTCTCTCCTTTGCCCATGGCATCTCTGCTCTCCCCTCTCCCATCTCCCCATCCTCCTCCTCCACCTCCACTCTTGGCAGGTCCCCGGACTCGTACACGCTGAGTGAACATTCGCGCGCCGGAGGTCATCGCCATCAGTGTATCGTGTGTGCCGTCGTGTTTAGTGTTCAGTTTCGTCGTCACACTCCATTGTTCACCAGTGCCATTGTCTTCTTCAGTATTTGTGCGTCGTGTCAACAGTTCGTAGTGTGGATTGTCATCGAGTGTGAACGGCTTCTTGTGTTTTTCTGTTCGTGAGTCTACTGTTTTTTCCCGCCGTTTTTCTAAGTGATGTCTCTTCTCTGTTTATTTTCTTGTACTCTCTTCGGCTGAAGAGCAGCGTATTGTGCTGCTGCCAGCCTACCTGCTTGCTCAGGTGTCCAAATAACAATAAAGTAAAAAAAAAAAAAACCGCACATCGGCAATTCATCGACCGCCAGCAGATGTTGATAGCTGCCGCCCCAGCAGCCCGGCTTGGATCTTATCGCTGATATCTGGGTTAGGCTTGGTACATCGGAGAAGTCTCTGGCGGAGACTAGTAGGAAATTATTTCTGTTGTTTTCTATATTATTCTTGTAAGTAGTTGTGATTCGAAGACGGATCTCTGTATTGCGTTCGTGTTATACTTGGAGAATTTGTTTTGGTTAATTTAACAGTCCAATAAATTGTTTTCGGACTTTGATCGTTAGTTTCTTCTGCTTACGCAGACATAGCAGAAACGTTGGATATGTGTCGCCAAGGCTACGGCGACGATTGCCTGCCAGGTTTCCAGGGGGGTGGAGATCTCTAAAGAGGCCTGTGACAGCGTTAAGGACGAGAACTGCTCCGGACGCCCGTCAACCAGCAAAACTGACGAAAACATCGACCGTGTGCGCGTTTAATTGAACACCGACCATCGGATGAGTATCAGGATGATAGCAGACGAGCTCAGACTTGATAAAATGACAGTGCACAGCATCATCGCCAAAGAATTGTCGATGAGGAAGATCTGCGCCAAGATGGACCCAAAGATTTTGTCAGACGTTCAAAAGCAAGCACGTGTGTACTCCAGCCAAGAAAATCTCCAGAGCCTTGAAGCTGATCCAGAACTTTTAGGTAACGTTATCACCGGAGACGAAACCTGGGGTGTTTCAGTATGACCCGGAGACAAAGCGCATAAGTACCGAATGACACATCGCAGCATCCCCACGTCAAAAAAAAAAAAGGCTCGCATAAGTAAATCGAAGGTGAAAGGCATGCTGATTCTGTTTTTCGATGTCAGGGCCGTGGTTCACCATGAGTTTGTGCGGTATGGCCAAACTGTCAACGGTGCTTTTCATTGCGAAGCGCTCAAGAGACAATGTCGAAATACGCTCCTGGAAATTGAAATAAGAACACCGTGAATTCATTGTCCCAGGAAGGGGAAACTTTATTGACACATTCCTGGGGTCAGATACATCACATGATCACACTGACAGAACCACAGGCACATAGACACAGGCAACAGAGCATGCACAATGTCGGCACTAGTACAGTGTATATCCACCTTTCGCAGCAATGCAGGCTGCTATTCTCCCATGGAGACGATCGTAGAGATGCTGGATGTAGTCCTGTGGAACGGCTTGCCATGCCATTTCCACCTGGCGCCTCAGTTGGACCAGCGTTCGTGCTGGACGTGCAGACCGCGTGAGACGACGCTTCATCCAGTCCCAAACATGCTCAATGGGGGACAGATCCGGAGATCTTGCTGGCCAGGGTAGTCCACTTACACCTTCTAGAGCACGTTGGGTGGCACGGGATACATGCGGACGTGCATTGTCCTGTTGGAACAGCAAGTTCCCTTGCCGGTCTAGGAATGGTAGAACGATGGGTTCGATGACGGTTTGGATGTACCGTGCACTATTCAGTGTCCCCTCGACGATCACCAGTGGTGTACGGCCAGTGTAGGAGATCGTTCCCCACACCATGATGCCGGGTGTTGGCCCTGTGTGCCTCGGTCGTATGCAGTCCTGATTGTGGCGCTCACCTGCACGGCGCCAAACACGCATACGACCATCATTGGCACCAAGGCAGAAGCGACTCTCATCGCTGAAGACGACACGTCTCCATTCGTCCCTCCATTCACGCCTGTCGCGACACCACTGGAGGCGGGCTGCACGATGTTGGGGCGTGAGCGGAAGACGGCCTAACGGTGTGCGGGAACGTAGCCCAGCTTCATGGAGACGGTTGCGAATGGTCCTCGCCGATACCCCAGGAGCAACAGTGTCCCTAATTTGCTGGGAAGTGGCGGTGCGGTCCCCTACGGCACTGCGTAGGATCCTACGGTCTTGGCGTGCATCCGTGCGTCGCTGCGGTCCGGTCCCAGGTCGACGGGCACGTGCACCTTCCGCCGACCACTGGCGACAACATCGATGTACTATGGAGACCTCACGCCCCACGTGTTGAGCAATTCGGCGGTACGTCCACCCGGCCTCCCGCATGCCCACTATACGCCCTCGCTCAAAGTCCGTCAACTGCACATACGGTTCACGTCCACGTTGTCGCGGCATGCTACCAGTGTTAAAGACTGCGATGGAGCTCCGTATGCCACGGCAAACTGGCTGACACTGACGGCGGCGGTGCACAAATGCTGCGCAGCTAGCGCCATTCGACGGCCAACACCGCGGTTCCTGGTGTGTCCGCTGTGCCGTGCGTGTGATCATTGCTTGTACAGCCCTCTCGCAGTGTCCGGAGCAAGTATGGTGGGTCTGGCACACCGGTGTCAATGTGTTCTTTTTTCCATTTCCAGGAGTGTAGATGACAGAGGGATAGAAAAACAATTAAAATCGCTCGAAAGAGGAAACGCCGCTGGACCTCATGGGATACCAATTCGATTTTATACAGAGTACCCGAAGGTACTTGGCCCCCCTTCTTGTAGCGGTGTACCGTAGGTCTCTAGAAGAGCGCAGCGTTCCAAAAGATTGGAAAAGGGCACAGGTTTTCAAGAAGGGACGACGAACAGATGTGCAGAACTACAGACCTATATCTCTAACGTCGATCAGTTGTATAATTTTGGAACACGTATTATGTTCGACTATAATGACTTTTCTGGATACTAGAAATCTATTCTGTAGGAATCAGCATAGGTTTAGAAAAAAGACGATCGTGTGAAACCCAGCTCGGGCTATTCGTCCACGAGACTCAGAGGGCCATAGACACGGGTTCCCAGGTAATTGCCGTGGTTCTTGACTTCCGCAAGGCGTTTGGTGCTGTTTCCCAAAGTCGTTTAATGAACAAAGTAAGAGCATATGGACTATCAGACAAATCGTGTGGTTGGATTGAAGAGGTCCTAGATAACAGAACGCAGCATGTCATTCTCAATGGATGGAAGTCTTCCGAAGTAAGAGTGATTTCAGGTGGGCCGCAGGGGAGTGTTGTAGGACCTTTGCTGTTCACAATATATACAAATGACCTTGTGGATAACATCGGAAGTTCACTGAGGCTTTTTGTGGATGATGCTGCAGTATAACGAGAGGTTGTAACAATGGAAAATTGTACTGAAATGTAGGAGGATCTGCAACGAATTGAAGCATGGTGCAGGGAATGACAGTTGAATCTCAATGTAGACAAGTGTAATGTGCTGCGAATACATAGAAAGAAAGATCCTTTATCATTTAGCTACACTATAGCAGGTCAGCTACTACAAGCAGTTAATTCCATGAATTATCTGGCAGTAGGCATTAGGAGTGATTTAAAATGGAATGACCATATAAAATTAATCGTCGGCAAAGCAGGCGCCAGACTGAGATTCATGGGAGGAATCCTAAGGAAATGCAATCTGAAAACAAAGGAAGTAGGTTACAGTAATTTGCTCGCCCAATGCTTGAATACAGCTCACCGGTGTGGGATCCGTAACAGATAGGGTTGATAGAAGAGAGACAGAAGATCCAACGGAGAGCAGGATCATTTAGTAATCGCGAAAGCGTCACGGAGATGATAGATAAACTCCAGTGGAAGACTCTGCAAGAGAGACTCTCAGTAGGTCGGTACGGGCTTTTGTTGAAGTTTCGAGAACATACCTTCACCGAGGAGTCAAGCAGTATATTGCTCCCTCCTACGTATATCTCGCGAAAAGAACATGAGGATAAAATCAGAGAGAGATTAGAGCCCATACAAAGGCATATCGACAATCTTTCTTTCGACGAACAATACGAGACTGGAATAGAAGGGAGAGACGATAGAGGTACTCAAAGTACCTTCCGCCACACACCGTCAGGTGGCTTGCGGAGTATGGCTGTAGAGAGATAGATAGAAAGAAAGTCAGGGTCCATCGCGTGAGGCCAGCCATTGCCGATGATTGGAAGCCGCGCTGAGTCACGCCTGCTTCATGGTGGCGAGCTACCTGGCCCAGAAATGGATTCCAACGATTCCCCAGCCCCCTAAAGTCCCGATGTGGCCGCGCCAGATTCTTTTTTGTTCCCCAGACTAAAAAATTCCCTGAAAGGACACCGTCATGGGACCCTGGAGGAGGTCTAAGCCGCCACGACGAGGGCGTTGAAGGCCGTCCCAGACTCAGCATTTGCGGCAGCGTCTGAAGCGTGGAAATCTCGCATGCAGAGGGTTGTTCTCTCTCAAGGGTCATACATTGAAGAGTACTAAGTGTTTGTAGCGATATCTACAGTAAATTTTGATTGACAGGCTCAGTATCATTACCTTTTATACAGACCCTGTCTAAAATTCGATTACTTCACAAATATATTACTTACAATTTTTTGTTATGAAATTGTAACTTTGTGATTTGTGCACTACCGTACTAATTGCATCACCTTTTTCCCGTAATTAGTATGATTGTGAACTGCGAGAAATCTCTGTCAGTTCCTTGATTATTTTTACAACGCAACAATTTAGTTAATATTGCACAAGAAGCTGGTTTTGGGTATACTGCCGAGCTAATAAAACCTCAAACATGTACTACTAATAAGGCTGCATGAGGTATGCCTTAATACTACTTCCACAATAATTTACATTCACTAAATGTAATTAAATAAATTTTATTGCGCTTACTTACAGTTGTAGAATAGGCCACATCGTCCACACAGTCATTCAAATGATTCTGTGGACGACGTGGCCAATTCTAGACCTTATTTTATATCTATGTGACGTTGCTGTGCTGATTATATTTATATGTTTTGACGATGCTATTATGGCCTTATCACTTTAGGACATAGTGTAAAAAAATCTAAGGATGGTCATTACGGACTGAAACCGGTCATCGTCTAAAGAATTGATATTGTGATCAAAGACTGGAATAAAATACATTTGACAGTATTCGATCACTGTTTGCGCACGCGACTATGGCACAGTTCGTGAGTCTTCAATATTTATGTCCAGTGTTTCGAGTTCCGAAATAATGGCGGAAAACAATTCTTCAGCTTTACGTCCCATTGAGGACAAAAACTTGAGAAATATTTTATACGGTTCGCCAGTTTCCAAAACGGATCTAATGACGAGGGTATGTTGGTCCACATATACTACATGTGGTGTTGAATCGATGATTATGGAAAAATATTTCGCCCTTCTAATCTCGTCTCCAATCCGTTCTAAGACTTTATGACCCATCAAGATAATAAGTTCACCGCAAACAATGTTTGATAAGTAACTATTACTTGCAGAGTCTTGATTCCCTAAACGTTCAATATGACTGGCTAAAAAAGGATCGAAATCAGCTAACAGTTCCAAAATCATTCAATAATTCCCATTATGCGGATCAGTGAACTTTTCATGTTTGCCGCTGCAAGCGAAGCCTCTTGAACACAGTCACTTCACTACGGCAACAACCCTCTTCTGAATGTTTCTCCAACAAGTAATTTCCTCATCAATCTGGACATGCAGTAAATTATCGAGTCGGCCATTAATCTCTCTTCTAACTTTCAAACTAAAGATACTAGATGTTGTTGTTGTTGTGGTATTCAGTCCTGAGACTGGTTTGATGCAGCTCTCCATGCTACTCTATCCTGTGCAAGCTTCTTCATCTCCCAGTACCTACTGCAACCTACATCCTTCTGAATCTGCTTAGTGTATTGATCTGTTGGTCTCCCTCTACGATTTTTACCCTCCACGCTGCCCTCCAATGCTAAATTTGTGATCCCTCGATGCCTCAGAACATGTCCTACCAACCGATCCCTTCTTCTAGTCAAGTTGTGCCACAAACTTCTCTTCTCTCCAATCCTATTCAATACCTCCTCATTAGTTACGTGATCTACCCACCTTATCTTCAGCATTCTTCTGTAGCACCACATTTCGAAAGCTTCTATTCTCTTCTTGTCCAAACTATTTACCGTCCATGTCTCACTTCCATACATGGCTACACTCCATACAAATACTTTCAGAAATGACTTCCTGACACCTAAATCTATATTCGATGTTAACAAATTTCTCTTCTTGAGAAACGCTTTCCTTGTCATTGCCAGTCTACATTTTATATCCTCTCTACTTCGACCATCATCGGTTATTTTACTCCCTAAATAGCAAAACTCCTTTACTACTTTAAGTGTCTCATTTCCTAATCTAATTCCCTCAGCATCACCCGACTTAATTTGACTACATTCCATTATCCTCGTTTTGCTTTTGTTGATGTTCATCTTATATCCTCCTTTCAAGACACTGTCCATTCCGTTCAACTGCTCTTCCAAGTCCTTTGCTGTCTCTGACAGAATTACAATGTCATCGGCGAACCTCAAAGTTTTTACTTCTTCTCCATGAATTTTAATACCTACTCCGAATTTTTCTTTTTGTTTCCTTTACTGCTTGCTCAATATACAGATTGAATAACATCGGGGAGAGGCTACAACCCTGTCTCACTCCTTTCCCAACCACTGCTTCCCTTTCATGCCCCTCGACTCTTATAACTGCCATCTGGTTTCTGTACAAATTGTAAATAGCCTTTCGCTCCCTGTATTTTACCCCTGCCACCTTCAGAATTTGAAAGAGAGTATTCCAGTCAACATTGTCAAAAGCTTTCTCTAAGTCCACAAATGCTAGAAATGTAGGTTTGCCTTTTCTTAATCTTTCTTCCAAGATAAGTCTTAAGGTCAGTATTGCCTCACGTGTTCCAACATTTCTACGGAATCCAAACTGATCTTCCCCGAGGTCGGCTTCTACCAGTTTTTCCATTCGTTTGTAAAGAATTCGCGTTAGTATTTTGCAGCTGTGACTTATTAAACTGATAGTTCGGTAACTTTCACATCTGTCAACACCTGCTTTCTTTGGGATTGGAATTATTATATTCTTCTTAAAGTCTGAGGGAATTTCGCCTGTCTCATACATCGTGCTCACCAGATGGTAGACTTTTGTCATGACTGGCTCTCCCGAGGCCATCAGTAGTTCTAATGGAATGTTGTCTACTCCCGGGGCCTTGTTTTGACTCAGGTCTTTCAGTGCTCTGTCAAACTGTTCACGCAGTATCTTATCTCCCATTTCATCTTCATCTACATCCTCTTCCATTTCCATAATATTGTCCTCAAGTACATCGCCCTTGTATAAACCCTCTATATACTCCTTCCACCTTTCTGCTTTCCCTTCTTTGCTTAGAACTGGGTTGCCATCTGAGCTCTTGATATTCATACAAGTGGTTCTCTTCTCTCCAAAGGTCTCTTTAATTTTCCTGTAGGCAGTATCTATCTTACCCCTAGTGAGACAAGCCTCTACATCCTTACATTTGTCCTCTAGCCATCCCTGCTTAGCCATTTTGCACTTCCTGTCGATTTCATTTTTGAGACGTTTGTATTCCTTTTTGCCTGCTTCATTTACTGCATTTTTATATTTTCTCCTTTCATCAATTAAATTCAATATTTCTTCTGTTACCCAAGGATTTCTATTAGCCCGCGTCTTTTTACCTACTTGATCCTCTGCTGCCTTCACCACTTCATCCACCGTCCGAAAAATTTATCTACGTGATGAAACATATTACATGTTGAATTATTTGCGTAGACATAACATTTAATCATACAACTATGAACCTTTTTAATGTCTGTAAAACACAAAGAATATTTTTGGCCCCAAATTTTCCGCCTCTAAAATCTCCCGCTCTAGGTTCCAGCCTACTCGGCCTGCTGGTAAATCCACCACTGCATTGCACAACTGAATTTAATTTAACTTTTACCCAATATAATTAAAACTTCTAAATGTTTATACTACATCTATATCTACATCTACATGGATACTCTGCAAATCACATTTAAGTGCCTGGCAGAGGGTTCATCGAACCACCTTCACAATTCTCTATTATTCCAATCTCGTATAGCGCGCGGAAAGAATGAACACCTATATCTTTCCGTACGAGCTCTGATTTCCCTTATTTTATCGTAGTGATTGTTCCTCTATATACAGGTCGTTGGCAACAAAATATTTTCGCATTCGGAGGAGAAAGGTGGTGATTGGAATTTCGTGAGAAGATTCCGTCGCAACGAGAAACGCCTTTCTTTTAATGATTTCCAGCCCAAATCCTGTATCATTTCTGTGACACTCTCTCCCATATTTCACGATAATACAAAACGTGCTGCCTTTCTTTGAACTTTTTCAATCTACTCCGTCAGTTCTATCTGGTATGGATTCCACACCGCGCAGCAGTATTCTAAAAGAGGACGGACAAGCGTAGTGTAGGCAGTCTCCTTAGCAGATCGGTTACATTTTATAAGTGTCCTGCCAATAAAACGCAGTCTTTGGTTAGCCTTAACCGCAACATTTTCTATGTGTTCCTTCCAATTTAAGTTGTTCGTAATTGTAATACCTAGGTATTTAGTTCAATTTACGGCATTTAGATTAGACTGATTTATTGTGTAACCGAAGTTTAACGAGGTCCTTTTAGCACTCATGTGGATGACCTTACACTTCTCGTTATTTAGGGTCAACTGCCAATTTTCGCACCATTCCGGTATTTCTTCTAAATCGTTTTGCAGTTTGTTTTGATCTTTTGATGACTTCATTAGTCGGTAAACAACAGCGTCACCTGCAAACAACCGAAGACGGCTGCTCAGATTGTCTCCCAAATCGTTTATATAGACAAGGAACAGCAAAATGCCTATAACACTACCTTAGGGAACGCCAGAAATCACTTCCGTTTTACTCGATGACTTCCCGTCAGTTACTACGAACTGTGACACCTCTGACAGGAAATCACAAATCCAGTCACATAACTGAGACGATATTCCATAAGCACGCAATTTCACTACGAGCCGCTTGTGTGGTACAGTGTCAAAGACCTTTCGGAAATCCAGAAATACGGAATCGGTCTGAAATCCCTTGTCAATAGCATTCCACACTTTGTGTGAATAAAGAGCTAGTTGTGTTTCACAGGAACGATATTTTCTAAACACATGTTGACTGTGTGTCAATAGACCGTTTTCTTCGAGGTAATTCACAATGTTCGAACACAATGTATGTTCTAAAATCCTGCTGCGTATCGACATTAACGATATGGGCCTGTAATTTAGTGGATTACTCCTACTACCTGTCTTGAATATTGGTGTGACCTGTACAACTTTCCAGTCTTTGGGTACGGATCTTTCGTCGAGCGAACGGTTGTATAAGATTGTTAAATATGGAGCTAATGCATCAGCATACTCCGAAAGGAACCTAATTGGTATACAGTCTGGACCAGAAGACTTGCTTTTATTAAGTGATTTATGTTACTTCACTACTCCGAGGATATTTACTCATGTTGGCAGCTGTTCTCGATTCGAATTCTTGAATATTTACTTCGTCTTCTTTTGTGAAGGCATTTCGGAAGGCTGTGTTTAGTACCTCTACTTTGGCAGCACTGTCTTCGATAGTATCTTCATTGCTATCGCGCAGAGAAGGGATTGATTGTTTCTTGCCTCTAACATACTGCGCATACGACCAGAATCACTTTGGATTTTCTAAATAACCTATCCTGCGATATTCTGCACTGTGCAATACAATGTACAGTGTTACAATTTGTGACATCACAGTACGTGTGTCGCAGTTCCAGCAGACAGAGCAAACATTCTACATAAAATTACAATCCAAACTTTGAAACAACAACTATCCTCAATGCCCTGTAATCTTACCTAAGCGAACTGACTAAATAACATTCCGAACACTATATGACATACGCGTAACTACGTGACACTGACAAGGAAATGAATTCTGAACTGAATTTTATCTAAACCGATCCTGAGGAAAATTTTGAAATGCAATGCTTAGCTCTGAATAATTGTACTGTGTCCTAACAGTGATGTTAGATTGGCTCTGACAAATTTTCATGGCTTACCTTATAGCAATGGAAACTCGGTTTCAGAGGTTTACGATATTACGATACTGCAGTACCTGTGCTATTCTGATCACGATGCAAAGTTCCCTTGGACATGCATGCATGTCCAAAGGTACAAGCACTGCAGCCACCGCAGCCGTTATGAAATACGTTAAATGCATTCGTAATTGCGAGTAAGGATAACCACAGCTGTAGAATGGAATGGCGACAATGAAGATTTGTCCCTGACCAGGACTCGAACCCGGATTTCCCGCTTATCGTGAGCGGTCGCCTTACCCGGTGTATGGTTGACGACATATGGAAGTTTGTGTCTGGCCGTGAGTCGTGTTCGAGTAGCCAAATGATAAGCTTGAAATCCGGTCCAGCACAAATTTTCATTGACGTCATTCCTTTTTACAGCTGATAATTGTCCTTATTCGCAACTGCGAATACATTTGATGCCAACGGTCTTGCCGCAGTGGTAACACCGGTTTCCGTCAGATCACCAAAATTAAGCGCTGCCGGGCTGGGCAAGCACTTGGATGGGTGACCATCCGGTCTGCAGAGCGCTGTTAGCAAGCGGGTGCACTTGTGAGGCAAACTGAGCAGCTGCTTGATTGAGAAGTAACGGCTCCGGTCTCGCAAACTGACATACGACCAGGAGAGCGGCGTGTTTACCACATGGCCCTCCATATCCCCATCCAATGACGCCTGTGGGCTGAGGATGACACGGCGGCAGGTCGGTTCGTTTGGCATTCATGGCCTGTTCGGACGTAGCTTAGTTTTTTTTTTTTTTAATACATTTAATATATTTCAAAGGTTCTGATTCACGGGAGAGCGTCACCGAAATGTTGAAAAACATGAATTCGATGACTTTCAAAGATTGTTACAAATTATCGCAAAATATCGGGGGTCAGTATCAAATGAAGAATCTAGGCCTATTCTTCAGCCCCTACGTATCGCTCCCGGAATGACCGTGAAGAAAAAAGATTAATTCCGCACGCGCAGAGGCGTTTAAGCGATAGGCTAAGTTAGCGATATTGACAATTTTTCTTTTGCAGCAATGGAAATGTATTTCTCGCGGTAATGACGGTCAATTTTTGCGGAATTTTCTTTTACGTTTTTGCGCATTTGCTATCTGGCTTAATTAAGCAATCATTCTTCTCGCGCCCCGTACTCGGCTGGAACAGGAAGAAACCCTAACGTGTGGTGCCAAGTTAAGTACTTTCTGTCATGCACTTCACAATGGTTTTTACAGTGTGTGTGTGTAGGTGCAGTTGTGGACAAGTTCGTAAAATTTGCTAAGAACATTTCCTCCTTCAGCCATTCTTCCGGAAGAATACACAAAAATGGATTTGGTAAGATGCAAATGGAACAAGGAAAGTGATAATAGTTTACAAAATTGTTAAGGCTGTCTTGGCCACTTGTTGACAAACTGTCTATTGGCTTCTGTCTCGGGTTCTTCGGCTGACGTTCGTCTGATGATTTATTGACGTTCCGCCAGCACGAGTGGTTGGTATTGTCAAAGCTTCATCCTCCATTGCTGGAATATTTTATCAAATATTTTCTTCAGCCACAAATATCAGTAGCGGATATACAGGGTGGCGCACGAAATGTGTTACCATTTTGTTTCTGAATATAAACTTTATTGTCAATACAATCTGAAGGGATCATATACTACAATGAAGAGCCGTCCATGCTCAATATGTCCACCATTTCGTTTCCTAGCTTCCTTCAAACAAACACTGAAGTTAATGATTACCCTACGGCACATGTCTTCCGTAAATTCACTGCAAGCTTGAAGAATAAGTCTTCTGAGCTCCATTAAATCACGTGGACGTTTCGGGAAAATTATTTCCTTTAGGTACCCACAAAGAAAAAAGTCACGTGGATTGAGGTCTGGACTATTGGGGGGTCAATTTTGTCCGTCATTGAAGCGACGTGGAAACCTGAGTGAAATGATTCGCATGTCGAAATGCTCGTGTAAAAACTCCAACACAGTATTTGCAGTAGGTGGCCTAGCTCCATCTTGCATGATCCACTGCGTGTTGAAGGGCAAGGCAGTAGCAAGGAGCTGTGGAATGAAGCATGCTCAAATAACGCTCGCTGTTTACAGTTTCTTCAAAGAAAAAGGATCCAATAAGTCCGTGACTGGAAATTGCTGCCCACACTGTAATCCTCGGAGCATATTGTTGTCGTTCATGAAGCACATGTGGGTTTTCAGTGGCCCAAAAGCGTACATTTTGTTTGTTAACCACACCGTCTAAATGAAAATGCGCCTCGTCTGAAAACCAAACATTGTTGAGAGTTTCTTCTCTATCCTCCGCCCACCTGAGCAAACAGTTGTCTCTGCCGCTTGTGTTCTTCAGTGAGCTTCTGTGCACAGGTCATCTTGTATGGGTACATATGGAGGTCACTTTTAAGAATGCGTTGAACGGAAAGTCTGGATATTCCCAGTTGCACTGCTGCCTTTCTACACGATTTCCGCCGGAAGGTGTGGCCGTGCGGTTCTAGGCGCTTCAGTTTGGAACCGTGTGACCGTTACGGTCACAGGTTCGAATCCTGCCTCGGGCATGGATGTGTGTGATGTCCTTAGGTTGGTTAGGTTTAAGTAGTTCTAAGTTCTAGGGGACTGATGACCACAGATGTTAAGTCCCATAGTGCTCAGAGCCATTTGAACCATACACGATTTCCCGGGACTTCTCTGTACAGCAACTAGTTCCGCTTCAATATTCTCCGGTGAACAAACAGGCTTTGGCCGAGGTCGCTTCGCTTCCAATACTGTTCCTTCCTGTACAAATTTATCGTACAACCTGTGGATGGTTTTCTTGCAAGGGAGCCATCGTGTGTTAAACTGTTGTCGGAAACGCCTCTGGGTCACAACAAGGCTTTTCGTTTCATGAAAAAGTAACACAATTGCCGATCGTTGCTGTGTCGTCAGTCTGCCATTGTCAGTCATTGCTGCTTACTAGTCTCCTAGCGACAGTATCGTGAATTACACGCCATTTCGTAACTCATTTGTTTTTCCAAGCTCTGCTGATACTGCTGTAGAGATCCCAGCGGGATATCTAATGTGCATCGTAAATTGTGAAAGAAACAATTGGTAACACATTTCGTGCACCACCCTGTATGTTTCAGGAAATTCATGACATTTGGCTGCATTAGAGCAATTTTTAACTTGCTACCGGTTTCGGTCACTGACCATTATCATCTAGCATAAAGAAATGGCTTCTACAAATCACATGATAATCATGTTGAAACATGCAATCGCATTAACGGTCAGTTTCGTGAGTTATTACTGTGTATTATTGGTCATCCAACTGACAGTTAATGCGATTGTATGGTTCAACATGATTGACATGTGACTTTCAGAAGCCAATTTTTCGTATCAGATGATGGCCAGTGACCGAAACCGGTAGAAAACTATTAAATTCCTCTAATGCAGCCAAATCTTATGAATTTCCTGAAATATTTTATTAAACAGCCCAACGTTTCTGTCAGAAAGTGACGAGCTTAACCAACTTAGGAATGTCTAACGGTAATGAACTAATTAGATGGAGAGTAAAATGAAACAAAAAGCTATAAGGTAATAAACTCATCAGAACGTAGAATTGGGTAATTTTTTTTTTTAAGAAATGGGAGGTGTAACACGGTGAATTATGCAGCAAGGTCAGCATTTTGGAAAATGTGTTGCAGTGACGCTACATTTGACGAGAGAGCAGACAGTGACAAACTGTTGCCGCCCCCCTCCCCTCCCCTCCCCACCCCTCCCCTCCCCTCCCCTCCCCCCCTCCCAGTCCTCAGAATCTAAAGCCAGAACATCGCCAGCTAAAGCACTCCAGAAATGCGAGCATATCTAACGATAAAAAAAAAGTGTAGCTGTCCTTGCAGACGTGATGACTACTTTTTCAGTATTACACGCCGAGACAGATTAGACACTTTTTGAGAATGGGAATATGCCTTCCGTGAAGCAAGCGAAATATTGTAAAGCTCACACAATAATAGCGCTTATTGTCAAAGTGCATGTTTATTTGAGGAGATGAAAATGATCTTCTCAGTGGAACTCATTATTTCAGAAGGTCCTTACATTGTTCTTGGCTGTACCTAGCAACTAAGCAAGCTGTAGTGAAAGGCAGTTTGCTGTCAGCCGTTCTAATGGTTCGGACCCTCCGAAGAGAAGCCCACTCAGCCACTGGCCAGTAGTCAGTTTCCAAGACTTGTTGGTACGAAGGTACATTAGGGGCGACGTGGAAAACAACTGCAGTTTGCGTGGGATGGAAGAAGGAATCAGCCGGTTTCCTTTACAAGTTAGAGAACCGTGTCTACCTTTGATGACAGCGTTAGATGAAGAGCGTGGGTTTTAACTCAGCTGGTTTCAAGCATTTTCTCAGTGCTCTCAGACTAATCTTTCGGGTGGCTCTGATTTTGGTGGATTTTCAGTTTTTTTTTGTTATTTCAGAGGAACTTTTTGCACAATTACTACGAGAGGTTTTGCTAGAATAGGGATGGTCAAGAATTTCGCGCACAAGCAATGCTCTTGCTCGGGTGCCATAGCTCTATCACTTGGATGCATGCTTTCCTCAATGCCACGTCTTGCTGTCTGAGAGGAGTGGGGAGGGGGAAGAGGACAAGAGCGCCCATACCTCCCTATCCCCCTCCCCCTGCCCATAGCTTTGAGTCAAAGGAAGAAATACACTGCAGACAGCTGTTTTGCCTTCAAAAAATCATTTAAGAGTCGATATTACGCAGGTTTTTAACAGGGTCAGAAATGGAACGTTTTTATTATTATTTAAAAGTAGTTATTTGTCTTCCAAAACATTAATATTGAAAACACTTCATACAACCTGGTGTAGTTCGCCCCCGCTCCCCTTGAAAACTATTGTATGGTCGCTCTTGGAAGAGGGGAAACTGCAAAGCGGCGCATTTAATTTGCAATGCAGTCGCACTACATACGAATTGATTTCACCTTTCATATTTAATTCAACTACATTCCATTGGCCTCGTTTTGGTTTTGTTGATGTGCATCTTATATCCTCTGTTCAAGAGATTGTCCATTCCGTTCTACTGCTCTTCCAAATCATTTGCTGTCTCTGACAATAACAATGTCATCAGCTTACCTCAAAGTTTGTATTTCTTCTCCCTGGACTTTAGTTCCTACTCCAAATTTTTCTTTTGTTTTCTTTACTGCTTGCTCAATATACAGATTTAATAACACCCGATAGGATACTATCCAGTCCCACTCCTTTCTCAACCACTGCTTCCCTTTCGTGCCCCTCGCCTCTTACAATTTCCATCTGGTTTCTATACAAATTGTAAATGGTCTTTGACTCCCCATATTTGGCCCCTGCCACCTCTAGAATTTGAAAGAGAGTATACCAGTCAACATTGTCAAAAGCTTTCTCTCAGTCTACAAATGCTATCAACGCAGGTTTGCCTCTCCTTAACCTATCTTCTATGAATTTCTCCATTATCATATTGATATTTATCTCGTAACTCATGACGCGTAGTCTCTCAGACCACGCGAGAGTTTGCGAACTCGCTCTCCAAGGTCGGTTCAGGCAGAATGGTGAATGCACCTGTACCACCTCTACCCTCCTTACATCGCCAATCCTACAATGCTTTACTGTCAGTTTCATAATCGTCGTCTTTTTCGTTGCTGACAGTTGTTGCCCTTTCCTCGACTTCGAGAATTACGTACCTGTTTGCTTTAGTATGGTACAAAATGTGTTAGCAGGAACGTGTCACTTTTAACGGTCCCAGGTTCGATGAAACTGTCAGTCGGTGGGTGGGGGAAAATGTCAGTGATATAGACAAAGAAACTGACAGAATACACGATTTTGCAATAGCCAGTATACACCATTCTGTGAGCCAAAAAGAGGATTATTCAGAGGAAAAACTTCAGTACAGTGGTGAAGGGGATCTTCCTATTTCTCCAATAAAATACTTTAAGAGTTACTTAATTTCAAATTTGTACTGAGTGCTGGCAAAGAATATGCATTGATATGCAAGTTTATAGTCTGGGATTTAATTTCATGCGAAAATTTACTTGTCACAGACCTACCACGACCTTACATCCCGGAAGGTTTACCAGAAGATACTACCATAATTTGTCAGCCTATAAAACTCAACTCTCTAGCAGTTCGTTTATGTGTACTATTAAAAAACTGCACAAAAGTACGTGATAAAAAGAAAATACTAGAGGCTTATAAACAACACCTAAATAACGTCAAAAATGAATGTTATCGGCACGTAATTTAAAGCAAAAATTTGAAATGTTTTACGCCTTAAAATTGGTCTGAAGATAGAGGTCCCAGAAATCACAACTAATAGTGTAAGTTACAGGAAAGTCATCTCGTGGGTTGAGTGTTATATTTAATTTTCGTACGTATGTCATACAAATATTGACTCCTTTACGATCTGATGGTTACTTCACGTGCAACTAATAGGAATCTTCAACTCTTGAACTGAGATGTCATAACATTTGTAGAAGTTGTTGATGACGTATGTTTTTTTTCTATTTACAATGTACTAGACTCTCGATTCCTCGTCTCATGTCAGATTGGAGCTAGCTTAGGACGAGAAGCCTCCTTCGGACACTGGAAAAAGAGGCAATGTCCACAAGGAAATTGTTTTTCTCTCTTGTATTAGGGTTATGTAAAACACAGTTCAATAGAAACTGATTTTTGTAGTTAGTAACAAATATCGTTAAATTTACATACAGGAAGAGGGTGTAAGAATTGAAAACTTATAAAGAGATACCTGCAAGATGTCCATTTATTTTCTTTACGCATTATTGTTTTTGTTCTCTTCTGTTGAATAAATATTTATATTGTTGTTTGCTTTGTGCGCAAAAAGTAATACTCTGAGACAGCCAGGAGGTACATTGTGGACACACATATTTAAATGTTTCTACAGATGCCCTCATTGGTCACCAATTATTAGCAAATCGGAATTGCGTGAAAGAACGTGACTTGCAACTCCGGAGTTACACGCAATGATGATGATGATGTTTGGTTTGTGGGGCGCTCAACTGCGTGGTTATCAGCGCCCAATCTTTGCTCAGTCCAATTTCGCCACTTTCCTGGATGATGATGAAATGATGAGGACAACACAAACACCCAGTCATCTCGAGGCAGGTGAAAATCCCTGACCCCGCCGGGAATCGAACCCGGGACCCCGTGCTCGGGAAGCGAGAACGCTACCGCGAGACCACGAGCGGCGGACAGTTACACGCAATGTATGCTACATAGATAGCCTACATCTGCGTGATGATTGCTGATACAAAATAAATGTATTGTACTTTTTGCGTATTTCTAATAATCCAAAGGTCTTACTACACTTTTTTCTCTTTGTCCAGTGTCGTTTATTCCTTTCTTTGAAAACGTGGAGAAGAATGTATAACACACGTGTTCCTCCTGTTACGTACTTCGGCTATTATGTTTTATCGAACTGGGAGTACTGGGTACTATTTTTATGCACAGAAACTAACTTTACGATTATATTTTCAAAATAACTGTTGCACTTAAATGATAAATATTCGACTCGTGTAGACTTATGTTACGCACTACAGCTAGTACACGATGAAGATCTGATTCGTAAGCAGAGAATAAATAAAAGAAGATGAAAAAAATCAGTTATCTAAGTTGGTGGTTTCTACAGTTCGCTTACAAATTTTAGTGAAATCAAAACGGTACTGCTTGTGTAACAAACAGATAAAACATATGTGATAGGCATGCTGTGCTTAATTCAGTATACCACAGAACTGAGTCCTTCAAGTAAGTTGAAAATTAATGAATTAAGCAAGGTATATTGTAAAGTGCACTTACGTTGTCCGTGGCACATCCGTCGCTTGCTGCTGTTGGCATCAGGGTCAAGTCTAGTGTCCGATACCACTCGTTGGCTTTGAGCAATAACGTCATACCTAAGGCAGAGTCTCTACACAGAGGCAGTCTTTGAAAACAACTGATCAAAATCGTAAACAAACGAAAGTAGCATACGATTCAATTACAAACACAGTTCATGTGATTAATTACTTAGCCACAAATTATACCGACAGGAATTGAAGGTAACGAAAATAAATAAGACCAGAAAAACAGAAGTATAAGTGTCTGAAATAAATTATCATCGTAATTTATGCGAGTGAGAAAAGCACAGAGAATTTTTAAATCCTGTAGAGTATGGCGCATGATGAAGGCATAATATTGCGAAATGGCGTTAACTTTTAATACTAATTATTAAATCTAATTGGAACACTACGCAAGTAACGGAAATTGACAAAAAGTAGGGTCTGAGAGGTTTTGGAATCGGTAATTGGAATTGACCTATAAAGGTTAATTCTAGTTACCTATTGCAACCATTCCACGATTTATTATTTAGAACGTTTTAACAACGAGTGTGTGCACTAAAGTGTTACAGGATTTCTACAAACCGTATTACTCTCTTCACTACTATGAAATAGAGAAAAATTTTGAAGCTGTACCTTCAATATTTATTAGTAGTTCTGAGATCAATTAGAAATCTAGAAATCCTACAAAAACATTGTCCACAGATATGTCGCAAAAATGTCCAAAATTATGTACCACCGAATAGTTGGAATCGGTACCTAGAATTGACCTCCTATATAGGACAGTTCTAGTTACCGATTCCAGCCATTCGATGCTTCATTAATTAGGTCATTTTTTCGGCACGTGTGTAATAAAGTGTAGGGTAAATGTGGTTTCCGAAATTGAAATTGCTCTCTGAAAGACTGCAAAAAAGTTACTAATATATTCGGTAAATAGAATTGACCTACATAGAAGATCAGATCTAGTTACCGATTCCAATTTCTGTTATACGCCGCAGTAGTTTTAGAGTGCAATTACAAATGTAGAAATGCTATTACGTTTCAGTGCATACAACTGCAAAAATAATTTAGTTATGAATCACGGAGCGGTTGAAATCTGTAACTGGAATTTACCTACGTAGGTTAATTCTGGTTATTGATTACATCATTTTTTTATTTTTTGTAGGTATTCGTTAGTCATGTACCGGCTTTTCTTTTAGAATTTAGTGTGTCGGTTTCTCCACATTTCATGCTATTGTTTCGTATTTGTTGTCATCCATTTCATTTTCCCGTTTTTCTGTTATATTTTAGTTTCTGCTCGTCCAAAATACAAGCTTTCCTGCGCTTCTCCAGTTAAATTCAGTAGTTAATAGTAAAATTAACGCTATTTTATAACAATATGACTTCACCATGCGCTTTACTGTAAGGCAGTTTAAAGGTCCTCGTCCTCTGTGCTCGCATAAATTAAGAGTATACTTCTCATCAGACATGAAAATTTGTATTTAAGTCTTGTTCTTAATTATTTTCGTTATCTTCAGTTCGTTTCGATATAATTCATGACGCGTGAATGTTATTGTAATTTTATCGTATGCTACATTCGTTTGTTACGAGTATGATCTTTTGCTTTCATAGATCGCCTATACGTAGCAACTTTGCCATAGGTATGACATCATTGCTGAAAACCGACGAGTGCAATCGGACACTAGAATTTATTCTTGGTTTCTACAGTTCGTTTATAATTTTAGTGAAAGCAAAACGATATTGTTTTTTTAATGTACAGACCAAACATAAGTGATGGGCATGCTGTGATCATTTGGTATTCCACTAAACTGCGTCATTCAGGTAAGTTGAAAATTAATGTATTAAGCAAGGTATACTGACTGTATAATGCACTTACGTTGTCCGTGGTACATCTGCTGTCTGCTGCTGGTGGCAGTTCACTATGTTGGCCCTAGCTAATAGGGTGACAGTATACAGCAGCCAATTAGGGTCGCTCGATTTAATGCCTAATAGCACAGCTTAAAGTGCTGCGAGTTAAACAGATTACGACCTTAATTCATTTACGAAGCATAGATAGTTACGGACAACAATGTGATTGGCTACCCACATCCGATTAATAATTCATGTTCATTTCCCACCATTCATCACGAGTACGTGTGGCGTGCACACGGGGGTTTTTTAGGTTAGAGGGACCCCCCCTTGGGCGAAACGATAAAATACCTGACGGCTTACCAGAGAGGACATCATCATCGTTGATAAAGAACGTCCGTCCTCAGAGACCAAAAACAGGAAAAGTTAACGTAATATTGGTAAACTGCAGGAGTATCCAGGGCAAGGTTCCTGAATTAGTGTCTCTTATTGAAGGAAATAGTGCGCATATAGTATTAGGAACGGAAAGTTGGTTAAAACCGGAAGTGAACAGTAACGAAATCCTAGACACAGAATGGAATATATACCGCAAGGATAGGATAAACGCCAATGGTGGAGGAGTATTTATAGCAGTAAAGAATTCAATAATATCCAGTGAAATTATTAGCGAATGCGAATGTGAAATAATCTGGGTTAAGCTAAGTATCAAAGGTGGGTCAGATATGATAGTCGGATGCTTCTATAGACCACCTGCATCAGCAACCGTAGTAGTTGAGCGCCTCAGAGAGAACCTGCAGAACGTCGTGAAGAAGTTTCGTGATCATACTATTGTAATAGGGGGAGACTTCAATCTACCAGGTATAGAATGGGATAGTCACACAATCAGAACTGGAGCCAGGGACAGAGACTCTTGTGACATTATCCTGACTGCCTTGTCCGAGAATTACTTCGAGCAGATAGTTAGAGAACCAACTCGTGAAGCTAACGTTTTAGACCTCATAGCAACAAATAGACCGGAACTTTTCGACTCCGTGAATGAAGAAGAGGGTATCAGTGATCATAAGTCAGTGGTTGCATCAATGACTACAAGTGTAATAAGAAATGCCAAGAAAGGAAGGAAAATATATTTGCTTAACAAGAGTGATAGGGCACAAATCGCAGAATATCTGAGTGACCACCATCAAACGTTCATTTCTGAGGAAGAGGATGTGGAACAAAAATGGAAAAAATTCAGAAACATCGTCCAGTACGCCTTAGATAAGTTCGTACCGACTAAGGTCCAAAGCGAGGGGAAAGATCCACCGTGGTATAACAATCATGTACGAAAGGTACTACGGAAACAAAGAAAGCTTCATCATAGGTTTAAGAGTAGTCGAATCATAGCTGATAAGGAAAAGCTGAACGAAGCGAAAAAGAGCGTAAAGAGAGCAATGAGAGAAGCATTCAACGAATTCGAACATAAAACATTGGCAAACAATCTAAACAAGAACCCTAAAAAGTTTTGGTCATATGTAAAATCGGTAAGCGGATCTAAATCCCCTATTCAGTCACTCGTTGACCACGATGGCACCGAAACAGAGGACGACCTAAGAAAGGCAGAAATACTGAATTCAGTGTTCCGAAACTGTTTCACTGCGGAAAATCGTAACACGGTCCCTGACTTCAGCCGTCGCACGGACGCCAAAATGGAAAATATTGAAATAAACGATATCGGAATTGAAAAACAACTGCTATCACTTAGTAGCGGAAAAGCATCCGGACCAGACGAGATACCCTTAAGATTCTACAGTGATTATGCTAAAGAACTTGCCCCCTTTCTATCAGCAATTTATCGTAGATCGCTGGAAGAACGTAAAGTACCTAGCGACTGGAAGAAAGCGCAGGTCGTTCCCATTTTCAAGAAGGGTCATAAATCAGATGCGAATAATTATAGGCCTATTTCGCTTACGTCAATCTGTTGTAGAATAATGGAACATGTTTTGTGTTCTCGTATTATGACGTTCTTAGATAATACAAATCTCCTTCATCATAACCAACATGGATTCCGCAAACAGAGATCATGTGAAACTCAGCTCGCCCTATTTGCCCAAGAAATTCACAGTGCCGTAGACACTGGCGAGCAGATTGATGCCGTATTCCTGGACTTCAGGAAGGCATTTGATACGGTTCCGCACTTACGTTTAGTGAAAAAAATACGAGCTTACGGAATATCGGACCAGGTTTGTGATTGGATTCAGGATTTCCTAGAAGAAAGAACACAACATGTCATTCTTAACGGTTCAAAATCTGCAGATGTAGAGGTAATTTCGGGAGTACCGCAAGGAAGCGTGATAGGACCTTTATTGTTTACAATATACATAAATGACTTAGTTGACAACATCGGTAGCTCCGTGAGGCTATTTGCAGATGACACAGTTGTCTACAAGAAAGTAGCAACATCAGAAGACTCGTACGTACTCCAGGAAGATCTGCAGAGGATTAATGCATGGTGCGACAGCTGGCAGCTTTCCCTAAACGTAGATAAATGTAATATAATGCGCATACATAGGGGCAGAAATCCATTCCAGTACGATTATGCCATAGGTGGTAAATCATTGGAAGCGGTAACGACCGTAAAATACTTAGGAGTTACTATCCGGAGCGATCTGAAGTGGAATGATCACATAAAACAAATAGTGGGAAAAGCAGGCGCCAGGTTGAGATTCATAGGAAGAATTCTAAGAAAATGTGACTCATCGACGAAAGAAGTAGCTTACAAAACGCTTGTTCGTCCGATTCTTGAGTATTGCTCATCAGTATGGGACCCTTACCAGGTTGGATTAACAGAAGAGATAGACATGATCCAGCGAAAAGCAGCGCGATTCGTCATGGGGACATTTAGTCAGCGCGAGAGCGTTACGGAGATGCTGAACAAGCTCCAGTGGCGGACACTTCAAGAAAGGCGTTACGCAATACGGAGAGGTTTATTATCGAAATTACGAGAGAACACATTCCGGGAAGAGATGGGCAACATATTACTACCGCCCACATATATCTCGCGTAATGATCACAACGAAAAGATCCGAGAAATTAGAGCAAATACGGAGACTTACAAGCAGTCGTTCTTCCCACGCACAATTCGTGAATGGAACAGGGAAGGGGGGATCAGATAGTGGTACAATAAGTACCCTCCGCCACACACCGTAAGGTGGCTCGCGGAGTATAGATGTAGAATGTAGATGTAGAATGTAGAGAATCGTTACCAACTGCACTAGGCAACGGAAATGCCGCGTACACTGAAAGTGCCATTTTATCAAATTAATTACTATGTGATACTTCTCATCAGTTATGACACGCATAGCATTATATAAAGGTAGCTACACTATTGGTTACTAAACATCACGTGCAACTACGGCCCGTACGTTGTCGCTTGTACTCAACGCGCAAACATGGTTGACGCTCGGCTCGCTGGCTGTTGGGAGCCGCTGTAAATGGGAAATGCCTTTGCAGTCGCTCCCATCAGCCACCGCACCGAGTGTCAACTTTGTTTGTGTGTACAGTATGTAAAATAGCACTTTGTTATCTTAAATTTATTATATGTATATTTCTACTATTTAAGTCGCTTTTGTTGTTTTAGTTTCGTGGGTAATAAAAGGAATCCGCTAAATTTCTATTAGACGATGAATCACACAAATCTAAAGGCTGTCAATTCTACCAAATAAACAGGCGTAATAATTATAAACAACTTGAATTCGAACGATTACAAAGATAATGTACTGGGTAACGCGAAGACTGCATTTTATTGGCAGAACACTTAGAAAATGGAACAAATCCAGTAAAGAGATTGCCTACACTACGCTTGTCCGTCCTCAGGTAGAATATTGCTGTGTGGTGTAGGATTCTTACCAGAAAGGATTGATGTAGGACAGTAGGCGAGAGAGTGTCACCAATGTGGTATGAGAATTGGGGTGGCATTCATTAACAATAAGTCGTTTTACTTTGCGGCGGGTTCCTATCAACATATGTCAATCTACAACTTTCTCCTCGGGACGCGAAAATTTTTATAAGGTGCCCTCCTGCATAGGGAGAAATGATCATCGTAATAAAGAAGAGAAAGCAGAACTCGCACGTAAGATATATTTAAGTGTTTGTTTTACCTGAGCGCTGTTCCAGAATGGAGAGGTAAAGAAATAGCGCGAAAGTGGTTCGCGGATTCCTGTGTCAGGTACTTAAAACTGAGTTTACTTAACACTGGCTTGACAGAAGTCATGCGATACCTCCTAATATCGCGTCGGTCTTCTTTTGCCCGGCGTAGTGCAGCAACTCAAGTCTTTGGAAGTTCCCTACTGAAATACTGAGTCATACCGCCTCTGTAGCCTTCCATAGTTGCAGAAGTGTTGTCAGCGCAAGATGTTGTTCATGGACTGACCTCTAGATTATGTCTCTCCTCGAGCGTTAGAGATAAGACGTAAAAAATTAAAAAAAAAAGAGATTCTTCTAAAATATGTTCATTTTGTAGCGCACAACTTTATTAAGACTTTGATATATAAAACATACACTCCTGGAAATGGAAAAAAGAACACATTGACACCGGTGTGTCAGACCCACTATACTTGCTCCGGACACTGCGAGAGGGCTGTACAAGCAATGATCACACGCACGGCACAGCGGACACACCAGGAACCGCGGTGCTGGCCGTCGAATGGCGCTAGCTGCGCAGCATTTGTGCACCGCCGCCGTCAGTGTCAGCCAGTTTGCCGTGGCATACGGAGCTCCACCGCAGTCTTTAAAACTGGTAGCATGCCGCGACAGCGTGGACGTGAACCGTATGTGCAGTTGACGGACTTTGAGCGAGGGCGTATAGTGGGCATGCGGGAGGCCGGGTGGACGTACCGCCGAATTGCTCAACACGTGGGGCGTGAGGTCTCCACAGTACATCGATGTTGTCGCCAGTAGTCGGCGGAAGGTGCACGTGCCCGTCGACCTGGGACCGGACCGCAGCGACGCACGGATGCACGCCAAGACCGTAGGATCCTACGCAGTGCCGTAGGGGACCGCACCGCCACTTCCCAACAAATTAGGGACACTGTTGCTCCTGGGGTATCGGCGAGGACCATTCGCAACCGTCTCCATGAAGCTGGGCTACGGTCCCGCACACCGTTAGGCCGTCTTCCGCTCACGCCCCAACATCGTGCAGCCCGCCTCCAGTGGTGTCGCGACAGGCGTGAATGGAGGGACGAATGGAGACGTGTCGTCTTCAGCGATGAGAGTCGCTTCTGCCTTGGTGCCAATGATGGTCGTATGCGTGTTTGGCGCCGTGCAGGTGAGCGCCACAATCAGGACTGCATACGACCGAGGCACACAGGGCCAACACCCGGCATCATGGTGTGGGGAGCGATCTCCTACACTGGCCGTACACCACTGGTGATCGTCGAGGGGACACTGAATAGTGCACGGTACATCCAAACCGTCATCGAACCCATCGTTCTACCATTCCTAGACCGGCAAGGGAACTTGCTGTTCCAACAGGACAATGCACGTCCGCATGTATCCCGTGCCACCCAACGTGCTCTAGAAGGTGTAAGTCAACTACCCTGGCCAGCAAGATCTCCGGATCTGTCCCCCATTGAGCATGTTTGGGACTGGATGAAGCGTCGTCTCACGCGGTCTGCACGTCCAGCACGAACGCTGGTCCAACTGAGGCGCCAGGTGGAAATGGCATGGCAAGACGTTCCACAGGACTACATCCAGCATCTCTACGATCGTCTCCATGGGAGAATAGCAGCCTGCATTGCTGCGAAAGGTGGATATACACTGTACTAGTGCCGACATTGTGCATGCTCTGTTGCCTGTGTCTATGTGCCTGTGGTTCTGTCAGTGTGATCATGTGATGTATCTGACCCCAGGAATGTGTCAATAAAGTTTCCCCTTCCTGGGACAATGAATTCACGGTGTTCTTATTTCAATTTCCAGGAGTGTATATATTCGAGGAAATGTAAGACATTTTATTTGGTCTTATGCGTACCAAAGTGTAGTGACACGCTTCTTCAAATAGCATTCTTCTAGCTCACCATCACTGTATTTCAGTCTGTGGAATTCAAACGCGTATATTTTGTAATGGAAGCCATCAAACTTACATTGGGGACAGTGGAAATTAAAACATTCTGTGGTCCCTCTCCTGCTTCCAGACATCCAGTATGACATCCTACTGCCCTTAAAAATCGCACAATTAATACCACGTGGGATTATTTGTGACTGGGAGACTAACAATTCTTCAGAAAATTTATACTCTTTATTACCTATTAGATAATAACTTTCTCTTGTGTGTGACATAAAGTTAAATATAAGAAACATAAAAGCAGTGAAGACAAAAGATAAGCAAGCTACTACTTCTTCAATCTTTAGGTTCCAGTACTTTTTTCTCTCTAATCTTGCTACAGCTTTACACAGCGTGCTTTCCCTTCTGCGAAACAATCTATTACCTCTTGAAAGCTCGTCAAAAGTTTTGCTACATGAAAAATCAAATGCCGTTGCCTAATACTGAAAAAGCTGTTGATACCAGTAGTACCCAAGACTGATGTGGTTTCTCGTTTTGATTATGTCTATTTTGTCACTGCTTGAAAGATAAAACGATATAGACCCTTCTAATATTGCAGCAGTTGTAATGCTCGCCAAATAAGTGAGACTGTTTTGGCACAAATGGTCATTTTTATCTACCTCATTTACATAAATAGCACGACAGAATATAATTCACGAAGTACTAACATCAAATGCCTATTAGGCCTACTATAAGCAAAATGTTTTATGTTGGGAAATAGTTTTACATCTGATTCGTATGCTGTAGTTCCACAAGCATGAGTTTCTGAAGTAGTAGTATTACGAAATTTTTATATAAAATTTGGAAGCGGCACATTCTTCCATATAATATGTGAGATAGCCCCGTTTCTCCTCCTTCCTCGTTCTAACAAACAATCTTGTCATCACAAATTATGTAACTTTTCCTGCCGTTGTCAAAACTTATTCTCCAGTTATCTTCACTAACCCTGACAGGATCATCGGTTTAGCTATCTCGCGTTTATTCTCCGATTAGGCGTTAATATGTTTTCGTACAACGCGTTTTCCACGCTATTAAGAGAAAAGAATTAAGCGGCTGCTAACCGAGGACTGTACAACTGGCTCTAAGTAGTGTAGCGATCTAGCAAAAATTTTTTTTCAATTTCATTTTTTTGGATTCACCAAGAAGATAATATGTAATCTTTTTTATCTGTTATTCCTGTTAGTCATTTATTTCCACTCTCGTGGTCTGAATCTATGGATTTTGGTAATAACGCTTATCATACGCACATCCAGTCAACCACATAAACAGCGACTGGAATTCACCCGTTCGGATTTATTCAGCTCAGCTCGTATAGCCCCCATCTCTTTTGTCTACAGGAAAGTTTTTAATTTCTAGATGCGACGTGGATTCCCTTGGCATAGATGATGATGATGATGTTCGGTTTGTGGGGGCGCTCAACTGCGTGGTTATCAGCGCCCGTACAATTACCCAATCTTTGCTCAGTCCAATTTCGCCACTTTTCTGGATGATGATGAAATGATGAGGACAACACAAACACCCAGTCATCTCGAGGCAGGTGAAAATCCCTGACCCCGCCGGGAATCGAACCCGGGACCCCGTGCTCGGGAAGCGAGAACGCTACCGCGAGACCACGAGCGGCGGACCCTTGGCATAGACATCACGTACACTATGCACGCATTCAGAAATCAAGTTGTGATTCGATCAGAAATCAATTTAGAATGTGCTCAAAACTGTTCAAAAACCAACAGGGATGCGTTCCAAAATTATATGAATAATCGATAGACCAATGTGCGCTGGATGCTAGGCGCTTTGTGAAACAAGGTTTTTTTTCTTCAAGAATATGAATTTGGCGCCCCCTGAAACTGCCGCCCGGGGCAGATACACCCCAGTTTGCCACCCCCCCCCCCCCTCTTCCCTATAGACCCGTGCTGTTCTTTGGAAACATGAAGTCCGTGAATGGGAGTAAATGGTTTCCAGGTAGCCGAACCTAACCATTTCCAGTCAATGACCAGCTCATTTGGGCCAGAGGATCCAGTCTATTCCACGTAAGCACAGCCCACACCATTATGGAGCCACCACCAATTTCCACAGTACCTTGTTGACAACTTGCATCCATCATTTCGTGGGGTCTGCGCCACACTCGAACCCTACCATCAGCTCTTATCAACGGAAATCTGTACCAATACCTGTATTACCAGGACACAGTGTTCCAGCCGCCTAGGGTCCAACTGATATGGTCACAAGTGTAGGAGAGACGCTGCAACCGATTTCCTGTTAGAAAGGCTCTCGCGTTGTTTGTCTGTTGCCATATGGCCCATTAACGCCGAATGTCACTGCACTGTCCTAACGGATACATTCGTCATACGACCAACATTGACTTCTGCGGTTATTTCACGTAGTGTTGCTTGTGACTTTCTATTCTGACAATTCTACGCAATCACTGCTGCTTTCGGCCGTGGTGAGAGGTAATGCCTGAAATTTGGTATTCTCAGCACACTCTTGACACAGTCGATCTCGAATTCCACAATTTGCGAAATGGAATGTCCCGTGCGCCTATCTCCACCTATCATTCCGTGTTGAGAGTCTGTTAATTTCCGTGATGCGGCCATAAGCACGTTCGAAACCTTTTCACATTGAGTCACTTCAGTACAAATGACAGCTCCGCCGATGCACTCCCTTTCTATATCTTGTAAACGCGATATTACCACCATCTGTATATACGCATATCGCTATTCCATGACTTTCGACACCCTAGCGCAAGCGTGAATTTCAGAGTACTCAAATAGATGCAGAAGTGTTTCCTTGTACCAAATATGATTCCCAGTAACATATTGTTAGGAATCATTTCAAAGAACTTTAGTGTTAGCGCTAATAACATCTTTGAGTTAGAACTCTTTCTTCAACGCCAGATCCTGGTATTCAGTACTCGTACGAATTTCATCATTCAGTTTTAATTCTTCTTGCTATTGTTAGTCACAGCAGAATTAATCTAAATTTGGCTTCTCATGTGGACCAAATAGCATGGTCCGCTGCTTTTTGCGATTTACATAAACGATCTGGTTGATGGTATTGACAGCGGCATTAGACTGTTTGCCGATGATGCTGTAGTCTACAGGAAAGTAGTATCACAACAAAGTTGTGAACAAATCAATGAGGATTTGAAGAAAATAAATGCGTGATGTAATGACTGGCAGTTATCTCTCAATATTAGTAAGTGTAACCTACTGCGTATAACAAGGCGAAAATCCCCATTATTGTACAGAAGTGATGATAGGCCAGCCCTGCTGTCAGCAAAAGAAAACAAAAACTGAAAACAGGAATAATGAAGACATCACAAGAAAAAGGAGGTGTGAAATTTTCTATTCACATCTCTTGGAGGCATAGCACATTGTGCTCAAACTCCAACTTCACTGGGAGTAGACTCTTCTCCTCTCATGGGTATGCTGCCTTTGGCCATAAGTCAGTAGTTGTACATTGCTGGATGCTTCTGTCAATGGGTTTTCTTGGTTGTAGTCAACACAGTCTGGGTGGCAAAACAGCCATATTAGTTAAACAATTCAACTTTGTTTTGATGTCAATCAATGGACTTAGAATAATATTGCAGAATGCAAAAAATACTATAACTTTTTGTTTGATTTAGAACATTTGATGGTGGTTTTGATGACTGAGTTTAAGAACTTTATCTATGGGGTTCGATGCACCTGACAACTTTATCTATTTTGCTGCAGTTAATATTGAAACGTATGTGTGATACACTTGTTTGCTTATTTTTACAACTGTTATTTAGGACTTGGATTTTAGTTTTACATCATGATTAACAGTGAGAAACTGTGCTATGAGACTTTGCTTGCTTTTGAATTCTGTGATTAATGAACTGTTAAATGAACTTTGCATGCACATGTTCTGTTACATTTCTTTGCTGCATTACATTAATTATTATTTATCTTCATTTTCATTTGAGTCCATAATATCGTAAGACCACTGTTCACAAATGTGTGAATTACTTTCAGTAAACGTTTATTTGAGAATGAATTTTTCGCTATCCACTGGAGTGTGTGCTGATATGAAAGTTGCTGGCAGATTAAAACTGTCCAGAGTTTGAGTCCCAGTCTGGCACACAGTTTTAATATGCCAGGAAGTTTTGTATCAGTGCACACCCTGCTTCAGAGCAAAAAAAAAAAAATTCATTCAGGGAACATCCCACAGGCTGTGGCTAAGACGTTTCTTCAGAGGACCCTTTCTTTCAAGAGTGGTAGTCCTGGAAGTTTACAGAAGAGCTTCTTTCAAGTTTGGAAGGTAGGAGATGAGGTACTAGTGGAAGTAAACTGTGATGACAGATTATGAGACATGCTTGGGTAGCTCAAGTTGTAGAACCCTTAACCATGAAAGGCAAGGTCCCAGGTTGGAGTCCTGGTCCAGCACACCATTTTAATCTGGCAGGAAATTTCATTGTTTATTTGGCTTATATGATAATTACACTAGTTTGACAACTGAGATTTATGCCTATAGTTTACACATTTATAAATAATTTTACTAACCTGCCTACTAAATTGTAATGATCTGTGAGTCAGTTCTTTAGTAAATGCATGGGCTTCAAAGTGCTGTTGTATGACCAATCTTTACAACTTTAAATCAAGTGAAGCTAATGATCTAGGTCATGCACTGCCCAGATCAAAAGTGCATATTGAAACTGCTGGTGCAGTTATAAGTTTAGCTCTAAGCATCTTGTAATTTTTTACTGTTTCAATAAATAATTGGTCTTCGAGTCTTTGGGAACAGTAAAGAAGGAAAATGGAACTTAGATTATACAGTATGTTCAAGATAAAGGTTTCCTTGCATTAATATATCACACATTCAGTTGTAGAAAAATATTTTTTTATTTGAAAATCCATTAGCAGCACTTTCAAGCAATAACATCAAACTGGGCTGTGTTAAATAACCATGCCTACCACATAACTGGAAGATAAGGCAAGTGGGAAACAGTACAGTGACAACATGTGTCTTATGAAAGAGGGCTGTTTATATCTTGAATGTACTGTGTAATTTTTGTATGTCAATTCAGATTAATTATAGTAGCAGTAAAATGCTGCATATAGAAATTTACATGTTCAAAATATTCTTCCTTTGATGATAACTGTGATTTTAATGAATTTGAAGTTGATGTCCTGCCTTTACTGAAATATTGAGATGAATGAACATGGTTTTAATGGTTCTGTGGCAACTAGCTCAACAACGTTACTAATAATTGTTCAACCTAGATATTATGGTTGTGGTATGTCACATTACAGAAGTAACTATATTTTCTGTTATATTATGTACAAATAGTCAAGAAATTTGAAAGTCAGAGTGTCTTAAAAGTTTCAGTACTTCCGTATGAAACTGAGCAACAAAGAACTGCTTTCAGCTTTGGAATCTGCCTTTTATGCTAGTTTTCCTTTTTTAATATTAGCCATGGTATAACCTTAGAGAATTTTTAGTAGTATATATATATTTCTTATCATTCTAAGTTATGATGACAACCATTATTAGAAACATTGCCTTACTAAAATAAAATAATAAAATTGTGGGTGATACATAAATAGTAGTAGTAGTAGTAGTAGTAGTAGTAGTAGTAGTAGTAGTAGTAGTAATTGACATATTAAGTAGAATAAAGGCACATAAGTATGGCTTAGCTTGAATCCCTGAGCTGATTTGGCAATAGTGGAAGAAAAGTTAGCAGTTTTGCAAGCTGCAGTTTTAATTAGTAATGTTAAGGCTACATCAGAAGATCTGATTGTAATGAAGCCTACTAAATGAGTAAGCATCAAAGTATGTGAAGTCTCTTAGTCAACTCCATTAAACTGAAGTAAGAATTTGATGGATAACATTTTAAGCTGAGAGGATGTATTGTGATTGTAAAACTGACTCATTGCAGATCATATCAAAATGTTGCAATTATGATCCAAGGAACATGCAAATAACTAACTAGGAATTCCCTCTAAACTACTTTGCATTAAACCATTTTTCCATTTGGATGAAGATAGATTGATTGCAATTTCCCAGTATTCTACCAATAAACTGAAGTCTGCCATGTGCTTTACCCACAACTGAGCCTATGTGTTCATTACATTTTTAACCCTCACAAAACGTTACACCCATGTATTTGTAGGGGTTGGCCAACTCCAAAAGTAACTCATTGATATTATAACCATAAGGTACAATGCTTTTTTTCATTTTGTGAAATGCACAGTTTTACATTTATGAACATTTAAAACAAGTAATCAATCTTTGCACCACTTTAAAGTCATATCAAGATATGACTGAATATTTACGCAGCGTCTTTCAGATAGTATCAGTGGAAGGCAATGGGAAGCCACCACTGGAATCACTTCCCTAGATGCTTGTGCGATGGACCTCTCTGATGAGGCTTCCCCAAGACACAACCTGCCATAAGGCAGAACACAAAGTTTTTATGTTCAGATAGTACTTTATTACAGATAACTGTGTCATCTGCAAAAAGTCTTAAGTTACTATTAATATTGTCCACTAGGTCATTACTATACAACATGAACAGCAAGGATCCCAACACACTTTCCAGGGGCACACTCAAAGTTACTTTTACATTTGATGATGTATCCTCCCTACCAAAAAATCCTCAGTCCAGTCCCAAATTTCACTTGATACCCCATATGACCATACTTTTGACACTAACCGTAGGTGTGGTAGTGAGTCAAATACTCATTGGAAATCACGAAATTGTGGATCTACCTGACTGCTTTGATTCAAAGCTTTCAGTATGTCATGTGAGGAAATTGCAAGGTGGCTTTTGCATGATCAAAGTTTATGGAATACTTGCTGGCAGGCGTGGAGGAAGTCATTTTATTCAAGATACCCCATTATGTTTGAGCTCAGAATACATACTAAAACTCTACAACAAATCAGTGTCAAGGATATCAGATGGTAGTTTTGTGGATCACTTCTACTACCATTCTTGTAAATGGGCGTAAACCAAGCTGTCTTCCGACTACTGGGCATGGGTTTTGGTTTAAGGTATCTATAATAGATTATAGTTAGGAGATGGACTAACTCAGCCAAAAATTCAGTATAGAATCTGATAGGGATTCTATTGGGCCCTGGAGCTTTGTTCAATTTTAATGGTTTCAGCTGTTTTTCAACACCACTGTCACTAACACTTATTTTACTCATCTTTTCACTGGTACAAAGACTAAATTGGTGCAATGCTCCTGGGTTTTCCTTAGTAAAGGAACATTTTAAAATGGAGTGAAGCATTTTAGCTTTTGATCTGCTATCCTCAATTTTAGTTCCTGTCTCTTTTGTGAGCAATTGGACCCTAACTTTGGTGCCTCTAACAGCTTTGTCATACAGCCAGAATTTCTTTGGGTTTGTGAAAGATCAATTGATAATATTCTGCAACAGTACTCATGAAGGCTTCACACATTGCTCTCTTGACAGCCCAATGTGTATTGTTCAGCAGCTGTCTATCTATAGCCATGTGCTTTATTTTGTACCTATTATGAAGTAGTCTCTCTTCCTTTAGAATTTTATTTACACTGACTGTATACCATGAAGGGGTCCCACCCACTATGAACTGTTCTACTGGATAGATATGAGCTCAGTGCATCAATTATTATTTTAAACTTAAACCACAGTTTCTGTACATGCTTCTGTCAGGTGCTGAAAGTTTGAATCTCCTCACTAAGATATGAAAATACTACTTTTTTTATCTAGGTTACTAAACATATATATCTTTCTACTTGTTTTAGTTGTCCTTTGTACTTTGGTAATTATTGTTGCCACAACAATGAAGGTTAGAAGGAGGGGCAGGTTCACCAGACCCCAGGACAAGACAAAGATGTAGGTGCATAGCATAGAGACAGTTTAAATAGACTACTCTGCAAAACTTAAGGTAAAGTATCATAACATATTAAGTACACAGAGGAAATGAACAAAAGTGTGGGAGCCAGTTGCCAGAGGTCTCTTGGACAATGCACAGTAAGTTGGATGTCACATGGCATGAGGTTAGTGTGACTGTAGCACCAAATAGTGCTAGCCTTGCAACATGATGCAGTTGAAGGAATGAGAAAAGGCACTGTGTGTCAGTCAGTGGGCAATAATGGTACACTGTGATGTTGTCCTCCATTACACCATGGCCAGGGGACAACATTTGGATGTCTTCTCACAAGGAAGAATCATCAAGCAATTGGAAGAAAGATCAAGTATGAAAAGTGTAGCCTATGAGTTTGGTATTGCTCACAGCATTGTTTAATATGCATGGGGAGCACTCTAAATCACAGGCACTGATTCCAAAATGAAAGAAGGTGGTCAACAATGGTCAATTACTGTAGGAGATGACTGCTACACTGTGTAACAGGCACGAAGGGATCCATTTCAGACAGCGGGTGCAATTACAGATGCAATTACAGCCATATTTAATAGGGCTCCAAGGCATGTGGTTACACCCTCCAATGGCACAGTGACTGCAGGGGGTGGTCTCTTTGGCCGATGACCAGTACCTTGTGTTCCATTGACACCCAAATACCAGCAGCACCATTTGTGGCGGCAAATAGTAATGGTAAAGTTCTTAGCTTACGTAAAAACTCGTGTTTTGACAGGGAAAAGTGTAAAAAATGTGGAAAAGTACTGAAAACCGGAATCACATGCAAGGAATGTAATAACTCGTATCATTTTCGATGTGCAAAAGTGGACTCATCTGTGAAAGAAAATAATGAATTTATAACATGCTGGAACTGTAGACAGTGCTGCGTTCAGAACTCAGATAATTATCATAAAGAAAAAATTTGTGACTGTAGGTGTGAATTATCGTCGGCGATATAGTAAGTGAAATCCAGAGCCTGAAGGCTGAAGTTACTCTCTTAAATGAGAAGGTGTATGAATTTGAACAACAGCACCTGATGAACGACTGTAGGCCTAAACTAAAAACCAAGGAAAACTTTCCTGCTGTCATTACTCAAAACAGGTTTCAAATTCTCGACTAAATAGTGGAACAAGAACAAGTTCAGTCCATGCAAACTAGAGATAATTCTTCAAGCAGCAAAAAAACTGTCAGTGATAAGTTCAGAAAACACCAAGTCCCAAACTCGTGTGCAAAACGTGAAACTGAACGTAAACAAACCGTACAAGGAAATGGAATCTGTGAAATTACATGCAAGAAATCGCCCCTAGAGAAAAACAGAAGAAACGACGACAATCAGAAACACAAGCAGGGCCGGATTCTATTATATGGAAACACCCTTGGACGTGAAATAGCGCAAAACGTCGCAAATATGCAAGACAACTTTGCAGCTGTAGGCCACATCCAGCTTGGAGCCCCTCTTTCTTTTGTGGTGAAGCCATGCATGCAGGATTGTGACTCCTTCTCATCCAATGACTGTGTCGTTATTATGGGAGGTTCATATGATGTAGCAAGAAATCAAACAAATGATGCAATTAGACATATGAAAATGGTACTGGGTAAGTTAAATGACACTAAAACAATTGTTGTCAACATTCCACAGAGGCATGATCGTATGAAACAGTCTATTGTGAACCGGGAAGTTCATAAAACAAATGACAGGATTAAAGCTCTATGTAGTAAATTTCAGAATGTGTCTCTAGTAGATATCAGCTATCTAGAAAGGGACCTGCACACATCTCATGTTCTGCACATGAACAAAAGAGGCAAAAAGATTGTTAGTAGCAAAATTATTGAGGAAGTCAGGCGACATTGTTCACAAAGTGATGAAAAGAAGTCCGTTGCCATGGGGTGGTACAACCCACCTCAACAAAATCTGCCACAACACCAGCCACTGCTGCAAGCCAGGGAAACTTGTAAAGCCTGCTGGCCTCATTGCTAGTCCAATATTGTCCTCTAAGGTCCAGCAGGTAAAACTCAGCCTTAAAATCATACACCAGAATCTTGGTAGTCTTAGAAATAAGCATAATGATCTAGATGTAATTTCACGGATTGACAAACCCAATATATTAGTTGTAACTGAACATTGGTACAATGAAGCTCTGATTAGCATTAGTCAACCACTGTGTATGAAATTCTGCACAGCCTTCAGTAGAAAAGACAAGACTGGTGGAGGTGTAGCAATTTTCACTGTAAATGAAAGTAATTTTAATGTTATTGATGTGAGTGCCTTCTGCTTGGAAGGAGTCTCAGAATTTACTGCAATAAACCTAAAATGGGGTAGAGATAACACAACAGTTATCGGTGTTTACAGGCCACCCACAGCAAATACAGATACCTTTTTTGTAAATCTTTCTGACTTGCTTGTATATATAGACACAACATTTTCTGGGCCAAATGGTCATGTAAATATTATAGTTACAAGGGATATAAATATAGATTTATTAACAAATGATGTCAGCACCAAAATGTTACATCATCTGTGTGATGAATTTAACCTGACCCCACTCATTCGGGAACCCACTAGAGAAATTGGCAATAGTAAAACATGTCTTGACAACAAAATAACAAACATGACCCACCTATCCCACAGTGCACCAGTTTTAAAACTAGCCATCTCAGATCACCATGCAGTACAGCTTAAATTGGAGCTCCATGAGGCACCCACTGTCACCACAAAGCAACAGTTAGTAACTAAAAGAATAATGTACAATGGCAACATAAATAGACTAAACTGCATGCTCCCCCCAGGGGGTCCACAACTCTTTTGTGGATACCTGCGTGGCGAGCACGGGGCCCCGAGCCATTGCAGCCTTCTTTCTCTCCAGGGCTGCATTTCCTTTCCCTTCCCCTCCTTTCCCCTCCATGCTCCTTTCCCCTCGCCCTCTCCTCTCCCTCTCTTGGTGTCCTTGCTTATGTTGGCCCCCGCTATCCTCCTGGTTCTGTTGGTTTTCCAATTCGGCTTTGTTGCATAATCATCTCCTCCTTTTGGCATTCCTTGGACCCCCTCTGGGGTTTGACCTCCATTACAAAATTTCTCCTCCGTAGTGTGAGCTATTTGGGGAAGAGCACCTTACCTAGTGTCTCCGACGTGCGCCCTCCTAGTACATTCCACCTTCTCTTTGATGTCGTTGTCTGATACTAGGGTGTATAGCCAGCACGGTAGCCAGCCCGTGTGGTGGGGTCGCTATGTACCCTTTTGGTTTACCCCCTGAACACACAGGGACCACACTTCTGATACCTGAGCTGTGACCTCCTCATGCATGCCTTGGAGAGGTTGCTCGTCATCCTGGAGCATCGGAACTCACGGCAATGTCCGCCGTGCCAGACGGCCCTTGCTGTGGCTGGGTGGCGCCCGTGAGGAGAGCCCCTGATTGGAGTGGGTGGTATCAGGGCGGATGCTATGCAAATGAAACGCATATGGGTCTAGAACTCTGGCCGTTCTTCTGCGACCATCTCTCTGCATGGAACTGATTCCGCAAGTGCTGCTTCTCTTGCCCCTTCGGCCTTCCCTTCCAGGCTGTCGGCTAGGGGCAAAAACTTTCCCCCGTTATCTAGTTTGCACCAGGACTGATGGAGATACTTTCACCAATACCAAACCTTTATTCTTTGTGGAACACATTGAAGACAAGTTTGGCGAAGTGGACTCCCTGAGCAAGATGCGGTCGGGTTCGTTGCTGATAAAAACTGCTTCAGCTGCCCAATCTGCGGCCCTTCGTGCCTGTACCCATCTTGGCACAATACCTGTGTCCATTACCCCCCACCAGTCTCTAAATATGGTACAAGGTGTGATTTTTCACAGGGACCTCATCCTTCAAACTGATGAGGAACTTCGGGACAATCTCAGACGGCGGGGTATTCACTCTGTTCGGCGTGTTCAGAAGGGTCCTAAAGACAATCGTATTGATACTGGTGCCTTTATCCTGGCCTTTGAGGGGAATACCCTCCCTGAGAAAGTTAAGATTATGGTCTATCGCTGTGATGTGAAGCTGCACATCCCACCTCCTATGAGGTGTTTTAAGTGCTTGCGTTTTTGGACACATGTCTTCCTGCTGTTCACAGGCCCCTCTCTGTGGTGACTGTGGACATCCACTCCAAGAGGGGAGTCCCTGTGTTCCCCCTCCTGTCTCTGTAAATTGTCATGGTAGTCATTCTCCACGTTCACCAGATTGCCCAGTATATAAGAAGGAAAAAAAAGATAAAGGAGTATAAGTCACTCGATCGTTTAACCTACAGAGAGGCCCGTAAGAAATATGCACGACTCCACCCTGTGTAAATGACATCTAGTTACGCCTTGGTTACATCTTCACCCCTTCCTCCCCCTTCCTTACCCCCATCCCGGACCCCTCTCCTCCCCCTCTCCCCTGCGGCTCCCACACCTTCTCCTATGGGCGCTGCTCCCTCTCCGCAGCCGGAGAAGTGTCCCACTCCTTCGTGCGTCTGCCGGTCAAGGGCGCCTCTCACGGGATGCCCCTTCCCGGCACCTTCCACGCCAAAGGTCTGCTGCCGCGCGACGACCGCGAGAGCCGCGGTCTGTCGGCCCCCAGGTCACCCAGTCTCTTCCTGTTCCTGATCTTGCTGCAGCTGGCTCCTTCATGCCACACAGCCCTCCTCAATCTCAGCCTGAATGGAAGAAGAAACATAAGTCCCGGCACAAAGAGCCTCTGGTGTCACCGGAGGTCCCTTCCCCGACTCCACAACCGGATTCTGACCTGTCGTTCATGGATGTCGCCCCCTCCTTGTTGGTGACAGTTGGGGACCCGGCGGTATGACTGGATTTAGCGTGTTTAGCCCCCATTTAAACCATCCTTCTGTGGTTCTCCAATGGAATTGTAATGGATACTATTGTCACCTTCCAGAATTGAAATCCCTTCTTTCGTCCTACTCTGCAGCTTGTGTGGTTCTCCAGGAATCTCATTTTACTGATGCTCCCTCACCGACCCTCCATGGGTTCCGTGTTTTCTGTCGAAATCGGGTCGGACCCCTGCGGGCTTCTGGTGGCGTTTGTACATTGGTCCATACAGACATTGCTAGCACGTGGATTCCTATTCAAACTACATTGGAAGCGGTTACTGTCAGAGTCCACTTCGACTCTGCAATCACAGTTTGCAATCTTTATCTCCCTCCTGACAGGACTCTTACACCTGCTACCTTAACCGCCCTTCTTCAGCAACTTCCTCCTCCCTTCCTCCTCCTTGAGGATTTTAATGCTCATCATCCTTTGTGGGGCAGTGCCTTTCCATCTAGACGAGGTGTTCTTTGAGACCAATTTATTGCAGACCACGACCTGTGCCTTCTTAATGATGGCTCCCCTACTCATTTCATTGCCAGTCATGGTACCTTTTCTGCCATTGATCTTTCTCTTTCTTCTCCCTCTCTCCTCCCTTCATTACACTGGTCGCCACACGACGACCTTTGTGATAGTGACCATTTCCCGTTGATTATCACGCTCCCTTCCCGCTCCCCGATGGACAGGTTGCCTCGTTGGTCTTTCCAACGCGCCGATTGGCCTCTACACACTGCACAGGTCGTGTTTTCTCCCTCTTTGTCGGGTTGTATTGATGACGTCCTACATGACGTGTCTGACGCGATTATTCGCGCTGCTAGCCTTGCTGTCCCGCGCTCATCTGGACTATTTCGTCGCTGGCAAGTCCCGTGGTGGAGTACGGCCATTGCCATTGCCATCGCCATCTGTGATCACTGTCGAGCTTTGCAACACTTTAAGAGGCACCCATCCGTAGCCAGCCTTACTACCTTTAAACGCCTTCGCGCTAAAGCCCGTTATTTAATCAAACAGAGCAAGTGGATATGTTGGGAACCATTCGTTTCTTCCCTTGGTTCTACTGTCCCTCTGTCACGGGTATGGGCTACACTTCGCTCTCTCCAAGGTTGCCATCGGCAGTCCACCCTCGCAGGCCTTCACCTCCCAGATGGCATTTGTACGGACCCATCAGTTCTTGCAGAACATCTAGCGACCCATTTTGCAGTGGCATCAGCGTCAGCCTCCTATCCAGCTGCTTTCCTTCATCAAAAACAGCGGGCCGAAGCTTCCACCTTATGTTTCACCTCTTGTGAGTCAGAATCTTACAATGAACCTTTTACTGAATGTGAATTTCTTTCTGCTCTATCTTCTTCTCATGATACGGCCCCTGGCCCAGATTCCATTCATAACCAACTGCTTCAACATCTCAGTGCTCCACAACGGCAACATCTTCTTCGGGTGTTTAACCGTACCTGGCTCCAGGGTGACTTCCCTTCTCAGTGGAGGGATAGCATTGTGGTTCCTGTCCTTAAGCCTGGTAATAACCCCCTATCTGTTGACAGCTATCGGCCAATTAGTTTGACCAATGTTGTTTGTAAGTTACTTGAACGGATGGTAGCCCTTCGGCTCAATTGGGTCCTCGAATCTCGGGATCTATTGTCCCCTTACCAGTGTGGCTTTCGAGAGGGATGGTCTCCAGTCGATCATTTACTTCGCTTGGAATCCGCAGTTCGGCAGGTTTTTCCCAGCGCTGCCATTTGGTTGCAGTGTTTTTTGACCTTCGCAAGGCCTATGACACGGCCTGGCGCCATCACATCTTACTTACCCTTCATCAGTGGGGTCTTCGGGGCCCACTCCCGATTTTTATCCGCCAGTTCCTGATCCATCGGTCATTCAGAGTCCGAGTTGGTACTGCTTTTAGTTCTCCACAGACCCAGGAGACGGGTATCCCACAGGGTTCTGTCTTGAGTGTCCTTCTTTTCCTCATTACTATCGATGGACTTGTGGCCTCTGTCGGTCCCTTGGTCGCCCCTGCCCTGTATGTGGATGATTTCTGCATTTGGGTTAGTTCCTCCTCGATGGCATCTGCAGAACGGCAGCTCCAGGTAGCTATACGGCATGCCTCTGCATGGACCCTCTCACACGGGTTTCAATTCTCTCCTTTAAAATCGCGAGTGGTCCACTTCTGTAGCCGTACTACGATCCACCCTTATCCAGAGCTCTATCTCGCTGCACAAAGATTGCCTGTGGTCCCACAGTTTCGTTTCTTGGGTCTTCTTTTCGACAACAAGCTCACTTGGCTGCCCCATATCAGACTCCTGAAGGTAGGATGTTTCCGTAAACTCAATGTCCTTCGCTTCCTTGCCCACTCCTCTTGGGGTGCGGACCGTTCCCTCCTCCTCCATCTTTATCGTGCTCTAGTTCTGTCTCGCTTGGACTATGGTTGTCAAGTTTATGGTTCAGCTGCTCCTTCCACACTGCACGTGCTGGATCCAGTCCACCATCGTGGTATCTGTTTGGCCACCGGTGCCTTCCCTACTAGCCCTGTTGATAGTCTCCTGGTTGAAGCCGGGATCCCCTCCCCCCTTTCTGTTCGGTGGTCCCAGCTTCTGGTGTCTTATGCACTCACTACCCGTTCCTCTCCCACTCATCCTTCCTATTCTATCCTGTTCCCAGACCATGGACGTCACCCACCCGACTCCCGCCCTCAGGCGGGTTTACCGGTTCGGCTGCGCCTTGTGTCTCTTTGTCATGATTTTCAGCTTCCTTCTTTGTCCTGTCTTCCTCACTCCCTCCCCTCCACCCCTCCTTGGTTAGTTCCTCGGCCTCGAATTCAGATGGATCTCCGCTGAGGTCCAAAAGATTCCATCCCCCCGTTGGTGTTCCGTTCCTTTTTCCGCCAAATTTTATGGTAGTTTCGGGATGCTGTTGTTTTTTTACACTGATGGCTCTAAATCTGCTGATCATGTTGAGTATGCCTTCACGTCCTCTGTTGGAACGGAAAGTCATCTGCTGCCACCTGCATGAGGGGTGTTTACTGTGGAATTGATGGCAATTTCCCAGGCCCTTACCTTTATTAAACAGTCCCAACACAACCGCATTTTGTTATGTACGGACTCGATGAGTGGCCTTCTTGCTATTGACCGGTGTTTTTCGCGCCATCCCTTGGTCTCTGCCATCCATGACCATCTCGCTGATATTCACCATGCTGCTTGTTCCATTGACTTCCTTTGGGTCCCTGGCCATGTGGGTATCCCGGGTAATGAGCTCGCTGATCGTTTGGCTGGGGGAGCAGTTACTTACCCCCCATTTTCTGTAACCCCTCCTGCAGCGGATTTATGGCTTCACATCAAATCCCGCTTCGCGCAGTCATGGGCCACTTCTTGGGAGGCTACTCCCCTGTCTAATAAACTTCGTGCAATTAAGGTGACACCAGGCCCGTGGCGTTCTTCCTTTCACCTCTCCCGAAAGGACTCGACCACACTGTGTCGTCTCCGCATTGGCCATACCAGGCTGACCCATGGTTTTCTTTTGCGTGATGAGCCACCCCCACTATGTGGTTGTGGAGCCTTCCAGTCAGTAGCCCACATTTTGGTTGAATGCCCCCTTCTTTTGGCTCTGCGTGCTAAGTACAGCCTCCCCTGCACTTTACCTATGATGTTGGCTGACGATTCCCGGATGGTCTCTCTGGTTCTTGGTTTCCTCTGGGAAAGTGGTTTTTATTCTCAGTTTTAAGGTTTTTAATCACTCTCTGGTGTTGGGGCAGGGCGGTGAGTGTTTGGGTGTCTCCCACTGTAAGCAGTGTTTGAAGATTCCCAATTCCCCTCCCTGACCGAAATCCTCTTTTCTTCCCCTTTTACTCTGTTTTTACCCCTTTTTTTTAAGGCTTGGTTTGTCTTTCTATTCCCATACGTACTTTCTGCATTCTAGCAGTTGCACCTTTTACGTCACAGGTGGTCTTGCCTATACTGCTTCAGCATAGTGTTGGGTTCGTTCTCTTGCCGACTTCCCTCATTTTGTTTTTTACCAATGACAACATGACTGCCCTTTTACGTCTTTACCTTTTTCCGTTTTATTTTTCTGACTTTACTGAGATGTCACATTAGCGGAATGGAGCCTATTTGAAACAAGGGACTGATGACCTTGCTGTTTGGTCCCTTAAACCTCAACCAACCAACCAACAAAACTGCATGCTAGCACAAATAAAATTGTTTGAAAATAATAGCTTTTCATATGATAGCTTTGCTGCTGACTTCTATTATTGCTTTGATACCACATACCCATCTGAAATCACAAAAATGAAACAAACAAAAAATACAAACAAAAATATTTGGGTAAATAGTAATGTCACTGAACTGTGGGAAAAATTGAAACTACTCCAAAGTGCAATGCTGAATAATAGAGAGATTTCTGAGCTAAAGGAAGCCTTCAAAATATATCAAGCACACTATAAGGATTTAACTCACACACACCAGGAGCAACTATGTTGCAAATAAGCTTCAAAATTCACACAATGTAACTGTTGGCATCTGGGCAGTCATAAACAGTTTTAGAAACTGCAATGACAAATCCTGTATGGACTTTACTATTAACCACAATGGCATGCTCATAAAAGACCAACTGGAAATTGCAAATATTTTTAATGAATATTTTTCTTCCATAGGGGAAGCCATAAATGACAAACATAAAAACATGCACTACAGTTTTAAAGGAATACATGTGACCATAGTATATGTCTAGCCCCCACAAACTGTACAGAAATAATGGGCATCATTATCCCTCTAAAACTCTCTAATTCAGCTGGGCATGATGGCCTAAATACTAATGTTTTAAAAGCCTGTTGCCAAAGTGTCTCTGTACCTCTGTCTGCAGCAGTCAACAATATAATAGAATCAGGCACCTTTCCAGACAGACTAAATATAGCACAGGTAACACCCATTTTTAAGAAAGGTGACAACAACAAAATAGAAAACTACGGACCAGTCTCAATCCTTCCTGCCTTTTCCAAAATAGTTGAGAAAGTTATATACAACAGGATTATAAACTTTCTTAACAAACACAACCTGATGGATTTCTAAAAGGTAAATCAACTAGCACTGCAGCTGCTCAACTAATTGAAGAGGCATTAGGGGGTATTGAAAGCAAGGAACATGTGGCAGGTCTATACCTAGACCTGGAAAAAGCCTTTGATTGTGTGAACGTTGACATCCTATTAGACAAGCTATGGAACATGGGCATTAGAGGCGCTGCTTATGACCTAATAAAGTGTTATATGGGCAATATAAAACAGTTTGTTCTACTTAAAATGGAAAGTGGTGTCTACAAATCAGAGATCACTTGCATAAAATATGGAGTGCCCCAGGGCTCGGTGTTGGGCCCCCTTCTGTTCTTGATCTATGTAAATGATATTAAATACTGTACTATAAATTCCAAAATTATTCTGTATCCCAATGACATGTCCATTGTATGTAAAAAGGAATCATGTAATGAACTAGAGGCCGAGTGTAATAATGTGACAAAGGAAATTGTTCAGTTTTGTAATGAAAGCCACTTAAATGTAAGCACCAGTAAAACATGTTTGATGGCGTTTAATAAAAGTAGTTTGAATAATGAAATTAAGTTATACATGGGCAACAAATTAGTAAAGAAAGAGTCTAGTGTAAAATTACTTGACGTAACAATCCAAAGCAACCTGAAATGGGGCACACATATTGACTCCATAGCAACTAAGTTGTCAAAAAATATATTTGCAATCAGTACTATTAGCAAGTTCTGTAGAGACACCGTAGTCCTAAAGACTGCATACCATGCTCTTTTCTCCTCTCACTTGAACTATGGTATTGAAATTTGGGGGGCAACTACCAAAGCTAATCTAGATAAGCTACTCACTCTTCAAAAAAGGAGTGTGAGAATAATCTGTGAAGCAAAATATAGGGAAACTTGTTGCAGCTTGTTTCCAAAAACAGAGGTATTAACTGTTATAAATACATAAATTCTAAAAGCCACATTGCTTGTGAAAAGACTGCACCTAAACACTTATTCAGATTTCCACTAGTACAGTACTAGAAATAAAGAAAGATTTTACATTGGCAGCCACAGAACAGCACTTTACGAAAAGGGGCATCAGTATGCAGGTATAAAATTAGCTAATGCACTGCCTAGTGCAGTCATGGCTCTTCCTACAATTAAACTGATACATCAGTTTAAGAAATTTTTAGTAAAACACCTTTTCTATACATTACAAGAGTAACATACTTACATGAAGAACAGCAAATGCTTTGTGAAATTATGTGAATAGAAATCAGTAAACATCTTATTGTAATTTTGTTGTAAATTAATGACGTATTCAGAAGAATGTGTCTTGTGTATTGTACAAATAACCTTAATCATTACTGTTTCTTTGTACATGTGCAGTGTACCATTCGATGTTGAATAAAGCTATTATTATTATTATTATTATTATTATTATTATTGTTGTTGTTGTTGTTATTTCTTTCTTTTCTCAGACGTTATGTCTGGTCAGAAATGGAAAGTGACGCGGACCTCGATCAAGCATGACTTCCTTTTAACTGTACGGTATATGTTATATTGCATTTAGGAACTTTTGGGTAATTGAACGTGTATCAATAATTACGGATTTCTGTAGTTGTATGTATAAGTTTGGATGTAGCTGTATTGCATTGATGTACTGGTGGATATTGTGTGGTATGACTCCTGTAGTTGATAGTATAATTGGTATAATGTCAAATTTATCCTGATGCCACATGTCCTTGACTTCCTCAGCCAGTTGGATGTATTTTTCAATTTTTTCTCCTGTTTTCTTTTGTATATTTGTTGTATTGGGTATGGATATTTCGATTAGTTGTGTTAATTTCTTCTTTTTATTGGTGAGTATGATGTCAGGTTTGTTATGTGGTGTTGTTTTATCTGTTATAATGGTTCTGTTCTAGTATAATTTGTATTCATCATTCTCCAGTACATTTTGTGATGCATACTTGTATGTGGGAACGTGTTGTTTTATAAGTTTATGTTGCAAGGCAAGCTGTTGATGTATTATTTTTGCTACATTGTCATGTCTTCTGCTGTATTCTGTATTTGCTAGTATTGTACATCCGCTTGTGATGTGATCTACTGTTTCTATTTGTTGTTTGCAAAGTCTGCATTTATCTGTTGTGGTATTGGGGTCTTTAATAATATGCTCACCTCTTCCCCTCATAGGGGGAGAGGTGAGAACTGACACCCAGAACCATTGTCAAACATGATCATTTTGGTTGTCCAGGTCCTGTAGTGTGGGGAGGCATAATGTTGCATGACTCCAAGTCTTTGAACATAGTACCCTCACCAGACAACATTATTATGGCTCTGTACACCTTCCCCACATGCATCTTTTCCTGGGGTGCTTTCAGCCCTTACTTCATTTTTATGGATGACAGTGTGTAACCATTTCAATGAGCACAGGTGAAGGAGCTATTGGAAAGAGAGGATATTCATAAAATAAAAACATTTTTTTTATTTGTTCCATGTGATCTGATGGTACACAGTGTGTTACAGATGTTGTAAAATATCACTTGACATTGTATTGTATTGTATTGTATTGTATTTATTGGTCCAGTAAATCTTACATGTACAGTACAGCACATCAGATATTGGACAGGTCAAAGTATATCTTACAATTAAAACACTTTAGAAACTAGAAAATTATGTTCACAAAATTTTACAGCACTTCATATACTGGGCAAGTCAATGTGTAAGTTATAATTAAACCACATTAGAAACTTGAAGTTTACAACTGAATACATGTATAAGCCAATATTAACGATTAAAGTATTTGCATGATCCTCTCTTAAGCTCTAAGGATTTTTGAGGAACTCTTCTACACTATGAACTGACATGTACACTAGAGAATTACATTCACAGAATTTTACTTCATATACTGGGCAAGTCGCTATACAACTTATACTTGAACCCCATTATAAACTTGAGAATTACATCTGAATGTATTTATAGGCCAATATTAATGGTTACAGTATTTGCATAATCATCACTTAGACTCTCGAGGATTTTGGAGGAACTCTTCCACACTATAAAAGCAATGTGTCAACAGATATTCTTTTAATGCTGCTTTAAAATTTTTTACATCTGTCATTACTTTAATTTCTGTTGGCAATTTATTGTAGATAATTTTTCCATGGTGTAATGTTCCTTTTTGGCACAAACTGGTTTTTGTATGGAGTACATGAAAGTCAGTTTTCTGTCTTGTATTATGATGATGAACATTTTCATTTTTGGGGAGGATACTAGGATTTGTTATTGTATATTTCTTTATAAACATTGCACTTTCAAATAGGAAAATACATGGAAGGGGAAGAATCCCCATCCTTTTAAATAATGGTCTACATGGTTTGTTCCTTTTTATTCCAGCCATGATTCTCACTATTCTTTTTTGCATCCTGAATAGTTTTAGGCAGGATGGCGAGTTACCCCAAAAAGTGATCCCATATTTTAGGACAGAATGTATATTAGAATAGTAAACTGTCATTAGACAGTCCTTATGACAGCAGTTTTCTAGCACTCTCATTAAATAACACATGGTACTTAGCTTCTTTAATATGTTGTCAATGTGAGTTTCCCATCTAAGATTATCCTGTAGCCAGATCCCCAGAAATTTTGTATTAGGCACACTTGCAATATCCGTGTCTGACATCTGAATTCTTATATCCTCTTCAATGTTTCTCTTGATATTATGAAAATTTAATGCTACTGTTTTGCTTTTATTTATTATTAGTTTGTTTTGGTTGAACCAGTTTACAACATTTGTTAATGCCTCAGACAGTCTTGTCTGTAGTATCTCTGCAGTCTTCCCGCTGACTAATATGCTTGTGTCATCTGCAAACTGGATAGTGCTATGGTACTGGTTGGCTGATGTTAGGTCATTTATATATATCAAAAATAGGATGGGGCCAAGTACCGAGCCCTGCGGTACTCCATATTTTACTGCTTTGTAATCAGAATAATGTCTTGTTGATTTATTTTCTTTGTGAAAATGTATTTCTACTACTTGCTTGCGGTCAGTAAGATATGATCTAAGCCAGCTGTTAGGCATACCTCTGATACCAATTCTTTCAAGCTTCTGCAGCAATAGAGTGTGGTCTATGATGTCAAAAGCCTTAGACAGATCAAGGCATATGCCAGTTACTTTTTGTCCACTATCAATTTTTTCAAGTACTTCACCCAGAAATTCATATATTGCTGTTTCTGTTGATCGGCCTTTCCGGAAGCCATGTTGGGTTGTGGATAATATTTTGCACTTTTCTAGAAAATCTAGCAACCTCTTATGAAAATTTTTTTCTAGTATTTTAGAAAATGTAGATAGCAAGGCAATAGGTCTATAATTGGCTATGTCTTCTTTCTTACCCTTTTTGAACAGTGGTTTTAGTTTCACTGTCTTTAAGCAGGAAGGAAAGACTCCATTTGTTAATGAACTGTTGAAAATGTGGGCTAATGGTATTGCAATGAGGTCCCCCACATTTTTAATGACATAATCTGGAATCTCATCCACACCTGTTGAAAATTTTGTTTTTAACTCTCTTATTGATAGTATAATTTCCTTAGGGTTGGTTGGAGTAAGAAATAGGGAGTTGCAGTTTCTATTTTGATTGGATGGTGTTGTAGCAGGATTTTTATTTGAAGATTTTATGTCAGATAGTAATTTTTCACTAATATTTGCAAAGTATGTATTAAAAGCATTGGCTACTTCTTCTGGATTTGTAATTTTTTTGCCATCTTGGATTACCTGGAGATTTACATTTTGGGAGGTCTCGTTTCCTACTTGTTCTCTGACTATCTTCCACATGGCTTTCATTTTGTTCCTGGCCATTTTTATATGGTGATCATTTGTTGTTTTTTTAGATTCTTTTATGACTTTGTGAAGCACTCTCTTATAATTCTTGAAATGCACTAGAAATTCTTCTGTAACATTTTGTGTTTTTGAGATTTCATAAAGTCTCCTCTTTTCAGCACATGATATTTTAATGCCTTTCGTCAGCCATGTAACATTTCTTTTTTTAGTTTTTAATGTTTGGTTTTTAACTGGAAAAGAAATATTGAAATAATGGGAGAATATTTCCATGAACATGTCAAACTTTTTACATGTGTCCTCATAGTTGTCTATATCATTCCATGTTTCTTTTTTCAGTAAGTGCCTGAAGTGTTCTAGGTTGTGCTTGCTAAAATTTCTACCTTTTCTTGTCATTTGTTGTCCAGTATTTCCTGCAGTGTCTACTGGGAATTCAATAAACTGTGCATAATGATCACTGAAACCTGTATTCATATTTCCAGATTTGTATAAATATTTATCTGTATTTATTAGTATCTGATCTATAGCACTGCTTGACGATTTGGTGACTCTGGTGGGGGATTTGATAGTTTTATGTATGTTGTAGGTTTTTAATAAGGCCTCAAGGTTTAATCTGTCTTTTGAGTTCTTGTTGAAATCTATATTAAAATCACCACATATGATGGTTGTTTTACTAACTGTTTTTATACTGTTAAGTGCCTTCTCAAGATTTTCAACGAAAGTAGTTACGTTTCCATCTGGGCTTCTATATATGCAAATAACAATTATATTTAAATTTGTCAGTTCTGTAGCAGAAATTTCGAAGTTTTGCTCTTCCCCTAGCTGGTTAGTGAACTTTAAATTTTCGTGTTTGACGTCCTCTCTAACATATATGCATGTTCCTCCATGCATGGAGGTTTTCCTACAAAAAAAAGATGAAAGGGTAAAGCCCTCTATCCTTGTGTGATGTAACGTATTTTCGGATAACCAGTGCTCACTAACACATATAACAGACACTTCTTTTAGTTCATCTGATAACAATATTTCTATCTCACTAACTTTATTTGATAAGGATTGTACATTTTGGTGCAGGAGCATAAATTTCGACGATGACTTATTTACTAGGTTGTTTTGGCCTACCTTATGTTCGACAGCTGCACATGACATATCATTTTTAACACTTTTACAATTGAAGTTTTCTTTCCAGAGCGATGTTTTAGAAGATGAAATCAACATTTCTCTGGAATCACTTGCCATAAAAAACGTTGTGGTTCTTTCCTGTTTCGTGTTGGGCGAGTTGCTTGTAGTGTGATGGAGTTTCTGCTGTAATTTTTGGAGTTGTAATTTGAGGAACCGCAACCAGGCTAGATGGGGATCCTCTTCTTGCCGCTTCAACACTTCCTGAAGTCATTGGAGTAATATTCTCGTCATTTGAAATTGGTGATTCCGTTGCTGCTGCTGCTGCAATTGGAGGCTGCACTAAGCCTGGCTGATTTCGGTTTAATTGTTCCATGATTGCATCGCACAGTGCTACTTTCCCTTTCTTGTTTCTGTGCAATCCATGGGTAGTGAAATTCTCTCTTTTTTGACTGTCTGCATTAATATATGTCACATTGCTGAAGAGCTTACATATTTTCTCGAACTTCCGGTTAGTTGCTTCGATTTCTGCATTCACACACGATGTTTTGATGAGATCATGTCTCATAGGGATGCTTATCACGAAAACTTTCATGTCCATAACTTTTGCCAATGTTTCCCTTAAAGATCGCAAAGCGAATTTTGCCTCGTTCTTGTAGACATCGTTTGCGCCAGCTAAAATAATGCAAGAGTTACAACTTCCATGGTTACTGTGTGTGTCAATATGCTGAGTAACTTCTCGCAGTGGAGCACCTGGCTTCACAAATCCAATAACACTTTCATTTATTAGTTTTTCGTTCATGATCTTTGCCAGTCCTTTTCCATGACTATCAGAAAATAAATAAATAATGCCAGCATCTTGTTTTTTACGTTGACTGTTTTCGTTTGTTGTTTTCGGTTCCGAAACTTTCGTTTGTATATCTGCTTCACTTTGTCTGTTCGTTTTTTCTGATAGCACACTGAATCTGTTTTTGCACACGATATTAGAATCAGTCAATAACTTTCTTTGAGAATTTGACAGTTTACTTTTCACTACCGGTATGTTTGGAAGTTCGCGATTTCGAGGAAAGTTTGATCTGTTTTCATGCTTTTCCGCTACCATGCTATAGTTGTTTGTTTGCACACGTTTTTGTTTACTTTCAATTCCTTGCAACAGTTTTTCTTCAGATGGCTGTATTCCATGATTTACTACACTCGATTTTTGCACACTGTTTTTTTGTATTAAAGTTACACTGCTTCTTTGAGATTTATCTTCCTGGATAGAGTTTTCTTCGGTCACTGATTCCCATTTTCCTGTGGAGGCCGTGTCTTCTTGCTTCCCGTATTTTCCCGATTGAAGTTCTTTTATATCCTGTTTTAGAGTACCGATTATGAATTGTAGACTTTTTATACGTTCATTTAGCTTTGATATCTCGTCCTTACAACTCATACACGATTTCTTTTTTCCATCGAATTTTACTTTTTAACATATATTAACATATTGTATCATAATGCATTATATTGCAAAGACTGGTTAGATTTACTTCACTTCATGGCTCAATGTTTTTGATTTAACATAAATACATAGATTACTGTTCTAGGTATTCATTTATAGACTGGCCTGTACTTCCAACAACTTATCCCAAAGAGCATGTGTGGGATGCAGTGGAAAGATGACTTGCAGCACATCCAGATGCAACAACAATCATCCAGCAGTTGTCAGTCATGCTGGGGAAGGAATGAAATGGCCTACCACCAGAACTCCTAACCAACCTTGTGGCAAGCATGGAAGCATGTAGCAGAATGTACATTGCTGTCTGTGGTGATCATACACCCCTATTAAGAACCATGTCTCACCTTCTGTAATGTCGTTTGGACCATCATGCATCATGGTGAAATCAGTGTAAGTATTGATTTTTTTATCTGTTCATCTCATTACATAACTCTACCAGTTACTTGCAGTAGCAGTTCTTTCTATGTGTGGTCCAAGTTTCATTATGCTATGTTTCACTGCAATGACACATCATGCAAAAGTTACTTTCATCCTTAAGTTTTGCACATAAGTGTAGCCTGGTGATGTAATTGTTATATCTCAAATGACATCAATTGCTTGAGAGTCTTGTTCCTTACAACAATTCCATGTTCCTTAAGTTGTGTCTAGCTTTGTCATCTGTTGTTGTTGTTGTGGTCTTCAGTCCTGAGACTGGTTTGATGCAGCTCTCCATGCTACTCTATCCTGTGCAAGCTTCTTCATCTCCCAGTACCTATTGCAACCTACATCCTTCTGAATGTGCTTAGTGTATTCATCTCTTGGTCTCCCTCTGCGATTTTTACCCTCCATGCTGCCCTCCAATACTAAGTTGGTGATCCCTTGATGCCTCAGAACATGTCCTACCAACCGATCCCTTCTTCTGGTCAAGTTGTGCCACATACTTCTCTTCTCCCCAATCCTATTCAATACTTCCTCATTAGTTATGTGATCTACCCATCTAATCTTCAGCATTCTTCTGTAGCACCACATTTCAAAAGCTTCTATTCTCTTCTTGTCCAAACTATTTAACGTCCATGTTTCACTTCCATACATGGCTACACTCCATACAAATACTTTCAGAAATGACTTCCTGACACTTAAATCTATGCTCGATGTTAACAAATTTATCTTCTTCAGAAATGCTTTCCTTGCCATTGCCAGTCTACATTTTATATCCTCTCTACTTCGACCATCATAAGTTATTTAGCTCCCCAAATAGCAAAACTCCTTTACTACTTTAAGTGTCTCATTTCCTAATCTAATTCCCTCAGCATCACCCGACTTAATTCGACTACATTCCATTATCCTCGTTTTGCTTTTGTTGATGTTCATCTTATATCCTCCTTTCAAGATGCTATCCATTCCGTTCAACTGCTCTTCCAAGTCCTTTGCTGTCTCTGACAGAATTACAATGTCATTGGCGAACCTCAAAGTTTTTATTTCTTCTCCATAGATTTTAATACCTACTCCAAATTTTTCTTTTGTTTCCTTTACTGCTTGCTCAATATACAGATTGAATAACATCAGGGAGAGGCTACAACCCTGTCTCACTCCCTTCCCAACGACTGCTTCCCTTTCATGCCCCTCGACTCTTATAACTGCCATCTGGTTTCTGTACAAATTGTAAATAGCCTTTCACTCCCTGTATTTTACCCCTGCCACCTTCAGAATTTGAAAGAGTGTATTCCAGTCAACATTGTCAAAAGCTTTCTCTAAGTCTACAAATGCTAGAAACGTAGGTTTGCCTTTCCTTAATCTTTCTTCTAAGATAAGTCGTAAGGTCAGTATTGCCTCACGTGTTCCAGTATTTCTACGGAATCCAAATTGATCTTCCCCGAGGTCGGCTTCTACTAATTTTTCCATTCGTCTGTAAAGAATCATGTTAGTATTTTGCAGCTGTGGCTTATTAAACTGACTGTTCGGTAATTTTCACATCTGTCAACACCTGCTTTCTTTGGGATTGGAATTATTATATTCTTCTTGAAGTCTGAGGGTATTTCGCCTGTTTCATACATCTTGCTCACCAGATGGTAGAGTTTTGTCAGAACTGGCTCTCCCAAGGCCGTCAGTAGTTCCAATGGAATGTTGTCTACTCCGGGGGCCTTGTTTTGACTCAGGTCTTTCAGTGCTCTGTCAAACTCTTCACGTAGTATCGTATCTCCCATTTCATCTTCATCTACATCCTCTTCCATTTCCATAATATTGTCCTCAAGTACATCGCCCTTGTATAGACCCTCTATATACTCCTTCCACCTTTCTGCTTTCCCTTCTTTGCTTAGAACTGGGTTTCCATCTGAGCTCTTGATGTTCATACAAGTGGTTCTCATATCTCCAAAGGTCTCTTTAATTTTCCTGTAGGCAGTATCTATCTTACCCTTGGTGAGATAAGCCTCTACATCCTTACATTTGTCCTCTAGCCATCCCTGCTTAGCCATTGTGCACTTCCTGTCGATCTCATTTTTGAGACGTTCGTATTCCTTTTTGCCTGCTTCATTTACTGCATTTTTATATTTTCTCCTTTCATCAATTAAAGTCAATATTTCTTCTGTTACCCGAGGATTTCTACTAGCCCTCGTCTTTTTACCTACTTGATCCTCTGCTGCCTTCACTACTTCATCCCTCAAAGCTACCCATTCTTCTTCTACTGTATTTCTTTCCCCCATTCCTGTCAATTGTTCCCTTATGCTCCCCCTGAAACTCTGTACAACCTCTGGTTCTTTCAGTTTATCCAGGTCCCATCTCCTTAAGTTCCCACCTTTTTGCAGTTTCTTCAGTTTTAATCTACTGGTCATAACCAATAGATTGTGGTCAGAGTCCACATCTGCCCCTGGAAATGTCTTACAATTTAAAACCTGGTTCCTAAATCTCTGTCTTACCATTATATAATCTATCTGATACCTTTTAGTATCTCCAGGGTTCTTCCATGTATACATCTAGAATTGTCTAATGTATATGCTGCACCACATAATCAAATTATTGATTCTTGGTATTAAATCACATCATCTGCCACAATGAATTTATTGAGTATTTTCTCCAGGCCATTGTACAATACTAATTATTTCTAGAAATGCCTCTTGTTGTTCATGAGCATCTTTTTCTTGTCTCTTTTAGACCTCTGTCTGAAAGATGAGTTGACTTTGTTCTAGACCGTATCCGCTTAGGAGTTTGGAATTATTCCAATTTCGTATGTCACTTTCCAAGCAGACTACAGCTATGTGTGCTGATGCAGATGATGTTGATTTGTTGCATTCTTTTTGGTAGCTGCAAATGCCCTTTGCCACAGTAGACATTCACAGTTATGCAGAGTGTGCATGAAACTATGAAAACAAAATATTTCTGGCAATAACTTTGTTCCAACCTGCCAAATTTCAGCATATCTTTTCGTATCAAGTATTGTTTGCGTGGCAGGAAAACGGCTCGTATCACCTGACACAAATCATGGTGATGCGGCACATTACATGGGGAAGCCACTTGTATTCAGTCAAGAAAGCAAATTGTTGTGACTCAGGTACAAACTACCAAATGGAAAGTTGAAATTAATTGCAACTTAGTAGATTTATACTGAAAGTAAGGTGAAACATAACTCAGCGTATTCACTCACGTCCAGATCCATAGCCAAAGTTCATCTCCCATAAACACTATCACAGTAACAGTGTCATGACTGAGAGGAGACCTGCTCTGTACTCCAGGAGGCCCACCAGATGACAGCACTTCTGGGCCATGATGATGCAACTTTATAGTATGGAGCTGCATCGTGATTGGCTCCATCGACTCTACCAGTATGACTTCTGCATCTCTTGTGGCACCCCTGCTGTGAACACTTGAAGTTTGCCTCGCTGATGCCACTAGAGCATTGGCACATGGCACTCGAGAAGGCAGTACCCACATCTTATGTGTGGCAACTGCACTGTAAGAATGCACAGCACAACACGAATAAATTATGAGGCATAATTAGTGGCCATTACTTAACTCCAGGAATCAAAATGTTTAGTAATCCCGATAGACCGCAATAAAAGTAAAACTGAGACACTTCCTAGTTTTTGGAGCTAATAGTTCATTCCTGAGAGGGAAGAGAGGTTTGAGCAACATTACTCTCATGCTGAAGACTCAGGGACCTGCCCATATAAGAGCAAGAACGGGAGGTGTAGGTGCACAAAGATGACTGTGATGTGTGTTGAAGGGAGAGGGAAGTCCCAGCAGTTCTAGATTTTTATAAACTGCTCATAGTTTCATGATGGTTGTTGCAAGATGTGTAATGTGAACATTGCGTCAGATGGTGTATGATAATGTTTCAGTTAATAAAAAACAGTAAAAACCCAAAAACTATCATTAATTATATCTAGATATAGAATGACACTTATGCAATTGTAACACCAACTTTAAGAGAGATAAGTGGTAGAGTTGAAAAAAGTTAAAGAAGATATCCAGGAAATGCCAAAAGTCTGCTTGATTTAGCTTAGGCATCAATAAGCTTAATCGATTTGGAGCCTTTGAATCAGAGTAAGTAGATTACTGAAGATGACCAGTTGTAGGCAATAGTATAGAATGCACATAAGAAAATCTAGTTGAATGAATATCATTGATAACACTTCTACCATAGCCATGCCAAGAAATTATCATAATTTATAAAGCTTTTCTTAGGTTATTGAAAATAAATCACTGTTACACTGACTGGTGAAATATTGTAACATTATTAGTGTGCCTATTAAAATATGAGGGTTAGAGCTAAAATAGTGGCAATTATTTGTTTACAACTGATACAAAAGAGTTACATGTTAGCACCTGTTGCTGTCCTTCAAAGTAGTTACCAGCATTGTTTAGAACCCATTCCAGCAATTTGGAATGCATAGTAAACCGTTAGTTGTGCCTGTTCTGTTGATGGTGCGAATGGAGCGGTCTACTGCCTGTCGAATCTCTGGAACAGTTCTGTGTTATCCTTATGCACTACGTTCCTCCATGGCAGACCATCAATGCACAGAATTACTGTTCATTTTTGGAGCTTCACCTGTGATCATCTTTGTGAAAGAAGCTGCAATGCTTTCTGCACAACCCACTCATCATTTTGCATGACAATGCGCAGGCACATACAGCACAAGCTGTGGCTGCTCTGTTTGGTTGGCAGGATTAGGAAGTACTGTACCATCCACCATACTCCCTGGATTTAAGTCCTTGTGAATTTGATTTGATTCCAAAGATGAAGGAACCACATCATGGCATTCACTTCAGAACAGTTCCAGAGATCCGGCAGGCAGTAGATCACTCCATTTGCATCATCAACATAACAGGCTCTGCTAACACTATTCTATGCCTTCCACATCACTGGCAATGGGTTCTACACAACTCTGGTGACTACTTTATCTCTTTTGTATTGGTTGTGAATAAATAGTTGCCACTATTTAAGTTCCAAGCCTCATATATTGTGAAAGGTTATCTGTGAAGAACACTGAAATCACTGAAATAACTGGGTTTGAATAGCCTGAATAACATAAGATGGCACAACCCTGAACGTCTTATTATGGAGAAGAAAAATACAGAAATTGTTGGGGTATCTTGATGGAATCGGTTGATCCAAACACTTTGATGCAAAATACATGGGACTAGTTTCATTTAGTATGGCTAAAGACGTTGAGTCTTAATGTGGATTGTTGTTAATGATAAGAGTGATTTTAAGATGAAGTACAAAATTTATATTCAGATGCAAAGCCTATAGTCAGCAGACATCAGCCATGAAACTGCAAATCGGCAGATATTCGAAAACATAGTAGAAGAGTACCTGCTTAGTAGCTCCTACAATTTATCAAACTATTTGAACTCATGACATAAATGTTGCTGAAGTCTATCCAGTATAAGGCTCTACAGAAGTTGAATGCCCACCACAGAAAATGAGCTTTGATGGACAACAGAGGGCATAGTAATGCCACAGAGCTGCATTTACATAGCAAGCACACCACCAACCTTCCTAGGTGAATATGCCAGCCAATACTGTTCTATACAACCAGTGGAATGAAAGTAAATCTAATCTAATCTAATCTAGTAGAGATATGACTGCCCAGTGAAGGCTCAGTCAGTTCTGTACTCACTTCTGATATTTGTCGGTTACTGATTAACTACAGACTATTTGATAGCAATCTTGCCCAGCACTCACTTCTTCTCTCTGGTTGCATTTCTGATTGTGTCCCTCTCTCTTTGTTGTTGGTCTGTTGACATAGTTGTGGCAGAGTTTTTTGCTTTGCATCTCATTCTTGCATAGGTCGCTTTGGACTTATCCTAGTTTGTGTCTTGTCTCCTATCAGTTAGCTGTGCATAGCTTGACTACCATTTGGTAATGTGCTATCTTTTGCAGGCAGCTCTTCTGCCTTGCAGTGTCATCTATTTATCTCCTTGGTTCTGACTTCTGCAGTGATCTCTGCCTAATTGCAGATATAGCAATTAAAGTCCATATGAAACAGATTATTAACTGACACAGCATTCAGAATCTGAAATCATTAAAGTTACAGACATGTGTAGTATGAAGTAATATCAAGAAAAAACAGCAACTGATTAGTGTAGGAGGAAGACCAATGTTTTTTTACTAAAGAAGCTGCTTTTCCTCCTGTAATCTTGAAATAATTCCAATACTTGTCAGATTCACATTAGTCATACTTTGTTGTTGGTAACTTCAGAGAATTTGTCTGCAGTGGCTGCTTCTACTTGTTTATATACAACTTGACTCATTTCACAGCATTGAACACTCTTTCATGATGGGATTTTTGGAATGTGATGTGTTAATGAATGAATGAATGAATGCGTGAGTGAATGAAGGAAGGAAAGTTGTAGCAAAGAGAAAATAAGCAGTGTGGTTAAATAACAACACAAGAGAGATGCTAAAAAACCAGGGAAATGCATCAAACTTCCCCGAAAAGTCATTACAGTCTAAAAAATATAATGACAAATGGGATAAAAACAGTTAGTTGGAGATACAAACAAAAATATTCAGTGAATGTTAAAACAAAAACTATCTACTGATGTATAAAATACTACAAAGATTTGGTGATGAGTGGTGTTAGTCAAGGGATTGAAATCATCTGTCTAGTTACTTGTTGAACAAACCAGCATAAAGTAAGGATACAACAAAGTAAATTCCCTTTTTCCATAATTCTTTCACCTAAGCAGATTCTGGTGTGATTATTTTGTTCATGAGGAACAACGCCATCTATGCAAAGTTTGTGCATTGTGAGAACTTTTCAGAAAGTCAAGAAAAACTATAGAAAAGTATGATCTGATGCAGTTATTGGTGACTATTTTTAAACTTAAAAAAGAAGTGAAACATACAATAATACGCAAAAGTCAGTCATATTTTATAGTGCAAATGGGAAGCTGTAAAGATCACTGAAATTACTCAGATATCTGAGCACAAATAGCCTGAATAATATAAAGTGGCACAACCTTGAACATTTCAAATACTTTAAGGATGTAGTCATGAAGTCCAAAATAAAAACCCACCAGTACCAAATATATCACTAAGTGTTGATAAAATCAACTATGTCAAGGAAACCAAATGTTTGGGGTTTACCATTACTGACACACTTACATGGAAAAGTCATATTGATATAACCTGCACCAAACTGAGTAAAGCATGATTAGACAAATAAGGAATATTGTTAATATCAGCAGCCTCACATCACTGTACTATGCTCTTTTCCACTATATATTAAGCTATGGAATTATCTCTTGGGGCCGCAGTGCAGAAGCAGTGAAGCTGTTTAAACTCCCAAAAAAATAGTTAGAATTATATTATTCAAACAGCAGAAAGAATCTTGTAAACCACTGTTCCAGAATCTGAACATAGTACACCTACCATGTCAGTTGATACTGGACCTACTGTGTTTCACTAAAAAAATATTACCCACTTATATATAAACTCTAACTGGCACCAACATGATACAAGGTCAAAGAGCTCTCTACGAGTAATTCCCCATTCAACAAAACTATGGCACCAACATGATACAAGGTCAAAGAACTCTCTATGAGTAATTCCCCATTCAACAAAACTATACAGTAAAGGTGTCAAATATATGGGAATAAAACTCTACAATCATCTCCTAATAGCAGTGAAGAACATTACACAAGTGAAGGATTTTAAAGTAAAACTACGGTCACTCCTAATTAAACACTGCCTCTACAGTGTACAGGAATTCCTCAAAAACAACCTGCTATAAGGAACTGCTCAACAAAATCATCAGATAATGGATCACAAACTATTGACCTTACGTAGCATAATTGAATGTAAGTTTTCTTGGTATAAATGCTAAATTCTGGTACAGAATAAATATAAGACCTAAGTACATAACACATGTGATATAAATATGTAATAATTTTATAGATTCATAGACATGTACTTATTCCTAAAAATGCCTAATATGCATCAAATGACCTATCCTATATCATGATGTGCATTTCTGTACAATGTATGATTCAGAGGATGAAAATAAATAAATAAAACAAATGGATGTGGTGGAAGACAATTTTGGTATGTTTTCAGGCAGCAGGTACAGGCCCACCAAATAGAACTTCATGAGGAGAATAAGATAAGAGTGTATCGACTGTATGCTAGCAAAGAATTGAACAAAATTGATGGAATCTTAGTAACATTATGTGTTTTCCATCCATCTCCAGAAACATGTGCACTATTAGATATTATGAAAGATAACTTTGGGCTTTATAAACCAGGTGTATATGATATTCCACACAAGTGCAGTAAGGCATACAACAGGCAGACTGTGCACACAGTCAAACAAAGGTGTGGGGAGTACAGGAGACACAGTGAACTTAAATAACCAACAAACTCTGTGGTTGCAGAAAATTGCATAGCTACAAGAGTGTCAATGAAATATGGAAAAACAGAAATGATAAGACAAATCTCATCATTTTATGACTATGTTATGAAGGAGAGGTGTCTCTCAGTTGTGGAAAGAAGTCAAGGATCCACACTTTATTTTTGATAAGTCTAGTAAATTTGTGTGGAAGAATGGAACATTTTTGTTGTGCCTTTGTGACTGTCCTTTTACTCATATAGCTCTGTGGCACAACATTTCAGCACAATGCCTGGTGATGTTTAATCTCAATCAGCAAGACTGTGATGTTAATTTGTGACTGGTGATGAAATCTGGATCCATCATCACACGCAAGAGTCAAAACAGTACTCAAAATAATGGACAAAAGCTGGTGAAAGCACACCGAAGAAGGCAAAGGCCATTTTGTCAGCTGGTAAGGTGATGGCCACTATTTCTTGGGGTTATCAAGGAATAATCCTTACACAGAACTCGGAAAATGGCAGATCCATAACTGGACACTATTATGCTTCGTTGTTGGGCCATTTGAAATTTGCTTTGGCTGAAAAAAGACCCACGTTGGCACACAGAAAGTGCTCTTTCACTAAGATAATACACCAGCTCACACATCAGCAATGACAAAGGTGGAAGTGCAGGAACTGAGCTTAGAATTGGTTCCTCATCCCTACCATTCACCAGGCTTAACCTCAAGTGACTTCTTCCTTTTCCCTAACTTGAAACTTTGGCTTGACGGGAAGAAGTACTCATCAGATGAGGTGACAGTTGCAGTCAATGAGTATTTCCCAGATTTTGACAGAAGCTTTTATTCTGGTGGGATGAAAAAGCTGAAGGATCAGTGGGTCAAGTGTATAGCTCTCGGAGGAGGCTATGTTGAGAATCAAGGTAAGTTGTTTATGAAACAAACATTTTTCCTTGGTTTTTTACCAGTCTCTCATATATATAATGAAAATTATCAGTTATTGATAATATAATATAAATGGATAGATAAAAATCTACTCAGCAAGAAGTGGCAGGGGAACACACACACACACACACACACACACACACACACACACACACACACACACACACACACACACACACACACACACACACACACACACACAAGGTTTTAACTTTTACAAGCTTTTGGAGCCTGTGGCTTCTTCATATGGCAGAAGCACTGAAGAGGAAAGAAGAGGGGTGAAAGAAAAGGACTGGAGAGGTTTAGGGAAAGGGTTACAGTTCAGAAAATTCACCTAGAACCCCAGGTCAGGGGAGACTTACCAGATGGGAAGAGAAAGAAAGACTGATAGTTGGAAAACATGAGAGCTTAAAGGTGGGAGACAGGGTAATATTCAAGAAGGGGATTACTTTGAAAACATAATGCATGAGTTAATTACAGTGAGAAGCTAAGTGCATTGTACATAACAGAGGTGGGAGGGGGGATGGTGAAAAATAGACAAGTCAGAAAATGAAAGATGTAGGAAACTAAAATGGAGTGAAGAAAGGGGTAGTTACTGTGAATAAATGCTGAGACAGAAGGAATTAATGTAAATTAAGACCAGGTGGGTGGCAAGAACCAAGTACATGTTGTGCTAGTTCCCACCTGCAGAGTTCTGAGACATTCTTGTCTGGGGGAAGAATCCAGATAGCAAGTGTGGTGAAAATTCTTCCCATGAACCTTGGGAAATACCGTCAGTGAGGTGGCTTGCATGCATCAGTGATACAGACAGCTATTTTGTAAGTGCAGCCACAATGGAGGGGTGTGTGTTGAGAGACCAGACAATAGTTGCAGGGGCAAAAGTCTGGATGATTGACTGATCTGGCCTTGTTGTGTTAGTACTGTGAATGGCTGAAAACAAGGGGAAACTACAGCTGTAATTTTTCCTGAGTGCATGCCATTCTATAGTGTGTGTGTGTGTGTGTGTGTGTGTGTGTGTGTGTGTGTGTGTGTGTGTGTGTGTTAGCACCCCATCGGTTCGTGGCAGCAAAAGCAGAATTTGAGGCATTACTGGCATCAGGTGCCATACGTCATAAGTAGATCAGACAGGCCGTGGGCGTCACTCATACATTTGGTAAATTGAAAAGATGGGTCATGGAGACCATGTGGTGATTACAGGGAGTTACACACATGTACTATACCAGAGATCATTACCCAGTGCCTAATATTCACAGTTTCTATAGACAGCATTTGCCGTGAGATGCACTAGTACAAGCACCCTTGACAGATGCTCTCACAGGTGAAAATACAAGTGGCAAATGACCGTTGCTATGGAACATGGACATGGAGAGAGCATTTCAACACATAAAGGCCATCTTATGGAAAGCAGTACACATTACTCATACAGTACCAAAATATGTACATATGTACATATGTACATATGTAGAGGCAAGAGTATTTACTGTATACACCGACCATAAACCAATAACCTTTGCATTCAGTAAGTCGCAGGCTAACTGTTCTCCAGGTTAATTTTGCCTCTTAGATTTATCAAGGATGTCAAGGGGGTTCAAAACATAGTTGTTGATTTCCTGTCACAGGTCTTGGTTATTTTACAAATCACAGACTATGATAAATTAGCCGCAGCACAAGCTAATGACTCATAACTCCAACAGTACTTACAGGACATAATAACTGGACTTCAGTTAAAATTAATCCAGCTGGCGGGTGCAAATGTGAAGATATGGTGCAACATAGCTATGAACAAACTCAGGCCTTTCATCCCAAGGCAACTACAGAAAGAGGTTTTCGACAGCATACATGGACTCAGTCATCCGGGCAGAAGAGCAACTATCAAACTACTCACGGAAAATTTTGTCTGGCTGAGTATAAGGAAGGATTGCTGCGGTTGGGTAACTACATGCATGCTGTGCCAAAAGAACAAGATTGGACGGCATGTACATAAAGCAGTAGAAGATTTTCCCCCTGTAACAAAGAAGTTCTGTCACATTCATTTGGATTTTGTGGGCCCTCTACCACCTTCGGAAGGCTACAAGTTTTTGTTGACATGGGTGGACAGGTATACAAGATGGGCAGAAGCTTCTCCACTATTGAAAATTTCAGCAGAGACGGTAGCTCAAGTATTTTTTGCTTCTTGGATCTCCCGTATTGGATGTCCACTATATGTGACAACTGATCAAGGATGACAATTTGACTTCACTTTATTCCAACAATTAGTCAAACTCTGGGGATTCTGCCATCACCGCACCAGTGCCTATCACCCAGCAAGCAATGGCATGGTTGAGCAGTGGCACAGGACATTAAAGACAGCACGACAACACTAATGTGCCATAAGGACAGTTGGACTTCAGCGTTGCCAGTGGTGCTGCTAGTTCTCCGAACTGCCTCCAAATCAGACCTAGGTGCATCCACGGCTGAACTGGTTTATGGAGAGAACCTCAGGCTGCCAGCAGAATCTTTCATTGAACCGACAGAAGTGACAGCGGGTGGTGACATGCCTTACATCTTACAACAAGTCCACAACCACAAGGCACAGCTACGAACAACACCTGGTTCTTGACATTTCACCAACATGCCATTCGTTCACAAGCAGCTTAGCGATTGCCCTTATGTGTGGCTGAGGACAGACACTGTACGAACACCTCTCCAGCCAGCATATACTGAGCCATATAAAGTACTCAAGAGAGATGAACATATGCTATAGATAAATCATGACGGGAAGTGACAAATGGTTTCCAATGAGAGAGTTAAGCCGACGCACATGTGGCCACCAGCTGATGAATAAAATCAAGACCCTAGTGCAGAACCGCCGCCTACACAATATGACAAAGAGGTGTTGCCCTCAGAGAGCAACACGCTAAGCCAGAAACAGGAAACCACACCGGAAGACCCACTATTCACAGAGAAGTGCCTGGAGCTCCGCTTTACAAAGGGGGGGGGGGGCTGTGTAGGAACCGCTTGGTGACACAACAAAATCACACAGTGGACTTTGGCGTTTGAAGAATGTTATTTACCATGTATTTATTCTTTGGTTTTGTTCTAGCACTATGCCATCCCTTTTTATACGTCTTTGCTTTGGTATTGTTCCTATGTTCAAGACATGCAAAAAATAGTTATATTATTGAACACATTACTCTCTCTTGAAAATAATTATTAATTAGCCTCAGTGGCTTTAGTGTCAAGATTCAGCTTTCCAACTCTTGTGATCTACCTCAGGATGCACCTATGCCGTGCACTGTTCTTCCTTTGCATCAAACATCTTTCTTCCATGCAGATTTCTAGAAGTGAAGTGGCTGTCAAACAAAACACTGCTTCTCTACATAAAGTGTAGACTGTTGGTACTGTTGGTAAATGATGCAGCCAGTCACAAATACTTTTTGTTTTTATAATGCCATAAATGGTTTTGGGCTACCATGCCCATCTTCAGATGGCTAATATTTTTTGTTACATAAATGTTTCGACTATCAGCATGTTGTCTGCTCCACAATATGTTCCAGCATATGGTGGTTCATATTGTTGTGGTCCATGTGGTTTTCTAGCTTGATGTATATGTTCTTGAATTCCACCACAACACTCATACAGCGTGTTTCAGAAGGAATGGTAAACATTGTAGGAGGTGGTAGTATGGAAGAATTACAAGTGAAAATGCCTTGTAATATGTGCCCACTTTTTATTGAGTAGACGTATAGAGTTGAGTTAAATGCATTTTCATTTTGTATGTTGATACACAGGTCGCTATGGACATATTTATCAAATGTCAGCAGTAGAGTGTTGATGTTCACATTATGAAGATGTACTTTAGTTTACATTATAGTTTTTGTTGTGATTTGTTGGCCAAGGCTACTGCACTGTAGTGTGTAAACATGCCACACACATTTACATGTGCTGAGTATGAAAATATTGTATTTGTGTATGGGTTTTGTAATGGAAATGCTGCTGCTGCTTGTACAGAATACAGCATACAATTTCCTAATCGCAGACCACCAGATTCAAAAATGTTTACTCTCATGTTCAACACCCTATGTCTCTCAGGTACAGTGCCCACCAGTCATATTGCATCTGAACGTGTAAATGAACTGACTGTGGATGAAGTAGAAGACATTATTCAGTCATTACAACATCATATTAGTGATCCACATACACGAGTATGGCAGACATTATGTGTGCATGGGTTCCATTCATATCATTTACAGGTCTTTCAACACCTTCAAGCAGGAGATGAATTTAGATGACTGAAATTTTGTCACTGGATACTTGAAAACTGACAGGTAATCCCATTTTTACTCTTCACTGGTGAAGCCACTTTCACTTGTGATGACATAAATAACACTTGTAATTCACATCAGCGGTCTTAAGGAAACCCACATGCCATTGTGGAGACACATTTTCAGGAATGATTCTCTATAAATATGTGATGTAGTTCGATAGAAAGTCAGTTAATTGGGCCTGTTGTGTTACCATAACATTTTACAGGACCCTGTCATCTACACTTCCTTGAAAATGAGCTTCCATCATTATTGGAAGAGATTACTGTGGTTACAAGAATGCTTATGTTCATCCAGCATGACAGGGCTCCTGCACATTGTAGTTATCAGGTGACGCATAATCTAAACCTAAGATTCTCTGGAAGATGGATCGGTAGATATGAGCATGTTTCTTTCACACCAGGATCCCTGGACCTTACCGCTTTGGATTTTTGCGCGTGAGGATTATAATGAAACAGCCTTTCCCAAAAGTCATAGGAAATGTCTGATACCACCCTTTTTGTATGCATCTGTGTGGTTGTCAGACGATTTGGTGCTTCCTAGGATGTTATAGAGATACACATACAAGTGTCATTTGACTAAATTTGCTAGAAACCTGAATATTTTGTAAAGATTTGTAAAATGTTTTTGGAGGAACGTATATTGTCATCATTATCAAGAGATTGTTGTCCTTAACAAAATTACGTACAAATTCTGGATTGAATGTATAATAAAACTGAAGGGATAAATATTTGGTGGAAAATATTAAAATGCTGTGGAAGTGTTGGCTTAGGTGGCCGGTGCCTCTAATTACCATAATTACAATCAAGTAATGAGTTAACACAGAAAACACCTTTATCTTAAGAAACAGCTTAAAAGCTATAACCAAGCGATGTATTTTCATTTGTTATTTATTTTTATGTCTTCCTCTGCAATTAACAGTCTTTGTAATTACATTTCTAATTAACTCTCCAATTGTTTACATTTCACTGTTTTCCAGTTTCAGAACTTAAGGCTTTATTTGTAACTTTCTCGTATGCAGTCAGATAAAGCACAAGATTTGTAATATCGTTGAATGTTATGAACCAAATCCATACTGTAATTAATTATGTAACTAAAATAATATGAGAGACATTATTGTAATCAAAGTTCAGAATGATTTTCTTATGGAAAACTAAAGATATTACTAGAAAAGATTGTTATTAAAATATTGTATTTTATACCTTATTCGGCTGTAACATCAATTTCTTTACATTTTGTAAATTTTAATTGTAACATTGAAGTTGTACAAATTTAATAATGCTTTATTTTGAAAGCTATTGTTAAAATCCTATATAAATCAATGTAGCGGGGCTGTGAGCAAGTTGTTGAGTTGGAGTTGTTGAGTCTGCTTGAGAGTCTGTCTGTGAAAGAGATCAGTGATGCCTGTGAAGTTTGTTTAAATGTGTTGAGAATGCAGTTCTGTTGTCAATAAATAATGAAAAGTTGCAAATTTATGTTCTTTCATCATAATGAACTCCAAGAAAAAAGTTAAGTAATTTTAAGCAATGATCAAGGATGATTGAAAGGTGGAGTCAACAAAGAAAAAGTAACCACAGGAGCTGGTTTGATCATTCAGATTAAGAGTCTTGCAGCCCTCATAAAAACACACAAAGATGACCTCAGAAGAATTGCATTTGCTCTTATCAAGAGAAGTCAAAATTGCATTGATGTTAGTGGTGGAATTTTTGAAAATCATCTGTGAACGTCCTCATTTGCCATTGCTTTAAGTCTGTTTGGGTTACATACTAATAGTTGTCTCTCTGTACTCAATAATAATTGGACACATGGTATATGACACTTTTTATTGCAATTTTCCTGTACTACCACCTCCTAAAATATTTGCTATTCCTTATGAAACAGCCTGTATTGTAAATAAGTTAATGTGGCACACTTAAAAATATTCTTAAAATGCACACTGTGATGTTCGCCTGCTTTATTTCCTTGTTGACTATTCTCAGTGTCAATGTACTGTGTTGTGATACTGGCTGAAAAAATAGAGAGGTGGAAGTGCAGTACTGACTACTGTAAATGATGTAGCCAACAGGTGCACAGTTGCATTTCACAGTTTCTAATGTTCACTGTTCACAACCCCCCAGTATTACACAGTGATATGACCAATGCACTATTGTTTAACTTTTGTTAAGCCTCATTAACAGGGTGCAGGCAAGCATCCCCATACCACTACAGTAGTTTACTGTTGAACATCTACGAGCAGTAAAAGCCTAACCAAACAGCTCTTGCCACGTAATACGGTACCATTGAACAGACACTGTCATTATTTTAGCATATGGCCTATTACACTTATTTCACAGTTATGTGGATCATTGTTGTTGATCTAACAAATACGAGTTCCTCATCTGAAACTCGGCTGTGGATTGACCGACTCGGGACCAAAAATCGGGCCCTTATATATAATCACAATCGACTGCAAAAACTGAAAAGAGCATACTGGAAAACCCACAACATCTACAATAAAAAATGTCTCTCCATTCACTCAAAAATACGACACTACAATACAGTAATCAAGCCCGAAGCACTATATGCCAGCGAAACACTCACACTCCATAGAAAAGGCGACCTGGAAGGCATCCTGAAAGAGGAACGCAAAATTATCAGGAAGATTCTTGGCCCAAAAAGAACTGAAGATGGATACAGGTTACAGTCTCAGAAAACTACAGAAAAATTATCTAACCTCGCCGCAGACATCCGGAAAAGAAGACTAAAATTTTACGGTCATATCCACAGACTCCCAACACACAGACTCTCCCACAAAATTTTAATATACATTGAAAAATTGAAAACCATACCCTGGATAAAAGAAACCAAAACAGATCTAGCAAATGCACAAATAAATTCTTCAGAAGTTATAAACAGAAATGTATACAGGCAAAAAATCAATAGTTGGAAAGTACAACCCGAGAATGAAGTTTGCAAGAGACAGGGGACAAAATGGACAGAGGAAAGAAAGAGAATTCATGGGGAAAGAATGAGAGAAGTTTGGAGAATTAAAAAATTGAATCGGAAAAGCTTTGCGTGATCCGTATGGGTCCAATCGCACTAATAATAATAATAATCACAATAATAGGCACTGAGAGTAAACATTGTTCGATGTTTAATTTACAGGAATTACAATTAAAATATAACTCATTTAGTTAACTGCAAATATAAAAAAAAAATTGGTCTTTTTAACAGTTTCTTCTACCATGACAGTTAGGCTGAATTATTTGTTTAAATGATGAAATTAACGGATATTGCTGTGCAAATAGTACTTCTCACAAAACTGTAAATTACTTAGAAATTAATTAAGGGCTGGCTTTGCTAATGTGTTTTTGAATAGAGCCAAATAGATCCCTTTAAGAATACTACTGGTTGTTCCTCCAAATGTTTATAATTAGTACAGAATTTATATTTGTTTAAATGTCAATAATAGAATATAAGTTCTGAAACAATTACTGATTTCACCCAATAACAAAAGATATTAACTAGGAATAGTCAAAACAAATTAGAAAATTGATGACATACACAAAACTAAGCACAAAATTAGTTCTTGTGGTATATTCTTTAATACTGAGGGCCAACCATTCTCTTTTATAGAAATTCTGATAATACTCATGTATGTTAATAGCAGTTAGTTCAAAAATGATAAAAAAAATGAATTTTAAGGAGAGAAAGCAAAAATATTCTACTTGCTTCATCACATCACCCTCTCATAGGATTGACTAGATGCAAATAGCTAACTGGGCAGTTCAATGACCACAGGTGACCCCAGACAGTGGGTTACAAATCTACAAACAAAAAAATTATGTAAGAAATATTATCAAAATTACTGTACATATGTTTCTCCAAATTTCTACTTATATGAACTGCCCATATGAAAATCCCCATACAAAATATTTACATTCAGTGTATTGTATATTAGCACAAAATATCCACAAATTATTCTTTTATTAAAAATTAAGCATCTTCATCATAAGTGAAGTCCTTTTAGGGTAAACAAAGATTACATTCTAAGACTGTATCACTTTATACAAGTCCTGTCATTGCTTAAAAGAATAAATCCTCATGGGTTGAAAGAAGTTAAATTACACTGTGCATTGCAGTTCACTTTTTAGACAGAAAATTTCACTTGTTCAATGGTTAGTATTTTTTACAAACACTTTCACTCTTTTAGTAATCAGTAACACACTTTCTCACCAAGCTGTCCATGCCTTCAACAGGTCCAAGTGGCAGTTAGACAATACACTATTATCTGTTCCCTTGGAGGTGGTTCTCCTCCGCCATAGTACATGAAAAAATTAGGCAAAATACCCTACTTTAGTATACTCATTTTTACTTCTAAATATAAGGAAAAACTGTTTAACAATAATGGCAAATATTGGTCATTACTTCATAAATAAATACATTACATAGTTCTCACAACTTCACAATAATTAGCACTAAAACTGGCTATAGTATGAAAGGTGGGACTAGTAAAAATTTAAAATGAGGTGCACACTACACTACAAAACATTACTCTAAGTCATAGCTCTGTCTGAAACTGGTTAAACTTGAAAGACATGTTTCTTTTCTACTTGTAAAATAGCAAAAACTGAAGATGTGCTGTAGCATAGATTTACTAACCATTACGTTTTGAAAAAAAGAATAGTCACCATCATATAACTTAATTACTACTCAAATCAAAATTAAGGGGATGGAAGGTGTACCAAATCATTGCCCACTTCTCAACTGAACTCTGAGCACTATTCTCATTCAACCATAAAATTAAATCCTCACAAAATCACAAAATGTTACCAAATAGTTGACTTGACAGAATATTCACATCAGTTTAGCACCACAGTTATCAGTTAATCAGCAAAATTATTTTTCTTGATTTCAGTATTATCACTCTAAGATCATGACTCCTCATAACACAAACAGAAGTTTTCAGATAACCTATAGATCCAATGATGCAGCATTATGTGAATTGTACCTCACTACAATATTGCTCCTTCTGTTAAGCTCTCATTCCCAGCTGCAGCATGATGTATTGCACAAAATACACAGTATCCAATGTAGCCTAGTTCAAAATAAGATCATCAATACAGTCACACCACTTTTGTTTGTATACAGTTATCTTTTTCATTACTCAATCATATCTGTCAGCTCCTTTATTTTACTTACCTTTCTTACTTCATTAACTAGTGGAGTGCATTCTCAAAAAATATCCCCACTGCAAAGACAGGTTCCGTAATGATTAAGACCCTAACATTATTCATTATTTTATTATTTTGTTAGTGTTTCATCATCTAATAAATAAACACCTGCTCAGCTTATCTAATGCAAATTTGATTCTATGGAGAAACACTCCACAGTAACAGATCCTTATGCTAAGGCAAACTTACTCTCATTACTGATCAGACAAAATTATTACTTAGAGAAACTATTATTTGCTTGATATTGTAGCCTGAAGGGTGATATACATACAAATCTTGCTTATTCTTTTCACACACATTACTCCAGGCAACTATGTCTAAAGATGGAATTCCTTAATGTTAGAAAAGGCTGCACCATGAGACAGATAGATAGTTATCTCCATGTACAGATTGCACTGAGCACAGACACTCCTATTATACCACAATTAATATTAAGACCTAAGATTCAAGATGCTTCTTACTGCATATTGTCCCTGCTGCATCAAATTCTACTAATTTCACACTGAGCTGATTACTTCTGTTGTTAATTATAGTTCACCTATGCTGACACCTTTCATTGTCTGTTTAAGTTACCTATTTGTTTGATACAAATTCTTTAACCGTGGTACCTACCAATTTACTTTCTTCCATCCTCTAGTGATTCCACACACACACACACACACACACACACACACACACACACACACACACACACACTCTTCTATACTAAAGTATCCTGTATCCTACTACACAAAATGACATGAAAGTCAAAGATAAAATGTTCCTGATTCACTTATAAACTACAGATAGGATATGAGAAGAGTTTTACTGCCTCAGGAAACATGAAAAATGAGACAGACAGCTGGGGTAATCATTATTGCCACATAATACGAGGGCGGTTCAGAAAGTAACCTCCGATCGGTCACAGTGCGGGTTGTGGGGGGAGTAGCGACGCCATCTGTGCGTTCACGCACTCAATAGGTCAGTCGGCATCAAGCCGTGGTCGAGTGAACGTTGTACCTGTGCTAGTTTAGTTTTTGTGGCAGTTTGAAATGTGTGCAGCAATAGAAAACCCTGCCAAATGTGAAGTGCGTGCTGTCATAAGGTTTTTTACAGCCAAAGGATATTCTGCAGCAGCTATTCATCGTGAGCTTTGTGCCGTGTATGGACCAAGAGTTATGAGTGAAGGAGTTGTCCGTGAATGGGTACATTTATTTAAAAGTGGACGAGAAAACGTTCATGATGAAGAGAGGAGTGGTAGACCATCATTGGTGATTGACGAACTCGTTCAGACAGTTGATGCAAAAGTTCATGAAAATCGACGTTTCTCAATGTCGGAGTTGTCTACTGGTTTTCCACAGATTTCTAAGACTCTCTTGTATGAGATAGTGGCAGCAAGATTGGGTTACCGTAAGGTCTGTGCACGCTGGGTGCCCAAAATTCTTACCGACCACCACAAAACTCAAAGAATGGCCTCTGCATTAGACTTTATGTCACGTTATGAGGACGAAGGAGAACCATTGTTAAACAGAATCATGACTGGTGATGAAACCTGGATTAAGTACGTGAACCCTGAGACAAAAGAACAATCAATGATGTGGGCACATTCAAATTCGCCTACCAAACCAAGAAAAGCCTCGCAAGATTTTTCTGCCAGAAAACTGATGGCAATGGTGTTTTGGGATGCCAAAGGGGTGTTGTTGGTTGAATTCATGGAACGTGGTATGACCATTAATCAAGACGTGTACTGTGAAACAATAAAAAAGTTACGACGGGCTATACAGAACAAACGCCGTGGTATGCTGACTTCCGGTATCGTTTTTTTGCCCGTCCTCACTCTGCTCGCAGAACAATGGCCCTTCTTGAGTCCTTCAAGTGGGGCGTCATCAACCATCCACCTTACAGCCCAGACCTGGCGCCAAGTGGTTATTACCTCTTCATGCATTTGAAGAAATGGCTCGGGTCACAGCGGTTTGATGACGACGAAGAGCTCAAAGATGCGGTCACAGGCTGGCTCCAGGCACAAGCGGGTGATTTTTATGCAGAAGGAATTTCAAAGCTTGTGAAGAGATACGATAAGTGCCTCAATCGCTATGGAGACTATGTAGAAAAATAGTGCAAAGATGTAGTTGTAAGATGTATATATTAAAATATTTTTATTTAACTTGGTGTATTTTTTTAAATCAACTGGAGGTTACTTTCTGAACGGCCCTCATATATCCAACACAGAATGTTGAAGCCCCTACTTGCTTGTAGGTCTTACTTGTAGTTCAATGCAAACTCCATTCTCCTTATAAAATCAATACTACCCAAGCTTAGAAACGTCTTAACTTGTTGTGGATCAATATTCAAACACCTAATTGGTGATACATAGTGTTTTAGGTCAATAATATTCTTTAATCCAAAAATCCTGTTAGCCTTTGTGTAAGCCATTTCATAAGAGTTGTCATGTGCAATGTGTACTACTCTGGAAGAACCATGATACACATGAAAAAATTTCTTTATCTCATCATTTACTTTGCTAGATTGTTCTTTGGTTTTAATGAAGACAAGGTCACCTATTCTGAAACTAGTCAGATTCATTCCTTTGTCATGCCTCCTCTTCCTTCTGGCTGCTTTCTTTTCCATCTTCTCCTTTTCCAATCTGATGTTTTCATCATGTGCTACTTCACTTACCTGAGGGAAATCTACTTCTTCTCTGAGGATGTTGCTGGGTCTCTCATTGAACATAAGCTCACATGGGATATATCCTGCTGATTTGTGCCATAAGTTGTTGATAATGTTTTCAAAATGTCTTATATGATCCACCCAAACATAACGTTTTTAAAATGTCTTATATGATCCACCCAAATAGTGTGTTTCTTACTACAATTTCTCCTACTATATAATGCCAAATTCCTGGAAACAATAACACACATTGAAACGCTTGCCCAGCAGGAACTTGAGCATCATGCACAATGCCACCTCAAAAAGCTCTCCATCCTGCTCACTTCCTACTGCCACCTTGGAGTACCACTGTCCACCACTTCTACAACAACCTCCATACCTTCCCCATGCCCCCTCATAGCTGACAAACCCTGTCTCGCAGACCTACTACGCTTACCCCACCCTCCAAAGCTCCCTTCCACCACCACACAGAACCCAGAACCTAAGCAGACCCGCAACACAGTTATGAACCCTTCCTCCAGAAGCCTTAGTCCCCTTTCCTAAGGCCTCATCTTTTGCCCCACTCCCATATTCCACCATCCAGGACTAGTTAAAGACCTTCTCTCCTTCTCCCGGTCCCTACAGTGGAAACACATTTTCACCGCCAACCCCACCAATCAGACTCAACCAAAGACCAATACTGAACCTTGCCTAACTCAGTTCACTCCTCCATCGAACCGTGATCCACCCCCACTGCCTCCAAACCACCTCCTGTTAACTTTCCAAAATATCTTAACCTCAAACCTTGCCTCACCATCATTCCCCAAATCCCTCAAGATGCAAACTAACCTTAGATCTGAACAAAGAACCGCAGTACACCATCTACAAACTGATCCCAACCTTATAATCCCACCTGCAAACAAAGGCTCCACCACTGTTCTTTTGAACCGCAAGAATTACGTGGCAGAAGGACTCCATCAGCTATCAGATACTTCCACTTACAAACCATACCACAGTGATCCCATTCCAGTAGTCCAGCAGGATCTCCAGTCACTACTCAAATCCTTAGACCCACCCCAGAACCTCTCCACAGAGTCCATCTCTCTACTTACCCCTACCACTCCCCGTGCTCCCACCTTCTACATGCTTCCTAAAGTCCATAAACCCAACCATCCAGGACGCCCCATTGTACTGTGCTCCCACTGAGAGATTCTCTGCTCTTGTAGACCAACACCTTCAACCTATTACCTGGAACCTATCTACCTATATAAAAGATACCAACCATTTCCTTGACCCTGCTCGTCACTATTGATACCACCTCCCTGTACACTAACATTCCTAATGCCTATGGCCTTACTGCTGTCAAACACTACCTTTCCAGATGCCCTATGCATTTGAAACCAACAACCTCCTTCCTAGTCTCCCTGACCAACTATATTCTTGCCCACAATTACTTCTCCTTTGAAGGCATTACCTACAAACAAATCTGCCGTACAGCTATGGGTACCCTCCTGGCACCATCCTATGCTAACCTATTCATTGGCCATCTAGAGGAATCCTTCCTAAAAACCCAGAATCCTAAACTCCTCACCTGCTTCAGATTTATTGATGACATCTTTGCTATCTGGATTGAAGGTGAGGACACCTTATTCACATTCCTCCAGAACCTGAACAGCTTCTCTCCCATTTGCTTCACCTGATCCTACTCAACCCAACAAGCCACCTTCCTAGATGTTGACCTCCACCTCAGAGATGGCTACATCAGTACCTCAATCCATATCAAACCTACTAACCACCAGCAATACCTCCCGACAGTTGCCACCCATTCCATACCAAGAAGTCCCTTCTGTACAGCCTAGCCACCCGTGTTTGTCACATCTGCAGTGATGAGCAGTTCCTCTCAAAATATACTGAGGGTCTCACTGAAACCTTCACTGATGGTAATTATCCTCCCATCCTTGAACAAAAACAAATCTCCCGTGCCTAATCTTTCCAGTCTCCCACCACCTCCCAAAGTCCGGCCACAGAGAAGCATTCCACTCGTAACTCAGTACCATCCAGGACTGGAGCAACTGAATTACATTCTCTGACAGGGTTTCGATTACCTCTCGTCATGCCCTGAAATGAGAAATGTCCTGCCCACTATCCTTCCCACCCCTCCTATCATGGTATTCTGCTGTCATCGGAACCTACACAGTATACTCTTCCATGCAAGACCTGTCCCATACATCCTCCTACCACCACCTACTCCAGTCCAGTCACTAACATCACCTATCCCATCAAAGGCAGGGCTACCTGTGAAACCAGTCATGTGATTTACAAACTAAGCTGCAACCACTGTGCTGCATTCTATGTAGGCATGACAACCAACAAGCTGTCTGTCCTCATGAATTGCCACCAACAAACTGTGGCCAAAAAACAAGTGGACCACCCTGTTGCTGAATACGCTGCTAAACATGATATCCCTCATCTCAATGACCGCTTCACAGCCTGTGACATATGGATCCTTCCCACCAACACCACAGTAGGTGGTGGTAGGAGGATGTATGGGACAGGTCTTGCATGAAAGAGTATACTGTGTAGGTTCCGATGATGGCGGAATACCATGGGAACTTTCCCTGCAATACATCCTACATTCCCCTAACCCTCCTGACCTCAACCTTTGTTAGTCACTGTCCTCACCCATACATCCCCCTCCCTGTTCCCATTCCAACACTACACAGCCGTCATTTCACCACCACACCCAGTCTTTTCATTTCTTTTTATTTCTCTCCTTTCCACTACTTATCCCCTCCCCCCTCCACACCTTCTCTCCTGCCCTCCATCTAAACTGCAACAGTTCACTGTCCGCCACTCCCACCATATTATCCCTCCCCCTCCCCACCCCAGACTCCTCCTTGCCCACACCCAGTCGCCACTCCCATATGCACTGGTGCTGCTGCTCACAGTATGGTTTCAGTTCTCTGAGACTGCAGACTTGTGTGCAAGTTGCATTTGCATGAGTATGTGTGTGTGTGTGTGTGTTTGTATGTGTGTCTACTGCTGATAAAGCCTTAATGGCTGAAAGCTATAATTGTGTGAATCTTTTTGTTGTGCTTATCAAGACTCAGCATCTCCGCACTACGGTGAGTAGCAACTTTCCTTCTCTGTTATTGCTACATTCCATCCTGGATTTTCCATTGTTTGATTACCACAATAAGTCTAAGGCTGATATTTAAGTAAGGAAACCATCAATGATAACAATGATTCTAGTATTCCCTACATGTTTTTGTAGTCTTAGTGTTTATTTTACTTTAGATTGTAAATTAATATGGATTTGTGATATGATTCTGAAACATGAGGCCTAGAGATTTTTGTGTAATCCAGTCAACAGCCTATGTACAATCTGAATCCTGCAGTTCAAATACATTTGTATTGGCATAGTTATGTAATATACAAGTGACTTTTGCAGCATACTATGTACAAACATTAAAATTTAGTAACAGTATAGTGAAAATTTCTGATAGACTGTAAACAATTTGGGAGTGGTGGAGACCACTCACCAAATAACAGAAGCATTGCACATAAACCTGTGATCTTACAATGTGCTGGCTGGACACACAATGCATTTTGGCACTTGGCATAAAGTGGGGTGGGGGTAATGTTGGGTGGAATGGTGGGGTGGATAGAGGAGTTAAGGATGGGTAGCTAGCTGTTCAAAGGGAGGAAGCAGCATGTTTGGTGGGGAGGAATGCAGGAGGGGGGATGGCAGTTGCACAGGCTAAGCACACGATATATGGGTACCAGAGCAAGTGAGGTATGTGCCCATTGAACCTGCATGAAGGCATGGGTTGGGAAGAGATGACAGGAAAGAGGAAGGAGAAGATGTTGGTAGGGGGTGTGAGGACTGTGGATTAGCAGAGATTGAAGCTAGAGGGTTACAGGAGCAAAGGATGTGTTGGAAGGATAACTCCCATCTGCATAGTTCAGAGAAGCTGGTGCTGGAAGGAATGATCCTGATGGCCTGGCCTGTGAAGCAGCCCTTGATCTTGAGCATGTTGTGCTCAGCTGCATGTTGTGTCACTGTCTGGCAGCAGCCATTCATTCTTGTGGACAGCTGGTTGGTTATCATACCAATATAAAAAGCTGTTAAGTGATTTCAGCACAGTTGGTAGATGACATGTTTGCTTTTACAGGTGACCCTGCCTCTGAATGGATAAAATAAGCCTGTGACAAGACTATGATGGGAAATACTGAGGAGTAGCAGTGTTTGGACAGGTCCAGTGCCTGTGTCTTCCACAGGGTATGACCCCTATGGCAAAGGGTTGGGAGTAGGAGTGTTATAGGGATGGACCAGTATGCTGTTAGGTTGGATGGGCAATTGAATACCACTTTAAGAGGGATGGGAAGGATATTGAATAGGATGTGCCTCATTTCTGGGCACAATAATAGATAATCAAAGCCCTGACAAAGGTATGGTTCAGTTGTTCCACTTCAGTGTGATATTGTGTGATGAAGGGGTGTTTCTTTGTAGACAGTTCTTGAGGGTGGTGGGAGGATTGGGAATATGTGAGGATATGTCATGGGAAATCGGTTTGCAGGCTAGGTTTTGGGATAGTATCCACACGTGAAAGCCTTCGTGAGACCTTCAGCATACTGGGAAAGGAAATTCTAGTTACTGCAGATATGTTGTCCATGGGTGGCCAGGCTTTATGGGAGTTAGTTTTTGGCATGGAATGGGTGACAGCTGTCGAAATGCAGGTGCTGTTGGTGTACTTAATATAGATAGTAGTATGGATGGAGCCACCAGAGAGATGGAGATCAGCATTCAGGAAGATGGCATGGTGGCTCCCTTTGAGTCGGTAGCTACCCATCCCCATCTCTCTCTTGTGTGTGTGTTTTTTGGGGAAGGGGGTTAAGTTAGCACATTGTCAATGTATCAACTCTGGTATCTATAACATTCCTTTCATTCCTTTTTATTCAAAACATACATTTACTGTGCATTTAAACCATACATTTATTGTGCATGATAATTGCAAAAATTACTGTTGCTGACTACAGTATAACATAATTTTTGTGTAAAGAAGGAAACAGTACTGTAACATGACAATGTAAAACATCTAAGAATACTATATTTAGTACCTAACAGCAGGGCTGCACTGTATTTGCAGCTTTGTCTCCTAATCGACACCATGCAAAAGCATTGCTCTTGTGCTCAAGCAGGCACCAATAATTTGCATCCCAGTGTGATAATGACATGTAATGATTAATAGTAGTTTTCTTGCACTTTTGTTTCAGTGTACAAATGTACAGAAATGTAGTTTGTAATGTGAAGGTGATGTCACCAAATTTTTGTGATGAATTATGTGTAATTATATTATATACTGTATGTATCATATTAACTGAAGGCTTATAAATAGAATATCACAGTCTCTTCATTGTGTGATGAATTAGGGAAATGTGAGGACTCCAGTGCAGATATGTCAAGGAAATCTGATACAATCTTTGCCCTTTGTCTTCCTGGAAGAGGTAGCAACCAAACTGCAACCAACTTGCAAAGGAATAAAATAAAGTCTAAGGCTTTAAGTAGGTCCATTACATTGTGGGTTCCTCAATTAGAAGAGTGCTTAATTTTCAACCTGTCACAAATCATAAACCAAGATCTGTACTTTACAGTATTTAATATAAAATGTGTTCTTTGCATTTTCATGAAATATGATATACCTATTGGATGAAAGAAGCACTGATATGTAATACTCAGCATCATTTTTATTTCTCAGATTATTATGATATTATGATTCTCAAATTTAACAGATTCCCAAATCTTTAAAAACTTCATCAGTATAAGTTAATTTTTATTATTACCCAGCAGTTCTTCCATAAATGGACTAGTCATCATTGTAATGAAGTCATTTTCTGTGGTTTCTGTAATGTGTGATTGTTGTCCAACTGAAATATGTAATGGCAATAACAATATGAATCACAATAGGCTGCTACTCACCACATAGTGGTAGACAGGCACCATTTAAAAATGTATTGTTGGTTGTTATTTATCTTCAGTATCCTTCATCAGATGATATAACACATACCCAAATGGGACAACACCACTCAGTGATGACAGTGACTGTGTGAGTTTGTTGAATTGTTTGATATATGTAATGCTTATTTAAAACATTTTATTTCAGTTTTTATACATGCAATCATTCATTTGCTGCATTTCATGTCTATTGTATCACACATCACATTACATATTTAATGCCATAAGATTTACTATAAATATGGAGAATGCATGTTTGATAATTAGAATAATGCATTGTAAAGTAAATGCATTGTATGTGAAAAATGTTGGTTGGTTAATGTGGTTAATGGGACAAAAAAAGCACAGGGTCATTAGTCCTTTCATCTTCTGCATATTCAGGAAAGTTGGGATGACAGGAAACAATGGTAATAAAGTCAAAACAATCATAAAATTAATATACTTCTTTGATAAAAAGGCCAGATATACCCCCAAAACCAATCAGGGACTCTGAGGCTTGACTTGTACTGGGCAATGCCATTTGTGCATCTGACAAGACAACCCTCACAGTAAGTGTGACAAAACAATCTTGCAAGATATGTTAGTTAGCAAAACAGCAACTAAGAATAAAATAATATCCTTGAATTAAAACAATAAGCAGTCTAATGGAATAAAAGTTGGAAAGATCCAATGTCAAGATAGGGAACTAATCAGGAGACTGATCCCCACAGACGACACACATGAATGAAATATAAAATGAAGTCTGCTTTTGAGCATTGTTGGCTATTACTGAAGATACAAAGATTTCAAGGGTGGCAATGACTTATTGTTTGGAGACTGCTCTGTGAGTCAATACATATTAGGGAAGCTGCACAGTTATGGATGCTAATATAGTGAAGAGCTTGAATGGTAGGCACCAAATCTTCTGTGAAAACACTGAACATAGTCAACAGCAAATGTTGTTCATGGTTCTCAATACATGTAAAAGCATAACCAGATTCACCTTCTACCATAGAGTCATTGGTAGCAACAGTATATAAGCTGGGAAATTCATTGTGAAATGCAAGGAACATAGAGGAAGATAGGAAGAGCTACCATTTCATGTGACTTAGAGACTGAACCAGGCAGATCTGCAGATGTAGCAGGCGGGGTTTGAGGGTCAGCCCAACAAGAAATTTCATTGGAAGGAGGTGAAGAACAGATCACAGAGTGTCTGCAGACTGCTGTCATGTAGTCTGAAATAAATATTTTCAGAGGAAGTTAAAAAACCTTTCCTGGAGAAACAATCTGAAGGTTTCAATACTCATGCAAAGTATAAAGTAAAATTGTTTAATAAACACGGCCAGGAAAAAGTAGTACACCCTTTTAGAGTTTTCCAATTCGTTTAAGGTATGGAGGAGGAGGAGGTGATTAATATTTAATGTCCCATCAAAAACAAAGTCATTAGAGATGGAGCACAAGCTCTGATTAGGGAAGGATGAGAAGGAATGAGGCAATGCCATTTTGAAGGAACCATCCCAGCATTTTCCTTAAGCAATTTAGGGAAATCACAGAAAACTTAAACCATAAAGGCCCAATGTGGGTTCACTCAAGAATTATTGTTGAAACAGTGCATATGGAATACATGAAATGATTAACTTTAAAGGTCAATAACATAAGCAGTTCTGAGATACCAGTTATACGCTCATGCTGGAGCATCCATATTAGTATTTGGTGTAACCTCCATTGCCACCAGTGCAAGTGCTAACTATGGTTGGTGGTATATGCAGTGAGTGCTGTCCTGGGATATGTTGCACCACACCTGCTTGACCTATTTGTAGTTCTGTTAAAAGTTGTTGGTTGACAAGTCACTTCTTGTCCCATCATATCCCTTGCATGCTCAATTGGAGACAAGTCTGGGTATCATGCTGGCCAGGGAAGTAGCTGCACATCTTGCAGAGCTCATTGAGTTTCATGATCAGTGTGTGGGAAAGTATTATCCTATTAGAACAATATTTCCCCTTCCTGCTGCAAGAACAGGTCTAACAACACTCCACTCATGCTGAGTGTTGGTTAGCACCCCCTACAGAAACACTGAAGATGAACTAGAGTTGTAGCTTATTGCACCCTAGACCATAAGGCCTGATGTGGGGCCAGTGTATCTAGGATGAAAGCACTCTATGAGATACCACTCATCAGGTCTATCTTGTATGTGTAAATGACCATCACTTGCATGCAGGCAGAATCTGCTTTGATTCCTGAAGACCACAGCATGCCATTCCAGCTTCCTAGTGATCCTCTGTCAGCTTCAGTTGAACTGTGTACATTGATGCTGTTGTGTGAGAGGAAGATGGGCTAGAGGTGTGCATGCCCATAGTCCTACTGTTGATAACCAATTTGGGCTCACAAGCTCTCTTATATGTACAGTGATAGCTGTATGATCTGCCACTGCTGCTTTTACAATGCAACATTCCTGGTGGCCATCTTTGCTGTGTGGATGTCCAGAACCTCATCTATGGGTGTGAGAATATTCATGCGATCACTGGTACCAGCATAGCACTATGGACAAAGCACATCCAACTTGTGTGGCAATTCTCCTGACACTCAGAGGGCCAAAATTAGACCCCTTTCATAACACAGTTGTGTTCTTGCTTCACACATCTGCACTGCACTGAGCCTTCTGGCTCTGAGCATTCGCCATAAAAGGGTAGACACAGATGGCGCTCTGGTAGCTAAGCCACTATGCTATCTGTTGACAGGTGATGTTGAAACTATTGTCAGTGCATCTGCTATCCCCCAGGTAGCATATGCCATCATCAGATCAAAGTAAATTATGTCTTTCCAGCTGTACTATTTTTTTTCCAGCAGTAGAAACTCTTGTTTACATAGGCTTTGTAGGAGAGGATGAGGAACCAGTTCTCTGGTAGGAACCAATTCAAAGGACTAGCCCTAATTCTACATTTACAACTACATGTATACTCTGCAAACCACTGTGAAGTGTGTGGCAAAGGGTATGCCTCACTGCACCTGTTATTCAGTTATGGAGTGCATGAAGAATACTTGTTTAAATGCGTCACGATCCCTATGGGAGTGATACATAGGGGCTTGTAGTATATTGCTTGAGACACCAGTTAAAGCCGGTTCTTGAAACTTCATAAATAGGATTCTTGGTATAGCTTATGTCTATCTTCATGAGTCTGCCAGTTCAGTACCTTTAGCATCTCTGTGAAAATCTCCCATGGATCAAATATTCAGTTGACCATTCATGCTTCCCTTCTGTGCATATGTTCAGTATCCCTGTTTATTGTATAGGAGGCCTACACACTTGAATAGTATTCTAGATTGGGCCACATGAGTGATTTATAAGCAGTCTCCTTTGTTGACTGACAGCATTTTCTCAGTATTTTACCAATAAACCAAAACGTCTACCACCTGCTTTACGTATGGCTGACACTATGTGATCATTACATTTCATGTCCCTACAAAGTGTTACAACCAGGTATTTGTATGAGTTGACCAATTCCTACTGTGCTTTCCTGATACTATGGCCACAGGGCACTACACTTTTTTCTGTTTGTGAAGTGCAAGATTTTAAATTTCTGAAGATGTAAAGTAAGATGCTAATCTTAAAGCTTATCAACTTCTTATTGAATATTTATGCAGTTTCTTTCAGACTGTACTTTATTGTAGAGGACTGCATCATCTGCAAAATGTCTGTCACTAGTGTCTGCAAGGTCATTAGCATACAACGTGAACAGCAAGGGGCCCAACACGCTTCTTGAAGTTACTTGTACATCTGTTAATGACTTTCCATCCAAGATAACTTGCTGCACCCTTCCTACCAAAAAAATCCTCATTCAAGCCACAAATTATGTTTGGTGCCTATATGATGATACCTTTGTACAAGTGGTACTGTGTCAGGCACTTTTCATAAATAAAGAAATACTGCATCAATGTGACTGTGTTGACCCAAAGCTTTCAGTATTGTGTGTGAAGAAAGTGAGAGTTGAGTTTTGCTTGATCAATGTTTTTAGAATCCATGCTGGTTGTCATGAAGGAGGTTATTCTGTTCAAAATACCTCATTATGTTTGACCTCAAAATATATTCTAAGATTCTTCAACAAATCAATGTCAATGATATTGGACAGTAGTTTTGTGGATCTTTGGGACTGCATTTCTTGTAAACAGAGATGATCTGTGTTTTCTTCCAGTTCTTCCAACTAATGGGCATGGTTTTTCTCTGAGGTATCTGTGGTAGACTGTAGTTAGAAATGTGGCTAACTCAGCCCCAAATTTAGTGCAGAATGTGATAGGGACTCCGGTGGGACCTGGATCTTTATTCAGTTTAGCTATTTCAGTTGTTTCTCAACACTACTAACACTAGTTTTGTCAGTACTGACTCTTAACTTTACAGTGTTCCATTGCATCCAACAACCATAAAGCTGATGAGTGTCACTGACCAACAAGCCTGGCTCCCACAGTGTAGCCAAAATTTTTTAATTGAAGCCTTATGTGGCTGCAGAAGGATACTGCACTCCCAAAACCTAATGACAAGGCAGCAGAGGACGTTGAGTTTTAACTGTTAATTTTGCTTGTCTTATCAAAGATGGGGTATTCATGTCAGCTGATATAAAATGTCAATCCTAGGAGTAGGAATGTCTCTACTGTATTTCATACTCAATTTGGAAGAAGATTTTTAGTTGCTGTTATGCTGTTCTAAGCAAAAAAATGTATGGAATTTGTTTTATTTGTAGTAAATCAAGAATAATGCTTAAGATCCAGATGTAAATCAGCTATTTTATTCAAAGTACATGTTAATTCCTTGATGTACATAAAGATTCAGAAACTTTACATCACCTACAATATGTACAGAAAACTGATTTCTTCATTGCAGTCATATGGATAGAGGAGAATAGCTGTAATTCATTACTGTGATCAGTCCATGATTCTATTTAGAATCTATACCGAAATTTGTCATGAAGAACACAACATTCAAAGTAATATATGTATTGGGAGAAGAAACAATGCTTTCACTAACTGACTACTTGCAAATAATTCCTAGAATAATTTTTTAAATATTATCTTATGCAGTAGATCCATAATTACTAATTACTAATGATGGGGTGTGGCACCTATTCAAAATGTATCAGAACAGATAATCAATTTGCACATCATTGTTTGTAGGATAGTGTGTATAATGAAACTGCAGTTACTTGGAAAATGACCAAAACACTTTTAAAGTTGAGTAAGACAAAGAAATAAATAGCATATAATAAGTATTAATAATGAAAATAATATTGCCTTCGAAACAGTTTATAGTCCCTAATGGATGTTTCTTCAAGTGATGAAATGGGAAACAATGCCATATTCCCCATTCTACTCATAGACAACAACTGGTTAGTACACACCATAGACCTGTATTAAAGACTAAAGCTCAGCAACATACATTATCGGTATAATCATTTCAGTTGATGATAAGGATACCTCCAAAGAGTTCTTATCATGTCTTACTGATTAATATTTGGGGCTACCAAATATATATATATATATATATCTCCTCAAACCCGGAACCTTCCACAGAAGAACCCCAAAAGTGCCCCACTTGTGACAGGATACTTTCCGGGACTGGATCAGATTCTGAATGTGGCTCTCCAGCAGGGGTACGACTTCCTCAAATCCTGCCCTGAAATGAGATCCATCCTTCATGAAATCCTCCCCACTCCACCAAGAGTGTCTTTCCGCCGTCCACCTAACCTTCGTAACCTCTTAGTTCATCCCTATGAAATCCCCAAACCACCTTCCCTACCCTCTGGCTCCTACCCCTGTAACCGCCCCCGGTGTAAAACCTGTCCCATGCACCCTCCCACCACCACCTATTCCAGTCCTGTAACCCGGAAGGTGTACACGATCAAAGGCAGAGCCACGTGTGAAAGCACCCATGTGATTTACCAACTGACCTGCCTACACTGTGAAGCGTTCTATGTGGGAATGACCAGCAACAAACTGTCCATTCGCATGAATGGACACAGGCAGACAGTGTTTGTTGGTAATGAGGATCACCCTGTGGCTAAACATGCCTTGGTGCACGGCCAGCACATCTTGGCACGGTGTTACACCGTCCAGGTTATCTGGATACTTCCCACTAACACCAATCTGTCAGAACTCCGGAGATGGGAACTTGCCCTTCAGCATATCCTCTCTTCTCGCTATCCGCCAGGCCTCAATCTCCGCTAATTTCTAATTTCAATCTGCCGCCGCTCATACCTCACCTGTCTTTCAACATCATCTTTGCCTCTGTACTTCCGACCCGAGGCCCAAACTCTTTGCCTTTACAAATGTCTGCTTGTGTCTGTGTATATGCGGATGGATATGTGTGTGTGTGCGAGTGTATACCTGTCCTTTTTTCCCCCTAAGGTAAGTCTTTCCACTCCCGGGATTGGAATGACTCCTTACCCTCTCCCTTAAAACCCAAATCCTTTCGTCTTTCCCTCTCCTTCCCTCTTTCCTGACGAGGCAACCGTTGGTTGCGAAAGCTAGAATTTTATGTGTATGTTTGTGTTTGTTTGTGTGTCTATCGACCTGCCAGCGCTTTTGTTTGGTAAGTCTCATCATCTTTCTTTTTAAATATATATATATATATATATATATATATATATATATATATATATATATATATAAAAAGAGTTAACTAACTTTACTATTCAAAAGCAAGCGATCAACTTAGTGAATCTCCTCACCACGAAATCTCAATATATTTGTGACTAGTTATGTGTCTACTGTAGATAAATGCCAAAATATCACACCTTGCAATCATATCTGATTTATTACTAATACAAGACAGTATGTGCAAATTGGTAAACACACAAGCAACATTAGTTGACAGCCAAGACACTGACAGATCCAAATACCTCGGAAATTTGTGAGACAGCACACTTCACTGAGATTGATATCCGCCACAGCACTGTGTCCCCCCCCCCCCCCCCCCCATAGGATTCGGAGCAAGACAGATGGGAGGCTAGCTGTCATTCGGGGAATGTCAGATGGCTGCAAGCTGATTTAGTCCTTGTCCCAGGGCGGAGGGAGCAGCTGATGATGTTGTTGTTGTTGTGGTCTTCAGTCCTGAGACTGGTTTGATGCAGCTCTCCGTGCTACTCTATCCTGTGCAAGCTTCTTCATCTCCCAGTACCTACTGCAACCTACATCCTTCTGAATCTGCTTAGTGTATTCATCTCTTGGTCTCCCTCTACGATTTTTACCCTCCACACTGCCCTCCAATGCTAAATTTGTGATCCCTTGATGCCTCAAAACATGTCCTACCAACCGATCCCTTCTTCTAGTCAAGTTGTGCCACAAACTTCTCTTCTCCCCAATCCTATTCAATACCTCCTCATTAGCTACGTGATCTACCCACCTTATCTTCAGCATTCTTCTGTAGCACCACATTTCGAAAGCTTCTATTCTCTTCTTGTCCATACTAGTTATCGTCCATGTTTCACTTCCATACATGGCTACACTCCATACAAATACTTTCAGAAACGACTTCCTGCCACTTAAATCTATACTCGATGTTAACAAATTTCTCTTCTTCAGAAACGCTTTCCTTGCCATTGCCAGTCTACATTTTATATCCTCTCTACTTCGACCATCATCAGTTATTTTACTCCCTAAATAGCAAAACTCCTTTACTACTTTAAGTGTCTCATTTCCTAATCGAATTCCCTCAGCGTCACCCGACTTAATTCGACTACATTCCATTATTCTTGTTTTACTTTTGTTGATGTTCATCTTATATCCTCCTTTCAAGACACTGTCCATTCCATTCAACTGTTCTTCCAAGTCCTTTGCTGTCTCTGACAGAATTACAATGTCATCGGCGAACCTCAAAGTTTTTACTTCTTCTCCATGAATTTTAATACCTACTCCGAATTTTTCTTTTGTTTCCTTTACTGCTTGCTCAATATACAGATTGAATAACATCGGGGAGAGGCTACAACCCTGTCTCACTCCTTTCCCAACCACTGCTTCCCTTTCATGCCCCTCGACTCTTATAACTGCCATCTGGTTTCTGTACAAATTGTAAATAGCCTTTCGCTCCCTGTACTTTACCCTTGCCACCTTTAGAATGTGGAAGAGAGTATTCCAGTCAACATTGTCAAAAGCTTTCTCTAAGTCTACAAATGCTAGAAACGTAGGTTTGCCTTTTCTTAATCTTTCTTCTAAGATAAGTCGTAAGGTTAGTATTGCCTCACGTGTTCCAACATTTCTACGGAATCCAAACTGATCTTCCCCGAGGTCCGCTTCTACCAGTTTTTCCATTCGTCTGTAAAGAATTCGCGTTAGTATTTTGCAGCTGTGACTTATTAAACTGATAGTTCGGTAATTTTCACATCTGTCAACACCTGCTTTCTTTGGGATTGGAATTATTATATTCTTCTTGAAGTCTGAGGGTATTTCACCTGTCTCATACATCTTGCTCACCAGATGGTAGAGTTTTGTCAGGACTGGTTCTCCCAAGGCCGTCAGTAGTTCTAATGGAATGTTGTCTACTCCCGAGGCCTTGTTTCGACTCAGGTCTTTCAGTGCTCTGTCAAACTCTTCACGCAGTATCGTATCTCCCATTTCATCTTCATCTATATCCTCTTCCATTTCCATAATATTGTCCTCAAGTACATCACCCTTGTATAAACCCTCTATATACTCCTTCCACCTTTCGGCCTTCCCTTCTTTGCTTAGAACTGGGTTGCCATCTGAGCTCTTGATATTCATACAAGTGGTTCTCTTCTCTCCAAAGGTCTCTTTAATTTTCCTGTAGGCAGTATCCATCTTACCCCTAGTGAGACAAGCCTCTACATCCTTACATTTGTCCTCTAGCCATCCCTGCTTAGCCATTTTGCACTTCCTGTCGATCTCATTTTTGAGACGTTTGTATTCCTTTTTGCCTGCTTCATTTACTGCATTTTTGTATTTTCTCCTTTCATCAATTAAATTCAATATTTCTTCTGTTACCCAAGGAATTCTACTAGCCTTCGCCTTTTTACCTACTTGATCGTCTGCTGCTTTCACTACTTCATCCCTCAGAGCTACCCATTCTTCTTCTACTGTATTTCTTTCCCCCATTCCTGTCAATTGTTCCCTTATGCTCTCCCTGAAACTCTCTACAACCTCTCGTTCTTTCAGTTTATCCAGGTCCCATCTCCTTAAATTCCCACCTTTTTGCAGTTTCTTCAGTTTCAATCTGCAGTTCATAACCAAGAGATTGTGGTCAGAGTCCACATCTGCCCTTGGAAATGTCTTACAATTTAAAACCTGGTTCCTAAATCTCTGTCTTACCATTATATAATCTATCTGATACCTTTTAGTATCTCCAGGATTCTTCCAGGTATACAACCTTCTTTTATGATTCTTGAACCAAGTGTTAGCTATGATTAAGTTATGCTCTGTGCAAAATTCTACAAGGCGGCTTCCTCTTTCATTTCTTCCCCCCAATCCATATTCACCTACTATGTTTCCTTCTCTCCCTTTTCCTACTGACGAATTCCAGTCACCCATGACTATTAAATTTTCGTCTCCCTTCACTACCTGAATAATTTCTTTTATCTCGTCATACATTTCATCAATTTCTTCATCATCTGCAGAGCTAGTTGGCATATAAACTTGTACTACTGTAGTAGGCATGGGCTTTGTGTCTATCTTGGCCACAATAATGCGTTCACTATGCTGTTTGTAGTAGCTAACCCGCACTCCTATTTTTTTATTCATTATTAAACCTACTCCTGCATTACCTCTATTTGATTTTGTGTTCATAACCCTGTAATCACCTGACCAAAAGTCTTGTTCCTCCTGCCACCGAACTTCACTAATTCCCACTATATCTAACTTTAACCTATCCATTTCCCTTTTTAAATTTTCTAACCTACCTGCCCGATTAAGGGATCTGACATTCCACGCTCCGATCCGTAGAACGCCAGTTTTCTTTCTCCTGATAACGACGTCCTCTTGAGTAGTCCCCGCCCGGAGATCCGAATGGGGGACTATTTTACCTCCGGAATATTTTACCCAAGAGGACGCCATCATCATTTAATCATACAGTAAAGCTGCATATCCTCGGGAAAAATTACGGCTGTAGTTTCCCCTTGCTTTCAGCCGTTCGCAGTACCAGCACAGCAAGGCCGTTTTGGTTAATGTTACAAGGCCAGATCAGTCAATCATCCAGACTGTTGCCCCTGCAACTACTGAAAAGGCTGCTGCCCCTCTTCAGGAACCACATGTTTGTCTGGCCTCTCAACAGATACCCCTCCGTTGTGGTTGCACCTACGGTACGGCTATCTGTATCGCTGAGGCACGCAAGCCTCCCCACCAACGGCAAGGTCCATGGTTCATGGGGGGAGGCAGCTGATGATAGGCATGAGAAACAGGTGGCGGGGAGCCAGAAGCATGGTTATCTTGAAGATATGTGAACAAAGGGTTGAATGAAGGGGTGGTGAACACTGTTAAAGTAGGATATTTGATGGAGTGTGCTAGAGATGGAGCAATATCCATGAGGGGCATTTTGGTTGAGTTGTCCAGTTTCAAGACACTGTTGGAGGGATATGGTCTGAGTTTTTCCATGCAGTAGCATCTCTGTTGTGTTGGGGCCATGACTGAGGACCTTGTGAGGACCCACATAAGAGGGCTGGAGTGCTCCTCAGACCAAATCATCACGGAGCATTACAAATTTGCATGATGAACACTTGAGACTGAGTATGGGGCCTCAGGGTAGGGCATGTGAAGGTAGGCTATGTAAGAATGTACATGCTTGACAAGAGTGGGCAGATAATCAGAAGAAGGAGGGGACATCCTCATCAAATTCAGCTGGGAGCACCAAAGGCTCACTGTACAGTAGTTCAGCAAGTGAGGCATCAAGATCATCTTTGAGGGTTGGGTGGGCATTCAGAAGGATACATGGTAGAGCTTCAGACTAGAGAGCACCATGGCACATTAAAGTTGCCTTCAGTGTTCTGTGCTATCGTTTAATGAGACCATTGCTTAGTGGATGCCAAGCATAAGAAGGGGTATGGTAGTCATGTTTGATGCTTGGCGAAACAAAATGTTCGGTAAACAATCATATAGAAACCTTGATAGCAAGGTGGATAAGTTTGTGAAGTCCTGAGAAATAGTGAATCACACATGTGCAGGAACAAGCAGACAGATTTTCCCAGTGGAAGTGTCAGAGAGGACTGAGAGGGAAGCACCAGGCAGGATACATAGCTCAAGTGAGACAAAGTGCTGGCATCCTGGCATAAAAGTTGGATGTCTCCTGAATCAGCTTGCCCACATGTGAGGTCACCCAGGTTGAGGGATAACAAGATGATGTTGATACAAGAGAGTTGATCAGCTACAATGTTGTCTGTGCATCAGATGTAGCGAGGATCTGTGGTGTACTGGCAAATAAGATTCTTGCGTCAAAACCAGCAGGGCAGAAGGTCCTGCATTAGGCTATGGATAGCATATAATAGGGGTTTGCAGTCCATAATGCATTGAGACTTTGCCAGTTTCTCAGAGAAGAATAAAAGAGGCTGGCTAACATCACTAATGTGTTGTTGGAGGACTGCATAGATGGCAGTGTCACTGGCGTTGGCTGTGAGGGAAACATGTGCATCAGGTACTGAGTGGCCAACATGACTGCTTTGGACAAGCGGGCTTTGAGGTTTTCGAAGACATCGACCATTGATGGCACCCACTGTAATTTATGTTTGTCAGAAGTATTCTTGCCTGAAAGTGGTTAGAAGCAGTTTGCAGAGTCAGCAGGTGCTGCATCATCAGCTGTAGAGTGAGATGTTCACTGCAGCAGTGGAGTGGAGGGACAGGGTCAGACAAATCCCATTGAGCATCAACAGAGAGCTTGTGGATGACGAAAATAGTCTGCAACAGTATCGCAGACATAGAAACGAAGTGAGAGTGCAACTCCACATTTTGTGCATGGAGATCATCCATTTTAGAGTGCTCACATGAAAGCTCAGCGAGCCATGTGGTTGTTTGAGTCATGAGCGCCACGTTCTTGTAGAGAGAAACTGGTGACAGGTCGGGAGAGGAGGACACCTGTGGCTGGTATGGTCCAGTGGTGCATGAAATGTGAGAACTCGAAGAGTGGTGTAGCAAAGCAGATTGAAGGCCCAGAAGTAAGCTGCAACATGCTAGGAAATCCACCCTGATGAGTGGGACATCTGTGACACAGAACTTCCAAGGGAAAAACTGGTCCTAGGTAAAATGAAATGATATTTTGGTGGAGGAATGAATGGTGATGAGTACTTTGTTAAGAGCAATCAGAGCAAGTTTACTCGGTGATAGTGGAACAAGGAAATGAAGACCGGCATTCGTGTCTATGACATATAATCGACTAAGCCACAGGAGTTGGGGTTGGCTGTGATGAGTGAGGCAATATGAGCCAAGCGGAGTTGTGGTGGGACGTGGTTCCTAAATATACCCACCCATCTTGTTTGGGTAAATGCATGGTGGGCAGCAGTTCTGATTCTGGGCTGTGTCCCCGAATGTGGTGTGGAACCAGCAAAGCGGATAGGCAAAATGGCGAGTAGGGACGGGATCATCAGTGGCCGCCAGTGAACTCTGCTGTGAGACAGAAGTCTGTTCAGATGTTGGCTCAATCATTGTCAGTGGGTGTTGTGGAGCTGCTGCTGGCAGTGCAAGCTGTTGGCCATCAGTTGGCAGTGACCCTCTGGGAGTGAACAGACTATAATCTGTTCATCATAAAAGTAAACCTGACGTAAACAAACACAAACACGATGATTGGTCAGAAGCCATAGCACACGTACACTGGTGTTATGCTCTTGGAAGTAGGTCCTACTCATGTATTAGATATCTTATTACTAAATTACGTTAAATGAAACTTTAAGATATTAAAATGTATTAACAGTCATAAATGTTCTTCTTAATCACGCTTTAGCTACGTTGTTTTTATTTCAAAAATCGTTTACGGTCACAGCCTCTGCAGCGTTGTGCTCTGATTGTCACGCTGCTAATGTGCATTATGAAAATGGCTGAGGCTGCTTTCTGTTCCATAGTGAAACACAAGCATGGAACTCGGTTAAAAAAGTGCCGAGAAATAGGCTGTTCTTAATTTTCTTCATAAATTTATCGAGATAATCGGCTTTGAAGTTTTCCAAGAATTATAATGCGGTTGATATACGAACATACGATAACCGTGCAGCGCAGTCGGTAGCGTATTGGAATCTCACTGACAGTTTTTTGACTCGTTCAATTTGAAATACCTATATCTCGTAATTATAAAACTCATCACAATCTTTTAGGATAATGTACGCCTTCTTGTTTCTCATTACATACTGGACACGAAACTCCTGTTTCCATTTCAAATAGAAATTCTTAATTATCGATGTTTTATGAAAGACTGGTAACAAAAGTTGTTTAAATTAAGAAAACATAACAATTTAATTTTTAAGGTAAAAATGAAAAACCAAATTCTCTTTATTTGGACTATGTCCATTGTTTTAGGGGACTTATGACCACAGCAGTTGAGTCCCATAGTGCTCAGAGCCATATTTTGTCCATTGTTTTATACCACAGAGACAGAGAAGTATCGTAGAAGCATGAAAAACAATCATTTTCACAGCATCGAGCAGATCATACAAATGCTGCATTTTTACATTTGCTAGTGTACCATTACAATATGAACGCAGCAGAACTGATCTGGAACCAAGCTGCGGTATTTGGCCCGAAAAGTAACAAGACTGTTAAGCTGCCAGACGTACTGGAACTAACGCACGCAGATTGCTCACACGTCACTGCCGAACGCTGGAGGAATATGGAACGGCTCGTCATAAAAGAAGAAGAGAAAATGTTGCGCCTGTTTGGCTTTGTGGATTATGTTGTTGAGTGTAAGTAATGCCTTCAGTGGCTTCAGTATTAAACTATACGGTGAAATCCTTCAATACTCTCTTACGTTACACACAGCTTATACAGAAAAATTACCATGTGGTAAAGTCAGGAATTTTCATAATTTTTGTTTTTAATTGCAATGGAACGTAAGGTAAAAACGATAACGAGTTGCGGTTTTCGTCTAGTCGTCTAAGGAGCGTATTGTGGGAGATTTGCAATGTATTATTTCATTCTGATTAAAAATTGAAAGACATTCGAAGCTGTATTGCTCGTCAGTTCTTCTCTTTTTACGTGTGAACTGCAGCTGGCCACGTCACTGCAGGCTAGCTGTACCAGCTGACCGCCAGTGCTGTGCCGGTAAAGCTATTGCCCCGTATTATCGCTAAGTTGATGTGCGCGCAAGCCACCGGACAAAACGCACCCTTATCATCGTACTTGACAGTACTCGAGACAGCTTGGCTGCAGTCCCACGTGAAACGGAAATCCAATGAGCTTCTAGGAAACGCGGAAGAATACATAGTGCAATGTTTACATCAGGTTTATTCTCATGATGAACGGATTATTTACTTCGTACGTCGAGAGAAGAGCTCTGACAGCTGGCAGCGCAGTTGCCAGTATTCGACACGGACGAGCAGCGAGCCAGCGAAGGGGGAAGCGGTCTGACAGACCTTCCTGTCCCACCCTTCGGCCCGCGGCAACACTCCGCTCCTTCATAACTTACCAATGCCACGTTATTCATTGCATCATTCCTGTAGGGGCAGCATTTTGCTGATCAATGTGTTCCTTGATGGAATATTTTTTTTACACGCGTTACACAAACACACACATAAATATTTTCTTTAATGACGTTCTTATTTTATTGTTATATGGTTCAGATTTCGCTGTATTTCATACCAGTTTGATATATTTTGACAAATTATGTACTTGAAAATGCCCTATGGCCAAACACTTGATGGTATAACAATAAAATAAAAATTATTACCTTCAAACGGCGGTAACATCATGTTGTGTGCATAGTTCCGCGTAGTCAGTGCGTATACAACTTTCCCACTAGAGTGCGCCCCGCTAAACACAACAGCACAGGCGCAGCGCTCGTCCGTCTCTGCACTACAAGATGGTGCTGCCATAGAGACAGACCAAATTCTGCTTCCGCCAATCCGCGTATTTGTATGAAACGTAGCCAATGAGATTGCTGCTAATGTAGAACCTTTTCTCCTCGTGGATCACACTCGCGCAGTGATACATGAATGCGCGAAATATTATAACGAGTGTAAAGACCTCTGATTAGTCAGTCTGCGTTTGTCTGCACCAGTCTGTACCAGTTTGTACGAGTTCTACATTTGTCTGTACCAGTCTATAGTCAAGTTTCAGTCTGCACCTAATAAGATTATCATATTCCTTTCATAGCCGTGAAGATAAATGTATAGACATTTTTGTCAAGTATCAGAGATATACGTGAGAATAAGATTAACATACCAATACCAAAGGAACTTCAGATTGTCAATTGTAAATAGCATCCAGAACCAAGTTAAGTAATTTTTGTGCTTGTTATTATTTTAATAAATGTGTGTGAAAATTAATCAAGTTCTGTTTAAAGTTGGTCACCATCAATCAGCTACTCTAAGCATGCAAGTAGCATTTCTATCGTCTGACCTAACGGCAGCAGATAAACACACTACGATAAGACACGAGACATATTGCTGACAGTCACCTACTTCGTTAGAGCGACAAGTCAAATAATCTGATGGTGTGTGTACTGAAGGTCCCACAGTACGCACACCACACATCATTAAAAAAATTACCATGACTATGGTTCCAGCCAAAATAAAAATTACATACGATCAGATTTTCGACATTAACAAGATAATGCAAATTGTATAAATGTTACATGTAAAATATTGAATAAGGACGTTACCTCTATTTTTCCTGCAGGAGAACGGAAATGCTAAGGTCATCATCATCTGAGTTGTCATCTCCCATCATGACCACATAGCCTTTGATGTCTTCGCTGCTGCTGTTCTCATCGTCTAATAAAGAAATTACAATATGATGAATGGATTCTTCTCTTACACCTTCTTCTATATTTGACTTTGTAATCTCTTTCCACACTTTGTTCACGACGTTCTTCGTTTTCTGGCGTTATTCGTGTGACAGTCTCATTTACCAGCCTCTCTGTGTCTTGCAACGTAAACGTTTTGTTTTGCTCCGCAACATCTGGCTTTATTTGAGCCCAAATGTGTTCATTTGCGTTGTAATTGCAGTGGTACGGTGGAAGATGTATAACTTTGTGGCCGTGGTTCTCTGCTAATGTATCAATCACATAATGCGTCTTCTGTGGCTTGTATCGTTTCACTAATTTCAAAAGTTCCGCTTTCCGCGTATTCTGTTCAGAGTCTATTTTAGTGTCTTTCAACTAGCTGACTATTCCGTATCTCCTTGCAGTAGCCGTTGGTGCCTTGTTAAAATGTAAAAAATGGTACAGCGCATTGCCCATTACAAAAACACTACCAGAATTGACGTTTGCTATCAAGCGAGGAACGAACCAGTCTTCGAATGTATGCAGTATCTGCATTCATCTCCTCGTGGTAGTCGACAGTTTTCTTTTTTTCCGAAACATCATCATAGCACCGGGCACAAAACCATGATTAGTCGCCCTTCCTCACCAGTTGGCACACTCACAGTTCCGTGGCGTGTGTCGTCTGCCCATGTGACGAAACGTGCGTGTCGCATGTTGTCCCATGTTTCGCTAACCCATATTACATTTTCCAGATTCACTGACAGCAATTAGTGCAGGAAACATCATCTCCATGCTACAATGTCTGCACGTTCCATTAATACTTATTGTCCCGAGAACTTCTTCCAACGGAAGTCAATTTTTTTCAAAACAATGGAGAGACTTGTCGTTCTGCCTGTGAACAAACCACTGTCCGCCAGTGACGCCATCAACTTTTTAAGTGTTGGATACTCCTTCCTGCTGCGGTTTGTGTATATGGGTTGCCTGTTGCACTTTCATCAAAGTTGTCTGTTTCAGTCACATGACACGATCTCTTCCTTGACTTTCCAGGCGTCACAATAACAGGGCTCGCATTTCAATTGGCAGCGTCTTTATCATTTGTGACTCTCTCCACTGTCGCTGTAGAGATATTGAATGCTTCTGCCACTCTGTCATTAACTTTACTCACTGATATCAAAGGCCCACCATTGCCCCTTTTCCTTTCACATAAACACGCAATCTGTATATAAATTCGCATGCTTGGGATTTCAGCATAGCTCCGTTCCCAAAAGCCCTCTTCTCGGCACTACAAGCACCCATTTTCCAGTTATACACACTTATACACACGACAAGAAACTCACAGAAGTAGCGAAACGCACACTTATATACACAAACTGAACGTAGCATATGGCGGAACTGAGTGAAAGCAGCAGTCGCCCAGCACTACGGCAACACTGGGGCTTGTCACGGTATTGTAAACAATAGCTCACAATCTGATTGGCAGTCAAGGATGCATGAAGTACGTGCGCCAAGGCCACGTCAACTGTCAGAGCTCTTCTCTTGCTGTATGGAGTAGAGGGCAACAACATCGACCATATGCAACACAGCTGGAAGACAGGCGTGCTAACCATGCTAGTCAAAGGAGATGCCAGGTGAGGAATGTACTGGTGACATTGAATTATCGTACAGGCTAGGTCGACGGCTCGGAGCTTAGATTCCAGAGGGACCATCATGTGGAGCTTTAATTGCAATTCATATGGTAGCTTCACGAACCACAGAGTCCATAAAGCCATGCCCAGCGTCACCTCAACATGGATTTGTGCATGAAGGTGTCGCCAAAGTCGAGACAGTATTCGTTTGCCCAGTTGATCCTCATGAATGATGTGATGCATTAATTCGGCTGGTGGGTGTGAAAGGCACTCAGTGAGATGAGCCTTCGCCAATTCATACTTACGTTCATTAGTTAACAGCAATAACTGATCACTGATGAGGTCTTCGTGATCATGGAGGTGACTTGCTAAACAGATAAATCGCTCACTGTTGTTGATGATGCCGTAGGATGTTGAGAAGATTGTCAATCAAGGCACGCCATGTCTTTCGGTTGTCCTTTTGCAGAGCTGGCAGTTTAGGGAATCTGCCAGCTGCCACCTGTTGTATGGTAGTTGGCAAAATGTAGACTCAGCAAATTGCTTGAGTTGAACCATTTGCAGTGAGCACAAAATCTGGATTGAATGTGACGTGAAGTGCAGAGTGTGATCTCAGTTACAGAGTGATGGCAGTGGCCACGGGTGGTGCACAATGTGGATGGCATAGGTACAGTGAGAACCAGTGTAGAAGAGGTGGTCAGTGTTCTGGCATCGGAAGGTGCGGAAGTGAATACATGCCAGAGGGCATGGGCCTGTATATCTACTGGGGTCTCTGTGTTCTGGCGCATGGCAGCGCTGCAAGCCTCGCCATATGAGTGTGCCATTCTCCATACCACATGAAGCCTGCGGCCAATTGCATTTCCTGCGGTCATGTATTTAGGCAGCCACGTGGCACTACCCCAGCAGTCTGGTACTCACCATAGTTCGCATATGAATTTCAGCAGTACTGTGCTCCAGTTCCATGTGTTGAGATATGTACTCATTTTTTGAAGTACATACTGTCATTGTTTGGAGTGTTTCTGCATTGTTGATGTCTCGCCGTGTTTATCATCTCAGTTCTCGCTTGCTTGCCTTGTATTGTGTCCTGGTCAGTTGTAGTGTCTGTCATCCACTACTTGTTCATATGTTCTGTCTGTTTGTTGTTCCAGTGACTCCTCTGCATGGCGGCTTCACATCTCCACTCTCTGCTGTGTCCTTCTCGCTGGTCGCTCATGGTTATAACAGGTGCCACCATGACAGAGATGGATTATGGAAACATAGTTATAGGATGGCTTGATGTCATGGACAGGCATGGAGGAGGCAGCTGGCGCCACTGTGTAAGTGAGTGGAAGGTATGCTGCAGCCAGAGCAAAGCACAATGTGGAGATGCTGTAGCATAGCATGGAATGAGTGATTGGTGTTGCCCAAAAATGTCAGGATATTGCAGGGTGTGGTGTTTCCATGTACTGTAAAACCGACAGAAAATGTCATGGGTGGGAATGGTTGACCATATGGGAAAAGTTTGGAGTGAGTTTTGAAACTATGGATCAGATGAGTGTGGATAATATCCCCAGGAAGATCCAAGCAGCAGTAAAGGTAGAGATTGAGTAACTGCACTATTATTATCAGCCACAAAGTCAGTGTATTCTAGTTGTTGCACAAACTATGCATTTTTGTGGCATGGCATGATGTATCGCAATGTGTGACCAGGTGAGGTTATACCAGTTGAATTGTAGCCAACCAAAGAATAATGAAACCATTCACATTTGACATTTTCTTTTATTGTAGTTTCAGCAGGTGCTTATTGTTCATACACCGCAGTGGAAATAGGAAAAATGGTGGTCAATGGAATATTTGTAAGGCAATCTACGTTCTTGTAGAACCATGTATAGTAACCACTCAACAGCACATGGAGAGAAATTGGCAGTCTTTGTTGTCAGTGTCACCACTGTGGTTAGTTATGTTTCTATGATAGATTAACATCAGTAACACACCTTGCAATCGTATCTGATTATTGTTAACACAAGACTATATACACAAATGCAACATGAGTTCATGGACAAGTTATCACTCTGATGGGTGCAAAGATATTAGAAAGTGAGAGAAACCATTCTTCACTGAGGTTGATATCAGCCACATCTGTAAGGAATTTCATAATAATATGTATGTTTATGCACATTATTGTAAAATGTTTAATGTTAATTTCTCTTTTATATTTATAGGTGCTACAAATTTATCTACTAAGCAATGTGTAAGAGTAACATGTGCAGATTTATTGTAAAAGTATCACAATCCCTACATCCTTTCCATTTAGATTGGATCTATTGAAGAAAAAGTAAAATAAAATAAAATAAACACCATCCAATAGGATTTCTAGATCTGACACTATACTATGAATTCCATCTACTGTGTGAGATCAGCATGTCAAAGACATGCTATGGCAGACATTCACAGAATACTATAGTTGGCAGGTGAAGATGCTTTTCAAATAATCAGCTTGCTAAGTGATGTGGCACTGGAAAGGAGGCAGTATGAGTTACGTACTAATGATTACAAAGGTAGTGCCATCTATAGAGAGTTATTTTCTCTAGAGAGATCTGACTGGCCAGCAGTCACTACAGGTCAGTCATTCCAAAGGATTCCAGGAATGGACATGTTAGTGACCTTCAATGTTAGTTGTATGAATGAGTGCACTGGTGAGAACAAGATCAAGAATTGCACTTATGCCCAAGTCTAAATTGATATTGTCTGCTTGAAAAGAAATTAGCCAATAAATGTGGTGACAAAGAAGAGCAGTGTAAATTTTTCACCAGTTACACGTAGTTGTCATTCATTCATCTTCGAGCACTGTACATGGTATTGATGTTGCCAGAGTCTCTACAAAATAAAAAAGACCAATCCAAGATGGCTGCCAAGTGAGATCACAGATATTTTCTTCATCCACTAAAAGAACTTATTTAAGAGGAAATAGTGTCAAATTTAAATTTTCTTTGTTTTGTGTACTTGCTGTAGAGTCTGTTCTTGTCACACAACTGAACAGAGCTTGTTCTTGTAAAAACTTGTTCTTTAGCTGAAGTCCCAATAATGGCGACATAACCTGAAATTTTGCGTGTCATAAACACAAAATATTCTATTCACGTTTTCTTGATAGTGCACAATTCGTATAAAAAAGACAGCTACTAGTTTCATCACTTTCTATTGTTGCAATAAAAGTGTAATTAAACGTTTCTTAATCGTATTTAACTAACACATTTCGTATTGCTTACTAGTTACATAGACACGATCTAGGCTAAAATTTTCTGAATTATAAACGTTTAAAAACCTAACCAAACACGCTTGATAATGTAAATTCTCTAAAAGCAAATGAATTACAAATTCATTCTTTTGTCATTGTGTCTCCAAATCAGTACAAAAACAACAACCACCGCACATGTGACCTTTGTGTCGTTTTTTGTTTACATACAGCCAATCTCGCATCCTTTGAAAATTTGAAACATTCTTTAAACTTATTTATTCTTTCGAAACTGACCATGAGTGAGAAATGTGGGAGCTGTTGTAGTGTAGTGAGTAGAGGGATTTGTTGCCAATCATGTAGGAAATATTTTGGGAGAACGGAAGAGGCTCTCTCCTGAAACTGTGGAGTATGCAGTAGGAACATTTTGGTTGAGGAAGAGGAAAGGAAAATCTGTGCCCTTGAGGCACAGTTGGAGGCAGCAAGGAAGGAACTCATAACGATCAAGGGAGATAGGGGGGAGGCGGATAGGAAGAAAGAGGATGTGATTTGACAGTTTTATCATCACCACCAAAAATAGGTATCTACCACTGCCAGAGTTGAGTGGAGAAGAGCCTCAGGTAAAATGAGGAGCAGGAAATGTCCAGCACACTTCAACTGAGGCCAAGAAGCCTAGGAATGTACAAAGTGTTAGGAAGAAGAAAGTGCTGCTGCTAGGTAGCAGCCATGGGCGACGTGTAGGCCCTCAGTTATAGGAAAGTTTAGGGGCAGCCTACCAGGCCACCAGTATCTTCAAGCCAAATGCAGGGCTAAGTCACGTGATAGAGGACCTAGGGTCTTTATGTAATAACTTTACAAAAGAGGACCATGTAGTGACAGTGGGTGGGGTGGGAAACAGTTTGGACAGGGATGGGGCATATGACAAAGATGGTGACCAGGACAAGATAACTTCCCTGACTCATTGCACCAACGTACATGTTGTTGAGTTGTTCCGACGTCATGATCGACCACACCTTGATGGAGCTGTGAGGCGAATCAATGTGGGGTTAGGGATGGCTCTGAGGACAGCCAACTGCGCTCATTTTTCTCTGGTGCCTGTCAGGACTACCAATAGATGGGGTTTCACTAGGCATGGCCTACACCTAAACAGGACTGGGAAGGGAAGATTGGTACAGCTGATTCATGAAAGTATAGGGGGTGGATCTTAGACCACACATGGTCAAATACTTGTTGTCATAGGTAGAAAAAGTAGGTCTTTTTTTAGGATAAATTCAGACAACAGCTTCCCCTGCCTAAAGAGTATCTCCAGCAGTTTAAAAAATACTGAAACAATCATTCACAAGACGGATTTTAACACTTCAAATATCACACATACCATATGTCACAAAGAAAAACAAACCATTGGAAAGGCTAGCATGGGGCATTTCACAGACTTAACAATCCTCCATCAAAACATGCAGTCATTAAAAAAATAAAATACAACTATTAGAAGTTGAGCTCCAATCTTTGAACTGCACAGTAGTTTGTATTACTGAGCACTGGTGTAGAGACACAGAAATCCAACATGTAGTATTATCATTGTATGAAAGGGCAAACGCTTACTGCAGAACTCTTCAAGGGGTGGAGGATCATGCATTTATATCAGAAAAGGAACACAGTTCAAATCACGACATGACCTCAGTACAGTAGGTGAAGACAAACACTTTGAAATATCAGCTATTGAATTACCAGGGCTGGGTATCACCAAAATATTTATCATTTCGTGTGTGTATAGATCTCCAGTGGTAGTGTGGATACTTATTTCAATAAAATAACACAAGTTCTAGATAAAGTCTCAAGTACAAAGGTCAACATAATTCTCTGTGGGGACATTAACATCAACACTAATATCATAAATGAATCCAGCAGCACCTTCATAAACATCCTTCAAAGTTTTGGCATGTCCCTATTGACCAGTAGTGCAACAAGAGTTACTACAATAACTGCATCAGTAATTGACCATGTGCCCACAAATATGGACAGGGAAAAATGTGATATAGCTGTAAAAGATATCGGACTTTCAGACCATCACTGTCAAATAACAACAGTAAAATCAGGCATTCAATCATGCCCTAAACTACAAGCCTACAAATTACATCTATCAGAAACCAAAATAAAAGATTTTTCAAAAGAACTAGAAAAACAAAGCTGGGATGAAGTGTATAAGGAAACCAATGTGATACGAAATTCTCCACATTGTTTAAATTGAACTTTGAAAAGGCCTTTTCAAAAGTATGCATGTCTGTATCATCTCACAAAAACAGATGGACAACAGCAGGTATTAAGAAGTCCTCCCAAACACTTAAACACCTCAGGTCCATGAAAAAGAATCGCAATGATCCAGAATTCTTAAATTTCTATCACGGATACAAAGAGATCTGTAGGAAGGTGCTGATTGCTGCAAAGAAGTTGACAAGGTAATGTATAATGCAGGGAATGAAAGCAAAGCAGTCTGGCATGTTATAAAAAGGAAATGGGGAGAGGCAAACAATCACAGAATAAGATACTGCTAAGGGAGTAGAATAGGGTAATAAATGATCCACAACACTTGGCAAACTATGTAAACAGGCATTTTTCAAGTATTGCAGGGAAGTTACAGCAAAAATTCCTAATAACAAATATAACACCTGTAAATAATGTTGTACTAAATACAATGATGTTACTTCCAACCACAGAGAATGAAGTCAATAAAACTCTCCAAAAACTAAAAAATAAAGTATCAGTGTGTGTGCTGAAACAATGCATAGGGATTATACAAGGCCCCTTAATAAATATAATAAATGAATTCTTCACATCAGACCAGTTAAAACAGGCAAGAGTTGTACCTTTGCTTGAGAAATGTAATGCAGAAGACATAGAAAATTACTGGCCCATTTCCCTGCTGTCAGCATTCTCAAAAATAATAGAAGCAATTATGAAAGACAGGTTAATGAATTAACTGAATAAATACAATCTTTTAAGTAAACCACAGTTCGGCTTCTGAAGTGGCAAAAATATGGAGTCAGCCGTAGTAAAATTGAAAAAAGTTGTACTTGATGCTCTCGATAAATATGAGTGTGTCACAGACATATTTTTGAATCTTTCTATGGCGTTTGATATAGTCGACCACGAGATTCTATTAAATAAATTAGAAGTATTAGGAATAAGAGGGGTAGCTAATTACTAGTTTCGATCACACCTAGCAGATAGGGTACATAGAGTAGAGATAACACATACTTCAAATAGATCTAAACATTTAGTAAACATTTATCAGAACCAAAATACATTAATATATGGGTTCCACAAGGTTCCCACTAGTGTTACTCATGGTGAAAAAATCCTCTTCGCTAATGGCAGTAATATTATAGTCACTGAGAAAACAAGATAACTCATTGCCGCGAAAGCAAATGAAACTCTCAATGAAGTTTATGATTGGTCAATAAACAATAAAGTGACATTGAACATAAAGAAAAATAATGCTATGAATTTCTGTTTTAAGAAGAAAAATGACAATGTTAAATTAAATGTAGATTGCCCTTCTATAGACTGTGTAACTAATGCAAAATTTCTAGGAATGAATATTGATTCTTAGTTGAAGTGGTGTGAACACACAAAGGTACTTGCAAACAGAATGTCATAAGCATGTTAAGCCCTTATAATCCCATCATCATTGTGTAACATGCAGTGTCTTTTAGTTATATATTATTCATATGTGCACTCAGTCCTTAGCTAAGGCATTCTTTTTTGGGGAACAAACACACAAAACATGAACACAATTTTCAAACTCCTGAAAAGAGCCATCAGGATAATAACAAAAAAAAAAAAAAATTAGTCAAGCTCATATTTAAAGATGTGTTCAAAGCACTGGGGATTTTAATTGCTCCATGTGAATACATTTACCAGTTAGTTATCCACATCAAAAATAACATTGGTAATTACTGCACAAACAGCTCTGTCAGTGACCAAGCAACACGAGATAGACCTGATTTACATTTACCAAGAAAAAATAAACATAAAACTCAAAACAGCATTTTCTACCAAGGAATAAAACTCTACAATAAATTACCAAAAGAGATTAAAGAAATTACAAAAATACACTTATTTAAAAAGGCACCTAAAAAGTACCTGTTATGCAATACATTTTATACGTTGAAGGATTACTTAGATAAAACAGATTAGGAGTTTGATAAAAAATGTTGTACAAATAAATAATAATAATAATAATAATGATTACAAAACATCCAACATTCCACATATCACCTTCACTTTATGTTTATTTCCTTCTTTTTTCCTTTGAGAAATACTTACCCCCAAGCTATGCATAACACAATAATAACTCCTCTTCCTCTTTCTGAGCTCAACATCTCACTTATTATGGAAGGATGCAGACTCAGTTTTTCAGGATAGCAAATGGGAAGCTGCGGTACAGAAAATTGTCCAGAGATTACCAGTGTGTGTGTGTGTGTGTGTGTGTGTGTGTGTGTGTAGTGAGTGAAGTGTTATGAAACAATGTGTGTGTAGTGTGTGCAGTGACTGATAGTGAGATATAAGTGGACACTGTGGCATTACATTATTTTAATAAGTTATTTGTAAAAAAAAGTATTGAATACCAGGAGTAAATCTAATGATTAGGTCTGACTAGAAGTCTGTAAATATATATGTGTGTGAATTAGCTTATTTTAAATTGATCTAAACTTGTAAATACTTTGACAAGTCCTATATCCTTGTAAAAAGAGATCTACGGATGAATAAAGCTATTACTACTATTACTATTATGTATATACACATGTGTAGAAGATATATCTGTGTGATTTTACCATAGTTTGTACAAGCAAGTGACACTATCCTTATATACAATATTCTATAGTATTATATAAGTTTCCAGACATCTATTCATTAACATTAATATGGAGTATGTCCACCCTTGTGATGGCTTGAACTCTGCTGGAGACAGTTTCAATGAGACATCTTGATGTTTGTGGAGAGGAGTCAAAACCAGAGAAGAAAGTTTTGTTGCACACTGGGGTCTCATCCCACAGTGGGTTCATTCAAACTGTATTGTCACACTCAGTTTAAATTACACTACAATCAATAAAACGTGTTTGTGTAGTTATCAGTGCAATGCCATCAACGAACTTTTCGTGGCATATGATGCAGGCATTGAACAATGTGTTGTTACAACATTAATGAATGATGTGTGCTGGCTAAAAGCTGAAGTAAACAAACTAAAAAATGCCTTCTCAGTAGAAAAAAACTAAGTCGACGAACGTAAAAGCAGCGGACACTCACTTTGACCTACTTTGTAACATGTCCTACACACATAAAAGGCTCATCAGGCGAAAGTTTCTACAGATAATTTTCATATCAAATCAAGTAATAGGTATCAGATATTATCAGACAGTACCCCAGTGCAAAAAGAGAAAGTCATTGCGAATTCTCATGAATACCTTATGGCAAAAGGTCTCAATGAGAAACATTTAAATCGTTCTGGTAGCAAAAAAAGTACTACTAGATTATATATTAGAAACAAATGTGATGATAAGATGAACACTTTATTGCTGAGGAGAAACGACAGAGCTGAAAATCGGAAAAAGAAAATATTTACTTATTCTCAGACAGTCATTGAAGAGGGCTAGCTGAAACACCGAAAGAAAAAATGGAAAAGGTAAATGTCATGGGTCTAGTGAAACCAGGTGTGCCTCTGCATGTTGTTACGAAAGATTTCCAAAAATACAAAGGCTCGGTTTCAAATAACTCATTTATAATAATAGCTGGAGCAAATGATGTTTACAAAAGCGAAGCAAAACATGCAATGAGAGATCTGAAGAAAATGCTAGTGTGTGTGTCAGCACTAAAAATAACTATTGTTAGTATTCCTGAGCGACATGACCTAACAAAAACATCTTGTGTAAATAAAGAAATAGAAATAACAAATCGTAAAATTGAGAAAATGTGCAAAGTGTTCTGCAACGTGAGCTTTCTTAAAGCTGCCAGTCTAAGAGAAGACTTCACAACGCATGGTATGCACAGGAACAGCAGTGGTAAATCTAGATTGTGTGACTTAATACTGGAAAACCTAAATGAATCACCGTATCCACCAGTAGCAGTAAGTATGGTGGAGCCTAATCTAGGATCACGGAGTGGTACAGCTGCAGTGACTTCCGATAAATTGAGAAACAATTCAAGTAAACAAATCGACATAGATGATTTGTCAAGTTCAGTTTCTACTACATTAACTGTCCTGTCAACAGTGGAAGTGTCATTAGCTCCAGCTACAGCAACTATAGCACCAGAAACATTAACATTAACTGCAGCAGGATCAACAACTAAGTCACAGTGCTCCATCATAGCTACTGTAGTGTCACCAAAGCCTGCAGAAAGCTACAGTCAAAAGAGTGGAAGTGTCAACGACTCAGTGGAAGTGTCATCTGTCAAAAGAGTGGAAGTGTCATCAACTTCAGATACATCAACTACAGCACCAGAAACATTAACATTAACTGCAGCAGGATCAACAATTAGATCACAGTGTTCCATCAAAACTACTGTAGTGTCACCAAGGCCTGCAGCTGTCTACAATCAAAAGAGGAACTTGAGACCTAGAAAACCTGCTCTAATAAATAAAGATTTCTTATGTGTGATTTGAGACTTTCTCGGCGTATTCCATTCGTGAAATCTTCTCGGGTGATCAGCCGAGTAAAGGCGTCGTCTTCTCGCAACGTTTCGAAGGGTTTCGTACCCATCATCTTCAAGCGAAGATGATGGGTACGAAACCCTTCGAAACGTTGCGAGAAGACGACGCCTTTACTCGGCTGATCACCCGAGAAGATTTCACGAAGGGAAGATCTCTTATGGTTTCGCAACAAAAAGGGGAAAACCATGACTTAGGTAAGTCCATGAGAAATGACACTCAGCAAAAGATCAATTATCTAACGAGTGTGTGTAAAAACTCACCCATCTTGAAACCTAGCAACTCACTTCCTCAGAAAGTCAGTATTAAATGTGACAAACGGTGTATTTTCTATCAAAATATAAGGGGTCTAAGAAGTAAACTCGAACTGTTGACAATGAATATTAGTGACAGTAATACTATTGATAATGCTGAAATGCTGATATCCTTTGTTTTACGAAACACCATGTAAAGGAGGGTATCAATATGCTGAATCTAGATGGCTATCATATTGCCTCTCAATTTTGTAGAAACAGTGTGCAGAAGAGTGGTGTAATAATATATGTAAAAAAGAATGTAATGTATAGATCTCTAAAGCTCACAAAATACTGTTTTGATCAACATTTTGAAGCTTCTGGTATAGAAAGTTGCACCAACACCCTGTCACTCATTGTAGTAACAGTGTATAGGGCCCCATCAGGGAAGCAATGTATCTTCTTTAAGCAACTCGAATCTCTTCTATCCCATATATATTCAAAAAATAAAAATACTGTAGTCTTAGGAGACTTTAACATTAACTTTCTAGATTATGATAGTGGTAGAGCTGACCTGCTACATATAATGAACACATACAACCTCACATCCATGGTAGACTTCCCAACAAGGGTTACAAACTACTGTTCAAGTCTTAAAGATAATATTTTCATTGATGAGAATAGAAACACCAATGCAAGAGTAAAACAAGTCCTAAATGGTCTTTCAGACCATGATGGCCAATTGTTAACTATCAATGATATATTCCCACACAAGAAGGACAAAGTCTGTAAAAGGTCATTTAGGGTAATTAATGATGAAAATCTCATGATCTTCAACAGTTATTTTCAAGTCATTGACTGGAGTCCAATTTATAGAGCACTGAAAGTCAATGACAAACTTAACCTATTTATAAATGAATTTATGTGCCGCTTTGGAGGTGTCTTCCCTCTAAAAACTGCAAAGAACAAGTACCAGAACCATACCAGCAAACAGTGGCTCACAGAAGGAATAAAAACATCATGTAGGGCTAAAAGACTGCTTCATGTTTCTCTCAGAAATACAAATGATCCTGAAATAAGAGTTCATTATAAAAGGTACTGCAAGATCTTAAATGAAGTTCTGATAAAAGCAAAAAAGTATATTCATCAAATCAGAAATAGATGATTCTGGCAACAAAATAAAAACCAACTGGGGTATTATTAAATGAGAATCTGGTTTACTCAAACGATGCAGAAAATATTGAAGTTAGACATAATAGGAATATCATTGATAAAGGTGAAAATGTTGCAAAAATTTTCAACAAGCATTTCTTGACTGCAGCAGATAAAATAGGGTGTAATGGTTCTATAGATGAGGCTCTGAATTATTTACAAAGATTCACTGTTGAGGAAATTAAGAAGATAATAAGGACCATGAAAAACAAAAACTCAACTGGTATTGATGGTATTTCCATCAAAGTGTTGAAACACAAACACATTTTGTAAAGTCCTATGCCACATCTTTAATGAATCACTGAACTAGGAATTGTCCCTGATAGACTTAAATATGCAGTGGTGACACCATTGTACAAGAAGGGTGACAGAAACAAAGTAACCAATTATCGCCCTATTTCACTCTTAACTTGTTTCTCCAAGATTCTCAAGAAACTTGTATGCAGAAGATTCTTGAACATTTAAGTAAATTCAATATTATCAGTAAAAGTCAATTCGGTTTCCAGAAAAACATCTCAACAGAAGATGCAATATATTCTTTCACCAATGCAAGTCTTGAATCAATCAATAATAAAATGTCTCCAACTGGAATTTTTTGTGACTTTTCTAAGGTGTTCGATTGCATGAACAATGAAATTTTTCTGAGAAAGGCAGAATTTTATGGGTTAACTGGAGAAGCAGTGATGTGGCTTGCCTCCTATTTAAAAGACCGGAAACAGAAAGTCATGGTAAACGACACTAATGGGGAGCCAGTGTCCTCTTCTTGGGGCACAATAAACTGTGGGGTCCCACAGGGATCTATTCTGGGTCCTCTACGTTTCCTTATTTTCATAAATGACCTTCCAATGTGTACAAGGGCTAAGGTAAAATTTACTTAGTTTGCCGATGACACAACGATTCTGGTAGACAATTCCACAAATACTTATCTTGAGATCACTGTAAATACAATTTTTCAGGAGACCTTTAACTGGTTTACCTCTAATGGATTATCACTAAATTTTGAAAAAAAACTCGATTGATAACTATGACACTAGGGTAAAAAATGATCGACATCTTGAACAAAAGAATCTAAGTATGGTTCAAAAAGGAGTACACTAATCTTGCATAAAAATATTTAATGCTCTCCCTCAAGCAATAAAAATGTGTTACTGATCCACCTACTTTTAAAGATCAACTTAACCAATATCTTCTAAGGAAAACCATTAACTCACTGGACGAATTTATGTATTAGAATATGTGAATTGCTTTTAATCTATTGTAAGTCTGTTCAATGTAATTTGTAACTTTTTACAAAAAAGAATTCTTGTGAACTTTTTTCTATGTAATATATTACTCATTGTACAACCTATTATTATAAACAAATGTCTCAAATCTATATAAATGACACGTTCTACACCCAAGCGATTTATCGCTAATGGGTCTACAGTACACGAATGAAATAAAGAAATAAAAAATAAAAAGTAAGGTGATCCATTTGGTTCATGTCAGGACTCTGGGCAGGCCAGTGCATTTCAGGAACATTATTATCCAAACTGTTGCCTCACAGGTGCTATTTTATGACAAAGTGCATTGTAAAGCTGATACAAATAATTATGGTGGCCAAATTGTTCTTCCAATGTATGCACTAAACAATGCTGTAAAATGTGTTAATATCCTTCCACATTTAGCATTTTCTTAAGTACAGTGAGTGGATGACGCCCTAAACGTGGAAAAAAGTACATAATGTAACATCACATCCCTCATAGCTCGCTTTTGGCACTTTACATGATAGCGGTAACAGTCTCCAGTTACCCACCAAAACACAAACCCTTTTAGCAGATTGGCACTGGGTATAGCATATTCATCACAACAAATCACTCATTTCCAATCATCCACTGTCGAATGCTATTGCCCTTTACACTACCAAAGTGTCACTAGGACTGTCTACAGGATGTTGTGGCTAATGAGGAACTGCTCAACCATTGTAAACCATTATTTTTGACTTCTTACACACAGTAATTCAGCTAGCTGGACTGCTGGTTGAACTTTGGAATTCATGAGCGATTCCTTCCACTGATTTCATGTGGTATTTTACAACCACCCTCCACAATGTTTGATTGTCCTTGTCCATCAGTACATGGGGTCTACCTTATCTTAGCTTAGCTGTGGTTGTTCCTTCACGTTTTCACTTCACAATCACATCAGTGCCTGACTTGGGCAGCTTTAGAAGGGTTGAAATGTCCCTGATAGATTATATACTCATGTAACATCCAATGACTAGTCCATGTTTGAAGTCACTGATCCCCCTTGACTGACACATTCTGCTGTTAACTGCTGCTCTTCTGACAACACAATACTCCCTGCTTCTTTTATACCAGTGGGTCTGGCTCATGTGACATCTAACAATCAGTTCCACATTATGTGGGGTGTTTGATCACTTGTAATCATTTCGTGTATAGACATGTACGTACACAGCAATTCTGAATGGTAAGGTATGTATGTGAGCAACATATTAATCTAAATATGCAACATAATTAACAACCTTTCAACATCACTGGTGACAGATATACTGACCATATACTGTCAATAGTATAAAAATAAAAAATGGAATGATTGCAGGTGAGGTGTTACGATCCTTTACTAACATACTGAGTTAGCCTATAGTCCTTACCTTATGCATAAATAACACCACAAATTAAAACATACAGCGATAAGAGCTATACTTTTTTATTTGTTAGGTGCATATTCTATTAAGCCACTTCAAACATACACAGACACAACTACAATAAATTGTGAAACTACAATATTTTCATCAGGTTATTGATAAAACAGCAACATAATGCTTAAGTCCATTCTAAAGATGCAAAAGGCTTCACTACACACATGTTCTTGTTTCTATGAAAAACTCTTAAAAAGTCTATTTTAACAGTGTCTTTAGTTGCAAGGTAAGTATTGACTCTTGTGGAGAAGGTATAGTTTAGTTTCACAGCTTCCAGTTATAGGTCTTCAGGGAAAGGTAATTAACATTTTTTATCAGTCCCAATTAGGGATGGACCACTGTCAAATGCAGTGAAGGTTCCAATGGCTAAATCATGAAATTTCAGCTACACTTCAGGCACTCATATCATAGGTGGCTATGGAGAATAGGTATGCCAATGTAGTTTCTGCCTTCACAGATAAATTATACATTAAAATATGGGCCTACACTGAATGAATTTTGAGTAAAAGCAGAATTCTCTGCCTCTGTAAACCTTTTACTACTGTAAACAAGCCATTAAAAATATTTAGAACATTCTGTATCACTGAAAGATTTTGTAATGGAACAGAGATTTAGAAAAAGAACATGCACATCTTAAACAACGTATATGGCCATTGAATGAGAATTAACAGGTAGTGTAGGTCATAAAATGTAAGAAATCACTATTTTGTGTCATGCATTAATATATATGTACAAGACTGTGCTGGGAACAACAAACCTGACATCTGAGAAGATAAGAAAATTCCAGAAATGCTTCTCAGATGTCAAGGGAAAGAGAGAGAGAGAGAGAGAGAGAGAGAGAGAGAGAGAGAGAGAGAGAGAGAGCTTATTAAGTGATTACTGCTGAATGATGGGAACGACGTTGCTGAAACCGAATAGTGTAGGTAGACAAAACGGGAAACTGTCAATTTCGTATTGTTAAACAATCAAGTGACTGTTATAAACACCAAGACAGGAGTTAATCCTTGGATTCAACCATAGACAAAAAGTAATAACAGATTATTGTGTTGTAACTTCCTGCCAGAATAAATGTGTGTGCCAGACCAGGACTCAAGACAAAGTGTTGGGTATAGCAAGCATTAGTCTTTGTAACCACATTTGCACACCTAGTGGTGCCGTTCATAGCTTCACTATGTCAGTATTTGTCTTGCATTTCCAAAACTGAGGCACAATGCTTTTGTGTATTACAGTATATACCCCACTTTAAAGACTGGGCGAGATGATGTGCTGGTTAAGACAGTGGACTCTCAGGAGACATGATGTCATAAAGATCTCTAGTCATTCTCATTTAGGTTTTCTGTTATTTCTTGAAATTACTACAAATCCATTGTGGGATAGTTCATTTGATCAGACCACAGTCATTTTCTTACACTATCCTTATCCAATCAAAATCTTTATTTCATCTCTAATGACCTCATTGTCCACTAATCGTTCATTGCTGATCCTGATTCCTTCCATATACTGGTACCAAAATCCTGTTGCTGTAGCTGTGTCTGTGGTATAATTTCTCTGAGGAATGTCGGTACAACAAAGTAGATGCATGAAGTGCTCTGCAGAGTTTGGGATGGGGGATATTGGTAATGCAGAGTGTAACTTTAGATCACATGATTAGCATGCTGGATAGCTGCATTGGTAACAATATTCACCACAAAAGAAAAAGATGCCTTAAACTGAAGATCTACACTTGCACTCATATTTACTCTATTAGGAAGTTTTGTTGCAGTGTGCACCCTGTTACAGAATGAAAGACTGATTTTTGGAATTGTCTTTTGTTGGGTGGTGCCTGGAGAAATTTGAAATACTGTGCTAAACATAGCACCTAGTGCATTCTTTAAGGACTAGATTCTGAAACATGTGTGTTAGAGATGAAATGATATCTTCAATCACGTTCTGAATAACCAATAGTGGACTCTCAGCTTCATTGTCTCCTATGTCTGTGAGCCTTCAACCTGTGACGCGAAATAACTGTAGAAACCTTAACGTGAAGCAGCTCAGCAGCAAAGACAATGAGGCTGCAAGCTACCATGATTAAATATTGAAATCGGAAAGCCATGAAAACCAAAATTTTTGCTTGGGATCCACTATCTTTGATGAAAGCAGTGGGACACCAGGTGTAGTCTTGTCTGTCTTTCTGCATTTGCCTACGCATCGTTGCAGAGATCAAGTTTCCTTCTATCACCTGCTGGATTTTATGATTCACCAGTGAAGCTAATAGCCGGTGTTTGGCGAAGGCTACCATGCGATATGCTGAGTTCACAGCGACAGGTAGAGGAGCGAAAGCGTACTTGGTACCAATCTTCATGTCTGCCCCTGATGTATATCTAAAGTTAAGCTCTGAGGCCAGCATTGCTATGTCCCTCTCGCACAACAAACGGTGAATACACTCGAGATACGGCGAACATGTCTTAGTTATTTCCGGAGAATTGGCCCGTTTAACCTTGCGGTAGAAGCTCGCAGCTTGTTCAACGGTGGCACATGTCATTCCAGAAGCAGCAAGCTCCTCTTCCGAGTGTATACTTTGTGGGTAAGAGGGATGCGTAACATAGCTGGTCATGGCAGACTGTATTACCGTCTGTATTAACATGCTAAACAGCACCCAGAAGATGAACAGCACCCTGGCACTGCAGGATCTTGGCTGCCTGACGGGAACTAAAATGAGTGCAGCGAAGAGGGGGAAGAACCACTGTGTTGCCCACTGCGTGCAGACTCGGTGCCGAAAAGGCAGTATGGCGCCAGCGCAGAAGGACAAGATGATCAGTGCAGATGATGCTAGCGCCGTAGCTGGCACGATGGCCGTCACAATGGTCTCCCAATGAGTTCGTGGAGACAGCGGCACGAACCAGAGCAGAGAGTCGCTCACATGGGGCGTCATCGGCTCCAGTGGCAGATCCAGTGCAGAAATCATCTGCAGTCCTCCCACTGCCAGGTCCATTTCTCCTGAGACCAATTTACCTGCGTTTAAAAATGCCATCTTTGTATTAAGTCTTCTAAATATATCGTTTAGGCTATATGAGGGCAAGATGTTCTCAGCCAGTTATAGAAATGAAATGGGGACACCAAATCATGCCCCATAGCTAAAGATATAGCAAGGACCCTAGGCAAATTTTTTATGGCATAGTTAGAGTGAAAAGGAAATTTCATACATACTCTAAACCTTCTGAATCAGGGCTGATTAGTAAACTTTTTACAAGACAAGCAACATCAGACATTACTTGCCTATCCTTGGGCCCTTGATAAGGACTTGAAAATAAACCTAAATCTAGCTAACTTGGGAATGAGTTGTTTTTTCTTTTAAAATAACTTCTACAGAGACAATCTTGTGAATCTCATTCTAGTGCTAATTACTGATAGACAAAACAATACATTTCCATTTAAAGTAATTCCTGAGGTCTTCAAAACTTACTGTGCAAGTAGAAAGGACTAGATCATTGCGTATTGTGATTCTAACGTAAATAAAAACGTTCTATCCATTACACAGAGGGCAAATAACGAAAACATAACATTTATGTTATTGTTTTAGTTTAATAATACAACGTTTTAATTCTATAATTTACATATCACTTACCTTCCCATTAGAAAAAAATGAGACGTAAATACAAAAAGTATCATCTATGTTTATACCGACGTGTTAAATAATGGCTAATATTTAACTGCGTAAGTTGTATGTTACACGTGAAGAAAACTCACCAGTAAGCAGTTAAAGTTTAGATAATTTGCTATGAAAATAGTTGAAAATTGATAAATATGGTCAAATTTTTTATGTATGCAATCTGGAAAGGAAAACACAAGTATGTTTAAAGAGAAATATTCCCTTAATAAGGTCATGCATAGTTCTTATTGTTTTTCAGTGGTTCAGTGTTGTATCCATTGACAGTTCTTCCCTTGAATAAAAAATCTTCATTTACTCAGTTTGTCAATTTTTGAAATACTCCTTTTAGCAGTAGCTTCAGATTTGGATCAAGCCAAGATGATTTGTGTGTTATAAAAGTACTACGTAAAATGTTAATGTAATGGTGTTTTGTCGTATAAGTCAAGGAGTTTTGTGGAGAACTTCCAACACCAAGAATGGGTGGTAAGATAAAAACTTCATTCATTTCCTTCCTCTGGATGTCACATTCATCACCAGCACGTAACACAAAGAATTATCCATGCAGTGCTTAGTTTTCAATCATCCCGCTTTGGCAGATCATGAATATCGTACCATCCAGTAAGCTGACTGCCCGTAACCTAAAATCGAACACAGCCTGTTCTACCTTGGCCCCGGTGTCACCTGACTTCAATCATCTGTATTATTCTGTCTGGGGTCGTCGCAAAGCTGCAGTGTATAGTACTCGCATTGGTATGATTAAAGAACTGGAGGAGTGAATTGGACAATCCCTTGAAGATTTACAAGATTCCTCGGAGGTGTTTGAAAGAATTCGTAAGACAGAGCAGAGACGAGTGCAGTATTCCCTCAAAATGTGAGAACGACACTTGAAATGCTTCAACTGGTGTTCTGCAGCTTTCCGCAGCCTTTCTGTATTCGTGACGCAGTTTTTAGCCATCGCCTCCTCCCACCCCCATTCCTCACAGGATAGCTATATTATTGCGCTAGTAGCTAGGGCAACATAATTACGAACCTTACAAACTACCAGGAATAGGTAAATTTATTCCTATTAGGCAACACTGATCCGCTAGATTAACAACACCAGAATCGATTGCCCTCTATTGCTTTCTGTCTTCGGGTAGTGTGCAAAGATACTTCCGGACGTCTCTTGACTGCTGAAGAAGAAGTCAATGAAACTTCAGGGCACGTGGTGAAATCAAAAGACAATTTATTAAGAAATCGCTCTTTGGACTTTGGGCAGGGTGGATTCATGAGCTCCTTGCACTGAAAACAAGAGCTTTTCGTATACTACTAGCATTTCAACAACTGTCCTTTGTGACAACAGATTTTCTGCGTTGGCTGTTTTGAAGGCTAAATGGAGATCTCAGATAAACAGAGAAGAACTCGATGTCTATTTCTAATACTAAATCCTCATTCGAAAAACTTTGCTCAGCAAGCCAGGCAAAACTGAGTCACTAATAATTACAACACTTGTTTTAATTTAATGTGGAACAATAAGCTATTTAATGCATTGTACAGTAACGATACAATCCTATTTATAAGTGCATCACATCAGTGTAAAAGAGAATTTTAACTTCATGTCAGAAGGTGTTTTCTTTTCTTTTAGTTAATTAAGCAATTTTGAATCAATTAATATAAGCTCGCACCCCACACCCAGATTAATGTTAATGATGCCCCAGTAAGTGCAGGGGGGGGGGGGGGGGGGGAGGGCATTCACAGGCTCAGAATACCTGGTGTAAAGTAAATTGTAATGTGACGGCAACAAAAATCGCAACTCCAAGAAGAAGTTGTGCGACGTATATGAAAGCAGGTAGGCGTGTCACATCTGAAAGACAATGCCTATTCAAATTTTGCGCCAGTCAGAGTGGCGCTAATATAGCGGCTACGAGGGTACAAATCAGGTTTGCTTCAAATACACGCTGTAACGGTCATGAGCCTTAGTTACCTTTTAAACTGGACATTGTTTGATGTTAGTCAAGACTGCCTTTAAGGCTACAAAGACTTTATCAACACCTCAGTGCGTTTGTGCGAGGTCATGTAATACGGCTAAGAGAAGCTGGATAGTGCGATATTTCAGAAAGACTTGGCAGGAATGTAGCTACTGTACACGACTGCAGGCAGCAGTGGTCACGAGAATCTACGGTCGCAACAAAACCGGGCTCGGGACGGCCACATGGCGCATCGTACTGCATCTGCAGCAGCAATTTGAGCAGTAGTTGACACCACATTGACACAACGAACTGTTACAAATCGGTTTCTTTCATGGACAGATCCGAGTCAGACGCCCTGTTGCGTGCATTCCATTGACCCCAAACCTCCGCCATTTGGGACTTCATTGGTGTCAAGCGAGAACTCTTTGGAGGGCAGGGTGGAGGTCTGTTGTGTTTTATGATGAAAGCTATTTCTGCGTCTCTACGAATGATGGCCGTGTGCATGTTAGGAGGAGGCCGGTTGAGGGCCTGGTCTGCAACAAACCTGTCTGCGTGCTAACCACACTGGACCTACATCCGGAGTTGTGGTCTAGCTACGAGTTCAGCCGAAACACGCCAATCTAGTGATTCGACCTGATGTGCTGCCAATCATGAACAGCAAGCAATCCAAGGGATATTTTCCAATTGGATGACGCTCTCCCACATACCACTGTTGTAACTCAACGTGCCCTATAGACTGTCGACAAGTTACCTCGGTTTGCTCGAACATCAAATCCGTCTCCAATGGAGCACATATGGGACATCATCGGAAGATAACTTCAGCGGCATTCACAAACAGCGTTAATCATCCATGTACTGACCGACCCAGTGCAACAACAGGCATGGAACTCCATTCTACAAACTGACATCTAGCACCTACATAACACAGTGCATGCGCGTTTGAATACTTGCATTCAGCATTCTGGAGGTTAAACAGGTTACTGATATACCAGCATTTCACATTTGCAATGGCTTACCTCTTGCTTACATTAACCTGTGATGTTGCAATGTTAATCGCTCGAATAACTCACCTAGACAAATATATTCTTGGAATTTCTTTACATTAATTATTTTTTGGTGTCGTGATTTTTTTTCCAGTCGGTATAGTAGTGTATTTTGAGGTGGGGCGTGGGTGAAATTTGAGCGCAACTAGATGGCAACTTCGTCGAAAAGTTTACATTTCAAATACGTTTGTACTAAGCAGGACCAAATTTGATAATGAAGTCAATGGCAGTTCGTAGTCGCTCAATGCAGTTATCTCGCAAAAGTCTCGTTTCTTGACTCATGTCTAGTGCAATGACTTTGATTAAATTTTCGTATAATTTCAGACGTGTTAGCTTTCGCTACTAATCATGATAAATAATGTGTATAATATTGTGTTTAGACCCTTCTGCCCCCCTCCCCCCTCAGCTTGGTGCCCAAAGCAGCCGCTTGTGTCGCTTGAGCCTTAAACCGGCCGTGGATATAGCTACAGTCCACAGACACCACAGCAAGGCGAGGGCAGGGAACGACAAAGAAGCCCGATAAGTCTACAGTAATCTGACCTAGTAAACAGAAGGGTGAAAGAAGGTGGGCAAAGGCAGGGCCGCACCGATGGGTGGCGAGCGAGGTAGAACCCAGGGGCCCTATTCCATATCGTTCATACCGATCGTTGCAGTAGATTAGTCTCGGTAGTGACGTCATTTTCGGTTCTTTATCCGAATTTCCTATTCAGTAAACTTCTGAGCCCTGTTACTGAACGGTGCTCCCGCCCATTTTTCGGCGACTGTGCCGAGAGGTTTTGGATTCGGTATGGCCCTGTCGTTCGGCTAGCTGTGGTTTATTTACACCTATAATTAATTTTAAACATATTGAGCGGTTTTAGATTTGGATTTAGTGATTTTATTACTAAAGAATCACCACAGGACGCGTCCTGTTGGAAAGTGAGTTCATAATAGACTATGTGTGTATGAAATCTTATGGGACTTAACTGCTAAGGTCATTAGTCCCTAAGCTTGCACACTACTTAATCTAAATTATCCTAAGGACAAACACACACACAAACACACACACACACACACACACACACATGCCCGAGGGAGGACTCGAATCTCCGCCGGGACCAGCCGCACAGTCCATGACTGCAGCGCCTCTGACCGCTCGGCTAATCCCGCGCGGCATAATAGACTATTTTCCTTTGTCAGAAATATGGTTAGATTAGGTTGTTACTGTGAATGATTACATAAAAAAGCGTTTTCGGTCAATATTCTCTCAAAATACCTGTAATTTTTATGCAGTTAAGAATTTAAAGGTCATTAAATATCAAGACGTCGGCTCTGCTTATGTATATTACACGAGTGTTAGCTGAAATTACTAGTGGCTTCACGTACTCTTTTCCGCGAATGGTTTACTTATTATTTTAACCTTTTAAGTAACAATGAAATGGAATTTTGTGAAGTCTGACAGAGGAAACCTTCCAAAATTTCGTGCATTTGCGGTTTACACCCGCATTATTCGGCAAGGACACAGGCAAAGAGGTGGCGTGAAAACAGACCGAATACTAATACCAACAGACAGACGGACTGAGAATTCAACTGCGATAGCTACTTGAGTTTTCCTATGCCTCTTGTTCCCATCTTCTGCCCACAAGAAGAAACCTTTCCCTCGGCCAGCGACTGAAAACAACGCTGTTTTGACAGTGCCGCTTCCAAAGGGTCTTCTCGTCAAAGCCGTTCAAATATTGTGCGGAAATGCCTGCTACAGATCAGACACCTGTCGCTGACATTGTTAATGTGACAGCAGTGCGCTTGGTTCACACAGCTGCCGCCTATACAGCTCGTTCGCGTTCTCGCTATTGCTTGGCTGCGGTGTTCTAGGATCTCAAAGGGCGGCCGCCAGCTACGGACTGGAGTGAGACTGTCTGAGGTAGGATGCTTCTACGTATTTCATAAAATAATAAGTAAAACGGGGTAAGAGATTTCACGGACAAGACACCGTTTCGTCTCGCTCTGATTTAGTCAGAGCTCTTTATCTTATTTTTTAGAAAAATGTGCAGCAGATTTTGGTTCGAAATATAGAAGATACTGGTATACTGACCATCCCAAAAGAGTTCCTGACGGACCACTAAAAAGACGAATATGATACTTGTTAAAAGACTCTCCACCTTCTTCATCAAAAATTTTGGCATGGGAATATAGTCCTACTCTTTTAACACGCAACATTCTAAATCCTTTTACCAGTCTATCTTCGTAGTTTAGCTTTCATACTCAGTGTCTCTCTCTCACTACCATTGTCTGTATATGTCTCTTTCTCTACCACTGATTTACAGTATATGGCTCTGAGCACTACGAGACTTAACGTCTGAGGTCATCAGTCTCCTGTAACTTGGAACTACTTAAACCTAACTAACCTAAGGACATCACACACTTCCATGCCCGAGGCAGGATTCGAACCTGCGACCGTAGCGGTCACGCGGTTCCAGACTGAAGCGCCTAGAACCGTTCGGCCACTGCGGCCGGCGATTTACAGTATATCCCACCACCGGTGTATCCTCTCTCATCTATACTGCCTCCTTTCGTCTTTCTTTCTCATTGCCATTGTGTTTGCCATACTTCGGCAGCTCAAAAATTCTAAGACGTCCAACTTATTTTTCCCATGTACCCATGAGTTTAAAATTTCTGTCCTAAGTGCTCTCTCCCCTGTACCTACGGGTTAAAGTTCACCGGCCTGGGAGGGTCCAGACCTCCCAAGCCTATGTACATGGTTTCCACTCATCTCTATTTTTCATTTCCACTGCCTCTTCTCTCTTATGCTACCACTACTTGTAACTCCATCCGACTCTCTTTCTCTTTTTGCCACTCTCTCTTATGGACCATCAATAACTCCTCTCCCTTTGGCTCCAATTGCTACTCTCTTTCTCTTTCACTACCACTTTCTCTCTCCCACCATCACTGTCTCCTCTCTCTTTCTATCCCACAGGCACAGTCTCTTCTCTCCTCCTTCGTAACTGTCTCTCTGCAGCTCTCTTCAGCACAAAAATGAACATAGTCGCCTTTGTTGTGCTCCGGTTCCCTTCTTTCCCCAGCTACAGCACGGTGAGCTCCTTTTTAAATCGAATTTTGGCTTCATTATATTATACTTCGACACATTTATATTGAAGAGCCAAAGAAACTGGTACAACTGCCTAATATCCTGAAGTGCCCCTGCGAGCACGCAGTAGCAGCGCAACACAACATGGCATGGACTCGACTAATATCTGAAGTAGTGCTGGAGGGAATTGACACCATAAAGCCTGCAAGACTGCCCATAAATCCGTTAAGAGTACGAGGGGGCGAAGATCTCTTCTGAACGACACGTTGCAAGGCATCCTAGATATGCTCAATAATGTTCTTGTCTGGGGATTTTGGTGGCCAGCGGAAGAGTTTAAACTCAGCAGCGTGTTCCTGAAGCCACATTAGCAATTCTGGACGTGTGGGGTGTCGCATTGTCCTGTTGGAATTGCCCAAGTCCGTCGGAATGCACAATGGACATGAATGGATGCAGGTGATCAGACATAATGCTTACGTAAGTGTCATCTGTCAGAGTCGTATCTAGGCATATCAGGGGTCACATATCAGTTCAACTGCTCACGCCCCACACCATTACCAGCTTGAACAGTCCCCTGTTGACATGCATGGTCCATGGATTCATGAGGTTTTCTCCACGCCCGTACACGTCCATCCGCTCGATACAATTTCAAACTGGACTCGTCTGGCCAGACAACATGTTTCCAGTCATCAACAGTCCTATGTCGGTGTTGACAGGCCCAGGTGAGGCGTGAAGCTTTGTGTCGTGCACTCATCAAGGATACACGTGTGGGCCTTCGGTTCCGAAAGCGTGGCACAAATATTTGCAACATCCACCCTATTTATATTCTTGCTTTCACTGACTTCTTCCTTAATGTCAAAGAACTTTGTAAGTAGAAGAGATTTTGTATCCTTTTGAGAGATCATTGCTATAATGTATGAATATTTTTCAGACATTCCAGAAACGTACTTAAGCATGCAATCTATCCGCTTGAAAACCATTACCCACAGTGCTTCCATCTAAAGGGAACTATGTCGAAAAGTAAGTGCATTATCTTGTAAATGGCAGTATTTCGCTATCAGAATGAGAAATTTTCACCTTGGGCTCGTATGCTCAAATTATTAACAATCTCTTAAAATTTATTTTCTTCTCTTATAATAGTAAAATTGTTTTATAAAACCTGTATGTTGCAATCACAAATCAGAAAAATTATGGAGAAAAGAAGACGACAGAATCTCCAAATTCATCTAGGCTCTATAGACTTCGACTGGGCAGTACTTTGTAGTAATTACGGAAAGGTAGAGTCATCCAGGTACGTTTTATCACAATACATAATCACAGAAATTGTAATACCATATTAACAGAATGTGACAGTAAGGCAAGGGTGACTTTTGATGCCAAGTGTATTTAACAGATATATTGAGGATGTTGTACGACAGTCAAAAAAGAAATTAGCTCTAGGTTAAGATTAACCCCAGCATAAAACCCAAGAAAACAAGCAAATGCCCGTGTATATTATTGTTTACAAATGGCAAAATCTACCATCTAGTCGGGATGTCAGATGAAAATCAGCGCCAAAAGTTGAGAAGAAAAAATTGGAAAATGACGAGACATTCCACGTCAGGAATTGAAGCACGGCTTCCCAGACTAAAGTCAGGGAAGAGTTTTCTCTGAACAACTGAAGCAAATGTATCATCACTTCCCGCCCAACGAAGAGAACTTCGGCAGAACAAGATATAATAGACCTGAAGGGAAGAGACTGCTGCTGTGATGTTTCCAACTATCCTTCCAGGCGTGTAAGATCTTCATTGGACTGAGAACTGGAATGACACCATGAAAACAGAACTTGAAGCGGTGGGGATACTTCACTGGGGAAGCAACCTGTGAATATGGAGATCTTCAAGACTTACATAACCTCATCATAAGCCCTACGCTATGTGTAACTGCTCTTTGGATGATCTAGTTTCAGCAGATGTCTGAGGAACCAAGACTGCCGAAAGATTGGCCTTAAAATCTATGAAATTTGTAGTTACCTTTCTGTCTATACCTTCAATATATTGTAGATATTTTGGAAGTTTGTATTTAACTGCTCAACTACACCGAATATGAAAATAATAATAATACATTTTAAATGCAATATTGTGAAATTGCTTAACATTACAAAAGGCTACTGAATTTCATCGATAATATTATTATAAGATAGCCGAGCGGTGGCCGAGCGGTCCTAGGCGCTACAGTCTGGAACCGCACGACCACTACGGTTGCAGGTTCGAATCCTGCCTCGGGCATGGATGTGTGTGATGTCCTTAGGGTAGTTAGGTTTAAGTAGTTCTAAGTTCTAGGGGACTGATGACCTGCGAAGTTAAGTCCCATAGTGCTCAGAGCCGTTTGAACCATTATTACAAGATAACGTAAAACATGAAATTTAAGAGTTTCTGTGAAGATAATCTTCTATGGGGTAAATGGAGTTGCCTTATGTGTGGATGGTTTCTCTGCTAATGTTAACATCTAGAAGTCTGTAGACTACTTTTGAGATACAGAACACTGTTATACACTGAAGCGTCAAAGAAATTCGTGTAGGCATGTGTATTCAAATACAGAGATACCTAAACAGGCATAATACGGCGCTGCGGTTGGCAGCAAGTGTCTGGCGCAGTTGTTAAATCGGTTACTGCTGCTACAATGGCAGCTTATCAAGATTTAAATGAGTTGAACGTGGTGTTATAGTCGGCGCACGAACGATGGGACACAGCATCTCCGAGGTTGCCATAAAGTGGGGATCTTCCCATACGATCGTTTCACGAGCATACCGTGAATATCAGGAATCGGGTAATACATCAGATCTTTGACCTAGCTATGGCTGGAAAAAGATCCTGCAAGAATGGGACCAACGACGACTGATGAGAATCGTTCAACCTGACAGAGGTGCAACTTTCCGCAAATCGCTGTAGATTTCAATACTGGGCCATCAACAAGTGTCAGCGTGCGTACCATCCAATGAAACATCATCGATATGTGCTTCTGGAGCTGAAGGCCCACTCGTGTACCCTTGATGAGTGCACGACACCAAAGCTTTACGCCTCGCCTGGGCCCGTCAACACCGACATTGGACTGTTGATGACTGGAAACATGTTGAAATTTCCTGGCAGATTAAAACTGTGTGCCGGACCGAGACTCGAATTTGCGACCTTTGCCTTTCGCGGGAAAGTACTCTACCAACTGAGCTACACAAGAACGACTCACGACCCGTCCTCACAGCCTTACTTCCGCAAGTACCTCGTCTCCTACCTTCCAAACATCACAGAAACTCTCCATTGAGCCTTGCATAACTAGCACTTCTGGAAGAAAGGGTAACATTCCCCAGGCTGTGGGAAAGCCATGTCTCTACAACATCCTTTCTCCCAGGAGTGCTAGTTCTGCCAGGAAGTTTCATATTAGCACACACTCCTTTGCAGAGTGAAAATTTCGCTCTGGAAACATGTTGCTCGTCGGACGTGTCTCGTTTCAAAATTTATTGAGTGGATGAACATGTGCAGGTGTGGAGACAACCTCATGAATCCATGGACCCTGCATGTCAGCAGGGGAATGTTCAAGCGTGTGGGGTTGTGCGAGTGGTTCAGCTGTCTCCGACAACCAGCCCTGACAGCTTATTGCTACGGACTGGCTAGTGGTTTAAGTGTGTCATGTTCAGTGCTTCTCAATACATCACAGTGGACGCTGTCTTGCAGTGGTATTTGCTACTGTCTCTATTCTATCACGCAGTAGAACCTTTCTCCTTCTTTCCGAATGTAGAGTCAATTTTGGAAGTCTATAGTACTTTTAAAAATCCAGTCGCGACGTTAAATTCACGATTGACCAATTTATTGTTTCCAATAGTTGTATTGCGTGCACACATGCATTCGGTGCGGGCAAGCACTCTATTTCTTATATCGAAATTGCGTCAGCTTTCCTTTTATCTCCAGCATTAGCCAATAGGAATACAGTATTCTGAGGAGAGATGCAAGCCTCCATTTTCGTGTTTGGAGACGTTGGTTCACACAGACAAGCAGGGAATGGTTTCATGGGAGCGACAGAGTCAGGAAGCGTGTCTAGAATTTACCGATCAAAAGAATGCTCTGTTTGGGGGCCGCGAGGTCAAAGGAGGCCTACAAGGTGAAAAGTATTTAAACCGACAAACTCCGGGTGGTTGTAGGGGACATAAAAACAAATATTTTCCCTAATGTCATTTTTTCCTATGAGGATTATTTAAACCGGTGGAAGCCGTATTACGCTCTTCAGTTTTTTGAGGCAGTATTACGATCTTCAATTGTTAGAGGGCGTATTACGCTCTTCAGTTGTAGGCAACTGCTGTCCACCAATGTTGTAGTGCATTGTCTCTGGTTACTAATGGAGCGATACACTTTGAGTGAGTACACTGATATTGTTGGTATGTACTACGTAGCGCACCACAACGGACGAGCTGCACAACAGGTTTATCAACAACAATATCCTAATCGCCGTATCCCGCATCATACGACCTTTGCTACTGTGTACCAACGTCTGCGTGAGACCGGGTCATTTAGCAGATTACCTGGACAGGGACGCCGTTGCACAGTAAGAACACTGCAATTTGAAGAAGCTGTCTTGCAGCATGTGGAGCGGCATCCTTCAATCAGCACTCGTGCAACTGCATGTAACTTGGGGAATTATCAGACGAATGTAAGAACAGTCCTTCGAGAGAAACTGTAACGTCCATTTCAGGTGCAGCGTGTCCACAACCTGGAACCAGTTGATTACCCACCCAGATCACAGATTTCGCAGTGGTACGTGGAACAGTGTGAAATGCATCCTACATTTCCATCCTCTGTGTTGTTTACCGACGAAGCAACGTTCGGGCGTGATGGAGTCTCCAACATCACAATTCGCATGTTTGGAGTGCGGATAACCCACATGCCACAGTTACTAGCGCTCATCAAGTGCGGTTCTTCGTTAATGTGTGGGTCGGTGATGTTGGGGACTGTTTAATTGGGTAGTATCTGCTACCTAGGTCATTAAATGGCAAGCACTATTACAATTTTCTCGCCAGAGCATTGCCAGAATTGCTGGAAGACGTCCAGCTCCCTACAAGACAACGCATGTGGTTCCAACATGACGGGGCGGCGGCACATTTCAGTCGTCGTGTGCGTCGATTCTTGGACCGACGGTCCGCAGAAACGTGAATTGGCAGAGGTGGTCCTGCACCATGGCCTGTTCGACCCCAGACATGTCCCCTCTGGGCTTTTTGTGTGGGGAGAGATGCGCAACCTTGTTTAAGCAACTACTGTTGCATCAGAAGAGGACCTGTTTGCCCGGATAGTAGTAGCAGCAGCAGGAACAATTCAGGATACTCCGGGGGTTTTTGTCCGTGTCAGACAGAAAATGATCCGACGGTGTAACCTTTTTTTACATGTCAATGGAGGCATTTTTGAAAATCTACTGTAACTGAAATTGGGTTGTGTTAATGTGTTGTCTCTTAGTCATAAGAAATGGAAAAGTGTTTGTTGGTTTAATTAATTTGCCGCCAGAGAAATCTTCCTCTACCGGTTTAAATACTCCTCATAGGAAAAAATGACATTAGGGAAAAATATGTGTTTTGATGTCCCCTACAACCTCCCAGAGTTTGTCGGTTTAAATACTTTTCACCATGTTTATTCGGACGGTGGTCGGCGGTATTTAGTTATGTGATCTGTAATTAGGGCATTGGGCTGTTTTGCGCTTCGTGGAGACGTCCTGACGATAGACAGACACGCGGGAGAGCCCAAACGGTGGCTACTATATCGCACTTCATTCAATTCCCTTGTGATTACAGTTATGTCGTGGGGAGCCAGGGTGAGGGGGCGCAGTCACGATACCTGCCCAAGTGGGGGAACTCTGTCGCCCACAAAGTGATTAAATAGAAAATATGCATCAATGTATTACTTACTTTGATTTGAATTTCGTGCCGAGAGATCCTTCTTCTGCAGCACAGAGTAAGTCTTGTTCCTATCAGTTATTTATGGGAGGGGTGGGGAGGGAGGGGGCGAGAGGTAGCAGGGGTGGAACACGCCCTGGTCGTGGCATTGTGCACTAGCTCAGTCAATCCCTGCATGTCAAGGTGAGCACACATGGAAAATTTTCCAATAAAACTGCCGCAGTCTACTTACTTAATTAGGTTATGTAGTTGCTGGATGTGAGCTTTTCCCACCAAATAAAAGTGAGATCCAGCCATTGCAAACTGAACTTTATAAATAAACAGTAATGCTATGCTATTTGATTGAATTTCTTCCCATGAGACCCTTTCTCTCGAGTACAGACGGCAGATTAGAGCCCATGGCGGAATCCATTCTTAGTCAGGAATTTGCCTTGGAAGGAAGACATCTCGTGTGGATCAGTATTCAGCATTGGGTTTACTGGGAAAACACAGCTTTGTTTGTGCTTTCGCCTGGCCGTGGCCAATGGCGCGTTGCAGGCCTGGTGGGACACAAGGAGAAACAGAGAAGGAGTATGTGTTTCGACAGGAATTTCTTAGGTGTCATTTATGAAAGGGATGCCATTTCCTGATGCTTTTGTTCGAAGCTTAGTGTCACATCTGGTCTGTCTGTTGCAGGGCGCTAGCATGGACACCTGTGTGTGGCAGCCGCTTCATAGGCTTTTGTCTGTGCAACCCGACTCCTGAAAGCAAGTGCGGTAGCATTCTGTGCGGTCCAGTGGACAGTGGATGGTGGGCAGTGTGTGCTTTGCAATAGAGAGATTTTTAACAGTGTAATTACGTGTGATGGATGTTTCATGACGGTGTTTCTTGTGAGGGCAGAGTAAAAAAAAAGCGATCGATTTAATTACTTCTTACAAGACCATCCGCTCCCTAAACAACAGAGGATGACGAGCAAGAGAAATCCAACAACTGATAACTGATTTTTTTAAATAAATAAACGGCATACTCTTGAATTTGGTGTCATGAGGTCCTTCCTCTCTGCCGCAGAGCCCCCAATTTTCAGACATAGGAGGGAAGTTTGAGAGGGAGGGGGAGAGAGGGAGATTTACCAGAGGGGGGGGGGTGTTAATTGATTGATCAGTTTAATTAAGTAGTCAATCAAATTGATAAGAGTGAGAGGGGATATGTGAATAACTCAGATCTGAAAGTGTTCCTGTATCATGAAGCGAGGGATGGAATGGAGGTTTCCTGAGAGGTTGAAAGGAGGAGAGGGAAGGATGAGGGAACAAAAGTTAAGGACCTGTCAGTCAAAAGGAAGGATTATCCCCAGAGGGTCTTAATCCTCTTAGCAGAACAGTAGATTAATGACCTGTGAATCAAAAGAGAACGATAGGTTTGCCCCTGAGTGCATATTTGCCCCTAATGTAGGCAACCTACACTAACAAATTGTGCTGATACCCCTGTTGCCCTACTATTGAGGCATGAAGAGGACGTTCACACAGTGGTTCTCGGATGGCTCTGTGACCAGGCAGAGGATTTCTACCATTAGAGAAGTGAACAATTCGTAGAATGGTCTGACCATTGTTTACGGAGACTTCGTAGCTATGTTGAAAAACAGTGTCATGTATTTGTCTCACTTTGAAGTATAGTGTAGTATTCAAAGAAAGTTACTTGGACTGACATAGTAATCTGTAACTTACTTCTTGAAGTCACCTCACATCTCGTTCGAGTGTTGCGAACCCTGAATACAGGGGTTGTGCCAGTCTCTGCACCCTCTTAGATAGAAAGATGCCTCATGACGAATTAAGCACAGGCTGCATTCATCCATCTTTCCTAATATAGTGTTTATGTACTCAGCATTGCTACACTGGTGGCACATTAGTTTCCCCAAATTAGTCTGAACGTTGCCAACCTGTGGGTCTTAACTTACCACTGAGACTCGTCTGTTACAGCTAATACTACTAGTACAGTAGTGGAAATCAGTATAAGGCACAGGAAAATTAACATTGTCGTTTGGAACAGCTGTGCACAACGTTTGTGCAATAGTATAACGTCCACTCTACCGACAAATGCAGTCAAATGGTCTGGTTTGTGCGTACGTGACTTTACTGCAGATAGAGAGCAGACACAATTAGCGGTGGTGCGTGTTGTGTACACAAACCACGATTGTGACAATGCCACGCGGGAAACAACCATCATGTGTTGAAAAAGCAAAAACTGGCACGTACAAAGAAAGGGTCCCCTGTGAGAGATTGCCAAGAAGTTCAACTGTTCATCTACAGTGATATGGACAGAACGAGAAATATGGGCAAAGTAGAAAATTATTTGAGGCACAGAAAGGGTTACTTTTGCCCTGAGCAAGAGCCACAAATCGTTATTCCTCTCAACTGATTTATAGTTGCTAGAAAGTGGCAGACGTTTATGATAAACTTTGCCACATGACAAACATTTTGCATTCAAGAAACGACTGCAGAAAACCACTCTAATACCCAAACATAAATAAGCTAGATTGAAGCTCGCTGAAAAACATATGTCATGGACCTCAGAATGGGATAAAGTTGTCTTCACTGATGAGAAGAAGTCAGAAGAAGATTGGCAGGATGGATTTCAGTATTATTGACATAATCTGAGAACAGAACAACAGGTATGAATGAGCAGAAGTTTTGATGCTGGAAGCCACGCGTTGCTTGACTGAACACTAAAATGAACTCTAACATGTACGCGGAAATGCTAGAGACAGAAATGATTAGAATGTTTGGGGACCTAGGGGACGAAAGTCTATTGTTTCAACAAGATAATGCATGTGTGTATCTTTCTGCTACAAGCAACAAGTAGTTTGAAGATAAAGATATCAATGTCTTGGCTTGCTTTGCACGCAGTCTGGATTTGAAACCTGTGGAAAATTTTTGGGAAATATTCGCAAGTTGTGTTTAACACAATGGAAGACAATTTCAGGCTGCATGTGAGCTGAAAAGAGCGACACGATGAAAGCTGGCAACAGTTGCACTAACGTTAACAAAATGAATAGCAAAGAGATTTTTTGAGGTTATTAGGAAGGACGGAGGTTGGACCAAGTGCTAACAGTGCGACAGCACAACAGGCCAGTGAGTGCCTTTATACCAATTTCCATCCAGAATATGCAAACAATTTTTTAAATCGTGTTATGAAAAAATCTATTCAATTCCGTCATTGTTGTTCATGTATTACATGTATCTACTACTTTCACAGCAAATTCGATACATCTACGCTTCAGACATTGTACAACTAGTTTCTTGGAGCCCTGATGTAAACTGACTTCACTACTGTTCTACTACTGTTACGTACTACTACTATTGCTATTAGTATTACTGCACCTACGGACATTACTATAACCGCCATAACAGCATAACAAACATCAATACATCGTTACCTGGCATTCCGGTCCACGAACCGTTTCCCATACGGTCACCATATACATAACTTCTGTCGTCATTATAAATCATTGTCAGAGTGAAATTCAGTGATGAGGCTATCAACTGAAGTAAGATAATGTCGTATCCAAAGTAGCGATTTTTTGTTCCTCTATCATTTTCAACTATCACGAAGGGAGGCAGCTGGAACGTAAGCACTTTCAGACGGCAGTCTCTGTAGTTATAGAGACCGTGCGGGAACAAAGTCGCTTTTGGCAACCTCTCAGGTAAACTGCTTGTGGAATTCCAGGATTTTAGCACAGAAACATACATTTCTCCTGTGCCACATCTGTCTTTAGCCTTCTGTGGCAGCCCTGTATACAGTATTATGTTTCTGATAAGAGGCTTAGTTTCCTTCCAGTTCGCCTTGTCGCGCAAAACTACGGTCATCAGGGTGGAATCATACATCTCCCGGTTAGAAACGACGCGTAACAAACTGTTTACTGTTTCTAGATGATCGTCGTCTGTTGTTAGAAAAACAATCAGGATTCTGTTTAGAGGATTCAAATAGTTCGTTGAAGCTTTCATGACCTTTATGAAGTTTACCACCAGATCGCTAGGACTAAGGCTATCTTCCAGTACTGCAAGATAGGTATGGGCGTCTGACACCATCGGCAGGCTGTTAGACGGATCACCTAAGACTACTGGCAGTTGCATTTGTTTTAGCACAGCAGTTAGCGTCACAGATAAATCTAATGGTCGGTGCTGCGGTGACAACAATCGTTCTGCATGCGGAATCTTGCCACTGGAACTCGCAGAGTTGATCGTGATGACAAAGACGGGACCCTGTAAGAAAGGCCGGTTGATGGACAACAGTTGTAAGCACGTCTGGGTCACATGCAGCTCCTCAGTCTCCAGTGACCAACGAAGGACTCCAGTTGCGAAGATCAGCCACAGGCGAGGTAACATTCTGCCAGAACCTACGCAAAAAGAATAGTGTGCCTGTTAATGTATTTCAGAAAGGTTATCCAAGTAATCTCACAAAGTCACTAACAAAGTAAAAGATACTTAAGGATGAAAAATTAATACATCACGGAGCGCTCGACCATACGATTCGATTTAAAAATTTCACATAAATATATGTGACATGAATCTAATGATCTACGCTGCTGTGGCATAAAGCTCCTAGAGTTTATCTTGACAGTACAGATATTAAGATACAAATAAGTAAATAATCGATACTTCTGTTTCGATACCGAGCACTTTTAGAAAAGAATCATTCTTTCGATACTGACTCGCTATCGAACCGATTTTATGCGTGTATTCGAATAGTGACTGAGTGACGGCTTGTGTCGATGGCCCTACCATCTGGCCTCCCTCACCCCACCTCCCCCTCTCCACCGCGCAGACCATCGTCCTCAGAGCCTTTTCATCTGTTCGTCGGCCATATTGTTTGTTGTGGTTTGCAGTCGTGCAGTTCGTTCTTCATGTAAAAAGTTTGTTAGCGTTCAGTGTGTCATGGCGCCGCCGACATCTTAAGTATGTACATATTTTACTAAAATGAATGAAACAGTATCAAAGAGCAAAAATGCTTTATAAAAATGATGTTTTGTGGCTGTACATCCAATTTATTAAGACGCTATAGTACAAAAAGAGCTGTTCCACAAAAAAAAAAAAAAAATAGAAAGTCAGCAATGCCTCTGAGCCTGATAAAGCAAGTGAACGGCGTGTATGAACGTAACAATAATCCTCTTCTGATATTCTCTGATATGCCAACTGCAGTGTAAATGGAAACACTCAACCAACTTGCGGCTTTGTTAAAGCAGTTTGAATGTGTCATAAGAGAACCGCCTGGACAAAAGTATGTTACAACACCCAAAATTATATCAACGATCTATTGTTCGTGAACATAGCTTAATAGTATCACACTAGTCTGTACGTTTGTCAAAGAATAACAGGGCGTTTTATTGAAAGAGCTGAAGGAAAGGTACGGGATAGCTGAATTAAATGACCATGCTGCCATTGCTACCTCATTGGATCCAAGGTTTAAAAATCTGCATTATCAAGGTCCAATAGCATGCGAGCGAGTCAAACAAAAACACAAAAGTGTGGTTCATGAGCAACAGAGTAGCCCACTTGAATCGAAGGAAGAGGCTGCTTCGTCCACACAGGAATACGATGTTTGGAAAAATCGTATCTCTTTATTTGTCAGACTCTAGAAAATCTTTGAGAAGCATCCATTTGCAGAATGGGAACGAGGAAACACGTTTTTCCGTGTTTTTGCAAATATGCTCAACAACAAGTTATCGTAGTTGCAAGATCTATGTTTAGCGACTGTTTATTTTTAAAAGCTGATGCAGATATGACTAAGAATAGAAATATCTTAACTCCTAAACATTTACAGCAATTGCTCTTTTAGGGAAACTTTCAAAAAGGTAACATTTTTGTTTAAGGATTATCAATAATGAAGAAATAACAGTACGTAATGTATTTTATGAAACTGAATAAAATAAGCACTCAAGTAAAATATCGTATATATTCAGGATTACTTCATTTGCATAAAAAAATTTAAAAAGTGGTGACATGAGTATGTATCGATATTTTTGGAGTACTCATATAAGAGTAGCATCGCAATACCATTTGAGTGCAACTGATTTGAGTAGGTATCGATACTTTGATGGTATCAGAACATCGGACAGCAGTGTGTTCATGTTTTGAAGTTGGGAAAGTAGGAAAGTAGTTCTAGTGGTATGGAAGCAGTGACGAAGGGAGTGAAGTAGTGCCTGGATTGCTGACAAGAGAAAAATTTCTCGGTTCGAATTCTCGCCCGCCACACAGTTTTAATTTGTCAAGAAGTTCCGTTTCGGGAGCTCAAGCATGCTACAGTCAAAAGAGTCGGAATGGTGGAGAAAAGTTTAATTTAAAACTGATGCTAATCACACTTGGCTGCATGTGGTTGGATCGACAGACCACGTTCAGACCACTGGAATGCAAATGTCGTGGCATCTTGAGGACGATTCACCAGTTGACTAAGGCAAACGTTTTTAGCTCCCCTTCTCCTTGCAAACACGTAGACAAGGTTCAGAGGACGCCACAGAAAGGTGATTTGTAGTACCTGTCACCTGCATTTCGAGGATTTATCGGTTTACCTCAGAGACGGAAGTGGGGCGGGGAGGAGAGGGAGGAGGGTTATGGTCTACGGCAGTGGTCGTCAAACTGCGGCCCGCGGTTCTCGGCCGTAACATGCATCTTGGAACTAGCAACTGAAACCAAAAACGTCAGGTATCTTATTAGTGTAGCTTACCTGCTCACTGTCAGTAACAAATAAAATGGTTGCAGAGACAGTAACATATTAAGACGTAATTAATTTCAGCTGACTTTGCTGAATTCGCAGTAAGCTAAGCGAAGTTAGTCGCTTACGTAAGCAGCACGGTCACTGCGGGTTTAGGGGGTGTGAGAGGAGGGATGTTTTGCTGTTTACCTTCCATTGCTGACAACTCATGGCCGTGTGTGCCTCATAACGATAAGCTGCTACGGTATAAATTTCAAACGGAAGTAACATGGAATCGTGAATTAAAAACTGCAAGCACTAACGACCATCGGTTGTATAAGGAAATTACGACAACGAAAATTTGTGCCGAATCAGGACTCGGACTCGGATTTCCCATTTTGCACGAGCGCTCGGCTTGTCCACTTTGGTTATCCGTGTACAACCCACGCTCAGAGACGAACATGCGTATCTCGCTGCTCCTGCCTCTCAACCTGTACTTGTACACTCATGTATTTCCGGTATGGGGGAGGATATTTTAATGAAAAGTCTTTGCCTGATATCGGCGGATGAAAAAGATATTACATTGTCTGTTCTATTAAAAAGAACGATGCAAAGGTCCTTCTGATATGCATGCAAGCGGTTGCCTTAATCGCTTTTTGTTTTGCAAATGTTGTACCGACTTTTCTTTATTTTTAATTTTTTTTAAAGAATTGATATACTAAGTGCTCTACGAAATTTTTTCTTAGTTTTTTCTTTTTTTTCTTTAGGGGGAGTTTCCCACTTTTTTTCGTAGTGGTCTAGCAATTTTTATTTGTTTCTATTTTCAGTAACGTGTCTTCCTCGTAGAGAACAAAAGAATAAACGTCTACTACATGAGCAAAATGTTGCAGGTAATCAGAAAACAAATAAAAATCTCTATTGTTTGAAAATAAGAGCCGACGATCTTCATGAAATAGAACAATATTCCTGGAAAACGTAAAACATAAATAAGTATACTTTCTCAGCATCCTGTTTTTTTTTTTTTTTTTTTTTTTTTGTAAACGTAAATAAGTATACAGTCGCAACATCATCAGCAACTCAACCTTTTTTTTTTTTTTTTGTTCCACGGTGGGTTACGTGAGAAAGAAAACAAACTGGCTGCAGATAAAGAGCTATCCGTGAACAGGATAAACATGTGTAAGGGAAAAAGATAAGAAGATGAAGAGAAAGGACAAGTGAAAGAAATTAGAAATTCTTGCTCCGCCATGATCCACTTTGGCGTTCCGTCAGAACGACGTCCATTCTGTCAATGACAATCGCAAGGGGAACGTGGGATCGTCTAGTCTTGGCTATCACTTTTCGTTGAGATTCCAGCGCGTTGGCACATAGACTCTGTAAATAGTTCGCGAAAGTGGCCCGATAGCGTCGATGTCGGCGAAGAGTGTGGTGGTGTACTTGGAGGCGGATTGACGATGTCGGCACGGAAGAGGTAGTTGATGGCCATTCCACTGATCCATGTGATGGTGTGCCACTTAGACGATGGAAAGCAGGTCGTGTCAGGATATATCAGTAAGGTAGGAGAGCCGTGATGTTGGGGTACTCGGAGGTAGAAAGGCGCAATCTTCTGTACGAGGGTCCAGATAGCTGCTGCTGCCCCACACTCAAAACATTGTAAATCTGTAGCTTCGACATTGAACTTGAGGCACAGGGGTGAGTCCACCAGCGCGATGCGATGCAGTTTCTGTCTCGTAGTGTATTTGCCGTTGACGAGAAGGTACCACGTCGCGGAGATGTCAGTGGCGTGGTATGACTGGTTGATCGTTTTCCAAACTGTAGGCCATGACCACTTTGGCTATCCGTGCACGAACGCCGGCCAGACCCAAACTTCCATATGTCACTGTTCCTGCGTCACAGCCTGTGCTCGTACAGACATTATGTAATTCCCGTACAGGTTGGATTTGGCCAGGGGTCGTGCACGGATAGCCGAAGCGGTTACGGTAAGTGCTCGAGTAAAATGGGAAATCCGGGTTCGAGTCCCGTTCCGCACAAATTTTCACTATCGTCATTCCCTTATACATCTGATGATTGTTCATATTCGCAACTGCTGATCATTTCATGTATTTCATTATTTCATAACGGACGTAGACGCCGCAGTGCCTGCTACATCGGACATGTATCCATTGTTCATGGTAAGAACACAGTCGTTGCAATATCTGACATTCGAAACATTTAGTAAATATTTTTGCAGGGTTGCATATTGCGTAATCCATTTAACTATAAGTACAACTGTTTTAATCGTTTCCTCACACAGCACAACAGCACTTCGTCAGGCATTTATGGTGTGTCAGCTTCGGGGTCTCTGCATGTGGCAGCATTCTGAAACAAAACAGTCGACACGAAGTGTTCCGAGTGGTGTCGACTTTTAACGATTAGTACTTGGAGACCTGTAGCCATCTAATCGCTCTCTTACTCTAGCTAGTCAGTAGGGGGCTCATAACATACTAATTCATGCAGGTTACCAATCAGTAATAAAATCGGTACGTATGCAGTCCGAGTGTAAGGACTGTCAACAGTCTTTATGGAACCTGTTATACTGAACAATGGCTATTTTGATTTTCGATCAGCGTCGACACGATCAAAACCTGTGCTGCCTATCTTCCCTTTCTTCTCTCTTTAATGTGCTCTTAGGACATCTAAGACGAGCTCAGTGCAATGGTCGTAAATCACAAATTCTTATCTCAGATCCAAATACTCTTTTCTTTAATATTTAAACAAAACGTATTGGCACCTGCTTTGCAACGGAACATCATCACAATGAGAAGACGAAAGTTAGGAGTGCAGGGGTAATATTTCTTTTATAGATAGTCGCCTAGTCAGAATCAGTTGTAGGACAGTGATTTGCTTCTGAAATTTAAATCAAGTCTGAGTTGGGCAAGTCGTTTACTGCGTCTAGTAGAACGACCCATACCATATTAAAATGACGAAGATTAATGTTCCACCGTATAATGTACATTAAAGTCTCGTAGTGATGACTGGGAAATTGCTCCAAAGTAACGAGCATCGAGTCACCTAAAATATTAAAACACAAAGCTCTCTAGAAGCTCATTTAATCACGAATGTCCAGCTAACGCTGCGAGCAGGTACCTCATCTACATGGAAGAGTGCTTAGGAAACGATATAAGCTTTCCTAATATGTACAGTTCACAAATGCAAAGTAAATACGACGAACGAAGTATTACAATTAATCAGGCAACGCAAGTTGTGTAACAACTCTCGCAAACTGTGAACTGCTCATAAAGGTGAGAACGCTAACAATTCTCCTCTTCTAAATCTAACTTCTGACTTTTCGAAAATCTCTACATGGAGGGGAGGACACTCAGCCATTAGGACAGCGATCAGTGAGAATATCACTTTATTTCCGTTAATACAGGGAAACCCTGCAGGAATTTCACATTCTTGCCTTCCATCTTAACATGAAAGAGGTCCGTTTCAGCAGCTAGCCACGATGTTTTTCACCGAGCCCTTCGCTCCTAAACACGGTGGCAGGCAAGGCTCATTTGATTGGATAACAAGACTAGAGGTAAAGGCAGCGAATTTTCACACGATCAACGAGCAGCGCCATAACGGTCCAACGTTAGAGTTGTGCACATGGAAGTGAATTCGCCACGCAAAATTATCCACTGAGGTGACAACAGAAGGGGATAGCGATATGCATACATACACTCCTGGAAATTGAAATAAGAACACCGTGAATTCATTGTCCCAGGAAGGGGAAACTTTATTGACACATTCCTGGGGTCAGATACATCACATGATCACACTGACAGAACCACAGGCACATAGACACAGGCAACAGAGCATGCACAATGTCGGCACTAGTACAGTGTACATCCACCTTTCGCAGCAATGCAGGCTGCTATTCTCCCATGGAGACGATCGTAGAGATGCTGGATGTAGTCCTGTGGAACGGCTTGCCATGCCATTTCCACCTGGCGCCTCAGTTGGACCAGCGTTCGTGCTGGACGTGCAGACCGCGTGAGACGACGCTTCATCCAGTCCCAAACATGCTCAATGGGGGACAGATCCGGAGATCTTGCTGGCCAGGGTAGTTGACTTACACCTTCTACAGCACGTTGGGTGGCACGGGATACATGCGGACGTGCATTGTCCTGTTGGAACAGCAAGTTCCCTTGCCGGTCTAGGAATGGTAGAACGATGGGTTCGATGACGGTTTGGATGTACCGTGCACTATTCAGTGTCCCCTCGACGATCACCAGTGGTGTACGGCCAGTGTAGGAGATCGCTCCCCACACCATGATGCCGGGTGTTGGCCCTGTGTGCCTCGGTCGTATGCAGTCCTGATTGTGGCGCTCACCTGCACGGCGCCAAACACGCATACGACCATCATTGGCACCAAGGCAGAAGCGACTCTCATCGCTGAAGACGACACGTCTCCATTCGTCCCTCCATTCACGCCTGTCGCGACACCACTGGAGGCGGGCTGCACGATGTTAGGGCGTGAGCGGAAGACGGCCTAACGGTGTGCGGGACCGTAGCCCAGCTTCATGGAGACGGTTGCGAATGGTCCTCGTCGATACCCCAGGAGCAACAGTGTCCCTAATTTGCTGGGAAGTGGCGCTGCGGTCCCCTACGGCACTGCGTAGGATCCTACGGTCTTGGCGTGCATCCGTGCGTCGCTGCGGTCCGGTCCCAGGTCGACGGGCACGTGCACCTTCCGCCGACCACTGGCGACAACATCGATGTACTGTGGAGACCTCACGCCCCACGTGTTGAGCAATACGGCGGTACGTCCACCCGTCCTCCCGCATGCCCACTATACGCCCTCGCTCAAAGTCCGTCAACTGCACATACGGTTCACGTCCACGCTGTCGCGGCATGCTACCAGTGTTAAAGACTGCGATGGGGCTCCGTATGCCACGGCAAACTGGCTGACACTGACGGCAGCGGTGCACAAATGCTGCGCAGCTAGCGCCATTCGACGGCCAACACCGCGGTTCCTGGTGTGTCCGCTGTGCCGTGCGTGTGATCATTGCTTGTACAGCCCTCTCGCAGTGTCCGGAGCAAGTATGGTGGGTCTGACACACCGGTGTCAATGTGTTCTTTTTTCCATTTCCAGGAGTGTACATATGGCGGTAGTATCGCGTACACAAAGTAGAAACAGGCAGTACATCGACGGAGCTGTCATTAGTACTGAGGTGATTCATGTGAAAAGGGTTCCGGCATGTTTATGGCCGCACGACGGAAATTAACAGATTTTGAACACTAGAAGGTATCAGATAGATTTTATAACGGTAAGACAGAGATTTAGGAGCCAGGTTTTAAATTGTAAGACATTTCCAGGGGCAGATGTGGACTCTGACAAAAATCTATTGGTTATGAACTGTAGATTAAAACTGAAGAAACTGCAAAAAGGTGGGAATTTAAGGAGATGGGACTTGGATAAACTGTGTAAACCAGAGGTTGTTCAGAGCTTCAGGGAGAGCATAAGGGAACAATCGACAGGAATGGGGGAAAAAATACAGTAGAAGTAGAGTGGGTAGCTCTGAGTGATGAAGTAGTGAAGGCAGCAGAGGATCAAGTAGGTAAAAAGACGAGGGCTAATAGAAATCCTAGGGTAACAGAAAAATATTGAGTTTAATTGATGAAAGGAGAAAATATAAAAACGCAGTAAATGAAGCAGGCAAAAGGGAATACAAATGTCTCAAAAATGAAATCGACAGGAAGTGCAAAATGGCTAAGCAGGGATGGCTAGAGGACAAATGTAAGGATGTAGAGACTTATCTCACTAGGGGTAAGATAGATACTGCCTACAGGAAAATTAAAGAGACCTTTGACGGAAAGAGAGCCACTTGTATGAATATCAAGAGCTCAGATGGAAACCCAGTTCTAAGCAAAGAAGGGAAAGCAGAAAGGTGGAAGGAGTATATAGAGGGTCTATACAAGGGCGATATACTTGAGGACAATATTATGGAAATAGAAGAGGATGTAGATGAAGATGAAATGGGACATATGATACTGCGTGAAGAGTTTGACAGAGCACTGAAAGACCTGAGTTGAAACAAGGCCCCGGGAGTAGACAACATTCCATTAGAACTACTTACAGCCTTGGGAGAGCCAGTCCTGACAAAACTCTACCATCTGGTGAGCAAGATGTATGAAACAGGCGAAATACCCTAAGACTTCAAGAAGAATATAATAATTCCAATCCCAAAGAAAGCAGGTGTTGACAGATGTGAAAATTACCGAACTATCAGTTTAATAAGTAACAGCTGCAAAATACTAACGCGAATTCTTTACAGGCGAATGGAAAAACTGGTGGAAGCCGACCTCGGGGAAGATCAGTTTGGATTCCGCAGAAATACTGGAACACGTGAGGCAATACTGACCCTACGACTTATCTTAGAAGAGAGATTAACGAAAGGCAAACCTACATTTCTAGCATTTGTAGACTTAGAGAAAGCTTTTGACAATGTTGACTGGAATACTCTCTTTCAAATTCTAAAGGTGGCAGGGGTAAAATACAGGGAGCGAAAGGCTATTTACAATTTGTACAGAAACCAGATGGCAGTTATAAGAGTCGAGGGGCATGGAAGGCAAGCAGCGGTTGGGAAGGGAGTGAGACAGGGTTGTAGCCTCTCCACGATGTTATTCGAACTGTATATTGAGCAAGCAGTAAAGGAAACAAAAGAAAAATTCGGAGTAGGTATTGAAGTCCATGGAGAAGAAATAAAAACTTTGAGGTTCGCCGATGACATTGTAATTCTGTCAGAGACAGCAAAGGACTTGGAAGAGCCGTTGAACGGAATGGACAGTGTCTTGAAAGGAGGATATAAGATGAACATCAACAAAAGCAAAACGAGGATAATGGAATGTAGTCGAATTAAGTCGGGTGATGCTGAGGGAATTAGATTAGGAAATGATACACTTAAAGTAGTGAAGGAGTTTTGCTATTTGGGGAGCAAAATAACTGATGATAGTCGAAGTAGAGAGGATATAAAATGCAGACTGGCAATGGCAAGGAATGCGTTTCTCAAGAAGAGAAATTTGTTAACATCTAGTATAGATTTAAGTGTCAGGAAGTCGTTTCTGAAAGTATTTGTATGAAGTGTAGCCATGTATTGAAATGAAACATGGACGATAAATAGTTTGGACAAGAAGAGAATAGAAGCTTTCGAAATGTGGTGCTACAGGAGAATGCTGAAGATTAGGTGGGTAGATCACATAACTAATGAGGAGGTGCTGAATAGAATTGGGGAGAAGAGGAGCTTGTGGCACAACTTGACAAGGAGATGGGACCGGTTGGTAGGACATGTTGTGAGGCATCAAGGGATCACAAATTTAGCATTGGAGGGCAGCGTGGAGGGTAAAAATCGTAGAGGGAGACCAAGAGATCAATACACTAAGCAGATTCAGAAGGATGTAGATTGCAGTAAGTACTGGGAGATGAAGAAGCTTGCACAGGATAGAGTAGCACGGAGAGCTGCATCAAACCAGTCTCAGGACTGAAGACAACAACAAGAACAACAACAACAACATGGTAGTTGGAGCTGGACGCATGGGACATGCCATTTCAGAAATCGGTAGGGAATATAATATTTCGAGATCCACAGTGTGCAGAGTGTTCCGAGAACGTTAAATTTCAGACATTACCTATTACTATGGACAACGCATTGGCCAACAGCCTTCACATAACGGCCAAGAGCAGTGACGTTTCCGAGAAGTCGTCAGTGTTAACAGACAAGCGACTATGCGTGAAACAACCGCAGAAGTCAATGTGGGACGTACGACGAACGTATGCGTCAGGGCAGTGCTGCGAAATTTGGCGTTAATGGTCTATGGTAGCAGACGACGGACGTGATTGCCTTTTCCAACAGCACCACATCGCCTGCAGCGCCTCTCCCGGGATCGTGACTTTATAGGTTGGATCCAAGACGACTGGAAAACGATGACTTGGTCAGGTGAGTCACGATTTCAGTTGTTAAGAGCTGATGGTAGGGTTCGAATGCAGCACAGGCCTCACAAAGCAATGGGCCCAAGATGTCAACAAGGCAGTGTACAAGCTGGTGGTGGCTTCATAACGGTGTGGCTTGTTGACATGGAAGGGACTGGGTGCTCTGGTTCAACTGAACCGACCGTTGACGGTAATGTTCGTCTACTTCCCAAACAACGATGGAATTTTTGTGGATGACAATGCGCCGTGCTGGTGGGTCACGATTGTTCGCAACTGATTGAAGTACAATTATGGACAAGTCGGGGGAGTGATTTGGCGATCCCGATCGCCCAGAACTGGACATAATCGAGATTTCAGTTGAGGCACAAAATCCTGCACCGCCAATACTTTCGTAATTATGAACGGCTGTAGAGGCAGCATGGCTCAATATTTCTGGAGCTCGTTTCCACGAACTGCAGTGCCCTGGGGATCGAATTACCATCTCCGGAGCTCTTGTGACTGACTTCCTGGGATCAAGGCAGACCACAAAGCAATCCTGAGCTCTCTCGTTTCGTAACAAGATATTTTGAAGTCTTGTTCCCTAGGTAGCAAGCCTTGTATTCTACTCAAAAATAGCTTATAAATGAGCAGAAAAATAGTCAAGTGTCAGTCAGCTATATGAGAAGGTCATGTCACAATACGAGGGCTATTCGGAAAGTAAGATCTAATCGGGATCGAGATGGAAATCACAGTAAAAATCGAAAGCAGCTTTGCACAGATGTGTTGGGCAGCGCCTCTTGTATGTCTGTCGATCGCGTCTCGTGGTTATTTTCAGTTCTGTGCGTATAGTGAGCGCGTGAAGATGCCTAGATAAATAGCCTGAGTGATTTCGCCTGATGTCATGCAGCCCACATAACGTAACAGTCGTGTGTTTCCTTCTCCATGACAGTTATCGGCCGCAGTCTGTAGGGACAATGAAGATGCTCTTGCAGCGTTTCCTATGGGACGTGTTTGATCACCAACAATACAGCCTGTAATTGGCTCCACCTGAATTTCATCTCTGCTCACACGAGCCGCTGGCACAGATAACAAGCTGTAGACCAGCATAGATGATTGGCGGAAATTATAGGCGGCTGCCTTCTATGGCGAAGGTATTGAAAACTTGGTACAACGTGAAGACAGATGTCTTATGTCTTACGTAGAAAAGTGGCTAGAAGGTGTAACCAACTTTTGCAAATAAAACATTTTTTATTTTTTTTATTCCCACAGTGGTTTCCATTTCGCAGCCAATCGGACCTTACATTCCGAATAAGCCTCGTAATTAGAGTTTAACCTACTTGTTCGATTTACGACATTAGCCAAATTGTGTGTATGTTACTTACCACTGTGGAACATCTCTGCATTTGGTATGCTTCGAGTCACGAGTACTAAACATTTTTGATCCATCTGATGTACTGCAGTTTTTCCAGTGATGATGGTTATAGTAACGAAAAGCAGTAAGGAATAAAGTTTAATGTGTATAGCTGATAGCTGATTACAATAAAGATGTTGATAACGTCTTAATGTCCTATTCAGTGAACAGAAAGGCGCTCCGTGAGCACTGTTCTGAGCACAAGTGCATGTTGAGCAGGGGCTCATCGCGCCGACACCACACACATCTACGTATTTCAAGGAGGTCTTCCTCTAGAAAACTCGGTAGCACTCCAGAAAGAAATTGTATATTCTACACATAAAAGTTTCTTCAACGAAATGAGAACCGTATATTTAGTTACAATAATCCCCCACTGGACTTACTCCGCTGTCTCAGCCGTTCGACTTGCCTGAGACAATCGAATTTTCAGCAGCCCAGTAAGGCATTTTTCTTACATTCATTTTTATGTGGTATGTAAAGGTTTCCTAATTGGAAAAGAGGATTCTTCGAAGAAATAAAACACTTTTCTGAAGTCAATCAGAACAGAGCGACAGAATTCCAAGCGTTTTTACGGTGCTGCTGGAGCTACCAAGTGTAATGTGAGCAGCAGCTGCCAGAACATCTATTTTGTTCGCTTCGCTCGTTGTAGCGTTGCTTCATACTCCTGTAGTGCCCTTCCAATGACATTTATTGCACATTCACTGAATTTTCATTGTTCTTGGACACTGTCTGTCGCGAAATCTTTGTACATTCAAGTAAACTGTTCTCTGCTCAGTCTTTCTGCATTCTGCTTAAAGAAGTAGCATGTCTAGTTTCTGTTGGTTTGTGGAAGAAACTTATTTTTTCACTCTAACCAGCAGTTTGCACACATGAACGAGATAGACAGGATGAGAGTTACATTTCCCCTGTGCCTCTTTTTGTAAAGGAGCAGTGCACTTCTCTGTTTCCTCCTTATCTGATGTGACTATTTCCTTATTTAGATATGACATGACAACCTTCCGCATAAAGCAACAGTTGGCTTCACGTCCAAAAAAGAAAAAAAATTCTAAATACTGTAATTACTCTGAAACGAGTTGTCGGATTTTGAAGAGTGAAACGGCTTTGCATTCGTCTGTCTTAGAACTACAATATTAATAATTACTATAATAGTAATAATTACTAAAGTTCTTTGAGAAAGCAAAGTTGACACCAATATTTCTATAATTAATACAGCCATGGAAAGAGACTATATGTCGTTTAGTGAAAACTTCCTCTTTCTTTATCAGAGTGAAAACAAAATCACGAGATCTTGAAAAGTAACTAAAAAATTTGTAATTTAATCTCATAATACAAGAACAAAATTTGTTCGACTGTCATACCAGAGGAATACTCTAAAAAACTTTTTTATCATTGAGACACAAAGGACTAATTTCGAGATTCTTTTATTACTTCTAGTATTAACTACCCTTCTTTGTTCTGATGTGCTGGCCTAAAGACGTACTGTATAGTTTCATGTCTATGTGTGTGTTAAATGAAGGTGTTAAATGATGAAAAATGTGTTTTATAATTTCTGTCAAGATCAAGCCTAAATCTCATACCAATGGAGTACAAATTATTCTGTTAATTCGAGAAGGCGAATTCTAGATCGAGGCGACGATCTTTACGACGGCGGTGCTCAACAATACTTTCCTTTGGTGGCCGCGAAGGTTAATTTCGATGTGTTTTTGTCGAGACACTCAGAACCTGCAATCTTCCTTTTCGTATAAAAATAGGAGTCCGATTGAAAAAGAAATATTCTTAAATTTAAATAATTACAATTCTTTTACTCAGGCCACGTGAACTGTTCTCTGCTCAGTCTTTCTGCATTCTACTTAAAGAAGTAGCATATCTAGTTTTTATTGGTTTGTGGAAGAAACTTATTTTTTTTAATCTAACCAGCACTTCGCACACGTGAACGACGTAGACAGGATGAGAGCTACATTTCTCCTGTGCCTCTTTTTATAAAGGATTGTACGTTCGCAATCTCCGAGTGTGTTACGACGTAATTATTGTACACAAAAAAAATTAAGATAGATCTTTCTCATCAGATCGCAACCACTCGTACGCGAATGTACGTACCCTATGAATGTGTCTAGTCAGTCGTGCGCAGTGTTCTAAAGCTTTTCTCTTAATATTCTGTGGATTGCATCTCCGCAAGTAATTTTTGTTTATGCCGCAAATCGCACTTCACGCGAAGTATTTATTACGCAAGTTTCAGGCTCCATTTAATGTCAAAAATTCCGAAGTACGGCTGTCTAAGCAAACCGCTACAATAATTTCATATCTCTACAACTACAATAACAAAAAAGACAATAACAAAAAAACAAAAACAATAACAGAGAGGGTACGTTACAACCTTAAAGTGTTTGCAAATATTCGAAGTGAGCAACTTAACTGAATTATTGTGTATAGCTTAATGTTTCCAATGACAATGTTACTGAAACACATTTAATTTGATTTAGGTGGTTGTTGTCGTTGTTGTATGGAACTAGGGACCTAGAAACGACGGAGAGGCTTCGTCCCCGCAGAAGCCCTCAGTGGTTCACAACCCCACAACAGGCTACAGCAGTCCCTCACCCCACTGCCGCTCCACACCGAACCACTCGTTCAGGTTTATTGTGCGGTTCGGCCCCCAGTGGACCCCCCCCCCCCCCTCCCCGGGAATGTCTCACACCAGACGAGGGTAACCCCAATGTTTGCGTGGTAGACTAATTATGGTGTACGCGCACGAGGAGATAGTGTTTGCGCAGCTATCGCCGACATAGTGTAGCTGAGGTGGAATAAGGGGAACCAGGCCGCATTCGCCGAGGCAGATGGGAACCGCCTTAAAAACCATCCACAGACTGTCCGGCACACCGGACCGCGACACTAATCCGCCGGGAGGATTCGCGCCGCAGACCGGCACATATTCCCGCCCGGAAATGGTTCAAATGGTTCTAAGCACTATGGGACACAACGTACTGTTACAAATTAGTTCTTCAGGACGGCTCCGATCTAAAAGCCTTGTAGCATCTATTCCACTGTCCCAAAACCACCGCCATTTGCGACTTCAGTGGTGTCAAATGAGAGCTCATCGGAGGGCCGGGTGGACGTCTGGTGTGTTTTCTCACGAAATCTGGTTCGCCTTGACGCCAGTGATGGTCTTGTGGGTGGGAGGTGGCCAGTTGAGGGTCTACAACCAACCTGTATGCGTGTTAGACGCACTGGACCTACACCTGGAGTTATGATTTGGGATGCGATTTTGTGTGACAGCAGGAACACTCTCGTGGTTATCCCACACTCGGGTGCAGGCGCGAGTGTTTCGAATCATACTGTCCAGCGTACATTGTTGAGCATGGGGCTCCGCTGCAGACCGTCACAGTGGGCACAGTGTCTTCGAGACAGGAACACGGATCAATAAAACTCAGGCGCCTGTCCAATCGAACCACTTTTTTTATTTCCTCAGGTCAACGGTCGTGTCCGTATAAGACGATATCGAAGCCAGTGCTCGGCAAACCTCGTGTCGTGAGCCGCATGCGATTCTCTTGCCCCTATAGTGTGACTCTCCTACAAAATACCACTTGCGGAAACGCACAAACAGCGCAGAAGTCGATTTCCGCCTGGGCGAGTTTATTTTGAAGAAGTGATTTAGACAGAGGGTGGGAGGGGGGGGGGGAGGGCTGTTGGGTAAACTGTCATTCTCTCGTGGGACTCAGACCGCATCGTGTCTCTGCCACACACGCTGCTTTTGCTGCTTGTGATAATGTCTACAAAGGTGGTGGGTAATGTTCCGAAGTCAGGGGCGCGGTATAATTATTGACGTGAAACTTCCTGGCAGATGAAAACTGTGCCGGACCGAGACTTGAACTCGGGACCTTTGCCTCTCGCAGGCAAGTGCTCTACCACCACCAGCTCTGTGGTAGAGCACTTGCACGCGAAAGGCAAAGGTCCCGAGTTCGAGTCTCGGTCCGGCACACAGTTTTAATCTGCCAGGAAGTTTCATATCAGCGCACACTCTGCTGCAGAGTGAAAATCTCATTCTGGAATTTTTGACGTGCTGAAGTTCATGCAAAATGAAGCAGTGGAAGGAATATCTATTTCGTTGACGAGTGTGAAACTGTTTCTCGTGAAGAGTTTAATAAAGCTTACGATCGGGCAAAAGACGAAGTACTTGCACTGAGGTGAGAAAAGTCGAGGGATACTTCCTAATACAGTGTCAGACCACTTTTTACCCGGCCTAGTACAACAGATCGATGTGGTATGTATTGAACAAGTCGTTGAAAGTCCCATCAGAGATATTGAGCCATGCTGCCTCTATAGCCCTCCGTAATTGCAAATGTGTTGCTAGGTCAGGATTTTGTTCACGAGCTAATCTCTCGATTTTGTCCCATAAATTTCGATGGGATTTATTTCGGGCGACGTGGGTAGCCAAACCATTTGCTCGAAATGTCCAGAATGTTCTTCAAACAAACCACGAACAATTGTGCCCAGCTGACACGGACCACTGTCATGCATAAAAATTCCATCGTTGTTTGGTAACGTGGAGTCAATGAATGGCTGCAAATGGTCTCCAAGTAGCCGAAAATAACCGTCAATGGCCGGTTCAGCTGGGGCAGAGGATGCACTCCATTCCTTGTAAACATAGCCAATCCCATTACGGTGTCACCACAAGCTTGTACATTGCCTTATTGACACCCTGGGTGTATGGCTTCGTGCGCCACACACGAAACCTACCATCAGCTCTTACCAATGTAAATCGGGACTCATTTAACTAGACCACGGTTTTCCAGTCGTCGAGGGTTCAACGGATATGATCACGACCCCAGGAGAGGCGCTGCAAGCGATGTCGTGCTTTTAGTAAAGGCACTCTGCTTGGTCGTTTACTGCTGTAGCTCATTAATGCCAAATTTCGACGCACTATTCTAGCGGAGTTTGTCGTGCGTCCACAGTGATTTCTCTGGCTATTTTACGCCGTGCTGCTTGTCTGTCAGCATTCACAAGTCTACGCAAACGCCACAGCTCTCTGAGGTTAAATGCAGGCCGTCGGCTGCTACGTTGTCCACGGTGAGAGGTAATGGCAGAGCCGCGCGGGATTAGCCGAGCGGTCTAGGCGCTGCAGTCATCGACTGTGCGGTTGGTCCCGGCGGAGGTTCGAGTCCTCCCTCGGGCATGGGTGTGTGTGTTTGTCCTTAGGATAATTTAGGTTAAGTAGTGTGTAAGCTTAGGGACTGATGACCTTAGCAGTTAAGTCCCATAAGATTTCACACACATTTGAACAGGTAGTGGCAGAAATTTTGTATTCTCGGCACACTCTTGACACTGAGGATCCCGGAATATTGAATTCCCTACGGAATGTTCCATGCGTCTATCAGCAACTACCATTCCACGTTCAAAGTTCGTTAATTCCTGTCTTGCAGCCATAATCACGTCAGAAACCTTTTCACATGACAGCTCCGACAATGCCCTGCCCTTTTTTACCTTGTGTGCGCGATACTGTCGCCACTTGTATACGTGCATATCGCTGTACTATGACTTTTGTCACGTTAGAGTATGTTACCAATGAACTAACAAGGTATTGTTTCGTAAGCGATTGAATAGTAGTTCTGAGTCGGTTATAAGTGAAATAGTCGACGATAATGACAAAGAAATACAAAATTGTGTAAAACAAATAACAATACTTGAAGATGGATCTGGTTTTGTTACTTCTTCTCTTACTTACTTACTTGGTTTTTTTCTGTGGTTTTCCCTAGGTGCCGGCCGGAGTGGCCGTGCGGTTCTGGGCGCTACAGTCTGGAACCGAGCTACCGCTACGGTCGCAAGTCCGAGTCCTGACTCGGGCATGGATGTGTGTGATGTCCTTAGGTTAGTTAGGTTTAATTAGTTCTAAGTTCTAGGCGACTGATGACCTCAGAAGTTAAGTCGCATAGTGCTCAGAGCCAACCACATCCCTAGGTGCCCCCCCATGAACCATGGACCTTTCCGTTGGTGGCGAGGCTTGGGTGCCTCAGCGATACAGATAGCCGTACCGTAGGTGCAACCACTACGGAGGGGTATCTGTTGAGAGGCCAGACAAACGCGTGGTTCCTGAAGAGGGGCAGCAGCCTTTTCAGTAGTTGCAGGGGCAACAGTCTGGATGATTGACTGATCTGGCCTTGTAACACTAACCAAAACGGCCTTGCTGTGCTGGTACTGCGAACGGTTGAAAACAAGAGGAAACTACAACCGTAATTTTTCCCGAGGGCATGCAGCTTTACTGTATGGTTAATGATGATGGCGTCCTCTTGGGTAAAATATTCCGGAGGTAAAATTGTCCCCCATTAGGATCTCCGGGCGAGGACTACTCAAGAGGACGTCGTTATCAGGAGAAAGAAAACTGGCGTTCTACGGATCGGACCGTGGAATGTCAGATCCCTTAATCGGGCAGGTAGGTTAGAAAATTTAAAAGGGAAATGGATAGGTTAAAGTTAGATATAGTGGGAATTAGTGAAGTTCGGTGGCAGGAGGAACAAGACTTTTGGTCAGGCGAATTCAGGGTTATAATTACAAAATCAAACAGCGGTAATGCAAGAGTAGGTTTAATAATGAATAGGAATATAGGAATGCGGGTAAGCTACTACAAACAGCATAGTGAACGCATTATTGTGGCCAAGATAGATACGAAGCCCACACCTACTACAGTAGTACAAGTTTATATGCCAACTAGCTCTGCAGATGATGAAGAAATTGATGAAATGTATGATGAAATAAAAGAAATTATTCAGATAGTGAAGGGAGACGAAAATTTAATGGTCATGGGTGACTGGAATTCGGTAGTAGTAAAAGGGAGAGATGGAAACGTAGTAGGTGAATATGGATTGGGGGTAAGAAATGAAAGAGGAAGCCGCCTGGTAGAATTTTGCACAGAGCACAACTTAATCATAGCTAACACTTGGTTCAAGAATCATAAAAGAAGGCTGTATACATGGAAGCAGCGTGGAGATATTGGCAGATTTAAGATAGATTATATAATGGTAAGACAGAGATTTAGGAACCAGGTTTAAAATTGTAAGACATTTCCAGGGGCAGATGTGGACTCTGACCACAATCTATTGGTTATGAACTGTAGATTAAAACAGAAGAAACTGCAAAAAGGTGGGAATTTAAGGAGGTGGGACCTGGATAAACTGACTAAACCAGATGTTGTACAGAGTTTCAGGGAGAACGTAAGGGAACAAATGACAGTAATGGGGAAAGGAAATACAGTAGAAGAAGAATGGGTAGCTTTGAGGGATGAAGTAGTGAAGGCAGCAGAGGATCAAGTAGGTAAAAAGACGAGGGGGTAACAGACGAAATATTGAATTTAATTGATGAAAGGAGAAAATACAAAAATGCAGTAAATGAATCAGGCAAAAAGGAATACAAACGTCCCAAAAATGAGATCGACAGGAAGTGCAAAATGGCTAAGCAGGGATGGCTAGAGGATAAATGTAAGGATGTAGAGACTTATCTCACTAGGGGTAAGATAGATATTGCCTACAGGAAAATTAAAGAGACCTTTAGAGAAAAGAGAACCACTTGTATGAATATCAAGAGCCCAGATGGAAACCCAGTGCTAAGCAAAGAAGGAAAAGCAGAAAGGTGGAAGAAGTATATATAGGGTCTACACAAGGGCGATACACTTGAGCACAATATTATGGAAATGGAAGAGGATGTAGATGAAGATGAAGTGGGATATACGATACTGCGTGAAGAGTTGGACAGAGCACTGAAAGACCTGAGTTGAAACAAGGCCCCGGGAGTAGACAACATTCCATTAGAACTACTGACGACCTTGGGAGAGCCAGTCCTGACAAAACTTTACCATCTGGTGAGCTGGATGTATGAGACAGGCGAAATTCACTCAGACTTCAAGAAGAATATAATAATTCCAATCCCAAAGAAAGCAAATGTTGACAGATGTGAAAATTACCGAACTATCAGTTTAATAAGTCACGGCTGCAAAATACTAACGCGAATTCTTTACAGACGAATGAAAAAAACTAGTAGAAGCCGACCTTGAGGAACATCAGTATGGATTCCGTAGAAATATTGGAACACGTGAGGCAATACTGACCCTACGACTTATCTTAGAAGCTAGATTAAGGAAAGGCAAACCTACGTTTCTAGCATTTGTAGACTTAGAGAAAGCTTTTGACAATGTTGGCTGGGATACTCTCTTTCAAATTATGAAGGTGGCAGGGGTAAAATATAGGGAGCGAAAGGCTATTTATAATTTGTATAGCAACCAAATGGCAGTTATAAGAGTTGAGGGGCATGAAAGGGAAGCAGTGGTTGGGAAGGGAGTGAGACAGGATTGTAGCCTCTCCCCGATGTTATGCAATCTGTATATTGAGCAAGCAGTGAAGGAAACAAAAGAAAAATTCGGAGTAGGTATCAAAATCCATGGAGAAGAAATAAAAACTTTGAGGTTCGCCGATGACATTGTAATTCTGTCAGAGACAGCAAAGGACTTGGAAGAGCAGTTGAACGGAACGGATAGTGTCTTGAAAGGAGGATATAAGATGAACATCAACAAAAGCAAAACGAGGATAATGGAATGTAGTCGAATTACGTCGTGTGATTCTGAGGGTATTAGATTAGGAAATGAGACACTTAAAGTAGTAAAGGAGGTTTGCAATTTGGGGAGCAAAATAACTGATGATGGTCGAAGTAGAGAGGATATAAAATGTAGACTGGCAATGGCAAGGAAAGTGTTTCTGAAGAAGAGGAATTTGTTAACATCGAGAATAGATTTAGGTGTCAGGCAATCGTTTCTGAAAGTATTTGTATGGAGTGTAGCCATGTATGGAAGTGAAACATGGACGATAAATAGTATAGACAAGAAGAGAATAGGAGCTTTCGAAATGTGGTGCTACAGAAGAATGCTGAAGATTAGATGGGTAGATTACATAACTAATGAGGAGGTGCGGAATAGGGTTGGGGAGAAGAGAAGTTTGTGGCACAACTTGACTAGAAGAAGGGATTCGTTGGTATGACATTTTCTGAGGCATCAAGGGATCACCAATTTAGTATTGGAGGGCAGCGTGGAGGGTAAAAATCGTAGAGGGAGACCAAGAGATGAAAACACTAAGCAGATTCAGAAGGATGTAGGTTGCAGTAGGTACTGGGAGATGAAGAAGCGTGCAGAGGATAGAGTAGCATGGAGAGCTGCATCAAACCAGTCTCAGGACTGAAGACCACAACAACAACAAAATCCCTAGGTGAGTGCTTTAAAACGGCTTGCTGTGGAAATATTTCCAGAAGGATAAAAACATCGATGTATATCCTCAAGTCGTTTCTTTGCGTCGTGTTCTACAGTCTATTACGTTCGAGAGCGTGTCCCCGCAGGGAAGACTAGAAGTGCTCGAGAAGTTAACACATTATGGACCGGATATTTTAGTTCCATTTTAATACAGTGGCTGGGTACTGCGTGCTGCCTGATTTTCATTCAGCCCATATAACATAACTGCGTTGCAGGTCCTCTAATCTCCTTTCGGCATAGTCATTTGATTATACGAGGGTCATTCAATAATTGAAGAGACAAATTGGTCTGGAGAAAAAAGCGTTTGGTTTTACAGTAGAATATTTTTCCAATTTTCAACGTTATCCCCTATAACATCTATGCACTTGTTCCAACAAGCTACAAGCTTTTTTATTCCGGCTGGAAAGAACTCTTTATCTTGATGTTTGAACCAATTTCCCACAAATTTTTTCACGTGCTCGTTGTCTTGTAACCTCTTCCCACGTAATGCCTCCTTCCGTGCACGAAACAAATGGAAATACTAGGTATTAAATCAGAACTAAAAGGGGGATGAGGCAGTACCTCCCAGTCCATTTTGTCGATGGTGTCACGGGTTAGTTCAGCAATATGAGGATGTGTGTTGTCTTGCTGGAGAATCACACCTCTCCTCTGAGATCCACGACGTCTCTCTCTCATGGCTGGCTTCACCTTGTTTTAAAGCAAATCCGAGTAGTACTGGCTGTTCATTTTATCCTGCTCTTCGAGATAATCACAAAAAAACTAGACCTTCAGCATCCCGAAACACCGTCAACATGACTTTCCCTACGATGTTTGGGTTCTGAATGTTTTCTTGACAGGTGAGTTGTTGTGCTGTCACTCCATGCTTTGTCTTTTTGAATCTGGTTCATAATAATGAACCCAAGTTCCATCACAAGTTAAAATTTTGTTGAGGAAGTGCTGACCTTCTCGTTCATAACGTTCCTTTACCTCTGCGCACTCCCTGAACCTTGTTTCCTCGTGCAACTGCGCCAATTCCTTTGGTACCCATATTGCACATGTTTTGCGGTACTTCAGCTTGTTACAGATAATGTTATGAACTGTACCAGTACTAACTTGAACCTTATCAACTATCATTTGCACAGTCGTACGACAGTCGGAGCGAATAATGTCACCAAATAGACTTTCAAGTGAGGAAGTTGAAACTGCAAATGGTCGGCCACAACGGTGTCCGTCAGTCACTGAGTCGCGACCATGTTTGAACTGCTCTAACAAAGTGCAAAAATTTGCACGATTCATGCAACCTTCACCATAAACTTTAGACATTCTACTGTATATATTCACTGGTTTGTCACCTTCAGCGAGTAAAAAACGAATAACAGAACATTGTTCAACTAATGCGGACGTCTTAAGCGGACTAGCCATCTTGAAATGTATTTTTGAGGTTATAAACGAAACAATGTTGATACATCATCTGATCAGGGGTCATCGCAGTGATGCCAACTTGAAGCCATAAAAGTACCAAACTTGCCCTACTAACTGTTTTTGCTCAGACCAATTTGTCTCTTTAACTACTGAATGACGCTGGTACCAAACGGGTATTTTTCGGCTAGCTGATTTTTTGCTTGCATGTAACCGTATACAAATTTACATTTCATGAACTTTGAATCGTTTCTATTTTAAACTTACAGACAATTTGCAAATACTGTCACTGTGATTTATCGAGGACAGCTTATGTTTCACAGTTACTATTATTTCGTATATTTTACTTAGCTTAGAGGCTATATATATATATATATATATATATATATATATATATATATATATATAATTGCTGCACTTCTTTGATGAACAGTATACGAGTACTTCTCTCTATGAAGCGGATTCGTTCAAAATCTGCAAATGTACCTCGTTTCACTTCTTTCTCCACTAGCAGCACAAACTTTACATGCCAGCTAGGAAATTTCTGCTTTCCACTGTCTGAGAGGGACACAGTTTCATATTGCTTCATGTCATCTGATAGCCTTCCAGGTGGACATTACTGCTATCCCTATTCCAATAGGAGATGGGCTGGGCATATCTCTATATGAGTCTGCAGAGCCTTCGTTACTATCGGCGGCGATCGCCACCGAAAGGAGAAACTGCTTATACTTTATTTTTTCTCTGGATTCAGGGTACCGGTACTGTAAATTCTAAACGAATTGGAAAATCCACAGTTTATTACATAAAGGACGACTTTCTTTGTCCATTTCATCGATTTCCTTAGAATCTACATTTGCATGGCTACTCCGCCAATCATACGTAAGTGCCTGGCAAAGTGTTAATCGGAACACCTTCACACTAATTCTCTGTTATTCCACACTCGAACAGCGAGCGGAAAATACGAACACCAATATCTTTCAGTGCGAGCTCTCATTTGCCTTATTTTATCATGGTGAACGCCGCAACGAAAAACGCCTTTGTTTTGATGATTTCCACCCCAAATCCTGTATCATGTCAGTGGCGCTCCCTCTCCTATTTTTCGATAATGTACGAAACGTGCTGCCCTTCTTTGAACTTTCTCGATGTACTATCCGGTAAGAGCCCCACGCCGCGCAGGAGTACTCCAGAAGAGGACCGACATGTGTAGTGTAGGCAGTCTCTTTAGTAGATCTGTTGCGTCTTCTACAACAAAACGCGGCCTTTGATTCGCCTTCCCCACAACATTTTCTACATGTTTTTTTCCAGTTTAAGTTGTTTGTAATCGTACTTCCTATGTAAGTAGTTGAATTTACGGTCTTTAGATTTGATTGATTTTACGTGTAACCGAACTTTAAAGGATTCTCTTTTAGTACTCATGTGGATGATCTCACACGTTTCATTATTTAGGGCCAGTTGCTAGTACGAAAAGTACTGATTCGCGCAATCAACTCCTTGCATGTGGGCACTGAACTGATAGCACACGCAGGCGTCGGTGAGGCCCACGAGAAAGACAGGCCGCGGCGCGTACATGACGAAGGTAGGCCTGAACTAGCTTGATCGCTCAACTCACCGGACAAATTACGTTTCTACTCCTTTTACGTTTATACTCCTCTTAATTCGTAACTGGGTATTTACGTATGAACGAGAATTGCATCTTTTACTGGAATGCGCTATAGTGGGGTCTTACCGTCTATTAAGCCTGCAACGATCGTAAATCCATAGGCCTACTGCCAATTTGTTATGGCAGACAATAAAATTAAAATCATGCCGAAATAATTATCGGCTGCATGGCAACACATCTTCTATGAAAAGAGGACTGTTAAGCAGAAGAGACTAAACGCTAAAACAAGCGGTTATACCATGAATGTCGAGCATATATCATAATTTAGAGCGTAATGCGAAGTTGTGCATACAGTACTAGTAATCTGTAAGACTCCATAATTCATGTAGTAAATACAATTTTCAGCGCACAGTTACAAGTTAACAGGTGCAGAAACGCATTTTGTCTGCTGTGCTGAGCGATCGAACTAGCTCAGGCCTACCTTCGTGATGTATGCGCTGTGGCTTGTCTTTCTCATGGGACTCGGGCTTCGGTATATTCTCTCACTTAGAACATGTGAATTAGCATTGGCAAAAACCCCAAAAGTATTTCACAATCGTTCACTCGCTTTCGTTTTCAGATTAGGGCCATCTCTAAAAGTAAGAGGAACTTCAAAACCCAAATGATAATTATTCGAAATACGAAAGTACACTGACAATGCTAAATAAGTGAAAGATACTACTTAACCACAATGAAATGAAATGATTCACCGTCGTGTGACGAGGGCCTCCCGTCTAGTAGACCGTTCGCCTGGTGCAAGTCCTTCGATTTGACGCCACTTCGGCGACTTGCGCGTCGATGGTATGAAATGATGATGATTAGGACAACACAACACCCAGTCCCTGATCGGAGAAAATCTCCGACCCAGCCGGTAATCGATCCCGAGCCCTTAGGGTTGACAGTCTGTCGCGCTGACCACTCGGCTACGGGGGGGCGGAAAATTAAATGATCATATGGCACTGATGACCAGGAGTCCCCGCTTGGGGAAGTTCTGCCGTCGAGTTGAAAGTCTTTGCAGTTGACGCCACATTGGGCGACCACAATCTCAATGGTGATGAAATGATGGCGAGGACAACACAACCTCTCACTCCCAGAACTGAGAAAACCACCGACCAGGCCGGGAATCGAATGCAGGGCTGCTGCAAGGTAGTCAGACGCGCTAAACATTCAACTAAGGTGGCGGACTCAAACACTGTCTAATTGCACTTGGCTGCAATTGGAAACAGGCTGTGACGTTAGTCTAAACAAATATGTTGGTGACGCTTTCAGGTCAGTTGTGCATAAGATGGTATCCACCCTGGAGCCCTATTCTGTATCGTTCATATCGATCGGTGTAGTTGGCTCGTTTCGGTAGTGACGTCATTTTCGGTTCTTTATCGAAATATCCTATTCGGTAAGCTTCTGAGACCTGTTACCGAACGGTCCTCCCACCGGTTTTACGACAATTGTACCGAGAGGTTTTGGATTTCGGTGTGGCCCTGTCGATCGGTGAGCTGTGGTTTATATACATCTGTAATTTGTTATTTTAAACATATTTAGCGGTTATAGCTTTGGATTTAGTGATTGTGTTACTAAAGAATCACTAGAGGAAGCATCCAGTTTGAAAGTGAGTTCATAATAGACTATTTTCTTTTGTTAGAAGTATGGTTAGGTTAGGTTGTTACTGTGAATGATTACATCCAAACAGAAAACGTTTTCGGTCAATATTCTCTCAAAATAGGTGTTATTTTAATGCAAATAACAGTTTAAAGATCATTAAATAGCAAGACATCGGCTCTGCTTACGTATATTAAATGAGTGTGAACTGACGTTACTAGTGACTTTGTGTACTTTTTCCCACAAATGGCTTAGTCAGTAATTATGGAAACGTTTTTACAACTTTCAAGTAACAATGGAAAGCAATTATGTGCAGCCTATTACGCATTTCTGACTTACGCAGCATCGTTTGGCAACGAAGTCAGCCTACGTTCCTCCGCAATAGTACAAGAATTCAGCCACGCGTCGTTGTCGTTTAGCGTAGCCAAGTGGTTTACGGTAGCTCAGCGTGTTCGGTCAGAGAGCTGGTTGGCCTCTGTAATAAACAACTGAGTGAGAAGATCAACAACGAACTTGAACGGATGTTACGTGACGTCCGCAACGACCAAACACAACGATCAACAACGAACAAAATGAAAAAAAAAAGTGGTTAGCTCGCGGGCTTACTACACGTAAGGACACGGGTTTGCTCACGGATGGGTGTTAAATTTTTTTTTTCCTCTTCACATATGCAGCGCATTCTGAAACATTGTTATTCGTGTAGGTTAAGATTTTTCTGCAATATTACTTACATGTAAGAGCGCATTACTCAGTAATGATTTCGTGATTTCTGTGTGTTTAAAACATGAAATATGAAATTGTTGGAGATGTAATTGCAGTGAGTGAAACAACCGACAGTGACCTTTATATTTCTTCTTGTCAGAAATAATTCACCATTTTTTTCGAATATGTAGTGATTTCCGAGTATGCGGCTAGACAGGAATCTAAGAGCACAACTTAAATTACTGGGAATGTAATTAGCAGCAGTCATCTTCATAATCGTGCTTGTCACAAGTCTTTATCTGCGATCGAATCCTCAACAACAGTAGATAGAGATGGAAGATCTCCGCCGTAATATTTTTAGACTATAGCACCATATATGAAACATTTTCATTCATGAGATGCATGTTATAAATTTCGACGAACTGCAGGAGCTCTCGAAAAACCGTTTTTTCAATTTTATTTTTGACGAAAATCGTTGACGTATCATATAGGGAAATGGGTTACTTAATCATTTGGATCTCTAAGAGCGAGTTATAACCACATTCTGTTTATCTTCTTATTCTTTTGCACAGTCTATAAGTACTGGACAAAACTGTTCAGTAATAAGTGCCTCTTCATACCCAGGGTTGCTGTTTTTGTTTCAAATAAAATACCCATAAACGACAATCACAATAGCAATCCTAAACACTCTTTCAGTGTCACTGAACTGTGAACCTACTAACCTCATTTTCGTCCTACATTTCCGCTGGTATTTTAGCAACACTTCGTACTGCGAAAACGCAAGTTTGGTACTGCGAAGAATAGCGCGCCTGTGTCGTCTGCTAGCCGCTTTGTGTTCGTGTTGCTGTGCGTGCTGCAGTGCGCATGCGCGGATGTGCGGCCGCTTGCTTCTGATTGGCTTGCGCGACACGAACCGACAACAGCGGTTCGGTTCTCTAGACCCGAACGGTATCGCTGCCGAAATGCATACTGAATAAAGATGGGACTCTAATTCGAGTACTAGACCATTCGGTGATCTTGAGTACCGAAACGATCGGCACAATGGCGGAAAGATACAGAATAGCCCTCCCCTCCCCCCTGATTACGCACTGGCTCACGATAAGCCGACAGAAGCACCTTCTCTCTCAGGTGCAAAACGCTGTGGTCGACGAATACATGGCGGTAGCCGCGTTTCTTACGTTGCCTACAGATGTAAACATCTTACTCGACGAAGTTCACTGACAGCATGTAGTGAACATGAATTACTTCGCGATCCATACGCAATCGATGGCGTGCAAAACACGAATAAACTCGCCATCCGTCTGCAGTGTGTTGAAATCTACATCCCCGCGGCTGGCAATTCCACCTGCCTGGGTGGGAAACGCTTTACATTCCCTCCAACGTGCTGCCACGAACGGCGCCTTCCCCTCCACTCGCTGCTGTTTTGCACATTTAGGGACCACCAAGTTTCCGTCGGCCTATATGCACGGGGGAGAGAGGCGCGAATCAAGTACGAGTTGAGTGAGCCTGTCAGTCAGCAGTCTCATTGCTCAGTGGTTACTGCTGATGGCGTCCGCAAATTCTGCGCGTGCTTCAAAAGTACATAGTCGAGTCATAAAGTTACTGCCAGCCATTGTGGCTCAGTGGTTCTAGGCGATTCAGTCTGGAACCACGCGACTGCTCCGGTCGCAGGTTCGAATCTTGCCTCGAGTATAGATGTGCGTAATGTCCTTAGGTTCGATAGATTTAAGTAGTTCTAAATCTAGGGGACTGATGACCTCAGATGTTAAGTCCCATAGTGCTCAGACCCATTTGAACCATTTTTAACCATAAATTTAACTGTATTTTTTCAGCCATCTGGAAACCTATAGTTATTTTTATCACCAAGTTAAGAATTGTAATTATTCTTATATAAATATTATTATATCATTTGATGATCTTTGGAACGGAATACCATGCTTGGATTCCCACGCTAAAACGGAAGAAGTACGATATTACTTTTCAAAAGTATAAATGGTTAGTTATGATGACTGTGAGTATCATATTTATTTTTGCGAAAACAGATGCGTGTTTGTATATGAAGAGACGTTAAGTTCAACTGCACAAAATTTACAAAAACCAGTTACACAAGGGACTGAAAGAGTTGTTGGTAACCCAAAAGTAGATGATAACGAAAAGGTTACAGAAAATAAAAATGACGATGTTGATTTTGAACAGGATGGTTGGGTGATTGTATGAAAGGGTTAGCAAGCACTGACACTAAGGGGTAAGTTGAGAGCAATTTGGAAGCCAGAAATGAAGACAAAGGAGACCACAATTCATGTGAGTGGCGAAATTTAAAGAAACCACATTACTGTGAAGATTCACCCCATCAACTAAGAAAGATGCTTCTTTGAGTGATAATGAGGAATTGTGAAGAACCAGTGCAGTCAAATAGTTCTGAAGAGTGACAGAAGGCAATGGAGGAGGAAGTGAATTCTGAGAAGAAAAATAAAACGTGGTAACTAGTTTACAAAACTAACATGGAATAACGTGATCGAAAGTTGATGCGTTTTCTTACGAAATTAATCGCAAATAATAAGGTGGGTCGATATAAGGCTCGACTGGTGACAAAAGGATTCAATCAAAATTTTGGAATACATTATATAGATATATTTAGCCCTCTAGTAAAATGGAGTCAATGAGAGCTCTGTTGAGTTTTGCAATTCAAAACATTTGGTGTACAAGGAATTTTGATGTAAGGACAACATTATCCAGTGGTATTATGAAGGACGAAATTTACATGTAACAATCAGATTGCGTTGACGATGGTGCAAGAGGGGTTTGTAAATTACCAAAGTGTCTGTAGATTTAAAGCAAGTCTCAAATACTGTTATGAATATCTTATTAAATTTCGTACTGAATGTAATTTACAGGAGAGCTGTTCAAATCCATGTATGGTCTATGGTAAAAACCTGGTATACTGTTTAATGTTGATGGTGGATTGGCTAAAGGGTTTATTGATGCAATAAATAAATTTATTAAACTGTTAGGTAAACGTTTTCAGTTCGCTGCAGAAAAGATTGAGTAGTTCCTGAGCTTACAGGTTAAGATATTTGACAACAGTAATCAAGTAAATAAGTCTTCATATGTGAAGAATATTTTAGAGAAATGTGTTATGGTAAGTGCAAAACTGTTAACTTAACCCATTGAACCTGACTGTGCACATAGTGAATCGTGTGTGTCGTTCTTGTCATCATTTCATCGTCGTCGCAAGTCTCCAAAATGGCATTAAATAATAACACTTGTACCAGGTGGTCGATTTCCCAAAAGAGGAATCCCAACCACAAATGCCATAGGCGAATTTCATTTCACCTCCTTTGAATAATACTGAACTCTATTAAGGAACAGTTGCAAGTTCGATGTATTTGGCGCAATGTACAAGACCTGATTTATCACATGTGGTTGATTTTAGATCGAAAGTTTAAGAATCACGAACACAGGCGCATTTTGAACTGCTTAGACAAATGAAGAGGTATCTTAAATCAACAATTACATCAATGACATTCTGCTTGAGAAGGATCATGTCTGTACTATCGAGCTTATGGTGATGGTGAGCACGGTGAGGACAGACACGACCAAGAAGAGGCATTCTGCTCACGTTTGATGGAGGTCCAGTAGTGTAGAAAAGTGTTACAAGTGTTTAGCTCTTTCTACCATGTGGACAGAATCTTCGCTTGCAAGTGATACTTTCATATCACATATGTAATTAGATTGGCTTTTGAGAGAAATTGCAGCTGTTGATGAGTCCTCGCTTTGTATGTTGAAAACATGTAACCAATGTGCTACAAAATTTATTAATGGACCAGGATTTTATGAAGGATCAAAATGTTTAGAGACAAGGTATTATTACATTTGTCAACCAGTTAATAAGAAAAATCGAGTAAATTATCAACCAGCAGACATTCTGGCCACAGGGCAACCATCTGCAGAGTTACAAATGATGAACGTTTTTAGTTATCAGAAACGCAGACAGGCAGATAGGCAACAGATAGTCTGACCATAGGATTCCCATTTGCAAAGTTACAAATGATGAGGAAGTTGATGGTATAATGCCTGCTTCATGAGATACATATAAAACATCCTGGGGGGGTCTCTAAGTATCCGTATTTTTACAGCATTGTTATATTTATTTATTTGGTCCAAGAACAATGTTTGGTATATAATTTGTACACATGATATAGGAAAAGGGTAAATATAATTAATTTATGATTACAGTACTCATTGTGATTGTATATCATATTCATGTTTAAAGAGGTTTCCTTTCTTAAGATGCTCCCTTTTGTAAGAAATAGTATTTTGTATACACACAAACAAATCAGAGACAACATTTTCAGACGTTTAGAAAGGTGTTTACAATACCTGCACTTAGCTTTATTTATCAACACGATTATCTTTTTCTGCGTTCACAATTATTTTTTTAATTGTAGAATTGCCCCAGAAAATTATTCCATACATTGTCACCACCGATGAGCAACTAGTGTGAGAATCTTAACAACATATGCAAGAGTATTCAGTTTTTTATTTAGGTTGTTAATGTGCATGTCCCACTTCAGATCCTCCTGAATAGGTATGCTTAAAAATTTTGTATGACTGACAGTTAGACATTCTTTCGTTCAATGGTAATAACAGGATTTGCAGGATGGAGGTTTTTCGTGGTGTGGATATTAACTGACACAATTATTTCAGAAGTTATAATGAGACTACTGGTGCTGAACCACTGTGCTAAGCTACACATAACTGGTGTTGCATTTTTCTGCAGATTTTCCCCACTGTGTGATTTAATTAGAATATTAGTGTCATCTGTCATCTGCAAAGATTACTGTTGTTGCATTATGTATCTGATCAGCCAAACATTTATATACATCAGAAATAACAAAGGTCCCAGAACTGACCCTTGTGGGATTCCATACTCAATTCTTTTTTTTCCATTACTGCAAAAACTGGAAATTTTTTGTGTTTCACTTGCTTTGCTTTTTATTCCTGTAATCTTAAGGTAGTTGTTGATGTATGATAGGCTCCACCTTTAAGACTGGTCTGTAATTCCATTATTGTTCAACTTATGCAAGAGAATGTCAGAATCAGTAACATCAAAGGCTTTACTAAGATAAAAATAGGCCAGATACATATTGATTATCATCCTCTACTTTTAGTATTTCATTCAAAAAGCAAAAGTTACTGACTGGATTGACTTTCCAGCTCTGAACTAATGTTTTGAGTCATTTATCAGCCTTTATTTATTTAAGAAGGCTGTTAATCATCAAAGGATCATTTTTCAGTAATTTTGATGCAGCCTTACAAAATTGATACAGCAATTTCACATTTTTCACCGATCTTATGCAGCAATGTTAGTCTTGCAGTTTTTGGACTATGTGGAAATATACCACTCTCAAATGAGGACTGTACCATGTCTGCTAGTGACTCCACAGTAAATGCTGTACTGGCTTTGATATAGAATCTGGTATCTCATCAGTGCACACTGAAAATTTATTAGGCAATCCTTTAATTATTGGCGAGAATTCCTCAGGTATCAGATCTGATTGCACTTTCTTATTGTGTGGTTGTTTTTCATTATGTGTATTAATAAACTTGTGTGCTATGTTTGGGAATTAATGGTTGAAAGCACTAGAAACTTGTCTGGGGTCAGTTAGATTATTGTTAATCACTATCTGCTCCCTATTACTGTGATTAACTGATTTCACACCCTTTTGCATATATTAATAATCTTTGAACGTTCTCTCATGTCATTCTAGATATTTGTTTATGTAATTCAGTGGTGTTTGCTATGATTTGATATTTGAGTGTGTTTTTCCAGTATTGTCTTACTTATGCATTGTTTAAATAAATGTTTTGTTTTAAATGTCACTTTTTAGTCTATCAACAAAATAAGTTTCCTCACTTTGCTTAAGATTTTGATAGAGAAACTTTGATTCGCTTTCCAGGCCTGTTAAAACTTTTTCAGGAAAACAACTTTGATATTAACATTTCCAATTTCAAATCAATACTTTTAAATACGAGGGACGCTTTTAACACCAAGTTTTTTGAATTCAGAAACAGCAAACTGACACAAGCCTTTGTTAAAAAATGCTCTTAATACTTCTGCAAAGGAATTAAATTTTTCTTTCTTTAGTATTGACATTGGCAACTTTGAAATGAAATTGCTAAATTTAAAAATAAACGGAAAAATCAGTCTTTGCTGTTCTTCCCTTATTTGGGTCTACATATTCTTGCAACGAGTAAGTTTCAAGCGCGATCTTTATCAAGGATAAATTGAGAAGTCGACTTAAAGTTTAAAAAAACTTTAATTATACTTAAAATTAAGGATCACAAGCAAACGTGACTTACCCAAACTTACCAATGAGATGAATGGCCATTGTTCACATGAATATTTGTCAGTAATTATATGATGTAATTTAGTGAATACCTTATAATTTTACGATTACTAATTGTGTGATTAGGTATGATATCAAATATTATTCAACTTTCCTATCATTTAACTGAGACATAAAACTTTATGTCAAGTTTATTAGTTTGTTTTAAGGAGCGTTGAAGAGTGAAATAAGCTGTACTGTCGAGTGTTGATTAAGGTCTGTTGAGATGGTTTGGCTACACAGAGAAGTAAACGATAGGAGACAGACGAAAAAAAAAATATAGAGGACGAATGTGGGTAGGAGAGTTGGAAACTGTCGACCCCAGAGAAGGCATCTCAATTGGATCGAGGACGTTTTTAGCAAAGGCCTGCTTAGGAGCACCGTAATTAAGTAAACAGCGGTGTAACTACCTACATAGTTTTAAAAAATTAGCCCTGAAAAAATTTCAGTTGTTTTAATATTGATGTGTGCCTTTCTTGAGCAACGAATTTGCCGACCACTGATGTAAGATGCTCCACGCCACGGACAGGGGCTAACAGGGCTAGTGTCATGCAATGGGGGACATTCAGTTGGTCTTCCATTACTGTGGTAGTAACTAAAGGCACCATTAGAACTGTGAACTAGCAGAAAGTTTTGTGGACCATCTGCATCTCTTCACACTTGAAATTTTCTCTGATGGCGGTGGCATCCTCCAGCAGGATGACTGCCCATTTCACAAAGACAGAATCGTACTACTGTTGCTTGAGCAACAAGAGAGCGAACTCACATTGATGTCTTGGCCAGCAAATCCACCTGATCTGAACATTTCTGGGACACTGTCGGGAGCCAGCTCCTCACCCAGAAACCAGTGCCCTGTAATTTGGGGGATTGTGTGACATGTGCATAGTCATCTGTAGCCACATACCTCCAGAAACCTACATATTGAATCCATTCCACGCGAATAGATTCCGTATTGCGTTCCAAACGTGGACCAACAGGGTATTAGTCAGATGGTTATAATGTTTCGGCTTAAGACCTAATATTTATTGTGAATACCTAGAACTTCATTTGCCAAGCGTTAAGCATGCAGTGTCCATGATGCCTTGGTTGAGGCAGTCTTCGGCGACTATTCACTAAATTAAAGCATGAATTTGTTTTTTACTACTACTTCACACTGGTAAAGACTTGCAGTGGTGTAAAGATAAACTGAAACACGTAGGACCAACTGGCTTAAATATGAGGGCGTGCTGAAAAGTAATGCCTGCGAATTTTCTATTCTGTTCTCAACATCGGTTGAGGTATTATATGTCATGTCTATTGCTAGGTTGACTTCCCGCTTGGCTGACGCAAGTTGCAACCCTCTGCCGATAGAGGGCTCCGAACTGTAGCGTGTAGCATGGCGGTGCGTAACGTAACTACATCGGCACGCGAGACATACCTTGCTGTAATCGAGTTTCTAACAGTCCAAAAATTGAGCACCCACTGCTTCAACATGACAACGCCAGACCACACACGAGCTCTGCGAAATCTATAAGAATCCGACGCCTTGGGTTCACTGTCATCGATCATCCTCCACGCATTCCCGACTTGGTTCCTCCTGATTTTCATCCGTTTACACAAATTAAAGCACACTTTCGAGAACTTCACTTAAACAGTGATGAAGCGGTGCAAGCAGAGATGAGAATGTGGTTCCGTCAACAAACTCAAATATGCCACAGAAATATCAACAAATTGGTGTCTCGTAGGGAGAAATCACCAGGGTGACTATGTTGAGAAATATATATATATATAGACATAAGGAACATAGATCTAGAATGTTAATGAAGATTGTTTCATTTAAAAGCTAAGAATTTTCACATAAAAACTAGGAGGCACGCTCTAGTAAAAGAAATTCTCTGAAATGTACATAATTTTGAAACGGAGAGGAGACATAAAAGGATATGCACATCTCTCAGTTCCAAACGGAGCTGTACATCTATGTTTCCAGGTGCAAATACACAACTTGTATGCTAAAAATTAGTGGGTAACAGGAACCATTATGGTTCTACTAGCAACCCAATGGTTGACTACGTAGCTGATCTAAATACGTGCCTTCGCACAGTTAAATCTCGTAAAAAAAGGGATTAAATCCGTGTTTAAGAAAGAGGGACAATATGATTTATTATCCGTGAGAATCAGGTGGTCAGAATTTTCGTCGATGAATTGACTGAGACCATCAGTGTACATACATGATGTTTATAAAAGTCTCGCATATTCCCACAGGAGGCTGTTTTGGCCAAAACTATAAGAAAAGTTCCTATAATTATACGTCCAGAAACAAATACCTGTTGAGATACGTGTACTATTCGATGATTTGGGCCGAATAGTAATAGATGTCATAGTAAAAAATCACAAAACATTCGTGCGGGCAGATACAAATCCTTGAGCAAGTCTGGAAGTGGGGTATCAGGATCGTTTCAGTATCAATGTATGGACAGGAATACCGGGTGAGAGACTCGTAGAGACATACACTTTACCAAACACATTAACAAATGCTGTTTATCAAAGATTTCTGAGCAATGCGTTACAGCTCTATTACAGAACGTTACCCTATCAGAAAGGCAACGATTGTGATTTTTGCACAATGAGGCACAAGCGCATTTTCTACAGATCGTGTGATAGTACATCACCACAACGTTCTATGGAAGATGGATTGGTCGAGGAGGTCCTTAAGCATGACTTCATTGTTTACCAAACCTAAATCCATTGGGTTCCTCGATATGGGGACATTTAAAGGCACTGGTGTACGCCCAGTTCGTCGACAATGTGCAGACGTTACACGAGCTTGGGACCAATGCATGAGACGCAATCCGAATGGACCCAGGTGGGTGGTTCACTGTGGAGAAGGGCTGAAAGGTGTGTCAGCTTGTGTGATAACCACATGCAGCTCTGCCTATAGTGTCTAATACAACGTAACGGACACATGGAAGTGAGAGGTGTCCTGGCTGAGACAACGGAAATGAAGCTATTGATGACGGAAAGTTTCTGATTCTAAAATTTTCTTTAATTTTAGGTACTGCAGTGCAATGTATAGAGCTATCGCAGCAAATTCGTTCTAATATTGCACATTTTCAGGTTTGTGACACACACAACCAGTATTTAGCTACACTTGTTCTTGCAATTGCAATAAGTAAACACTGAAAATAAGTATAAAGAACATGAATATGATATGTATAACGCTTCACCACATAATAATCTTTGTCTTAGATGCATCGCATTACAGAATAAATATTTACAAGCGTTGATAACGGAAGTAAATGCATCTTACAAGATACAGTGAAATAGTTACTACGTAACTGAAGAGTGAATGAGTTATTACCACAAGTGACAGGGTTTTCTTCATGTGGCTATGATAATGTAAATAATAAAGAACAAAACATTTAGGAGTAAGCAGACAAAAGAGTGCTACAGTTGTTACACGAATAAGAGAATAACTATTTCTGCGGGAGTATGAATATTTCTTTCTGCTGTCTTTTTTAACATTTTGGCGCCAAGACGTCATGGAAATTCTGCAAAAAGTTTCTTTGTTGGCTCGGTTTCTTCGTTACGAATTTTTTGATGTGATTTTTAGCTTGCAAAAATAGGCTACATCTCTACCTTTTCGCGGAGGTAGCAGTATGCAACAGAGACAGGCCGTCAACATGGTGTTCATGATGAGCAACACGTGACGCAAAGCTGGACTTGTAAGTTTTAGCGTAGGAGGGCATCCATATGTCTTTGTAGTGAGTTGCAAAATTTCTCCTTATTTGTATTACGCAGAAACAAGAACAAGGGCATGCGAGTTTGTTTATGTCGGACATTTGACGCTACAACACAGTTGTTACATTATTGTAAACAATTTTGTTTTGTAGTTTCTCTGTATGGAAAAACATTTTTATATTATGTGATCTGAAAAGACTTGCAAGGTTGTATGACACTTCGCCAAGGAATGGAAGTATGGAAAATTCTGGCATTTCTTTTTTAGCATGCAGTGGTAATGGTGGTTCCTTAAGTTTGCTTTGGATTTAGTCAACACGGAAATTGAAGCTGGCTCCTCCGGCACTAAAGTTGTGTACCTTGTCCTCCACAGAAGGACGACTGGGAATATGTGCAACATTATCATTGGTGACAATAGGGGAAAGCAGAAAGAAAACGGAATTCGTCTTTTAACCAATAGTTGAAAATTTCATTTTGTTAGTTGTGTATTGCAAGAATGGAGACGTGGTAACGTGTTTCCTTTGTAGTTTACAATTTATCGAGCTTAGCTCCGTCCTGTTGTTTATGGCGTGTGTTAAATACATCTGAGTTTGAGTAATTTTGATATATTTGTAGTATCAATGACACAGCGATAGGAAATTTTGGCAGTGTTATCGACTGAGCAACGTGCACTATGAAAACATATGTTGCGTGCAAATTATAAACATATTACTTTCTAAAAGAAAAGAAAAACTTTTTTTTGAACTGACGACGAAGTGTGCTACCAGATTTCAGTCAGGTAATACCCGAAGTACGAGCTACGCAGAAAGAAAAGTACATGGTGAATCCAAAGTCTGCCAACAGAATTTCGAAGACTGAACAGATCGTTTTGATCGGTACAACTTGGCTCGTCACAGAAGTAATTCGTTCTCTTTGTCACTCCAACCACCTTTCCCGACTGAATTGCACTGATAATGTGAATACCTGCACAGCAGTATCATACGCGAGTGCTGTCGGTGTGACGAGATAGCCTCTGTTCTTAGACAAAGGCAAGGAGGAAAATATACATATGCAAATCAAAAAGAGAACGGCCCACTTCGGCAGCAGTTGGACATATGTCGTATGTGCATATTGCACTAATGGTGATGTTTATGGACCCATGGTCGTAGACGATGATTCTTTTCTTTAGATCTTTGTTTGCATCGTGTGTTCTTATTTCGTGTTTTTCTGGTTATTTTAGTATCATGAAGTCGAGCCATTTGAAGTTTTGTTTTTCCTCTCCGCAGTGCGAATTAGAGCAGTGACAGGAGAGGTGCCTCCGTAAATATATTTACATCTCTACTCCCACTCCCGGATTCGCAAGTACAGAACGTGGCGGCAAAAATTCCGTCATTTGGTAAGCCAATAATAAGCAACTGGAGAAAGGTATGAAAAATAATAAGTAGTCCACAAAGTAACTTATTCTATAAAAATTACCGCAGTCTTCGGTGTCGTTACAGTGACGGAGCCTTTCCCAGCACAGTAACACATGGAAGTAATTTACGTCGCACACTATAAACAGCTCTGTTTTATTTGATCCCAAACTACAGCGCCTGCTACTACCAAGGTGCTCCGCTCTTTTGTAAGCTCGGGCAATTACAAAGGATTTTTTTTTGTAGACTGTAGAGTCACGGAGGAACATTTTTAGAGTGTATCTATCGTAAAGCATAACATGCAGTTTTACATGTCAGAAACGGAAAGGTTCTTAGACAATTTGAAATATCATTTTTAACGTTTATAAAAGTTACATTCGAAATACAAACTACTAGACACCACCCTACCATGAACTAAATGAAAAATGAAAGGCGTTAACGCTTAGCTACATCACTGAAGCCAATGTTCGTGCCTTAGCAAGTTCAAAAATATTTGCCCTCTCCATCTCCCTCCTGGTTCTGTTTGACAGGTCGTAGATGTGCCACATTGGAGACGTTATGAGATATGTTCAGACAAAAAGCTGACAAAAAGTTATTGGTAGTGGGAACGAGTAGAACTGTTTTTTTGTCAACGTCGATGTTTGACATTTTGTTTTTAATATCGAAGGTAAAAGCGACTCAGTCTTTAGTATCGATATTAAAACATTGCTGTTGCACTAATAACATCGATTTCTGAAAATATCGATTATCATCGAACACCCTTAGACGAAAGAAAGCGTATTTTTATTTAAAAAAAGCTACCTGTAGTCTTGATACAAATTTGTTCTTTTCGATAGAAAAAGCTACGAGACATATGCTGAACATCAAATAAAGGTGTAAGAACGGAGAACGAGATAACTGTAGCGAGGAATTAATAATCAGTGTTAAAAAGATTATATCTGCGACATGCAAATTTTGTTTTGATCTAATAACTCCAAATTTTTCGTAAACAAAAAGCCCTTTTCAAAAAGCGTGTGACGCGCAGTATTCGCAGGCTTGCAACTGAAGACATGCGCGGAAAAACGGGCTAACACTCAAATGTAAAAGCTTACAGATAAGTGTTGCCATCTGATGCTGGGTACGGAAACTATCAAAATTGACATTTGTCTCACCCATAGATATCTCATTAGGATTTTTAGGGGGAGACCAATGTCAATTTTGGTAGTTCCCGTAGCCAGAGACAGATGGCGACACTTATTTCTAAGGTTTTACATTTGAGTGTTAGCCCGTTTTTCCTCACATGTCTTCAATTATTCTGGGAACGGCTTCGTGCCTGTGAACAGATAATAACATCACGCAACCATATAAATTTATTACAACACGCACACTGAGTGGACCTTGGAACCAGATCCCAATCGCTCTCATTGTTTGAGCGCCCTTCAAAACAAACGCCACTCATGTTCAGAAGATTATTCTTCTGTGCTTTTAAACATAGCGTATAGCAGTTACAAGACCTAGAGGGTTGGATCCCCTCCCTCGAAAGCGTCAGATTGCAAAGCCTGGGCTACTCTCAGGGTGGAATCTCCGTCTTCGAAGATTGTGTCTGTCTGTCTGTCTGTCTGTCTGTCCGCCCGCCACTTGCTGCTGTAGCTGTTCGTCCGTCCGCCTGCTTGCTCGCTGTTCATCCCCGTCGCCGTAACCGCCGCCGCCGCCGCCGCCGCTGCTGTCTGCTGCCCGTCCGTCTGTCCGTCGCCGTTCGTCTCCAATGAGTGCTCCCACCTCCACTGTCATCTACACCTCCCCCTCCCCCTTTCCCACAGTCACTTCCTGGAGTGCCGCCCCTGGCCTCCCTCCTTCCACCTCCCCTCCCCTTCGCCCACTTACCCATCCCCCTATCTGCTCCCATGCTGTATACCCACACCTCTACACACTTCCTCCAGCCTCCACACTCTCAACAGCTCCCACTACTACCCCCGCCCTCACGTATGCTTCTGTTGCCGGTGGTCGGCTTCCCCTCTCTCACCCACCCCGTCACTATGTCATCTGCATCTCCCACACGCATCACGTCGCGCTGAGCCACCATCGCCACCACTGAACCGGCTGCTTCTCCCGGCGCCACCACTACGCCACAGGGATCTGCCACCCGCCACCTCCCTCTCCTCCCCATCCCTCTCCCCTCCTCCCAGCCACCAGTCTCCAAAAAACCCCAAAAACGCGTCATTACCGACTCTGCTCCCGCTCCTTCCCACAACACCACCTCCCCCTCCGCCTGCCGTCTCCCCGGACACCACCCCTTCTCCTGCCACCCATACCTTGGCTCCCACCCTCCACACCTTTGTCCTGTCAACTCCCGATCCTAAGTTCCTCGATGCTTGCACCCTCACCATGGAGATACGAAAATACTTACCTGGTGCTCCCATTTCCCAACTCATTCCCCGCAGGGACTCAGTCCTTATCAAGTCCCCATCCCCATCCTTTCACACAGACCTCCTGCGAAAACTCCCACGAGTTATGTTTGGCCCCCACGCCTCTCTGACACCCTTCCTTTCCACTTCCACTCCTCGTCAGCCCCAGCCTCCCCGTCGCCCCCCCCCCCCCCACCTACACTGCTGTGATCACCAAGCTCAGCCTGGTGATCACAGAGGATGAAGTGTTGGCAGAACTGAACTCCCACCCGGACTTGGAAATCCGCTCTGCCCGCCGTATCCACAATGCCTCTGGTCCCACCACTACGCCACAGGGATCTGCCACCCGCCACCTCCCTCTCCTCCCCGTCCCTCTCCCCTCCTCCCAGCCTCCAGTCTCCAAAAAACCCCAAAAACGTGTCATTACCGACTCTGCTCCCGCTCCTTCCCACAAAAAGTCAACACCACCTCCCCCTCCGCCTGCCATCTCCATGGACACCACCCCTCCTCCTGCCACCCATACCTCGGCTCCCACCCTCCACACCTTTGTCCTGTCAACTCCCGATCCTAAGTTCCTCGATGCTTGCACCCTCACCATGGAGATACGAAAATACTTACCTGGTGCTCCCATTTCCCAACTCATTCCCCGCAGGGACTCAGTCCTTATCAAGTCCCCATCCCCATCCTTTCACACAGACCTCCTGCGAAAACTCCCACGAGTTATGTTTGGCCCCCACGCCTCTCTGACACCCTTCCTTTCCACTTCCACTCCTCGTCAGCCCCAGCCTCCCCGTCGCCCCTCCCCCCCACCTACACTGCTGTGATCACCAAGCTCAGCCTGGTGATCACAGAGGATGAAGTGTTGGCAGAACTGAACTCCCACCCGGACTTGGAAATCCGCTCTGCCCGCCGTATCCACAATGCCTCTGGTCCCACCTACCTCATGCGGGTGTTCTCTGAGTCCACCCCATCCATTGACCATCTCCTCACCCAGGGTGCCCTGATAGACCACCTCGCCACCCTGTCGAATCCTCCAAATCCCCTCCCCAATCCTACCATTGCCAGTGGTGCCTGATGTACAATGACCACCTGACTCCCAACTGCAAAAACCCCCCCACCTGTCCCCATTGGAAGGCCTCCCACTTTCTTAAGAACTGCCCCAACCTTGCTGCTCCTCCTTCCTGTAATACATAAATGGCCCCAATCCCACCTACTTCCACAAGTGTAGAGCTAAACCCCCTCCAGCCACCCCTGAGCTTACAGTCCCAGTTCGTCCTGTCGATCCCCCTGTCCATCCCAACAATTCCCTCCGTCCACCCCACACGGCCGAGGACATCATCCGGTTCCTTAGAGTTGTACTTCAAAACATTCACCCTTTTCAGCGACCCCACACCTTCCAACAAATCTCCCTCGCCGCTCGCTCCATTTTCCACCTGAACACCTTCGCCACCTACTCCCACAACCAAGCCCACTTCACCTTCACCCACCTTGACACCCTAGTTTAAGTCTCTTCCCTCTCTTCCCCCCCTCCTTCCCGCCATGGCGCGGCATGAGTATCGCATCCTCTTCCAGAACATTCGCCCCTTCCGCTCCAACAAATACTTCCTCATGCACACCCTCTCCCACCACCAGGTCGACACCTTCCTCTTGAACGAAACCTTTCTGCAGCCCCACCACTCTATCCGCACCTCTCCCTATATTTTCCACTGCACTGATGCTCCTAGTCCTCATCCGCAGGGTGGAGTCGCGATTGGCCACCTTAAGCATATCTCCGTCCGGACACAACCTCTCCTCAATGACCCCACTGAACACCTTATCCTTAGCGTCTTCTTCCCCTCCCTCACCATTACCTGTACCTATGTCCGCTCCACTGCTCCTCTTCCTTATGACTTCATCTCGCACATTGACCGCACCTTCTCCACGTATGTGATTGCCGCCGACCTCAACATCCATAGCCGCACTCCTGCTGCCCTTCGGTGGTGGCATCAGTTCCTCTCCACAATCCAAGGTGACCTTGTTCCCCTTCCCCAGCACACCTGACCCGAAAGTGACACCACCCCCGATGTTGTTATTGCATCCGCCAACCTCCTTGGGCGTATCGCTGTCGCCGTCCTTGACCCCACAGGTAGCGATCACCTCCCTGTCCTTCTCACCATAACGTCTGCTCAACGCCCCCCTCCGGCTCCGCACCCTGCACCCCCTCCCAAGGTCGTCCATGACTATCGCCGTGCCAACTGGGATGCCTACCGTGACTCCATCTCCATCCAGGTCGAAAGCCACCCTCTTACCTATCGCCATCCTGACGACATCATCCACGCCTCGTCCTTCCTTCAGAAGGTAATTACTGACGCCGTGGAGGCCCATGTTCCTACTAAAACCATCCACCCACACCATCCCACTCTCCCTCCACGGACTGTCCTCCTCCTCCGTGAATCCCGCCACCTCTATTGCTCCTTCCTGCGCACTCGTGACAGGGATACACTCCAACGCCACCGGCAAATACAGCGACACGTACGAAACTTTATTACAGCAACGAAGTTGCCTGATTGGCGCCAGACCTGCACCCGACTCAACGCCACCCTCCCTATCAACTCCTCCAAGTACTGGTCCACCTTCCATCGCCTTACTGGTTCCCTTTCCACCCTTTCCACTCCCCACTACCCCCTTCTCCATAACGATTGCCCCCTTCCTGACAATCTCAGTAAGGCCAACCACTTCGCTTACCACCTTTCCGAGGTCTTCTCCATCCCCGATGATCCCCACTTTGATTATTCTCTTTTCCCCACCGTCATGGAACATGCTGATACCTCGCTCGCTCCACTTGCTCCTAGTCTCCAGTACTTGGGGCAGTTGGCCCCCTCCAACATAAACACTCCCATCACAGCACAAGACATTAAACTTATCCTCCGGTCCAAACGCAACACGGCCTCTGGTCACGACTGTGTCACCTACCGTCACCTTCGAGAAAGCCCCTATTCCTTCCTGACTGTCCTCGCCCATCTCTATAATGTCATCCTCTCTACTGGCTTCTACCCTGACCTGTGGAAGACCTCCCGTGTCCTCTTATTCCTCAAACCCAACAAACCCCCTTCTGCTGCCTCTTCCTATCGTCCCATCTGCCTCACCTCCATCTTCAGTAAGGTCCTTGAATCCATCCTCTCCCACCGTATCCATCAGCACCTTGCTCAACACCACCTACTCCCCCTTACCCAGTGTAGCTTCCGACCCTCCTTCTCTGCTGAAGACCAACTCCTCAACCCTGTTCACCTTCTGTCCCTCCAGCTCAACTCCCGTCACTCTGCCATTTTTGTTTCCCTTGACCTCCAAAATACCTATGACCGTGTATGGCATCCCGGTCTCCTCTTTAAACTCCAAACCTACGCCCTGCCTATCAATTTTGTCCATCTGGTCGCTTCCTTCCTCTCGCACCGCCCTTACTATGTCACCCTCCACAACACCAACTCCCGTATCTTTTATCCCACAGCTGGCGTCCCCCAGGGTTCTGTCCTCTCCCCTCTCCTTTATCTCTTGTATACAGCTGATATGCCCAAGCCCCTCCCACCAGTCCACCTTCTCCAGTATGCTGATGACACTGCCTTCCTGGCTCTCTATCCTACCCTTCAACGGTCTCAACGTACCCTCCAAACCCACTTTAACCAGTTAACCACTTGGTGTAACCAGTGGTTCCTCCGTCTCAACCCCTCCAAAACCCAGGCAATCATCATAGTCCACACCACTCGCTCCTTTCGCCTCCATGATTTCTACCTCACCCTTTACGGTCGTCCCATCCAGTTCACCCCCACCCTGAAATACCTTGGCCTCACCCTTGACCGACACCTCACCTGGACCCCTCATCTCCAGACCGTCCAGCAGAAAACCCATTCCCGCCTCCGCCTTCTGAAACTCCTATCTGGACGGACATGGGGATTGCATCCTTCTACCATCCTCCACACCTACAAATCCCTCATCCGTCCTATCCTCTGTTATGCCAGTGTTACCTGGATCTCCGCCCCCACCCGCTTTTACAAGGCCCTCCAAATCCTTGAACGCCATGCGCTCCGCCTTGCCTTCTGTATCCGCCTTCCTTCCCCCACTCGGCTCCTGTATGAACTGATCCCCTTCCCCCACCTCCTCCTGTTCTCCAACATCTCCGCATCCTTTACGTTGTCCACAGGCTTGATCCCCCCCAACCTCTGGTTTCCTCCTTCCTCTCCACCCCACGCCCGTTGCCGCGCCTCTATCGCTGTATCCCTCCCTCTCTCCACCTCCACACCCTCCATCTCCTTCATCAGGGCAATTTCCAATGCCTCCCCCTCCCGGATGACGAACTTCGCCGTGACGTCTACCCTTCCTTCCAACTATAACCTGGCCTTGTTCCACCCCCCCCTCCGCAGGGCCCCCTTTTTTCCTCTTCCCTTCTTCTCCCAAAGCGGATTTTCCTCCTTCTCCCCCCTCCCCTGAGACCCTGCACCCCATACTTGCCTCTTTCCTTCCCACTTCCCTCCCTACCTGGCCCTCTTCAGCGCACTCCCCCCCCCCCCGCTCATCTCCCCCATCTCTTCCCCTCCCACCCTTCTTCCAGTCTCCCTCATCTCCTTGCGCCTGGCAGATCCTCTGTTTTGATCATTGTCAGTGTGCCACATCAGTATTGTGTTTAGTGCTGTTTCTCCTGTGCGTCAAGAGGTGTGATTTTAATTGTGTACTGCCTTGAGGTTCACCATCAGTGTTTGTTATGTGCTACGCCATCCGTCGATACCTTTTATGCTCCAGTCATACTGTGCCTTATGTTCTTTTAATTGTCGCAGTGTGTGGCTTTTTGTGTGTGCCACTTTTAAACAGTTTTCACAGTTTTTTATCTCCATTTTACGGTCACCCCGTTTTTTTGTCTTCCATGATGTTCCCCCTTTTTTATATCTATGTTCACCATATTATCTCCTTTGTTATTTTTAAATGTCTTCTCTTGTTTGTTCTATGCCTTTCGGCTGAAGAGCAGCGCATATGCTTCTGCCAGCCCGCCCCGATGGGGAATTGAAATACAATAAAGAAAAAAAAAACTGTTACATGACAGGTAGTCTAGTGCCATAACCGTAGTGATAATTCGAACTACCTGTAATTTGTAAATTATTTTACCTGCATTGGACGTACACAGACCAGTATACGTCTAGAAATGTCCTGAAAGTTAGAATTACCAAAAAAATTACAAATTATTTCACCTGAAACTAGATATCTACTAGTGTATTTGACGTTGAGAGAAAAACGAATTATCATGTGAACCATTAAGAGAAAAGAGCTCATGTTAATAGTTCGAAAACAGCTGTATAACGGAAAAGACTTTGCACAGGAGCAAACACATGACCATTCGTTTCCTAAATGGATACATCCTCGAGGCACCAGTTGCAGTCTCGCATAAATGTACGATATGATATTACTAATAGCTTCGACCGAATTAGAAACAAAATTAATCATCCAAAACGTACAATGTTGTGACCCTGTAAGTATTGACAATATAGGATTGCCAGGTCTCCCGTATTTCCCTGTGTTTCAAGTATCTAAACCTTATTTTTTTCAGTCTCCAGTTTGACGTACATATTTAAGAACATTCCTCCAGCATTTAATTCTACGTAATATGGGTAGTTGAAGTGCAATATGTATTTTTTATTTGTAATGATTCAGTTTCGATTATCGAAATATTCTGAGCGATATGCCGAACCTACGTTGGCATCATAGCTTTATTCCGAATCAGTAATGAACCTATTACCACGTAGCGCGTTAGCGTCTCTGCCAACATTTGTTTTACAAGAATATACTAGAATGTGTGTGTATATAAGTTCATGTTGGTATGTTCCTTGAACTTTCTCTTGCCTTTTGCGTTTTTGCGGCAGCTGGGTCGCTGGATGTTTGTCTCATCTTTCTCGGACGGTTGCAGTACGTCATTCATGTGACGTTGTGGATGGCGAAAGTGATGAAGAGTGCCAAAAACACCACGAAATAAGAAACCTCGTTATGTACACGTTTATATTTCAAACAGGGAGAAAAATCATTTTTGGACTGGCACAGTGAAAACAAATAAATATACAACCTCACGAATCTACTCCAGGTAATTAATAATTAAATGTACATATCTGGTAGAGAGTAATATTGAGTTACTATGTTTTGCTGGGTAATTTCATCTAGGGTGTTTCTATATTAAACTGAAATAAAAGGTGATACCAGACTTTGAAACGGAGCTGTAATTATACATTTTTAAATTTATGGGTCACAAAAGTAAGGAGTGGGAGATGAATGAAAACTCTAAAACCTCCACCACCTTCAATAGGCCTTCAAGTTCAGCAATAACAGCTGGCGACGTAGGTATTGTTTTAGCCACAGTGAACCACAGTGTAAGTAATCATAGTATGGTTTGTGACAATAAACTATTAAGAGAATCATTCGGTGACTATGTTGTAATAGGAAAAATGTCATGTGGACGCACAAAGGCAGAAGCTGTGAAAAACGTTTTAGCTCCAAAACGTGTTGAAGATTGTGTACACGTTCTTAATGACCCCTGTGAGTCACAAGTGTTTGCAGCTGGCACAGATCCTTTGAATTTCAAAAATCGAAAAGTGCCTCGTAATGGTTAGGTGGTTTATTCCTCTTGAGGGGATTACAAATAAATTTTTTGAGTTCGTTGAACAAACAGATGAAAGTGTGTATGGGATTTGCAATCTGATTAAGGGCATAAATTGAGAAACATAGTTTGAGTTTGTAAAAATTTCATTTTGCACAGACAATGCCAGTGTAAATTTTGGAAAACGTTACTCTGAAATGAAGCTCTTAAGTCATGTAAATGATGGCATAATTAGCGTCAAATGCTGCAGTAATATTTTATACAATGCTTGTAAACATGCTTGCAATTCACTAGATTTAGATGTTGAAATAATTTTACTCAAATTATATAGTCACGTTTCTTCTTCAGGTAAACAAAGTGAAGAATTGCTACCATGTTTAACATTTGTAGACTTAGAAAGGTGAGGAACATTGAGGGATGTGCCCACCAGGTGACTTTCACTCACGCCTGCTGTGGATAAGATTTTGTGTAATTGGGATGCCATTAAAAGCTATAAGAGAAGTGTTGAACATTGTACTAGAATTTTACAGAAGCATTTTAGTGATGACAAATTTGGAAAGGACATGATTCCTCAGGCCTGTTTTAGCTTTATTCCTCACATTGAGAATATCTATCTCAAGTGTTCAAAATACATAGAAAATAAGAATCCAAGGATTATGGAAACTTACTTTGCGTTAAGGCAATTTCTTGAGAAAACATTCCAGAGAAAGAACGGTAATAGTTTTGGAATTGTGACTCAAGGAAGTTGTGAATTCGTTAGATGATGTACAACATATTTTAAAATATTTTGAATTTGATGTAAATGAGGATTAACTACATGATGAGTTCTGTAAAGTCAGGGAAATTATAAATGATAAAATCAGTCACCCTAGTAATGTTTGTGATTCTAAATGCGAAGTAATTAGTGTACAGAATTTGAAGAAAAATCCCGTGTTTTGTTGTATTACAGGATCTAATACCCACCCAGAAAGAGTGTTTTCTATTATGAATAACAAGTGGACTGGTCTGAGAACAAAAGTTCTGTTGAACTCATTAAAGTTAAACTTCAAACTGTAAAAATTTCAATGTAATGTGTAAATAATTTTTCAGGTAGGTGGAAGATAATTGTATGTTTCTTTTTAAATTCAAATCAGACTGTAAAGATTTGTAACTATGATTGTGCATTTAAGTGTTTTATGTATTGTGGTTGGGTGAGAGTTATCCTCGAAATCGTATGGTGAGCAATAGGATTTTGTACTGTTTCTCGCTAACAAGCCGTTCCAATTTTTCGAGAAACTCTGGAATTGAAACTTACTACTGCTTTTGATTCCCTATACCGGCCACAAACTTGTTTCCCTGAAAAATAAACTTTGACTCTCTGTGCAACGGCGGAGAAACAGCATATGAGCTATCTTCTGTCCATGTAATCGGACTTGGTAGAGGTTGGAAGATTATTCTCTAAGAAACTGATGTTCAATGTTTGCCAGCATCAGTAAAATACCACTATGCAACGAAAATAAATTAATGGCAGTGGCAAATTGGCCCTATCGCACATGTCTCAAAGAGTCTTTCTCGGTTCGTCCATTCAATAAAGATACTACAATGGGAAAACTTCGGGATTCTGTGACCAGTTTATCAAGACGGGGGAATGGAGAGATACTTGGTAACAACATACACAAATTTTTATTCCAAATATCAGGTATGTTTAACAAGTAACGCACCAAGTTTTATGACTGTTCACAACAACTAGTAATAAGAGCACATGGAGGAACGTTTGTAGGAGATATAACACGATAAGATCTGACTGTGCCACATATTATAATCTGACAGTGATTGAGTCACATATTGTTAGTTCACTACGCTACATATTAAAATATGACAGATTACATACTGTAAGTTGACAATGCGGTTCTACAATCATGTAATAATTTCCGTAACTTCTGTATTTATGTCTGTGGAACATGTCTGTACCTATTATTTCTAATCTACTTTACCATAATTTCTGTATTTGAACGTGAACACTCTCGACACCGCGAGTTTATGCTTCATCCACAGTTATCCACAGTTTATAATATTTTAAGCAGAACTGGTGTGAATATAGAAATATGGTGTCTCAGATGACTACTCTGGAGTGAAATATGTAATTACAATTTGGAAACTCGATCTAATTGAAGAATATTTCTATAGTCAATTCGTGTCACTTTGCCACTTTCAGTGCTTTCACTTACATCTTCACATTCAACGTTGGTGATCATTGCGTTCAGCTAAATTCCAAATAATTCTCAAAGTTTTTGTGGAATGTTATTGTATGTATGAGTAATAATCGTTGAAAACGGCTGATCGATTGTGAACTATGAGTAAACTTAAATTACGTTTTAGTCAAAAGAGGCTTGCCCGGCCCGTAAAAGTCTACGATAGCATCGTAGTGGTGGAAGCAGGCCCTGTGTGTCCACAGGTATACATATATACGTTACATCGTAGGCAAAAGTTACGAAGTCAATGTTCAACGCCTCGCTGAAGCGAAAAAAAAAGTCACCTGTTGCATTTCGCCGTTTGCAACAACATTTGAAGAGTGGTAGTCCCGAAACGCAAGTGCGTTCCTCAGCTTTTTGTTTCTCTAACAGAAACGATATTAGTATTAACTGTTCATCGTAGTTTTCATAACTGTAGGGGAACCCTGTTAGACGGCTGTATGACGTAGACGGTCGTGGCTTTTCCGCTTTGCTGTCTTTGGAACATTTGGAGCTGAGGTTACCTTTCCGGAAGGTGGTGTCGTCTTAGCCGTTCCCGAACACCACCTTTGAAGCATCTTAATACGAAGCAAAAGCTATCGTCCAGGTTTCGCGTGGAAGGACGGCGGGCAACATCATCAATACAGGTTACGAATCTATTCTTTCAGGTCGACATCTGTATTCACCTACACATAAACGTAGCTACCCACAAGCACTCTCCTCTCTTTGGTTACTGGCAGTCGTAACTCGTCTACAGTACCCTCTGGAACAAGCATCAGCCTTGCATAGCACTTCCTGACTTCTGCCGAATTGTACTGACTAATCTAAATCAAAAATTATTCCACACAACCCCTGCCCAAAGGCAACTAATAATTCAGTCCATTCGTCTATCCATTAATCCACAATGCATCAAATAGTCTCTTGAGTAGCACAACACAGCAACACAATCGAAATATTATCCTCAACTGGAGGGAATTAATATATTACATAAATTCACTTTACACAGCCACTTTGCAGTTACTCATTCAGCGTACCATCCCCATCTGCACAAAAACACTCAGAACACAAAAGACCAGCCTAATTCGAAAAATGAATGCTTCGTTAAATCTTCCTAATCTTTCCTTTCTTGATATCATGGTTCAAATGGTTCAAATGGCTCTGAGCACTATGGGACTCAACATCTTAGGTCATAAGTCCCCTAGAACTTAGAACTACTTAAACCTAACTAACCTAAGGACGTCACACACACCCATGCCTGAGGCAGGATTCGAACCTGCGACCGTAGCAGTCCCGCGGTTCCGGACTGCAGCGCCAGAACCGCTAGACCACCGCGGCCGGCTTGATATCATGAAACCACGCAACATTGGCTTTCCAATCAAGTAGTCGATGTAATATTTCTAATCATAAACCGTCGTTCACTAGTAAATCAAAATCTTCAACAAATCCAGAACACTCATTTTGATACACACTCGCTCACAGATGACTTAGAGTACTTCCATGTCAACCGTACTAGCGGAAGAAGATACACATTCACACTTCACTCCATGCCATGTCAGACCATGCTCAACATCTGTACACGCACTAAATCTTATAGATCTTAAAACAGATAAAATAAGTCGTGCGAAAATGACAAAATCAGCTACAGCTCAGGCTTTGGGTCTGACAATGTATGTCATAATAATAACACGATAACACGACATTGAAATCCACTGCAGAGCATTCAGGTGAACGTCAGGGGCCATCCACTACACTGAATGAAACTGTTGTCACCTCAGCCGGCCATTACAGTGGCTGTAGATGATGGTCATACGACATGGTTTATGGAGGCGATCCCGACACGCTACTGCCATGCGTTGACTCTCCCTGCGTTGCTACACATAGCAGTATATGAGTTACTCCACGACTCACATCAGTCTCTTTCACTAACACTTACACTGTGCACGTTGAGTGCTCGGAGCCTGTGCATTTACTTGACCTCTACGGAAATATTAGCTGTACAGCCGATAGGAAATCGGATCTGCTGTGCTGTTAGCAATTTCGTAAAACACTTGGCCTTTAATTGTTTCGTGTAATCGATACTCGTGTACCGCCTGTGGTCTGTTTTGTTGTGTTATGTACAATGGACTAGAACGTGTTGTTGGGAACCAATCATTTCACAGTCATCTGCTTATTCTTGTCGGCGTTTTATTCTCGATAAGAGCTGAGAATAAATGGACTTTCTCTGTCAGCTGATGAAGCATGCCTCAGCTATTTGAGTCGTGGCCTACTATTTGACTTTTCCAGATGCTTAGGAAGACTTCATAGACTTGCCGATACTCTACAGGGAGGTCCCGATCGCCTTGTAGGAGTGCACCCCGAGCGCCGCAGCTGGACTTAAATGCACATTCCGTTAATTGGTTTCATCGATGTTGTCCACCTCGCCCATTTTGAGTCGGTATGAGTCAACAAGTCACATGGAGGTAATATGTATTGGGAATTCTTAATACCACAATCAGCGTCTTTACTGCTGTGGTTCTAATGCTCAGATTAGCTTTGTCAGCACATTCCTTTGCGCCCTTCACATTATATTCCAGTATCGAGCATAGCTGAACTGGTGTGTAGAAGCACTGACCTCTAAGATGGTAATATATGGCATTGTGGTATTTCTCGAATGGCTGAACGACAATCTATAGGTTTCAGTTAGTATTGTTATTAACTTATTTTTGCCTACAAATAACCTAGAAATCTGCCAACTAATTTCCTAGGCATGGAAATGTTTTCTAAGCTTCTTGTTGGGATCCTGTTCGTAGAAGGTTTCTCTGTCAGTAGCGTGTACCTTATCATGTTGACTGCTACTGATAGTTTATTATCCTTACATCACTATTGCGTTTTACAAATGATCTGTCCTCTAAAGCTCTATAGTTTATTGTCCTTACATCACTATTGCGTTTTACAGAGGACCTGTCCTCTAAAGTCCTGCAGTAAATTGTGTGCAGATGTCAACACACCTTCAAAGAATGCATCCTCATCCATTAGCGCTCCCATTTGTAGTATGTCTGATTACCTTACGATTACAAGCATTTCATTCTACTACCTTCAAACACAGTAATCTCAAAAATATTTTAAGTACGCAAACATTTCAGACCACCACATGCTGTAAAAGGCGTCTGCAATGTCAACCATTATTGGAATTTCAGAACTGCGAGCCGAATCGATGTATATAGTGTCGTAAATTGGTGTTCACCTTCTGAAACCAAACTGACACCGGTAAACCTACGAATCTCCAAGTAGTCTGCAATCCGTCAGACGCAATGTGCTCCTGTTTCATTTGCTAGTGCAATGAGGAGGGAAATATGTCTGTAAAGACATATAATCCGCTGGATTGTGTCTTTGTACTTCTTCACCACGACTAATCTGCAAATTTTACAAGACTTCAGAATACTTCTCAGCCTCAGACAGTCGCTGAATAGGTCCATAAGAATGGGATGTCGAATGTTGTAGCTGAAGTAGATACACAATTCACTAAACATGGTCCAGCCATGCAAAACTGGCTGTCATGTTCATAGACTCCAAAAAGGATTGTGACAGAACAAATCATGTTTCTAATAGGTGATGTAGAAAAGGAAGATTCATGAACAATTTAAAAAAATTGACAACACAGTTATCGGTACCTGCTCAAAGGGTTCAAAGGGCTCTAAGCACTATGGGACTAAACAGCTGAGGTCACTAGTCCCCTAGAACTTAGAACTACTTAAACATAACTAACCTAAGGATATCACACACATCCATACTCGAGGCTGGATTCGAACCTGCGACCGTAGCAGCAGCGCGGTTCCGGACTGAAGCGCCTAGAACCGCTCGGTCACAAAGGTCGTACCTGCTCAAAAATAAAAGTTTATTAATTATAAATATGTACTGCAGAAATGAAAATTAGAAAGTGTGAAGCGGATTGCAGACCTCGCATTTTAAGTGGAGTTTACTGCTCACTGGCAACTGTTAAACGTTGGAAGGTGAGGAAAAAACTAATTTCTGATGCCATCGGGATGCAGTTAAAGAGAAAATCTCATTGTGGAAGTGACAACTTCTGACAAAAACCACAGTCCACATTCCTAAACCCACCAGCGTTAAAGAAAACACGAATTTTGAAGAAGTCATTGTGTCGTTGAAAGGATTACAGAAACAGTTTTGTAAACTTTTGAGGTCAATGTCAAATTTATATCTACTTTTGAGCTGTTTTGTTTTTAGATCGTTTGCCGATTCATTCTAAAGTGCCTCTGTGCTTGTGCACATGGAACTGATCGATCAGCGTGGTAATTCCTGTTTAAAAGACAAAGTATTTTACGTTAAAACTTTCCAGGAATTCTGAGTTGTTTTCCTTCGCAAGAGTTTCCACGTCTCCTTAATAAGGTCGCAAACGTAATACAATGTTTCGATCACCATATATGCGTGAAAGGATTTTTGCGATGGTTGAAATGGCTCTAAGCACTATGGGAATTAACATCTGAGGTCATCAGTCCCCTAGACTTAGAACTACTTAAACCTAACTAACCTAAGAATATCACACACATCCATGCCCGAGGCAGGATTCGAGACTGCCACAGTACCAGCAGCGCGGTTACAGACTGAAGGCCTGGAACCACTCGGCCACAGCGGCCGGCCTTTTTGCGATCATGAAATTAAATAAATCATGATTGTGTGGCAATCTGCGTGACGAAAATCTACAAATCTGTCTGTGTCTGTCTGTACGCTGAGGGTTTGTGCCAGATACAGATTTCTGTTATGTCTTCAGCACACCAAAAATAATTAAATAATATTTCATATTTTTCGTTAGTGACCTATGTTGCTGAGAAGCATGAAATATGAAACCAAGAAGCATGCAAGTGTTTTTAGGGCTCCTTGTGCGACTGAAATTCCGTGCAGAACATCGCAGTTTCTCCTCTCTCCCCCCCCCCCTTTTTCCCGTCTTCATCCCTAAGAGGGAACGGTCCTGTCTGGTATGTCGAAACCTTCCCTGTTATTTTTCAAAGAGGAAAAATACAGCGAAAGAAATGCACTGTTAAAATTTTAGCAACTAAGGCATACTGAAAGTATGTAGCCTGGGGAGCTATAAATTGGGTAATCAGGACCAAAAACTTAAAGAAAATATTTTACTTGCAAAAATCGAGCAATCGACAGAGAAAAATTCGAAAAAATGAGAGAGAATAATTTCCTATGTTACATCCGAAACATCCTCTTGCCAACTGTAAGATTTATTCATTGCTTTTGTTACTCTCTCAGCCTGGATATAACGATACCTCTCTCTTTAGGAGGACGAAGACTGATGATTTAAATTAGATTCCGTCCGTAAGTAATAGTGTGGTTCAGTCCCTTTATAAAGATTGTTTAGGCAGTGAAAAGTATTTTTCAGAAAATTTTCGGACAATATTTTCCTATGACTCTTCGTCATTTCGGGATTATAAGCGTAACAGTACTGTTAAACATCAGTCTCTTATAGATTGTCAGTTTGCATCTTCCAATTAAAACAAACCTCTGTGAGAACATCCTGGCAGGGTCGCCATATGAAACGTCCCCTTAGAAAAATTTATGAATTACTGTGCTGATAAACCTCTACATTATTTGATTTTCAAACAGCTGAGCTAAACAGAACGTACTCAGTCATTACTCTCTTTTCTTACTCTGATCATCACTAAACTGACACAATATTTTTAGCGCAAAGCCGTCTGACTTCCAATAATCCCTACAAAAGAATGGCCCGGACTAAAAATAATCTATACCTTTCATGAATCACTTACCTCACAAAAATCTTCATTACTCGACTACTGCAATACAGCGAGCGCCAATACTGCCAGCTGAATAAAATATTCTAACTACTGAAGGCACTAACTACTGATAGGCATACTTAGCAAATGAGAGATTTTGATAGAGAACAAACAATGTATTTACCTTAATAGTGTTCAAAATTCATAATATATATATATATATATATCAGTTCATGACATCCAGTTTTACAAATTTACTGTCTCTGATGGACACACATCCAGATCATCTGCTCTCAAAACTCCGCCATCTCTCTCCCCACATCCACCACTGCTGGCGGCTCACCTCAAACCGTGCAAACAACGCTACGCGCTGTTCACATCCAACTGCCCAACACTACAATAGAAAATATTCCAACAATGCGAACCAGCCACAGACTTCACACAGCGCAGCCAGTGATTTTCATACAGAGCGCTTCGTGGCGTTACCAACGTAAAAGCCTACTTACAATATTATGTAACATGCACAAAACACAAGATCATAGCGATCTTTAGTGTTCGTTGCAAACTCTTTCGAATTTCGATCAGTGTCTTACTTAAATGCGGATAACACAAGAACTATGGCCATTAACGGAACGAAGCTAGAAGTATCTCAAATATGTTTTTTTAGCGAATAGTTTCTGTAAAATCGTTTGCAAAAGGCTTCAGATCATGCACCTTGATTCTGTCATTGCAGCACGTCTTCGACCAGAAAAATGGTCAGACAATGTCGGCTTCCCATTCTGAACAACGAACGAACTCTTCCATTCCGTTGGACGAAAATTGATAATTGTGCTTTGGTAACCATATCCTGCATAGAACTGAAACTCTGTGAAAGGGACTGCTTCACTGTGTGGAAAAAATATTAGGAATCAAATCTTAGAATCTTATTAAATAGTAACATATTATAAGGCAGTCGACAATAAACGTAAAATTAAACTAAAAGCAAACCCCATACAGCAAAGTGTTAGCTAGTAAATTGAACTGGACATAAAGTTGTGTGCTGCAATCATTGCAAAATTTGGAAATATGTTAGGAATAAGTATGCCATCATGCTAACAACCAGTGAGAATGAACTTCATAGGTAACGTACTCAGGATGGGTTCAATTGAGCGTCTACCTGTGAAATGAAATAGCTTTACAAAGCTTATTGGACAATATGTACAACAGCGATGGACAGTAACAAAGCTTCCTTGTTGGATCATGTACAAACGAGAAAGATTGAATGTTCAAAGATGGTTTCACATCCAAAATACAAAAAAATCGCTGCAAAAACGCTAATTAATTTAAATTGACATATGATGGAAAATCATTTTAATTCACCAGTGAATGTAAGTTAAGTTAGCAGTATATTTCCCTCTTTTTATTTTAGAAGACTTAAAGACCTTTACTTTGTGAATTTTTTAAACAGTGCAGTATCACAAGACCAGGATTGATGTGTTTCTTGGAAGAGACGAACTGTTTTTTTATGTTTGAGAGTCAGGAGCGATTCTTGATACATATTTAATTTCACAATTCAGCTCTTTTATATATAAAGGAGGAAGAAGGGTTGCTTACAGAGGCATCAGAAGTTGGTATAAAAAAGTGAGTAGCAAAGAATACAGGACAACAAAGAAATCGTTGTCGGGAGGATGTAAAGACTGTAGGAAATGGGAAGCCAACTGCCAGTAAGTGGCTGAATCCACCCTACGATTTATTTTAATCTGGCCCGTGGAAGAAATTTGTGGGAGAGCAAGGCGCACACATTGTAGTCCGCCTGGGACGCATTGTCGGATATTTCCATATTAACATAATTCTTGTACATTTTCGACGTATTAGAGCACTGAATCTGTTGAAAATGAAGGTAATTTATAGTGAATTAGCTGCAACCAGTTGCTTTTATATATGTTTATTTCTTCGTGATGGAATTTCAGGAGCCTGGCGTCCCGTCTTCAGATGTTTACATTTATTTACGTGTCGTAAATATTTTCTCTTTACTAACGCTGTTGCAGAATTGTGCAGCGGGAGTTTTTAAGACAGTTATTGTAAAGTGTCCTAAGTGAAGAAACAATGATCACAATACGTAAGTAAATGTAAACATCTGATGAGGTGAAAATAAGATAAATGTCCTCTCAAAAACGGGTGGTTGGCTAATTTCCCTTGACGCTGTATTCCGTATAATATTTATTTTGAATTGAGCCTTATTAATTGCTGTCGCGATTTGTATATTTCAGGAAGATTTAAAAATTTTTCTTAACAGATTGCAATAACTTTCAAAGGATGCACGTAACAAATTATTTCTACTTCTTTTACCTGTTGTGTTTTTAAGATAATAGATTTATAGATTTATTAGCTGTTAGTTACAACATTACTTACCGTCACGAAACTCTGTGACCAAGTAACGATCAAGCTCAGTCCGTTCTGACCAACTATTTCCTGGCGAATACTTGAGCGATTAGTTTATAGTTCTAAAAGATATTCCGTAGCTGTTAGTGAAATCACTTGTTTGTCGTACAAACTGTTTATGACTGAAATACGCGCCAAAGTGCCAAGCGTTTACTAAACACCTGAAGAGATTAAGTAGTACGAGTCGGACCGAGAGGTTGTGTTGCCGGATAACTCTGAATTGCTTCATATTCGATGCTGAGGCAAACAGAAACTTGAAATTACAGCCAGAAATTCTGTTGCTACCTTGAGTCGGTACTAGCTGTTGCGGTCTGCAAACTGCACAACTAAACAGACGTTGTTCGTGAAAGATCAATCCGTAAACTTAACGTTTCCGCAATTTCTATTAGTGATGAAAATTAAAAAAATACATTGATATTTTTTCGACGAAATATATCCTATGGCGGTATAAGTGATGTGACGATGCATCAAATTATACAGCGATGTTTGCAATACATCTATTATTTTTTTTTACATCCGAATACGGATATGGTTTAGAGAAGCCTGCGACTGAAAAAGAAGAAAATTTCATAATGTGCAAAATCTTTTATTCGAGAGTTCAGACACCTATGAAAAAAGTTATCAGAAAATCTGAAGGCTTTGTGCTGCGTTTTCGTGGTTACAGTCGAACCAAGGAATACCAAATCATCCAAAATCAATGCACGAAACACAGTCGGGAATTTTCTTATTCAGATACGGAAGGGCGGGTGATATTACCGGAAGACTTGCAGTAAGTAAAGCCTTTAGTGGCTGTAATACCTTGTTGTACATCACACGCTCCTTCCTCAGCACGTAGCTCACACTTATGAATTGTACGTGTTTCTCTCAGAGTGTGATTTTTCGCTTTATCTTGAAAAAACGTATTGACGGAGTTATACCGTACATTTCTTCCAGTTTAAAAATTGTACTAAACGACGCAGAATTATTATTTGTAAGTCATTCATAATCCTTACGAATTACGTATAAATTTAAATTTTTGTTTTGCTGCTGCAATTGCTAGTGATTATTCACGATGGTGAGACCTTATTTAAATTTCGGAATTGCGCGAAAAGTTGGATTCAGTCACGTAACACTTTACGTAGAAGCTTACATAATGCAATGTGTATACCTATGTTAAGTGTACGATAAACAGAGTGTTCGTCATCAAATTTTTAAACTGTATTACGTAGAACTAACCACTGAGTAACGAAGTTCTCAGTGAGCTATTTCAACAGAGTTTCTTTTTGTGAACTAAGATGACGGAATCGCAAATAGGCGAATGTAGTACCAACGGTCAGCAGGAATATATCCTTCTAAGGTTCCGCTTCTTTCTGCGCTTGACACATGGTGCTAGGCCATTAGTTTGTTTCGGTTAGCCGGCCGGAGTGGCCGAGCGGTTCTAGGCGCTACAGTCTGGAACCGCGCGATCGCTACGGTCGCAGGTTCGAATCCTGCCTCGGGCATGGCTGTCTGTGATGTCCTTAGGTTAGCTAGGTTTAGTTAGTTCTAAGTTCTAGGGGACTGATGACATCAGCAGTTAAGTCCCATAGTGCTCAGAGCCATTTGAACCATTTTTTGTTTCGGTTACAGTTGTGATTACTTTCTGATTCACTAAACGATCGAATGTCCGCGTGACGGGTGTTGTGCTCTGTCAGGTGACAAAAATGATTTAAGACGATGAAGCAAACAAGACAGTAGGTTCGTCCAGTCGACGCACAGAATGTGGCAAAGCGTTAACAATGTATTAGCTCAATTCGATGCTTCGATACTATACATTAAGTGTTTGTAATACATCGATGTACGTCCCGTGGATTTATAATATCCGCGCCACGACGAAATGAGGCTGTTTAGCGTGCCTCAGGTGCACTAGCCCTTCCTCCACCAGTCCAGTATTGAGAGGTCATACACTGAACTGACAAAAGTCATGGAATACCTCCTCATATCGTGTAGGATCTCCTTTCGCCCGGCTTAACCCAGTAACCCGACTTGGCATGGATTTAAAAAGTCGTTGGAAATCCCCTACAGAAATACTGAGCCATGCTGTGTCTATAGCCGTCCATAAATGCGAAAGTGTTGCCGTTGCAAGATTTTGTGCGCCAACTGACTTCTAGGCTATGTCACATAAATGTTCAATAGGTTTCATGCCAGTCGATCTGGGCTGCCAAATCATTCGCTCCAGTTGCTCAGAATGTTTGTTAAACCAATCGCGAACAATTTTGGCCCAGGACATCGGTATTCTCAACCACAAAAATTCCGTCTTCGTTTGGGGATGTGAAATTCATGAATGGTGGAAAATGGTCTTCAAGTAGCCGAACATAAACATTTCCAGTCGGTGATCGGTTCAGAAGGACCAGAGGACCCAGTCCATAACAACAGGTAAACAAGACCACACTATTATGGAGCCACCACCAGCTTGCACAGTGCCTTGGTGACGACTTGGGTCCATGGCGTCATGGGGTCTGCGCCACACTACAGTCCTACTATCAGATCTTACCAATTGAAACCGGAACTCATCTGACCAGGTAACGGTTTTTCAGTCGTCTGGGGCCGTCCGATATGGTCCCGAGCGCAGGAGAGTCTCTGCAAGCGAAGACCTGCTGTTAACTAAGGCACTCACGTCGGTCGTCTGCTTTCATAGCCCATTAACGCATAATTTCGCCGCAGTGTCCTAACAAATACATTCGTCGTACGTCCCACACTGATTTCCGCAGGTACTTCACGCAATGTTGCTTGTCTGTTAGCACTGACAACTCTACGCAAACGGCAGTTCTCTCGGTCGTTAAGTGAAGGCCATCGGATACTCCATTGCCCATGGTGAGATGTAATGTCTGAAATGTGATATTCTCGATACATTCTTGGTATTGTGATTTTCCGTGTGTGGAGTGCCTAACGATTTCCGAAATGGAATGTCCCATGCCTCTAGCTCCAACTACCATTCGGCGTAATCACGTCGTAAACACTTTCATATGAATCACCTGAGTACAAATGGTTCAAATAGCTCTGAGCACTATGGGACTCAATTGCTGTGGTCATAAGTCCCCTAGAACTTAGAACTACTTAAACCTAACTAACCTAAGGACATCACACACATCCATGCCCGAGGCAGGATTCGAACCTGCGACCGTAGCGCTGAGTACAAATGACAGCTCCGCCAACGCATAGGCGTTTTATACCTTGTGTACGCGATACTGCCGCTAGCTATGCAGAGGGGATAGACAAAATAATGTGAACAGGTGTACTTACCTGAGAATGGTTTTTTAATAAGGGGTTGGACACCCAAAAATGCCCGTAATACAGCTGTGATTCTTCTTGGAATACTGGCGTATAATGATTGTATAGTCTCCAGTGGGATGTTATGCCACTCTTCGCTTGTTTTGTTTGTCGTCACTAATGGTTTCGATATAGCGGCTCATCCATGAATATTCACTGTACAGAGTTCTCGGCGGACACTATAGATAGATACGGGGTATTCAAGATGCTTATTGATCTCTGTAGTCACTTTAGCAGCCGTAGTTTTGTGTTGTTTTTACACAATCCGTGTTTGCGTAACACGATCTCTGTCATTTAGTTTTGATTTGCGCCCACTATTACGTTTACACGATGATGTCTTCCCAAGTTTTGTGTAGGTTGTCGTGACTGTTGAAATAGTTGCTCTTGAAATATTCAATAAGTTAGCTGTCTTGGTTATTGATGATCCAGCTACTCGGGCCCTCACAATATGTCCTCTTTGCGACTCAGTTAGGTCTTTTACTGCACTTCCCCTTCGACCTCTGAATGCAAATACGAAGTGTGCACTACTGGTAAACAACCCGTACTGATGCCCAGTCCGTACTGAACACGCACAGTCCAGTGCGACGCGTGCCTTACCTGCGTTGTTGACCATCAAACACAACCATCTCATTATTACCACTGTTCACATTATTTTGCCCATCCCCTGTCTGTACGTCTTGTTATCCCATGACCGGCCGCAGTGGCCGAGCAGTTCTAGGCGCTACAGTCTGGAACCGCGCGACCGCTACGTCGCAGGTTCGAATCCTGCCTCGGGCATGGATGTGTGTGATGTCCTTAGGTTAGTTAGGTTTAAGCAGTTCTAGTTTCTAGGGGACTGATGACCTCCGATGTTAAGTCCAAAAGTGCTCAGAGCCATTTGAACCATTTTTTTGCCATCCCATGACTTTCGTCACGTCAGTGTAAATACTGCCCATGGAGTGTATCTTTACACCTGTTTTGTTACGGAAGTCTGGACTTTGACAACAGCGCACTGGTGAATGCGAGCTATGCTTTGGCAGCTCAGACTACTTGTTATACGTGTCCTGCAGGAGAAGCAATAGTTTCTTTAGTTTGTTGGTTAACTGGTATAGGATTGTAGTCACTTAATCTACCGTTCTTTAGTGATGATCCGTTTGTGCACTAAATACACGATCCGGAAAGACAACTCACAGAATAAGTCGTTTTTAAAAATTTTTCAGGCCCGTTAACAGGTGGCATGGCAGTTAATGTGAGAACAATTTCGGATATAATCAAAAAAATCTCAAATGTGTTTGTTTGGTTTAGGTGACTTATGAGCGTCGATTTACATCCGGCAAGTGCCACATGCTGTCGCTACTCACAGGCCTTGGGCTGCAGCCACAACTGTGGTACATCGTCTGCAGGTTAGGAGATCACGCCACCAGCCCCGCTTACTGGAGGTGGGAAAGTGGAAACTTCTCTCAAGACTTTATTATAGATTGTAGTGGAGTAATTTCTGGAAGCTTGTCTCTGTAAAGAACAATGATTTTTTAATATAAAAAATGGTTCAAATGTCTCTGAGCACTATGCGACTTAACTTCTGAGGTCATCAGTCGCCTAGAACTTAGAACTAATTAAACCTAACTAACCTAAGGATATCACAAACACATCCATGCCCGAGGCAGGATTCGAACCTGCAACCGTAGCGGTCGCTCGGCTCCAGACTGTAGCGCCTAGAACCGCACGGCCACTCCGGCCGGCTTTTTAATATAAAAACATCTGCTGCGGCGTCATAACTTTTTTTGTTCAGTTCATGTTGCGGAAATAATTCTCAATGCAAAGTGAGGTTTTCCTATGTCATGAGAATTTGAACAATGTGCTTGCATTTTGTGAACCATTAAATCTTTGTGGTAACTCCAGGGAGTTTGTGTGCTGTTGTTCCGAAGGAACTCACATACTCATCGTCACACTGATACTTCTCCTGTAGCTCAACTGTACACTTTTAGGATGAGATAATGTGATAAAAACGCACGCCGATGGAAATTACCTCCTGAAAAGATTCGCGTCCGAGATACGGACAACAGAATTAAGCAGACTTAGCGGCAAAGATTTTTCTGTATTAAGGGGAGGTTTACTATCTTTTGGTTCAAAAAATATTTTTTTAAAATTGCATTTTTTGGTCCATAAAAGCTTTTAGAATCCACCTCTGAAACTGTTTTTCTGAATACGGAACGGAAATGTTTGTTATTCGCGGTTGAACAAAAAAATGCACCAGCCTGAAATCGGCCTTTTTCACGTACCAGTTTCTTTCGGGAATTTTGTAACCGTGAAAAATTATTCTATGTGCTTGCCCATGACTAAAACTGATAAACCGATCAAGGGGCTTACGACGTACTGCGGCTTGGCAATCCGACGGCATTCCAATTCGGTAGAATAGATGAAGAAGACAATTTGGGCAACGTATTTCCACAAGTGTTCGACGGATGACCACCCACAACACCAAAATTGTCCGGCTGGGGAAAGTAGTTGGTGCAAGTAGCGCATTGCAGAGGCTTCCGGACATCTGGACGAATATCAACACGACCAGCCACTCTCCAAAGAAGTTAATCCTATCTACGAGGCCCTTTCGGAGGACGAGTTATTGTGCTGGTGCTTGGGAGGAAGTACACAAAATTCAAATGAAAGTTTGAACGCGTGTGTTTGGAAGTTAGCCTCCAAGCAATTGCATTCTGGTGCGAAGACTGTGGAGATTGCGACTTTCCTGGCAGTGAGCAGCTTCAACGAAGGATATTCAGCAATTCTGAAGACCATGACAACGATGGCCGTCACCCTGGGACTCTATTCGACGCAGTTAGCCAAGCATTCGGACGACCACCGGATTCAAGCAGCCGAAAACCACTTGTCACCGGCCGTACGAGCGGCTCTGGAGCAGCGCAGGATAGCCCAGATCGAGCAGAACGCCCTCTATGAGGAAGAGGATGGTCTAGTTTATGGACCCAGAGTAGCAGATTGAACGTAAGTTGCATAATATTGCATTTATATGTAGTCAAAATTTCAAACGCATTTTTCTCGAAATGACTTTTTTTATCGCGCGGTATGGTAACTTTAAATCTACTGAACCGATTGGCATTTGTTTCCGACGAAGCTGACTAAATTGGCTAGGACTTGTACCACTTTTATTCCGATCCATCAACAATAAATATCTTTATTTGACCGACGAAGTCGAAAAATAGATGGAAAAACCCTATTTTTTAAAATGGTCACCATTTTGTTTCCTATGGTCCAAATAACTTAAGCGAGGTACAACTCCTAAAGACTCTTGTATACTTCGCTAACATCGACTCAATTTTGATTGCAGACGAGCTGGTTGACCTGTGACATACCGCGCGTGGAGGTCTATATCGAAATTTTGTTTCGTTCCGACGGCACTTCCGCCTTTGCTCTTCGACATTTCCCGTCGAAAAAATTCAAGTTTGTAGAGGAAATATCATTAAACATTTTGACCAAATTTGACATTGATATCTATAACACATCCCGAGAAAAAAATTCTCAAAGAACATGCCTTTTCCGGGCCAAAGATAGTAAACCTCCCCTTGAGACCGAAGATTTTCCGTCATTAAGACTCGAAGTTAGACCGACCATCGACGTAGCATTTTGCTTTGACGACAGCATCTACGGCGGTGTATGATACAACTTTTCGAGGCTCTCAAATATCCAGTACTGCCTCCCGTCTTCATTCTGCATGTAAGCCTGTGGTACCATTCCTCATCACGTCACTCCGTACGTAAGCCTATTTATGGTAGTAATGAGAGGCTGCTATCTTTGATTGAAATACTATGAAACATTATATGAAAAAAGGAGACTTTGATTTTTCTTAGTGTAAAACTTTTGTCTATTACGTCGTTGATATGAAACTACAAAGACACGGAAAAGAACGCAAAAGCCTGTGGTACTGTTTCTTATTAGGTCACTGGGAGCAGAGGAAGCTCTTGTCCTCCATTTTCTCGATTGTAGAGACACCTTCATATCATCTAATGGACGAAGGTATTTACTTATTGTTTCCAGCCTGCTGTCTTTAGTATAGAGCTATTGCTCCCTGCTGTAACTGATACAAAGAAGCAACACTGTACCTAGACTGTCGAACTAGCAGGAGTATTGAAAGTAGCTCCCATCCTAAATCTGCCTCCATGTTGTGCCTCATGACCAGGAGCGCTTTTAATTCCCTTCAGTCGTCGTCTACTGTTCGTGCGCTTGATCCAGTGGTACCACTTCTTGAAAGTAATTTCGCCTAAGAAGACGACGACCAAACTCACCATCGCCGTGAAATAAACTGCGAAGTAAAATGAGAAGAACTCCTTGTCGTTGTTGGTGTCAGGAACTACACCGCTAGCCGATGGTTGGCTGTTGTACTGCAGCAAACCGGCCTCCACAATGCGCAGAATCGTGTCGCTGATCACGGGCGCCAGAGGGTTGCCTTTGGCCAGCACCATCGCTATAGGGCTGGAGATGACGCGGTCTCTTAGGGGAGTGAAGAGCGGGGCGCCCAACTCGTCGTGATATTTGGTTCTCCCAATATGCTTGAAGCCTACATCAGGTGCGAGCACAGCTACGTCTCTATCGTACGCAATGCGCCGAGCGCAGTCATCGAATGACCTGCATATCTCGGTGATATTGATTGCGCCAGCCTTCTGAAAAGTGGGGTAGAACTCGGCTATGGAGGTTAAAGAGGCTCCTCGTAGCCCCGACTGTACAAGTTCCTCATCGTCTGTAATTGCGCTGCTGAAGAACGGATGTGATAAGTGACTTGTAATGACCGACGAGACTGAGGCGTGCATTGCCGTTGAAAATAAAATCCAGCTGAGGAAGGCCACCCTGGCGCTAAGGACGGAGGGTTCTTTGACTGACACAGAGAAGCAAACAGAGAATGTGGCGAAGCAACTGTCATCGTAGTCGCTGTACTCCCGTACTCTTCGATTGGACGATGCGATCCAAATTATCAAACTGATGACTACATTCAGAGCCGTCATGATGAGTATGATCTCTGCAGGTGCCCCTGAAAACACGGAATACCAGCCAGGCAATCTCTCTGGACGAGGTGTGAACCACATGACCCCTTGTCGTGTATAGCTGGCGGTGGATTCCAGTGGGCTCGAATCGCAGATACCCACAGGCAAACCTCCAAGCGCGAGGTCTGCTCCAGCAACAGCTAGATCGCCAGGAACTCCACCCCACGTCCCATTGTCCAGAAGCCTTCCAAATGCTGGGCGTTCTTTACCAGAATCAATCAGTCTCAGTGAAAAACCGCGAATCTTTGCTACAAGCTGCAGCATTGATACTTCATAGCCCACAAAATACTCTTTGCCACTCTCATTTTTCTGAATCATGGTGAGTGGTACATAAGGATAGACCAATGCAGTCAGTGGGCATGTTTCTACAGGTCTCGCTAGTTTTCTGTGTAGCACTACTATCGGAAATTTTGTGTTGAGGCTACTTGTCAGATCCCAGTTGCTAATTAGATTCAGACTCCCGGAAGCTCCTGTACAGTTTGTGTATGACGGGTTTCGAAGCCAAGTGTACAGTGTTGCTCCCGTAGTCGTCTTCTGAAGTGCTGGTTGGGGATGAGCATCAAGTACCAGCACAGAGGCGTCCAGTACGTGACTTTTACTGAGGGTTCGCTGCAAGTAGTATTCATAGTTCCGTCGCCGTCGGTCAGTTGAAATGAGGATGACCAGAAACGTAGTGCGTAGCGTCCAGTGACTTGAACACTTCTGGGACGTCTCCAGGAAACTCTGCAACGTTGAACTGAAGCCCACTTCGTCACGCAGGATAACAATACTGCCTGTTACAGGTTCGGAAGAGAGAGCTTCCCTAACGACACGGAGAACAGGTGTACGTAACAGGAGAACAGGATACTGCACAACGCGAAGAAGTGACGTCAACAGTCCAGTCGCCGCCGCGTAGTCCGTCACCAGCAGCGGGCCGCGTGAGAAGGCGCGCTCTCGCAGCGTCAGAAGCAGAAGGCGCTCCAGCACTGGCGAGGGCTGATCCTGCCAAAGACCAGCCGAGGCCACCAGCATCATCTGCGCCCACAACATTAGCTCTGTAAAAGAAAAAAAAAACATCAAACACTCAACGGCGATATACACTCATCAGCCAAAAGCATTATGACCACTGGATGCCCTGGTCGGGCTGTGGGCCATTGACGCAGTAATAAAAGTAGGTATGCGGAGCGGACACGGATGGTGGATCACCCTGGCGACGATATGGGCTGCAAATGGGGAAATCCATTGAGATAATTGACTTCGACAAGGGGCAGGTTATTATTACGCAGAGCCTGTGAACGAGTATGCTGAAGCTGGGCAAATATTCACGTGCTAGGACAGTGACACTACACCTAGGCACTAAGTGGGTGGACGTCCACTAGTCTTCACGGAACGTGGGGTTCGAAGGCTTGTCTGCTCTGTAAAGTAGGATAGAAGGTGATCTGTGGCATCTCTACCAAAGGAACACAAGGCTGGTGCACGCGCAACTGTTTCAGAGCACACCATTCATTGTACGTTGTTGAACATGGAGCTCCATAGCAGACGACCTGTACGTCTTCATATGTTGACCCAACGACATAGTGAATTACAATTGCAGTGGTCACGGCACCATCGAGATTTGACCGTCGATCAATGAAAAGGTGTCGGCTCCTCGGGTGAATCACATTTTTGCTACATTAGGTCACTCACAAACTCCACAAACGCCGTCATCGAGGTGAATAGCGGCTCGAAACGTGCAACGCACCACGGGCGCAGGCTGATGGATCAGTATTATGGTATGGAAGACGTTCTATTGCTCCTGCATGGGACCTGTGGTAGTAATTGAAGACACACTTAAAGCTGCGAACCACCTGCAGCCCTTCATGCTTGATGTCTTCTCTGATGGCGATGTCGTCTTTCAGTCGGACTATTATCCCTGTCTCGGAGCCAGAACCTTGCTACAGGGTTTGTGAAGCGTTGTAGTGGACTCATGTTGATGTCTCGCTGATCGAATTCACCTGATGTGAATCCTATGGAACCCATCTGGGTCGCTGTAGGGTACCATCACCGCGTAAGCAAATCAGCGGCCCATTATTTACGCGAATAACATGACCTGTGCGTGTAAAGCCACATACTTCCACAAACTTACCGACAAACTGTTGGATCCCTGATGCGCAGAATCACTGATGTATTTTGTTTCAAAAACGGACAAACAAGCTACTAAAGAGGTGGCCATAATATTTTGGCTTGTCAGTTTACATATACACTGAGGAGACAAAACATAATGACCACCTGCTTAATAGTGCGTTGGTACACTTTAGAAACGCAGTTCACGGCAATTTGACACGGCACGGATTCTACAGGTCAGAGCTACGTTTCTAGAGGTACCTGGCAGCAGAACTATACACACACAGGTCACTCAGTTCCCACATTAAAGTCTGGTGGTTTGCGGGCGTGGAGCTGGGACCCAAAGCGTCCCAGATATGTTCCATTCGATTCATATTATTCGAATTTGGTCTCCAAGATATCAACGTGAGTTCACTATTATGATCCTCAAACCACTGCAGAACGAATCTAGCCTTGTGACACTGAAGATGCCATCACCGTTGGGGAAGACATCGAACACCCCTAGCAAAATACTGGCCACATGGCCCTGCCTCCGTGGAACAGTATGTATTTGGACCAGCCGTAAGCCTCGCTTATAGCGGACTCATGCACGCCCAGAAACGTGGTTCATCGGCACACGTGACGTTTTCATTGATAAACGGTCTACGCTCCAATCATGATTAACTACACCGCTGGACATTAAAATTGCTACACCACAAAGATGACGTGCTACAGACGCGAAATTTAACCGACAGGAAGAAGATGCTGTGATATGAAAATGATTAGCTTCTCAGAGTATTCACACAAGGTTGGCGTCCGTGGCGATACCTACAACGTGCTGACATGAGGAAAGTTTCCAACCGATTTCTCATACACAAACAGCAGCTGACCGGCGTTGCCTGGTGAAACGTTGTTGTGATGCCTCGTGTAAGGAGGAGAAATGCGTACCATCACGTTTCCGAGTTTCATAAAGATCGGATTGTAGCCTATCGCGATTGCGGTTTATCGTATCGCGACATTGCTGCTCGCGTTGGTCGAGATACAATGACTGTTAGCAGAATATGGAATTAGGGGCTTCAGGATGGTAATACGGAACGCCGTGCTGGATCCCAACGGCCTCGTATCACTAGCAGTCGAGATGACAGGCATTTATCCACATGGCTATAACGGATCGTACAGCCACGTCTCGATCCCTCAGTCAACAGATGGGGACGTTTGCAAGACTACAACCATCTGCACGAACAGTTCGATGACGTTTGTAGCAACATGGACTATCAGCTCAGAGACCATGGCTGCGGTTACCCTTGACGCTGCACCACAGACAGCTCCTGCAATGGTGTACTCGACGACGAACCTGTGTGTACGAATGGCAAAACGTCATTTTTTCGGATGAATCCAGGCTCTGTTTACAGCATCATGATGGTCGCGTCCGTGTTTGGCGACATCGCGATGAACGCGCATTGGAAGCGTGTATTTGTCATCGCCATACTGGCGTATCACCCGGCGTGATGGTATGGGGTGCCATTGGCTACACGTCTCGGTCGTCTCTTGTTCGCATTGACGGCACTTTGAACAGTGGACGTAACATTTCAGATGTGTTACGACCGGTGGCTCTACTCTTCATTCGATCCCTGCGAAACCCTACATTTCAGCAGGATAATGCACGACCGCATGTTTCAGGTCCTGAAAATGTTCGACTGTTGCCCTGGCTAGCACATTCTCCAGATCTCTCACCTATTGAAAACTTCTGGTCAATGGTGGCCGAGCAACTGGCTCGTCACAATACGCCAGTCACTACTCTTGATGAACTGTGGTATCTTGTTGAAGCTGCATGGGCAGCTGTACCTGTACGCGCCATCCAAGCTCTGTTTGACTCAATGCCCAGGTGTATCAAAGCCGTTATTACGGCCAGAGGTGGTTGTTGTGGGTACTGATTTCTCAGGATCTACGCACCCAAATTGCGTGAAAATGTAATCGCATGTAAGTTCTAGTGTAATATATTTGTCCAATGAATACCCGTTTATCATCTGCATTTCTTCTTGGTGAAGCAATTTTAATGGCCAGTAGTGTATGTAGCTGGATCAGTATGGTTCATATGGCTCTGAGCACTATGGGACTTAACATCTACAGTCATCAGTCCCCTAGAACTTAGAACTACTTAAACCTAACTAACCTAAGGACATCACACAACACCCAGCCATCACGAGGCAGAGAAAATCCCTGACTCCGCCGGGAATCGAACCCGGGAACCCAGGCGTGGGAAGCGAGAACGCTACCGCACGGCCACGAGATGCGGGCGCTGGATCAATATACGTCGAGTTCGCCTGCTGCGGTGTCCTATGTTCCATAGTCTGTGCTTGTGATGTTACGAGTATGTAGGTGAGCTAATTGGCCGCCTAGAATTGCTGCGAGGTAAGGTGCATTTGATGTACAAGCTGAACGCTAGTGGGCTCAAGGGCTCAGGCAAGCCGCGGCAGGTCCGGCTGGGCGACCAGTCCAGGCGAGTCCAGGTACAGACAAAAGGAGCACGTGGGTGGAAACGGGCAAATCTGGTACGTGGAATTTTGATGCTTCAGAAGACAGACAATGCTCCAAGAAATGGCGGAGTGTCAGACAATCTGAAAGATGGTTTCTTATACTTCTCTGAGAGTCTATATTAATTTACACTCAAATATTAATGCAAATCTGAATACATCAGCGATCTCAGAAAAAAGAGGTACCCATCTAGTGACATTACAGTATTTCAATATACGTAAAAATAAAGGAGCTAAATCTCACAGTGAATAAACATTTACGCACAGAACCTCTGAATTAACAACTTTTAAGCTCTTAAAGCGATGTCAACAAACAATACGTGAGGTAATAGCATAGCACTACAGCTATCATCCGTGAAAGCTACGTACCTGTATCTGTTCTGTTTATTGATTTACGGCGTCTTTTATATCTTATTTACTATGCAAATGTTTGTCAGAACATCGTATTCTCCACATTTACACAGCAAATGAACACAGCATCAATACCTCACGTTGTTATACTTGTGCAGCTATTTAATGAATAGTTTACTATTTCGCAGTAACTTTATTTAAATGTTGATTACAAGTACTACTAAAAACTGTGCTATTTTAAACGTGGTCAACCACTTATGTTAGCAGACACCACAATTGAAAAGAGAACCAAAAGATTCTTCTGTCAAGAAGGCATAAATAATTGTTTAAATAATATTTAATGAAAAATCGTTGTCATTTAAAGCGAGCGCACTTGCGCGAGAATACTGGCTTATTTATTTATGGGCAAACGTATATGGTATTTACTGTGATGTTGTAAGTGTGAGCGAATGTTCATAACATTTCTTTATTTAAATGTTGTTGTAATATATTAGTTTAGTGCGGGAAAGTGATACAGATGTGTCAGATCTCGTATGTAGCACATAAGAACGATCTATTTTTGGTGGGGACAACGAGACAGTTGCAGAACACTACGGGAGGCAAGCTGTGACTGGGACTTTCTCGAGTCAAGAGTTCAAGAGACCCTTTATGTGAAGTACTGGATAAAGACAGACCTGCCTACGGTAATGAGCAGAATTCAGGAGTATAGGTGATAGATTCTGGGTGGTGAAAGGCCGCTGCCATACTTCAACTTCTGAAGGTACTTGTATTTCGACAGGTTTGAATTTTATTTACGGAACTGAGAATAGACACAGTATGGACTACTGTTCTTTGTATTGTGTGTGTTAATTTGTGAATCATTATGTAGAACTCTGAACTATTTTGAGCTTTGTTACCATTCTCGTAACGCTCTCAACGTAACGTTATTGAATTTAATAAGGGAATTTTATGTCTGTATTTTAACTCAATAGCGTAAGACCACTTCCTGTTTTTCTTTTTTTTTTTTTTTTTTTGAGATGTCCTTTCTCGAATAAAAATTATGCAACAGGATTCTATGCCGTTTACACCAATTACAGACATTAGAATAGAACCCTTGTTATTAAATTATTAATTTATCTTTTATCTTACGTTTCCGTGTATTTCAGTAAATCTCAATTCTACCCAATGCATAGACTATTTGACCGCAGGATCACAGCTACAAGTTATTATTTGCAGCGAATTATCTGCAGGGCGTGAAACTAGATTGCGTGGATCGACCCTATGATGACTACATCGAGCGAGTCTTTTTAAACAGAACTGTGCATAGCCCAAGTATCGAAAGCACGAGTAACTGCGGTAAAGAGGGCACTGGTTTGCTCGTACAGGATGCTATTAGCAAGAGCAACTACAGTTAGCAGTAATCGTTAGGTACCGTCGCACACTGAACAATGTGCTCCGAAACATTTGTGCTGCTTCAGTATTGTACCCTGCTGTCAAATCAGTCACAGACCGCTGAGTGTCCTGCTTTACAGAGCAGGAAAGCCTCCAACTCGCGTATTTTGTGAGGAGGCATGGGTATCCGATTGTCGCCTACTCGTGATTTCATCATCCTCGAACCACTTTCCACAGATGCTTGCGACAGCTGCATGTGAACAGTCAATCAGCTTCGCTGTTACCGAGATACTCGTTCCCATCAGCTGACCTTCACAATCTACCGTTTATCAAAGTCGCCTGTCACGATGGATATTCATTCTCATTTGCAGATAGAATGATTTCCCATTTCTCTATCCCACGCTTCTGTACTTTCGCTGTCGCGTCACCTGTCCGCAGTGCCAGAAGGCAGCAGCATTCATCCTTGCAGTAGGAGTCGTAACGTTTTGTCTCGTCACCGTATTTTCATCGGTAAATCGGGAAGATAAGTTAATAACAATAAAATGAAGCAAAAATGAACTGACTGTACTTTCAATATGGGAAAAAACAAATGGAAATCTGGTGAGGCCCAACAAAATATTATTTCGCTTCTTAGTTTTAGCTAAATGCTACGCAGACTAAAACTATAATTTACAGCAGAATGGAGGAATTTCAGATATCTTATCTGTGATATGATATGTGATTAGCCGGCGGCGGTGGTCTAGCGGTTCTGGCGCTGCAGTCCGGAACCGCGGGACTGCTACGGTCGCAGGTTCGAATCCTGGCTCGGGCATGGATGTGTGTGATGTCCTTAGGTTGGTTAGGTTTAAGTAGTTCTAAGTTCTAGGGGACTTATGACCTAAGATGTTGAGTCCCATAGTGCTCAGAGCCATTTGAACTATTTTTTTGATATGTGGTTATGATAAAAATATACAAAGCAAAGTGAATAAAATTTGTAATATTTGTAGAGCAGTTGAAAAACAGAAATCCCCTTTCATTTAATATGAGGTAACTTTTCTATCCTCCCTCATAATCACAGCAGCAGTGTTGCTGTTTTCTTCCGTAAGAGCAGTAACTAGAGCACCAGGTCCACCTTCCTTTGAAATTGATTGTCTCCCCTCTTTAAACATTTTAAACCACCTTCGAGCTGTGCTGTAGGGAAGAACAGACTCTCCATACGCCTCCGGTAGCATTGCATAGGCCTCAGTTGAAGATTTGTTGAGACGAAAGCAGAATTTCAAAGACGCATGTTGTTCCTCTCGTGCTACCTCCTTTGCAGCGGTAGGCGATACTGAACATGTCTGACCTCGCCTACCTCTCACAGGCGGGAACCAGGAGTCCCAACAATGAAACTACTTCGGTGTTTTTGTTGCACATTAAGCTAACGGTATATCATAAGATTAAATTTTTGAGCGAGAAATTATAATTATAAATATTATGATCATTCTTTACTGAATGGCCCTCGTAGGAGGAGGAGACGAGAATTGTGTTATCAGTAGAGAAGCAGTAACAACAAAATGGGTAGGTTTGGAGAACTCAGTGACGTCGAACGTGGACCAGCCATTTGATATCACTTGAGTTACAGAAATGCCAGGGATGTTCGAACTAAGCCGGCCGCGGTGGTCTAGCGGTTCTGGCGCTGCAGTCCGGAACCGCGGAACTGCTACGGTCGCAGGTTCGAATCCTGCCTCGGGCATGGGTGTGTGTGATGTCCTTAGGTTAGTTAGGTTTAAGTAGTTCTAAGTTCTAGGGGACTGATGACCTCAGATGTTGAGTCCCATAGTGCTCAGAGCCATTTGAACAATTTTTTTTTGTTCGAACTAAAGCTGCCCAGATCGGCTGTTGGTGATGTGATAATGAAGTGGAAACCACGAAGGAATAACCACAGATAAATCAAGACCAGCAGATCTCACGTACTGACAGACAGGCACGGTCGGGGATTGCGCAGGGTGGCTGTACAGAATCGCGTGAAATCTGCGGAAGCAATCACTTGTGAGTACAAAGTGCTACAAGTTGTTTAGCTAGCAAAGTGACTGTGCATAGGAAGTTAAAAAGGATGGCCTACAATGGTCAAGCAGTTACTCATAAGCCACAAACTTCTGTAGTCAACGCTAAGCGAGCTTCATGAGGTGTAGACAGCAGTGCGACATGGCAGTGGATGACTGTAAACGAGCTATTTGGAGTGGTGAATCACGGTATACCCTGTGGCAGTCAGATGGAAGTATCACGTTTGCCGAATATCTGGAGAACAGTACCAGCTATTATGTGTTGTTCCAATAGCAAAGTACGGAGGAGGTGGCATTTACGGTATGGAGGCGTCTTTGGTGGTTAGTACACTGACGGAAAAAGAAGTCGCTACACCAAGAGGGAGTTATGCGACATAAACTAAAGTTGGTAGGCGTGCTTCCACATCTGAAAGATCTTGTCTATTTAGATTTCACACTAACCGTATCAGAATGGTGTTAGTAGCGCCAGTATGAGCGTGCAAACCAGATTTGCTTTACATATACGCTGACAAGGGGACCCTCCATACTGTAAATCACGGATTTTGATGCGCTTCAAATACCTGAGTAACTGGCTATCCGGTTTTTTAGGGACGGGAGTTGGTTTTTGAGAAAATCGATTTTGAAGTTCATTGCGCTCTTCGTATATCTGTAACATTAGGAGTATTTCGAATATATTAGCGTAGCGTAGCGGTAAAGGTTTTTGGCTACCGCGCTGCACGTACCGTGTTCGAATCCTGCTCGTATAATTTTTTTTTTTCAAAATCGACCGAATTTTTCAATTTTGTTTTGAAAGAGTACCAACAAACAGTGTAAGGTGTGCAAAATTATAAAGATGTATACCGTTATTAATTTTTACAAATATTCAGTCCGTTTGTGGTTCGCGTCATATTCTCCCAATTCATCTGCTTCGTTGAAATCTAACAATTCATCATCAATAATGATATGTCTTTCGACCAAGAGATCCTGTATTGCGATACATACCTCATAGCAAATTGCAACGGAATAGGCAGAAATCACGTTAGGCGGTGTATTCGTTACGAGATTCAAATGGCGGAGTAGATTTTTGGCGTATTTAATGGCATTTGTGATTTCGCCTCTTGATTCTTCGTTCAACTCCTCTACTTATGGATCTCCTGGTTGCACTACGGCAAAAACACTTCGTTCTTCCATTTCACAGAATTTTTGTAACACACGGCACTAGAGACGCTTTGCGAGCAGCTGACGTTGTAGTTAGATGCGAAAGTAAAGGATTGCAACTGGCATCCTCATTGGCCGCAAGTAGGAGCTGGGGTTCCCGTTACGGCTGACGGTATTCACAGGAGGGGGGACGCTAATGGGAGGAGATCGATTTCAGGTAATACAAGAAGCGACCGTTGTACGAACATTTGGAACTCCAACTGCGAACCACAAACAGAATGAATATTTGCAAAATTAATAACTGAATAAAACTTTATAATTTCGCACACCTTACGCTGTTTATTGATATTATTTGAAATGAAATTGAAAAATACGGTCGATTTTTTTTAAAAAAAAGTACACGAGCAAGATTCGAACACGGTACCTCCATCGCTGTAGCCGTGGACATTTACCACTGCGCTACGCTGACTTACTAGAAATATCTCTGATGTTACGGATATACAAAACACGCAATGCACTTCAAAATCGCTTTTCTCACAAACCAAGGCCCGTCGCTAAAAAAAACCGGTTAGCCAGGTACTCAGGCTAAGTGCCTCTACAACATATTTGAAACGCATCGAAATCCGTGATTTACACTATGGAGGGTCCCCTTGTGAAATTGAACGTGGTGAGTTGATGTTAGTCAAGAATGCCTTTAAAGCCACAAAGACGCCAGTATCAACACCTCACTGAGTTTGAACAAGACTGTGTAATAGGGCTATTTCGAGAAGTTAGATGTTGCTTCTACGATATTGCAACGGTGGTCACGAGAATGTACGATCGCAAGACTATCGGGCTCCGGACGGCCGCATGGCACTGCCGAGAGGAAAGAGCATCGTGTTCGGCGTGTGGCTCTGGTGCATCGTACTGCATCTTCGGCAGCAATCTTAGCACCATTTGGCACCACAGGGACACAACTAACCGTTACAAATCGGTTATTTCAGGGGCAGCTCCGAGCCACACGCCCTGTAGCGTGCATTCCACTAACCTCAAACCATCGCCAGTTGCGACTTCATTGGTGTCAAGCGAGAGCTTATTGGAGGTCAGAGTGTAGGATCTGTTGTGTTTCCTGATGAAAGCTGGTTCTGCCGGTGATGGGCCTGTGTAGGTTAGAAGGGGACCAGCTGAGGGCTTGGAACCAAACGGTTAGTGCTAGACAGCCTGGACCTACACCTGGAGCTACGGTCTGGTGTGCAATTTTGTATGACAGCAGGAGCACTCTCGAGGTTATCCCACGAACCCTGACTGCTAAATTGTACTTCTGTGTGGTGTGTTTTCTGAAAAAAAAATCGCTCGCCTACATACTGGTGTTGTAACGCAACATACTCTACAGAGAGTCATGTTGCCTTCATCTGTTCTGTCACCAGATCTGTCTCCAGTCGAGCACGTACGGGACATCATCGGACGACAACTTCAGCGTCATCCACAGCAAGCATCATATATCCCTGTAAAGACGGACAACCTGGAAGAGATACGGAACCGCATCCGACAAACTGACCTGCGGCACCTGTACGACACAACCCATACACGTTTGCACACACGCATTCAACTTTCTGGCAGTTACACCGGTTATTAATGTTCCATTAGTTCACATTTGCAGTGACTTATCTCGCGATAACATTAACATGCGATCTTCAATGTTAATTACTTAAATATGTGACGTAGAGAAATGTATTCACGAAATTTCATTATTATGCACTACTCATTTTTTGATGTTGCGATTATTTTTCTGTCACAGGCTAATTATGGAAGGATATCAACACATTCCTCCCCCCATGAACCATGGACCTTGCCGTTGGTGAGGAGGCTTGCGTGCCTCAGCGATACAGATGGCCGTACCGTAGGTGCAACCACAACGGAGGGGTATCTGTTGAGAGGCCAGACAAACATGTGGTTCCTGAAGAGGGGCAGCAGCCTTTTCAGTAGTTGCAGGGGCAACAGTCTGGATGATTGACTGATCTGGCCTTGTAACATTAACCAAAACGGCCTTGCTGTGCTGGTACTGCGAACGGCTGAAAGCAAGGGGAAACTACAGCCGTAATTTTTCCCGAGGACATGCAGCTCTACTGTATGATTAAATGATGATGGCGTCCTCTTGGGTAAAATATTCCGGAGGTTAAATTGGTCCCCCATTCGGATCTCCGGGCGGGGACTACTCAAGAGGACGTCGTTATCAGAAGAAAGAAAACTGGCGTTCTACGGATCGGAGCGTGGAATGTCAGATCACTTAATCGGGCAGGTAGGTTAGAAAATTTAAAAAGGGAGATGGATAGGTTAAAGTTAGATATAGTGGGAATTAGTGAAGTTCGGTGGCAGGAGGAACAAGACTTTTGGTCAGGTGATTACAGGGTTATAAATACAAAATCAAATAGGGGTAATGCAGGAGTAGGTTTAATAATGAATAAAAAAATAGGAGTGCGGGTTAGCTACTATAAACAGCATAGTGAACGTATTATTGTGGCCAAGATAGACACAAAGCCCATGCCTACTACAGTAGTACAAGTTTATATGCCAACTAGCTCTGCAGATGATGAAGAAATAGATGAAATGTATGACGAGATAAAAGAAATTATTCAGGTAGTGAAGGGAGACGAAAATTTAATAGTGATGGGTGACTGGAATTCGTCAGTAGGAAAAGGGAGAGAAGGAAACATAGTAGGTGAATATGGATTGGGGGGAAGGAATGAAAGAGGAAGCCGCCTTGTAGAATTTTGCACAGAGCATAACTTAATCATAGCTAACACTTGGTTCAAGAATCATGAAAGGAGGCTGTACACATGGAAGAACCCTGGAGACACTGACAGGTTTCAGACAGATTATATAATGGTAAGACAGAGATTTAGGAACCAGGTATTAAATTGTAAGACATTTCCTGGGGCAGATGTAGATTCTGACCACAATCTATTGGTTATGAACTGCAGATTGAAACTGAAGAAACTGCAAAAAGGTGGGAATTTAAGGAGATGGGACCTGGATAAACTGAAAGAACCTGAGGTTGTAGAGAGTTTCAGGGAGAGCATTAGGGAACAATTGACAGGAATGGGGGAAAGAAATACAGTAGAAGAAGAATGGGTAGCTCTGAGGGATGAAGTGGTGAAGGCAGCAGACGATCAAGTAGATAAGAAGACGCGGGCTAATAGAAATCCTTGGGTAACAGAAGAAATATTGAATTTAATTGATGAAAGGAGAAAATATAAAAATGCAGTAAATGAAGCAGGCAAAAAGGAATATAAACGTCTCAAAAATGAAATCGACAGGAAGTGCAAAATGGCTAAGCAGGGATGGCTAGAGGACAAATGTAAGGATGTAGAGGCTTGTCTCACTAGGGGTAAGATAGATACTGCCTACAGGAAAATTAAAGAGACCTTTGGAGAGAAGAGAACCACTTGTATGAATATCAAGAGCTCAGATGGCAACCCAGTTCTAAGCAAAGAAGGGAAAGCAGAAAGGTGGAAGGAGTATATAGAGGGTTTATACAAGGGCGATGTACTTCAGGACAATATTATGGAAATGGAAGAGGATGTAGATGAAGATGAAATGGGAGATACGATACTGCGTGAAGAGTTTGACAGAGCACTGAAAGACCTGAGTCAAAACAAGGCCCCGGGAGTAGACAACATTCCATTAGAACTACTGATGGCCTCAGGAGAGCCAGTCATGACAAAACTCTACCATCTGGTGAGCACGATGTATGAGACAGGCGAAATACCCTCAGACTTTAAGAAGAATATAATAATTCCAATTCCAAAGAAAGCAGATGTTGACAGATGTGAAATTTACCGAACTATCAGTTTAATAAGTCACAGCTGCAAAATACTAACGCGAATTCTTTACAGACGAATGGAAAAACTGGTAGAAGCCGACCTCGGGGAAGATCAGTTTGGATTCCGTAGAAATGTTGGAACACGTGAGGCAATACTGACCTTACGACTTATCTTGGAAGAAAGATTAAGAAAAGGCAAACCTACGTTTCTAGCATTTGTAGACTTAGAGAAAGCTTTTGACAATGTTGACTGGAATACTCTCTTTCAAATTCTGAAGGTGGCAGGGGTAAAATACAGGGAGCGAAAGGCTATTTACAATTTGTACAGAAACCAGATGGCAGTTAAAAGAGTCGAGGGGCATGAAAGGGAAACAGTGGTTGGGAAAGGAGTGAGACAGGGTTGTAGCCTCTCCCCGATGTTATTCAATCTGTATATTGAGCAAGCAGTAAAGGAAACAAAAGAAAAATTCGGAGTAGATATTAAAATTCATGGAGAAGAAGTAAAAACTTTGAGGTTCGCCGATGACATTGTAATTCTGTCAGAGACAGCAAAGGACTTGGAAGAGCAGTTGAACGGAATGGACAGTGTCTTGAAAGGAGGATATAAGATGAACATCAACAAAAGCAAAACGAGGATAATGGAATGTAGTCAAATTAAGTCGGGTGATGCTGAGGGAATTAGATTAGGAAATGAGACACTTAAAGTAGTAAAGGAGTTTTGCTATTTAGGGAGTAAAATAACCGATGATGGTCGAAGTAGAGAGGATATAAAATGTAGACTGGCAATGGCAAGGAAAGCGTTTCTGAAGAAGAGAAATTTGTTAACATCGAATATAGATTTAGGTGTCAGGAAGTCGTTTCTGAAAGTATTTGTATGGAGTGTAGCCATGTATGGATGTGAGACATGGACGATAACTAGTTTGGACAAGAAGAGAATAGAAGCTTTCGAAATGTGGTGCTACAGAAGAATGCTGAAGATAAGGTGGGTAGATCACGTAACTAATGAGGAGGTATTGAATAGGATTGGGGAGAAGAGAAGTTTGTGGCACAACTTGACTAGAAGAAGGGATCGGTTGGTAGGACATGTTCTGAGGCATCGAGGGATCACAAATTTAGCATTGGAGGGCAGCGTGGAGGGTAAAAATCGTAGAGGGAGACCAAGAGATCAATACACTAAGCAGATTCAGAAGGATGTAGGTTGCAGTAGGTACTGGGAGATGAAGAAGCTTGCACAGGATAGAGTAGCATGGAGAGCTGCATCAAACCAGTCTCAGGACTGAAGACCACAACAACAGCAACACATTGTACAATATTGTGTATTGTATACGGTAGAGGAACAGTTTGAAGACGATAACGGTTTCTATCAGCAAGAGAGTGCACCCTGTCAAAAAGGAGCATCTATTTGGCAATGGCGTCTGGATAATAACTTTCCTGAAACGGACTGGACTGCTCAGAGTCCCGAGGTGAACCACATGGAACACCTTCGGGATGAGCTAGATCGTCGACTTCGATTCAGACCCCACCGTCCACCTTCTTCTATTTCGGCTCTTGACGAATAATTGCCTGCAATTACTTCACAGACTTTCAGACTCGTCACAGAAAGTATCCCTGGCAGAGTTCAAGCAGTCTAAATGCGAAGGCTGGTCACAGCTCATGCTGACGTCCAGCACGAGGTATCCGGATACTTTTGATGAAATTTGTGTTCCCACGTGGAAGATTGCTTTGTGGCTGGTAGTATACTCCCTGCTAATGAATATGAAACTTACCTCCCTGCCAAAAGTTGACACTCGTTTTGAATAAGAGGCTGTAGAGCAACGTGGGCAGTGCGCCAGAGGCAGGCAGCGCGCTACTGGAGGACAGCGGCCCAAAAAGTGATAGCTGCGTGAGATAACAGCAGCACAACGAGGCCGAAACTAATTACAATCTTTTGCGTGACGCCTCCGATTGAGTGGGCGCACGGGACAGTGAAAACAGGGAGCAGGCAACGCCCTGCGTTCTTTCCGCTTTGGAACACTTGTGTAGCTATTTTCCAAGTGTATTCTCGGAAAGCGAAAGGCTCATTTATTGCCAGTAAACAAAATCTCTCAGCACCATGTGACATATACTTTTATATATATAAATTTTCGGTGTCTACAGTGTCACGTCTTTCAGTGTCACACAAATTTTTATTTTTAAAGGGGATCATTTAAGACTATTTCCATTGGTTCGCCCCTCAAATTTCTCCCTCATACCACAAAATTGACGTCTGATGTAATACAAACTGAAAAAATGAATTTCTTTTAAAGCATAGTTTCGTATATAATTTATATTCAAAACCTTACACCTGTGTCCCAGAACAAATCCTACATCGAGAATACTTTACACAAGTTTAAGGGAAGAAATGCTTCCGATAACTATTACAGTATTTAAAGAACATCAAAATATGAACGGGCTGAAATGAACAAACATTACATGAGACGATGTTAATCAATTTAACTGTAAAAAGCTAAGGAGCATACTATTAGAAAAATGAGAAATATGCAAAACTGAAATGCCATAATGAGCACTTCTCAATTGGGAGTAAATCAGAACAATCAGAATTGCTGAAAGATAGCACAATAACATGAGCCATAAACGAATAAGAGCTAAGCAACTAAGCAAATAAGAAAATAGGCAAAAATGAGATTCCAACAAAATGAGAGCTGGCCGAACTCCGTCGGCACTTACATACGGTTGCGCCCGTGGCGGCACCTCGCGGCCCATACGCAACACGAGCGCCTGCGATCGCAATGCACTCTTAGCGCTCGCGGCGGTGTCTAGCGGCCAGTACGCAAGTTGTGCGATTGCTGTCGCAGGTCGACCCTTAATCTATGATGTTACAACCAGGAGAGTAACATAAAAATGTGATAAGAGAAAATCCCAGCTCGAATTGCTAAAATCGAATAAAAATTATTTTAAAGTACAGAGAGGTGTCTGCTCAACCACATATCAAATTCATTGGCATCTAAAACTGCGTTCGTGTAAAATAGCTCTTTAAAGGTTAACGAAACTAAAAGGACGTGAAAACGAATCTCTGAGAACCCAACAAGCCTCCATCTGATGCCTCTTCCTATCGTCCTATCTGTCTCACATCGGTGTTCAGCAAGCTCTTGGAATCCATCCTTTCCCGGCGCATCCATCACCACCTCCGCCAAAACCATCTCCTCCCCAACACCCAATGTGGCTTTCGACCTTCCTTCTCTGCTGATGACCAACTTCTCCTCCTCACTCATCTCCTCTCCCTCCAGCTTAACTCCTGTCACTCCGCCATTTTTGTCTCCCTTGACCTCGAAAAAGCCTACGACCGTGTCTGGCATCCCGGTCTCCTGTTTAAACTCCAAACCTACGCCCTTCCTATCAACTGCATCCGTCTGATGGCCTCCTTCCTCTCCCACCGCCCCTCCTATGTTACCATCCATAATGACAATTCCCACACCTTCTACCCCTCTGCAAGTGTGCCCCAGGGCTCTGTCCTCTCCCCTCTCCTCTACCTCCTGTACACGGAAGATATGCCCCAACCCCCCCTCCAGTACACCTCTTGCAATATGCTGATGACACCGCATTCCTCGCCCTCGCTCCTACCCTCCAACGGTCCCAACGCCTTCTCCAAAATCACCTTGACCTTTTTGCTGCATGGTGTAACCAGTGGCTCCTGAAAATCAATCCTTCCAAGACCCAGGCAATCATCGTAGGTCGTACCACTCACTCCTTCCGGCTCCTGGATTTCTCTCTTACTGTCTGCACCCGTCCTGTCCGCCTCACCCCCACCCTCACCTACCTTGGCCTCACCATTGACCGTCACCTCACCTGGATCCCTCATCTCCGCTCCATCCAATCCAAAGCCTACAACCGCCTCCTCTCTGGCCGGACATGGGGGTTGCACCCCTCTACCATCCTCCACACCTACAAATCCTTAATCTGTCCCATCCTCTGTTATGCCAGTCCTGCCTGGATATCTGCCCCCCCCCTCCCGCAAATACTATAAGTACCTCCAGATCCTTGAGCGTCATGCACTCCGCCTCGCCTTCCATATACGCCTCCCGTCCCCCACGCGAATCCTCTATGATCTCATTCCTTTCCCCCATCTGCTCCTATTCCTCGAACATATCCGCATCCTCTACACCTCCCGCCGCCTTGATCCCCCTCAACCCCTGGTTGCTCCTCTCCTCTCCCATCCCTGCCCCCTGCCACGTCTTCACTGTTGTGTCCCCTCTACCCTCCATCTCTACACCCTTCATCTCCTTTCCCAAGGTGGCTTCCATCAACTCCCCCTCCCAGATGATGCCCTCTCTCCCTCCATTTATCCCTCCTGTCAACTCTGATCCTCACTCCCCCTCCTTTCCTCTGTCCTTTTACCGGGCTCCCTCTCCCCCCTTCCATCCTCTTTTTTCCCCACCTCCCCTCTCTCTGCCCCCTTCTCTCCCCCGAGTCCTTTTGCATTTCCCTCCTCTGCCTCCTCTCATTCCCTCTCGTGTCTGCCCTGTCCCTCTCCCCCTTTATTAGTTCTCTCCCTTTTGGTTCCCCCCCCCTTTTCGTTTTTCCTTCCTCCCTCCTTGTTCTTCCACCTCCTCCAGGTACCCCCCCCCCCCCCCCAATCTACCTTTGGCTCGGGAGTGTCATCTTTGTGCTGCCCTTTTCATGCAGTGTTTTACAGTGAGTGTTTTACAGTGCGTGTTCCGTGTTGTGTTTCTTGGGAAGTGTTGCGAACGGCCATCATACTGTCGCTGGGTGTGCTTTTTATCTCGTGCGAACAGAAACCAGACTGTCGCCGTGTATTTTAATTGTGTGTGTACTCTGTTACTTGTCTGATTCCTGTGTCTTTTATTAACATTGCCAACCCCTTTTCTTTCTGTTTTAACTTTCTGCATTTTTCCGCCATTTTACACTTTACGTCACCGTTTTATCGCCTGTTTTTCTTGTTTCTTTTTTTCTTCCGTTTTTAAAATAAAAGTCTGTAGGCTGTAGAGCAGCGTACTAAGCTGCTACCAGCCCGCCCTCTTCGGGGGGAATTGAAAATCAATAAAGGAGAAAAAAAAAAGATCTCTGAGAAAGAAGACATATAACAGAGAATTATTACTAGCAGAGTTTCAGCAGTCATAAATGAGTTATTGTTTGGTAAAAATACTAAATATTTGTTTGAGACTGTATATCATAACTCATGTAATACTTAGAGTCGTATTTCCAAAAACAAAAAAAATCTTACCAGCCTTGCATGATTCGCAAATAAATGGTTCAAATGGCTCTGAGCACTATGCGACTTAACTTCCGAGATCATCAGTCCCCTAGAACTTAGAACTACTTAAACCTAACTAACCTAAGGACATCACACACATCCATGACAGAGGCAGGATTCGAACCTGCGACCGTAGCGGTCACGCGGTTCCAGACTGAAGCGCCTAGAACCGCTCGGCCAGTGCATGATTCGCAATTTCAAAAACTTTTCCTTAACGTTCACATGAATAACACTATGCGCAGACAGTACGGCTATACACATTCCGTCCTTAGGGTAACGGATCGGCGACGAGAAGGGCGTCCCTCTAGTTAGCCATGCCAAAACGGTTAATAACCATGTCGAGCCTGCGCCGATGTGGAGCAGAGGCATAAGGAAGAGAAGAAGATTTTCCAAAATAGAGAAATTTTTCTGTTGCCAAACGTTTTTCCTTCACGGTAAGGCAAGTAGGGTTCCTGACTGGTGCAGCAGCTGTTACTGTAGAAAAGGTGCACAGGAGCAGAAATGATGAGCGAACAAGCAAGTACAGTAAAAAGAAAATTTACTTAGCTTATAGTTCTCCAGGTATATGAAGACTCATTGCAAATAATACAGCATGTACAGCAAGAAATACAGTGCAGCTCTCGAAGTCAACAAGGCTGAGGCTCTGTGAACTAAAGCATGAACGATGGAGTTAGAGACGAAACTAGGTGGCGTCTGCATAGCGTCACGTAGCGAAGAGGCTCCAAGTGAGGGAGATCTGTGTAGCTACCGGCGGCGGCAGAGGGCGCTCAAGGTATGGAGCCATGGAGGCATGGCTCGGTGGGCATGCTCTACTGGGTCCGCCGGATCCCATACGACCACTATCCTCGTCTAAGAGGAACTTGCAATTCCATTGCTACTCGTGGGATGGTACCGATACATGATACCACACTTGATTACTCATCATGTGCCATTTTGGGGTTACAGTGATGTCATTAAAACACTTCCGAACAGAATACGCTTGAAATGACAACAGGCGGGCGTGCTACATCGTTTTCGATGTGTATACGTTGCAGCAGTTTAAGTATTAAAGGTTACAGTGATCACATCGTCGACTGACGTAACAATTATATCACCTTTGCAATCACTTCTCAGCCATTCAAATGTTATCAAAGCTCTGTATCACGGTACAGAATGAGGGTTGCTGGTAACAGAGCGTTACACGGCCTGCACTTCGTCATTTTGCAAGCTTACTGAATCAACATACAGTTTTTATTATATTTAAAAATATACCTCCAGATTTTAGGCAATGTTTGATTGTCTTCGGTGGAATTAACGTTAACTCAACATTCAAACATGGGTTTGACACACTAGCAGAGTTTTATGTTGATATTTTCTACAACAACAACATTACATTTGCCTGTGTGGACCTGCTGCCGAATCTCCCATACCCACGAGTCACTCTGCTTGCCACCGCATTATACAGCATGGAATCTAGGAAAAGAAAGATGCTGCGGTCTGGAGCGAAGACGACGTTCTGACTCATCCAAAATGTGTTCCATTGGATTCAGGTTGGGACTCTGGACAGGTAAGTCCATTTTAGATTGTTACTGTCCACAAACCGTTGCCTCGACTTGCTGCTTTATGGCGAGATGCTGTGACTGCTCTTATAAACCATCATCATCTCCAAACAGATCGTCAACTGAACACAGAACACAAGTCAGTAAAACGTTTTCATACCGTTCCTCACATACCGTTCTCTTAAGCCTTCTGCCGGCCGGTGTGGCCGAGTGGTTCTATGCGCTACAGTCTGGAACCGCGCGACCGCTACGGTTGCAGGTTCGAGTCCTGCCTCGGGCATGGATGTGTGTGATGTCCTTAGGTTATTTAGGTTTAAGTAGTTCTAAGTTCTAGGGGACTGATGACCTCAGAAGTTAAGTCCCATAGTGCTCAGAGCCATTTGAACCATTTTTTTTCCTAAGCCTTCTAAGACGATCACACCCTAACTACGAGAAATACCCCGTACCGGAACACCACCAACTCTTCACTATCGGTACTACACATGACGGCAGGTACGTTCTTCAGGCATTCTGCATATCTAAACCCTACCATCCGATTGACACAGGGTTCTGCGTGCTTCATCACTGCAAATCTCTCGTTTCCAGTCGTACAATACCCAGTGGGTTGCTGTTTACACCATCTCATGCGTCGCTTAGCGTTGGCTACACAAACGTGTGGCTTAAGAGGGGCTGCTCGACCACTGTAACACTTTCTTTTTAACTCCCTACACACAGCATTTGTGCTAGTTGGTAGCTCCTTAGAGCTCAAGAGTGACTCCTTCCGCCGATTACGAGCGATTTCTTGCAACTACACGCCTCAATGTTCGACAGTCCCAATCTGTCAGTGCCTGAGATCTGCCTGGTCTTGGTTTATCTATGGTTCTCTTTTCGCGTTTTCACTTCGCAGTCACACCACAAACAGCCGACTTTTTCCTCTTTAAGGACCTCAATGTCGACGGGACGTTTAACTGTATCTTCCTTCCTCCCTACTAGTCTACGTTCGGGGTCCATGAACGAGAGTGTGCTGTGACTGCTTCTCTACTGACCACACAGCATGTACTTCCCGATTTCTTTTATACTATGGCGTCCGCCTGTCGTGACGTCTAAAGGTCAATTCAGAGAACGTAGGAGTATCCGGTTACTTGTGATCACATAGTGTATGTTTGTAATTGCGGATTATACAGCAGATTTATCATTCAGAAATCGCAACTGAATGTTGATTATTATATTTATGATGAGAACACTTTATTCCTCGGGCAGCAATGAGAAACGCCAACCAGCGTTTAAGTCCGAACTCGACAACAGCTGAAACATAGACCCTCGAGACTTCAGTTAATAGTTCATGGATAATAATGACTGCGTCGGGAGAGAGAGAGATCTCACGGCTGGTATGCGGATATCGAATCGCTTGATTCAGGAGAGCCAAACTCATTATTTATTTGGACGTGCACAACTGTAATGACGTCACGTACCTTGAGCCAGGAAATGTGCTTGTTTGCGGCAACGCAAGTATCGACACGGACAGTACGTCTTGTTGAGCGCCACGGACTGTCAGTACGGCGACCTCAGCATCATCTTCCCTTGACTCAGCAGGAGCACCGAGGCGCGCCGACAGTGGTGCAGCCAATACAACATTGTACATAGGAATGGCACAACGTCATCTTTCCAGAAGAGTCCCTGATGCGTGTATTGGCTCCGAGGAGAAGGAGCTTAACCAGTTGCGTTTGTCATTGGCATACAGGAACAGTACCTGAACTGATGGCATGAGGAGCCAATGGGTGCACTACATAAACCCCCTTGTTTTGGGAATTAGGCGTCATTCAAGGTGTCCCACATAAAATCGGTACGCCTCAGATCCGAGACTCAAGTAACAGTGAACTAATTAAAAAAAGAATAGATAAGAGTAACATTAGAAAAACATCTAATTATCTGTTTATACGAGATGCTGGAAGTGGTGGCTATAGGCATCCTGCCTTTGCTGACTTCGTGTGATGACTTTAAAAGCAACACGCTGTAATTATGCAGGTGTGATATTATTAATTTCTCTAGTAATGTTCCATTTAACATCGTCTGTTGTGGGAGGATTTCAGCATGTACTTTGCTATTTAGTGTGCTTCATAAATAAATATCACACGATGTTAATTAAGTCCGGGGTCCTTATGGGCTAGGGGCTTCTACTGACAAGTCTGTCTCCTGGGAACACGTTGGTGAAGTGGGCCGTACATTGGTTGGGTGTGTGAGCCGTTACTCCGTCTTGTTGGAACACTGGAAACAACTTCTCTGCATCTGTTGATTCTGCACAGAACAGAGTCGAAGACCTTGATTTTAGCAGCCAGCTACAATGATGTACTCCTTCCTCCTGATCCTCAAATCTCAACTCTTGCACCACATACGCACAGTAAGCCTTTAATTTCATACCTTTCAGTACACGATGACACGCTGTACGACATACACCAACATGCAGCGATAACCTCCTTATCGAATTGCGGGAACTTCTCGTAATGTCCATGCGAATTTTGTCTGTAGTTTCATGGGTCCTCACTGTTGGTCACATATTCCTCTACTCATTCTGAACGGATCCTACAGCCCTCCATTTCTTCTGCCGTTCCTCAATAGTGCTGGTCGTGGGGTGTTTCCTACTAGGATACTTTGCTTGAAACATTTCTTTACATTCTTTGATGGAACCTGTCTTTACTTAATACTCCACAATATCAGTTTACTGTTCTAATGCAAACTGCCTCTTTTCTCTAAGAAGTCAACAATACGAACGTGTCACAACAAATGACAAATGAACAGACAGTTTCACGCAACGTTCAGACAAAATGCAGTACAACCAACTTTCGCACTCCACAAGCAATTCGACTAAATATGATTAACCGGTACGTTAGGCGTACCGGTTTTATGTGAGCCGCCGTGATTTTCTGATGTTTTAAGGTGGCTGGCTGAGCCATACATTCGCGCGGTTCTTGACGTTATCTTGCAAGAAGAACTGGCACATGGGGTCCTGTGTCTACAAGACCGCATGTTGCCTGTGCTGTCCTGACATACTGCTAACTACAAGTTGGCCGACGGTTACCCGGACCTGGACAATCTCTGTATCTCTCTCACTGGAAACATCTGTTAACGAGTTGGCGAAAGAAGGTCACGACACCAATCGCAAGCAATGGAAGTGATGAACTCGGCCTTAAAGGTGAAGCAGCATGGAATGACTTACCCGTATCAATAGTGCAAGTTCTGTTCGACTCAGTGTGCAGCCTGGTTCTCAAGGCTGGTTTGCACTTCTGTCGGATTATAGAACCTCACTCGATTACATCGATCATTCTTCCCCATAGGCGAACGAGATCTTGCTCTCTTCTTGTAAGAAGCTGACTGACATTCTTGCCATCGGAAGGAAATTACAGGAGTAGCCACTAGTGTACCAGAAACAACGCAATTAGTTTGACGAAGCTGAACGTCCACTAAGTGTATGTGGGAACTGCTGAGCCACACGGCTCAACAGTACTAACGTGACGGAAATCAAAGACCAGTGCTGTCGTTCCCAAACTGTTAATGTCGACACCAAATAAAGTTTCAGGCAGCCTTTTCGCTAAATCATTGCAACTGTTTTCTGAATATTGAAGTAGTACGTAAGTGACTTATCCTGTGTGAGGTGACCCCCTCCCTCCCAGTCTTGGTGTTTACGAGTTGGTAAGGGTGGGACATACAACGAAAGCATCCTTTCATTTGTAATATTCCTAGTAGATGTTCTCACTATAGCCCAAACTGGTGTCCTAGTTCGGTGACCGATCAGTGTCCGATTGATGTCCTACAAAGTGACTGGGCCTGTGTCCAGGTTGTATCTGGCTTGATTGGGTGCAGGTAGGTCTCTTTGTTGGTCCGATCCATGCGCCATGCTGGGTCCACGTCCAGTCGGAGATAGGATTGGCGCTGAAGACTGTTGCTGTAGGTCGCTATCGATGGATGAGTTGCAAGGAGTAGCAGGCGTTGAGTCCGAAGCGGGAGAGAGAGTGCTGCTGGCTGGTAGTCATGCAGCGTTTCGAATAATCCGGCGGAGAAATTCACGTGAGGGTCGCGTGAAATGCGGGCGTCTGTCACCAGTCACGTGGACGAAATGTAGTGTCGCGTCTTGCAGCGCCGCGGTTGGATGAGTGCGCTGCTGGCGGGCGATACTGGTGCCTCTCGCGGAGCCCGCTAGACTTGATGTGTTCACAGAGAGATGTTTATGTTTCTGTGGTCGTCTAGCGTGTAAATACACTGACGGAAAAAAAATCTAAACACCAAAAATTATTAATGTAGAGTAATGAAATAGGGGGAGAAATTTGTCTAGGAAACATGTTTCACTGATTAACACTGCAAGATCACAGGTTAATATAATCGTGAGATAGGCCACTGCAAATGTGAAATTCTGATGCACTAATAACCGCTGTAACATCCAGAATCTTAAATGCAAGCATGCAAACGTGCATGCTTTGTGCCGTGTAGTTGCCGGATGTCAGTTTGTGGGATGGAGTTCCATGTCTGTTGCACTTCGTCTGTCAATACAGGGGGAGATAATGCTGGTTGTGCATGATGCTGGAGTTGTTGTCCGATGATGTCCAAAACGTGCTCATTGGAGGCAGATCTGGTGATCGAGCAGATCAAGGCAACATGTCAACACTCTGTAGAGCATGTTTTGTTACAACAGCGCTACGTAGACGATCATTATCCTGTTGGAAAACATCCCATGGAATCCCCATGAAAGGCAGAACGACAGGTTGAATCATAAGATTCACGAACATACACTCCTGGAAATGGAAAAAAGAACACATTGACACCGGTGTGTCAGACCCACCATACTTGCTCCGGACACTGCGAGAGGGCTGTACAAGCAATGATCACACGCACGGCACAGCGGACACACCAGGAACCGCGGTGTTGGCCGTCGAATGGCGCTAGCTGCGCAGCATTTGTGCACCGCCGCCGTCAGTGTCAGCCAGTTTGCCGTGGCATACGGAGCTCCATCGCAGTCTTTAACACTGGTAGCATGCCGCGACAGCGTGGACGTGAACCGTATGTGCAGTTGACGGACTTTGAGCGAGGGCGTATAGTGGGCATGCGGGAGGCCGGGTGGACGTACCGCCGAATTGCTCAACACGTGGGGTGTGAGGTCTCCACAGTACATCGATGTTGTCGCCAGTGGTCGGCGGAAGGTGCACGTGCCCGTCGACCTAGGACCGGACCGCAGCGACGCACGGATGCACGCCAAGACCGTAGGATCCCACGCAGTGCCGTAGGGGACCGCACCGCCACTTCCCAGCAAATTAGGGACACTGTTGCTCGTGGGGTATCGGCGAGGACCATTCGCAACCGTCTCCATGAAGCTGGGCTACGGTCCCGCACACCGTTAGGCCGTCTTCCGCTCACGCCCCAACATCGTGCAGCCCGCCTCCAGTGGTGTCGCGACAGGCGTGAATGGAGGGACGAATGGAGACGTGTCGTCTTTAGCGATGAGAGTCGCTTCTGCCTTGGTGCCAATGATGGTCGTATGCGTGTTTGGCGCCGTGCAGGTGAGCGCCACAATCAGGACTGCATACGACCGAGGCACACAGGGCCAACTCCCGGCATCATGGTGTGGGGAGCGATCTCCTACACTGGCCGTACACCACTGGTGATCGTCGAGGGAACACTGAATAGTGCACGGTACATCCAAACCGTCATCGAACCCATCGTTCTACCATTCCTAGACCGGCAAGGGAACTTGCTGTTCCAACAGGACAATGCACGTCCGCATGTATCCCGTGCCACGCAACGTGCTCTAGAAGGTGTAAGTCAACTACCCTGGCCAGCAAGATCTCCGGATCTGTCCCCCATTGAGCATGTTTGGGACTGGATGAAGCGTCGTCTCACGCGGTCTGCACGTCCAGCACGAACGCTGGTCCAACTGAGGCGCCAGGTGGAAATGGCATGGCAAGCCGTTCCACAGGACTACATCCAGCATCTCTACGATCGTCTCCATGGGAGAATAGCAGCCTGCATTGCTGCGAAAGGTGGATATACACTGTACTAGTGCCGACATTGTGCATGCTCTGTTGCCTGTGTCTATGTGCCTGTGGTTCTGTCAGTGTGATCATGTGATGTATCTGACCCCAGGAATGTGTCAATAAAGTTTCCCCTTCCTGGGACAATGAATTCACGGTGTTCTTATTTCAATTTCCAGGAGTGTATATGCAGTCAGGCTGCGTGGAATAACCACGTGAGTGCTCCTGCTGTCACACGAAATCGCACCCCAGACCATAACTCCAAGTGTAGGTCCAGTGTGTCTGACAAGCAAATGGGTCGTTGCAGGCCCTCAAATGGCCCCCTCCTAACCAACACGCAGCCATTTCTCGCACTCAAGCAGAACCAGCTTTCATCAGAAAACACAACAGACCTCCACCCTGTCCTTCAGTGAGTTCTCGCTTGACACCACTGAAATCGTAAGCGCTGAAGGTTCAAATGGTTCAAATGGCTCTGAGCACTATGGGACTTAGCATCTGCGGTCATCAGTCCCCTAGAACTTAGAACTACTTAAACCTAACTAACCTAAGGACATCACACACATCCATGCCCGAGGCAGGATTCGAACCTGCGACCGGAGCGGTCACGCGCTTCCAGACTGAAGCGCCTTTAACCGCACGGCCACACCGGCCGGCAGCGCTGAAGGTCTGGGGTAGTGAAATGCATGCTGCTCGACGTCTGACTCGGAGCTGTTCTTGAAGTAACTGTTTTGTAACAGTTCGTTATGTCACTCTGGTACGAACTGCTGCTCAAAGTGCTGCTGCAAATGCAAAGCGATACACCAGAACAATACACTGAACACAATTGTCTTCCCTCTCCGCAGAGCCACGTGGCCGTCCAGAGGCTGGTCATGTTACGACCGTAGATTCTCGTGACCACCGCTGCCAGCAGTCACGTACAGTGGCTACATTCCTACCAAGTCTTTGTCTATTATAGAGGAAGGAACGTCTACTTTCTCGTAGCTCTATTATTCGACCTCCTTCAAATTCAGTGAGCAGTTTAAAAGGCATCTATGTCACCGTAAAGGCATTCTTGGTTAACATCACCTCACCACGTCCAATCTTAAAGATAATAAACTCTCACGACCGTTACAGGGTGTATTTAAAGCAAACCCGATTTGCATCCAAATAGTGGTGCTAATAGCGCCACTCTTATGTGACTGGCACGAAATTTGACTAAACATCATCCTTCTGATATAGAAGCACGCCTACCAACTTCCGTTTGTGTTGCACAACTCTTTCTTGGTGTTGCGATTCTTTCTCGGTCAGTGTAGATCAGCGTGTACGACCGTAAGATTGCCGCGTGTTTGTGGCTTTGGCGGAGGACGCCTACAATACGGCAATCCGCCGGCCACGTTTTTGTTCCGTGGTGGTATGTTGCCAGGCGTGTGACCAGATACTACACCACTCGTCCTCCCAACTACTTTGGATTGTTATATTATCACTGAATGTTATCCACGGAAGTAATTATATATTCATTGCTCAAATGGAATGCTGCAGCTCCTGTCTCCAGCGGGTGTGATATGAAATACTTATCCGTTTAACCATGCCGACCTAGTATCATAATTTATTATGCCTCTGGAACTTTGGTCCATTACACCAGCTGTCGTATGTCAGGGGATATATAAATCTTGGTGGTAAAGGTCTGGCTGGTAGTGACAATATAGGTTAACAGTGTAGTGTGGAGAACAGAACCTTAAGCCAATCGTAGTTCAATATTAGAAATTGAGATTGCATTTGATTGGAATGTTCTTATAACAGCGAGTCATTCAGCAGATAAAGCGTATAAAAATGCAGTAGTGTAATAGCTCAACGACGAACTTTTAGCTTCCGACAGGAGCATGTAGAGGAACTATGATTCACATTTAAAAAAGTTAATCATCACAGGACAGATAGAACCCAGTAGAGCAGCTCATGTTGGGAGCGACCTTGTATCGTATAAAGTTACTCTGAAGATAATTCAGAAGACATAAAAACTATTGCATAATAGGTGTAAAACAAATCATGATGCTATGGAATGAGAGATACTGATTTAAACACGTTTGGTCGTCAAGACAGTAATTCGTGAAACATTCAATGACTGTTGTATCAGAATATTGTTAGAACATCTTTCACCATACCCAAAGAAATTATGGTCATGTGTAAAGGCTGTTTGTGGCACCAAAGATAGTATGCACATACGCATTGACGAGACAGGAACCGAAACTGAGAGTAGTGAAGGAAAAGCAGAAATTCCTAATTCCGTTTTCAATTGTTCATTTGCAAAGGAAAACCCAGAAGTAGTGCCGCAGTCTAAGTCTCGTACCACTGAAAAGGTGACTGAAAAAGATATAGTGTCAGTGGCGCTGAGAAACAGCTGAAATCACTAAAATTGAACAAAGCTCCAGGGCTCGACCGAATCCTTACAAGATTCTGTACTGCTTGTGCGGCTGAGTTAGCCCCTGTTTTAGTTATAATCTGTTTTGGATCCCTCGAACTAAATAACCATGCTCAGTACTTGGAAGAAAGTGCAGGTCACACTCGTTACAAGAAGGGTGGTAGAAGTGATCCACAAAACTACCGTTCAATACCCTAGACGTCTGTTTATTGTCGAATCGTAGAACATATTCTGAGCTCAAACAAAATGAGATACCTCGAACAGAATGACCTCCTCCAAGCATACCAGCACGGATTTTAAAAAACATCGGTCATATTAAAAACCCAACTCACACTTTTATAACATGGCGCACTGAAAGCTATGCATTAAGGCTGGCAGGTAGATGCAGTATTTCTCGATATACGAAACGCGGTTGATACAGTACCACACCTACGCTTGATATTGAAAGTACGATGGTCTGCGGTATCCAGCGAATATATGGCAGATTGAGGACTTTTTGGCAGGGAGGACGCAGTAAGTTAAATAGGATGGAGAGTAATCGACAGATGTAGAAGTAACTTCGGATGATCCACAGGAAGGCGTATTCTGACTGCTGTTGTTGACTTTGCGTGTCACTGACTTTATGGACAATATTAACAGCAACCTCAGACATTTAGAAAATGAGGGAATTCTCTATAATATAATACTGTCTGAAACAAGGTGCACAAATAGTCTGTCAGATCCTGATAAGATTTTAAAATGGTGAAAGATTGGAAACTTGCTTTAAATGTTCAGAAATGTAAAACTGAGCACTACACAGAACGAAGAAAACATCGTATCCTATGAATGTAATATCAATGAGACACAGCTAGAATCGGTCAACTCATACAAACACCTTGGTGTAACAGTTTCTAGGGATATAAACTGAAACGATCTCATAGATTAAGTCGTAGGTAAAGCAGGTGGCTGATTTCGATTCATCGGAATAACACAAGGGAAGTGCAAACAGATGCCAAAAGAACTGAACTGGCTGGCGCTTGAAGATAGACACAAACTGTCCGTGAAAACATGCTTAGAAAGTTTCTGGAACCAACTTTAAGTGAGGAGTCTAGGAATGTTTTACAACCCCCTACGTAATGCTCCTGTGCGAATCAGGAAGGCAAGATTAATCTCATAAAAACATACACAGAAGCGCTTAACCAATCATTCTTCCCGCACTCCATATATGATAGGAGCGGGAAAAGCCCTGATAACTGGTACAATGGGACGTACCCTTTGCCATGCACTTCACAGTAGTTTGCAAAATATAGGTGTAGATTGTCCTATATGATGGTGATCTTTACGCAGGTCCATGTCTTCAACACATTCCTTATTTACAGGAAGCACTGAGGGATGTCAAGTTGGTTCCATATTTCTAGCTTTCCAGAAGGCTTTTGACACGTTTATTCAACCGTGGCTTATGACCAGCCGAGGGACTATTGAGTATCGTCTCAGCTATGCGACTGGATTAGTGATTCCTTATCAGAAAAATTCGCAGTAATTGACGAAAGTCACATAACGAACCCGAAGCGTTTATGGCCCAAAGCTGTTCTCAAACTACATAAATGATTAAAGAGACAATCTGAGCAGCCTATTAATTGCTTGCAGATGATTACAAAGTGATTTAGACACTATACCTGCATTGTGCTATGAATGATAAATGGCCCTGAACAATAAAGAAATGGCCTTCACGTGATTACTAAAATTTTCAGCTAAATTTCGGTAAGGCTGTAAACCACTCAAATTTAGAGGTTGTCAATACTGCTAGATACCTAGGGATTACAGTATCATCAACTTAAAACTATAACCATCACAAAGAAAAGGTTGTGGATAGAGCAAACCAAAAAGTGCGTTTTATTGGCGAGACGGTTTAGGACAGGGACGGCCAGAAACGGGGCTCGCGGTCGGCACTTTGGCGGGCGGTCCGCTCACTCTCGTCTCAGTGCACGCTTCCCATTCCGCTATGCTGTCTGAGCGGGAGCTGTAAGCGCGCCGCAGAGCAGTTGCGCACAGAAGAACGCAGACTGGCTTGCATAAAGCTTAGTTCCATATAATGCGATATTAAGAATGTCTGAAAACTTAAAACTAGTGTTATATTGTCAGTGGCTGTTGGTACAGGAGTATATACCTAAAAAAAGGTAAAATAAAACTGAGTTTAGGCATGTGAATTACGTTAGTAATATTTTTCAAGCCTCATAGTTCCATGTAAAATTCTTACAATATTTCAGCTGATGATGAGGTTCCATACTCCGAGGAGCGTAGGTAATGATGCAGGAGAACCGTACCGCCGGCTAGGCAAGATCCTAGCGGAGGTGGTTTGCCATTGCCTTCCTCAGACCGCAATGGGGATGAATGATGATGATGAAGACAACACAACAACACCCAGTCATCTCGAGGCAGAGAAAATCCTTGACCCCGCCGGCAATCGAACCCGGGACCCCGTGCGCGGGAAGCAAGAACGCTACCGCAAGACCACAAGATATTACAGCTAAGATAGAGAAAAAGATGCAAAACAAATAGTCTTTGTAGCATACCAGTAGTGACGGAATAAATTATCGTAAGTATATGTGAAAGGAAAAAAAAACATTCCTAACACTCCCCTACAGACAGTGCGACTGCTACAATTTTCAACAAAATTTTCATCATTATTTAATCACTTTTTGTTCGCTAATAGCATAGTAAAACTAATATGTGGCACGCACTGTCGCCACACTGGCGGGTGCAGACTATTTATCAGATTGTCATCACTCAGGCTGCCAGATAATTGTGACTTATTTTGTTTCGATGTCAAAGATTCTGTTGCGCACATTAGTCGATACAGACATGGATAGTGGTTTTGCGACCTCATTATAGAGACGTGGAAACTATTCTACAGGAAAACGTTCGTAGGACTCCTGCAATCTTTTAACGTAATCGAATTTGTCTTTTAGTCGGGAGTTACACTGAAAATCGATCAGTTCCATCTGCAAATGAACAGGGGCACATTGAACTAATACGGCAAATGACCTTTAAAACGCCTCAAAATCAAATTCGGAGTTGGCAGTGCCTTGAAAGCCATTTGAAAACTGATCCTGTATATCTTCCAACACCGAAAGGAATTGCTCTAAATTCGCATTTTTTAACACCAGAGAGCCTAGGGAAATGGACAATTTTCTCTTTCAGAAGTTGTCTCTTCCACAATGTGTTTTTCATTTTAAATGCACCCATATTTCCCATTAAATCAGATATTAATTGGTTCTGACATTGCAACGGCTTATTGAAGGTATTCAAGTGTGAAGTCAAGTCAGCTGGAAATGTGAGGTCTGCAATCCACTCCGTATCTTCTGACTCTGGTTCCTGCTTTCCTTTTTCCTTCATAAATTGAACAATAGCTTGTCTTAACACAAAAAATCGTTCCAGGCATGCTCCTCGCGTTAACCAACGTACTTCCCGTAAATCAGGTCTCCATACCCTTCGTGCTGTTGCATCAAAACTGTTGAAACTGGCAATGAAATAACCTCTGTGACTTTAGACAATTTATTATTTGGAGCACCAGTTTCATGGAGTGCTCTAGCCCAGCAAATTTAGCACAAAGTGCTTCTTGATGTGCGAAACTATGAATTCCGTACAAATCGTCTGTTGATCGTTGTAGTTTTTTCCACAACAACGCTACGAGCCCATTTTGTGCCCCTCGCGTTGCCAACACTCCGTAGGTGGTAACTGAGACTAACATATTGCATTTAAGGTCACCGGCTTCAGCTCCCTCTTCAACAGTTTTCAACAAGCCAATTCTTCTCGTTGTGTCTTTCATCGTCACGAGATCTTACAGTTCATCTGTAATGTTCGGATTACTGTCGACTCCACGAACATATATCGCAATTTTTGCCGTGTCCCAAACGTCGATCTACTGGTCCAGTGCAATCTAGAGTGCAGTAGGGTTCCTGGCATTCTCACTTAATTGCCTGTAAGCATCCGCTGCCATGGCAGCTACGCTTAGAGCTATTGTTTTTCGTGAAAGACTAATTTCGGGAAACTTCTGTACTTCCAGTGGTGTCACGAGTTCCGCTGTCTCAACAATGCACTCTTTAATGAAATCGCCATCACTGAAAGATTTATCAGATCCGGAAATTGCCGGCCGGAGTGGCCGTGCGGTTCTAGGCGCTACAGTCTGGAGCCGAGCGACCGCTACGGTCGCCGGTTCGAATCCTGCCTCAGGCATGGATGTGTGTGATGTCCTTAGGTTAGTTAGGTTTAATTAGTTCTAAGTTCTAGGCGCCTGATGACCTCAGAAGTTAAGTCGCATAGTGCTCAGAGCCATTTGAACAATTTTGAACCAAGATCCGGAAATTCTGAGCGCTATTGTAGTTTGCTTTTAATTACAGGCGGCTACAATTGGTTTCCGTATAAAAATAAGAAAAAACAAAACAGATGTAAACACACTGGATTTCTGCAAACAAATTCGTGTAATTATGAACAGCACAAACAAAATTATTTTCATGGATCAGTCACTTTGAAATCGGCTCGTTGTACAGCACTGTACCTTTTTAGGTCCACCAACTTGTTTTCTCTTTCAACGGCAACTAAAACTTTAAATTTCTTGTTCACTAAGATGCCGCTGTGTAACAATATGTGGTGTCCAGCGATTATGCGACTGCATAATAGATAATGTGAATTTTCATCCTTCTCTTCGAAAAACTGGTGTAATTCCCTTTCATATTTAAATGTTCGTGACAGTACATTGCTAGACTGCTTCTTTTAAGTGTATGTGCTATTACAACAACAACAACCACTCTTCCTTTCAACCACAAGCAAGTAGCGTGGAATACACAACGCTGGCACTTCGAAATATACCGCGCTATGTGCCATAAGAAACTGCCTCTTCGCACTACTACATGAAATGTCGTCCAATACCGAGTACTACCGAGAAGGAGCAAGCAAAGCCGAGACAGTCTGAGCCTCCACTGCACGAGGCTGGCATATCACAAACTCATGCACATTGGCACGCGATGGCCAGCCCTGCCTTAGCAGGTGCGACAAATCCACTAAAGACACTGTAAGTTTCTAGTCCGTTCTCTTCTGGAGTACTTCTTTTAGTTATGGGAACCTTACTAAACAGGAGTCACCGATAACATCAAGATATTTCGAAGAAGGGCAGCTCGTTTTGTATTATCGCGAAATAGGATAGAGTCATGGACATGATAAACGATTGGGATGACCATCATTAAAACAAAGACTTTTTCGCGGCAACGAAACCTTTTCACAAAATCTGTCACCAACTTTCTCCTCCGAACGCGAAAATGTTTTATTGACTCCTGCCTAGTTAGGAAGAAATAACGATTGTAATAAAATAAGAGAAGCCAGAGTTCATATGGAAGGATGTTGGTGTATCGTTTTTCTTACGTGCCATTCAATACTGGAATGGCAGAGAAATAGTCTGAAAGTGGTTTTGTGAGTCCTCTGCCCTGCCAGTCATTTATGTGTGAGTTGCAGCGTAATCATGCAGATGCAGTTACGAGTCCCTCTCTACAGACTATGTTGTATGCTGCAGACGGCTTGTATGTTGCAGATGGAAGAAAGAAAGACAGTTTTCTTTCTTCTCAAAGCGAGCTTCCAGTTTCGTGTTTAAGGAGACGTCCCCGTCACTGCAGTTATATCTGGGGCGGAATTCCTTATCTCCTGCTGCACAGAGCTAAAAAAAGTCTGTGTGGCCATGTGGCCTATCTCACTCGACTAGCAACTCGGGAGGTAAAGGTGAAGGTAGAGCGTCAGTTAGCCACAGAGTGAAACATTTATTCTGGAAACAACAGTGGCTAAGCATCCTTACCACATCGGTTTTGGTTGACTTACTGATCCACAAAGGTGTGACACAGGAGATAAGTACTGACAGACTGAACATGCGACGCGATCTGTGAGGCTCGCAAGTGTAGCACCGCCAGTATCAGGACTGCCTTCGAAAAGCAAGTGTGTGAGGTAAAGAGTCGGTTTGCCAAACAGATCTTACCCGTCAGAGTTGCATAGTAATAGCATACACTCCACTCCAAGTGAGTACACATCCTGCCGCATTAATCGTGTTCCTACACTTCCATTATTGTTTTAAAACCGAAGTAATTCATCTCAGTCATTTTGTCTCCAAATGTTATGCTGCCATCAGCAAATTCAAATTACGAAAAAATAAGAAACATTGAAGCAGGTAGATAGTGACAGTTCTGGGACACGAAGGTTGCTGCAACCCTCCCTCCCCCCTCTATTGTTCTTTTACATAGTTTTTGATGACTTCCCCCTCTATTGCACACTAATAAATGTATGTTCTCTAACCCCTCTATTATTCTGTTCAGTGGTTTTTCATGAGAATAAAGAGAGTTGTGTCCCAAGGTCACCCCTCTGACATAGTTCAAATTCCCTATGTATGAAACAGGGGAAACACGAAATTAGTGGGAAACTCAAAATAGCCCAATTGTGCTAAGGCCCCCTCCACTCGTATGATGTCACTGTGGAAGTAGGGCTGCTGTCCTAAGAGCAAGTTGGTGGAAATTAAAATATCGAAGATGACGCATTGTCATGCAGGAATTCAAGATGGCTGGTCAGGGATACTTACCCAGCCTGCGTTGTCGCCAGGTTTTCAGGCGTTTCCCCTGATGTCACTCGTCAGATACGAAGCGTGTCTGTTTCCACTGCAGACTATGGTCTGTCTGTTATACCAAGGATGCCAGTCTGAGCATGAAGATGTTTTTCACCCTGCTGGTAGTAACTAGTCTGCTGACTTACTTTCAGCAACATGAAAAACCACTTAACATATTTCCTCGAGCTATTACTCAGACATGCAGGGATCTGTAGTAATAGTTCTCAGACCACTTGTTCCAAGTACTGAATTTATGGTGAACACCAGATTTTTCGCTGACGTCATATATTGCCGATCCAAACCTGTATTAAATTTAGACAAATTCCTCTCAATTCTCTGACATCGCAGCGTAAACTATGGTCACCCAGCCCGCCCGGCTAGCCGCGCGGTCTAACGCACTGCTTCCCGAGCGGGAAGGCTTGCCGGTCCCCAGCACGAATCCGCCTGGCGGATTAGTGTCGAGGTCGGGTGTAGCGGCCAGTCTGTGAATGGTTTTTAAGGCGGTTTTCCATCTACCTCGACGAATGTGGGTTGGTTCCCCTTATTCTGTCTCAGTTACATTGTGTCGGCAATTGCTGCACAAACATTTGGGGTTACACTCGTCTGTTATGAGCCATTCCCGAGGGGTCCACTGGGGACCGAACCGCACAATAACCCTTGGTCCGGTGTGGGGCGGCGTTGGGGTGGATGGACTGCTGTGGCTTGTTGTGGGGTTGTGAATCACTGAGGGCTACGGCGGGACGAAGCCTCTCCGTCGTTTCTAGGTCCCCGGTTTAATACAATACAATACAATGGTCACCCACCAACTTGTCCTAATTTAAGTCCATCTGTGCCGTTCTCAAACAAATGCTGGGAAAAGGTCGTTAACAATTGTGTCTTTATTTAAACAAACACCATTCCAGGGAGAACCCCAATTCCATCGTCAAAAAGTTCATAATCATTGGATCAGTCGAGATGTATAAGAGCCTGATCGGGTTGCACGACCATTAGCAGTCCGAAAGGGCCACTGGGCCATCAGCAACAAAGGTACACAGCTGCCAAATGGTTGCAGGTTGTCAGACCTCAGTCTTGTATACACAGCACCTAGCCCACTGCTCGACTGATAACGGTGCTGGGTCACCTCGCCAAATCCGCCGTCACCGACACTGAGTGTTAAGTTTTGAATCCAAAACATCGCCTGCGTTAATTATAATTTGGCCGGAAATTCAGAATCTGATGTGGTAGTTGCAATCCCCACAAACAAAACCTTATTTTCGGCAGCACTACAGTCGCAGCCCACGTTAAAACGATAAGGAAATATACAGGGTGTTACAAAAAGGTACGGCCAAACTTTCAGGAAACATTGCTCACACACAAACAAAGAAAAGATGTTATGTGGACATGTGTCCCGAAACGCTTAATTTCCATGTTACAGCTCATTTTAGTTTCGTCAGTATGTACTGCACTTCCTCGATTCACCGCCAGTTGGCCCAACTGAAGGAAGGTAATGTTGACTTCGGTGCTTGTGTTGACATGCGACTCATTGCTCTACAGTACTAGCATCAAGCACATCGGTACGTAGCATCAACAAGTTAGTGTTCATCTCGAACGTGGTTTTGCAGTCAGTGCAATGTTTACAAATGCGGAGTTGGCAGATGCCCATTTGATGTATGGATTAGCACGGGGTAATAGCCGTGGCGCGGTACGCTTGTATCGAGACAGATATCCAGAACGAAGGTGTCCCGACAGGAAGACGTTCGAAGCAATTGATCGGCGTCTTAGGGAGCACGGAACATTCCAGCCTATGACTCGCGACTGGGGAAGACCTAGAACGACGAGGACACCTGCAATGGACGAGGCAATTCTTCGTGCAGTTGACGATAACCCTAATGTCAGCGTCAGAGAAGTTGTTGCTGTACAAGGTAACGTTGACCACGTCACTGTATGGAGAGTGCTACGGGACAACCAGTTGTTTCCGTACCATGTACAGCGTGTGCAGGTACTATCAGCAGCTGATTGGCCTCCACGGGTACACTTCTGCGAATGGTTCATCCAACAATGTGTCAATCCTCATTTCAGTGCAAATGTTCTCTTACGGAATAGGCTTCATTCCAACGTGATCAGATTGTAAATTTTCACAATCAACATGTGTGGGCTGACGAGAATCTGCACTCAATTATGCAATCACGTCATCAACACAGATTTTCTGTGAACGTTTGGACAGGTATTGTTGGTGATGTCTTGATTGGGCCCCATATTCTTCCACCTACGCTCAATGGAGCACGTTATCATGATTTAATACGGGATACTCAACCTGTGCTTCTAGAACATGTGCCTTTATAAGTACGACACAACATGTGGTTCATGCACGATGGAGCTCCTGCACATTTCAGTCGAAGTGTTCGTACGCTTCTCAACAACAGATTCGGTGACCGATGGATTGGTAGAGGCGGACTAATTCCATGGCCTCCACGCGCTCCTGACCTCAACCCTCTTGACTTTCATTTATGGGGGCATTTGAAAGCTCTTGTCTACGCAATCTCGGTACCAAATGTAGAAACTCTTCGTGCTCGTATTGTGGACGGCTGTGATACAATACGCCATTCTCCAGGGCTGCATCAGCGCATCAGGGATTCCACCCGACGGAGGGTGGATGCATGTATCCTCGCTAAAGGACATTTTGAACATTTCCTGTAACAAAGTGTTTGAAGTCACGCTGGTACGTTCTGCCTGTGTGTTTCGATTCCATGATAAATGTGATTTGAAGAGAAGTAATAAAATGAGCTCTAAAATGGAAAGTTAGCGTTTCTGGACACATGTCTACATAACATATTTTCTTTCGTTGTGTGTGAGGAATGTTTCCTGAAAGTTTGGCCGTACCTTTCTGTAACACCCTGTATAATGGTATGCATGTACACATATAGGTACATAGATTAATACATACGAACATGCAAACATTCCGCCAGGAAACGGAACAAATCCGGTGATGCCCAATTGTTCTCTCAGACATCTTTTGCAAATGGCTTTTAAGCCAAAACAAAAAGCTAGATTCAAGTTCTATGCCTGTAAAATTAACCACAGAGAGTTATTTGTGGAAAGGGTGAGTGCTACGATGGAACATCTGAACATTTCTAAGGTTGATTTTTTTTAATGTACAGATTTGTGTTAGTAACACCTACCCATCACATTTTACACATCACAGTCATAGAAATACTTCAACAGAGTACAAGGAGTTGTCAAGCAGAAACTTTTTCAGTTTATTTTAATATTTTACTGTGCTGTCTGCTAGACATTTTGTATCACCAGATAAGTGATAGAAGGTTTTAGTTGCAGCATTCTGCGGCCCTTTTTGTGCTAAAGGCAACCTTAATGTGGAGTAATGAATGTCATTTTTCCTTCTGGTACTGTTGTGCCTTTATCAATGTCACCCTCCGCGCCACCGCTTAAATTTCCCTGCACGGTGGGCGAGTGCACAGCATGGCGCCTCTGCTGCACGAGTCAGCGCCGTCCTCATCTGAACGAGGCCGTTGCGGTGGCCAGTGGCGGAAGTCACCGGGAACAGAGAGAGGTCTCCTGGTCTTGAGTTTTGACCGCGGAGTGGACAGAACGTGTTTATCTTCAGCGTGCTTTTGGTCAGTGTTAGCTGACGATTGGCTAGAGTGAAGGAGAGACTATGTATTGTAACGAGATGTGAAATAGGAACTGCGGTGTTTGTGGAATTTATGTACACTCCTGGAAATTGAAATAAGAACACCGTGAATTCATTGTCCCAGGAAGGGGAAACTTTATTGACACATTCCTGGGGTCAGATACATCACATGATCACACTGACAGAACCACAGGCACATAGACACAGGCAACAGAGCATGCACAATGTCGGCACTAGTACAGTGTATATCCACCTTTCGCAGCAATGCAGGCTGCTATTCTCCCATGGAGACGATCGTAGAGATGCTGGATGTAGTCCTGTGGAACGGCTTGCCATGCCATTTCCACCTGGCGCCTCAGTTGGACCAGCGTTCGTGCTGGACGTGCAGACCGCGTGAGACGACGCTTCATCCAGTCCCAAACATGCTCAATGGGGCACAGATCCGGAGATCTTGCTGGCCAGGGTAGTTGACTTACACCTTCTAGAGCACGTTGGGTGGCACGGGATACATGCGGACGTGCATTGTCCTGTTGGAACAGCAAGTTCCCTTGCCGGTCTAGGAATGGTAGAACGATGGGTTCGATGACGGTTTGGATGTACCGTGCACTATTCAGTGTCCCCTCGACGATCACCAGTGGTGTACGGCCAGTGTAGGAGATCGCTCCCCACACCATGATGCCGGGTGTTGGCCCTGTGTGCCTCGGTCGTATGCAGTCCTGATTGTGGCGCTCACCTGCACGGCGCCAAACACGCATACGACCATCATTGGCACCAACGCAGAAGCGACTCTCATCGCTGAAGACGACACGTCTCCATTCGTCCCTCCATTCACGCCTGTCGCGACACCACTGGAGGCGGGCTGCACGATGTTGGGGCGTGAGCGGAAGACGGCCTAACGGTGTGCGGGACCGTAGCCCAGCTTCATGGAGACGGTTGCGAATGGTCCTCGCCGATACCCCAGGAGCAACAGTGTCCCTAATTTGCTTGGAAGTGGCGGTGCGGTCCCCTACGGCACTGCGTAGGATCCTACGGTCTTGGCGTGCATCCGTGCATCGCTGCGGTCCGGTCCCAGGTCGATGGGCACGTGCACCTTCCGCCGACCACTGGCGACAACATCGATGTACTGTGGAGACCTCACGCCCCATGTGTTGAGCAATTCGGCGGTACGTCCACCCGGCCTCCCGCATGCCCACTATACGCCCTCGCTCAAAGTCCGTCAACTGCACATACGGTTCACGTCCACGCTGTCGCGGCATGCTACCAGTGTTAAAGACTGCGATGGAGCTCCGTATGCCACGGCAAACTGGCTGACACTGACGGCGGCGGTGCACAAATGCTGCGCAGCTAGCGCCATTCGACGGCCAACACCGCGGTTCCTGGTGTGTCCGCTGTGCCGTGCGTGTGATCATTGCTTGTACAGCCCTCTCGCAGTGTCCGGAGCAAGTATGGTGGGTGTGACACACCGGTGTCAATGTGTTCTTTTTTCCATTTCCAGGAGTGTATTTACACGTGGCATAGGAAAATGAATAAACGCAAGACTAACTGTATTTGATGGATTGCTTATTTTGTCTGATTAAACTTCAGGCAAGGGGTCAGTCTGGGCGCGTGGTATTCATGGATGTTTACTTTTTTTTCTTATAACTAGTTTAGCCTAGTTTAAGGAAACGTGCTTAAGTATGTTAAATTTTGAGCCCACAGAGCGCCGAGTGTGAGATAGGAAGTTCTTGTAATTTTGAGGCATGACACCAAACGTTAAGCTCTTGCAAGTATTCATTGGCTTCACTTCGTTTATGGGTGGCAGTCCGTTGCTTTTTTGGGTATGTTAAGTGCGATCTGAATTAGCCTGGTGTCATTAGTCGTGCTAGTTACCTGCATTCTTGTCAATCAGTGGAAAGGCTGAGTGTGTTTGTTGGATGACAGGATCTTTGAGTTGCTACATATGAAAGAAATGTGCCCTGTTCTAAATGTTTCTTATGTAGTGTCCATTATTTAAGTTTTTGGGGAATTTGAATGAATGTAATGTTTCTGACGAATATATAACTAACGCAGTTTGGTAGAGAAAGAGACAAAAGTAGCACACCCGTTACTGAATCTTTATGTGTACTCCATTTCAGTAAATGTATATTCCATTTGAGTAAATGAAACAGCTTATATGATAGTTGCTGAAGCGCGGCTGAACTTATGATCGTTAGTGTTTGGCTTGCTCTGGTGTTTTATTGTACTAAAGAAGTTTGGTAATTTCTGAATGAAAATTCACTGAGAGGAGCAAATAAAGTATTGAAGCATTCTTCGAATACGCTAATAGTCGGATTTTAATAAATGTTTTTGGTGATGTTTGAATTTTGGGTATTCCCTCTCAACCCAGAACAACCCATACCTACACAAATTCTATCCTTGCTACAATTCTAACTCTGTACTTTGCTGTTCCTTTTGAAGAGCAGTCGAATATTTACATAAAACTACAGAGGAGAAGAAATATACTGTGAAGCAGTAGTCGGAATCCCAACTCATTAAACAGATGCCTACAAGATGATTGTTGGTGAACACTACATGTTATTCTTACAGCCGCTTTCGAGCAACGAAGACGTTCTTTCTTAATTATGTGGTACCCCAGGAAATTATTGCATGTGGCATTTTTCATTCAAAATATGTAAAATATATCGACTTTTTGATCTGTCACTCCCACAAGATTTGCATTGAATCTAAGCACAAACGTAACTGAACTAAGCTGTTTCAGTAATTCCGAAATAAGCTTTTACCGGTTTAAATTCACATTAATAAGAACTCCTAAGAATTTCGATGTTTCTGCCTTTTCTATTATTTCTTCACCATGTGTTACGTTAATCAATGGTGTAGTATCCCTAAATGCGCAGCACTGAGTATGTTATGTCCTTCTAAAATTGAGGGTGACACCATTCCCAGAAAACCAGTCGATGTAATTTTAAGAACTTTGTTTACCATTTCTTCTGTTTCTGTATGTATTCTTGGATTGATTTCAATACTAATGTCATCTGCAAAAAGAACTTATTCTGCTTATGGTGTATTAGACGGAAGTTCATTTACATATATGAGAAACAATAGCGAACTCAGCTTGGGCCTTGGCGACAGTCACATATGATTTCTCTCCATTGAGTATTGCGTCCTCAGACTATATTGATTGAATTACTGAGACAACTTTCTCCATTCTTTTGATTAGATATGACATTATCCATTGGTTGTCTGTACCATCAGTTCCAGTTTATCTAGAAGAATGCTGTGATTCACACAGTCAAATGTCTCAGATCGGTCTCAGAAACTACCAACTGACGCTACTTTATTAATGACTGTAAAATTTGGTGACTAAACGTGCAAATGGCACTCTCAGTACAGCAACTCTTTTGAAACCCAAACTGTGATTTGCTGAGGATGTTACTGTTGCTGAGGTGGGATACAAGTCTAGAATTCATCAGATTCTCAAAAATATTGAAAAATGACGCCTGCATTGAGACAGGTCGGTAGTTATTGACATTTCTCTCATCACCTTTCTTAAAGAGGGGTTTAACAACTGCATATTGCAGTCTCTCTGGAAAAATAACCTGCGTTAGTTTTGCATTATATAGTTCAGGAAAGACTAGGCTTATTATATGGGGACAAATCTTTAGAACTGCAATGGAAACATCTTCAAAACCAGATAACAGATTTTTGAGAGAATGTATAATTTTCTTAATTTCGGAAGGAGAAGCTGGTGACACACTCATACAATATGTGATCAAAATTATCCAGACACCTGGCTGAAAATGACTTACAAGTTCGTGGCGCCCTCCATCGGTAATGCTGGAATTCAGTATGGTGTTGGCCCACCCTTAGACTTCATGACAGCTTCCACTCTCGCAGGCATACGTTCAATCAAGTGCTGGGAGTTTGCTGGCCGGTGTGGCCGAGAGGTTCTAGGCGCTTCAGTCTGGAACCGGGCGACCGCTACGATCGCAGGTTCGAATCCTGCTTCGGGCATGTATGTGTGTGTTGTCCTTAGGTTAGTTAGGTTTAAGTTCAAAAATGGTTCAAACGGCTCTGAGCACTATGGGACTTAACATCAATGGTCATCAGTCCCCTAGACCTTAGAACTACTTAAACCTAACTAACCTAAGGACAGCACACAACACCCAGCCATCACAAGGCAGAGAAAATCCCTGACCGCGCCGGGAATCGAACCCGGGAACCCGGGCGTGGGAAGCGAGAACGCTACCGCACGACCACGAGATGCGGGCTAGGTTTAAGTAGTTCTAAGTTCTAGGAGACTGATGACCTCAGATGTTAAGTCCCATAGTGCTCGGAGACATTTGAACCTATTTCTGCTGGGAGTTTTCGTGGGGAATGGCAGCCCATGCTTCACGGAGTGCTGCACTGAGGAGAGGTATCGGTGAGGCCTGGCACGAAGTCGGCGTTCCAAATCATTCCAAAGGTATTCTATAGGTTTCAGGTCAGGACTCTGTGTAGGCCAGTCCTTTATAGGGATGTTATTGTCGTGTAACTACTCCGCCACAGGCCGTGCATTATGAAGGTGCTCGATCGTGTTGAAAGATGCAATCGCCATCTTCGAATTGCTCTTGAACAGTGGGAAGCAAGAAGGTGTTTAAAACATCAATGTAGGCCTGCGCTGTGATAGTGCCACGCAAAACTACAAGGAATGCATGCCTCCACCATGAAAAACACGACCACACTATAACACCACTACCTCCAAATTTTACTGTTGGCACTACACAGGCTGGCAGATGACGTTCACCGGGCATTCGCCATACCGACAACCTTCCATCGGATCGCCACATTGTGTTCGGTGATTCGTGATTCCAAAAAACCTTTTTCACTGTTCTATCGTCCAATTTTTACGCTACTTACACCAAGGCGTCGTTTTGGATTCACCGCCGTGCTGTGTGGCTTATGAGCAGCCGCTCGACCATGAAATCCAAGTACTCTCAGCTCCCGCCTAGGTGTCATGGTACTTGCAGTTGATCCTGATGCAGTTTGGAATTCCTGTGTGACGGTGTGGCTAGATGTCTGCCTATTACACATTACGACCCTCTTCAACTGTCGGCGGTCTCTATCAGTCAACAGACGAGGTCGGCCTGTACGCTTTTGTGCTGTACGTGTCAAATGGTTCAAATGGCTCTGAGCACTATGGGACTTAACATCTCAGGTGATCAGTCCCCTAGAACTTAGAACTACGTAAACTTAACTAACCTAAGGACATCACACACATCCATGCCCGAGGCAGGATTCGAACCTGCGACCGTAGCAGACGCGCGGTTCCGGACTGAAGCGCCTAGAACCTCCCGCCACAACGGCCGGCCTGTACGTGTCCCTTCACTTTTCCACTCCACCATCACATCGGAAGTAGAAGACCTAGGGATGTTTAGAAGTGTGGAAATCTCGCGTACAGACATAAGACACAAGTGACACCCACTTACCTGACCACGTTCGAAATCTGTGAGTTTCGCGGAGCGCCCCATTTTTCTCTTTTTGGAAATTTGTGTAAGGACTATGGGACCAAACTACTGAGGCCATCTGTCCTAGGAGTACACACTAATTCATCTAACTTAACCTAACTTGTGCTAAGGACAAGACACACACCCATGCCCGTGGGAGGACTCGAACCTCGGACGGAGGGAGCCACGCCGACTGTGACAAAACGTCTTAGACTGCGCGGCTACCCCGCGCGGCCAATTCTGCTCTCTCACGATGTCTAATGACTATTGAGGTCGCTGATATAGAGTACCTGGCAGTAGGTGGCAGCACAATGCACCTAATATGAAAAACGTATGTTTTTGGGAGTGTCCGTTTACTTTTGATCACATAGTGTACATTCCGTTTTTGAAGAGAATCACCAACACGGTTATTCTGCGGTTCCTCAACGAGCGCTGAAAATAGCGCTAGATTCGTTGATGTATCTTTAAAATCTCTGTAACTTATCTTAACTAACCAGGTTTTTCAACATCGCATTGGTTTCAACCATTTTCTACGATAAAGTAGAAGCTTTTCAGAGTTCGTTACCGGTTATACATACTAAAAATCGACTATTATAAATACACGTCTCACTAGCCAATGCGATAAATATAAGCTCCTTAGCGTAAACATATATGTTAAGGAGAACAGCGTTTGAGATTTGAACTTAATCGTATGCCGCTGATAGTTCATACAGACGTGTGAATCGATGTAGCTTATACAGACGTGTGGACCGATGTACCTGAACTGGTAGAGCACTCAATAGAGTCAGTCAGTAGGTCTCATAGCGAATTCAATATGATGGTAGTCGTAGGTTCATATACATATTTTAGTAGGTTCCCATCTAGCAGTAGTAGTAGATTCATAACTATGGTATCTCAAACAGTTGAACTACAGTAACCACGCACTCATTTGATGGTGGCTACATTGCTTTTTAACTTATACTGATTTTCGCTGTAGGTACACCTTGATCTGATAGAAATGTTGATATACAGGGTGTTACAAAAAGGTACAGCCAAACTTTCAGGAAACATTCCTCACACACAAATAAAGAAAAGATGTTATGTGGACATGTGTCCGGAAACGCTTAATTTCCATGTTAGAGCTCATTTCAGTTTCGTCAGTATGTACTGTACTTCCTCGATTCACCGCCATGATTTCATACGGGATACTCTACCTGTGCTGCTAAAACATGTGCCTTTACAAGTACGACACAACATGTGGTTCATGCACCATGGAGCTCCTGCACATTTCAGTCAAAGTGTTCGTACGCTTCTCAACAACAAATTCGGTGACCGATGGATTGGTAGGGGCGGACCAATTCCATGGCCTCCACACTCTCCTGACCTCAACCCTCTTGACTTTCATTTATGGGGGCATTTGAAAGCTCTTGTCTACGCAACCCCGGTACCAAACGTAGAGACTCTTCGTGCTCGTATTGTGGACGGCTGTGATACAATACGCCATTCTCCAGGGCTGCATCAGCGCATCAGGGATTCCACCCGACGGAGGGTGGATGCATGTATCCTCGCTAAAGGACATTTTGAACATTTCCTGTAACAAAGTGTTTGAAGTCACGCTGGTACATTCTGTTGCTGTGTGTTTCCATTCCATGACTAATGTGATTTGAAGAGAAGTAATAAAATGAGCTCTAACATGGAAAGTTAGCGTTTCCGGACACATGTCCACATAACATATTTTCTTCCGTTGTGTGTGAAGAATGTTTCCTGATAGTTTGGCAGCACCTTTTTGCGACACCCTGTATATGTAGATGAAACTTCAAACTTAATCATCCTGCCTATAAAAAGAATATAGTCTATGGTCAAGAGTAAAAATGTTTTTTAGGTGATTCCGCTCACAAATTGTGTTTCACGTTGTACATAAGACATCTAACATTTCAGTGAATTTCTAAATGGTGACATTTGAGGTATCTGAAGATGTGAGCGATGTGTGAAACATGTTCGTAATCGACTGTTGTGTTAGTGGGACTTTATTGCCAAGCATACATATCCCCACAGTATTTATAAATCATTTCCTGATGAATGGCTGTGTGATTCTGTAATGTTATGTGTGCCTCACTGTTTTTTTAAACTAATTTGTGGCTGATTTTATTCTGAGAAGCTCAGTAATGTATGTAAATACCGTAAATGTAAATGTGATTCAAAAAGTACTTGAAGAGAAGTGAAGCGCAGCTGGACAGCAAGAAACACTTTAGCGCGCAATCCCCGCATCGATCAACGATAGTAGTTGTGAATCTTTGAGTATGGACTCTAAAAAAAGACAGTTGATTTATTAAAAAAAGAGGACTGTTACGTTGTATCTTGTGTAAAGAGGACGTGTTGCTAAGCCGTCGCTCAGAACGTATTGTTACATTTAATGAAAATTGATATTTTAGTGATAAAACCGAGTAAAGTATGTGTAAGAGTTGCCAAATATTTATGTGCACAAATTTTCTGGAAGTGAAGAATAGAAATATGTTTTTGGAAAAGGAGGTGAACTTCATTTTCGTCGCCGTCTATCAATCGACACAATTGTAAGCGTACAAAGTTCACTAAAATACAGGAAAAGATACGCATTCTCTATAGTTTTTATTCAATAAGTAACAACCTCTCATAATTTATTAGTTATAGTAATTGGGTTATGTTCTTGTACCATAGTATGGTGCTGAACTCCACGACCAATTTTGATGTAGCAGGAAGTGTAGTTTGAAGGAAGTTTGTGTGCCAAGCAATCTCCTTTTCTCACGAAAAGGAGATTGCTGTTTCATCTTATTTACTTACAACAGTGGTCCCTTAGGTATGAAAAGATACGAAAACTTGGGCTCAAATCTATCCACAATACGGCCAGGTAACTAACAGAGTCGTATTTTAAACATTAAAGAACAATAATTTCCTCCATATTATAATACGTCACCAACTGGTGCAGAAGATGATCATTCAGGGAGACAGCAACCAATATTCAGGTAGCAGTTACGACTTAAAGTAAAAATCTCAATCAAAAATCAATCTCTCTCTCTGTCTCTCTCCAAACACATATATAAATATTCATATTGTTAAGATAAAAGTCATTGTATAGTTCCACCATGGTGGGTGCTTGTGTAGGAGGCCTTTTTGCCTGTCAAAATAGTGGGTGTGAGGAGATAAGATGTGAACCGACCAGAAGTTTGGTCTTAGGGAAATTCTACAAACCTGCTAGGTTGCAGGACATTCAAATACTGAACTGAAATAGCTTCAACTACCGTCGAACTTAGAGTTATTCAAGCTCGTGAAGAGTATGATTGGATGAAGGCTATTCTGAAATAATTTAGACATAGTTTGGGCTTTGAGCACTTAATATGTAGTAGGAATGTAGTTGGAAATTGCACAATTTGTACGCTGCTCGGTGGAGACTGTATAACACTTTACCCCATACATTTATGCGTTTCTGCAAAAACTGTAACAAAAAGCTCTGTAAGCAAGAAGACTGATCTTAACGCAATCTGTATGTTGAGCAATCCATCGTAGCGATCCTGAGATGATTGACACAGTCTGCATGGTTTAGAATTCAAGATGCCGATCCAAGATAGCAATCTATGATGTCATCAGTGACCTCAGAATTCTATATGGCTAACCAAGATAGTGGGCATGAGGGTATGGGTCCAGCCTGCAACATTGTCAAAATTGTTCCTCCGTTTTCCATAGCACTGCAACTGTCTACCCCCACGACTTATCCTCAATGTCCAGGCTTGCTAGTCAACAAGTGGACTAACACTTGTGCTCTGTACCTCATAGTTAAATGTTTATGATCATAATGAGGCTTCATCAGACCTGTACCACCTCCAGATAGAAAAAGCATGACTCGTACAGTCGATCGTAAATATTAAAGCATTCCTCTCTCGCAATATTTATTATTCGTTTTGTGTGTGTATGTGTGTCGTTTTCCTGGTTTTCTTTTATTTCTCCCTCTGTTCTACAGCTCCTTGACATATTTGATGCAGCCCGTGATACAGCTGAGCAGCTGCAGGAATCGAGTCAGCACCCATTCAAAATCCCTGCTGTAGCTCCTGACATGCTGGAGTGAAAAATCAGGTCAGGACAGAAAACAGATTCTAGATTTTGATTTTCCACTATATCCGTCACCGATACCACTAATTCAAAATGCAGACCATCTCTCTGATATAATGCCTGATGTATGGGAGAACACGGAATTGTTTCCAGTCCTTGAGCTCCCACTACATACATCTCCTACACCACTCATCGAGCCACAGCTAAGTCGTTCCAGACTTTTGTTATTCAACACTACTTACCACTTGACTGTCAACAGAGTGAAGTTTGTCAATGTACATAGAACTCATAGATACAACAGAAGTGAAGAATGTGTGGCTAGGCACAGACATGCTGTTCAGTGATATGGAGTGGAATCAACAGTGCAGCAAGCTGAATACATTGATGATTTCATGATAACTGAGTAAAATCCATTCCATTGAGAAATCAGTTTCTTTGGCAGGTTCAGCACATCTGTCATCAGCATGTTTGGGGGTCATACGATGAAGTTAATATCTCAACGCACTGTGTATATTTAAAACATCCAAGTGTCGCCAGCCTGTGTGACAAGTGCAGTGGAATATTGATAGCCATGGAGACATTGTCTATAGTGAAAGTATACTGAAACACTTTTCGGTGATATTGTCAAGTATCTATTGGAACATGAAGTTAATGATGAGGATTAGGATTTAAATGTGTGTATAGGTGTGTGCATGTGTGCTATACCTAGGTCTGCTAGAATTACTCCTACAAACAGAAATTCCATACAAGTGGACACTACAGATTTTCTTCCTAAGTCTATCAGTGCTCCAGTAGGTTAGTGTGAAATACACGCTGGATTTAAAGGATATAAAAAAGTTATTTGAAAAGTACTGCTGAATGATTTATAGAAAAAAAGAGGATGACATTTTTTTACCGATGGTGATTTATTGTTCACAGATCACAAACTACAAAAAGTATAATATCTGTATCAAAATGTATGATAACAAATAATATACTAGACAACTTAGAACCATGCAGACTGCACCGTGTCCCTCAGGACAGATATGTTGGATTGCTCAACATGGGGACTGAATTAATGTCAGTCATCTTGTTTACAATTTTGGAGGGCATTCTGTTACAATTTTTGCCGAAACATTTAGATGTGCTGGACGAAGCGTAATGTAATCTCCACTGAGCAATTCACAAGTTGTTCCATTTCCCACCATATCCCAACTTCATGTGGAATGCACAAAGCCAAAACTACATCTAAAATGTTGCAGAGTAGAATTTATAAAGTCAGAGTTCTCATGACTTTGAATAACTGTAAATTCGATGAACGTTACAACCGTTTTACTAAACTCAAACATATTTCACTGTCCTACGACCTACCAGGCTTGTAGAATTTCACCAGGACCAAACACCCGGTCATTTCACATCACACCCGTTATCATGATGTCCTGCATAAGTGCACTTCTTGAACAAATTATACAGGCATTAATCAGACAGTGATTTAAAAATCATAAGAGCGTTTGTATCCTTGGTAATAAAGGTCCCACTACACCACCAGTCGATTACGAGCATGTTTCACATATCTCTCACATCTTAAGATACTCGATCTGTCTCCATTTAGAAATCCACTGGAAACGTTAGACATCTTATGTATAACGTAAAATACTTATAATTTGTGTGCGTATCCCCTTAGGAAACAGTTCTGTTCTGGACAATAGATTGCGTTCTGTTTAAAGGAAGGATGTCTGAGTTTAAAGTTTCGTCTTTATCGATATCAAAATTTCTATTACACCAAGGTATACGTACGGTGAAAATCATTGTCAGTTGAAAGTAAAATTGCCGCCATAAAAAGAGTATGTGGTCGTAGTGGTACAGATGGATGAGTATCCATGGTTATGAATCTACTACTACAGCCTCACCACAGAACAAAATTAAAGGATAACTTTTTCGAAACCCCGTAATTGTTCAAATGTTCAAATGTGTGTGAAATCTTAAGGGACTTAGCTGCTAAAGTCATCGGTCCCTAAGCTTACACACTACTTAACCTAAATTATCCTAAGGACAAACACACACACCCATGCCCGAGGGAGGACCTGAACCTCCACCGGGACCAGCCGCTCAGTCCATGATTGCAGCGCCTTAGACCGCGCGGCCCCGTAATTGTCTCCTACTACTCCGCATAAGTTTGAAATTTGGCTAAAAGCTGCCCATCCTTCCTCTGAAACATGACGTCACCCTTGGGCTCGGCGACACTTCAGACAGTGAGGGTCAACATATGCGACAGAGAGGCCACAGCTGTTTCCACCCCCTGGACGTTTCAACTTCAGGCTGTGCTGACATTGTCGACCTGCAATCCCATTGAACGTGATCTGGCCCCTGTGGAGCGTAGCGCAGCTGCGATTTTTGCTCTGGTATACAGGTTGGAACCACTATGGACCGTTCAGAACCATTCACAAATTTGCAACATGATCCAAAGCTGCAAAGGGTGTTTATGCCTTTCACATCTCCTACAGCGGCTGCTCTAGCGCCTGAGGAATAAGCAACGCCTCCGACACCCGTTTGGTTGGGTATTCCTACCTCCAGACCGAATTGGTGTGGAACTTTCTGACAGGTACATCTTTAACATTCTCATCAAAGATGCGTGGGTGGCACGGAGCGTATTGCCGAACTTGGGGGGTCTTAGAGGGACTCTTTGGCGTTTTATTATGTTTCACAGCGATGTGTGATTGAAATCCTCACTGCTGAAGAAATTGCGCCGATTGAAATCCATTGACGGTTCCTAAAGGCTTATGGAGGCGATACAGTATACGTGAGAAATGTGAGGCGAATGGCTACAGCAGTTTCAACGTGGTGAGAAGGGTGTGCATGACAAGCTACGGCTCGGTCTATCCTGTACAGCTTTCATCCCTCCCAATAAAGAATGTCTTGATCAACTCATTCGTGCTGATTGGCGGAAAACGACCAGAGAATTGTGCGCAAAGCTGAATGTAGGCTGTAATGCCTTGGAAACAATGTTGGAACATCTTGATTTTTGGAAGTCTGTGCGAGATAGGTCACGGGGGTGCTTGCAGAGGAACAAAAAACTCTTTGAATGTTCATCGAATGGAAATTTGTCGGGAACTACTGGACCAATATGAAGGTGAAAGTGACAATTTTCTGAATAGAATCGTCACCGGACATGACACCTGGTGTCACCATTACAAGCCAGAACCCAAAAAACAGTCCATGGAACGGTGACATGCGACTTCTCCATCAAACACGAAATCCAAGATACAGCCGTATGGGATAGCCAGGGTGTGGTTCTTTTGGATGTCCTGGAGCCTGGAGAAACCGTCAATTCAGCATGCTACAAGACGGCAATGAGTAAGCAGAAAGCACGAATTTCCAGGGTAAGGCCAGAGAAGAAGATTAACTTCCATCTACAATATGATAACGCCAGGCCCCAGACCAGTTTTGCGACTACGCAACTCGTTGCAGAATGCGTCTGGATTGTCTTATCGCATCCACCATACAGTCCCGATTTAGCACCTTCAGACTTCCATCTCTTTGCACGTCTGAAAGATGAACTATGTGACGAACATTTTTAAGAGTCGGATGCTGTAGTCAAAGCTGTGAAGAAGTGGTTGGCCTCAGCTGTTTCCGATTTTTACAAGCGCGGCATGCAGGCTCTGGTTCATCGTTGGCAAAAGTGTATATGTTGGTGACAATGTGTAAAAATGACAGTCGGTAGCTGAAAAATTGCTGTATGTAGCTGTGCTATTGTGATTTATGTATCTCCTATAGTTTCCACCAATGAAAGTAGGAGGCATTACTTTCGGAACAACCCTCGTATTATAGCACAATTTCCTGTATAAGCACCCTTACAATTCATCAGAAATGAATTATAAATCCCTCGGAAACGTTCGATATAAATCTCAGTCGCTTATGTATATTGACTTATATAGGACACTCGCAGTACCAATCAAAAGAGGCTACTGTGTTATGTCTAGAACTATTTGCAACACTTGTAAGTACAAGACTTTTATGCTACTTCTGCTAAACCATAAACGGAAATATTGGGAAAGCAACTATATTGGCTGTGATTGCTTTAAGCAGATACAAACAGCTGGAAAACCAATATCTAAGTAAAATTCGTTGTTTCTGGCGCAAAACTGAAAAATCAAGTTGCATCCCGTTTAGAGGTTAGAGAGCATCAAAAGAAGATGAATGTGGTATGATTTGAAGAACATCATTGCCTTTCACATCTTCGATATAAATCGAGTCGTTAAGTCTTATAACTATAGCGATTCTAAGTCAGTGGCAGGATTTTGAGAGAACGTGTCACCTCTACGCATACGTTCCTCTAGCCATGTTATTGACTGTTGCTGTGAGAGAGAGACTGGTGTGTTAGAACAATATCATCGGCATGCTGTTAAGTACAAATGTCAGGCGCTGCTGTCCTGAGTGTATGTGCTTCCACCAAGGAGCATGTGAGATGTGCATCGACAGTAGTCGGATTTTTGTAAGTATAACCCGTAACAAAATGTGAAAAGCTGCTGATTTACCGTAGAGAACGGTCATCACCAAAGCATGTTTGAAAAACCTATACAGCTGACGTGAAGCACCATCCTCGAGAGATACCGAGATCCTTAAATACATCATCAATGAATCTAGTGATATTTGCAACGCTTGTCGAGGAACTGCAGCGTAACTGTATTGATGCAAAATGGTTCAAATGGCTCTAGGCACTATGGGACTCAACATATGAGGTCATCAGTCCCCTACACTTAGAATTACTTAAACCTAACTAACCTAAGGACATCACACACATCCATGCCCGAAGCAGGTTTCGAACCTGCGACCCTAGTAGCAGCGCGGTTTCAGACTGAAGCACCTAGAAACGCTCGGTCACAGCGACCAGTAACTGTATTGGTGATTCTCTTCGAAAACGAAATGTATCTCTCAGTGGAATCAGGGAGGAGACAACACGACAAATTTACAATCGCGAGATCTATCCTAAAAGTAAATACGTTCATCTTCCTTACGATCAGGTTGAGATCAATGGCTTACAGGTCCACATGTTAAATCAAGAGGGCAGTGCCAAAAGAAGTCCGCTGGAAATGTTGTATCTCCTATGTACAACGTAAAACACCTATAATTTACGCGAGGAATCGCTTCTGTTTACAGTAGGAATGACTGGAGATTAATGTACTACTAAAATCATTATTGTATTATTCAAAGTTAGACTGTCCCGCTGCTACTGCTGAGCTATGAACCTTAGAAAAGCGACTGTGTATAGTCTGCAAGCTTTCATACAATACATTATGGAGTTTACATCACTGCCAGCGATTCCCTGCTTTATTCCATTTGCAAATGGGGCAACTGGAGAACGATCTAGTGCCTTCGTGCACGAGGTGATCTGAGTCCAGTAACTCTGAAGCATCCAAGTGCCACTAACCTTCGTGGATTGTGCGTTGCAATATGGATTGTTGTGTACAATTTCATACCAACGGTAGGAGGAAGTGGTCTACAGAGCGGTTCTGCAACTATCATCATAGGAAAGCTGGACGGGAACAGAAATGATCAGCGAACAAGTGAGCACAGCAAACTGAATATTTACTTAACTTGTATCCCTCCATGCAAGCCGGTCGGAGTGGCCGTGCGGTTTTAGGCGCTACAGTCTGGAACCGCGGCACCGCTACGGTCGCAGGTTCGAATCCTGCCTCGGGCATGGATGTGTGTGATGTACTTAGGTTAGTTAGGTTTAAGTAGTTCTAAGTTCTAGGGGACTGATGACCTCAGCAGTTAAGTCCCATAGTCCTCAGAGCCATTTTTTGAACCTCCATGCAAACGAAGACTCAATACAAATGATGCAGCAGGAAGCAGAGTCCAGCTCATCATTGTCAACAAGGAAGAGTCTGGCTGTTCTACGCACAAGCTATGGTGTTGAAGCTGCCACCAGGTGAAGATTCAGGGGGCGAATTGGCTCCGCACGCAAGTGGGCTGAGAGGCTGCCGCCGCCGTTCTGTATCGCGGCTGCAGAGCGCGCTCATTGTCCAGAGCCGCTGGAGGTGTGATTGGGCAGGCGTGCACCACTGGGTCTGCCAGATCCTGCACGACTGCTACAGCCATCTAACAGAAACTTCCAGTTCAGTTGCTATGACGCCTGTGGGGTACCATCAATATGTGACACCACATCGATCATTATGGAGAGACTCAACCTATGGTGGTGATAGCGTGATCTGCTCCTTGACGATGTTATCAAGTATGTATTGGCACATAACGTTCGTGTTCCGACTTCTGGTTGGTGGTCAGCAGAATTCCGAGATGGCACCAAATGAGCAAAATACAGAATATCAAGTCCGAATTGTGACTGGATTGAACAGTTTATAACATTTACTGCTCAGTACATAGAACTGTAACGGGAAAAGCCAAATACAACACTATACTACGTCGTTTGTTATACTGGCACAACATGTATTACCAAATATGGTATTACGTTGCAGCAAATGTTACCCTCTGGTAGGATTTGAGTAAGCTGACCGTGAGTTACGTAATGAATTTGGATTATCGAACCTGAATTTAATATGACAGTAGAAACCAGAAATCTAAAGACTGAAATTTGGAAAATTTCTCAAGTAACCAAGTTTACTTAAATCAAATATAATACGGTCGCCAGCCTAATTAGGCATAGTAATATGAAGCATTACTTTTAAAGAATCTGTTTTGAATTTTGGTAAAGGAAACCTACCATTACTTCGTTCCCAGAGAAGTGCAATGAAACTCTACTATAATAAGATAAGTGATACAGTGAATACTAGCAGTTAGAAATAGTATGTGCAAGCTCTCACAGGAACATTTGGCACTTATCTCTTCTCAACAGTAATACTTTGTCATATATAAATTATTTCATCATCGAATGTTGTGAAAGACACTGTTGTTGTTGTGGTCTTCAGTCCTGAGACTGGTTTGATGCACCTCTCCATGCTACTCTATCCTGTGCAAGCTTCTTCATCTCCCAGTACCTACTGCAGCCTACATCCTTCTGAATCTGTTTAGTGTATTCATCTCTTGGTCTCCCTCTACGATTTCTACCCTTCACGCTGCCCTCCAATACTAAATTGGTGATCCCTCGATGTCTCAGAACGTGTCCTACCAACCGATCCCTTCTTCTAGTCAAGTTGTGCCACAAGCTCCTCTTCTCCCCAATTCTATTCAATACCTCCTCATTAGTTATGTGATCTACCCATCTAATCTTCAGCATTCTTCTGTAGCACCACATTTCGAAAGCTTCTATTCTTTTCTTGTCTAAACTATTTATCGTCTATGTTTCACTTCCATACATGGCTACACTCCATACAAATACTTTCAGAAACGACTTCCTTATATTTAAATCTATACTCGATGTTAGCAAATTTTTCTTCTTCAGAAACGCTTTCCTTGCCATTGCCAGTCTACATTTTATATCCTCTCTACTTCGACCATCATCAGTTATTTTGCTCCCCAAATAGCAAAACTCCTTTACTAGTTTAAGTGTCTCACTTCCTAATCTAATTTTCTCAGACACTACTAAACCAAAAATGGACATGGGCATAGTTCTGTTTCAATAGTACAAATATAATTAAAAGTCACTGGCAATAAGGTTTTTACACTCACTGTGAAGCAATCTTGTTTCTATTTTTATGAATAAAACCAATTAATGTAACTTTATCTTTCATAGGCAAAGACTTAGGTGGAGCCCTCAAACTGTCTTCTCAATTTTTACTACACAAAGCACGCAAAACCCTAGAATTACTTCATAATGCAATTAGTAAATTCATTGTTCAAAAATATTTCTTCTTATTAAGCAACACTAAAGTGGAGATTCTCAAACTGACCATTACACTAAAGCAAACTAAACACACTTTCCTGAGTCGATTTGGTAGATGCAAATCTAGGTATTACTTTTTCACAAATTTCACTCACCTTGCATGGCTTTTACAACAGTTAATGCTGGCAATTTTCTCTATATCATTTTAAGTATGACTTCGAGTGCATTTACACTCTAACTAACTTAAAAAAAACGTGCTGCCTTATTGCCATTAACATAACAAGTAATTTTCACTAAAAGAATTTAATGCATTAATCTTTAAAAGACAAACACTTTGAAATAAATGAAACCAATCACTATGGAGGTTTTCATAAATGCAACACTAACTTCCTCCCTTGACTTCAATTGAAACCACAGTATCTTTAGATATCTTTTTGCAATCAGAATTATGCAAATAAACAAATATTCATTTTCATCAGCTTTTAACACGAACGATTCTTGGATGTCAGTATTTATATGGAGTGGATCCTAAGAGGTATCACGAGAGGAACCTAATCAAGGATCGTACAGAAGTTTCACAGAATTTGCCTTATTATTGCAAATAACACAACACTTAAATGTACTGATTCATACTTTGACAAAATTCTGACCTCTTACAACTGCCGAAGTGATATAGCAATATCGGTGGCGAGTACATAACAGCTACTGGTCTCTCCTCTGGATGTAATTGGCTCCGTTATCTTCTTCTTAGCGACGACATTTCCAACGTTAGAGCCTTTTCCATTGATAGAGCACCATTTTATAGCCGTACAACACATCCGAGGCCTTTCCATATTATAACCAGATACTGGAAGCCTCACCCAGCACCTGCGCAGACCAAAACTGTCCAGTAGCTAGCTGCCAACTGACTCTTATTCCACCTTTTAGCCCCCGCCAACCACATTTTGGCGCGCGCCAACTCACTTCCGCTGCAGATGGGAAGTACTGTTGCTTTTCATTTTTACAGTGCAAGTCACTAGGTATAAACCAGCTTATACATAGTTGAAAACAAACATTTAATAAAGTCCCAACAATTAAACACATTAATAAGGCAAAATAAAATAATCATAGTTACATTAATTAAGCAATTAATACAAAGAATTTAAATAGTAAAGAGAAAACATTTTACACAACTATCCACTTCATTACAATAGGTCAAAGATATTACATAGTGAAAAATACATACTTGACACTGAACAGAATTAATCAGAACCAAAAATTTAAAGTATTAATTATGGTGTTATAAATTCCTAGGAAGTAGCATATTGTCCTTAACTACTTTCATTGATTTTGGTATAACATTCACTGTTTTCAACGCAAAATTCAGTGTTGTCGGTACAATACTAATTTTAAAAGCGTAAGACCGTATTTAGAGGTTTTTCACCCTTCTTTAGGTACAAGTGTCATTGATTTCGGTACTGTATTCGGTTCTATCAGTATTCGTCACACGACTGACTGCGAAAAACTTGTGGACGAGAAATGTGCATAATATTTGCACTACAGTCTCAGGAACGTGACACCAGTCTTTTCAAGATCCTTTTCCGTAAGGGCATGCTTTCTAATCAATTACAAATGGTGAGTAAGCAAGTAATTAGTAAGTCTCAAACACGAGGTATAAGCACTAGTTGGCTGTATTTTCCAAGTTAGGAATTTATTGGTTAATCGAACACTTGCAAATGGCCCAAGGTCTAAAAAATAAGAGAATATAGATAAAATGTTGGATTACCAAGTTCCCTAGACCCAAAGACAACAGAAAGCAAAAGAACACTTTCAAAGCCGGAAAACAGCAAGGCTTGTAAACGTGAATGCCAACACGGCAGTTCGACAGAATCTAACCTCACATGACGCACTTTAAACATCTACCCAATATGTCACGTTCCGCAGCATGTTCAGGATATAAACAAAATATATATACATACATTTACTCAAAGCATAAATACAAATACACTTGAGAAAACATATCATGTAACAGCAAATGCAGAAATCACAGGATTTAAAATTGGTTTAGGAATTAGACACTTAAGAATGACTTTCACTGAAGTATTCAGTTTATGAATCTTAAAACTACTACATCCAATTTGGTCCTAGAGATCTACGTCTCATATAAAGTTATCGAATGGCGACTAGCTCTAAGTCCATGTTTGCTGTGATTAGTAGTGTATGTAAGGACTGGTTCTGAATGTTCTTATTAGATGTGATCTAGGCACAAAACTCATCCTCATGTAGGTACGTACAGTCACTAGTGACACATTTAAGGAGAGGATTCACATCCTCAGTGACGAAATTCTGTGTTACTACTTACATTACATGAAAGAACACATTAGACAAATGACGAGATAAAAACTATTAGCCTGAATTCACTTACGGTAGTAAAATTTTCTAGTGCAAGCCATATCATTCACGCATTATTTGACAAAATGTCAAATCTTTTTATATATTTTACATTGTTATATGAATTATACAAAGTGCAAGACAAAAATACATCACAAATAAAACAAGTACAGATATAACTATACACAACAATTAAAACAAAATTCTACTTTATAAATTTCCTTAGGTTTCACTGCTGATAAAACCCTTTGACTTTATATGAGTTTGGATACGCTAATAGGAAGCATCCGTCATGAGGAATTTTCACTATTCGGTATGTGCCTGTATATAGTAACTGCCACTTCTTGTTCCTCTACTGTAGAAGGGCTGGTTTAGGATGAGACCTAAGTAGCACCATCTTCTCTAAGTCAAACGACTGGGTTTGGTCTAGCTTTTTATCATATGCTCTCTTACTTGTCACAGCGCTAGCATTCAAGGATACAAGCACTTGGCGTGTTTTCTCTTCCCATGAGACGCCACGTCTCAGGGCAAGTGGAAGTGGAACCAGCCACTCATTCTTCTCGAATTTGTTTAGCATAATTACATTTGATGTGTGCTCCGTAGAAAATTCAGAAGATCGTTCATTATCTTCTCAATGACGGTGACAAAATCAACCCACTTTGTCTGTTGATGTGGTGTGTAGGTCCGAATAAAACGGTCGAATTCTTTCGATATTCGTTTTGTACAATTACTTTCACGATGGAAAAGTGAAATCAGAATTCCTTTGATGTTATGCTGACTCAGAAATGAGGGCCAAATTCGCCAAGTAATATTTGATGCATTATCGTATAATATTGCGTCCGGCTTTCTGAAGCAAGGGAAGTGATCATCCCTCAAACTGTTGACTATTAGTTGGCGTGAGTAGGCTTTGTGACGTACAGAAGGATACGTTTTTGAAAACTGATCATGTATTGCAACCATGTATTTTACACCTCCCGTTTCTCGGGGGTATGGTTCAATAATGTCAATAGATGCCATTTCTCCAGGTTTATTTGTCAGAATCGGATTCAAGGGAATTTTCTTGGCAGATTATGGGTTTAGTCTCCTGACAGACAATGCATGCTCACAACAAATGACGCATGCGCCTGTGCAGGTTGCTCCCATGAAACAGCACATCATTATGCAAGGTGTAATACTGCCTCACTTTGTGCATTCGCTGCAATGCGAAAACATGTTCAACTATTGACCACTTAAGATTTGCATCCTCCAATGCTTTCATGTTTTACACATCTCTAAATAATATCGTCAGTGAAGAGGGTCCTTCATAAGCAACACCTTGTAATCGGTCACTTGTTTTGCAAGTTCATTAAACTTAGGCAAGCCATAGGGTAACCTGGATAAGGCATCAGTGACATTGTTTTCAATGCCTTTTATATAAACAATTTCAAAATCATATTCTTGCAAGAACAGCTCCCACTGTGGTTATCTCTAATGCAGTAGCCTACATATTAAAAGAAAACTTAAAGCTTCGTGGTTACAGAGCACTTTAACATGCCCACAGCAGATAAATTAATTAAACTTTTTAAAAGACCGGACTGCAGAAATGCCCTCAAATACCATGGCCGAGTATGACCCCACACTTTCTGTCAGTACCCTACTAGCGAAGCTGATAACACAAACTTTTGTTCAGCCATCAACTTTGACAGTCCGAAATAAACAAGATGCAAGTCCTGAGTACGACGCATCTCAGGCGATATAAAAATCCATTTGCATATTGGAATGGTGCAAGATCTCAGTGCGGACTAGCACATCTGTAGTTTTGTCAAAAGCTTCCTAATACAGGGGTGACCAGGACCAGGGAGCATTTTCATTTGACAAAGCCATTAGTTCTTGGTTGTTTAAGAGTTGATTCGAAACGAACCTCATAAAGTATGACGCCATGCCCAGAAAAGCTTTCAGCTATTTTCGTGACAGTGGTGGCGGACATTTCGCTATAGTTTGTATCTTGTACGGATCAGGTACTCTACCTACTGGAGATATGGTATGTCCTAAAAACTGAATTTAGATTTATCCAAATTCGCGTTCACTACTGACGGAAAATCGTTGAAAAACTTGCCTTAAGAATTTTACGTGCTCCTCCCAGGTAGCTGTGCCTATTATCAAATTATCAACGTAGACGGTAACTCTATCTAAGAAACACGGTCTGAGAATGGTGTCAAGGGCCGTAATAAATACGCCAGAGATGTCGTTCAAACCGAACGGTAGTGCCTCAAAATGGTATGACCATCTAGTGAAGACAAAAGCAGTATATTTCCTAGAATCATCGGACAATGGGGTCTGCCAGTATGATTATCGGAGATCAAGTGTCATTAGAAAGTTCGTTTCCGAAAACTTTTGTAATAACTCTTCGAGAGCTTCTGGATGGGTTTGTACGTCCACGATGATTTGGTTTATGTTACTTGTGTCGAGAACTAAGTGTATGCCACTTCCTAGCCTCACTAAGGCTAACATAGGACTGAAGTAGGGCAGGAATGAGGTCTCAATAGTGTCCCACACGAGCAACTTGTATAACTCTTGTTTCACCGCATCTCTCCTACTCCACAGGATGGCGGAGGTTTGATTACAATAAGTGGCTTGGGAACAACCTTCATGTCATAGTCGCATCCTTTCACAACACGAGGCTTCTTAGAGTAAACGTGTACACATGTAATCTGTAAGCACATAAGTTCAATCTTTTGCTGTACTTGCATTATTACTTTTTATTTCATCCTATTTTGTATCTATGAATTGCTTGTGAAATAACTCTGTAAACTACGCACCTGTTCCCTTACTTTACATTTGCGTATTTATGTGAGTGTATCGACTCCTAAACCTCACATCTAGTAGCTGGGCCAATTTCATTCATCAGATATTCTTCCACATTGGAATTTTTGTTATCTCTTGTGAGCTTGATCTTTCGTCTTAATCCTGCTGTGCTCATTGCAAAGGTTATTATTTAAATGACAATTAGGTTTTCTTAAACTGTAAATCTTTTTCCAAGAGCCCAGTAAGTTGTCGACGTTTTGGAATACACTTGTTGTACACCGAAGAAAGTCCTCTGCTGTCTCTTGTTCACTTCTACAGAGCGGGAAGCTACTTACAGCTTTTCCTGTATTTTCTTAGTAATGTATTTCTTAAATTTCATTTGTGCTGTATAGGGATGCCGTTCGCGAAAAAAAAAACAGATGAATGCGCTTTTGGCTATGGTCAGCCCTCTTCAGACTGCTGCCTTGGGATGTAGTGGTGACGGAGAATCTGGTGTGTCACATGGGACACCTCAGTTGTCGCTTGTTTTACCTACGAGCTCTTCTGCCAAGGCACCTGCTACTATACACAAAATGGTGGTTCTGCCCTCATAGGCATGGTGGGCGGTAATACGTTCGTGTAGCTTGAGGCGGAGGGCTAGTGTTGAGGCTGGCTGTCTGGCCGCACTTGTTTGCCCTGTGAGTGCCTTGCCTTGACGTACAGCGTGTGCCTTACCAGATGATCCCCGATTCTAGTCAAACTGTGTCACAAATTTCTTTCGTCTGCAACTGTTACACGATTTACCCATCTTATCTTCAGCATTCTTCTGCAGTCTCTCATTTTACAAGCTTCTGTTCTTTTCTTTTCTGAACTGTTTATCGTTCATGTTTAACTTCCTTACATGACTAAACTACAAAAATATCTTCAGAGAACAATTCCTAACACTTAAAATTTATGTGGTAACAATTTCCTGTTTGTCGAAAGTGCTGTTCGTGTTACTGCCCGTCTGCATATTATATGCTCTCTATTTTGGCCACCATCAATTATTATACTGCCCAAATAGTAAAACTCATCTACTACTTTTAGTTTCTCATTACCTAATATAATATCCTCAGCATCACCTGGTATAATTCCATTACACTCCATTACTTTTGTTTTACGTTTGATGTTCATATTGTAATCTAGCCTCCATTCTGCTCAACTGTATTTCCAAATCCTTTGTTGTCTCTGACAGACTCACATTTGTCGTGAATGGGTCGCGGATGTGAGTAGAAATGCATAAGACTGCATAAGCTGAACTTGTGGGAAACGTCAGCCAGGGCGCTGGGAAGCAGGAGAGGTTGCGTTTTTGTGGCAAGGGACGCTGGAGCTACATGAGCAGCTACGACAGAATGTTCTGAAAGGACGACAGGACACGGGAGACACGCGTGATCGTGGGGGATTGCATCAGATGAGCCCATATGAGCAAGGCCGCTGATGCTGCTAGGGAGAGTCCTTCGACAGTTGCCTCAGACGCTGGACCTGAGTTACTCTGCCGTCAGGACGGGACTTAGTTTCTCGTGGCACTTAACTGCACAGGGTCCAGGCAGGATTGCTCAACTTACATTCAATGTTTTTGTGCCTCTTAAGGTTTGACAGTGTTTTTATCCTACCTCGTGTTTCTTCTCAGTTATTTCATCAGAAGTATACGCCCCTTATCCCACCGAGTTCCCTTATCTGCAAAGAATTTCCAGCTTGTTTTCCAGCACCAGGACTTCGAGTTGGACGAGCCACCCCACCTCATTACTGGATTTAGCGTCTTGCTCCCATCCCGAGCCGCTCGCAGGAAACTACAGACGCGATATCGTGTCATCAACAAACCTTGAAGTTGTCATCAACAAACTACATCAACAAACAGTGGGTTTGTTGTCATCAACAAACCCACTGCAAATTTCTCCTTGGTTTCCCTTATTGGTTATGATCTTATAAATATTAGTTATCTCCTGCCAAACTTCCCTGCCCCCCACAGGCCGTTCCTGTAATTGCGTTACCACCTAAAAATTTGTTTTGATGAGTTGTTATACAACATTATTTGTTTTACTTAATGAATTTCACACTAAATTATCTTTTCTTAATGATGTTTTTCTTTCTATGTAACTTAGTCCATTTGCGCCTTTTTTACATTGTTATGTTTCTTTATTCAGATAACCATTTGAAAATTATACTAGGCATTGAAACCGTTTATTGTGTAAAACTTAAAGTTGTAATTGGTGCAATTAATTCCACAATTGCGGATATCCTGAACCACATTCAAGACGCTAAATAAAAAAAAATAAAAGGTTCTTCATAAAGTCTTGGATTGTGAAGGCAAACTTTGAGTCTTTACATCGTGCCTAGCTGTATAAACTTCAGCTTTCGGAAACCTGTGATTCACAAATTCATATCTGACTGCTCGTACTCTACAATGAGAAGGGGTTTTTCCCGTATCTTCCCTCTTGAGGTCATTCGATCTGTTATTAAAGGGTAACGTTTTTCCTGTTTTGAACAGTATGACCAGGAGGGTCAAAATTTAAAAACATGAACTAGTTCTAGACTTATTATGCATAGCAGCATAATGTCCTCGGAATATTTTCCTTATTATTGCCACACCCTGTGTTTGTCGTTCTTCATGCTTTTATAAGTGCTTGGTATGGCAAATTAACCCATATAGGAGAGATTTGACATGGTATACACACGTATAAAAAAAGTTTGGATCACCTTGGTTCCGAGGGTTCTGGAACCTGTACAGAAAATTGAATTGAATAGAGATCAACACAAACATCATTTCGCCCTTTTTATTGCTCATGGAAACCATACATTGATTGTTGCACCATCATACAGCGAGACCTTCAGAGGTGGTAGTCCAGATTGCTGTACACACCAGTAATTCTAAAACCCAGTAGCACGTCCTCTTGCATTGATGCATGCCTGTGTTCGTCGTGGCATACTATCCACAAGTTCATCAAGGCACTGTTGGTCGAGATTGTCCCAATCCTTCACGGCGATTCGGCGTAGATCCCTCAGAGTGGTTGGTGGGTCACGTCGTCCATAAACAGCCCTTTTCAGTCTATCCCAGGCATGTTCGATAGGATTCAGGTCTGGAGAACATGCTGGCCACTCTAGTCGAGTGATACAGTTATCCTGAAGGAAGTCATTCACAAGCTGTGCACGACGGGGGTGCGAACTGCCATCCATGAAGACGATTGCCTCGCCAATATGCTGCCGATATGTGTACACTATCGGTCGGAGGATGGCATTCACGTATCGTTCAGCCGTTACGACGCCTTCCACGACCACCAGCGGCGTACGTCGGCCCCACGTAATGCCACCCCAAAACAGCTCCACTCGCTGAACAGTGTGTCTAAGGCGTTCAGCCTGGTCGGGTTGCCTCCAAACACGTCTCCTACTATTGTCTGGTTGAAGGCATATACGACACTCATCGGTGACGAGAACATGATGCCACTCCTGAGTTGTCCATTTGGCATGTTCTTGGACCCATCTGTACCGCGCTGCATGGTGTCGTGGTTGCAAAGATGGACCTCACCATGGACGTCGGGAGTGAAGTTACGCAACATGCACCCTATTTCGCATAGTCTGTGTCGTAACACGTTGTTCTGTGACTGCACGAAAAGCATTGTTCAACATGGTAGCGTTGCTGTCAGGGTTACTTCGAGCCATAATCCGTAGGTAGCGGTCATCCACTGAAGTAGTAGCCCTTGGCCGGCCTGAGTGAGGCATTTCATCGACAGTTCCAGTCTTTCTGTATCTCCTCCATGTCTGAACAACATCGCTTTGGTTCACTCCGAGACGCCTGGACACTTCCCTTGTTTAGATCCCTTCCTGGCACAAAGTAACAATGCTGACGCAATCGAACCGCGGTATTGACCGTCTAGGCATGGTTGAACTACAGACGACACGAGCCGTGTACCTCCTTCCTGGTGGAATGACTGGAACTGATCGGCTGTCGGACCCCCTCTGTCTAATAGGCGCTGCTCATACAAGGCTGTTTAGACCTTTGGGCGGCTTTACTGACACCTCTGAACAGTCAAAGGGACTGTGTCTGTGATACAGTATCCACAGTCAACGTCGGTCTTCAGGAGTTCTGGGAACCGGGATATGCAAAACTTTTTATGATGTGTGTTATAACGAACATTCGCAATTTCTTGGCCAGAAATGACGTCCTGCTGACGTGATCGGAAGGGTGGCCATTGTGAGTTTATAAGAAGCCAAAGTAGCTGTGGTATCGGTCGTTATCCGGTCGGCCGCATTTTCTAATATGCTCGCCGCCAGTTTCGCTGCCGCGTTTCCTACAGCCCCCAACGTGGCACGAGAGCGTTGCCACGAGCTATTACGCCGCAGCCAATGAGATGCAAGCGGCGGGTGTACTTAAGTTCGAACGTTCATGCGCTGACATCATTTTGTTTGTTTGCCAGTTGAATAACATTTATAGACTTTCATAGGGGCCAGCGCCCGACATCTTCAGAATAGAATAAATCTTTTCTATCTGTATATATTTCCACATTCAGATCTACTGTTAGTAACTGACCCCACTAGTACAGCAACAAATTTTTGTGTTGTTTTTACTGTTTAATATTATATATAGAATAAATTAATACCTGAATTTTCTGTTTATAAACGGCATCTGTTTCTTGCTCCTGTATCCCCTAAAACACCACACAGCGTGCAAGGAAGACATAACAATAGCCACAAGTGATCAGTAATCTGTCAGACATCTCACTCAAGGTAATGAAATAATACTTCCCTCATACTTACGAAGAGAGTTTGATTTCGCGTCGGACTGGTCATTGCTGTGTTCTCTTTCTTTCCCAGAAACACCTTTGAATGCCATGGAGTGCGTTAATAAAACACTTCTTGACTGTGGATGCATCTATAAGCAGCGAGTTACATCGCCATTGTGTGCATATCGCAGGCGGCAGAATTTTCCTCAAGGCAAGGGATGTCTCTTTCTAACGTGAGAATGTGTGTGCGTGTGCTTTTTCGGCCAGAACCTTGTAGGAAGTCTATGTCTCCTTTAATTACCAAGGTTACCGCACCAGAGACAATCTATTTACTCTGAACGAACTTGCATTTCGAATGCTACGTGGTGCTCGAAGTAGTGTGGCTGCTTCTTGTGATTCCACTCTGAAGTTGATAACGTCCTACTGTGATCTGGACATAACTTATGGAAAACGGTTAATGGAAAATAATTGTAGCCGCGCTGAATAGTATACAAGCAGCTGTCCCACCTCAGCCACTTATCTCCGTGAATGGTTTGGAGAAAGTGAAGACGCTACTGGAATAAGCTGTACATAGCATTGCGGTAAGAGTTGCGTCTCATGTCATGCATTCCAATTGAAAATGTGTATCAACAAATACGAATCAGTGACTGGAGAATTAAATGTGAAGTTGTTTGAACAGGCGGGGCGTGAACGTCATTTTCGATATTTCCCATATGATGCCAACAAGGAGAGTGGACCTTGTTGTTGACAATGAAGGAAAAGTAGTGTTTTAGCAATAAAATACTGAGTACTATTTGTTTTTTCTCACTCTGATATACATTATATAAAGAAACGCTTCACTATTGATTCCTCGTTCTGTCGAGAACTTCCTCTTTTTACTGACTTAAGTGTAATCAGCATGAAAGCTGAAATTGTTGAAGAACTGCATTGCCGGCCATACAAAGTATATTCTGGGAGAGCGATTATTGTGAAAGCAATCGACAATCTTCATCACGCCGATTTGGTTGTCCTGATTGCATTTACAAATACAATTCAAGATGTAAATATTTATTAATAGTGATTTATGTGTACTCGAAATATGTATGGATCACCGATCTAAAGATAAAAACTGGTGCTACAGTTGCCGGTGCACTTCGAAAAATATACAAAACAAAACAGGATTTTACGATGCTCATTTCCTGCAGCTAATCGGAAAACGTAAGGTTAACCACTAACTGTCATTTTCAACATTGAGCGCTACAGGTAAATTCAATAAAACACCTATGACGTAACTAGAAATTAAGAACTTTCAAGTAAGAGTAACTGTGAAAGTGGCACATTATTGGAACAAATTGGCAAAGTAATTGTATGTATTGTGATGTGAGCTCTAAATATTTATTGTAATCAAATGGAAGTTTGGAGAAATTGTGGAAGAATGCTTTAGGCTACACTTCAAGATACAGTTTATAAGAGATCATCGTATTAAAGCAAATGCCATAAATTGAAGATGACGTAAATTTGAGAATCTGTGCCGGCTGGTGTGGCGGAGCAGTACTAGGCGCTTCAGCCTGGAACCGCGCGACCGCTACGGTCGCAGATTCGATTCCTGCCTCGGGTATGGATGTGTGTGATGTCGTTAGGTTAGTTAGGTTTAAGTAGTTCTAAGTTCTAGGGGACTGATAACCTCAGATGTTGAGTCCCATAGTGCTCAGAGCCATTTTTTTGAGAATCTGCTCCACTTCCAAACAGTGAAACACTCACCAGTTATGCAACAGTTGAACAGTGTTAACTGCTCGTAACAGCATCCAGAGTGACTAACATTAACAGTTCTGCTCTTCGACAACCTATTTCAGAACAGGTGTAACAAATAATTGTCTCTGCAAAACTGACTTCATCTCTTCTTTTACAGAATATCACCACAGATATTGTGCAGTCTCACTAATAGCAAAATGGACTTAGTTAGATATATTTGAGTTTAAAAAGGCGAACTCTGTTAGCTTACTAAGCCATAACCAGTTTTAAGACTTCTGAAGGTTTACTTAAAAGAACTAATACCATTGTAACGATTTCTTGAATGTCTTTGCTTATTAAGTTGATTCCTAAAGGAAATTATCAGTCAAAACAGGTCGATGAATCATGACTCAAAGGGAACTTGTTGGGGGGTAAGAGTATAGTATTGTTTCTGTTACATAATTGTTAATACCTCGCTAAGATATTAAATGTGGATGACGTTAATACACTCCTGGAAATGGAAAAAAGAACACATTGACACCGGTGTGTCAGACCCACCATACTTGCTCCGGACACTGCGAGAGGGCTGTACAAGCAATGATCACACGCACGGCACAGCGGACACACCAGGAACCGCGGTGTTGGCCGTCGAATGGCGCTAGCTGCGCAGCATTTGTGCATCGCCGTCGTCAGTGTCAGCCAGTTTGCCGTGGCATACGGAGCTCCATCGCAGTCTTTAACACTGGTAGCATGCCGCGACAGCGTGGACGTGAACCGTATGTGCAGTTGACGGACTTTGAGCGAGGGCGTATAGTGTGCATGCGGGAGGCCGGGTGGACGTACCGCCGAATTGCTCAACACGTGGGGCGTGAGGTCTCCACAGTACATCGATGTTGTCGCCAGTGGTCGGCGGAAGGTGCACGTGCCCATCGACCTGGGACCGGACCGCAGCGATGCACGGATGCACGCCAAGACCGTAGGATCCTACGCAGTGCCGTAGGGGACCGCACCGCCACTTCCAAGCAAATTAGGGACACTGTTGCTCCTGGGGTATCGGCGAGGACCATTCGCAACCGTCTCCATGAAGCTGGGCTACGGTCCCGCACACTGTTAGGCCGTCTTCCTCTCACGCCCCAACATCGTGCAGCCCGCCTCCAGTGGTGCCGCGACAGGCGTGAATGGAGGGACGAATGGAGACGTGTCGTCTTCAGCGATGAGAGTCGCTTCTGCCTTGGTGCCAATGATGGTCGTATGCGTGTTTGGCGCCGTGCAGGTGAGCGCCACAATCAGGACTGCATACGACCGAGGCACACAGGGCCAACACCCGGCATCATGGTGTGGGGAGCGATCTCCTACACTGGCCGTACACCACTGGTGATCGTCGAGGGGACACTGAATAGTGCACGGTACATCCAAACCGTCATCGAACCCATCGTTCTACCATTCCTAGACCGGCAAGGGAACTTGCTGTTCCAACAGGACAATGCACGTCCGCATGTATCCCGTGCCACCCAACGTGCTCTAGAAGGTGTAAGTCGACTACCCTGGCTAGCAAGATCTCCGGATCTGTCCCCCATTGAGCATGTTTGGGACTGGATGAAGCGTCGTCTCACGCGGTCTGCACGTCCAGCACGAACGCTGGTCCAACTGAGGCGCCAGGTGGAAATGGCATGGCAAGCCGTTCCACAGGACTACATCCAGCATCTCTACGATCGTCTCCATGGGAGAATAGCAGCCTGCATTGCTGCGAAAGGTGGATATACACTGTACTAGTGCCGACATTGTGCATGCTCTGTTGCCTGTGTCTATGTGCCTGTGGTTCTGTCAGTGTGATCATGTGATGTATCTGACCCCAGGAATGTGTCAATAAAGTTTCCCCTTCCTGGGACAATGAATTCACGGTGTTCTTATTTCAATTTCCAGGAGTTTATTCTCAGAAATTAATCAGGAAAGAAGTGTAATTAACTCACCATGTCTATCAGTTTTTGGTTTGAAAAGAGTGTTGCTTTGTTCATTGTTCAAGGTAGAGCTGCCTGACGATAGATTACTCTCGTTTCACAAAATTTTAACTTGCTACCGTAAATTATGGTCATCATCCCGAGCTAGAACATGTGCAACAGACTCCACATTCAGTTAACTGTTCTTGTGATAGATTCTAATAGTTCTATTTATTCTAATAATAAGTGGTATGGAAAATTTTTCAAATTCTTCATTATTCTTTTGATTTTGAGGACACTCATGGTGGTGTGGTTCTTTTGAACAATGTTTCAGTTACGGATAATTATACATTAACTTTTCTTTGTCATCTGAGTGCTCATTATGTGCTCTAAATGCTACACTTTTCAGTTATATGTTTCAACAAATGACTATTTCTAAAATAATTTCACTCAGTCATTAACGTAGTTAAGGTTGAGGAATACTTACCCCAGTTATGATCCTATTTCTTGTGCTTTACACTGGTTACGCTTATCACTTAAATTACACTAACGCAATGGAAGAGCATTTATCATATTTTTATTTTACTACCTTCTGGAAAGAGAATTAAGACTAGGCAGATATTATAGCACGAAGCTCTATACGAAACCAGACGTAGAAAAAAAGAAAAAAATGCATGTTTGGAGATTAAATTACTTAAAATGTTGTTACTCGCTTGATATTAACAGAGAGATCTTTTTACATTGACAGTATGTTCCTTTTTTATACAATTATTCCAAGTAGAGAGTCGTGTTTAAAAGTTTCCTAACTTAACGTTTTATAATATTTCCACTGCCCTGACCTTTGGTTGTGGATTATGTTGACAAAACTGTGGTGATTTAAAACAAAATCAAGGAAAAGCTACTTTTAACACAAACAAATGTATATTCTATCAAGATAAGGATGAAAACCTTTAGTGTATTTAGTTCTGTCATGAACATCCACATAAAATCCTAATGCACTATTACAACAGTACTATGAAAACAGTCATGTGGCTGAGTAACATAACAGAGATTTTTATTTATTTATTTATTTATTTTGAGAATACTGGATGACCCTTAGAGGCATATGTGATGGCGTGCAATACATCCTTACTCATGAGTATTATAAGTACCTATAAATAAATGGCAAACGATTTTTAGGACGATGAATGTACTTGAGTTTTGTGGTAATTATTTACAACGAATAAGTAAGGTAATGTTTGCATAATGTGTCACGTAGCAGATGGTGAGAGGAAAACAGTCAGGTAATCGATTCCTGATTACGAGTAAAATCCTCGATTTCTCCAAAAATTGGAATAATTAGAAGTTCCTTGTAGCCTACAGTAATTGTCTGTGGATAGCTCATGCACGCCTGGTGCTGTGCACCTGCACACGTGTCTTGAGGATTTATAGTGTCCATGCCACGACGACTGTTGCTGTTTAGCCTTAGATGCATCAGCCCTGCAATACCCCAGTATCAGCTCACAAATACTGCCCAATGAATGTATCTCTTGCTTGTACTGTGACAAGTGAAGAATGGACTTTGAGAACAGCACTGTGGTGAATGCGAGCAATGGGTTGGCAGCTCAGACTGTATGAAATCTTATTATTTTGATATTATCATCAGTGTCCTGGAAAAGAACATGAGGAATTTCTCAAAATTAGTTGGTCTACAGACTATTCGTTGTGCATACTCAGCAAGAGATGCTACAATTTATTAATTAATGTAGGACTCAGGTAGCTCAAAATGGCTTCTGTTCCTGCTAATCTGTTTGTGCCCTAAGCACACGATTGGAAATGGCAAGTCAAAGAAAATGTCGTTTTAAAATTTAGTATAAGAACATGTGAAGTAATTATCAACAAAATCTATTCTGTCTGTTCCGCAAACAAGAACAAAAGCAGCTAATGTGCGAGTTGAAACTGCAACTGTACAATGATTCTTATTGGTGATGGGAATGTATTTTTTCACACACCAAATCTGAAAGATTTCTTCATCAGCTCACCCTATTAGTTAACATTTTCGCGCTGTGTGTGTAGTGTCTTCAAAATATTTAATTAGTTTTGTATGGCAGATGAGAGCCGATATCTATTCGCCAGATGTATCAGCAGCAAGTGCCCATGTTGTCGCTATAGAGAGGTTCTGGACTGGATCCAGAGCGCCGCTCATCGGAGGTGGAAACTTTATTTCAAATGGAACAAGCACAATTTCTGAAACACTGTCTCTCTGAAGAGCAGTGATTTCCGTCTAAACACAAAAGTATTTGCTGCAGGTCACAATTTTCATTTGTTTAGTTTATCCCGAGGAGATAATTCCCATTGTGAGGTGAATTTATACTTCGTCATGACAGAAGATGCAAACTTGCTTTGTGTCTTTGCAGTGGGCTTGCTTACATACAGGAGCAGGGCAACGACCTTGAGCACATGACGTTATCGAGCCATGCCGCATTCCCCTGCACTCCAATTCCCGTCCCCTTGCCCCTCGTCCATCCTCAATCCCCTCCCATCCAGCCTATCACTACACCCTCTCCAACCAATCATAGTGTATTATTAAAATATACAGCCAATCAGAATACCGAGATGGTAGAACTAAATCGGTCATGCTACTGGGAAAATAAATAGAAAAGAAAACAGTAAGTCATAGCGATTTTTCGATGACATCAACAAGATGGATGGAAATTTTAAATTCTACGAAATTTTAAAACTTAGATGGAAATTTAGACAAAAAAAGCTGCCCATGAGCGGTAATTTAAACACACGCATTCGAACTTTGCACCAAAATAAAATTGTATTATCTCTCAAATTATGTAATGTTTTGCACACTTTGCAAACACATGGAGGATTGAGATTAATTATTTCCACACCTAACTTGTCTGTACTACTGATTAGAAGACACATAGTTTACTTATTAACACTACTTAAATAATAAGCACCATAACCTATTATCTGTAACCACTAACTAGTAACTTGTAACGGGTAACCTGTAACCTATTCTACGATTACCGTATATCAAGATGGTATCTGTTCCTTTGGACATGTCCGAAATAACAGATACCATCTTCATATAAATAATGCTTACCGGCCATTGATCTTCTTCCGTATGGATGCACTCATATTGCTCAAACTCTTACGGGAATCGGAAGATTGACTTGCGCGAGTAATGAGTATAGTGGGCAGGGGCACTACAAATGTAATGTGTCAGTCTCACGGGGAACGTACCAGAGATAAGTCCCTGCAGTCGTGCAGTCGAACTATCCTCTGTGTGCTCGTAGGCGCATTTGGCTAGAGAGCTGGCACGGCTAGCTCAGTGTGTTCGGTCAGAGGGTTAGCTGCCCGCTGTAATAAAAAACTGAGTGAACGGATCAACGGTGAACTTTAACAGGTTTCATGGGAGGTCCGCGCCGAACATATCCAACCAACAATTACGATCAAATGGAGATAATAAAAATAAGAAAAAAACGATAGAGCGTCTGCCATGTAAGCAGGAGATCCCGGGTTCGGGTACCGGTCGGGGCACACATTTTGAACTGTCCCTGTTGATATTCATGAACGCCTGTAAACAGCTAATGGTCTGTATTTCATTGTAATTTTATTCTACGATTAGTGTCGATAATGATAACTGGATTGGTCAAGAATCGTCAGTGGTCAGTGATGATTATCACTTGTTAGTGATTATCACTGGGTTAGTCAGTGATGGTCAGTGCTCAAAGATCATGAACAGTGGTCAAGGATCAACATGAAATTGGTCAACGATGGTCAGTGATCAATGAGGGTTATCAGTGGCGAAAGACGATCACTGGACTGGTCAATGGTCAATGATCATGATCAGTAGTCAATAATGATCAATGAACTTTGTACCAGGCTTATATACTATTTGTTCGCAACGTTCTCTGAGAGGTCTGGATCAGCTGAAGTCGACTCAGTGATGTTCTTCTACATCTACATCAGAGTGTGCCAGCGGTCATGATTGGAAAGTTTTCAAGTAATTGCACATGTAGTTTCGCGGTTACATGGATCTGTAAATGTACTCTAAGTTGAAAGTGATGTTCCCTGCTCGTAGTACATCTTTCTTATGGTAGAGGTCACTCAAATTACAACAAATCATGTGTCACTCCATGCGATCATGTTATTTTACTTGTGGTTGTGGTAAATGCCATGGCATGTGATCATGTTCTGTTTTCCTACCAAGGTGATACTTTTGTGAATATTTGTACTGTAAAGTTGGATACAAGTATGTACACGACTGAAGATTGTCATCGTCTTAGCGTATGGGTGTATGAAAAGGGGTCAGACATGTGATGAAATTAGGGAAACTTCTTTAATTGTTTCACTAAAGAAGTTCCAACAGAGGCTAATCTTCAGAAACTGGAAAGAAAGGCCTTCAAAACTGAGACTGTGACCGATGTACCATATAGTGAAACATCCAAGTTATGTGACAACTATAAAAGAAGTCACTGCACATTTAAAAGCTTCATTGTGTCGTTCACCAGCAAAATTGACAAGGAACTGGTCAGCAGAGATGGACATACCTAGAACCTGCATGCGTCATTGGATGAAGAAAGAAGGTTACCATTCATTTCAACCTGGAAGCATCAATGAATTAAGAGATTATGATATGAACACATGATGTGATAAGTTCAATCATTTTCTTGCAGAGTTTCCAACATTAGTGGCTGACCTTAGGGTTATAAAGACAGATGAATGTGCTGTGTGTCTTGGCTCCTGGTCTCAAAATGTTTACGTTACGGCGTAAAGTCAAGAGCTGTCACGCCAGCAGGGACGAGGGACCAGTCACCCAATCGCACGCTTACCAACCGCTCTCCAGGTCGACAACGCGGTAGCAGCGAGCAGCGACCTCTATGCGAAGAGAACATAAGCTCCGCGCCCGACTGGCCGCGGCCCATTTCTGCCAGAAACGTCACGACCAGCGACATGAATAGAAGCGGTCAAAGCTCATTACTTTGCTCGTAGTTCTATGTAGCTCAGACTTAGGAATTGTATGTACTGAAGAACTTGCTTATTGTTTATGTTGCCCTTCGTTTGCGACACATCTATGTATTTCTCGAAGTTAAGTATTGTCACTTACTTTTCGTAATAAAAGTCATCAATACGATTAGTTTGAAGTGTTTGTCCAGCGATCAGAGAAAGCAAGTTTCTCAGACACCCCACATTTGACGAGAAGGCAGCATTCAACAGTTTATATCTGGGCAAACGACGAGCATCACCATGACGAAGAAATTAATCCACCTCCACATCATGTTATGCTACTGACCGGTATTATCGGTGACTTTATCATCGGGCCATATTTCTTCGATAGATCTGTAACAGGGGCATCACAAATCCAGATGGTATCTCACTGGCTGTTGCCAGAACTCTTCAAAGTTGCCCTTCTGAACGATGTTGTTATGCAACGGGATAGTGCCCCTGGACGCTACCGAACTCCTGTTCAAGACTGTTTGAACAATTAGTTTCAGTTTCAGTTATGGACTGGACATGGAGAACCTGTTATGTGGCTGCCCTGAAGCCTGGACGTAACAACGTACAGTAGTTGGCTGGGTTCCTTCTTAAAGGAGGAGATTTCAGCAATAGCCATAGTACAGATCACGATCAATCTTCTACTGCTAACATACTATTGAATAAACCGCATTAAGGCAAATCCTACTTTATATCACATAGTTGTTAAATGAATCATGAGTTCTGGATAACAGTATTCAATCCGTCGTTGCCCTAATACTATTTATTTTCTTATTGTTTCAGATGGTTAGAAATTACAAAAGGATGATAGGGTTTTGAGTTACCAGTTATGGGTTAAAGGCTGTGGGCTACAGGTCATTAGTTATGGCTACAGGTTATGGTTTACCGAGCTATGGTAATTGTTTAAGTAGTGTCAATCAGCGGGATGCTTGTATTTTGATAAGTAACACAGACCATTTAGGCACGGAGATAATTAACTTGAAGCATTGTTGCGCTTGCAAAGAGTGCAGAATCGTACATACATAATATGATTTTATTTTGGTGCAAAGTTCGAATTTTTGTAGAGATATATAATTATACTTCCATATTTCGATAAGCAATCTGCTTGCGAGGTGTGTGAAAAAAGTAATGAAACTGATTTTTTATCTTCCAAAGTTTTTATTTTTTTCATACAACAATATTGTCCTCTTCAAAGCAGTTCCCTTTGGCAGCTGTGCACCGGCGGAATCTTTGTTCCCAGTCTTGACAGCAGCGCTGAAAGTTTTCAAGTAGCTGGGCCTTTAAAATGTCAGTCACATTCTTTTAAATGTTCTTCAGAGTCCCAAAATGATGCCATAAATTTTTCAATTTCAGGGAAAGAAGAAGGTCACAGGGACTCAGATCAGGTGAGTAAGGAGGCTGTAGAACAACAGGAATGCCCTCTGTGGTCAAAAGTATGTGGAGAAAGTGGCCATGTGACATGAAGCGTCGTCAAGATGCAACATCCACTTGTCTGCAATGTCTGACTCACTCGACTCAGCCTTTTCCTGAGCCCTTCAAGGTCATCTTTGTAAAACACTTGGATGACAGCTTATCTGGAGGAACAAATTATTTATTTAAGCAAAAAAACAAACTCGGCATTGTTTTGATCTTTGATTTGATTTTTTTAAGCTTTTTTCGTGTAAGGAGATGTGTTAATGTGTCATTCCTTACTTTGCCACTTTGTCCCAGGATTATACTTAAAAATTTAGGGTTCATCACATGTGATAACACGACTGAACCATTCGTGGTCATTGATAGTCCTTTCAAGGAGATCAACGCAGTCGTTTCTTCGACTGTCCTGCTCAGTTGTGAGGTTTCACGGCATCATTTCGGCACAAGCCATCTGCATATGCAACACCTCGGACACAATTTGATCTACTCTGGAATTGTTGAAGTTTAACAGGTCACCCACCATCATTATTGTTAAAAATTCGTCTTATCTCACAAGAGCAAGAAGCCGTTCGATGTTTTCCTCGGTTTTTGAAGTTGAAGGTCTTCCTAAGAGATTCATTTTCAACGTGTTCTCGGCCTTGCAAAAATAATTTATGCCAGTGAGAAACTTGTGCTCGATAAGGAATGTTCCCTTGTTTCAGCTTTTCAAAGGCTGCACTCCCAGATTCCCCAAGTTTAACACAAAACCTGATGGCATAACGTTGCTCTATATTCCGCTGTTCCATTTTCGTAACAAACAACAAAAACACAAATTTACTGATGCCGCTCTCAAAAATCACGTGAAGAGTATACGGAACTGAATGTAGGACCGAGCATCTGGAAGGGTTGAGCACCCTGGTGTGTGTGTGTGTGTGTGTGTGTGTGTGTGTGTGTGTGTGTGTGTGTGTACTTTCGACATATCAAGTCCTCTCCCAGAAGCTGACACATTCAGTAGCTGTCACCTCCCACAGTTGGTGGCACTGCCAGCAACTTACACACCCAGTTGCTGACACGCACTGCAGACACACACTGATCTTAATGAGTTATGGAATATTTCCTCTCTAAGTAATTGTTACTTTAATGTGGTACAAAATCATAATATATATTACAGAGGGATTACATTTTTCTATTATGAAACGGTGAAAAATGACAACTTTCTGTACTGTGTTGGAGGTAACCATTACGATCGGATTACGAGGCCGTGAAGAAGAGTAACACTTTAAATTTTTTAATGTAAAAACTCTTAAAGCTTCATAAATAAAAAAGAACTTTATTAACAGTGTACGTCCTTATTCTTCATTTCTACATTTTGTAAACATAGTCACCATGTCAACGAACGCATTTGTCTCAATAAAAGAAGAGTTTATTGGTACCAGCACTGTAGAATGTTCGAGCCGCAACCTCACCTCCTCTTGCATGCTTCATCACTACCTCAGAGGTGTTCTTTAAGTTGTACAAACAGATGATAAATAGATATGGCCAAGGCAGGACTTATAGCCCTACACAGACCCTATACACACAATTGTGTGGATGCAGTCAATTTGCGTTGCAACTTCATATTATTCCGCTATGCAGTTGAGTCCCAAGTCACACGAGTGTGCAGGAATCGCTGTTTCGTATACAACTCGATTTATATCGATTTCTCGTTACAGACGCGAGATATTGTGTCTTAACCTTTGGTAATTTTCAAGATGGCAGGTCGGAAGCATGTCTGTCGAGGTAAATGTTTATTGTAATTTATTTATTTACTGCGTTTTGACATTTGGAAAAATATGTTTGAGATTCCGAAAGGTGTACAGAAGCTAATAAAAATATGTCCGCCACAATTATTTGATTACTTTCATAGCTACAATGACTGTAACATCCACACGCACAATTGTGCGTGTTGGGACTATTTTACCGACACATCTTCGTTTTCGGTCGATGTTTGTGGTTACGTTTCGGAACAAATTACGGAATAGATAAGTCATTTTACTATTGTATTTACGCTTTATTTTCACAGTTAGTTTGTTTGTTTCGTTTTAGGGCTTACTGACGAGGAAATTCTAGCCATATTAGATGACTCTGAAGTGGAAGTCTTCAGTAGTGATGACGAATTGTTAGATACAACTTGGACTCTTCCAACAATCAAACCTAGACTTGGAGAAAGCTCTGAATCTTCTGACGAGGAGGAAAATTGTAACAATGCTTCTGCAACAATACTACCAGTTGCTCTAGAAGTTCAGGACAATTTTCCCAGTCAACACAGTAGAAAGAATTCCAGAAAGAAAACAGTGGAAACACATCGTCGTTTGTCCACTTGGAGAAAAAGACCATTCACTTCCAAAATTTTTGCGCACTCAGAAAGTGAGGTAGGACTGGAAATTAAAGCTCAAAAGAGCTATTTCAGCGAGTACTACACAGAAGATTTTTTTCAGTTAGCATCTGACTGCACTAAAAGTTACTACTTATCGAAGAAAGGGAAGTTGCTTCATACAAATCCTCAAGAGATAAAAAAGCTGTATGGCATGCATTTACTTATGGGGTGCATTAGACATCCTCGTACACATATGTACTGGCAGAAGTCATTGCGTATGCCAACTGTTGCAGATTGTATGCCTACAGACAGGTTCTTCACTCTCAGAACAGCACTGCATGTTGTGGACACTATCAACATTCCACGTGAATCAGAAACTAATAGATTGTGGAAAGTACAACCTGCAATTAATGTTGTACGCAGTGCTTGTTTGAGACTTCCCCCCCCCCTCTGAAAATGATTATTCCATTGATGAGCAAATGGTACCATTTACTCGACGCTGCACATTGTCTCAGTATGTTCCAAACTAACCGCACCCTTTGAGAATTAAAAACTTTGTTTTGACAACAACGAAGGTTTAGTACTTGTTTTGAATTTTATCAAGGTGAATCAACTCCTCTGCCAGATGTTGGCCTTGGTCTTGGGCCATCTGTAATACTTAGCCTTGCTCAAACATTACCTCAAGGTGCAAGACTATATTTTGACAGATATTTTACAGCTTTGCCATTGTTGCAACAGTTACTTGACCTAGGGCTGGAAGGAACAGGAACCATAATGAAAAACGGAGTGAAACCAGTTCACCTGACAGAAGAGAAAAGACTGAAAAGAGGCGATATGGAAGAATTCTGCAGGGACGATGATAAAATAGTCATTGTCCAGTGGAAAGATTCAAAAACTGTGACCCTTGCGTACAGGATGTGAACCTGTAAGCAATGTTGAGAGATGGAGCAAACCAGAAAAGAAGTACATCTTAGTGACATGTCCTGCAGTCATAGTGAAGTACAACCTGTGTATGGGAGGAGTGGACCTCTGTGACCAAATGATGGAGACCTACAGGACTTTCTTGAAGACAAAGAAGTGGGCTTTAAAAGTTGTGATTCATTTACTTGATTTGGCTTGCGTCAGTTCCTGGTTACAATACAAAGTTGAATGCGAAGCCAATAAAGTACAAAAGAAAAACACTTTAGATCATCTTGGATTCCGACAAGTGATTGGGGAAGCGCTAATTTCTTCTTCTTCAGGACAGGAACATGAAAGTGAATCCGATGAAGAGCCAACAAATAAAATGTACAAACCAGCAAACACACCATGTGATGAGAAGCGGCTAGGCGGATATCATCACTGGCCAACTGTTGATCATTTGCCTTCAGCTCGTTGCTGCAGGAAAAAAAATTGCAAGAAGAGGACGAGAACAAGATGTCTGAAGTGTAATATTTATTTGTGTTTGGCAAAAGACAGTAATTGCTTTCGTGAATATCACTGCAAGAAATTACATAAATATGTAAGATAATCCCGACCCACACAATCGTGTGGGTTAAAAATTTGTATCAAAATTAAAATATAAAATTTTGTAAGCAATTGGTCCACGATTCTATATTTTTTGTTACAAAAATGCATATATTTCAAAATTTTCATTTCAAGTTTGGGTGGGGGTCTGAAAGGGATAGAGCATGTTTAGTGACAGTGAACCCAAGGCGTCGAATTGTTGTAGATGTCACAGCAGTCGCATATGGTCGGGCACTGTCATGCTGTAATCGTGCTTTAAATTTTCTAGGTTACATTTCAGTTTTTCTCACACACAAACACAGTTGTGTTACACGCCACCGTGTTACATGCTACAATTTGGAGCCCTAAAATGGCAGAGCGTTGCAATTTGCTTCAGCGAAGTGGGAAAGTGAACTCAGGAATGTGCATGACATATAATATCTCTACAGATATTGTGAACAGAATAAAATAATTCGGAGGCATTACTTTTCATCAAGTCCTCATACATTGCAGGCTAAACTGTTTGTTTCCATGTTCTTATTGCTTACCTTGCTAATTGTTGGTGAAGTATAGGCTGTAAGTTAGATCTGCAGTAGTTCTCGAGATGAATTTAATGTTGTCAACAAACGAGCCGTGTCTGTTTCAGCTTCTAATACAGCAATTTAGATGCGTAAGTATTTAATATTATGGTCCATAGAATCTTACATATTTCAAGAAATAATACAATTCTATTTTGCTCGAATTTTCGTAGAGCACTGTATTTATACTTTCATAATACGATAAGCATATAAGCTGCAAGTGTTTTTATGATTAATACAGACGATAGATGGGCAAATATTTAATTTAAAAACAATTTAGATGTGGAAATATTTAATTTGAAACCTTATTGTGCTAAAAAATTGAGTGAAATCTTACACATTATGCAAAATAATATAACTTTTTTGGCTGCTAAGTTCAAATTTTCACAGAGATCTGTAATTATACTTTGTTTCTTGATAAGCAATGTGTGAATGTGTTTTCATATACTCAATAAATGATGAAAAATTTTGTCAAAGAGTTTACTTTCTCGATATCGATTCTGTTTCGTTACACCTACTTTTTTGGAGATGTTTCAACTCTGTCATAATCTTCTGGTGTGATATGAGTTTAAACATAAGAGAAGTTCTCGTTGTCTATTAAAAAATTAATCAGTTGAAGTATTAAGTCGCAATAAAATCGTCAAAACACCTTCTTCCTAATATGCTGTTTGCTCAGTTTGCTTGTATTTGGGCCATGTTGTGCGTGTGTGATTGTGTTTTCATGTCGTGTATCTATATTATAAATTGGTGTAGTTTAATAGTTGATTACAGGAAATATAATCTGAAAACGTTTAGACAGTCTTTACACCGTACTTCCGACTTTAAATGTTGGAACTTCGTTGAAAGTTGCTATCCTACATACCCACTAATAGACCTGAGTCATTTGTGATAAAAGCAATAACCGTCAATCAGTACCATTAGTTATATTTTTCTTGTGTATAATATGATGCATTGTCTTTATCATCCCTAAACTGGTGGTTGAGATGCGGAAATATTTTGGTTTGTGGGTCCGTTGTAACTCACATCAACAGTAGGTCTAATTAATTACACTATTATAGTAAATTAGTCAGCCTCTTTATTTGTGTGCTTGTCTGCTTACCGTAGTATTTTAGATAACATGATTTCCTGCAGTTATAAGCCTGGTCAGGTTAGTTTAACGATTTCGAGCTCTTTGGCCTAACTTAGGCCTAATGTCGACAGTCAAGTTTATCATGTTATTTGTAGATTTTAGGAATTCAAATAGCATTGGAGCACTTACTTTAGAATTCAAAATCGTGTTTTAGGCTCTATGTTGGTTGATATGCGTGTATGAGGACAATAAAATAACGATACTTGACATAAACCTTCCACTTTTTGGGTTGCTGACGTATTTTATTAGTGATTTTAGAAATGGAAAGAACATTTGATCCTTGAGAACCCTTTTAGATTCGAAAAAGAAGTAGTTTATGCTATGTCTTATACTATGGTAGAGCAATCTTAATGAATATTTAATAGTGAAGCCAGATGTCCGATAAAGACAAGCAAAAGGAGAATAAAGCAGTTATTGATTTTATTTCACCTGTTTGAAGTTTTGCAGAACAGCATTTAAAGTAAAACTCATGTTACGCAACGACATATTACTAATTGTTACTTACACTGGATAAACAAACGTTGGTTTAACATTCTAATATTCCAATGAAATTTACTGATACAACTGGTGAGCCAGTCCATAAACAACTTTTTGCAGTCAGTAATGAAAATTTTCGACATTTTCCTCGATTCACATGATTTTTTTCAAGTGGGTGTAGTGCTTTTGGTAAATAATTGAGGCCACTCGGATACTTCAGCTTATAGCCCTGATGGGGCTACATTGTAGTTGGCTCTTTCATTTTAATGGTGGCTAAAATTCTAAGTTCTGATTGATTGAGAGCGGAGAAGTATGGTACATTATGCAGTATGTGTGTGTGTGTGTGGGAGTGTGTGTGTGTGTTTGTTTAAATTTACGGGTCATTGTTACCATTAATTGCTTTTCCTTAAAATTACCCACTAACTTTTCAGACTTTTTAGAATTTGAAATTCTCCTGCATCTTTATTATGTTATCGAAGAAGGGAGTTTGGCTCGTTTCTTTATTTCTTATTTTTCCCACTAGCACAGTTGGGGTAGTTCCTTCATTCTATTGTTTTGATTCGTTGTTTCATTTTAATCCCAAACTGTCTTTAACTGGAGAGGGTGAAAGGTGAGGGAGATGAGGGGTGGGGTAGGCAGAATGGAGGAGTGTGTGGGAGGCAAAGGAAGTAGCGGAGAAGTTGTGATGGGAGGGGGAGGGGAATATGCGAGTGATGTGGCTTGGTAACGTTGTTCGTTCGACGTCATTGCCCTGCCCCTGCGTGTAGACAACGGCAGTGCAAAGGTCAAACTGTTCCAGACAGTAAGCGGACATACTGCTCACTAATGTACATTAGCGACTTCAGGTTCAGAGATATGATGTATGATAAATCTTTACGATAGTTTTGAAACCCATAGTACAACCTTCCGTCTTCATTCTTTACGCAAAGCGCGGTACTATTCATTAACAGGTCATCTATACTTAAACCAACTTGTAACAGAAATGAGTGGCAGCTGTCTTTGACTGAAATACTACGAAACAGTTTGATTAAAAAACTTTGATTTAGTCTTCCTGTAGGTCCATATCATCGGTATTTCGTGATTACAGAAGAAAGAACGAAAAGGTACTGTGGTACCTCATCAGTTCACTGATAGCAGAGGAGCTCTTCATATCATCCGAAGGAGGAAGGCATTCTCTCAGTGTTTCCAGCCTGCTGGCTTTCTACACAGCTGCTGTACCCTGCTCGCAAGTAATTTCCTGCTGTGATTGATGCAAAGAAGGAACAATGTAGCTAGACTCTGAAAGTAATAGGCGTGTTGAAGCCACCTCTGATCCGAACTGTGCCTCGGAGATAAAACTCATGACTAGGAGCGATTTTAATTCTCTTGCGCCATTGGCACCACTTCTTGAAAGATATTTCGCCTAACAAGACGACGACCCAGCTCACTGTCATCGCAAAGTAAATTACAAAGTAGAAGACAAGGACCTCCTTGTCGTTGTTGGCGTCTGTGACCATCCCGCTAGCTGATGGTTGACCGTCATACCGCAGCAAACCGGCCTCCACAATGCGGAGGATCGTGTCGCTGATCACAGGCGCCAGAGGGTTGCCTTTGGCCAGCACCATCGATATAGGGCTGGAGACGACGCTGTCTCTTAGAGGAGTGAAGAGCGGGGCGCCGAACTCGTCGCGATATTTGGTTCTCCCAATGTGCTTGAAGCCTACATCGGGTGCGAGCACAGCTACGTTTCTATTGTACGCAACGCGCCGAGCGCAGTCATCGAATGACGTGCATATCTCGGTGATATTGATTGAGCCAGGTTTCTGAAAAGTGGGATAGAACTCAGCTATGGAGGTTAAAGAGGCTCCTCGTAGCCCCGACTGTACAAGTTCCTCGTCGTCTGTAATCGCAGGGGTGAATACGGGATGCGATAAGCGACTTGTAATAACTGACGACAGTGAGGCCTCCATTGCCATAGAAAATAAAATCCAACTGAGGAAAGCCACCCTGGCGCTAAGAACGGAGGGTTCTTTGACTGGCACGGAGAAGCTAACAGAGAACGTGGCGAAGCAGCTGTCCTCATAGCTGCTGTACTCCCGTACTCCTCGACTGGACGATGCAGCCCAAATGACGAGACTGATAACTGCATTAAGAGCTGACATGATGAGTATAACCTCCGCAGGCGCTTCTGAAAACACGGAATGTAAACCGGACAATCTCTCTGGACGCGGCGTGAACCACACGAGGCCTTGTCGTAGGTAGCTGGTGGTGCATTCGAGAGGGCTCGAACTGCAGATGGCCACAGGCAGACCACCAAGTGCAAGGTCTGCGTGGCCAGCAGCCAGCTCTCCAGCCACTCCACTCCACGTTCCATTGGACAGCAGCCGACCAAACGCTGGGAGCCAAGTACGATCATCAGTCAGCCTCAGAGGGAAACCGCGAATGTGGGCTACCAGCTGCAGCATTGACACTTCGTAGCCCGCAAAATATCTTTTGCCGTCTTCATTTTCCTGAACCATGGTTAGTGGCACATAAGGATAGACCAAAGCAGTCACTGGGCATCCTTCCTCAGTTCTCGGTAGTTTTCTTGGTAAGGCTAATGTCGGAAATTTTATAATGTGGCTACTTCTCAAATTCCAGTGGCCAATTAGAGTCAGACGCCCGGAAGCGCCTGTACAGTTTGTGTATGACAAGTTCCGAAGCCAAGTGTACAGTATCGCTCCAATACTTGTCTTCTCAAATGCTGGTTGGGGATTAACATCGAGTACCAAGACAGAGGCGTCGAGTACGTGACTTTTATCGAGGATTTGGTGCAAGGAATACTGAGAGTCCCGTCCCCGTAGGTCTGCTGAAATGAGGATGACCAGAAACGTAGTGTGTAGCGTCCAGTGACGTGGCCATTTCTGGGACGTAGTTAGGAAACTCTGCAACGTCAAATTGAAGCCTACATCGTCACGCAGGATAACAATGCGACCTGTCACAGGTTCGCCAGCGATGGCTGCTGTGGCGGCACGGGGAACAGGCGTACGTAATAGCAGGACTGGAAAGTGCAAGACGCGCAGAAGTGACGTCAAGAGACCAGGCGCCGCCGCATAGTCCGTCACCAGCAGGGGGCCTCGAGAGAAGCCGCGCTCTCGCAGCGTCAGAAACAGAAGGCGCTCCAGCACTGGCGAGGGCTGATCCTGCCAAAGACCAGCCGAGGCCACCAGCATCATCTGCGCCCACAACATCCGCTCTATAACAGAAAAGCATCCAATACTAAACAACAAAATGATGTAGAAGCTAAGAGAAAACAAAAGAAAATGTGTTGAATCTCAACATAATACTTTCATCTTGCATTTTCATTTTTAGCTGAATAGTCTTCGAAATAAAATTGTTGCTGACAATAAAATAGTATGAAAAGAGATAAACATTGATTAGTGTGTGAATATAGTAAAGGGATTCTAGGCAAAGAGAATGAGTTAAGTACGAGTAATATTTTTAGAGTGATCAGCAGAAATGATAAGTAAAACTCTCAAAAATAGGCGATGAAATGTAAGTTCGTAGGCTACGAAAGCCTCTGTAAATTTGAATAAAATCTTTTTGGGTGTTGAAGTACGTTTTCATAAAAAAACTATAATCTGAACAAAATGGTCAAAACGGAGTGGTGTAGTGTCAGGGGTCCAGCAAGCATCTGTATTTGGTCCATTGTTTTTTATGATATGTTAATGCCATGTTATTCCCTCCCATTGCATATATCACTAATATGCTGACGACCTTCGGTTATCCCTGCGTTTAAGTCCAACAAATCTGTGCACAGCAATCTAGCATATAAATGCTGATATACTTGCCTGGGCGCAGAACAGAGGTTTGATACTTAATCCACATAAAAGCTAAGCTATCTTAGTCACTCACAAAAGACTTATCATACCTTACTTCAGAGAACGATTTCCACCATTAACCCTAAATGGCACAAAAATACACGAAGAACTTGGTGATAACTCTGGACCATCACTTAGACTTTCGACTCGCAACTACAGTCTCTAAGAAGGCGTCATGGTCAATTCATTCACTATAAAAATAGAAAAGTTCTATTCGCTCTCAATCTTAAAAATAAACATGCAGACCCACTAATACGTCACATACTTTATTATGGGAATCATATTTTCATAGGATTTTCGTACGAGAACTCATATCAACTGAACTGGCTGTGAATGAGTGTGTATGATACACTTGTGACATACACTCATTCGACCATATCACTCATTTCTTTGAACAAATATGCTATATGCTCATAATTATTGTGACTACTACCCTGTTTTTAGTGTATAATCTTCTAAATCATTGTATTCCCATTTACTTATCTTCAACACTTACACTACTGTCTGAGCACCACAGCAGGAATACCGGTTCTCAAGAAAATAAAATTCTCTCTATAATGCTACGTGTAACTGCCATCTTCTCTAAATCGTTTTCTGTATCAGGAACCCAACTTTGAAACAGTCTTCCCCAAGGTATTGGAGAAATTAAGTTCCTTTCAAACTTCAAAAGTCAGCTACTGATTTACTTCTACCATAATAGCTATGTTTTCCATATATTTGCTCAGCTCACTCTCGTCACCTCCCCTCTCCCCTCCTCACACAAGCATTCACTCCGCCACAAGGACAATTTTTCTCTCCTCTTGTGTTCAGAATTCCCTTTTTGATTTCGTTCTCTTTTGACAACCATTATCTGCGTCAGTTCAGTCTTCTACTCTTTCATTACCCCTTCGGCTTCTCATATTAGTAAACAAGGCTTCAAATGTGCTAAGCCAGTCATTATCATACTTCATGCCATTAATTGTAATAATTTCTATTTTAGCGCCAGTTATTATCATTACTATTATTATTGTAACTCTTGAGGCTTTCTCGGCGAGATCTTGACATGTGGAATAATTGGGTCTACTGCCGGATGTTTGTGTCTCTCTGGCACAATATTTCGGCCACGTAACTCGTTGCCTTCTTCAGGTGCTACCTGAGACTGCCGGTCACAGACGTCTGTGGGAGCACCAGGGTAGGGCCAAAACCTCAGGAGCAGCACCAGGAGGGCGCGGACCGCGAACGGAACGCCCGACACAGGACGGGCCTCAGAGAGCTGCCACAGATGGCGACCAAGTCGGGCCTCGGACGTTCGAGGGAGCACCAGGTAAGAGACAACACCTTACAAGCAGCGCCAGGCGGGCGCGGACGGCAAACAGAGCGCCCAGCGCCCTCTGGGCATAAATACTGGACAAGATCCTCCAATACGGCAGGCGATCATTGTAGGCAAAACCACCCCTTCCTTCCGCCTCCTCGACTTTTATGTCACCGTCTATGGCCGCACTATCGCCCTCACCCCCACCCTTAAGTACCTTGGCGTCACCCTAGACCGTCCCATCTTCTGGACCCCCCCGCCCCCCCCCCCGCCCCCGTCTGGACAATCCAAGTCAAGGCACGCTCCCGACTCCGTCTCCTCAAGCTCCTTTCTGGCCGTACATTGGGTCTGGACCCCTCCACCATCCTCCACACCTATAAATCCCTCATCCGCCCTATCCTCTGCTCCCACTTCCTGTGTTTGTTCCTATGTGCACCCTCTCTCCCTTCTCTCCCCCTTCCCTCCCTCCTCCCTTTTTCCCCCCCTCGTCCCCTGGGCTTCCCCTACCCCTATACCTTCATTCCTCCCACCATCTCCTCTGCCATTGGCATCCTTGCTCTACCCTCTCCCTCCCCCACAACCTTCTTCCCCTCCAGGCAGGTCCCTGGACTCGCACACGTTTCAGTGGACAATCGCGCGCCGGAGATCATCGCCCTCGTTTTAGTGTATGTGCCATCGTGTTTGTGCCTCAGTGTTTTTCGCCGCCCACGCTCCATCGTTCACGTGTCGTCTCCGTCATCAGTGTCCGTGTGCAGTGCCATCAGTTTCTTTTGGTGTCTTCACGTGTGAATGGCTACGTGTTATTTGTTGTCTGTGTCTACTGTTTTTTGCCCCCTCCCCCCACTTTGTTCTGTGTACTCTGTGTCTCCAGAGTATTTTCTTTGTAAAACTTGTGGCTGAAGAGCAGCGTAGTGTGCTGCTGCCAGCCCACCTTTATGTAAGGTGTTAAATAACAGTAAAGAAAAAAAAATCTCCAATATGGCAGTCTCAGATAGCACCTGAAGAAGGCCATGAGTTACGTGGCCGAAATATTGTGCCAGAGCGACACAAACATCCGGTAGTAGACCTGATTATTCCACGCTATTATTATTGTTACTATTGCTATTATTTTTGTTATTGTTATTATTTATTATCATTAGTCTCAACGACCTGATTATTCCACGCTATTATTATTATTACTATTGCTATTATTTTTGTTATTGTTATTATTTATTATCATTAGTCTCAACGTTTTGCAATATATTTGGTATGTGCTGTTCTTGTTCTGCTGTAAGAGCGTATGTTAAGGCCCTAGCATGCTCAGGCAAAATAAAGAATAAATAAATAAAATGAAACAAGTACACTAGCGTCATTTCGACAGTAGCAAATATGACCGAAACGTTGGTTGTATGGTAATTTTAGTGCTTTACAATGAGACGACCGAAACGTTAGTTGTATAGTTGTCTTAATATCTTACAATTAAACAGACGAATTGGGGGTCGTATAGTTGTCTTAGTGTTTTATAACGAGGTGATCTAGTACCCAACTGGTTTTATTCACGGTGGATTAAAGTTTTTTGAGGTTATTGCTTGACCAATACTATTATGTGGAACTGAATCACAGATGGTGGACAGCAGTCAGTAAATAACATCAAAGTAAGCAGATGAGGTTTCTATGAAGTGTCTACAGGTTTAAACAAAGGTTTCCAGATTCGTGGTAGCTACCTACTGATGGGTAAAATGATCTCTCTGAGGAGGGTGGAAGGGGGAGAAGAAGGAAGGGTTTGATTATACCACAGTCATTAAACTAAATTGTTTTAATAATTCAGTATTGATATCTCGTCAGACCAATAACTTTTAGGTGGATAACTAAATCTGAAACTGTCAAATATTCGGATTAATGCATGGTGCGACACAGAGGACTAAGCAGCGAATGTGTTAATGACATTATTTGGAATCTTCATGCTGAAAACTATGATAACTATAGCGGCCGTCACAAAAATATGCATCTCTCAGCATTGCCAATTTGTGATAGTTTCAAATGTTTGTAAAAATTCAAAAATATGTTAAAAATCTCAATTTGTATTCAACAATATGATGGAAAACTTTCCAAAAGAAAAGTCTTGCCTGCTGCTACAAATAGATAATTAAAAACTAACGTTATATGAAATCTTAAAGAAAAAAATTTTTTTACTTCAACCTGCAGAAAAAAAAACAGGAACACAAACATATTTGAACTAAAAGTAATATATGAACATTCTCATGGCTTATACATGCATGTGACACACTTTTTATCGCGAAAACATAAGAATATGACGAGTTAAGAAATAAAATACGTTAAGAGATGTGAATATGTTCCGCCTGTGTACGAAGAATGTCGTCACTGATGAATTTGCATTCTGTTCGACGTTGTGGAAACTTCCGGTGAGAAATTTGTTAAGGAAACTCTGGGAATTTTGGTAAGAACTGAGACATCATAATTGTATCGTGTCACCTATTAACGCATTTTATTTACAAGAGAGTGTGCACGACAGCGCTTGAGTAGTTTTAGGTTCGACAGCCGGCCTTGGCACGACAGGCATTATTGGCTACATCCTGAATATATTTTTTTTACCGACACTTCGTCACTGTACCCATCACCCAAATTGCCAATATACGTTGTTCAAAAGTAACTACCAATACTTATGAGGCCAATATTTTCATTGAACACGAGAAAACATTTGATTGTTTGCGTTTTTGTGAGAACCAAGTGTTACCGAAGCATACGAGAGAGAACGAGTTACTCTCTCACTATTCTCCATATTCAAGGCTACTCTTTAATGTTGATTTTACACGCGACACATCGTTTTTGTGAAACAACAGGGAATTATCAGCATGAACAGGCGCTGATGGAGCATGTGCATTCTTAATTCATGCGGGATCTTCATTGTAGCTGTCCTTTGAACAGTATTTTCTGGGGTTGAGAACAAGCAGACATTTTAGTCATTTAACATGAATTTTTGCAGTGGACGTTTGGGGCTTGAAAGCCATGTGGAGCTATTAGGGAAAGAAACATTTCGAGGCACTTACCGGGAAGGGAATACTGTTCCCAAGAATTTCTCGCACCGTTGTGCGGGCAATGCGTTCAGCCGAAGAGATGGAAAAATTGCCTACCTGAACCTACCTTTTAGACGCTCCTAGCCGCAGCTGTAGCAGGCGTGTGAGAAAAAGCCGGGACGCCTTGCCAACGCATTTGACAGTGTCGTAAATGGCCTTTGCGAACAGGGATGGCGGCCATAAAAATTTGCGAGTTTCCATGTTCACTGAGTACCAGACGCTATCGAGGGAGCCATCAGGTGATGGTGTCCCTCGGCCTGCAGACTTTTTTGGGAAGCCTCAAGCCTTTGAAACAGTCTTAGAAGGAACACAAAATTAATGGCGGCTCTGAAATGATCTATATTGGGACACAAAAGCACTTCTCTTAGTTTAGAGTAGGCCCCTGGTCGGACATGCTGTTATCGTTCGGGCCGTCCAGATAAATGTGTTGTTCACTTTAGAGCTGTACGGAAACTCAAAATACTATGTTTCCTAAACTGGCTGTGAAAAAAAAGCTAGTCAGGAATAAAATGTCTCCTCTCCTCTGCGCCGGAATTCGACGGTCGGGGATCCGCTCCTTATCAAGAAAATAGAAGAATATTGTTAACTGTGCTTAGGATTGGCCCATGGGTTGAGCATATGAATTAGAGGGACACATGGAGCTCGTGGAGTCTTGCGACTGACGCGAAACCCTAATGGTGGCAGTTGCTGGAGTGTTTCTGTGGAGTTTACTAATGTTTGATGGAAAGTAAGGAGAGGAGAAACTGGGTCTTCTGAGTCAGACTTTAGTCTGGAGAGATCTTCTGATTCAGACTCCGGTCTGGACAGGATTGCAGTTTTGACTTTTGTTATGAGTGGATTGCGCTTGGGACACTTGTCCTGTGCGTGACTTCGCATTAGCACTGATCTTGACTGGGGAGCCTTAGGTGTAGCGACAATTTAGACGTCAGTCATCTCGGACAACTCGCTGCGCCGAGGGCAGTCATATTTGTGACAGGTCTGCTGCCTTGGCGTTTGATATCCTTGTACACACTGCCGTATAAGTAAGTCAAATTGGTCCACGGTGTGACCAGCGACCAGGAGTGTCAGACGCTGGAATCTGTCGAGATTTCAGGGCTCCATTAGAGAGTAATTGCGATTCGTCTAACAGATCGCCATCCGTGACGTGGCATATATCGTGCCCGCGATACAGAATTACAAACGCCGCACATCGATGATCTGCAGACACTTGAACCGTGACCGTCACCTGAGACAGCGCTACACTTCGAGAAAGGGGTACAGTACCGCTCTCTGGCTTGTTAGGGCAAGCAGAATCACTGTGACTTTTTCTCAGCTGCGCCGGTGTAGTATAACTTCTGTGTAGAATAAAGCAATTAGGGCCTATCCAGTGTTGGATAATTTCAGACTGTGTTAGCCATGTATTGAGCCCGAGTGCCGAGCGGTCTAGGGCGCTGCAGTCGTGGACTGTGCGGCTGGTCCCGGCGGAGGTTCGAGTCCTCCCTCGGGCATGAGTGTGTGTGTGTGTGTTTGTCCTAAGGATAATTTAGGTTAAGTAGTGTGTAAGCTTAGGGACTGATGACCTTAGCAGTTAAGTCCCATAAGATTTCACACACATTTTTGAGCCCGAGTAAATAGTTCAGTCAGACAAACCTTAGTCTTTGCCAAGCAGTCGCCACCCGGTGGAGTGTTAACTGTTTGTTGTGTGTATTTGTGCTCCTAACAGTCATGTTTTATTTGTCTTCACGGTAACATATTTTGTTTGTCCTGTTACTTTGAAGAGCCATAGAAACTGGTACACGTTTCTAATATCGTGTAGGGCCCCCCCCAAGCACACAAAAGTGCCGTATCACGACGTGGCATGGACCCGACTAATGTCTGAAGTAGTGCTGGAGGAAATTGACTCCATGAATCCTGCAGGGCTATCCATAAATCCGTAAGAGTACGACGCAGGTAGAGATCTCTTCTGAAGAGCACGTTGCAAGGCATCCCAAATATGTTCAATAACATTAACGTATTGGGACTTTGGTGGCCAGCGGAAGTGTTTAAACTCAGAAGAGTGTTCCTGGAGCCACTCTGTAGCAATTCTGGACGTGTGGAGTGTCGCATTGTCCTGCTGGAATTGCTCAAGTCCGTAGGAATGCACTATGGACATGAATGGATGCAGGTGATCAGACAGGATGTTTATGTACGTGTCACCTGTCAGAGTCGTATGTAGACGTATCAGGGGTCCCATATCACTTCAACTGCACATGTCTCACACCTCTGCAGAGCCTCCACCAGCTTGAACAGTCCCATGTTGACATGCAGGGTCCATGGATTCATGAAGTTGTCTCCATACCCGTACACGTCCATCCACTCGATACAATTTGAAACGAGACTTTTCCGACCAGGCGACATGTTTCCAGTCATCAACAGTCCAATGTCAGTATTCACAGCCCAGGCGAGGTTTAAAGCCTTGTCTCGTGCGGTCACGAGTGGGCCTTCGGCTCCGAAAGCCGATATCGACATTGTTTCGTTGAATGGTTCGCACACTGACACTTGTTGATGGCCCAGCATTGAAATCTGCAGCAATTTGCGGAAGGATTGCACTTCTGTCAGGCGGAACGATTCTCTTCAGTCGTCATTGGTCCCGTTCTTGTAGGTACTCTTTTCGGTAGCAGCGATGTCGGAGATTTTATGTCTTACCAGATTCCTGATATTCACGGTACACACGTGAACTGGTCGTACGGGAAAATCCCCACTTCGTCGCTACCCCGGAGATGCTGTGACCCACTGCTCGTGCGAAGAGTGTAACACCACGTTCAAATTCACTTACGTCTTGCTAACCTGGCATTGTAGCAGCAGTAACCATTCTAACAACTGCTCCAGACCCTTGTTGCCTTATATAAGCGTTGTCGACCGCAGCTTCGTCTTCTGCTTGTCTACATGTCTTTGTATTTGAATCCGCATGCATATACCAGTTTCTTTGGCGCTTCAGTGTATTTTAATCAATAAACTTGTGCCGTAGCTTTTGTAGAAGTTCAATCCCGTGTTGATATGTTAATCACCCATCAACAATTGACTAAAATAATGATGGGGTCACGATTCCATTAATATTACTTCAGCACTCAAGCTCATTTAGATTTTCATAAATGTGATAATCTTCAACGCAGGCTTACACCAACCAACACAGACAAAGGGAAATTCGGTTTAGCAGACGCATGGGCCAGATAGTCAAGTGGAAGGCTTACTAGTTAGACTGCTTTCAGGGCGTACACTCATAGTCGCCTGTAGTCTTTTAAAACATACCGCAAGTGCAGTGTAGTCTGGCACATACTGCAAGACTTTGTCCTCGGACTGAATCAACTGCGTTTTACACAGAAGTGCGTTCTCGCTGCTGCTTTGTTTCTGTATTCCATTAAAAATTGTCCATCATTGTATTTTCTGAATCAAAAACTAAGTGAGGGGAGAAGACAAGGTCAGTGAGGCAGAATAATTAGTTTTGCCATATTTTTTCTAGTCATCCGATATTCTTCTCTGTCGTAGTATCAAAATATAGTTAAATGCACTAAATTTTTGTCAAAAACATCGAATTCCCTAATTTCCGTTTTCATTTACACCCACTTCTTGGAGAATCAAAAACACGTGCTTACATCCAGAGATTCTGCCGACGTTATTGCACTGTTAATATGTAATACAGTCGTTTCGAGAATTCCTCACAGTTTTGTTGTCATTGTATCAACTAGCGCGAAATTTATATTATTACTTGCTCTTACACTGTCGGCCAGATCAATAAAAAAATCTTCAGTACTTTGACACGACAATTTGGGGTTGTTTTCGAATGTCTTTTTGCTCTTTACGAACACTGACATGAATAGGATTACACATAGGCTCTTGCTCGTGCATTTCACTCCGTACCAAACGCACTTCAATGCACCGTTCCACAGCAGATTGAAACAATACATGAATATACGACATCACACGGAAACAGAATATTCAGCTGGCGCTGACGTACTGCTCCTGTAACAGGGTACAAGTAGCAACACAGAAATACGATTTAGGTGGACGAATCACAGCTCTAAGCTGGAGCGGATTGCTGGGAGTGGATGTGACCTTGCGGTGTTAGCCGCGTGGAGCGGCCGCGAGGTTTGAGGCGAAATGTCACGGATTGCGCGGCCCCTTCCGCTACAGTTTCGAGTCCTCCCTCGAGCATGGGTGTGTGTGTTGTTCTTAGCATAAGTTAGTTTAAGTTAGCTTAAGCAGTATGTAAGTCTAGGGACCGATGACCTCAGCAGTTTGGTCCCTTTGGAATTCACACACATTTGAGGTGTTTAATTTCGTGACGGCTGATCTAGTGGCAGTCGGTCATTTGTTCGGCGTTGCAATTATTGGCTCCACAGTGCGTCATCGGATAGTTCATTGTTCTTCCTTTGTTACTTGTTTGCTCGAACCAACTCGATTGACACTTGAAACGGATATATTGATTGGCGACTTGTGTTCCAGTACCATGCTAATGTATTTCGGACTACTAGACAAGAAACTGCAGCAAGCGAGTAACATTTTTCCTATTCAAGTGCGAACCACTGGGTAAGGAACAGTTAACTTACAGCGCTGGCTTTCGTTTACTATTTTACAATAAATAGCTGAGGTGATAACAGTTGTTTGTATGTTTGTTTCTTATTTGTAGACGTGGTGCCGCTGAGTAATGATGAAAATATCACCATAAATGACGTATACACTAGCAATCTAAACATTACTTCAAGTGAGGGCAGAACTGAATTCTGCATAAGCTACAAGCCAGCATTTTCAATGCAGAATGAGAGATGCACGTACACTGGTCTCTGATCTCAAAAATGGGCGTAGTCGTGGTTGCAAGCTTGTGAAGTTGAGGAAATGTACAGTGATTAGATTCCTTACAGGAATCTATGAGCCGTATTTTGTTACAATATTATCATTAAAATAAAAAGGAGAAGACTATAATTCTGCTACCCGACAAGGGCAACACTAAGATCCCGATGTCACATGTGGACTGCAATAAGATTATTGCCGGCCGCGGTGGTCTAGCGGTTCTAGGCGCTCAGTCCGGAACCGCGCGACTGCTACGGTCGCAGGTTCGAACCCTGCCTCGGGCATGGATGTGTGTGATGTCCTTAGGTTAGTTAGGTTTAAGTAGTTTTAAGTTCTAGGGGACTGATGACCACAGATGTTAAGTCCCATAGTGCTCAGAGCCATTTGAACCAATAAGATTATTCTCCGTCTTTTGAATGGCGCTGCATACAGACAGACATGTCGATCCTGCAAATAAAATCGTGAGGAAGATGATTCTTCCCGGCCAGTCAGGCTTGCCGCATTACGTCTCTGTAGCTCTCAGAACACGATCACCTTTGCCACCATGACTATATGCCCTACCTAAGGTACACAAGGCGTTTCTTTAAGACTCTAAGTTAGTTATTTTAGCGCACCTACATACCAGCTGCCAAAGTATTGAAATGTATTCTCAGTGAGAGCGCCGGATCAGGAACACTGGCAAGTTTAATTGTAAGACATAGTAATTAGTGTAATACTTGTATTCACTGAATTTTTTCGCTTGTTCTTTGGATTGTGGCTGTTATGCTGTTTATTGTTACAGCGTGGATTCCACAACTGCAAGGAAGGTCATCGGTATAGTCATTCTTAGGAAACCTTGTCTGCAATATGAATTGCCGGCCGGTGTGGCCGTGCTGTTCTAGGCGCTTCAGTCTGGAACCGCGTGACCGGTACGTCGCAGGTTCGAATCCTGCCTCGAGCATGGATGTGTGTGATGCCCTTAGGTTAGTTAGGTTTAATTAGTTCTACGTTCTAGGCGACTGATGACCTCAGAAGTTAAGTCGCATAGTGCTCAGAGCCATTTGAACCATTTTGCAATATGAATTAAGGATTCGGAAGCAAAGTGAGGAAGAAAGCGTACCGGAACTTGCTCAGCGCTTGCGGGCTGCCTTGACCTTGCCAGTATACATTTCGGAGTAATCGGTGGGAGAGGCGAGTGAAGCCGTGGTTTTTTGTAGAAATTTGCCAGTTGATATTCAGGATGAGGTGATAGGTTTCGAAGCTGCCTCCCCGCCACAAAAACGAATTTGCCGGTACAGGCCCTACTAGACCATGTAGTTAATAGAATGAGCTATATGCGTGCTGTTAGTAAAACTCCTCCTGTCTTCTCGAGCTTCAAAGGTTGTAAGACGATATTTTAGTCGTGCAGCAGCAAATGTTGTTTCAGTTGGCGTGAGGATGAGCAAAATGTTGAGGCTAATGTTAGTCACGAAAGGTCAGTGTCAAGCGCTCATAATGCGTTCGCGAGATTACCTAACCCGATAATGGCAATTCTTAATGGGCTGTCAAAGTTATCAGTGGAAATTAGTACCGAGTTATGTGAACTTTTGTGGTTGTTAAGTAGGTTGCACCGGCATGCCAATGTGTTGGGCGTCAATCATAGTGTTGTGTTGCAACTTACTTATCCTTTAGCCATGGGATGTTTAGCCAGGATTATTGCTGAGGCCTTAGAGAACAAGGAAACATTGTGGGGTTCCCGAAAACACTCTTAAATAAATGTGTTGGTACTCGTGAGAAGGAAGACATTGTTGATAAACATGTTTATCGGGTACATCTACATCTACATCTACATCTACATTTATACTCCGCAAGCCACCCAACGGTGTGTGGCGGAGGGCACTTTACGTGCCACTGTCATTATAAGAAAGGGTGAGAAACTATCCCATAACGTTAACCAGGTGCGTCTTGCTATCTTAGCCTTGGGTGTTGAAATCTGAGGCTGAAGCGATCGCGAATATTTTGGAAGGTATACAGTGCGCCGATGGGAGTAGAATTCTTACTATAAACCGTCTTCCTTTGCCGAATTGGACGAACTGTTAACTAAAATTGAAAATGTTCGTTATAGTGATGGCAAACGCGAAGAATTAGAAGCTGGCTGTGGTGGGGATAGAGTAATTAGTATTGACGTTCAGCATTATCGGCAGGGTTCGACAGCTAAAGGAGTGTGCTACCGTTGTGAAGAAATAGGGCATTTCGTTAGATTGCCCGAGCCGGAAGAGTAGGGGAATAAATAGCGGACGCCAGGAGAAAAAGGGCCGTCAGCCTTCCGCAGAAAATTGCCGGCGGGAGGTCGTAGAATAAGTGCTGTAGATGGTGACCGCCTCCCTTACGTATGTGCGGTGATGGGTACTGAAACTGTTTGTGCTTTAGTTGATTCAGGCAGTAGCATTTCCCTCATTCATTATGACAGGTATCGGAGATGCCGACGTATAGCTAGATTATTGGTGTCGGGTCGAGTTAATCATTCTTCTCTGTGTATGGGCGGCCTATTGAACTAGTAGGTCAGGCCTGTTTTAAATTAAGCATTCAAGGCCTTACATCGCCCTTGGAATGCGTTGTTGTCAGCGAGGTCGCAGTCCTATTGGGACGTAATTTTTAGCTGTTAACGCAGTGTATAGTGGATTATGCGAGTGGCAGTTTTTATTTTAAGTTTAGGTCAAATGAATATCTTAATTTGTCCTCATAAGGGTGGGATGAAGGCTTGCAAGGTGAGCGTTGAGGTAAACAGGGTAGATGTGAGCCATCTGTCGGAAACTCAAGCGGTTGAGATCATTAAGCTGCTGGACGAGTTTCCTCAAGTATTCACGGATCGATTGGGTATGACTAATAAAATCGAGTATAATATTCAACTCCAGGACCAAAAACCTGTACGCCAGACACCGTACCGATTGTCTCCTCCAAAAATGAAAAAAAAAACTATGGGAAATTGATCAGCTATTAGCGGTTGGTGTAATTAGGCCTTCCGTCTCGCCGTATGCAGACCAGATTTTCCTAGTTCTCAAATCAGAATATTGTTTTGGAATCCGTTCCACTTCCAGAGCTTCATAATTGCTTTACTTGGTTGGCAGGTGCTAAGGTTTTCACTGTCCTTGACTTGCACCAAGCATATTGTCAGATTCCCCAGGCTGAGGAATTTAAACGTAATACCTCATTTTGTAGTGATTACAACTTAGTCGAACTCAATGGAGTGCCTTTTTCGGTTGGATACTGATGTGGCGGTTTTGTCACATCTGTTGGATTCGGTCTTTGGCGACCTGAAATTCAAGTTTGTGTATAACTATTTAATGTGGTGATCTATTGCGCGAATTTCCAGGAACACTACGAACATCTTAGGGAAGTTTTCTGCTGTCTCAACGGAGCAGGGCTCACCGTAAAACCACTGTAGCGGCACCACGTTTAGGATAGGGAAAGTTAGTTTTGTGCGGTATTCCGAGCACAAGTTACAGCCAGGTGCGGGCCGGATTTCAGTGACTTACGCATACCAACGGTTGCGAAGTACAATGGACGCCACAAGGCCGACGAACCACTGAAAAGCGTTAACGCAGCGGTTCGCATGGCACGAGCTACAGGCAGAAGGGGTGTGGTGAGTACATGACTCGAAGTGGCGCATTAGCGAAACAGAGGCGCACAGCCGAGTATAAATAGGTGCCATTTTCTAACGAGATTCATTCAAGTGTGGCAGCTCTCCTGGATGGCGAGGCGTCTCACACAACCGGCTACATGCAGCAACAGATGGGGCACCAGCGTCCCAGTCCACGGCGGGTCATCAGTTCGACTCTCCGAGGCCGACATGGGGTCCGCAGACAGCCAGTGGCTGGCCACTCTTCAGCTCGCTACTGCGGGCAGTCGTCTCAGCTCCCGACACATGCCGGAGACTTCCTGAGGCGAGGGTCGCAGATTCGGACGCCGGATCACGGGCGCTTGTTCGTTGCTGCGATCTCAGCCATGCCGGTGAGAAGAAGGATGCAGATGGCCGCCTGCTGCTCACACCGAGTGGCGCTGAGTCGGAATGGGCGCAGACCGCTGAGCCAACTACCGGCATGCTGATGGTGACGCACTCCACTGGCGTACAGGGCCGACACACAGGGCATTGCACTGGGTCTCCGGGGTGGTGGCCTCAGCATTGCAGGACTCTGTGACATGGACCAAGGTGAATGGGGCACTGTAGTGGAAAAAAATAAATCACTTGGAAAGTTCCTGCTGAGTTTTTATACGGCACCTCCTGGCATCAGGCATTTGGTGTCTTCCCGGTTCATTTGGTCATCCTGATACATTCAGTGGCAGAAGTCGCCACTACACTACTAAAGTGACCCTAATCTGTGAGCTGATTTCCGTCTTTGAGGATATGGTCTCTCAAAGGGAACTCGAGGTGGACCAGAGCTGCTCTGAAGCCATCATTCAGTTTCCTGTACCACGAGATAAAAAAGGCATTGCCTGACCTGTATGGTCATTATCACCTTGAGATAGTTGTGGTTTATAAATTTATAAAGTGAAATTTCACGTTATTGATGACTGTTTAGTGAATTATTGCTGCCGACCGGTGTGGCCGAGCGGTTCTAGGCTCTTCAGTCTGGAACCGCGCGACCACTACAGCCGCAGATTCGAATCCTGCCTCGGGCATGGATGTGTGTGATGTCCTTAGGTTAGTTAGGTTTAAGTAGTTCTAAGTTCTAGGGGACTGATGACCTCAGATGTTAAGTCCCCCAGTGCTCAGAGCCATTTGAACCATTTTTTGTGTTCTGGAAGCCGTTGTTGCTGTGCTCAGACCCTCCTGCCTGTTGCCACTTGAGCTCTCGAGCATGGAATTCAGACGTGCGGTGGATGTGAACGTCAAACGTCGGAAATGCACTGATGGCTGTGTAGATCTTTGAGGCTATAGTAACATCATATTGCCGAATGTTTTTCATAATAGATAATTCACGTATTTATGAGATCTTGCTATTTGAGTATTTTTTGAAACCTAATAGCTTTTACATATTGCTATTTTTCATATTCACAAGACCTGATAATTGATTTAATTTCACAACTAGTCAGCTCAGATCTGCAGTTATGTTAAGGTTATATTAGTGTGAAGTACTTTTTTCATTAATTTAAGTTTAGGGCCATAAGGTTGCTTTTCTTTTAAATTTTTTAAAAATTCTCATTGCTTTTATACAGTTGCTTTTATACAATTGAATAATAGGTGTAGATCACAGCAATTTGCAAATGCTAATTAATCATTGTTGTTACCAGTGCTTTTTTAATTAACGTGGTGACAATAAATTTTTGTATCCTCAAATGGGGTCAGAATTCCACTGAAGCAGCCCATGTGCCCAGCTTACTAATCCTATACCTTACCACCCACGAATACTCTTCCGTAGGAATGAATACTCAAATCGTCGAATTAAGCATCCGTCACCGTCAAAATTAAAAGCGCATGTGAAAGTTGAGACTGTGTCAAAGAGAAGTTAAGAATCGCTTGTCTACCCAAGCTGGCCCAATATCCGGAAAGATCGGTAGAACTCTGTGGAAACAGGGCTACCCAGCGTCTATTGTTTCCGTCACTTCTTGCGAATGTGGCATGTCTTACGTAGTGCAGACTAAAAACACAGTTGAGGAGATACAAAAGGAACATCAGAGATACACTCGGCTAAAGTAACCAATCAGATCAGCTGTTGCCGAGTGCTGCCTGGAATACAATTATTATTAAATATTTATTGAATATAATTATTGGTCATCCGGGAGTCATTTGTGCCATGGTGCAGCAAGTGCCTGGATCCGAAAGTCATGGAGTAAACGATACACCAACAAGGCGTAATGAACAACTGAAGAGTTGTAGTTTTTTTTTCTCAGGTGCTACAGTAGCCAGTATCGCGCTACAAGTTCCAAGTTTCAGACACAGCGTAATTAAGGAGTCTATTGAAGCAAAGATATTGGAAAAGCTAATTAAGAGGGAAAGAGGTCTCAGTTTAAACAAGGCTTTAGGTCTGGCACTCAGTTAAGATCTCGCCAGCCAGCACAACCACCAGAAGTGGGACACACTGAGACAATGTGCATTTCACAGAATATCAGTGTGGGCTCTGAAACAAAAGAGCATCAAAGAGGTAGTGGAGGTTGGGATTTGAACTCGTAGTCAGCTATAAATAGCGGCGTGGGACCAACGATAGTTCAGTCTGGTAGGATACCAGGGAGCGAACACAAATAAGGGCACAACTTTGCAGCACCTGAAGGAGATGAATGATTCGGTCGTCGTAATATCAAAAAATGGAAAAAAGCAAGTCTGCTGAACATCCGGAAGTACACCAGTAAGAAATCATCTGAGAGAAAAAATACTTGTTCTCAGTATCTACTACAAGTGGCGAAGATGTTTTCCGATCACTGAAGAATTTTACTGAGGGAAATGAAACGCATTGGTCATATTTCGAAGACGTATGTACGGACGGAGCACATTAAATGTTGAGCGTTCGCTCCGGATTCCAGAAATTTGTTAAAAGAAATTGCTCCAAATGCAAAGTTCAGCATCTACATTATACATGGTTACGCTGTGGCAGTGAAAACACTTCCATCTGATTTATCGAATGTACTCTCTCAGGTTGTAAAGGCAATAAACCACATCCGATGTAGTGCAATAAATACAGATCTCAGTTGTACAAAGTGGTTGGAGCCAACTTTGATGTGGTCTTTCTCCACACAGAAGTAAGACGGCTGTCACGTGGCAAAGTGTTGAAGCGAGTGCTTGAGGGTTTAAAACAAACTCCTTTATTCGTGGAAAATAGAACGAAGGAAAAGAGACATAAGCGCCAAAATAAGTTCATGTAATGTGGCGTATCTTGCAGATTTGTTTGTAGAAATTCATTTGACCTCGGCTTTCAAGAAAATATGGTGAACGTTTTCGCAGCACAAGGAAAAATTACTATTTTTCTTCGCAGGTTAGGGCTTTATCAACGCAGCGCTGAAGTTCATTTTAACGCTCCCTGACAGTGATACTTGACGCCAACAGTGAAAATTTCTCATTCGCACGTGAAATAAATCAGCACGTATCATCGATAATAGTCAACCAGTAGCTAGTTTCCTGAACTGGAGAATCGACTAGTAAGTGCCTGGGTTTAAAAACCGTTATCAGTGAATGAAGGAATGTTTTCCAGTAGTGAAGTTCAGTCAAAAGTATAATTACTTGAACCATGTGAAGACAACACACTGAAAATAACATTCTATAAAACAGAACTAGTAACATTTCGGATAAAGATAGGTGGAAAGTACCCATTATTATCAGAAAAAGCCTTAAGAATACTGATTCCATTCGTTATAACTGATAAGTGTGAAACTGGATTTCCCTGCGATACACCCTACATTCCCGTAACCCTCCTAGCCTCAACCTTCATTAGTCGCTGTCTTCACCCATCCAGCCCCTCCCCTGTTCCCATTCCAGCATTACACAGCCGTCATTCCACCATCAGACTTAGTCTTTTTATTTCTCTCCTTTTCCACTACTCTCCCCCCACCCAAACTCTACCCTGCTCTCTGTCTAACCTGAAACACTTCACTGTCCCCCACCCCCACCATACTATCCCTCACCCCCACCCCAGCCTCCTCCTTGCCCCAACCCAATCGACACTCCCATCATGCACTGGTTCTGCTTCTCGCAGTGTGGTTTCAGTTGCCTGAGACTGCAGTCTGTGTGTGTGTGTGTGTCTATTGTTGATGAAGGCCTTAAACGTCGAAAGCTTCATTTGTGAGTCTTTTTTGTTGTGCCTGTTGTAGCGTTTTGGGATATTTGTAAACATCCCAACACACAACTGGAAAGCTGTCAACAAGATATGCTCGTGAGTAAATTGAATAAGGATAAATGTAGTGGGAAAGAGATGTTTTCCTTTCTTGTATGCAGTGAATGTGGAGCAGTGGTGGAGGCTTTGAGAAGGGGACCAGTAAAAATGTTATTACAACCACTGGTCGTCCTGGAGTCGTTTGTGCCATGGTGCAGCAAGTGCCTGAATCCGAAAGTCATGGAGTAAACGATACACCAACAAGGCTTAATGAACAACTCAAGAGTTGTAGTTATTTTTCTGTTTTTTTTTTTTCTCTCACGTCCTACAGTATCCATGTACGGACGTTTGAAGTATTTAAGAGAGTGGTATTACCGTAACAATTTTTAGTTGTGTTGTGAAAATCAATAATGAAAATGCTGGGCGAAATATACCACTGTTTGTGAGAAGTGTGGCTATTTAATTCAAGTGCCCCAAGAGAGAGGACTTGCGGAAGCATTCCAGGGATCTCCACTGCAGATGGATCGACAAGGAGGTGGCACGGAAGGATCCGGACCACCAAACAAAAGAAAAAAAACTACTCCGGGAAGAGATGCTAAAGGTAATGCTACTTTCATCTGGGGTAGGCAAAATATTGCCCTGTGACATCGGCCTAGGACGCAACTTCTCGCTAGTCCTGGTATAAGACCCATCACAAACCTTTCAAAATAAACAACAGCGGGAAAAGAAGGAAAAATACACCCCACTATCTGCGACTCAGCATCTCCGCTATATGGTGAAAAGCAACTTTCCTTTTGGATGACGTTTCAGACATGGGTTCCTATTCAATATATAATGTACTCTCTTACCTCTACAGTACTAGTAGTCTGTAACGGGAATTTCCGAACATCCTATATCAACAGGTCGGACCATTTGGGGAATAACTTGGGATAGACATGAGGTATAGCAAAATGTTTTTAATAAAAGTTGTAGGTGGCGTAGAGGTTCACACGTTGCACCTTGAACGTGAGTTTCACTGTGAGTTGGTGTTTAAAATCCTTTTTTTAATGATAACCCTAATATTTGATTTAAGATTTAACAAGAGCGGCAGATTTTACGTATAAAATGGTATATTATTCAAGGATATGACAAAGTTCAATAAAGGTCAAATTAGCAAATCTGTTTTTAGTTGTAGTGGAGATTAACTCGGAATAGATGAGGGTTACAGCAAAAGACAATGTTAGACACAAGTTAGAAAGGGCATGATGAGGAATGAGACGCGAGGGGACTCACTCATAAACCAGTAATATACCTTTTATTTACGTTTGTTCTGTCTTGCAAATATTAGAATAACATTTATACAGTGTTATTTATTTATTTTTCCAGTAAGCACGTTAATTAAAACTTAAAAGATTCAAACCTCTTTTCGCTCTATCCAAATACGACGTGACAAGTCGGTGTTGCCGAGAAACAAAACTCAACCTTCCAACGACGTTCGACAATTACCTTTAACATTATGGGTATTGGTAATGATACATGACTTATTTAGTGGCGCAAGAGAGAGAACTTGCGGAAGCATTCCAGGGATCTTCGCTGAAGGTGGATCTACAGGGAGGTGCCACGGGAGGATCCGAACCACAAAAAAAAAGAAAAAACTACTCTGAGAAGAGATGACCAGTTTGTATCTAATATTGTATTTTGCTGTATCCCTCAACTATTCTACTAGAACTAAAATTATTTTTTATTATTTGACCTTCATTGAACCTTGCCATGATCTTCAATAATGTACTCGTATCATTTTGTACAAAAAAATTTCCGCTACTTTCAAATTTTAAATCAAACATTAGGGTTCTCTTTTTTTAAAAAAATCACATTAACCTCCAAAACACCTTGAAAATCAAGATCAGGGTCACGGTCATTATGAGTAATTCCGCGACCCTCTTAACCACTTAGAACTTCTACCCAAAACATTTTGCTGTACCTCTTTTTTATATTGTGGTATTCCAGATGAAAATGGTCCATCCTGTATGTGTGGTGAATCACCTAAAATTTGCACAGCAAATATTGTGGAAATGATAAATGCTACTGATGTGCGGTTTTCACAGACTACTTTAGTAGTCATGGATTCGTATTGTTAGCCAAGCAACAGATTGTAATAATATTTAGAAAGTATATGTTATGTGCGAAGATACAGTTTCTCAAATGGAAGAATGCTTACCAACATTAACAAACTAAAAGTAGTGTAAAGTAGAATATCAGAGGTGTTTGTTGCAGGGTTCTAGTGCGTGTCGTTTACGAGATATATTTTGAAGCAGTCCCACACCGACACTTGTGCGATAGCTGTGGTAGCGCGCACTAACGAAAGACACAAGTGCATACACTAATTATGTGGATTCTGACCAGTACCGAGACAACTAACCACAACTGGTTGTGTTCAGAACGACCACCGGCAGCGGCAACACACGCTTCCAGTCTGGTATGGAATGACTACTGCAGACGTGCTAGCATTTCAGCAGAGCTGTCCGAGCAGGCTGAAGTAATACGTCGTTGCATATCATCGTGTGTAATTGGCATGTCCATTTAGACAGTGTCTTTCAGCTTTCTCCACAGAAAAAAGCCTGCAGGCGTCAAATCCAGGGAGCGGGAGGGCCAAGGTACAGGTTCTCTGTCTCCAATCCAACGATTTGGAAACAGTTCGTGAAGACGTGCTGTAGTACTTTGTGCACTATGGGCTGGACAGCCATCATGTTCGCACCACAAGTTCTTCCCAGTCTGCAGTGGAACATCTAGCATTTTTCTGCTGGCAATTCCTCGCGCAGTAGGAATGCAGATGTAAACATCGCATTTCAGCTTACTGAAGGGTGGCATTTAGATTAACTTTTCATCGAATAAGGCGGTCGAAATGCTTCATGAATGAGTAAAGCAGTTCTACAATCTTTTACGTTAACACATTTAAAACTTGACGATGACAAAGCTAACATTAATAAATTATTTTTCTGTAGAAACAGATACCTCTGTTTTACACTCCTTTCTTCAGTTTCTCACTTGTCTGTTGTAGCTGACAGTCTGAAGTGAGGCGACTGGAAGAGGAACAGCGACAGGAAAATAATCTTCGTAAAGTGCTTTGTACTGGGCTCAACACATTGCACAATTGTTGTTGATCGGTACAATAAAGAAAGCTACATTACAAAAAAGCCTGGAGAAAAACCATATTCCAAAAGCTTTCTATTCTACTCTCATCTGAGCTGTTCAACGTCTACGTTTCACTTTCGTAGAAGGCTAGACTCCATACACGTATCTGCAGGGAAGACTTCCTAGCACTTATATTTAAAATCCATGTCAACGCATTGCTCTTTTTCAGAAACGCTGTTGCCTGTCTGCATTTTGGATCCTCTCTACTTCGGCCGTCAGCATTTATTTTGCTGCTCAAATATCACAACTCGCCTGCTAAGGTCAATGTCTCGTTTCCTCGTCGAATAATCTCAGTAACACCTAATTTAATTTCACTGCTTTCCATTACCCATTTTTAGTTCATGTTATAACCTCTTTTCAAGACACTACACATTCCGATCAGCAGGTCTTTCATGTTCTTTACTGCCTCTGACAGAATTACAGTGTCAATATCGAACCTTAATTTGTTTCCTTCTACCTGAACTTTAAGTCCGTTTCCGAATTTTCCCTTGGTTTCGTTTACCTAAAACAGGGAAAGCTAGCTCGTATGCAACTCAGCACAGTGCAGTAGGAACTTCTTCGTGATTCTGTTTCATACGTCTCCGTTCCTTTTCCATTTTCAAGCCCTCAAGTCAATTCCTTTCTCCTTCTTCTTCTTCAATACATGGACTGATCGGGGATAGGCAGCAACCCTGTCTGTTAGGAGGGTGCGATACCTGTGTGCCTTCAGTGTTCTGTCTATGAAAAACGGGCCTATGAGCTGAAGGTTCACTGTTCCACACCACACGTTTACACTCCATGAACGCTGATGTTCCACCTGAAGAAGCCAAAGAGATTTTCAACAGGCCATGTTTCTGCAGTTTACCTCGCCATGGTAAATGTGGCTTCATCACTAAACGAGATACGTGACACATCTGGTGTATCCTGTCTTAATGCCCAAGTGCAGTGGTTAACACGATTTTCATAATCATTTCCATGCAGCTCTTGATGTAGAGACGTGTGTTAGGGATGGAACATATGTCGATAGAGAGTGCATAGCACACTTGCCTGACTCGTGCCACTTCTTCGTACGATTGGGCGTTAGTTTAACGTGCGAATCAGCTGCAACAGCAGCAAGAACATTAATTTCCCCTCTTCTTTCGTTACCTGTTTCCTTCTGTTATGTCGTCTAGGTGTTACACTACAACTTTCATGTAACTGGTTGAAGAGGCTGATAAATAATTGCCGAGATGCTTGACGTTTTTGATTATTTGGCCGAATACACCGTAGAAGAACGAACTGTATTCTTCCTACACTCTCCGTACACCATGAGCATGTCGGCTCTTTCTGCATTGGCAAATCTCACCTTCCACTCACGACCCTGGACTGTCACACACTAACTGACTGGCAAGTCGATATGCACTCAAGGACCACACAAGCACGCTATAAGCAAACGTAACAACATCGTACCTAGCGACTATGCAGCTTGAATGGCACAGACAAGTCTCGATGTGGAAACTTCTCCAAATACGATAACTCGTAAACGTCTCGCACTAGAATCCTGCAACAAACACCACTGACATTCTAAAATTTATGCTACTTTCAGTTTTTTATGCCAATAGGCACACTTCCATTTAAAAATTGTGTGTTTGCATAAAAATTCACTTTCTAGGTACTTTTTCAATCTGTTGATTGGCTAACAATATGAGCCCCTGACTACAAATTCATTCTATGGAAACCGCACATCAATAGTACTTTCCATTTCCACAACATTTGTGGTACAAGTTTTAGGTGATCCACCCTGTATATACATATATATAAAACCTCTGACATTTCTGTTTATTTAAAAGGGCTCAGTTATGTCATAACGTGGGCTTTAAAGCTATGACATCATAATGAGATTAGTCTACTTATTAGGTTGTGTGTTGCCCGCCCAGATAATGGCAAATAAAACAACCGATACTGTCGTACTATTGCAGAAAACATTTGCTTTACAAATTACCCTACATCTAAACCTCCATCTACATATATACTTCACAAGTCACCGTACAGAGTGTGATGGGATTAACCTCGTATTATTGTTTGCATATTTATGCCCTACTGTATTCATCTGTCGAGCGAGAAAAGAGAACGTGTCTTAGTCTCTGTACGCACTCGCGCCTGATTCTCACGATGCCTACAGGAGACGTAAGACGGTACAGCAGAAGGATCAGGTAGTTTTCCTTGAATAAAGCTTCTCCAAATTTATTCAAGATGGCTTCAGGAGAACAGAAATTGTCCCAAGGTTTGTAAGTAGTTTTTGTGACTACTCTTTGATCCACTTTTTTTACATTGGCGATTTTGGTACACCGAGATATTTGACCTAGTGATGTAATCTTCCGTATAAGTGATGTCATCAGTGACATCACTTTTATCAGTGATGTTATCATCCTTATGAATAGGAAGCCATGTCCCTCCTACCTAGCCTCCGGTCTCCGTATCTCCAGCCAATCATAACTCGGTATTAAAATACCAACAACCCATTGTTTTAGTGCGAAATTAAAAATCATACCAACCCCTCCTCTCTTCTCCAACCACTCACGGTGCAGCACACCTCATATCCATCCAATATGAAAAATCCAAGACTGAGGAAATAGTATAATTGTGTAAGTGCAAAATGAAGCCAATCATAGACCAGTATTAAAAACACAACGTGATGGAAAAACCAGTTTTGTGCATTACAGCCTCTCTGTTTCCTCTTTCCAACCAATTAGGGAGTAGTATTGAACTGATGCGTCAGATATGCAGTTAAAATTACGTAACCCTCAGTTTAAACTCAAAAATATTCATTACTTTTATGAAAGTCGCGTACCTAAAACTTAATATTAAAGTGAAGCCGATATCGAGATTATACGTTATTCACCTGTACATACATAGGTATATACATACTTATGGCGTAATATTAAAATTACTCCAAGGTCAAAGGTGTGCATTATACACGTAAAAACGGCGTCTCATTATGTCAAATTCTGTACTCCTTACAAACATCTGTACTCTCTTATTTCATATGTCACATTGTATATTCCTTACAAACATGTGATCTCTCTCAAGCATAATAGTCTTTCTTCTCTCTCACAAACATTTTACTGAATTTCATTCATCAAATACTGCAGTCTTTAAACACGCATCTAATTCCGTCTCTCACAACATTGAAGAAAGGCACTTCATATTTTTGTGTCATGCTGAGAAAAGAACATAAATACGTCGATCTCCCAAGCTTTTTCGTCACAGACTTACATAGAATACACATGTCAGTACAATGGTACAACAGAAGGATCAGGTAGTTTTCCTTGAATAAAGGTTCTCCAGATTTATTCAAGATGGCTTCAGGAAAAGAGCAAGTCTCCCAAAGTTTGTAAGTAGTTTTTGTGACTACTCTTTGATTCACTTTTTTACATTGGCTCTTTCAGCTGCGAGCGGAGGAAGCACCAGTGATGATAAGGAAACATATCCACAAGTCTCAGCTATCCTGATAAGATGTAGTTCAGCTGAAAGATAGATAGAAACACGCTAACACTGATTGGAAACATACTATAGAAGTAGTTGGACGTAAAACCCAAATATATAAAAAAAATGCTACATATAAAATTTATCACGAAAAAAATTATATTTTCCTTCAGCGTTTTAGATATATTTAGGTTATTTACGTTTTTATAATATTGACATTACATTTTTAAAGCAATTACATTTTAAATAAAAAGCCAGTCAGGTATTTATATTACATATAATCATACGTTTTTCAGGTAATTACATTTCTGTATCTACTCAATACACAGCAAGCCTCCTGACGGTAAGTGGTCGGGAGTACTTCTTGTTCCACTCACTGATTACCCCTTCACTGTTACTCTCACGAATGGCGCGTATGAAGAATGATTGCCGGTAAGGCTATGTATTAGCTCAAAATTCTCGATTTTTTCGACGTAGTCATTCCGCGAGGTGTATGTAGGAGGAGGTAGTACGATGTCCGACTCTTACCGGAACGTACTCTCTCGACATTTCAACAGTAAACCTCTCTGTGATCCACAACGACTCTCTTGTTGCCTCTGACACGAGTTTGTTGAGCATCTCCGTAGCACTCTCGAGCCGACGAGGCGCGCCACTCTTCATTGAATCTTTTCTGTCCCTTCAGTCAGTCCTCCCCGAAAGGATTCCACATTGGCGAATAATTCTCAAGAATCTTTCGTGAATTTTCCTTCAGGTTTTTCCTATGAATCACAGTCTGGTATCTGCTTTTCCTACGATTAGTTTACGTGGTCATTCCACGTAAGGTCTCTCTGGATAGTTACTACTACGTACTGTTTCCGGCAGTTGGTCATCAGTAGGCTAGTTATACAGTAGTGGATTTTTTCCTAAGTACCGTCTTCTGGCGCTGCTACTTTCTATTGACAACCGCATGATATGAGAACAGTCCTTCAGCTTCCAACGGTTTCTACTGTATCATGTATATGTCAACAGTAACGGTCCTATCACATTTCCTTGGGGTACTTCGGAAATTACATCTGTCTATTTTGTCCTACGAAGAGCGAAATGTTGAGTTGTATCTGCAAGAAGATCCTGAACCCAGTTGCAGATCTCGGTCGATACTCGGAACGCTCGTATTTGCTCACTAAACGGCAGTGCGGGACGGCATCAAATGCCTTCTTTATGTTAAGGAATATGGTATCAGCTCGAGCACCGTTGTCTACAGCGGTATGGCTCTCATAGAGAAACAGAGCGAGCTGAGTTTCCCAAGATCTCGGTCTCGGTTTGAGGAACCCATGTCCTAGTGGATATTTTCGGTCTCAAAAAAATTTATAATTCTTGAGCATAAAACATGTTCCGTAATTCTACAGCAGATTAGCGTCAACTTTATAGGCATCTGTCCTACGAATCTTCTTGAAAAAGTAAATGTACAGTGCTTTTTTACAGTCTGGAGGTACCCTTCGTTCCTCAAACCGATAAACTCCTGCTAGAAGGAAAGCAAATTCTTTCCCATAATGTTTGTAGAATCTTAGAAGTGTCTCATCTGGGCCCAGTGTCTTGCCACTGCTAAACGATTGTAGTTGCTTTTAAGTTCAGCGATCGGTTATCCAAATATCCGCCATTGCTACATTCGTCCGAAGACTGAAGGAGGGACCGCATTACGATCTTACGCGGTGAAACGTTATTTCCGATGACCGAATTCTGTATTTCGACCTTCTATCTATTATGAAATTAGAATTATACATTAATACCTTCAGCTGCTGACGGGCGTTGATATATGTCAACGGGGACAGGTGAAAATGTGTGCCCCGACCGGGACTCGAACCCGGGAGCCCCTGCTTACATGGCAGATGCTCTATCCATTTTTTTTTTTCGTTGTTGATAGTTGTGTTTGGTCGTTGCGGACGTCACATGACATCCGTTCAAGTTCGTTTATTGATCTTTCCACTCAGTTTTTTTATTACAGAGGCCAACCAGCTCTCTGACCGAACACTGAGCTACCGTGCCGGCTGTTCCATCTGAGCCACCGAGGGCACAGAGGACAGTGCATCTGCAGTGACTATCTCGCGCACGTCTCCCGTGAGACCCAAATTCTCATCTTTTATGTCCACACACTACATTCCTAGTGTCCCTACTCAACACACTCATCACTCGTGGAAGACGTTCTTACCAAGTTCGGTAAGAGTTCGGGTAGTATGTGTGCATCCACACAAAAGAAGAAGGTCATGGCCGGTGTTGCCAGAACTATATAATTATGTGGATACGGTGTCTGTTCTTTCGGACATGTCCAAAAGAACAGACACCATATCCATATAAGTATATTCTATCTATTATCTTCCGTTTCGGTTCCGGTATGTTCATTGTGAGACTGAATAGATAATTTCTAACCTTTTACTGATTTTACGCAAGACTAAGAACTCTTAGGGCTTTTAGTCAGACTGTTTCACAAAATCTTAGTTGAAATACATTGAAAGTTTCTGTCATTGCTCTCCTTACCCTCGTTTTAGCCTAGTTCAGTTTTTGTTTGTCAACTAGTTTCTCACTTCTCTTTGTTCATGTAGCAGTTTTCTAACATGGCTATTAAACCACGTCGGTTCTTTCCCATCCCTCAATCCCTTCCTCAGCATATCCCTGTCTAAAGAACATGGAACGATGCTTCTGAATCTTTTTCATTTGTGCCCCACGTCTTCATCCTCATCCCCGAATATTTGATGGTGACTACTCAGACACTCTGTAATTGGTATCCTGTCACTCTTGCTACCTTTCTTAACATTCCTTGAAATACTCGTAGTCGTAATTGCTATCGGAGCTTTATGGTCACTGGTACCTTTCTCTGCGTCAACTGATTCGATAAGTTCAAATCTGTTTATTGCTAGGACGTCTAATAAAATATCTTCAAGAGCTGGTTCTATAATTATCCGCTTGAAGTAATTTTCGAACAAGACATTCGGAATAATGTCACACCAATCTTGATCCGTGGCACCAGCTTTCATAGCACATCTCTCTCAATGTATACCTGGAAAGCTGAAATCACCCCCTACTACAACCATACGGTCAGGAAAGTTATGAACGATATTCTGCAAATACGCTCAAATGTAATTTACCAGTATAGCTCCTGACCCAGACAGTCTATAAAAGCATCTGCCTGCCATTTTAACCAGCTTTTATGCTTACCTTCACCCATATTAATTCTCAGTCGGGATCCGTGCAAACCTCGCTAGGTATTACCTAATATTATACACTCCTGGAAATGGAAAAAAGAACACATTGACACCGGTGTGTCAGACCCACCATACTTGCTCCGGACACTGCGAGAGGGCTGTACAAGCAATGATCACACGCACGGCACAGCGGACACACCAGGAACCGCGGTGTTGGCCGTCGAATGGCGCTAGCTGCGCAGCATTTGTGCACCGCCGCCGTCAGTGTCAGCCAGTTTGCCGTGGCATACGGAGCTCCATCGCAGTCTTTAACACTGGTAGCGTGCCGCGACAGCGTGGACGTGAACCGTATGTGCAGTTGACGGACTTTGAGCGAGGGCGTATAGTGGGCATGCGGGAGGCCGGGTGGACGTACCGCCGAATTGCTCAACACGTGGGGCGTGAGGTCTCCACAGTACATCGATGTTGTTGCCAGTGGTCGGCGGAAGGTGCACGTGCCCGTCGACCTGGGACCGGACCGCAGCGACGCACGGATGCACGCCAAGACCGTAGGATCCTACGCAGTGCCGTAGGGGACCGCACCGCCACTTCCCAGCAAATTAGGGACACTGTTGCTCCTGGGGTATCGGCGAGGACCATTCGCAACCGTCTCCATGAAGCTGGGCTACGGTCCCGCACACCGTTAGGCCGTCTTCCGCTCACGCCCCAACATCGTGCAGCCCGCCTCCAGTGGTGTCGCGACAGGCGTGAATGGAGGGCCGAATGGAGACGTGTCGTCTTCAGCGATGAGAGTCGCTTCTGCCTTGGTGCCAATGATGGTCGTATGCGTGTTTGGCGCCGTGCAGGTGAGCGCCACAATCAGGACTGCATACGACCGAGGCACACAGGGCCAACACCCGGCATCATGGTGTGGGGAGCGATCTCCTACACTGGCCGTACACCACTGGTGATCGTCGAGGGGACACTGAATAGTGCACGGTACATCCAAACCGTCATCGAACCCATCGTTCTACCATTCCTAGACCGGCAAGGGAACTTGCTGTTCCAACAGGACAATGCACGTCCGCATGTATCCCGTGCCACCCAACGTGCTCTAGAAGGTGTAAATCAACTACCCTGGCCAGCAAGATCTCCGGATCTGTCCCCCATTGAACATGTTTGGGACTGGATGAAGCGTCGTCTCACGCGGTCTGCACGTCCAGCACGAACGCTGGTCCAACTGAGGCGCCAGGTGGAAATGGCATGGCAAGCCGTTCCACAGGACTACATCCAGCATCTCCACGATCGTCTCCATGGGAGAATAGCAGCCTGCATAGCTGCGAAAGGTGGATATACACTGTACTAGTGCCGACATTGTGCATGCTCTGTTGCCTGTGTCTATGTGCCTGTGGTTCTGTCAGTGTGATCATGTGATGTATCTGACCCCAGGAATGTGTCAATAAAGTTTCCCCTTCCTGGGACAACGAATTCACGGTGTTCTTATTTCAATTTCCAGGAGTGTAATATGCAGTGGTACAACTCAAATTTCTCTTTATGTAAATTGAAGGCGGAAGGGAAGAAAAGGAAGGAAAGAAAATGTTGATGCCAGCTGCATCGGGACTTTTTGAGGAATCAGCAGTCAAGAGTGAAAATGTGTGTTAGACAGGGATTTGAACCCATGATCTCCTGCTTACTAGGCACTTGCGTCAATTACTGCATCACTCGGACACAGTACAGGGTGTTTATAAATGAATATTGGGGTTTTAACGCTTTATAATATTTATTACATTAAATTTACAGTTATAAATAATATGTAAAATGAAAGACCAACTGAAACAGTTGTGTTTGGCACCTGTGAGCATGCGCAGCGCGCAATGTTTCCGCCGCAATCCGCTAGACAGCGGTAGTAGCGAAGATGGCGACTAGTCAACAGAAAGCGTTTTGTGCTTTGCAGTTTGCAAAGACCGAATCTGTAGTTACTGTGCAAAGTGCGTTCCAGCTGAAGTTCGGTTGTGATCCTCCAAGTGATAATAACATTCGTAGATGGTATCATCAATTTGAAGATACTGGCTGCCTTTGTAAAGGGAAGAGCACAGGACGAGCAAGAGTTAGTGAAGAGACTGTTGAGCGAGTGAGAGAGTCGTTCACTCATAGCCCAAAGAAATCAGTCCGGATGGCTAGTCGTGAATTACAAGTTCCTATGTTTGACTGTTTGGAAAGTTTTAAGAGAACGCATACAACTATGTCCTTACTGATTACAGTTATTAGAGGCTCTAAAGCACCATACCATGGATTACGTGCCAACTTTTCAAACGAAATGTTGTTTCATGACGATGAAGATTTTCTGGATTTTGTTGTATTCAGTGATGAATCTACCTTTCACCTTAGAGGACATGTTAACACTAACAATGTGCGCATCTGAGGCTCAGGAAATCCTGACGAGGTGGTACAAATGCAACGAGATTCTCCTAAAGTGACTGTTTTTTTGTGCTGTATCCTGGCAGAAAGTTTATGGGCCTTTCTTTTTTGGGGAACCTGCTTACCTTGATACACTAGAGCAAGAGCTCTTCCCTCAGTTGGAAGAAGATGAGCCAGAGAACTTCATTTTCCACAAGATGTTGCACTACCTAACTGGCATAGCGAAGTACCTGATTGGTTGAACTTCACTGTACCCAAGCGCTGGATAGGCCAAAAAAGGGGCCCAATGACAGGGCTTGCTTTGAATGGCCTCCACGTTCACCCGACCTAACGCCATGTGATTTTTTTTCCTTTGGGGCTTCATCAAGGATCGTGTGTACGTGCCTCCGCTACCAGCAGACTTCCCTGAATTAAGAAACCGGAATCAAGCAGCTGTTGCTACAATCACTGAAGGCACACTTATCAGTGTTTGGGAAGAACTCGGCTATAGACTTGATGTGTGCCGTGTGACAAATGGTGCTCACATTGAGCGTTTATAAGGTTCTTAGTAACTTGGTAAAACTGTTTCAGCTGCTCTTTCATTAGACATAATATTTGTAACTGTAAGTTTAATATAATAAACATTATCAAGCGTTAAAACCCCATATATTGATTTATGAACACCCTGTATTTCCTGCCATTGCAGCAACTGTCCTCTCGGCTGATCCACACTCCTGCCTAGCGCCGTCTATCCACAGTCCCCATCCGTGTCCTCCATGCTCGCCACTTTGATATACCCACAGGAGGTCGGACATAATTGTGCATCCGCACTGAACGTGATGGGTTCATTACCCAGCGAAGCGAATCAGTTGTATGAATGAGTGATGCCTGTTCTTTCGGACATGTCTGAAAGTGCAGACACCACCCATTCATATAATCCAACTTCCTAGACTTCACTGTTGCCCTCTATAGTCATCCACTCATAGTCTGAACACTGGATGCCGTAGACGTTTACAGGAACGCCTTCGTTCTGTTTTTCGAAAATGTGAATATGTTTGAGGTCTGTGGAGAATGGTATCTTGGCAAAGTTTAATTTCTTTGCATGCCACCAACATTTAGACTCAGTCCATATATGCTTATTTACTGGATATAATCATGTTAGAATTGACCACTTGTAGCAGGAAATGTCCTCTGAGTGAACGTTTACAACTGGATGTTTGTTTACTACTGCCTTAGGCAGTTTCATGTATACCGCTCCACAAAATCTCTTATTAAATAATTTATTTCACTGCTCAGTCAGAATCACGGGCTTGGAAAGTTTCCAGCTTTTTCAAAAGTCGCTCTGTGACATTCTTTGAGTACCATTCACTGATGTAAGCAGTCAGCGATAGAGGAGCATTCTTTGTATTGAAGTAAATCTGTTGCTTACCACCTCTCTTGGACGAGAGAAAGTTGCGGACAATTAATCTTCATAAATTAGTTAATTTGACGAACACTGCTCCCAAAAATGAGAGAACAAGCATTGAAGAAATATCAAGGATCTCAGCCTATTATCTGTAACATCAGTGCATACTCGTCTTCGAAATGCAGTCTCAACATCAACCCATTCGAGTTCATCGTCTAACTCGTACTGATGCTGGTTCAGCCATTATAACATTACTATTACTATTATTATTAGGTTAGTCGATAACAGTTCAGTCTCCCTAAGTATTCTTCTGCAGGTTCTCGCTATTGCTACTGATGCTACTTCTTGCAAATTTCCCACCTGCTCAACGAGGAGGACAGCAGATTCTGTATCATTAAATAAGAGACAAAAACAATGTATTCATAGAGATGACAAACAATATGTTTGAATGAGAGTGTGCTTAAGAAGAAGAATACTTACATTTGTTCGAATTTCCGACTCCCAACTTTTTTTGTGCAGAAACCCTGCCCTTCTTGCAGAGTTTTCGTGCAGTTTATTTCACTCCAAGAGCTCATAAGATGTTTGAAGGTATGAATATGAAGCAGAAATGACTTCAGCAAATTGGAATCTCTGCTTTTTATATCCTCCGAAAAGTTCTGAATACTTCACAGTGAATCTTCCTGTATCTGTTACTGCAGGTTCTTATTTCATATCCGCTCGATCAGGATTCTGTAACAGCAATGACAAAAAAAAACTTGTATTCATAGGTATTCCGGCTCTGCTGTCTCAACTCACAACTGATTCCACAATGAAGACAGTTGGACTGACAGAATGTAACTGACTTCCGTGAGCTTATTCTGTGTTTTTATATCCTCGCCTTCCTGTTGAGTCAGGAGAGGTTTTTTTATCTTATGTCTTGAATCACAGCTTGCATAAGGATACTTCCAGGAAATGTCAGCTTCTCAAAAACATCAAGCCTTTCTCTTCAGGGCTGGGTTCAAGCTGAGACTTGTTTCCCGTCAAGAAATAGCGAGTTGAGCCTTGTTCCCATAGGTTTATCGGGGCTTATCGCACTCAGATTCTCCCAGCTGCAAGCTACTACAAGCTGAGGAGACGTTCTGTATTAAAAAACAAAAATCGTGGTGTACAAGTTTTAAAACATCAATATTTATTCGTATGATCGGGAGGGAATTCACATTAATATGCACATAATTTTTCAGTGTAGTAGAGTGTGTGTCTTATGAGCGATGGTGGATTCATCAGCGTCCTTGTGAGAGACAAACACATGCATTCCTAGAGATGACGAACAAAATGTTTGAATGAGAGTGTGCTTAAGAAGAAGAATACTTAAATTTTTTCGATTTTCCGACTCCCAACTGGTTTTGTGCAGAAACTCTGGTAGACCTTGAAAATTATCTAGAGACGTTGACCTGCCTCGTGTGCATCTCCAGAAATTTTACGGACCATTGAACCACCGGAAACCTTTAAGGCAATAATCGAAGGTCCTCTTCAACAGTGTCTTACGCTTCGATAGGTCCATGTTATATAGTAACACTGTTTAATTAAAACGCACAGAAATTTCTGTTCCACAATTTGCATGGCACGAAAAGCAGAGTCTCATCTTGGAAAACGTTATTCCTGTAGAAGCTTCAGAGTTGTAAAGACATCGTTGGAAGGTTGATACACAGGAAGCTGAAATAATATCCAAAAGCAAAATTTCAGAGTAGTGTTATTTCTTAATCAGAATCCATGGCTATCGAAGTGAGAAGACTTAATGAAACCAGTTACTGTGGTAATGGCGACTTCTGATATTTCCAAGACGCTTCTGCTTTTCTACTACACATTGCATATCTCCCAGCCGCAGACAAATCTGAGGAGTACTGGGAATCAAACCTGAATCCTTCCACACCGAAGGCAATGACACTAACCTTAATACAAGCCTCTCTCTTGCAACATTTACTTCAGTCAGGCAATAACGTTATAATATCGATGTAAGGCTGTAATGAGTGAACAAGATAGAGGTTTTTTTCACAGCAGGACATGATATTGAAAATTCCCCAGCGCACTTTAGATTGGACATTACACAAGCCACCTCAGTATTGGGTATCTTGAAGGGAGACGGTTCTTTTTCTTTTTTTTTTTACCTCGAGAGAAATTTACTAGGCAATAAATAATGATATTCAAATGGTTCAAATGGCTCTGAGCACTATGGGACTCAACTGCTGTGGTCATAAGTCCCCTAGAACTTAGAACTACTTAAACCTAACTAACCTAAGGACATCACACACATCCATACCCGAGGCAGGATTCGAACCTGCGACCGTAGCGGTCATGCGGTTCCAGACTGTAGCGCCTTTAACCGCTCGGCCACTCCGGCCGGCAATAATGATATTACCTCTCTCTGATGGAATTAAAACACTTACGTTATCCAATATTAGTAGTATATTTATCTGCTGTAGGAGCATATAATAGTTTCACCACAGATCGCATCTTTTATGTACGTTTTTTGCTAAATAGGTATATTCTGGTCTCCTAGATTTCTTAAAGTCATATTAGTATCTTTAAAAGATTATGAATTCAGAGGAGTGAAGTTAAGGTCTTCCTGACATTATTTGAAATAAGAGTGAACATAATTCTGTTTTGGAAAGGCTGTACAATCATTCTAGAGTCACTATGGTAAGATAGATTGTAGTACGTATATATGCAGTCGTCTCCATGAAATAGTACAGGAAATCCCTATGAAACACCTTCCACCCACTCTCTGTATAGTGCAAAGGGCTGACGTACAATTACTTCGTTAGCAGAGAGTAATACAGCTATCAACTCATGGGGTGTGGTGGGTTTTAAATAAAGAATATTTGTAACTTTGGATAAATAACACCATTCTGACAGAATGCAGTAATACTTATATTTGGCCTTGGAGTCATTTTTTAATATTACCAGTGTATGTGCACAGAATTTTGCATATTAGGAATTGGGCATTAGCCATTAGATGTCTAGCTTTAGATGTTAGCCATTAGTATATATATATATATATATATATATATATATATATGTGTGTGTGTGTGTGTGTGTGTGTGTGTGTGCATCATAGAGAAGACAGTGAGAGAGAGAGGATAATTACTTCTTTGCTTGAGGGCTGATCACAGTTGTGTGTAGTACTTTTGAAGTAAAAATTACAGACCGATCACATGTTTATTAGAAGTACGGTATGAAATGCAGAGATGTATTTGTTTTGGAGAGAGAGAGAGAGAGAGAGAGAGAGAGAGAGAGAGAGAGAGAGAAGAGAGAGAGAGAGAGAAAGGGCTGCTGGAGATCACAGTATTTGACGTATTAGCTAGCAAGATATGTCTGTGTTCAAGCCATTTTACATGTATAGTGCATATGTTTGACCTTAGAGTTATTTTAATACTACGCCAGAGTTACGTATGCACGTATAACTTCGTATGTATATATGACTTTGTATATATGTATAACTTTGTATGCATGTATAACTTTGATCTTGACTTCACTTTAATATTAAGTCATGGAAATAGTGAATAGCTTTGACTTTAAGCTGAGGGTTACGAAATATTTTACTGTATAGCAGGCGTATCATTTTAATACTACACTCTGATTGCTTGGAACAAGTAGGGGCGAAAGTTATAAGACAGAAAATAGGATACCTATACTACTGCTATTTTTATGTTGTGCTTTCATGTGCCCTATGTCAGCTTGCTACAATCCTAACAGCGCAACTCTAAATTCACCTTGCGTCTGTTATCGTATCTGTCTGATAAGGACTCAAATAAGACAAGGTTATTCATAATTATGTCTGAAGTTTCGGAAGACGACTGCATGAAAACTACAAGAGGTACAGAAAAATGACAAATATCAATGGTTAGTGCGTCTCTCTAGGTTCCGATTCCTAATACGCACCGGGCAGTAGTTAGAGAGAGTGCGCTACTAAGGGGCGAGTGTGTCAACATGTAGACAAATCATTCACTTCTTAACGTAGCGTCGAATTAGTTAGCACCTGTAGATAGACAACCTAATTAATTCATTTTTAGGTGAACTGCTCTCTTTGTAGCAGAAACTTCAGTGAACCGCACGCACGTGCTCGTCTGTCCTAATTGACACTTGTCGTGTCACAAATGGTGTGCATACTGAGCATCTGTAATGTGAGTTAAAAACTAGGAGAGATGTTCTGTACAATGATATGTATCAGTTTGCTGTATGTCTTGAAGGTAGTTTTACTGCATTCGACTTCTGAAAAGCCAGAAGTACTTGACAAATGCACAGCACTTTACCCTCGTAAGAAATTTAAAATTTCCATTCACCGAACAAATACTGTTCTTATTTCTTCATTTAATTTTATATCACTTCTCAATGCCAGTGCCACTCTTTATATCATTGGGAAGCCTAAGTTATCGGCATTTTGCCGTGCTCTACTACATGTTGCCACGCATAACGGTTCGTCCCGCAGGATATCCACAAATCTTAGATCATGGCCCAATGCTCATGAGATCAGTGTCACAATGGTTACCCTTAAGTATTTAAACGATACGACCGACTTCAGATGTTATCCACTAAATTCTGTAATAGGATAGTATCGTGCTGTTTCTCTTTGTTATAGGCGTTGCCTTGCGTTTATCCACGTTTAAAGGGATCTGTTAAATACTACAAACGGAAATTTAGTTCAAATCTTTCTACATTCGTTTATAATAGTCCAACGACGACATTTGAATGTACCTTATACGACTGTCAGAGAAAATTCTGATAGTGCTGCTAGTCCTGTGATAAATCGTTTATGTCGTTAGACGTCCTATAAGACTTCCGCGGAGCTTACGAAATCTTACTTTCTGCTCTGCTGAGCACTTGCTGGCCAGTATAGCATACTGGGTCCAGTCAGTCAAATACATATAGAGCCAATCGCATATCTGCAAAACTATGAGTATGATCGTAGCACGGTTATTAGTCGATGTGGTAAAGCGTCTAACACCTTTTGGGAGTCTAGGGTGACGGAATCTACATGTAAATACCATCCATAAAATGTTTGTAAAACCCCCAGTAAGAGCATCACATAATTAGCATATAAAAGTGCAGTGTAGCAATGATCTAAATTGTGATCAGTAACCACTAAACATAATAACTTGTGTTAGATACTTCATTGCTCTGTATTTAGGAAACGAGGGCGCAATGGCATTATCAAAATATTGGTCAAGTATGTCATTCAAGTAAAGATTCATAATGTAGTGCTTCACATTCGGCGGGGTACAGCCGTCCTTCTTATAGGTGACACGAAGATAACACCACGAGGACTGTTAAGTGTTATGTTTCGTTTCTAATACAAGAAAGCACTGTGACTAATAAATAGATATGTACAAGGTCCTCTGACAATGAAATTTACCGTACACCAATATAATTATTTGATCAAAATATCCGAATGCCTTTATGTTGCCTTGAGTTCTGCTGGCGACATTTTCAGGGAGGCGTGAAAAGGCGTAGAGCAGTGGGACTCAATCTGGTCCACGAGTGAGTTTTGCACCTTTTAATGGTGGGCGGCATGCGGTATTGATATTAAAAAAAGAACTTTCAAGCAGTAAAATCTTCGTAACATTTACAAGTTACAACAGTAACGCTCTTGTTTGCTTAGGGCATCTCCATATCTGACATTCAACGGGATTAGTTATAATGGGTTGCTGCCGGTACGACACACACAGAAGACGGTAACGCATTTTAATTTTCACAATTCCTCATGGTATTGCTCGTCGGCGTCGAGCATTACACCATCTCAATCGCAAACAGTAGCTACATGTAACTGCAATAGATGCACCAGAAGATGCACCTAAAATGTTGCGGAACGAGCAGTGCACGTCTACATGCACTTCAGTAAATACGGCTGTAGTGAATTCACGAGCTTTCAGTCTGCTATATGTTCATCCGTTCTACCCACTTTTATATCTGGATTTTACTGCTTGAAAGATCAGTGAACTATGCACAAGTATTTTAGCTGTGTATTGTTTCACAATTCGTGCTGAACGTTTCTAGAGGTCTTAGAGGGGACTTATTAGATCAAGTTTTGCGTAGGAACCCATATCCGGAAACATCATCCAACGACGGTAGAGCTTCGAAATTATAGGCGCCAGTGTCTGTAAATAAACGTATAGACAGGGTGGTTGCGAGATAATGTTACAAGCTTTCGAGGATGATGGAGAAGAATAAAGTATCATTTGGACAAAAGGTCCCTGTACCAGAAACAATGAGTCGAAAGTTACACGCGAATACCGTTCTGATACCTCTGACAGAGAGATACATGTAACTGTATTGTTATTGCTAAGACTGTAGGGTAGGCGCCTTTCAGGGAAACAAGTCGTAGTAACGACCGAAACAAGGAAAATTGCCTAGTAAACCTGGGCTCTAAAATCCGTACCTTTTGAGCTATGAGCAGTTGTTCAGTAGAGGAGGTGTGTTGCACACTAGCGAAGACGAACAAATGTTCATAGCTCAAAAGGTACGCATTTTAGGGCCTATGTTTACTAGTTATTTTTTTAAATTTTTTCTTGTCTTGGTCCATACAACAACATCTGAAAGATTCGCAGCCTCGATTCTTAGCAGAAACAGTACTTGTACATGTATTCCACTGTCACAGGTATCAGAATGGTTTTCGCTTGTAAATTTATACTCGTTCGTTTCCGAACCAGGGACCCATACTTCAAATTGATGTATTTATCCGTGTCCATCGTCCTTGAAAGTTTGATACACCACCACTAAATCATGGTGCGACAATAAAGTAATGAGACTGATGTGAAAAAAATGTTGCTTGCCGTTTTAGTCAAGTTTAGTGTTGCCTCCTTCAAAGTAGTTCCCTTCTGGTATCACACACTTTTTCCAGCGCTTCTGCCATTGATGGTAACATTTCTGGAATTCATCTTCTGTAATATCACCCAAGACCCGCGTCACAGCTTTTTGGACATCTTGTATTGTTTGAAAATGGTGTCCCTTGACCGCCCTTTTGGCTCTTGGAAATGGAAAACAGTCGCACGAAGCGATATGTGGAGAATAAGGTGGCTGTGGTAGTACTGAAATTTGTTTTGAGGTTAAAAATTGCTGTACTGACAGAGCAGTATGGGATGGCGCATTATCGTGAAGCAGAATCCAATTATCAGCAATGTTGGCACGGACATAAAGAACTCTTTTACGAAGTCTTTCTAAAATTTCTTTGTAGTAATATTGGTGAACTGTTTGTCCAGGAGGCACCCACTCTTTATGAACAATTCCCTTGGAATGTTTAAAGAAGCACACAAGCACGCATTTAGCTTTTTTTGGTCTGGGTGATCCCTTTGAGCACGATTGCGAAAATTGGCTACTTGGCTCTGGATCGTACTGAAAAAAACAACTTCCTTCACCAGTGATAACACGGCTCAACAATTCTGGGTTGATTTCCGTTTGCTCTAACAGATCGACTGCCACATGTTTCCGTGTTTCTTGCTGTTGTGGTGTGAGATTTTTGGGGGCCATTTTTGCACAAATATTTCTCATTCCAAGATCTTCAGTTATTATTAGACGAACCGTTTCTCGATTGATGTTCAGTTCTTCTTCAATCATTTTCACGTATACCCTTCGATCAGATGGTACGGGTTGACGCACCCTGGCCAAGTTGACATCCGTCCGTGAGGTTGATGGTCGTCCATTGCGGTCTTCATCTTCAACATTCGTTCTGCCTTCACTAAACATTTTATGCCAACGAAAAACTTGAGCTCTTGACAAAACCTCATCTATAAAAGTCTTCTGAAGCTTATCGTAAGTTGTCGTCGCGTTTTCACCCAATTTAACCCAAAAATAAATGGCATACGGTTGCGCAATATTATGCGGTTCCATTTCCGTGACGAGAGACTCAAACAGTTGCATCGATGTGCCGCTTGGACTAGAAGCAGTTCATAGACAAATGTCAAAGCTATTGTGCCTATGCAAGCCTGCAGGGTTGCCACATCTTGCAAAGAAAATCAGTATCATTACTTTATTGCACACCTCATATACAAGCGCCAGCGCTTGTCACTTTGGCACTCTGTAGCGTGGTTCGATGACGTTTCCGGACATGGGTTCCTATGTAAGACTTGATTAATTGTGGAACACTCAACAGCGTACCGACCACTTCTGTATTTCTGCTAGTAGTAAAAATTTCTAAACGCCCACCAAGTTCACAGTAATAGTCTACATCTACATCGACGTCTACGTGGCTACTCTCCAAAAGCACAGGTAAGTGCTTGGGAGAGGGTTCATCGAACCATATTCACCATAATTCTCTATTATTCCAAACTCGAACAGCGCGCGGAAAAAACGAACACCTATTCCTTCCGTGCGAGCTCTGATTTCCCTTATTTTATTGTGATGATCGTTTCTCATTAGGTAGGTCGGCGTCAACAAAATATTTTTGCATTCGAAGGAGAAAGTTGGTGATTGAAGTTTCGTGAGAAGATACCACGAAAAACGCCTTTGTTTTAATGGTGTCCATCCCAAATTCTGTATCATGTCCGTAACACCCTCCCCCCTATTTCTCGATAATATAAAACGTGCTGCTCTTCTTTGAACTTTCTTGATGTGCTCCGTTAATCCTATCTGGTAAGGATACCACACCGCCCAGCAGTACTCTAAAAGAGGACGGATAAGCGTAGTGTAGGGACTCTCTTTAGTAGATCTGTTACATTTGGTAACTGTTCCACCAACAAAACGCAGTCTCTGGTTTGCCTTCCCCACAACATTTTCTATGCGTTCTATCCCATTTAAATTGTTAGCAATTGTAATTCCTGGGTATTTAGGTGAATTTGCGGCCTTTAGATTAGACTGATTTGTCGTGCCACTGAAGTTTAACGGATTCCTTTTAGCACTCATGTGGATGACCTCACACTATTCATTATTTACAGTCAATTGCCAATTTTCGCGTCATTCAGATACTCTTTCTAAAATGTCTTGCAATTTGTTTTGATCTTCTGATGAGTTTAATAGATTATAAACTGCAGCATCTTCTACAAACACGCTAAGACAGCTGGTCAGATTAAGTCCAAAATCGTTTATAACATAAGAAACAGCTGAGGGCCTATAACTGTACCTTGGGGAACGCCAGAAATCACTTCTGTTTTACTCGATGTCTTTTCGTCAGTTACTATGAACTGTGACTGCTCTGACAGGAAATCACGAATCCAGTCACGTAACTGAGACGATATTCCATAAGCACGCAATTTCGCTGCAAACCGCTTGTGAGGTACAGTGTCAAAGGCCTTCAGAAACTCAGAAACACGTAATCAATTTTAGATCTCTTGTCAATAGCGCTCAACACTTCGTGTGTGTACAGAACTAGTTGCGTTTCACAAGAACAATTATTTCTAAATCCGTGTTGACTGTGTGTCAATAGATCGTTCTCTTCGAAGTATTTCATAATGTTCGAACGCAATATATGTTCCAAAACCCTGCTGCATATCGACGTTAATGATATGGCCCTGTAATTTAGTGGATTACTCCTATTACCTTTCTTGATTATTAGAGTGAGCTGTGCAAATTTCCAGTCTTTGGGTACGGATCATTCGTCGAGAGAGCGGTTGTATATGATTGTTAAGTACCGAGATATTGCATCAACATACTCTGAAAGGAAGCTAATGGATGGTGATTTATAAAGTAGATAGTAACATTCCTTCATTAAATTTTCAAAGCAGGGTTGCAGTAAGTTGAAGCATAAAATAATTTATACTAGCGCAATGATGTTCCAGTATAATAGTAGTACATCCTTTATCAGTAAAAACGTGACACGTCAGTGCCCTGGGTAGTGATGTGTTGTGCGGGCGTCTCTCTGTTGTCCCCAAGTAATGGTTTGTAGAGATGAAAAAATCGATATACGAACAGCACTTAGCCGGCCGTTGTGGCCGAGTGGTTCTAGGCGCTTCATTCTGGAACCGCGCGACCGCTACGGTTGCAGGTTCGAATCCTGCCTCGGGCATGGATGTGTGTGTTGTCCTTAGGTTAGTTAGGTTTAAGTAGTTCTAAGTTCTAGGGGACTGATGGCCTCAGTTCCATAGTGCTCAAAGGTATTTGAATCATTTTTGAACAGTATTTAAGTACTTTGTAAAGGAAGGCATGAAATCCAAAGGAAATTCACGCTTATTTTCAGAACAGACTGGGGGACCCTGCTCCTTCATAATCAATTATTACTGAGTAGACGAATGGGTTTCAATTTGAAATTTCCTGGCAGATTAAAACTGTGTGCCGGACCAAGACTCGAACTCGGGACCTTTGCCTTTCGCGGGCAAGTGCTGTACCATCTGAGCTACCCAAGCACGACTTACAGCTTTACGTCCACCAGTACCTCGTCTCCTACCTTCCGAACTTCACAGAAGCTCTCCTGCGTTCCGTTTAGTGGTCGGCCATGATATGCCATTACCCCAGAAATTTTTGCAAAAGTGCACAAAATGGTCGTGAAGGATCGCTGATTGAAAGTGCGAGAAAGTGCTGAAGCTGCGGGAATGTACTCTGAACGGACGTATCACATTTTAACAGCGGAATTCCATATGAGAAAATTATTTGTTAGATTGGTGCCGCGAATCTTAACACAGGATAAGAAACGTATCAGAATGTAAAAATCTGATCAACATTCATCCCATTTTCAGAGCAGGTAAGGAAATTTTTTGCGCCGATTTGTGTCTACATATGAAACTTGGGTCCACTACTACACCCCACAGCAAAACAACTCAAAGCAGTGGATACATGTTTAGTCACCAAGACCAAAGGACACAAAATCAATACGGTTGGCTAGAAATATCGTAGTCAGTTTTCTTGGATGCGAAAGGAAAGGGAAAATAGATTATCTTCTAGCTAATTAAACAATAACAATACTACAATATCCTCCGCCCGGCCGATTAGCCGTGCGGTCTAACGCACTACTTTCCGGACGGAAAGGCGTGCCGGTCCCCGGCACGTATCCGCCCGACTGTTTAATGCCGAGGTCCGGTGTGCCGGCCAGTCTGTGGGTGGTTTTTAAGGCGGTTTTCCACTTGCCTCGGCGAATGCGGGCTGGTTCTCCTTGTTCTGCCTCAGTTGGGATTCAACTCGTGTGGTATGAGACGTTCGTGGGTTCGCGAGGGGGGGGGGGGGTAGCCTGTAGCCTGTAGTGGGATTGTGAGCCACTGAGGGCTCTCCGTCGTTTCTAGGTCCCCAATTCCATACAATACAATACACTATCCTCTTGGACAAACTCAGCAAAAGATACACGAAATGAGGTCAGGTTTGGCAAGGAAAACGCACCTTACATCAAGATAATGTACGGCCATACACGTGACGTTGCCGCGGCAGAGAATATAGAAGCTAAGATATGAATTGTTGCCACATCGCCTTGTTCGCCTCATTTGACTCCATTACGCTTCCACCTCTTCACCAAGCTCAAAATGTTCCTCGGTAGACAGTTTCTCTACTGACAGCCGAAGTTGGTGGGTATTCTACAGGCTTGGAGGAATCTAATCTTCAAGATTGGATCAAGGCATTGTAACATCGCTGAACCGTGTGCATTAGTATACTGTGGGACGACAGTGAAAAATAAAAAGTTTCGCCGAGGTAAGTGGTTTTCTTGTATTTCATTCCGAGAACATTTCAAAGTACCTTCGTACTTCACTGTTGACACTACACGTTATGGCAGATAACGTTCTGAAGGCTTTCAGCAAATCCGAATCAACCCATCGGATCGTCATAGGGTATAGCGTGTCCAATCACTCAAATCGCTCGTTTTCATTCGACTACTGTCGATTGGCGTCGCCTTTTAAACCACCTCCCGTCTCGCTTGGCTCCATGGACCCAATAAATGAGATGCTTCACGTGGGTGTGGAGCATGTCAGAACGTATAACAGAAAAAACACAAAATGTATGAATATAATACTTACTGCCCTGGTCATTTGTCAGGAGATTGTCAAAATAAGCGAATACATTACAGTAAACTGAAACTACTAATATTTACAAAATTAATACCCTGTCAGGATGAAACACTGTTATTCACTTTTAATAAACTAATCACACACAAAATACCTAATCTTGATAGTTGTGACCAAGTGCTGTCAAAATTGGAATCTAACAGACATTTTTACTTAAGTTGGTCTAACAGTCTCTGTTAAAATATTCATTTATAGAGTAGAAGGAGTTGTCTATCAAAGTCTTCCAAAGTCTGTTTAAAGCGTGCTTTATCTGAAATAAAGCTGTTAATGTTTGTTAGCATTTTATTGAAAATGTGGGTTCCTGAATGTTGGACCCCGTTTGGGAAAAGATAAGTGATTTTACGTCTTTATGTAGATTGTTCTTATTCCTGGTAGTGATAGTATGTATTGAGCTATTGATTGGAAATAGAGATATATTACTTGCAACAAATTTCATTGAGGAATAAATATACTGACAGCAGTGGATAGAGTACAAAGTTCTTTGAACATGTTTCTACACGATGTTCTTGAATTTACACCACAAATGATTCTTATTACACACTTTTGCAGGCTAAAACTCTTGTTCGGTTTGATGAGTTACCCCAGGCATAATAGAATGAAAGTAAGTAAAGTATGCAAGTTTTTTTCTATTTACATCTCCTACATCTGACATCATTCCCACCGCAAATACAGACTTGTTTAGGCACTTAAGCAGTTCTGCGTTATGCCTTTCCCAACTGAATTTATTATCGAGTTTTAGTCCCAGAAATTTAACACTGTCAACCTCTTCGATCTTCGTGTCTTTATATAGTGGGTCTTTTCAAAGTTTAATGAGAGTGAATTAGCTTTAAACTATTTATTAATGACAGTGAAAATTTGATTAGCAGCTACTTCTAAATCTGTACTTGACTTGCTACTTATTGTAATGTTTGTATAATCTGCAACCAAAACAAACTTAGCCTCTGGCAATGTAACGGACGGGAGGTTATTAGTGTACACAAGAAAAAGCAATGGACCCAAGATGGAATCTCGAGGAACACCACATGTAATTAATTCCCAGACAGGCGAAGACTGACTGATTATTGCACAGGTGCTTCGCAAAGACAGCCTTTCTTTCCTGTTGGATAGATAACACTGAAACCATTTCGCAGCATTGCCGGTGACATTATAATATTTTAATTTACTTAACAGAATGCTGTGGTTCATACAGTCAAAGGCTTTTGACAGGTCACGGAAAATGTCAGTAGCCTCTAATTTATTATATAAGGAATTAAGTACATTCTCACTGTAAGTGTAAATAGATTTGTCTCTATCAGAACCCTTAAGAAACCCAAATTGTGACTGGGACAATATATTATTTGCAGTCAGTTGCTCAAGGAGACGCTTGAACATAACCTTTTCAAATATCTTTTAGAAAGCCGACAAAAGTGAAACTGAAACTTCCTGGCAGATTAAAACTGTATGCCGGACCGAGACTCGAACTTGGGACGTTTGCCTTTCGCGGGCAAGTGCTCTACCAATTGAGCTACCCAAGCACGACTCACGCCCCGTCCTCACTGCTGTACTTCTGCCAGTACCTCGTCTCCTACATTCCAAAAAGTGAAACTGGTCGATAGTCTGATGGTATCTCTTTATCCTCCTTCTTGTAAAGAGGCTTAACTTCAGCATATTTTAGCCAGTCTGGAAATGTTCCGCTGATAAGAGATTGATTAGAGAAACAACCTAAGATAGAACTCAACTGACATGAGAACTCTTTGATTAACCTCGTTGATATGTTATTATACTCACTGGAATCTTAGATTTTAAGGATTTTATGATGGATGCTACTCCTTTGGGAGACGTGGATGTCATTTCCATTTTACTGAAGTTATTTTTAAAGACTTGGTTTAGGTGTGGTTATTATTTCGCGTTTGCACTTCAGTCACATCACCAGAAGTCAACTTGGTTAGCTTTAGAAAGGTTGAAATGTTTCTAATGGGTTTACTACTAAGATGACGTGCAATAACCAGTACGGCTCAAAGTCACTGTACTCTCCTGATCGTCCCAATTCTGCTGTCACTACTTCTCTACTGACAACACAGTATTCCCCGCCTCCTTTTATACTGGGGGCTCCGCCTCTCGTGACATCTAGTGGTCAATTCCGCTAACATAGGGGTGTCCGGATACTTCTGATCAGATAGTGTATTCTCGCGTGGAAGACAGATAGTAGGCAGTACTCCTTGTTAGTGAAATCGAAACTTACCTCGCTGACAGTGACACTAAGACCTGAGAGTGTAGATGAGCGTGGTAAAGTGGACACCGCCGCGGGTGTTGCTAGGAGCGGCCGATGTAGAAGGCAAGCTACTAGGGGACTGCCGACCGCAAAGCGATAACCGCGCGGGATAATCGCACCGCACTGGGCGCCGAATTAACGGTTGCGTGACGCGACTGCTTACTTTGCGTATGTTAGTGAAACACGGGACATTAAAAACAGAGAGCAGGCAAAGCCTTGCGTTCTTTCCGTGTTCTACATCCACATAGATACACCGCAAGCCACCGAACAGCAGGTGGCGGAGGGTACTCTGTACAACCACTAATCATTTCCTTTCCTGTTCCACTCGTAAATAGAGCGTGGGAAAGACAACTGTCTATACGCCTCCATACGAGCCTTCGTGGTCCTTACGTGCAATGTATGTTTTGGTGGCAGTAGAATCGCTCGGCAGTCAACTTCAAATGCCAGTTCTCTAAATTATCGCAATAGCGTTTCTCCTAAAGAACGACGCCTTCCCTCCAGGGATTCCCATTTGAGTTCACGAAGCAGTTCTGTAACACCTGCGTGCTGTTCCAATCTACCGGTAACAAATCTAGCAGCCCGCCTCTGAATTACTTCGATGTCTTTCTTTAATCCGACCTTGTACGGATCCTAAACACTCGAGTAGTACTCAAGAATAGGTTGCTTCAGCGTCCTATAAGCAGTCTCCTTTACTATCAACCGCGTTTTCCTAAAATTTTCCCAATAAAACGATAATCCTCACATGATCGTCCTGATTATATCCATGTCTGAGATTAGCAGTTGCAGCCGAGGACAACGTACCGGATTTTATTAGTTAAGAAGTCTTCCAGCCGCTCATGTATCTGGGAACCTATTTCGCCGGCCGAAGTGGCCGTGCGGTTGAAGGCGCTGCAGTCTGGAACCGCAAGACCGCTACGGTCGCAGGTTCGAATCCTGCTTCGGGCATGGATGTTTGTGATGTCCTTAGGTTAGTTAGGTTTAACTAGTTCTAAGTTCTAGGGGACTACTGACCTCAGCAGTTGAGTCCCATAGTGCTCAGAGCCATTTTTTGGGAACCTATTTCATTCGCTCGTACCTTCGTTAACAGTCTGCAGTCGGGCATCGTGACAAATGCTCTCCAGAAATCTAGAAATACGGAATCTGCCTGTTGTCCTTGAGCCATAGTTCTCAGTAAATTTTGCGAGAAAAGGGCTCTGATTTCTAAAGCAGTGCTGAATCGTGGATTTAAACTTTTTCGTCTCTAGGAAATTTATTTTTTTCGAACTCAGAATTTGGTCGAGAATCCTGCAGCAAACTGACTTTAAGTATGTTGGTCCGTAATTTTGCAGGTCCATTCCTTTTCCCTTCTTTTATACGATAGTCACATGCGTTTTTATTCGGATGCTTGGGATTTTGCGCTTGGCGAGAGATTCGCGCGAAATACAAGTAAGGGGTCTATGCGGTAGAATGCTCTTTGTAAAATCGAATGGGCATTCCATCCGGATATGGCGAATTATTTGCTTTCAACTCTTTCAATTGTTTCTCTACGCCAGGGATGCTTATTACTATGTAGTCAATATGGGAGTCCGTCCGATCTTCCAACGACGTTATGTTGTGACATCTATGTGGCTACTTTTCAAAAGCAGCGAGGGAAAGCGAGGCATCTAATAACTGCTAACAGTGAACTTCGCGCAACACAATCAGCAGAAAGTAATAATTTGACAAGGGCAGTATCCTAGCTCGAATGGGTAAAATCGAGTAAAAATATTTTAAAATACAGAGATGTGTCTTTTGTACCACCCAATAAGGACACTAATCGGTAATGTTGCATTAATTTGTGTGAAATCGAGGTTTAAAGGTTAACGGATCCAAAACTATGGCAGCACATATCACTGAAGGCACAATACCGTGTGACAGACGACTGTGACCAGCAGATTCACACTAAACGTAAATGAGACGCTGATTAGTAAAATTTGTTAGAACTGTAGACACTTGCAGAGTTAAATTTCGCAAAATACGAGTTGCCGTGTAGTCGTACTTTCTTCCTCTATTAGCAGTCTTCGTGCAGCTGTGGTGTTCGATTAGAACGACTAAAACACCACGGAATAGACCAGTATGCACTCTTGACAAAGGCCACATATGGATATGCGTCATCATTTTCAGTAAATACATGCTGCGGAAACTAAGTATCAAGACTTACAACGATCACATTACCAAACGATGCAACAGGGTTATGAATTTCGTAACCAGAAGTTTGCCACATTTGTTAACATTGGCGTGCATCTCTGTGCAGAAAGTGCCCGGCAGATAACATAATGAAGACGGATAATGAAATATCAAGTGCGTGACGAGACCTACATTTTGTCAGTTTGCAAGCGTACAAAATCAGCAGGACGTCTATTATAGAGTTTGTATCACCTAAAAATATATATGTCCAAAGTCTGGCTTGATTTCGTTGTCTTTGATGGCAGTATTGAAAGCATTGCACTAGTTTACACTTAAACCTGTGATTTCTTAAGAGACCTTGCACCGAGTTTGAACGCCCTTGAACATTACTTCTTTACATAAATCCGATCCTTACGTAAATAAACGCAATTTGACTAACTTAAATTTCGTAGTGGCAAGAAGTTTCACATAGCACAACAGAAAAAATAACATGGATCTGACAGGAGTTTCACCAAGACAGATGAGACTATTTGTGACAGGAATTCGACGCAAGGTCGGGAACGACGCAAAAGAAACTCGTTGGTGCTGGGCCGACGGACGGGGATCGTCAATAGCGGACGCCGAGGTGCGAACAGAAGGACAAAAGGACGAGAGGAAACGGAACCAAATATAAACAAAATGCAACGAGTCATCAAGAGTGATAAGTCATACGACGTAGAGACGGTTGAGGCCAAGAATCAAGGGTGTGTTGCAATGACACCACAGCAAAGCTAACAAAGTACAGAATGGTGGGTCGCTACGGGGTGAAATTTATACTCTGAAGTGACAAAAATCGTGGGATAGCGATACGCACGTATAAATTGACGGTAATATCGCGTACACAATGTATACAAGGACAGGGCATTGGTGGAGCCGTCATTTGTACTCAGGTGATTCATGTGAAAAGGTTTCAGACGTGATTATGGTTTCACGACGGGAATTAAAAGTGTTTGAACGCAGAATTGTAGTTGGAGCTACACGCAGGGGACATGCTATTCCGGGAATCGTTACTAAATTGAATATTCAGAGATCAACAGCGACAAGAGCCTGCCGAGAATACCAAATATCAGATATTACCTCTCACCACGAACAACGCAATAGCCGACGGCCTTCACTTGACAAACGAGAGCAGGGCCGTTTGCATATACACTCCTGGAAATGGAAAAAAGAACACATTGACACCGGTGTGTCAGACCCACCATACTTGCTCCGGACACTGCGAGAGAGCTGTACAAGCAATGATCACACGCACGGCACAGCGGACACACCAGGAACCGCGGTGTTGGCCGTCGAATGGCGCTAGCTGAGCAGCATTTGTGCACCGCCGCGGTCAGTGTCAGCCAGTTTGCCGTGGCATACGGAGCTCCATCGCAGTCTTTAACACTGGTAGCATGCCGTGACAGCGTGGACGTGAACCGTATGTGCAGTTGACGGACTTTGAGCGAGGGCGTATAGTGGGCATGCGGGAGGCCGGGTGGACGTACCGCCGAATTGCTCAACACGTGGGGCGTGAGGTCTCCACAGTACATCGATGTTGTCGCCAGTGGTCGGCGGATGGTGCACGTGCCCGTCGACCTGGGACCGGACCGCAGCGACGCACGGATACACGCCAAGACCGTAGGATCCTACGCAGTGCCGTAGGGGACCGCACCGCCACTTCCCAGCAAATTAGGGACACTGTTGCTCCTGGGGTATCGGCGAGGACCATTCGCAACCGTCTCCATGAAGCTGGGCTACGGTCCCGCACACCGTTAGGCCGTCTTCCGCTCACGCCCCAACATCGTGCAGCCCGCCTCCAGTGGTGTCGCGACAGGCGTGAATGGAGGGACGAATGGAGACGTGTCGTCTTCAGCGATGAGAGTCGCTTCTGCCTTGGTGCCAATGATGGTCGTATGCGTGTTTGGCGCCGTGCAGGTGAGCGCCACAATCAGGACTGCATACGACCGAGGCACACAGGGCCAACACCCGGCATCATGGTGTGGGGAGCGATCTCCGACACTGGCCGTACACCACTGGTGATCGTCGAGGGGACACTGAATAGTGCACGGTACATCCAAACCGTCATCGAACCCATCGTTCTACCATTCCTAGACCGGCAAGGGAACTTGCTGTTCCAACAGGACAATGCACGTCCGCATGTATCCCGTGCCACCCAACGTGCTCTAGAAGGTGTAAGTCAACTACCCTGGCCAGCAAGATCTCCGGATCTGTCCCCCATTGAGCATGTTTGGGACTGGATGAAGCGTCGTCTCACGCGGTCCGCACGTCCAGCACGAACGCTGGTCCAACTGAGGCGCCAGGTGGAAATGGCATGGCAAGCCGTTCCACAGGACTACATCCAGCATCTCTACGATCGTCTCCATGGGAGAATAGCAGCCTGCATTGCTGCGAAAGGTGGATGTACACTGTACTAGTGCCGACATTGTGCATGCTCTGTTGCCTGTGTCTATGTGCCTGTGGTTCTGTCAGTGTGATCATGTGATGTATCTGACCCCAGGAATGTGTCAATAAAGTTTCCCCTTCCTGGGACAATGAATTCACGGTGTTCTTATTTCAATTTCCAGGAGTGTAGTTGTTAGTGCTAACAGACAAGCAGCACTGCCGGAAATAAACGGAGAAATGAATGTGGGATGTACGACGAACGTATGCATTAGGACAGTGCGACGAAATTTGGCGTTAATAGCTTACGGCAGCAGACGACCGACGCGCCTGCTATTGCTAACAGTACGACATCTGTGAAACCGTGTCCTGGTCAGATGAGTCCTGATTACCGTTGATAAAAGATGATGGTAGAGTTCGAGTATAGCACAGGCCCGACGAAGCCGTGAAAGCAAGTTGTCAACAAGGCACTGTGCAAGTTAGTTGTGGCTCCATAATAATGTGAGCTATGTTCACGTGGAATGGAGTGGGTCCTCTGGTCCAGCTGAACCGGTCACTGTTTGGAAATGGTTAAATTAGGCTATTTGGAGATCATTTGCAGCCATTCAAGGACTTCATGTCCCGAAACAACGATGTCATTTCACTGGGCCAAAGTTGTTCGCGATAGTTTTAAATTATATCTTGGACATTTCGAGCCAACAACTTGGCTGCCTAGATCACCCTACATGAAGCCCATCGAAAATTAGTGGAGAACAATCGAGAGGCCAGTTCATACACAACATCCTGCACTGGCGACATTTACACACTACGGACGGCCTATGGAGGCAGCATGGCTCAATAGCTCTGCAGGGGACTTCCAACGATTTGTTGGGTCCATGCCACATCAAGTAGGTAAACTACACTAGGCAAAAAGAAGACCGACTCGATATTAAGAGGTACGCGATGACTTTTGACACCTCTGTGTAATACGATCGGGAGCTTTGTCTGCCGGCGAAGTGGATGAGGTGCTGCGGCAAGTCGATGATAGCGCTCGTAGAGATAACAGCGGTGGAGATCTGCTCCCATGCTCCTGACAAGCTTTCAGACTCACTGGGCCGGGATACCACAAAAACCAAAATATTTCCAACAGAACTCTTATGTCTACTCACAATATGTACACTGATGCGCCAAAGAAACTGGTATAGACATACGTATTCAAATACAGAGACATGTAAACAGGCAATATACGGCGCTGCGGTCGGCAAAGCCTATATAAGACAACAAGTGTCTGGCGCAGTTGTTAGATTGGTTACTGCTGCTACAATGGCAAGTTATCAAGATTTAAAGCTTTAAGTGAGTTTTAACGTGGTGTTACAGTCGGCGCAAGGGCAATGGGGACACAGCATCTCCGATTTAGTGATGAAGTGGGGATCTCGTGCGACCATTTCACGAGTGTACCGTGAATATCAGGAATCCGGTGAAACATGAAATCTCCGATATCGCTGCGGCCGGAAAAAGATCCTGCAAGAACGGGACCATCGACGACTGAAGGAAACCGATCAACGTGGTGATAGTGCAACTCTTTCGTAAATTGCTGCAGATTTCAATGCTGGGCTATCAACAAGTGTCAGCTTGCGAATCATTCAAGGAAAAATCGATTTGGTCGTTCGGAGCCGAAGGCCCACTCGCGTACCCTTGATGACTGCACGACACAAAGCTTTATGCTCCATCTGGACAGGTCAATACCGACACTGAACTGTTGACAACCGGAAACATATTGTCTCGTCGGATGAGTCTCGTTTCAGATTGTATCGAGCGGATAGACGTGTACGGGTATGGAGACAACCTCATGAACCCATGGACCCAGCATGTCAGCAGGAGACTGTTAAAGCCGGTGGAGGCTGTATAATGGTGTGGGGCGTGTGCAGTTGGACTTATATGGGACCCCTGATACGCCTAGATACGACTCTGACAGGTGACACGTACGTAAGCATCCTGTCTGAACACCTGCATCCATTCATGTCCTTTGTGCATTCCGACGGACATGGGTAATTCCAGCAGGACAATGCGACACCCCGCACGTCCAGAATTGCTACAGAGTGGATCTAGGAACACTCTTCTGAGTTTAAAAACTTCCGCTGGCCACGAATTCCCCAGACATGAACATTATTGAGCATATTGGGATGCCTTGCAACATGCTGTTCAGAAGAGATCTCCACTCCCTCGTACCCTTGCAGATTTATGGACAACCATGCAGGATTAATGGTGTCAGTTCCCTCCAGCACTACTTCAGACGTTACTCGAGTCCATGTCACGTCGTGTTGCTGCGCTTCTGCGTGCTAGCGAGGGCCCTACTCGATATTAGTCGAGTGTACCAGTTTCTTTGTCTCTTCAGTGTGTATAGATTATGCAGTATAGGTGTACTTCGTTGGTGTCAAAGCACTCGCACTCTGTGGTCTACAACAAGTAGTAAATGGAAAATATATGAGCTAGAGTGGTAGCAAAATTTTATCTCTAAGTCTCTGTCTCCACAGCAACCTGAACTTACCAGCAAAGCTGAAAATGTCATTTAAAATAAAAATACCACCATTGCTGAGGGCTCCTTATTCTCTCTTAGCTTTAAACGTAGTTTAACTAAATGTACTATATTGGAGAATGTTCTCAAGAGTTCTTCTATAAAAGACAGAGGCGGGAAAAATAAGTTCATAAGAATACGAAATTGTATGTATACTTAAGATATTTATTAAATGACTTCACATTCGCCAACGACTTTATCATGTATTACAATATTCACTATTGCTATTTCGATCTTAGGTTACAAATACAGTCAATATCTACATCAATGTTACACATAGCACTGACAGAAATACGTAGATACATGTTTCGGGGTATGGCCAGAAATAATATGGGTTAAAAAGCAAACAGCAAATGACTCACGTACTGATAATACTGCAATAATTGATTTTAATAAAGATAATATAAATGACTGAGGTTTTATAACTTGTGTTAGCCTTTCTCAAATACACCATCTCTATATAGTAGGAAATACACCATTACATTACGAGAACATATCATAAAACAACAGATAATTTTTGCACACTTAACTGTCTCCTATAGCTGCAGTATTTGGTCTTATACACAGTAATTTAGCTTACTTTCCGTTTTTCACATCATTTTGCGAGGAAGAGAATTGTGCCTGTGTATTTTAGTGTGTTCACTAGTGTTTACCAGCTTCCATACGGTTTTTTTGTCTATCTTAGGCTGTGATCAGACTTACAGAGGAGATTTTAATAGTTGTTCGTTCTTCCCTTTTTCATCAAGCGAAATTCCCAACTGCAGCAACGCGATAATGTGTAATTTTCTCTTTTGATGTAGTCTGCTTGATCCTTCTCAGTCAGTCCAAACTGCTGCTTTATATTTTTTGAAATCTGATACAGTTTCTTAGACAGAACGATATAGCAAGGCACTGTACTTGTTGTGTGCAAACACAAGGGCAATTGACTGCTGTCGGCAAACAGCTTGAAGCTTTATTGACCACAGTCAACAGGCTTCTGGCTACTGCTTAAAGCTGTGATGGTATCGGAGCACTGGTGACGAGACCTGTGAAACATTTGGTGCCGTTTGAATCCCCTGGTGATCTGGCTGAGGCTGCGCCTTCCAATAAGAAATGTCTGACCAGTCCGTCTTCACTGGGGAGTGGGTGGCGGACAGTGGTGGATTCGCATGTCAGTGAGTGGAGGGCGAAACAGAAAACTGGCGGCACGGCTGACTCTATACGCCTTGGCAACAGGTCTGAGGCGTTACTCAGTGTCGGTAAAGCTTCTGAAGCTTCTGATCCAGCATAGGAAGCCTTTCCTGTTGGGCCAGTGGCTGATTTTCCTACCCAGTGCAGAAGGCAAGTATGCTAGTCATTGGGAGCTCCTACATAAGGTGGATAATGGAGACCTTCAGGAAAATGGATGTCGGGTCGGGAAAGAACGCCATTGTGTAGTCAGTATGTGTGCTGGAGGATCTTGTCCGAAACATGGAACACCAGAGTCATACCAGACTCAGACAGGCAACTAAATCAGCTATAGCAGAGCATTGTCTGGAACTTCGTCATTCAACGGATTACAATGACACCAAGATTGTGACACAGACCTCAAGATTTTGGGACAGTGTCATTAAAGAAGCCATTGATATTAAGGTAACAGACAATCTAATCAACCGTGACTTGGAATACCAAATCAGCAGTGCCTGGGATCCAGCGCTTGAGCTTGTGAAAACTCAACGCAGGACACTCCGGGATTCTACAAGAAATAGAAGTGGAGACCAAGAGAACCGCCGTGAGACAAGGTGTCGGACATTAGAGACCAGATTTGACACACCCCAGATCATGAACTCGACTTCAGAAGACGGCCAGGCCGGGCGCGGACGGCGGTCGTAACGCCAGCGACCAGAGAGGGACAAAGTAGCCGCGTCTGGCGGGCGCGGACCGCAGACGGAACACACGACGAGGCGCGGACCGATTAGGGAGCGCCCAGCACGTAACAGAAGTGGAAATCATAGTAAAAGTCATGAGACAGAGTACCCAACATCTCAGATCGGGTCTGACACACCTCAGATGACGACCATAACCGTTGAGGACGGCCAAATCGGGCGCGGACGGCAGACGGAACATCCGCGACTGGAGGGGTCCATTGAAGCCGAGTCTGGCGGGCGCGGACCACAGACGGAACACTCGACTCGGCGCGGACCGATCAGGGAACGCCCAGCTCCTTCCAGTTATAAATACTGGACTCGATCGACCCAAGGACCCAATGGAACCGCCTCAACGCACAGGCAAGACGACTCGTCTCCCGCCACAAACAAAAAGAATTTGATGACACATGTCGACACCTAAATTACAAAGAAGGCCGCAAGTGTTGCAATAAGTTCAAAACGTTAACAGGCCAAAAGGAACCCTCCAACCACATGCTCCTGATAGATAATGAACCAACCACAGACCCCTTAAAATAAGCAGACGCCTTCCAAAACATCCTCCAACCCATACATTCCATCCGAATCGATGACAAATTCGACTATGAATTCTGCCGATTTGTCGAAGATCAACTCCCCGACCTTCTCAACAGCCCAACAGTAGAAACAGAAGACACCGCCGAACTGACAAAACCAATCACAGACACAGAAATTATAAACGCAATAATGACAGGACGAAAGTCTGCCCCTGGACTGAACAACATCAAACGCATACATATCCAAAGCTCTCCCTTCCCCACCATAATCCCAATCCTATCACTAATATTGAACTACTGCCTAACAAACGAAGCAATCCCCAAGACATGGAAGACAAGTAAAACCATAATGATACATAAAGCCGACAAACCAGCAACTGACCCCCTATCCTACAGACCAATATCACTACTAGACGTTATAGGGAAGACATATGAATGCATCCTCAATGACAGACTACAAAAATACACAGACAGAAAACAACTACTCCCTCTCCTACAATCCGGATTCAGAAAGCACCAATCCACCTCCGACCCTCTTCTCCAACTTACTAGTTACATCACCAAAGGATTCAACAGATCCCGTTGCACGCTAGCCATATTTTTAGACATCGAACGCGCACAACGGATTGCTTTACAAGCTAATTAAACTAGGCATCCCACCCAAACTAGTGCACCTCATACGCATCCAGATCACTGGAAGGATTTCCAGAGTCCATGTAAATGACGCAGCATCAGAACCATTCACCCCAGAGGCAGGCGTCCCACAAGGAGCTATACTATCTCCGCTACTGTACGCGCTGTACTCGCATGACGTACCGACCCCAAGAGACGCCAACGAAAAATTGGCGCTACATGCGGATGATACCACCTACTGGTGCACAGGCTTCTGGACAGACATCATACAATGAAAAGCCACAGGATACTTGACCAAACTCGAAGACTGGATAACAAAATGGAGGATAAGACCAAACCCTACAAAAACACAAACAGTGCTATTCCAGCACCGAAACCTGACTCGAAAACGACAACAAAAACGTACCGACATCACCCTCAGACTCTGGAACCAACCCCTACAACTGACAGACTCCGCAAGATTTCTCGGGGTATTCCTTGACAAACACCTAAATTATAAGACTCATCTTCAGCACCTACTAAACAAAGCAAAACAAAGACAAAACCTCATCAGACAAGTCCAAGGCCGATGTATGGATGTTCCACCAGGACAGCCATACACAAGTACAAAACATACATCAGACCTATTTACGAATACGCCTCAGCGCCAATAGGTGGTATACCCAAGACCGTAGCGAAAACACTATACGCAACAGAGCGACGATTGTTGCGCAGCATCGCAAAACTACCATCTCGCACCCCGAGCAACGAAGTATACAAGATCACAGACATGACACCGCTCCAGACAAGACTCGTCAAACTCAGAGCAAGATATGGATCTCATATCCTCCACAAAAGACCAGACATGGAAGACATACTGACAAACAAACCACCAACGACACGACGACCAAAATTCAAATACATATACCCAGCGCGTACAGTAGCTCAAAACACCTCCAGAATATTCCCCGACTTAGCTCCAACAATGACACAACTGGATAATCTTGAAACAACCCCACCTCACCTAGACGAAAGAGCATAGCAAAAGCCCATGACATGAAGTATAACGCACTAAAATCCAATCCAAAACACCGCCATGGCTCCACACCAAACAAAACACACAAGTATCATACAGAAAAAAACAACCTCAACACACATAAAACTCAACAAAAGACGACAAGAACAATTATAGAATCATAGACTAAGGAAAATATTGTAGTACCCAACTCTGAGTACTGTAGTAACAGGAAAGGAGAACCTGTAACCTAGAAGTATGTAAAGACACAAAAATACGAACACCACAACAAACACAACACCACAACACATAACACTCCTGCACAAGCAAGCAGTAAAAAGAGGAAAAAAAACCACGCTCCACTCTCATAGTACTAAAACTATGATAAAAATCGCAACCACCCTAACCCTAATATAAACACCCCAAACAATGTAAACCATTACTTAATGGTAAATCACTTATGTATTTTTATTTATATTTCAATTATTTTAATTTATAATGTTACCAATCACTTATTAAATGTTAATGAACCTAAAAAAACAATATTAGGTATAGCATGTAATCAAAAATATAAGTCATGTAAAATAAACAAAATAAAGATGTAAACCTCTGGCTGATGAAGGGCACTGAGATAAGCCTTAAAACCACCCGCCTTCTCCCCCCCAGGAGAAGGAGTGAGAAGTGCTAAAAAAAAGAGACACCCAAGGACGAGTCTCAGGTAGCACCTGAAGAAGACAGCGAGGCACGTTGTTGAAATATCGTGCGAGAACGACCGTAACATCCGCCTGGTTTCCCGAATATCCAACATGTCAACAGATCGCCGGGAAAGCATGAAGAATTACTGCATTACAACTATTCAGCGTCTATGTTTGAAATGATTTCTTATTGTCTGTACCACAAGAACAGCTCTGAAAGTTCATCTTAAGTAGTTGTATGAGCAATAAAGTTGCGGAAGGTCCACTGTTATGTGAGCTGACTCTCAAAACAGAAACGAAGCATTTTTATTAGTTCTCAGTCTTCTTATCCTTCTGTTCTCGCGGCTCCGCCTCTGATGTTTATTTATAGCTATTTCGCACAAGAAAACGACGGCACAGCCTCCCAGAGCAGCCAAGTAAACTAGAAAATGGAGGGCGAATGCGACGTCATCTCCTTCCCCCTGGTCAGCTGCACCCCGTGGCAAGCTGTCCTCGAACCTGACCAGCCGGCCCTCCAGAACGCGCTGGATTGTGTTGCTGATCAACGGGGTCAGCGGGCTGCCTCTGGTGAGGAGCATCGCCACGGGACTGGAGACAACCCTCTGAGCGAGGGGCATAAAGAGCGGAACGCCCGCCTCGTCACTGTAGGAGGTCGCTGCGTTGTACCTGAATCCCATATCCGGAGCCAGGACGGCCACATCTCTCTCGTAAGCCAGCCTCCGAGAGCATTCATCGAATGAATGACACAGCACCGTGACCTCTAATGGGCGAGGATTAGCGATTGTGATGTACAAATCTGTAGTGATTCGTGTAGAGGCTCCCAGAAGGCCTGACTGTAGCAGCTCTTCCAGAGTGGTGATCTCGGGACTCAGAGCGGGACTCGACAGGCAGCTCGTTATGAGCGACAACAGCGCCGTCTGCACGATCATGCAGAAGATGACCCAGGAAAGGAAGAGCAGCCTGGCACTGACGGGCCCCGGTTGGGCGGCAGACATGGAGAGGCTGACTGCGAACGCTGCCAGGAAGCAGTTCATCAGACTTTGGTAGTGTCGCGTTCCCCGCTGCAAGGAAGATGCTTTAAGCAGCAAGCTGACTATCACACCCAAGACGAATGTAGGGAGAACGATCTCTGTAGGCATGGCAGCAAGTACGGAATCCAAACCAGGTAACTTCTGTGGGGATGGTGTGAACCACGACAGCCCTTGCCAAATGTAGCTGGTGGTGGTTTCTATAGGTTTGCCCTCAGTTAGAGCAAAGACCAGACCCCCGAGAGCTACATCGGCACGTCTGTACAACAGGTCGCCTGCCATGCCACTCCACGATCCGTCCTCTAGTTGATCTCCGTATTTCTGCGGCCTCGGTCCTCCGTTAACGACTCTCAGCTTGAATTTGTGTGCGCTCGCTACGATCTTGAGGATAGACACTTCGTAACCTGTAAATTCTTCCCTGCCACTTCTATCTTTCTGGACCATAGTCAGAGGAGGATAAGGGTACAACAGAGCAGTTAACGGACATCGTTCCAGAGTAGGCGGTACTTTCCGCGGGAAGAGGGCAGTCGGTAATTCCACACTTTGATTTTCTCCCAGATTCCATTTTCCGAGTACAGACAGGTGACCGTACGTTCCTGCACAGCTTCCGTGCGTCGGGTAACGAAACCAGGTGTACAGCGCCGCTTCGATGGTAGATGGTGGAACTGTTGTCGGATTGGACCGCTCAGCTACAGTTACGACAGAAGCGTCTAGTATACCAATCTCATCTAGCGTCTGCAGTAGCAGGGATTGAGACTCGTGCTGCCCACGATCGTCTGCAACGAGAACGACCAAGAACTTGGTGCGCGGCGTCCAGTGGGCTGATCGCCCCCGGAGCGCCTCCAGCAGCGACCGCAGTGTTGCGTCAGCAGCTTTGTCGTCGCGCAGAACAACCACGTAACCAGCAGCCGACTCGGCCATGACAGCTGCAGTGACGGCGGTTGGAACACGTGTGCGCAGCAGCAAGGTGGGCAGGGGCGAAGCTCGCAGCAGCGCCGTCACCAGTCCAGGCGCGGCCCCAGTGTCCACCACCAGTATGGGACCCCGGGCGAATCCTCTCTCCATCAGCACCACCAGAAGACGATTTAGTGCCGGCGAAGACTGCTCCCGCCACAGCACCGCTGAAGCCAGCAGCAGGAGTTGCGCCACAACCATGAAATCTGCGAAGCAAAGCAGACACAAAGCCGCGTCTTGAAATAGCTGCGCAACTTGATATTTTCCTTATACTACAGTCCTGATCATTAAAATTGCGACACTAGGAAGGACAGCAACTTGACGGAAAAAGACAGCAACACCAAGAAGCAGTTCTGGGACATAAACGAAATTTGGTAGGTGTGCTTTATAACGGATCTTTTACGTTGGGATAAATTTATTTTATTTTTTGTTAGATGTTTTCGTTAAATAGCTGAATAAATTGTAATTAGGAATAATTTAATTAAGCAGAGTAGAGACGATAAAGCCAAAGAGATGTTCATTTGGCGGACATTGTCGTAATGTAACGTCATTGCGTTGTTCGATTGTTAAAACAAGTCGTTTGTGTTCCGTTCTGCTGTTCGGTCGTGTGCGTATGTGAAAGGAATTAATTCGGGGTCTATAATAAACTTTCACACAATAGTTACGATTCGATGTTCCGACAAAAGGTATTAACGTCAGTGTTAATTTGAATTGTGGGCGACAGGTTTAGTTTTGACAGTTTTGAAAGTGGTTCGCATATCATCCTTGAACGTGACTTTTTATTTAATTAACGATTGCGGGCTCATTAAAAGCTATTATCTCGTGATTAGGATCAATCCCTCTTTCCTCCTAGACAGTGAGCCTTCATTAACATTTACGTAATAAGAAAAAGGATTATTAATAAAAGTGATGTTAAATGACAATTACGTGTTATTCCGTTAGTGTGGAACCGACGTAATATCTCTGAAATGACATTGATATATATTTTGTGTTAAATACTGAATTGAGATAAGAAGTAAATTGAAATTAGTGAACACTTGATACTGAGACTATAGAAGCAAAAGCGCTTAAGGTTTCTCTTCTCTAAAATGGCAAAATAGGTACGAACTTTAACTCAATAGTGGCATTATGTATTGCAATGACATTAGCATTTAATACTTATTTTGACGACGCGCTGTTAAACAAGGGAACGTTGAGTCTCTGTAAGAGTAATAAAATTAAATCTAAAAACATAATTAATAACGGCGAACTCCGCTTTAACAAACTGTATTGTGTGTCGTCATCGGGCAATAACTTCTCAACCCTGGAGACTTGTGTGGTGAAATTAGAAGCCGGGCATATAAAACGAACTTAAAAATCCATTCAAGCTGCAGTGGAGTCGGCACAACATGACGTGGGCAGTTATAGTTTCTACATCTGAAAGATGATCGCTGTTTAACTTTCTCACCTGTCGTATAAGACTGGCGCTAGTAGCGCCACTATGAATTTGAAAATCAGGTTGCCTTCAAATACTCGCTGTAACGGTCGTGAGCGTTAGTTACCTTTGAAGTTCGGCGTGGTGAGTTTATGTTAGTGAAGAATGCCTTTAACGCGACAAAAATGTCATTATCAATACGTCACTGAGTTTCAACGACGTCGAGTAATAGAGCTACGAGAAGCTGGATGTTCTTTCTGCGATACTGCAGAAAGACTTGGCAGGAATGTAGCCGCTGTACGTGACTGCTGGCACCGGTAGTCACGAGAATGTACTGTCTCAAGAAGACTGGGCTCCGGACGGCCACGTGGCACTGCCGGGGGGAAACACCATCGCGTCCAGCTTGTGGCTCTGTCGCATCGTACTGCATTTGGTGCAGCAGTCTGAACAGCAGCTGGCATCCTCGCACAAACGAAAAAATGGCTGACATCGAAATGAGTGTCCAAGGAATAGAAAAGCAACTGGAATCACTCAACAAAGTCCACTGGACCTGATGGGATACCAGTTCGACTCTACACAGAGTACGCGAAAGAACTTGCCCCATTCTAACAGCCGTGTACCGCAAGTCTCTAGAGGAACGGAAGGTTCCAAATGATTGGAAAAGAGCACAGGTAGTCCCAGTCTTCAAGAAGGGTCGTCGAGCAGATGCGCAAAACTATAGACCTATATCTCTGACGTCTATCTGTTGTAGAATTTTAGAACATGTTTTTTGCTCGCGTATCATGTCGTTTATGGAAACCCAGAATCTACTCTGTAGGAATCAACATGGATTCCGGAAACAGCGATCGTGTGAGACCCAACTCGCTTTATTTGTTCATGAGACCCAGAAAATATTAGATACAGGCTCCCAGGTAGATGCTATTTTCCTTGACTTCCGGAAGGCGTCCGATACAGTTCCGCACTGTCGCCTGATAAACAAAGTAAGAGCCTACGGAATATCAGATCAGCTGTGTGGCTGGATTGATGAGTTTTTAGCAAACAGAACACAGCATGTTGTTATCAATGTAATGTATTGCGAATACATAGAAAGAAGGACCCGTTATTGTATGATTACAGGCTAGCGGAACAAACACTGGTAGCAGTTACTTCTGTAAAATATCTGGGAGTATGCATACTGAACGATTTGAAGTGGAATGATCATATAAAATTAATTGTTGGTTAAGCGGGTACCAGTTTGACATTCATTGGGAGAGTCCTTAAAAAATGTAGTCCATCAACAAAGGAGGCGGCTTACAAAACACTCGTTCGACCTGTACTTGAGTATTGCTCATCAGTGTGGGATCCGTACCAGATCGGGTTGACGGAGGAGATAGAGAAGATCCAAAGAAGAGCGGCGCGTTTCGTCACAGGGTTATTTGGTAACCGTGATAGCGTTACGCAGATGTTTAGCAAACTCAAGTGGCAGACTCTGCAAGAGAGGCGCACTGCATCGCGGTGTAGCTTGCTCGCCAGGTTTAGAGAGGGTGCGTTTCTGGTTGAGGTATCGAATATATTGCTTCCCCCTACTTATACCTCCCGAGGAGATCACGAATGTAAAATTAGAGAGATTCGAGCTCGCACGGAGGCTTTCCGGCAGTCGTTCTTCCCGCGAACCATACGCGACTGGAACAGAAAAGGGAGGTAATGACAGTGGCACGTAAATTGCCCTCCGCCACACACCGTTGTGTGGCTTGCGGAGTATAAATGTAGATGTAGATGCAGATGTTCGGGTCGATTACTTCAGGGACAGCTCCCAGACGTACGCCACGGAACATGCATTTCACTGACACCTAACCACTGCCTTTTGAGTGGTGTCAAACGGAAGCTCACTGCAGGGCATGCTGCAGGTCTGTTGTGTTTTCTTATGAAAGCCTGTTATGCCTCGGTGCCAGTGATGACCATGTGTTGGTCAGAAGGAAGCCGTTGAGGGTCTTCAACCAAACTGTCTGCATGCTAGACACGCTGTACCTACACCTGGAGTTATGGTCTGGGGTGCGATATCGTACGACAGCAGAAGCACCCTGACTGCCAGTTTGTACGTCAGTCTGACGATTCGACTAGTTGTGCAGACATTCGTGTGTGTGTGTGTGTATGACTTCCTAAGGGACTAAATTGCTGAGGTCATCGTCCCAACACTTACAGACTTCGTAAACTAACTTATACTAACTTATGCTAAGAACAACATACACACACACACACCCAAGGGAGGACTCGAACCACCGGCGGGAGGGGCTGCATAATCCGCGACATGGCGCCTCTAACCACGCGGCCACTCCGCGCGGCTGACGTTCATGAACAGCATTCGAGGAGGTGTTTCCCGACAGTATAAAGCTCGGCCACATACCGTTATTGTAACCCAACACGCTCTACAGAGCGTTGACATATAACCTTGACCTACTCGACCGCCAGATCTGTCTGCAGTCGAAGACATATGGCACTACAACTCCATCTTCATCCATAACCAGCATTAATCGTCTCTGTATTGAAAGACCAAGTGCAATAGCCATGGAACTCCAGCCCACAAACAGACATACGTCAGATGTAAGAAACATTACATGTACGTTTGCATGCTTGCATGCAATCATGAAAGAAAGTTGTTTAGGAGAAAGATACCTAGAGGCACACCGCCCGCATCTCGTGGTCGTGCGGTAGCGTTCTCGCTTCCCACGCCCGGGTTCCCGGGTTCGATTCCCGGCGGGGTCAGGGATTTTCTCTGCCTCGTGATGGCTGGGTGTTGTGTGCTGTCCTTAGGTTAGTTAGGTTTAAGTAATTCTAAGTTCTAGGGGACTGATGACCATAGATGTTAAGTCCCATAGTGCTCAGAGCCATTTGAACCATTTGAACCTAGAGGCACAGGAAAGTCTAAGACAGACTGTGTAATGGTAAGACGGATATTTATGAACGGAAGTTTGAATTGCTAACCATTTCTAAGGGCATACGTAACGTCTGATCATAATGTGTTAATTACAAATGCACATTAAAACCAAATAAATTGCAGATAGGCAGGAAATTAAGGAGATGGAACCTGGATAAGCTGAAAACAAAAATACACTCCTGGAAATTGAAATAAGAACACCGTGAATTCATTGTTCCAGGAAGGGGAAACTTTATTGACACATTCCTGGGGTCAGATACATCACATGATCACACTGACAGAACCACAGGCACATAGACACAGGCAACAGAGCATGCACAATGTCGGCACTAGTACAGTGTATATCCACCTTTCGCAGCAATGCAGGCTGCTATTCTCCCATGGAGACGATCGTAGAGATGCTGGATGTAGTCCTGTGGAACGGCTTGCCATGCCATTTCCACCTGGCGCCTCAGTTGGACCAGCGTTCGTGCTGGACGTGCAGACCGCGTGAGACGACGCTTCATCCAGTCCCAAACATGCTCAATGGGGGACAGATCCGGAGATCTTGCTGGCCAGGGTAGTTGACTTACACCTTCTAGAGCACGTTGGGTGGCACGGGATACATGCGTACGTGCATTGTCCTGTTGGAACAGCAAGTTCCCTTGCCGGTCTAGGAATGGTAGAACGATGGGTTCGATGACGGTTTGGATGTACCGTGCACTATTCAGTGTCCCCTCGACGATCACCAGTGGTGTACGGCCAGTGTAGGAGATCGCTCCCCACACCATGATGCCGGGTGTTGGCCCTGTGTGCCTCGGTCGTATGCAGTCCCGATTGTGGCGCTCACCTGCACGGCGCCAAACACGCATACGACCATCATTGGCACCAAGGCAGAAGCGACTCTCATCGCTGAAGACGACACGTCTCCATTCGTCCCTCCATTCACGCCTGTCGCGACACCACTGGAGGCGGGCTGTACGATGTTGGGGCGTGAGCGGAAGATGGCCTAACGGTGTGCGGGACCGTAGCCCAGCTTCATGGAGACGGTTGCGAATGGTCCTCGCCGATACCCCAGGAGCAACAGTGTCCCTAATTTGCTGGGAAGTGGCGGTGCGGTCCCCTACGGCACTGCGTAGGATCCTACGGTCTTGGCGTGCATCCGTGCGTCGCTGCGGTCCGGTCCCAGGTCGACTGGCACGTGCACCTTCCGCCGACCACTGGCGACAACATCGATGTACTGTGGAGACCTCACGCCCCACGTGTTGAGCAATTCGGCGGTACGTCCACCCGGCCTCCCGCATGCCCACTATACGCCCTCGCTCAAAGTCCGTCAACTGCACATACCGTTCACGTCCACGCTGTCGCGGCATGCTACCAGTGTTAAAGACTGCGATGGAGCTCCGTATGCCACGGCAAACTGGCTGACACTGACGGCGGCGGTGCACAAATGCTGCGCAGCTAGCGCCATTCGACGGCCAACACCGCGGTTCCTGGTGTGTCCGCTGTGCCGTGCGTGTGATCATTGCTTGTACAGCCCTCTCGCAGTGTCCGGAGCAAGTATGGTGAGTCTGACACACCGGTGTCAATGTGTTCTTTTTTCCATTTCCAGGAGTGTATAAAGTGATTTTTGTATGTTTCAAAGGGAGCATTAGGCTACAATAAACTAAAACTAGGACAATGAGCACTATATATGAAAAATAAGCCGTCTCGAGACATGAAATAGTAATGTTAGCAGAAGATCCAATACGCAAAAAAACAAGAAAATATCCAGTAGAAACTGTTGGATTATAGACGAGATACTATAGCTAACTGACGAAAGGATTAAATATAAGAAACGCTGCAAATGGAGTAGACAAAAGTGAATACAGTCGTCTAAAAAACGAGATTGACAGGAAATGCAAAATGGGTAAGCAGGGATGTCTAGAGGACAAATTCAAGGCCGCAGAAGCATGCATAGCTAGGGGGAAGATAGCTATTGGCTACAGGAAAATTAAAGAGCTCTCTGGGGAAAGAGAGGCACTTTTGTGAGTATTCAGAGCTCAAATAATGAACCCGTACTAAGCAAAAAATGGTAGCTTGTAACGTGGAATGCATATGGTTGGTTTCATCAAAACGAATAAGAGAGCGATACAAAAATTGTACGACGGATGGTAGCGAGGATCTCTCGAGTAAACCAAACGAAGAACACTTTTGGTGACACCGTCTCTGGCTGTCTCCATGAATTTGCTCGTGCAACGACTTGATTGGTTAGCTTGAGTGCTAATTAAATCGGGAACGGCGCAATGTATCGAATTTTTTCTTAATTATTTCGCAGTATAACTTGACCTGCAACAGCCTTGCAAGCTTTTCAGAGTGTCTCTGAACAACCTGTACATAAGTGAAATAAACTTGAAAATAAAGATGAAGATGAGATGGGGAATATGATACTGCGAGAAGATAGATAATTTGATAGTGTTGTGACAGACATAAAACGAAGGAAATCTCATTGACTAACATTTCCTCGGAATTACTAAGTTCCTCGAGAGAGTCAAACACGACAACACTATTACACCCCATATTGAAAATATGTCAGAAAGGCGAAAAACTCTAATACGTTCAGAAGAATGCAATAACTCTTATTCCAAAGAAGGCAGGTATTCAAAGGTGTGAATATTTCCGAGCAATCAGTTCAATAAGTAATGGGTGCAAAATAATGACACGAATTATTTACAAAAGAATGTAAAAGGTGGTTAAAACCAACATCGAAGAAGATCAGCTTGGATTTCGGAAAAACAAAGAAACATGAATTATCTTAGAAGACAGGTTAACGAAAGGCAAACCTTCGTATAGCATTTGCGGGCTTATAGAAAACTTTTGACATTGTGGCCGGAATAGACATTTTGATATTCTGAAGGTAGCAGTGATAAAATGCAAGAAACGACAGGCTACTTGTACAGAAACGAGACGCCAGTTATAAGAGTCGAAGGACGTGAACGGGAAGCAGTAGTTGAAAAGGGAGTGAGACAAAGTTTTAGACCATCCCTGGTATTATTTAATCTTATACAGTGAGCAAGTAGTAGAGAAAACCAAGGAGATATTCGAAAAAGGAATTAAAGTCCAGGGCAAAGTAATGACCATTTTGAGGTGTCCTGATGATATTACGATTCTGAAAGAGACACCAAAGTACCTGGAAGAATGCCCGCGCGGTTGGCTGTGCAGTCTAATGCAAGGCTTTCCGGACTGTGAAGGAGAGCCTGGTCCCCGGCACAAATCTTCCCGGAGGACTTGTGTCGAGATCCGGTGAGCTGGCCAGTCTGTGGATGGTTTTTAGGCAGTTTTCCATCTGCTTCGGCGAATGCGGGCTTGTTCCCTTTATTCCGCCTCGGCTACACTATGTCTGCGATTGTTGCGCATACAAGTTCTCCACGTACGCGTATACCACCATTGTTCTACCACGCAAACATAGGGGTTACACTCGTCTGGTGTGAGACGGTCCCTGGGTGGAAGGGGGGGGGGGGGTCCACCGGGGGCCGAAACGCACAATAACCCTGAAAGAGTGGTTTGGGAGGGGGGGGGGGGCGGTGGAGGGGTGAAGTGGACTTTGGTAGTCGTCATGAGGTTGTGGACCACTGCGGCTGCGGCGGGGACGGAACGTCTCCGTCGTTTCTAGGCCCCCGGTTAACATACAATGCAATACAAATACCTGGAAGAATCGTTCAACAAGATTGTGATAGTAAGTGAAACAGTGGACTGCAGACTGCCAATAGCAAGGAAAGCATTTCAGAGAAAGACACATTTTCTGATATCTAGCAAATACTGCCGACCATCCAAAATACAACATTCTGAAGGAAGCGTCCAAATCAGGTGAAATCTGCAGCATTCTTTGCGGCAACGAGAGGTGCACTTCATTAGCGTTTCAGCGCAGGCGCACATCACGGGCGCCAATACCGCCACCTGCAAGCGTTATATAAGGGGAAAAAGACTGTCATATGGACGTAGTTAATTGTTCGTCCATGCGGTTGTTTCGCATAAGCAGCTTTAGTATGCCTCGTAGACGACAACGAGCGTCGTTCGAGCACAATTAGGAGTTCCACTGAGGAAGAATCGTCGCCTACAGAGATTGCGGATTATCCTTCAGAGAAATCGGCGATCATCTCGGACGGAACCTAGAAACTGTGATGCGGATGTGTAACCGTTGGATGCAGGATGGAACGACGGACCGATGCGACAGATTGCACTCACCTCGTGGCACCAACCACTACGTGTGATGATAGGCATATTGAGTGCATGGCAGCAATGGATCGCTCTACAACAACACGAAAAATATCGCACTGAGTCGGGTCTGTTGGGCAACAAGCAGTGACCGCGCGTACCATTCGGCGTTGTTTGCAGCAGAGTTGGCAGTACGTAAGGCTTGTATTCCAGCGTTTATCACTGCGTCAACGCCACAGGTGTTTGCGCCAGCAGTGGTGCGATGAACGACGGACATGGAGAACTGAATGGAAATACAATGTTTTTACCGAAGAATCCTGATTCTGCTGCACCACGACGCAGGTCGGATTAGAGTGTGCAGACATCGTGGTAAGAGACTGTTGAACTGTTGCCTCATGAATCGCCATGCTGGTTCTGCACCCTGTATTAGGGTTTGGGGTGGTATTGGATCCCATTGCCGCAACCACTAAGAACACATTGCCGGTACACTAACCAGCCAACGCTACATTGAAGTGTTTGATCCTGTTGTTCTCCAATAACTTCGGAGCTTGCCAATGGCCACATTGCAGTAGGATAATGTGTAACCACACGTGGCACTCGGAGTTCAAGACTTCTTCGTCGCCCATTGCGTTGAATTGCTATTGGCCTCCCTGTTCTCCCGATCTCTTGCCTATCGAAAAAGTATCATCGATGATTCCGGAACGACTAATCCGGGATACACCACCCGCTGCTACACCAGATTTCTCAATATGTGGAGGCAGCATGGATTACTATACCCAAATGACACATCGAGAGCCTCTTCGATTCAACGCCGAGGCGTGTAGCAGCGGATATAGCCAACAATGGTGGCAACACTCAGTGCTGACTTCATCTTCCTCACTTCATGTGGGTCTGTATTTTCAATTACGTGATCTTTGTACAACATGTTACCTCCCAAATCAGTCTTGTTGTGATATCTTCAGTCCTTCTGGGTATTGCATTTTGGATGGCCAACAGTGTAGATCTGAGTCTCTGGAAATGTTTTCATATGGTATTTTTATGAAGTGTAGCTTCATACAGGAGTGAGACATTCTTGATAAGCAGTTTAGAATATGGTGCTACAAGTGAATTGTTTAAAATGGGATGGGTAGATCGAATAACTAATAAAGAGGTACAGTACCGAATCAGAAAAAGAACAAATTTTTGGCACAACTTGACTGAAAGAAAGGACTGCTTGATGGAACACATGCTTATGTATCAGAAAGGAAGTGTGAGGGACGAAAATTGTAGAGTGGTACCAAGGATTGATTGAGAATAGTAAGCAAGATCAAATGGATGTAAGTTGCAGTAGTTATTTTGACATGAGGGAGTTTGCACAGAATAGACTGGCATGGAAAGCTGCGTCCTGTCATTCTTCGACCTGAAGACCACAGTAGCAGATATGGATGTAAATTCTTGGCAACAGTGTTATTGCTACTTGTTGCCGTACGGTAGTCAGACAGGATGGTATGAGTCGGCTGTGAGTTGGAGTTTCACTGGGTTGACTGTGGTGGTGAACTGAGCTGGGAACTCAACGAGGCTCTCGCTTGGAACCGTAGGCTCTGCAAAAACGACAAGAAAATTGCTAAACACACGGCAAAGATTTTTGCCCTGCAGGCTGAATTAAAACACGCGAATTCTGAAGTAGATAAGTTGAAAGGGGAAAGAGATCGAGCGAATTGGGTAAACTTTACAAGCAATGTGCGAAAGGGGCACAACTTCTTCATTTGAGCTTACTGGTTTAATAAATATGACTTGTTACCTGAAGTAGGGGCTGAAGAGCCTCAACAAGCTGTAGGTCAAATTAGGGTGCAGCAGATTTTTAGCAAAGCAATTAAGTGCAATTTCTTTCTTTCTTTCTTTCGCTACTGCCTTTATCCCACATTGTGCGCAGGGTCGGCAGGGTTAAGTACAGCTTTGGCACAGTTAAGCTGAGGGGTGGACGGATGCCCTTCTTGCCGCCACCCTACACCCCCCGGGACAGAATTAGTGTACCCCAGCTGTCTGCGTCTAGTGTAAATCGTGAAATAGTATGAATGTGTTTCAAATGTCTGCGAGTCGTTTAACTGAGGCGGAAAGTGGAAACCAACCCGGTATTCACCTAGTAGGATGGGGAAAACCGCCTAAAAACCACATCCAGGCTGGCCGGCACACCAGGCCATCGTCGTTAATCTGCCGGGCGGATTCGATCCGGGACCGGCGCCCCTACCCGAGTCCAGGAAGCAGATCGTTATCGCTCTCGGCTATCCTGGCGGCTCAAAGCAATTAAGTGCAAGTCTGTACCCAAAATTAGATGGGAGAAACGAGTCTTGCTGCTAGGTAGTAGTAATCACATGGATGTAAACCAGTTCGTACAGGACAGATTAGGAATGGGACACGAGGTCACAAGTCTTCTGAAGTCAAGTGCTAGCTTTAGCAAGGTGATAGAGGACATAGGGAATTTGTGCAAAGATTTTGACAGAGGATATCAGATTATTATAGTAGGTGGAGCAGAGAACAGTATGAAAAAACAGAAATTAAACAATTAAAGGTGACGACGATGACATATGAGAAGCAACTACACATATAAATGTAAATTTTGCGGATATCCTACACCGCCATGACCAACCGTGGGTTAACACTCCTGTGAGTCGTGTGAACAGTGAGTTGAGCAGGCTGCTGTTGACTGAGGTGAAATCTCATATGAGTGCATTGTCTACTGCGGCAGTTGGGAGATGGAGATATACAGGACACAGCATACACCTGAATAAGAAGGGAAAAGTTAGGTTGGCCGACCTTCTTCCATAAAATTTACGGGTTGTGCTGTATACAGATCACTATAGGGAAAATTTGAACATTTTATAAGACATTGGAGTCCTTAGTATACTATCTGCCAGACAATAGCAACCAGGTAATAGTCTGGTTTCATTGTAGATTTTATAAAGGTCTGTGATAGTAAAAATGATCTGGAAGCCTGATTTGTATTCTACTATTTGCGGCCTTGCTGTGATGGTACTGCGAACGGCTAAAAGCAAGGGGAAACTAGGGCCGTAATTTTTCCCGAGGGCACGCAGCTTTACTGTATGGTTAAATGATGATGGCGTCCACTTGGGTAAAATATTCCGGTGGTAAAGTAGTCCCCCATTCGGATCTCCGGGCGGGGACTACTCAAGAGGACGTCATTATCAGGAAAAAGAAAACTGGCGTTCTACGGATCGAAGCGTGGAATGTCAGATCTCTTAATCGGGCAGGTAAGTTAGAAAATTTAAAAAGGGAAATGGATAGGTTAAAGTTAGATATAGTGGGAATTAGTGAAGTTCGGTGGCAGGAGGAACAAGACTTTTAGTCAGGTGAATACAGGGTGATAAATACAAAATCAAATAGGGGTAATGCAGGAGTATGTTTAATAATGAATAAAAAAATAGGAGTGCGGGTATGCTACTACAAACAGCATAGTGAACGCATTATTGTTGCCAAGATAGACACGAAGCCCACGCCTACTACAGTAGTACAAGTTTACATGCCAACTAGCTCTGCAGATGATCAAGAACTTGATGAAATGTATGATGAGATAAAAGAAATTACTCAGGTAGTGAAGAGAGACGAAAATTGAATAGTCACGGGTGACTGGAATTCGAGAGTAGGAAAAGGAAGAGAAGGAAACGTAGTAGGTGAATATGGATTGGGGCTAAGAAATGTAAGAGGAAGACGCCCAGTAGAGTTTTACACAGAGCATAACTTAACCATGGCTAACACTTGGTTCAAGAATCATGAAAGAAGGTTGTGTACACGGAAGAATCCTGGAGATACTAGAAGGTATCAAATAGATTATATAATGGTAAGACAGAGATTTAGGAACCAGGTTTTAAATTGTAAGATATTTCCAGGGGCAGATGTGGACTCTGACCACAATCTATTGGTTATGAACTGTAGATTAAAACTGAAGAAATTGCAGAAAGGTGTGAATTTAAGGAGATGGGACCTGGATAAACTGAAAGAATTAGAGGTTGTTGAGAGTTTCAGGGAGAGCATAAGGGAAGAATTGGCAGGAATGGGGGAAAGAAGTACAGCAGAAGAAGAATGGGTAGGTCTGAGGGATGAAGTAGTGAAGGCAGCAGAGGATCAAGTAGGTAAAAAGACGAGGGCTAGTAGAAATCCTTGGGTAACAGAAGAAATATTGAATTTAATTGATGAAAAGAGAAAATATAAAAATGCAATAAATGAAGCTGTCAAAAAGGAATACAAACGTCTCAAAAATGAGATCGACAGGAAGTGCAAAATGGCTAAGCAGGGATGGCTAGAGGACAAATGTAAGGATGTAGAGGCTTATCTCACTAGGGGTAAGATAGATACTGCCTACAGGAAAATTAAAGAGACCTTTGGAAAAAAGAGAACCACTTGTATGAATATCAAGAGCTCAGATGGAAACCCAGTTCTAAGCAAAGAAGGGAAAGCAGAAAGGTGGAAGGACTATATAGAGGGTCTATACAAGGGCGATGTACTTGAGGACAATATTATGGAAATGGAAGAGGATGTAGATGAAGATGAAATGGGAGATACGATACTGCGTGAAGAGTTTGACAGAGCACTGAAAGACCTGAGTCGAAACAAGGCCCCGGGAATAGACAACAGTCCATTAGAACTACTGATGGCCTTGGGAGAGCCAGTCCTGACAAAACTCTACCATCCGGTGAGCAATATGTATGAAACAGGATAAATACCCTCAGACTTCAAGAAAAATATAATAATTCAAATCCCAAAGAAAGCAGGTGCTGACAGGTGTGAAAATTACCGAACTATCAGTTTAATAAGTCACAGCTGCAAAATACTAACACGAATTCTTTACAGACGAATGGAAAAACTAGTAGAAGACGACCTCGGGGAAGATCAGTTTGGATTCCGTAGAAATATTGGAACACGTGAGTCAATACTGACCTTACGACTTATCTTAGAAGAAAGATTAAGGAAAGGCAAACCTATGTTTCTAGCATTTGTAGACATAGAGAAAACCTTTGAAAATGTTGCTTGGAATACTCTCTTTCAAATTCTAAGGGTGGCACGGGTAAAATAAAGGGAGCGAAAGGCTATTTACAATTTGCACAGAAACCAGATGGCAGTTACAATAGTCGAGGGGCATGAAAGGGAAGCAGTGGTTGGGAAGGGAGTGAGACAGGGTTGTAGCCTCTCCCCGATGTTATTTAATCTGTTTATTAAGCAAGCAGTAAAGGAAACAAAAGAAAAATTCGGTGTAGGTATTAAAATCCATGGAGAAGAAATAAAAACTGTGAGGTTCGCCGATGACATTGTAATTCTATCAGAGACAGCAAAGGACTTGGAAGAGCAGTTGAACGGAATGGACAGTGACTTGAAAGGGGGATATAAGATGAACATCAACAAAAGCAAAACGAGGATAATGGAATGTAGTCGAATTAAGTCGGGTGATAGTGAGGTAATTAGATTAGGAAATGAGATGCTTAAAGTAGCAAATGAGTTTTGCTATTTGGGGAGCAAAATAACTGATGATGGTCGAAGTAGAGAAGATATAAAATGTAGATTGGCCACGGCAAGGAAAGCGTTTCTGAAGAAGAGGAATTTGTTAACATCTAGTATAGATTTAAGTGTCAGGACGTCGTTTCTTAAAGTATTTGTATGGAGTGTAGCCATGTACGGAAGTGAAACATGGACGATAAATAGTTTGGACAAGAAGAGAATAGAAGCTTTCGAAATGTGGTGCTACAGAAGAATGCTGAAGATTAGATGGGTAGATCACATAACTAATGATGAAGTATTGAATAGAATTGGGGAGAAGAGTAGTTTGTGACACAACTTGACAAAAGAAGGGACCTGTTAGTAGGGCATGTTCTGAGGCATCAAGGGATCACAAATTAAGCATTGGAGGGCAGCGTGGAGAGTAAAAATCGTAGAGGGAGACCAAGAGATGAATACACTAAGCAGATTCAAAAGGCTGTAGGTTGCATTAAGTACTGGGAGATGAAGCAGCTTGCACAGGATAGAGTAGCATGGAGAGCTACATTAATCCAGTCTCAGGACTGAAGACCACAACAACAACAACGTTTGATCTCAGTCATTAACTTCCTAACACCAGTGTATAAAGACAGTAGGACACTAACTGATATCATCTTCCTTGAAAAAGCACAAAGTAAGAAAATAACTATTTGCCCCATAACAAGCACTCTCTCTGGTCGTGATACACAGTGAATTAGGATAATTGAGATAGTGCCTTACAATATCGGTACTGCGCAGCAGAAATGTTAGAATAATTAATGAGTCCAGAACAAATGTTTTTATGAATATTGTACAAGAAAAGATCCAGGATGAAATTTACATGAATCAAATGCTGACATAAAATATAAGCTATTCCGTGGTAAATTCACATCATCACTCGAAAATAGCTATCCGCACAAACGAATCAGAAAGGACATTTAAAAAATCTCGTGGAAGGAAAATGAACCTGCAGTAGTTGCACAGTTCAAAAACTACAGAAAATTACGAATAAGAGTTATTAAAAATTAAGGCACCTGCATATTACGTCAGAAATCAATAATTCAGAAAGCAGACCCAAGGCGACACAGAAAGTAGAGAAACGAGAGACAGGACATCCAGCCACATAACAGGATAACATCACTACTGAGTTGGATGGAAAGGTTATAAATGAAGACTCACAGTGGTAAATACATTTCACTAACAATTGTTAAATATGGTAGAAAATATGGGGAAAACAGATCAACAGAAAAATCACAGCAGTACGTTGAAACAGTAACTCTGATAACATTTATTCATATGAACTTATTACCAACCTCTCCTTCTGAAATTAAGAAAATTGTATATTCTCTCAAAAATAAAAGCTCATCTGGAATTGAGGGTATTTCCAATAGGGCACTAAGGATTTTGATCCCACATAATAAGCCCTGTCTTTTCTGAACATGTAATGTATCACTAACACACGGTATTTTCCCAGAGAGACTGAAATATGGCGTTATTAAAGCCCTCATTAAGAAAGTTGATAAGAGAGATGTCAATGGCTACCGACCTGTTTCGCTACTGACACTATTTTCCAAAATTGTTGAGAAGGTGTAGCACTCTAGAACAGTAGGCTATCTCACCTGAGCAACAATGATGTCCTCAGTAAATCACAGTTTTTAATTTCTGAAGAGTTTTCTTACTGAGAATGGCATTTACATGCTCACTCACCAAATTCTACACGCATTAAATAACAAAGTAGCACTGGTTTGGTATTTTCTGCCACCTACCTAAGGCATTTGACTGTCTGAATCACAATATTCTCCAGATAAACAGGTTTCATGGGGCTTACGGCCTAGCCAACCAACAGCTAATTTCACATTTAACTAACAGTTGTACTTAGTAATTCAACCAATGTAGTCTGGGGACATTATTTGGACTGGTGTGAAACGACATAGTGGTTGCACAAGCTCAATCTTAGGTCCACTACGGATCCTCATATATGTAAACGACCTTCCGTCTAATGTACAACAAACTGAATTATCTCTTTTTGGAGATTACACTGCTGTTATAATGAATCTGAACATACATACAACAGAACAAATGGTAAACAATGAGCTTAAAAGTGTCATGCACTAATTTTCTGCGAATGATCTCACTCTCAATTTTAAAAAGATACAATATATCCAGTTCTGCGCATCTAAAATACTACACCAATGATAAATGTAACAATAGTGAGCAAATAGGAAATAGTGTGGAAACTTCAAAATTCTTAGGCGCCCATATTGATGACAAACGCACATTTTCGAACTCCTGGAAAAACTTAGTTCCAACACTTTTCCACCTAGATTCCTTAAAAATGTTGGAAGAGGCAAATTAGTAAATTGATTTTGCATATTTTAATCCAGTAATTGTCATATGGGTAACACATTTTTACAAAAGAATCTTCATTACCCAAAAACGTGCTGCGAGAATAATGTATGGTATTCACCAATGATCATCCTTGATCATTTATTCAGTGATTTAAAAAGTCTGATAGAGATAAAAGTAAAATTTATTGGAAAATAAACGAGTTAACAGAAGAATGTTTATTATTGTAACATGTAAAAGCCGGTGGGTAAGAATTACTAACTCACATCAGTAAGACCTGTTTTTTTTTTTTTTTTTTAAAAGCACTCTTGTAAATGATTAGCATGCATGATGCACATGTACAAAATGATTCGTGATGCGAATATAATGTGGCTCATACCACATCGTTACGACTTAGATTGCAAATGATCCATGAACATAACACTGGGTAACTAACGAGTTGTTGAGAGCAGTTTTAAATAGAAGAAGAAACTGCGTGATTACAGTATTACATCAGATTGTAGTTCACGGACATTATCCTTAACTACAAACAATGCTCATCGTTATGACTGTTGTACGCCATTGCTTGTGTTACTTGTACGTTATCTGTTATGTGCTATAACTAAGTGTTATTAACTCACAAATGGTACGTATATGCTTACGTAAGTTTCATTTAACCAGCAGATGCACTAACTACGCCAAAATACAATCAGTTAGTTAAAAAAAGATATACATCTGGTGTATCCGTGTTGTATATTCCACACATTTTCTAAGTTCAAACACAAATTCCATGCCTGTATTTATGTTCCAGTATTGTCAGTTAATGTGTTACACATTTTGATTTTGGAAACCACTGAGAAAGACAGTTTTTAATCAATATTTTTGATGTTTATTTGGACGATTCTGTCCTGAATGAGCTGAATATACTGGAGGGAGGCTTACCACAATCAGTGAAGCGCGTACATTCATTATTAGCGTTAAGTGCGGTTTCCCTTTGTAGGTGTTTGCACTTTATTATTTGAGACCAAGTCTGAACTACACCGTGGTCACTGAGGAGATGGTGCAGATATTAAGACACGAGATTCGCTTTCGTTAGGACTGACTTTCAATTCATCGTTCAGTGATTTAGTTTTAGATTGTCTGTTGTTTCTCTTTATTTCTTAATGTAAGAGACCGCGCTCCAGTTACGTTACAGGTGATTTGACAGTAATTCCTAATCCTCGTTCCTTTACAGAGTGATCCAAAAGGCAATGGTTATTTCAGTTTCATATATCGGGTGCAAGTTACTTGTACAGTAGAATTTTGTCCTCACTGTCGCATGTTATAACTGTAATACGAAAACAATCTCTTCCATTCGCTCGTACTTCTTTCCATTCACACACCGAGAAGAATATACAAACGCAATGGAGCACCATTTAGAATACTAAACCACGTATCATAGAGTAACGCGACTGAAGTTTCTCAGTTGGAAATTACACAGTGCCTGACAGCTATTATGATTGGCAAATTGGTGTGATTGATGGCTTCATGTGACCTCATGTTTGCTTAACTGCAAAACATTTGGGCCCATATCAGTATAATATCACCATCGAAATTCCGCTCATGGCTGGAAACTGGATATACACGGGGCATCCTTCCTGAAACCAAACGTTCACGCTTTGAACTACTATGAGCCTACAAGAACAATGATCAACTGTGATTTATCTGTCTGAGTTTTATGTCAGAGTCTTTACGAGTTTTGACTCGGAAGCACAAAAATACGAAGGCACTGAATGCGCTGAATTTCTCTGCATTTGTCTAAAATATTAATTTACTGATCTCCAGCATGCCGGTGGTGAAGTGGATTCGCAACTTCATCTTTAAGGGAAGAAATAGTTGGAATTAGGTTGTAGGTGGTACTAGAAAGTCTCCTTTATTTACTGATGGTGACTAGTTTCGGATTTGCGTCCAATCTTAAACCATCCGTCTTCGTCTAAGTGTGTGACACAGTTATGTATGCATGCGTAGAACAACCGTAACAAATAATTCAAATGGTAACACAGATACTTTAGCATACAGTAGACGAGTTACAACTAGCAGTGCGCAACTTAAGATGATATTCGAAACATTTTTTCATTAAGAATATTAATCTGCATTTATTTCAGAAGATTATGTCTATAGAAGAAATGAAAGTAGCATGCCAAATATTTTATAGAATTGACGCTATGATTCTAATTTCCGAATAAAATTTCAAAGCCTGACTTTTGGACTGAGCGCTTTAAACACCGGTTTCCTACTCAATGGAATGTTGCGGTGTTATTCAGTTACTTAAGTAGCTCGGGACCCGCGATAGTCCTACGTCACGTGTGCTACTACCCCTGTATACGAGGAGAGTTCGAAGTAATGCAACATATTTTTTTCTGAAAGAAGATTGGTTTTATTCAGCATTCCAACAGATCCTATTATTCTGCACTCTTTTGGCTCTAAAACTCTATTTATCAACATAATCACCGTTCAACGAGAGTGCCTGACATCACCCCACTGGGTGGGCCTGTATACTCGCATGGTCGACTCTACTGCTCGACTTCGGGCCCAAAGTCTCGCTGCATTAATGACCTCCCCATTATCCACGTACTGTTTCTCGTAGAGTGCATTCTTCATTGTGCTAAACAGATGGAAGATGGAAGATGCGAGATCCAAGCTGAGGGTGCGGCTTTTAAATTTTCTTCGAAGGAGAAGCAGTGTGGTGACACCCTATGAATTGCCGTTTTGTTTCCGGTCTGAAGTGATGAACCCATGTTTCATCGATTTTGACAATGTTCGACAAAAATTTGTGCAAAAGTGCAGCAATGTATTTGATTGTAATCCGTCAGTTACCTCGAATGAGGGTGTCCGCACATTTCAACGCTGCAGGAGTCAAAGCCGTGTGCGGCTGTTCGGTGCGGGGGAGATCGAGTAGCTTTGCGAGACCTTGCGATGATGTCGGAGTCCTCACCCAACGACTCACTGTGCTTTTGTTCACTGCCAGGTCACCGTAGATAATGTGCAAGCGCCTGTGACTATTCTCTATGCTCTGGTTTTTCGCCAAAAGAAACTCAATGACAGCTCTCTGCTTGGAACGCGTGTCTGTTACAGTTGCCATTTTGAAAGCCACATATAGCGCCGCCGTCTATCAAAATTTCATGAAACTATGGAGGCTGAAGCGGGAAAATTCCACGCTGTCCCACAAAAAATATTTCCGAACTTTTTCAACCGAAATTGGTCGTGGAAAAATGTGTTACATTATTTACTGAACGCCGCTCGTAGTTTATTCACCAGAACATACAGGTAAGGAAAGTTAACCTGCGTCATGTGCCACAGGCGTTCGAGCTGTCGGAGTACCTCAGTTCGGTTCTAGTAAGGTTAACTCGAGATCGAGAAAGTGCACAGGTAGTAAGCACAAGCAGTACCTCTCGACGATAGGCGAGAACAGCTATAACGGTGGGCGGCTGCTGATGAGACTGCTGGTGTATGCAATTGTGACTGTCCTACAGAACCTCGCGTGATAAATGCACAAGCACGTGTTCGCGTTTCTCATGGCAGTGAAGCATTGTTATAGTAATTACCAAATACCATCTAACACAAATGCAGCACTGGTTTTTCTGTGAAGGTGTTTGCATGAAGCAGACATTCGCTACAAGCGTCACGCTATGCATAAATGATTTTAAGTATTGTATTTGCCGACATTTGACAAGTAAACCAGCTGCACTAATTCGTGGAAAACCAACAGCGTATGAGACATCGGCAAGAGCGTAGTGTCAAATTTGCCATTTTTATATTTCAGGCATCCTAAATTTTGTATGTATCACTAGGAATTTTTATTACGGTTATAAAAAATGAGACAAACTAACCAGCATTTTTTTACAATCATGGTGTAAGTGAATAAACGACCAAAAGACTTAAGCAGAAAGATGAAATTTTGAAAGCTACGTATAGCGCCGCCCTCTATCGGAATTTCATGAAACTATGGAGGCTGAAGCGGGAATATTCCACGATGTCCCACAACAAATATTTCCGCACTTTTTCAACCGAAATAGGTCGTGAAAAAATGGACAAATTTGCGATGAACTATATGCAAATCGGCAAATAAAATTTATAAAATACAAGGAAGCAGTTCTTGTAATCTACTTTTTGTTAGTTAGTAAACGAACTATGTTTCACCAGAAACTACACGTTCACTGCAAGTTTTTGGTGACATTGAATCCATCCCAAATAGTTTTAATTGTCTCAGTCCTTTATAGAAAGTAGTCCACTTAAGACATTTTCGTAGACACGTGCAATTTTGCTCCATACTTTTTTATATCCACGAAATATCACGCAATGATGCGGGGCCGTGTTTGCTGTCTATAACTTAGTTTCTAAGCGTGGTTACTGAATGAGGTCGGCTGTTTCTCTGCGCAATTAGTGGCGTAAGGAGGAAGAACGAGAAGGATAAGAACGATACAGCAGTTGATAGTAGGATTGCCGTGATATAGAGGTACGACGTTGAGGTACCCGAAATGAGTACGACTCATGTCTATGACATCCTTTCCTGGATTTCTGAGGTACCCGGCGAAAAATTGTAACACCTGCTGCTCGCGAGGGTTCTAAAGACCTCGACGCGCTGGTTATCACCACTTACCTAAACGTGGTTTCTCGCTACACATCACACACTGATATTCTCTGACTGTCTTTGACTCCTTACGTAACATTCCTTAACTTGTCGTTTGAGATGAAAGACACGTATCTTTCTCTTCTATCACTCCATTTTTTTAAACTTTGTAAAATCTTTGTCAGACTGACGGTGCGGTCACGAGACAGTGTGCTAGCTCAGCCAGGAAACTACCGGCGAATAAATGAGGAACATTTTAACAAAACGCAACAAACGCCGTTTTCCTCAAAATGCTTTTTTGACGGGTTATGGTACTTTAATACGAGTCTCGCACAACAGCTAAAGGAAAATACAAAGCTGAATATTTGGATTTGTAAAATGCGGATTAATGTAGCAAATTTTCACAAAAAACTGTGATTTATCGACGATCCTTATAACCAATTGTACACCAGCGAGAAAGAATGCGTGTTGCCGTAGTGTTTAATTTTAAAAAAATGGTTCAAATGGCTCTGAGCACTACGGGACTCAACTGCTGTGATCATAAGTCCCCTAGAACTTAGAACTAATTAAACCTAACTAACCTAAGGACATCACACACATCCATACACGAGGCAGGATTCGAACCTGCGACCGTAGCGGTCGTGCGGTTCCAGACTGTAGCGCCTTTAACCGCTCGGCCGCTCCGGCCGGCGTTTAATTTTAATTCTGTGCTTCTTTTTAAGTCAGGGTGGATTTGTTTCTGGCTACATTCATGGATTATGATGTTGGGAGATATGTCGGTCACCCTCCAACCAATGATGAGGGAAAGACGAAAGCATTAAAAGGGCCTTGTACCCAATCGGATATTTTTAAGTTTCCAGCCACTGGCAAGAAGAACCTTTCTTTTCAACTTCACTGGACTACCAGACAGTCATGGGTTGTATATTCAAACATTATGCGAGGAGAGCAACTTGCAAAGTATGTGTTTTACTTGGAAAAACGCAAGGGGTCGTGGATATCAAGAACTTGGGGCCCTTGTTAGTAAGCCATTTATTAATTGGAAGAAAGCTTTAGAGACCTTTTATAATCATATAGACACAAAATATAAATTTGCTAAATTTTGTAAAGGCAATCACTCGATGTTAAGGAGTCCACCAATGTAGAAAACAGCAAAATTGCTGTAGAGAACAGAAAAAGATTCAAGTCTATCATGGAAACAATTCTTCTGTCCTGAGGACAGGAAATTGTCCTAAAAGGATTCGGCGATTCTGGGAAAGTTAGGAAGAAAAAACGAACACCGTTTTAGCGCTTGATACGGTGATGAAGCACTTACGGAATCAGTCACAAAACTATCCACAATAGGGTCGTTCCTGAACTATGTTGTAATGCTGTTTAAGCGCAAGTATTTAAAAGGGTCAAAGAAGCAGATATTTTTACTGTAATGGCTGACGAAACAGAAGATGTATCACGGCGAGAACAATTAGCGTTATGTTTACTATACGAAGAAAGCTCATTTGGAAAATCGGTTATTGAGGATGATTTTCATGAACTTATCTACGTAGAATATGTATTAGGTCAAGCATTGGCAGGAACGATTATGACTCATCTCTTATCTTGCCTATAATTTGGGTATGGTTAGAGTGCCTGGACAAGGCTTTGATGGTGCTACAATGATGAGTGGAAAGTTACGAGGCATGAGAACAATATTTGCAGACCAATACCCAAGAAAGCAACTCGTACACTGGGTGGCACACATTCTTATTTTAGCTCCAGAACATTCATGTGAGATACCTATTATACGGAACTGTATCGGAAGCAAAAAAAGTATAGTAACCTTTTTCGACAACCTCTACTTCGGGAAGACCTTTGGACGAAAATTGTGGATCAGATCAACTAATCTCATTCAGCGCTTATCCCACTTCGTGAGGTGCGGAGGACCGAAAAGCATGTGACTGTCGAAAGATGTACAGAAATGATTCCGGTAGTACGTGCTACATTTGTTTATTGTGGCGCTAAGGAAAGTTTCTTGTTTCATGTACAGCGTACCTAAACGAAGCAATGCAGAAGGACAATGTGAACATGATCAACTCTTGCAGTCGTACGAAGACAATAAAAGCTACTTTACAAAATATTCGGTATGAAATCCAGCTCTCAATCCTTTCTCAATAGGCAAAGGAGAGGAGTTCAAGCGGCATTGTCGTTCCAAGAATGACTGGAAAGCAAACCCAGCACAACAGTGTACCAGGAGGAACTCACGAAATATATCACCATCCATACGTATTTTACCCATTCATTGAACACGTGATTACAGTACTCGATGCTCTTTTAAACCATATGAAGAAACGATTTAAGAGATTTAGATGCCTTTGCTTGAGAAAACCTGTAAATTCCAGGAAAAAGAAAGTCTTACAGAGATTACAGAAACATTTATGGGTACAAATGGACGCACAGTATGTCTAAGTGAATACGAAATATAGCACAACCATTAGAAATTTATAGAAAAAAACGCGCAACTGCAGTAGAAGCTATTAATCCTTGCAATGAACAGTTTTTCCATTCACAGAAAGTATCTCGTCACTTTAGCCACATTCCCAGCGCCCAATGCGACATCTGAAAGACGTTCCTCCACCGTAAAGAGGCTTCAAAGTCACATTAGAAATGAAATGGACGATGAAAGACTTACTGGTTTTGCCTTAATAAGTGTTTGCAGTAATCTGGCGATAGAATTAGATTCCAAGGAAATACATGTAACTTAGCAGTAAGATGTATCAGGCTAAATATAAGACTTTAAATTAAAGTAATTGTTGTTATTCATTAAATTACATTAAGTTGGAGCTAAATACCAAAGCGTTATAAACTTAAATATACACAAACAATAATGAAATAATATTACAGTATTGTCTTACATAATATAATTAATTATATAATTTGATACTATATAATAGTCTACTGTTTTAGCTTTGTTACTTTCGTCCTAAATAAATACTTTAATGCTAACTACATATGTTTTATTTGAAGTTGCTTGGATTAATTAGTGTTTACCTGCAGCTTAAATTGCGTGTGATATACCAACCCGTAGATTCTAATTGGTTTATGCAGTTTTTCATTTCCAGTATACCGATTCTATTGGGGTTAAAAGCAATATCTTTTTATGGCGTGAACGAAGTTACGGGCACAGTCTAGTTCAACTTTCCAAAGGGCGGTGTTGGACATCCCGTGTAAAAGTTATAGGTACGTCAGTTTCACGCCATTTGCAACGCAGTGATGCAAGCCCATATTTGTCTTTTCCTGGGCTGTGCTTGGCTCTTGTTTGTCTGCAATACGTGTTTTGGTGCTGTTTTTGTATTTAAAACGACCTGTGCACACTAGTCAAAATGTTATTGAGAGCTATTTGGTGTGATTTATTTTGTGTTCTTTAACAGCGTTTACCTGTATTTTCTCGCGCTCATTAGTGAATTCTGGATCATGTTACGTAGCTGTGGCTTGGACACTAATTTCACGGTACTATTTTCGTTTATTGAGGCCCTATTGATAGTCGCTTGTTTCACTGTTTTGTTTCCGATTGACGATCGTAAAATTCGAATTTATGGACAAAAGTTTGCTGTTGACCTCCTCAAAGCTTGGCTAGAGTCTCGTTAAATCGACTAAAATTAGAAACTCAAGCAAATTGTAGCTCATATGGAGATTTGAGAGTAGGCTGAAGCTTAAGAGATTAGTCAGGAAGAATCAATACGCAAAGAAGTGGGGTACGGAAGTACTAAGGAATGACGAGATACACTTGAAGCTCTCTAAGGCTATAGATGCAGCAATAAGGAATAGCTCAGTAGTCAGTGCAGTTGAAGAGGAATGGACATCTCTACAAAGGACAGTGACAGAAGTTGGAAAGAAAAACACAGGTACAAAGAACGTAACTGCGAAGAAACCATGCGTAAAAGAAGAAATACTTCAGTTGACCGATGAAATAATGAAGCACAAAAAGGTTAAGAGAAATTCAGCAATATAGAAATACATGTCGCTGAGGAATGAAATAAAAAGGAAGTGCAGAGAAGCTAAGGCGAAATGGCTCCATGAAAAATGTGAAGAAATCGAAACTGAAATGACTGTCAGACAGACCGTCTCAGAATATAGGAAAGTCAAAATAACCTTCGGTGAAATTAAAAGCAAGAGGGGTAACATCAAGAGTGCAACTGGAATATTACTGTTAAATGTAGAGGACAGAGCGAATAGGTGGAAAGAATACACTGAAGGCCTCTATGAGAGGGAAGATTTGTCTGCTGTGATAGAAGGAGAAACAGGAGTCGTTTAGGAGAGGTACAGGATACAAAATTAGAATCTGAATTTAAGTGCTTTGCAGGACTTTAAATCAAGTAAGGCTGAAGGGGTAGATAACATTCCATTAGAAGTCTAAAATTGTTAGGGGAAGTTGCAAGGAAACGGCTATTCACGTATGTGTGTAGAATGTATGAGTCTGGCGACGTACCGTCTGACTTTCGGAAAAATATCATCCACACAGTTCCGAAGACTGCAAAAGCTGACAAGTTCGAGAATTATTGCACAATCAGCTTAAAAGCTCATGATCCAATGATACTGACAAGAATAATATAGAGAATATTGAAGAAGAAAACTGAGGATGTGTTAGATGACGATCAGTTTGGCTTTAGGATAGGTAAAGGCACCAGAGAGGCAATTCTGACATTGCGGTTGATAATGGAAGCGAGACTAAAGAAAACTCAAGACACATTAACAGGATTAGTCGATCTGGAAAAACCGTCCGACAATGTAAATTTGTGCAAGATGTTCGAAATTCTCAGAAAAATAGCTGTAAGCTGTAGGGAGAGACGGGTAATATACAATATGTACAAGAGCCAAGAGGAAATAATAAGAGTGGACACAAAAAACGAAGTGCTCAGGTTAAAGAGGGTGTAAGACAGGGATGTAATCTTTCGCCCCTACTATTCAATCTGTACAGTGAAGAAGCAATAATGGAAATAAAAGAAAGGTTCAGGAGTGGAATTAAAATTCAAGTTGATAGGAATCGATGATTCACACATCAAAAAAAGTTTTGCTTCACCTCGGTTCAGAGAGTTCCGTAACCTGTACAGAAAATTGGAATAGACATAAACATAAACATCATTTCCACCCTTCTTATTGCTCATGAAAACTACACATTGCATGTTGTACCACCATACAGCGAGACCTTCAGAGGTGGTGGCCCAGACTGTTGTACACACCGGTACCTCTAATACCCAGTAGCACGTCCTCTTGCACTGATGCACGCCTGTATTCGTCGTGACTATACAAGTTCATCAAGGCACTGTTCGTCCAGATTGTCCCACTCCTCTACGAGTATTAGGTGTACATCCCTCAAAGTGTTTGGTGGGTCACGTCTTCCATAAACAATCCTTTTCAATCTATCCCAGGCATGTTCCATAGGGTTCATGTCTGGGGACCATGCTGGCCACTCTAGTCCAGTAACATCGTTATGCTGAAGGAGGTCATTCACAGGATGTGTACGATGAGGGCGCGAATTGTCGTCCATGAAGACCAATGCTTCATCAATAAGCTGCTGATATGGTTGCACTATCGGTCGGAGGATGGCGCTCACGTATCGTACAGCCGTTACGGCGCCTTCCATGACTACCAGCGGCGTACGTCGGCCCCACATAATGCCACCCCAAAACATCAGGGAACTCCACATTGCTGCACTCGCTGGACAGTGTCTAAGGCGTTCAGCCTGATCGGGTTGCCTCCAAACACGTATCCGACGATTCTCTGGTTGCAGACATGTGCGACACTCATCGGTGAAGAGAACATGATGCCAATACTGAGTGGTCCATTCAGCATGGTGTTGGGCCCATCTGTACCACGCTGCATGATGTGGTTGCAAGGATGCACGTCGCCATGGACGTCGGGAGTGACGTTGCGCATCATGCCGCCTATTGCGCACAGTTTGAGTCGTAACACGACGTCCTGTGGCTGCACGAAAAGCATTATTCAACATGGTGGCGTTGCTGTCAGGGTTCGTCCGGGCCACAATCCGTTAGTAGCGGTCATCCACTGCAGTAGTAGCCCTTGGGCGGCCTGAGTGAGGCATGTCATCGACAGTTCCTGTTTCTCTGTAACTCCTCCATGTCGGAACGATATCCCTTTGGTTCACTCCGAGACGCCTGGACACTTCCCGTGTTGAGAGATCTTCCTAGCACAAAGTACTAGTAACAGGCAACACGAGCTGTGTACCTCCTTCCTGGTGGAATGACTGGAACTGATCGACTGTCGGACCCCCTCCGTCTAATAGGCGCTGCTCAGGCATGGTTGTTTACATCTTTGGGCGGGTTTAGTGATATCTCTGAACTGTCAAAGGGACTGCGTCTATGATACAATATCTACAGTCAACGTCAACCTTCAGAAGGAAAACCTTTTTTGACGTGTGTACGATTCGCTGATGACACTGCTGTCCTTAGTGAAAATGAAGAAGAATGACGCGATCTGCTGAATGGAATTAACAATCTAATGAGTACCGAATATGGATTACGAATAAATAGAAGAAAGACGAATGTAATGAGAAGTAGTAGAAATAAGAACAGCGAGAAACTTTATATCAGGATTGATGGTTACGAAGTAGATGAGGTTAAGGAATTGTACTACGTAGGCAGCAAAATAGAAGATGACGGCCGGAGCAGGGACGACATCAAAAGTAGACTAACACTGGCAGAAAAAGCATTCCTGTTCAATACATGTCTACTAGTATCAAACATGGGGCTTAATTTGAGAAACAAATTTCTGAGAATGTACGTCTGGAGTACAATATTGTGTGGTCGTGAAAAATGGGCTGTGGGAAAATCGAAACAGAACAGAATCAAAACATTTCAGATTGATTCTACAGACGAATGTTGAAAATTAGGCGGACTGATAAGATAAGGAATTAGGAGGCTCTGTGCAGAATCAGAGACGAAAGGAATATGTGGAAAACACTGATAAGGAGAAGGGATAGGATGATAGTACATCTGTTAACTGTTAACACATCAGGGAATGACTTCCATGGTACTAGGGGGAGGCTGTAGATTGCTAAAACTGTAGAGAAAGACAGAAATTGGAACACATCCAGCGAATAATTGACGACATAGGTTGCAAGTACCATTCTGAGATGAAGACGTTGGTATAGGAGAGGAATTCGTGGTGGGCAGCATCAGACCAGTCAGAAGACTGATGACAAAAAAAAAAAAAAAGAGGAGATCACCCAGCAATTGTATTTCCTATGTATTATTTGCGAATGGAGACATTGGATACTGGTAGTACCTTATGCCGTGCACTATAATTTGACTTTCGGTGTACGTGCACTCATACACATACGTGTTTCAAGTTCACAGATTGAACGACGTACAGTTTTGGACGTTTGAACTAATAGAAGCCAAAATTTATCTCAGTCTGGGCAAAACAGTGTTTCAAAACCCGTGATTAGCATTTTTTAATCCTAACCTGTTTATTTCATTCCATTAGCATACAGCTTAATGAACATTTGGGAAAGCAGCATAAGATACCTCGTTGCAACTGATGTACGCATTTCAGAGGTAGACAGCTTAGCATAGAAAGCAAAGATAACATAATTATTTGCTAGTAACATGCAAATCTTAGAGCTCTCGCCAATAAGCATCATTTCTGTGAATGGGATGGGAGTAGCCTCATCGCTCTTATCTGTAAAAATTTCTTCGGTTTTACATTTGCCAAAAAATCGAAAAATTGTAGTTGCTATATGAACATTTTTTTATGTGCGGAAAAGTGGTGTTCATCAAAAAAAGTAGAAGCATATGATACAAACGACACCCCTTGTTCATCAGTTTATGCTAACTTCATATTTTACACAAGACATCTAGGCAATGCAGGTCAGCGTATATTTCTAAATTTTCCTACCTTTCCTTCTGTTACTTTAATAATTATGAGATTTCTTTTCGGCAACTCACAAGTACGAGGAGGTGCTGAAAAGTAATGCATACCATTTCTTATGTGAAAACACTTGAAACTTTTTAAATAAAACAATCGTTATTAGTATTCTACACTCCTGGAAATTGAAATAAGAACACCGAGAATTCATTGTCCCAGGAAGGGGAAACTTTATTGACACATTCCTGGGGTCAGATACATCACATGATCACACTGACAGAACCACAGGCACATAGACACAGGCAACAGAGCATGCACAATGTCGGCACTAGTACAGTGTATATCCACCTTTCGCAGCAATGCAGGCTGCTATTCTCCCATGGAGACGATCGTAGAGATGCTGGATGTAGTCCTGTGGAACGGCTTGCCATGCCATGTCCACCTGGCGCCTCAGTTGGACCAGCGTTCGTGCTGGACGTGCAGACCGCGTGAGACGACGCTTCATCCAGTCCCAAACATGCTCAATGGGGGACAGATCCGGAGATCTTGCTGGCCAGGGTAGTTGACTTACACCTTCTAGAGCACGTTGGGTGGCACGGGATACATGCGGACTTGCGTTGTCCTGTTGGAACAGCAAGTTCCCTTGCCGGTCTAGGAATGGTAGAACGATGGGTTCGATGACGGTTTGGATGTACCGTGCACTATTCAGTGTCCCGTCGACGATCACCAGTGGTGTACGGCCAGTGTAGGAGATCGCTCCCCACAGCATGATGCCGGGTGTTGGCCCTGTGTGCCTCGGTCGTATGCAGTCCTGATTGTGGCGCTCACCTGCACGGCGCCAAACACGCATACGACCATCATTGGCACCAAGGCAGAAGCGACTCTCATCGCTGAAGACGACACGTCTCCATTCGTCCCTCCATTCACGCCTGTCGCGACACCACTGGAGGCGGGCTACACGATGTCGGGGCGTGAGCGGAAGACGGCCTAACGGTGTGCGGGACCGTAGCCCAGCTTCATGGAGACGGTTGCGAATGGTCCTCGCCGATACCCCAGGAGCAACAGTGTCCCTAATTTGCTGGGAAGTGGCGGTGCGGTCCCCTACGGCACTGCGTAGGATCCTACGGTCTTGGCGTGCATCCGTGCGTCGCTGCGGTCCGGTCCCAGGTCGACGGGCACGTGCACCTTCCGCCGACCACTGGCGACAACATCGATGTACTGTGGAGACCTCACGCCCCACGTGTTGAGCAATTCGGCGGTACGTCCACCCGGCCTCCCGCATGCCCACTATACGCCCTCGCTCAAAGTCCGTCAACTGCACATACGGTTCACGTCCACGCTGTCGCGGCATGCTACCAGTGTTAAAGACTGCGATGGAGCTCCGTATGCCACGGCAAACTGGCTGACACTGACGGCGGCGGTGCACAAATGCTGCGCAGCTAGCGCCATTCGACGGCCAACACCGCGGTTCCTGGTGTGTCCGCTGTGCCGTGCGTGTGATCATTGCTTGTACAGCCCTCTCGCAGTGTCCGGAGCAAGTATGGTGGGTCTGACACACCGGTGTCAATGTGTTCTTTTTTCCATTTCCAGGAGTGTACATCTTTAGTGCCGGCCGTTGTGAGCGAGCGGTTCTAGGCGCTTCAGTCCGGAACCACGCGGCTGCTACGGTCGCAGGTACGAATCCTTCCTCGGGCATGTACGTTTGTGCTGTCCTTAGGTTAGTTAGGTTTAAGCAGTTCTAGGACTAGGGGACTGATGACCTCAGATGTTAAGTCCGATAGTGCTTGGAGCCATTTGAATTTTTTACATCTTTAGTCTTCATGTTTACGTATTTGCAGTCCTCTGCCGCTAGAGGGCTCCGAATTGTAGCGTGTAACATGGCGGTGTGTAATGTGAATAACGTCATGGTAAAAAGTATTCATACAACGTTGTCCATGTAGAATTACTTGATTTATTAGAAGTTCACAAACAGAGATGTTATTTGGTAACCTAGCAGTATGGGGTCTCCTACCCAATCTGCTCATATAAAAGAATGGACTGAAATGGCCTTCTGCAAAAAGTAAATAAAAATTCTGTACCAGTTGGCTTCCCACAATGGGAAAAGAAAACCATTCATACTCTATTAGGAATGTAAACATAAAAACGACTAACAAACTGCTTGCAGCAAGGAACTCCTTCAATGGCAAGCTGCAACTTATGCATGTTCTGACACGCGATGAATGCCATACAAAAGTGCAATGGGTCGTAAATGGAAGGAAAAAAAACTGTAGAGGAAATGTTAGTAGTTATCTTCTAACATGAAAAGAGAAAATCATTTTGAAGAATAGGTGATGTTTCTGGAAGAAGCCGGACAGCTGTGAAGTCCATAATATCTTGTTTCAGAGAAAGAAATACTCTCATTAATAGCGAAAGAAGAAGTCCACCACTATGCTAATGCAAAGAGAACAAAATGCTTTATTAAGAATGGCCAAAAAAAATCCTAAATAGACGGCTTCCGTACTATCTGCGCGTGTTCAGGAAGGAAAACACACCAAGGGCTGTTCACTATTTTTTAAGCAGTGCTGGTTATGGAGATAGGGTACCTAGAAGAAAACCATGCATTAGCGAGAAGAACAAGATCTTGAAACTTGAATTTTCTCTACAGCATATTAGCAAGAACACGAGTTTCTGAGCAAAGTACTGTTTACAGATAAAAGTAAATTTAATGCATTTGCAAATGGTGTCAGAATTTTGGCGTGGAGTCGACCAGATTACTCAAGGCTCATAACTGAGGAGTCAGGTTCTAAGTATGATGTTGCATTAGCATATACATACGTCTTCTTCGTTGACTGGACTGCACTGAGATTCTTGTGTTGGCTGGTATTGCTTCTAGCTCATTATCAAGATGCTATTATGGGTTGTTGCATCCTGCATGTACTAGTCAAGAGCGCAGTTATACGAGGTATTCATAAGGATATGATGCAGCAAAGTTGCTATGGCATGTGGTATTGGAATGGGTTAACCGGATATGCCGTTTGACTCTATAGTTCACGGTATGGCACAAAGAATCGGGTTAACGCTGATTGCGGCTTATGGATTGGCTTAGCTGCATTTCATATGATGGCGGCTGGTGTCGTTGCCTGGTTTCCGCTGCTGTTTGTAGATTCGTTTTTGTCAACGTCCAAACTCTGCTGTCAGCAAATATCATACCTCCTACCCTCCCGTCGGCGTCTTCCTTGGTGGGTGGGTCCCAGTCCCAACAGTTGTCTGGTGGTGAGGAAACCGATCTATAGGGACGACGCAGCCCTCCACGCCAGACAATGTGGCGCCCCTGCCACCTTGCAGCACCGCGCTCGCTTCCAGCCTCTGTGGCCTTGTCCTGCAGAAAGTGGGTCAGCTAGTCCCTACTTTTGCTTTCGTAGCTGCTGGCTCTCTTACTGTGGTTTCCTTCCTGTCGTGCGACCATAGGCGAGACATGCTCGCCAGTCCTGTGTCGTTTACTGGGCCATGTGCACATTGCTTACAACTAAACATCAGATTCTTACAAACGCTTTGTACAGAAATGAACCTGTATAAACCTTAACCGACAATATTCCTCCTAAAATTATTTATGAAATTGCCTTATATATACAAAGACACTATGTCCTTCAATATTTTGCTTTTTTTTCGTGAAAGAAAAATTATTTGGCTCAGTGACCTAAGATCATTCCAAATGGGACAAGAAGTTCTGTATTTATTTGCCACTTGTAATAATTTAAATACATTAGAAGGTGGACATTTAGTCCTTTATGATAACCTACGCATACACTCTAGGATACTACGCTAGCGTTTTCAGTAATTTGACATGCCTTAAGGGGATATGTAATGGAAAAAGTAAACATTTATTTAAAAAATCATTACAGTCATATTTATTAATGTAAAAATCTAAAATTTTGCATGCGTAAAGAAAAAGACCTGCGTTTTAACGGAAAAATATAATAAAATATACAGGATTAATATTTTGCCAGAAATTTTAATTTTAATTTTAATTTTAATTTTTTTATTGTCTTTTTTTTATAAAAAGCCATAACTCAAATTCTAATCATGCAATTAATCTGAAAATTTTATTGTAGTGTCCTGAGAAGTTTATAAGGCCATTGAACTACAGTTACTAATTTATGGTACAAACTGTATCATTAACAGAGTGTTTAATTTTGCACATCCAAAATTAACTTTTTTTTCTGCGTACAATCATCTAAAAACCAGAATGCAGTTGCAGGATCTCCTGTTTTTTAGTTCCAGGGAGACAGCAACAAGGTGCAAACAGTTCCTGATGCTCCTCATCCTCCAAGTAAGACACTGATATGTTAGCTTTCTTGACCCTGCTCTCATCGCTGGTGTAAAGTGCTTTTGTTGTAAACACACCAGGATCTATACCAACACTCTGCAGCACTTCAATTCTGCCATTATTTCCATTATTGTAACATAAAACTGCATCATAGACACATATTTTGAGTACTTCAAGGCCACAGAATGTCCTTTTTGAGCATCTAATCCAAACTAAATTATTGAGATTTTCATTTGCATTTTGTGTCTTTCCATGAAAACACTTCCTCAATAAATTAGCGTTTGCAAGAAACCTTAATGTGGGCTTAATTACATTCATAACAGGTTCTGGTAATGAGTGTTTATGCGAATACGGCTCATTTCTGTTGCTGAACTAGACTAACAGTAAAGCCAAGACTTTTCAGCGTGGAAAGGAGTGTTCTCAATACCTCATTGTTCTCTCCTCATGAGCTTTTAGCTATCAATATATACTTCACGTAGCTGGTCATACGTTTCTTTAAGGTATCATCCAGTACACTATCCAAAAAACGAATAAGGGCAGTTGATATATCTAATCCAAACGGTAGACGTTTCAATGGGTAACGTCTACCAAAAAGCGAGAAATGCCGCATGTGTGGAGCTGTCTCTGCCAGAAACACGCTCGCAAATCAATTTTTGTAAACAATGACATTCTATGAAACTTCTATAATAAAGTCTCCAGCTTCTCCAGCCTGTCTCTGACCCAGTTATAGTGTTGATCTGCACAGAGTCCAGTACGAGACTGACTGATTCATCATTATTTACCATCACTTGCAAGGGGCTGTTGCAAGGTGATATTACGTGCTCCATTATTCCTTCATTCAGTATCTTGTTCAGTTCTTCGCAAACCTTCTTTATATGTACAAAAGGTACTGCATATGGTGGTGCGCAAAACGTCTGATGGTCACTGACTACGAATTTTTATCAGAGATTCCTTGTTACACATGTACTGGACAAGAATATCTCCGCATTATCCAGTAAAATACCACATAATTCTTGCTTGTCTTGATCCTCGACGTCATGCTTCGCCTCCAGTATTTCCTTAATCGTCTGATCTGTCTCACGCCTCATCTGTGTCTCCCTTTGTCGGAATCGCCGCAGCTGGTTCCAATAAAATTCTTCGTTCAGTTCTACCTTCGTTACTGCTTCCAAGAGCAATATTAGACAACTGGCTGAGACCTGTGCCCTAATATCTTGTTCCTTAAAACGTATTAGCACTTCTTTCTCTCTCCGAAGCGTAATTACGCCACGTCCCATGTCTAATTTGGTCTAATTTTCCCTCATGAAATCTATGCCGAATATCAATTCTGAGGCCAGCTTATGCACAATGATGAAGTTACACTTTTGTTCATGTCCCTATTCTAGCCTGCCTATTTTCTTCCGTGTATTTTCCTACAATCGCCCCCAATATGAACATCTCTTTTAAAGACTGCACAGGCCACTGAGACTCCTTCTCACATCTTTCAAACGCAACATCGGAAATCTCTGAGTTTTCACTCCCACTGTCAAAAATTATCTTTAGTTGTGAGTTCACCACTTTTATGTTTACCACTGAGTGTAGCTTTTGACTGCACGACGTTCTTTTTCTTCCAACAGGATCTCTGACATGTCTTCGTACTTGAGTAAGATTACACCGTTTATCACTTCCGTTTTCGCTCTATGCTATCCAGGTATTTCTGTGGACTATTTCTTTGATCGCAGTTTAGTTATTTCTCGTCTCTTCTGCTCTCACGTAGGTTTTTCACTACCTTCGGTCCGTTCTGTGTTTCCGAATTCCCCTCATCATACTCAAAATTTTCTTTCCAAAATTCTAAATATGATTCTTCGTGCACGTCTTGTTCATCGCCTGGAATCGACTCCCAGCCGTCGTCGATCTCTTCTCTCTCATTTATCTCCTTCTCTAAGGCATGGCTTAAGACATAAATACTTATTCTCTGATCTGCATTGTTAGTTACTGCTCGTTCTTCTTCACTACTACCGACGCCCTTATAGCACTTCTCCAATCATTTTCGGCTACCCTTTGCTGCTCACGCTCTGACATATTTTCAGAATCTACAACATCGTCTTGGTCTGCCCCGGTTCGTTCTGCAGTTGTTATAATGAACGATCCCACTTCTGACATTTGTCATTGTTGATTATGATTTGCTGCGTGACGTCTGCCGCTAGCATCTGGTGGTCTAATCTCCATGACTTCCGCTTGTTGCACTCTTTCATTAGGTTGTGGTTACGTTGCTATAAATTGTGGGCTATTGTTCGGCTGGAAATAGTTTCCTGCCCCAACGTATGGTGGGTATGGCTGAAAAAGCCAAACTATGTCTGGTGGTCTTCTCCTGTTGTTTCTTCTGTTATTCTCCCATCGTGGTGGCCCACAAAAATTATTAGATTGTTCCTATTGTTCTCCAACTCCCTCCTCCTTTCCTTCGCCTGATTTACACTGAAACCAAACTCTGTCTCTCATAATATGTTTTTGAATGCTTTTATGTGTCTATCAAACCTGCCGGCCAATACTTACTGATACCTAATAGGTAATTTCATGTAGCAAAATCGTATGATTTCGCCAGCTTTATGTGGTGTGTCAACTACTGGTTCTTGCGTGAAGGAATTTCACCGGACACTGACAAGGAACTTCACCGGACTCCTCTGTTCTGATGAGTCTAAGAAGGCGCATCGCAGTTTCTTGCTTGATGTACTCTTGAGTTTCCTTCGACCAATATGTCGCAAGGAAACCACCTTTAAACTCCCGATGTGAGCTACACTTTTGTGCAATCTCACTCATTCGGACTGCTGGATCTCATTGTAAATGTGTATACAATAAGTCTAGCTTGTGTTGCAATAGCCATGATGGTGATAATGATAAACTGAATGGATATATCCACACCTTGGGATGAATAGATTTGTCACTTTCCTCATATATATTTGGAATTTCCGTCCGGAAAGGAATCGCTTAAAATCAAATGTTTCTTCTTCCAGAGCATACATACTATCGGCTGTTCGTGTTTCTTTGTATCCTGCTACAGATCCCCGGAAGGGAAGACTCACTACCTTTACTTTCTCTTTCGACAAACTAGCTCACGTCCACTGCATGCATCCTCATGTGTGGACTGCGATTATTTAGTGGGTTGCCATCCATCTCCAAACATAAAAAGTTGCCCGATCGGCTCACAAAAATCTTTCTCGTTACTAATACTTCTTTCTCACGTTGTACTCGACTAGATCAATGATTTATTTCCCTCATTTTCCTTGGTTGAAGCTTTATCCGAATTTCCAGGGTCCTTGTGTCTCTTCTATATTTTGCGTGAGATTAATTTCTCCTTGTGTGATTGTAATAGTACTCTAACTTCATCCAGTTTCGTGACAATATCAGTATGAGTATTGTCCAATCTTCTTCCGACTTCAACAAAGCGCGTTTCTTGTTGTTTCTGCCACCTGATTAATTTGTCCAGTTCTTTTTCAAGGACTAGAAGTTGTTCTAATTGCGCATTGTCCGCCCCAGTAGCTGAGTGGTCAGCGTGACGGATTGCCGTCCTCCGGGCCCGGGTTCGATTCCCGGCTGGGTCGGAGATTTTCTCCGCTCAGGGACTGGGTGTTGTGTTGTGTTCATCATCATTTCATCCCCATCCGGCGTGCAGGTCGCCCAATGTGGCGCCGAATGTAATAAGACCTGCGCCAAGGCGGCCGGACCTGCCCCGCGAGGGGCCTCCCGGCCAATGACGCCAAACGCTCATCATCATCATCAATTGCGCATTTATTCCTTTCTCTGCTTTATTTACTTCTTCTGACTGCGCTACTTTTTGGCTTCCATAGCCACAATCTCTGCTTCCGTCGTTAATTCTTTTTACATCTTCCAAATTTTCGCTCAAAATATCCCATTTTTCCTTTATTTATTTCCTAGATACCTTCATTTCAAGTAACACTTCCTTTCTGGCTGCCTCGTTCTTATGTCATTTTTTGCAAACATTGCAATAAAGCAAGTTCTGAGTTAGTCTCACCTCTTCTACTGGGAGTTGACGCTCTTGAAATCAATTGAGAACGCGTGTACAGTGGTGAAGCTGCCCTGCTGCTCCCCTGTAACCTGCAATCTATGATCCTTTTAACCGCACCTTTGTGTCGTGAAGCGCCTGTGGCGTCCTCTTGCTCGTTCTCCCCGATCACACTCTCTGACTCGAAATTCTCCGTCTATTCAGTTTGGAGCTCGGATGGACTCTGAATTGTCCATTCCATGGGAAACGTTATCTGCTCCTCGTCCACACCTCATAATTCCCTGTATTGATCTTGCTCCATATTCGAATTTTACGTTAACTTGATTAACTTCCTACCTGCTCTTGTCTGACTCCTAGTCCTTTTTCAAACATGTATTCAAAATGCCTCACGTACACATAAGATACTATGGCGTTGCTTGCCTTAGATTGGCTCTGTAACAAAATTTGTCACGGGGCACTGTTTTTAATTACTTTTAATTTCGAGAAACTTCTTTCAGCTGTTGCAGTTGTTACAGGAAGGATGAAAAATAGGAAACATGCTGTTATTATCTCTTGAAAACTGGATGCAAGGCTATTGAACTTCATCAGTAATAAATCCGTGAGTTCCTTCAAAGAATGGATTTTCTGAATTTCTGTTTCTAAGCAAATTTTCAAAGAAATTATTTGTTCATACATATCAAATAATATATCTTTACTGTATTTAGCAGTCACATTTCCCGCTTCGTTGTTTATTATTTCGTTTGAAATAATAAGAGTTTCTCCGGTTGTAACACTTCGAATTCATTACTAAGGTCACAAAGGCTTTGAAATCTTTCTTTAGTTTGAGAAATAAATATATCTAAATAGAAATAGTACACATTGACTATGAAGTACGATGCCGGGTCTGATATTCTGTCATCTTCTGATAACTCATCAAAGTATCGTTTCCACTTGTTTCCCCCCTCCCAACTCTTTTACTAGGTCTCTGTATTCGTTTAGCAAATCATAGAATGAATTTTGATTTGTTATTTCGCTCAGTCTTTTAAAAAACTACTTAATAAAATATTAGCTTTCTGCACGTCATTATTTTCATGCTACAGAGCCTTAGAAACTGAATTAATGATTTCAAATAATGAATTAGAAAAGGCGAAGAGCACCATAAAATCGTAGTTTTCTGAAACATTTATTATACTTTTACATTCGTCATGTTTGTCTTTTTTAGTGGAAATTAAATTTATCTGGTACGAAGTTTTCATTGTTAATGAATTATTTTCTTTACGGCCGATAAAGCGTCGTGTCTTGAAGACTATCTAGTACGGTATAGCTTCTGAAGGCTAATTTTATATTTTCAATACTTATCGTTACTCAGCATTGAGCAGCGTTTCATACTATTGCCAAAAAATCTATATATATTTTTTCCTAATTATCGAAAAAATTGACACTTCAGTAACACATTTCGCAGCATCGTTTAAAATTAACTTTAACCTGTGCCGCACAATGAATATAATCGCCATATGGCGCTGTAATCCACACACACGCGACATAACATTTACTCCATTGTAACCCTGCCGTCTACATTTACACAAATCAATTCTATGTTATTTTATAGCATTAAAAATTTCAGTTTGAAGCCCTTTGCACAACAATCAGCTACTGGTATAAATTTCAAAAAGAACTCGCAGATTTTTATTTCTTTAGGCACACGATCATCATTTTCTGCTATTGAGATATCGAAAAACTACAGAAAGTCGGTCTGTTTCCGACAGGTCAGAGTTACATCCAAAATAATCTCCAGAAATGGAGCTTTTTTAAATTCTAAAACAATGTTTTTTTAACTGCGGCGGCAAGTATATTAACAACCTCATTTTCAATCGTGGGCCTTAAGTAATTTATTTCACTTTTTCGGTCTTTTAAAATAGCATCATAATTCGATAGTAAACGTAATATTAACATGAAATCTCCAGATTCAGAATTAAGGTCTCTTAAAGGAAAATTGCATGAAGCTAACTAAAGTAATTATGACATTAATAACACGATCCTATACATCTCGCCATAAAGTAATTTTATTCCATCCTTATGAAATATGAGTAATGATAGGTTGAAAAAACATCGCTTTGTTTCTGAATCCTTTGGAAATTGTCCTTGTGGATTAAATGAGGCCATGTTAAAAATTATTTTTCGTTCCATTCATTAAGACTGTCACCAAAATTTCCTCTATCTGACAAAGATATATAACGAAATTCCTCGGACTTATTAAGATCCTCAGTATGGGTTTCTTCTATTTCCCAAACCTCTGTCAGACAATGTGTTCCAGATGAATCTAAAAATAAAATGAAGTGAAATGAATATTGAGATTTTTTGGAAATTATTCAGAACTGTAGGTTAAAAATGTCAATTGAACAAATGTTTAATTTTTTAAATAAATCTACAAACCAGGCCTTGTGAACCCAAATTGTTTGACGGGCCTCCTTAAAGCGGGCCATATTTTATAGGTTGTTCGGTCTTAAGGTCCTGCGGTGTAGGGGGTGGAAGTGCAGAAGGCGGATGAATAACGGTGCGGTGGAAGGAGTGAAATAAATAGGTCTAATTTGCGCCGTCTCATTCACTGCAAGCAAAACGTACACACACACAGACAGACACACACACACATACACACATACACACACACACACACACACACACACACACACACACACTGACACCATTTTCCTATAGTGCCGCACGACTGCTATAGTGGAGGTTCGACGGATGCAAGTGACATTTCGTGGAAACACTTTCTTTACAGGTTCATTGATATTCGAATGTGGTACATTTTTTCACCAAAGAATAGGACATTAAAGTAAACTGGTTCTGATACAGATATTTCATGAGTAAGATAAGACTGTTATTTAAAATGCGGTGCTCATCAAACTTACACGATCCTGTTGCGTGCCCTTGAGGCGTTGAAAAAGTAATACGTAATGCACCAGGAAAACTATCCTCATCAATCTAGTGATATTAGAAATTTAACTTAGCGCTCAAAAATGCGATAGTGACAACAATAAAACATACACGGCGTAACTGATACTGCAGCGAAATATAAATGATCACTGCATACATCGGCTGATGTATGCAGCACGAAAAGTACGAAAAACACGAAAAGTTCTACGCATCACGAGTGAGATTCCTTCAGAACGAATATCAATTTGCAATAGCTGCCGCCGGCCGCTGTGGCCGAGCAGATCTAGGCACTTCAGTCTGGAACCGCGCGACCGCTACGGTCGCAGGTTCGAATTCTGCCTCGGACATGGATGTGTGTGATGTCCTTAGGTTAGTTAGGTTTAAGTAGTTCGAAGTTCTAGGGGACTGATGACTTCAGATGTTGAGTCCCATAGTGCTCAGAGCCATTTGATCCAATAGCTGCAAAACAGCAATGTACGTTGACTGACCTCTCTGGATTTGTGCTCTTCCCATTTGTAACCCTCTGTCAGTTTCGTGTATATCGAGAAATATTTCTGTTCGTTCATGTTACTCTTTTTGCAAAGTGTTACTTATGTACCTAAACTGTAGTGTTCCTTTTCTTTTTCGAAATCAAACGTGCCTTTCTTTCCTTTGATGAACTATTTCTTCATACTCTCCATGCGTGTCAAACGAATGTTGTATAATTACCATGTAAGCATATTGACCTATGATATTTTCCAAGGCACCTCAAGATTAGAACCAAATATTTTTAGCACCTCTAAGACGAAATTAGTGGTCTTGGGGAATATGTAAACAGCAAAGTCAACAGATCGAACATACCATCCTGGAATTTGTATTGCTGATTCAGATGTTTTCGTCTAACCTATTATCCATAAATTCATCGATTTTACTCGAAAAATTCGATTATCGTCCCTACTTATAACGAATTTGCCATCAGGCCATTTCTCCCAAGACAATTTTTTTTTCTATTGGACGTTTGACAAAGCGCCGATATCTGTAATATTATACTTTTATAATATTTGGTTAAATGTACAGTACACGCTGATAATCGCAGCTCCCGACCAACAATACTTTAGAAACAAGTCAAAAATGGGTGGTTACCTCTGTAGTTACATTTCTTGCATTCATTTCGGAAAAAAATTACTGTAATTTGGAAGTTCGTGGTATTCCTCCCTGGATCAAATTTTTTTCGCGGTAAGCGTTAGGTCCTACTGAGCGATTTCGCACTAACGAGGTTAAACAGTGATGCCGTACTATACGGATTAAAATTTTATTTTATTAAATGCGTACTTAATAATTCTAAATTGATCGATTTTATTTTTCATCGCCCTTTCTTCACCAGATGTATTGGCTGGAAGAGATCTCTTCCAGATATAGGCTCAATGTTGTAAAAAAATTAATGTATCACCATCTTGTTAATTGGGCACGATAAAAATTTATTTAATTAATATGCTTTTCAAGAAGCGCGTAAAATTAAACTTCCATGTACATACGCACAATGTGGTAAAAGTTGTGTATACGAAATTATGGAATGTATTTTCTTATAGGGGTGCGTATTGGGTGTGTACAAATCTAACGAACGCGCTGCTCGCATGTATTTACCTAGCGCAATTTGTTCGACTAGACGATAGCCCTGGATCCAACTTTTCACACGCCGTTGCTCCCGAGCGACACGTATCGCATGCGCACCTTAATCTAACCATATGGTTTGTTACCATAGTTGAAATAAAATTATGTATTTCCGAAACGACATGTAATGATACTTATTGAGTCCTACGTTACACACTGTAGAACGCTACGTAACGTGACCTAAATTATGAAAAAGAAGTATTTTCTCCGTGTAGATAGATAAGTATTTAGTACTTACCATTGCAAAGAATCTGATTGCTGAAAAATATTAAGAAATTTGAGCACTTTCTTTATAACTTCCTTCTCCTTCTGTTTATTTCTTCTTTTCATAGCTCCACTGGGGTAATCTCTCTTTCATCCACTCATTTCCTTCACAGTTAAACTTATTAACGGACAAATAGTCACTAGATTTACAACGTTTGAACGTCATGAACCGCGTGTGTAGATTGAAATAAACGCATATAGGTTGTTCTCGTTCAACTGAAAAGGACAAATACCATAATCATTGTTGTCTGCTGACGTGCGCCGCGGGAAATCCGAGACTTTCAGTGTTGCCAGTATTTGGAAATACGGATAATTAAGCGTTTAGGGTACGGCCTAAGACTTAAGCATTCACCTTGAGTGAGATTGTGGAAAACACTTTACGAATTTTTGCTAACACATCTCGGGGCTCCTGTAGCTCGGGGGCCACGTATTATTGATATGGATGATATAGCGGTAGCTACGTCCCTGATAAGATGTTATTAAAACCATCCAAATTAATTTCGACGCTGTAGCAATGCTGATAGATCCATAGGTTGTGGAGCAAGATCCTCACAAACCAGAAAATGCTGAAATATCACATACGTGGATTATTTAATTCCCACCAGCAGAAGTTCTACGACTAACGCAGATTTGTGTTTCTAGGAATTTAATTATAAACCAATCTAATTGTAATTGTCAAAAATTTAATTCCTCTCTTTCCCGTATGAGCATTACGTTAGGCAAAATCTTTTAAAAATATTCCCGAAAATTTAAAAGCGCACGTTTTTACTTCTATGTCACAACGTCTCCAATCTCTGTCGTGATCCTGGCAAAGATACACCAGAAATGTGTTACCACACTGCCTACGCCTTTAGATAATTTACCTGTATCAGTATGTAGATGCCCAATGAAGACTGTAAACTATCATCCGTTACGCAAAAATTTTTAGTCAACGCTAAATTAAAGCAGTACAAACTTTAAAAAGGGTTTTTGTTTGTCCTTTGGGGCCCACTGTGCAATAATTGCCTTCTAATGACATGATTGTTATGAATATCAGCCAACTACACTACTCTTCAAATGGTTTTTATAATATAAACTACTCACGATTAGTCCATTTCGGCAATTTCCACCAAGGATACATGTAATATCGTTAGTGCCATGTCCTGTCTTTTTGTAGAATTATTAGTTTCCCCTCAGATGTACGCTGTAGACGTAAATCTGACTTTGGTCGGTTTTTATGTATGCTATTTTTCTCTTGACAGCTTGGATGACAGTGGATCAGTTATTATGTGTTTACATAGCTACCATTATAAATAAGTGATGTGTAGAAATCCGGTTGTTTTTTATTATTTTTATAGGTTTGGTTCTAATTTTGTTCCTGCATGGAAATTGCTTTACTTTTATTTGAGATTGTTAGCCGGTCGGGGTGGCCAAGCGGTACTAGGCACTACAGTCTGGAACCGCGTGACCGCTGCGGTCGCAGGTTCGAATCCTGCCTCGGGCATGGATGTGTGTGATGTCCTTAGGTTAGTTAGGTTTAAGTAGTTCTAAGTTCTAGGGGACTGATGACCTCTGAAGTTAAGTCCCAAAGTGCTCAGAGCGATTTTTTTGAGATTTTTATGTTCTATTTTTATTTTTGATGATAATTTACATGTAGTCTACGATTTGCGATGTTTTCTTGGTGTTATGTTTTTGTTCTATATTATTCGTGTGGTTATCACTGTTTCTATGCATGGGTGTTATTTAGAGTCTCTGATTTACTACTTTACTTATTTTCTTGCTTTGTAGTGTGAATAAAGTTTTCTATGTAATTTTGTACTTTTGGTCGGTTAGTTCATTCACCCGGGTTGCTGTACACATGTGAATATATCTCTATTTCCTCAAGGATGTCATGAATGCTCCCTTTTTGAGTAATAAGGAGGATTTTCTGTTTTTAGATGTTAAAAAAAAGTGGACGGTTTGTTTACATTTTCTCAGGTGTGCTCTTTATATCTAATGTTGAACTTTCTACCGGATTGTCCTATGTGGAATTTTTGGTATGTGTCACATGAAATTGTGTGAACGCTGCGATTATTGTGTACCGTAATTTTCGAGCTATCTTGTGGATTTTGTGTTTGAAGTTGTGTGTGTTCTGATATGCAAAGGCGGTGTCGGATTTGCTGAATAATTTGTTAATTTTGTTAGATATGTTTCCTAGATAACTTTTGATTACGTGTATTGGTTTCTTTTTTTTCGTTGTATGTATTTTAAGTGTAATTTCTTTATGTATATTGGGCCTTTCTGATTGTGTTTTACTGTAGTATAATTGTGTTACAGTTTTGGGGTCATAATCGTTTTGCTGGGCTATGTATTCTTTGCTTCTAGTGGCGAATTTGTTACTCTGTTAAGCATCGTGTGGAAGAATGCGAGTTTGTGGGCTTTGGAATGATATGAGTGTGCATTGATAATACAGACTGTTTTGGTAGATATAACACATCCTTACGAAGGATGAATAATAAGCAATAACGTAAACTTTTTTCTAACAAATATTCACAAAACGCTAAGAATCATTGTCTGTTGAAAATGTAATATCTATTTTATCTACCAGGAATTATTTTTGTAATTAATATAATCACCAAACAATAACTATATGTTAAAAATGTAGGTTATTGTAGTTAATGTAATCATCAAGGAATAACTACTGTATATGTTAAAAAAAACGCATCTTAGACCATCTTGTACACTTAGCGATTTAGAAGATTTAGAGTATCAGACTGAGGGAGTTCGGTATGTATAACAGTGGCAGAGAAAATAAATCTCCTGTTAATAAGGTTGATGACAAAGTATTGTGAGCCATAAGTACCACATGTGAGATGAAGGGATGTATCAGAAGTGATCCCTCGCAACAAAGGGAGATGCCTAAATCCATGTAATATAGAGGATTGGGTGCATCTTAGGAACTGCAGTAAGGTGGGTAGAGCAGAGGCCAAACTAATGGGTGAGGTCTTGCCACACTTTTGAAGGACATTCGATTTGGAGTGTGGCTTATTACCTTGGTTTCTGAGTTTATTTCGTTCTATCTACTGCTAAGGAACATGGCACACTTCTTTCTGCTTAAATCAGATTCCAAATTACAATGGTTACTGTAAGAGTGCAGCTGTGTGGCTCCCCCTGATCTGTTTGATTTGTTGTATTAGGGTTGAAGTTCTCTCATTCCTGTTGGTGAAGGGAAGTGGCGAGGTCATGTCAGTTCAAAATGGTTCAAATGGCTCTGAGCACTATGCGGCTTAACTTCTGAGGTCATCAGTCGCCTAGAACACAGAACTACTTAAACCTATCTAACCTCAGGACATCACACACATCCATTCCCGATGCAGGATTCGAACCTGCGACCGTAGCGGTCGCTCGGCTCCAGACTGTAGTTCCTAGAACCGCACGGCCACTCCGGCCGGCTCATGTCAGTTTCCTGTTATTAAGAAAAAGAGTACTATTATAGAATTCACTCTGTCTTCTGTTTGCTTTCGATGTCAATGGTCGAACTGTATCTGTTTGAGTAATCAGGTGTGTGATGTGTGTGTGTGTGTGTGTGTGTGTGTGTGTGTGTGTGAGAGAGAGAGAGAGAGAGAGAGAGAGAGAGAGAGAGAGAGAGAGGAGTGCAAATCTCTTAAGTATTTCAGTACGTCATTATAGAGTATTTGTTGGAATTATGTAAGTACTGTAAATACCCTTCCATGTCAAATTCATTAACATTTTTAGAATTTATCATTTTTAGTTGCTCGAGCATCATCACTGACGAGTTTCAGCCGCAGCCGTTAAGTAGAAAATGTGAATTTAATATCATTCCCATCAACACGCAAGTCGCCGAAGTGGCGTCAACTAAAAGGATTTACAGCAGGCGACCGGTCTACCCGACGGTAAGCCCTAGCCACATTACATTTCATTTCACCCAACCGTGCAAAAGGCGCACGACCTGCAACGATTTAAATTAAGCTGTTTCGTTTTCAGAGAAGTACAGTTACTAAACATCATGTTACTGAATTTTGACTTGAAAGTCCAGCTTGAGACTTGGACTGGACTAATGTAGGCACTTACAATATTTTTGTGAACAGTTTATAAAGTCAGTGAAAATTAATATAACAATAAAGTATTTATGTCGCAGTCAGTATTATTACAGATGCTGAATAAGTTCTACGTAGGCGTACACCATCCAATCGGCATCAGTAATTAACGGTTTTAAAATCTCAGTTGATAGACAGATATATAATATATAAACGGTGAGAAGGCTTAAACTGACGCCGTATGTGGGGCCCGAAGACATGCAATCTGAATATAAATATTTCTATCAATTTGTAGACTTAATTAATGTATACAACTGTAAAGTGACCGGTGCTATTAGCGCACGGTAACAACTCCTGGTCAAAAAAGGAAGCAGTTACAAAGGAGATTAGAAAAATGATTTAGTGGTGAATAGCTGAACCATCGATGTCACCTTATAGAAGTCCTCTATTCGCTTCAGCTAAGGCAGGGGGCAAAATGAAAACTAGAGAGGAGATAGTAAAGGACGTATTTGATGACTTGACAGAGTATGCCCAAACTAGAAAAATGGATATATGACAAGCAATTAAGTAAGAATAACACACAGTTACAAGAAGGAGACTTGGTGTTACTGAAAACACACTCCAGACCTTATTAAATATATCATATTTCACACAGAAGTAGGTACCTACTGGCCAATGTGGAACCTGGCAAAAAAAGGGTCTCTATCCTTAAAAGGATCTGAAAAAATTTGTCCAGTGAGAACTGTTTTTCAATAGTATCTTAGTATTTGTGTATAGTAGTCATAAGTGTTTTTAATTTCTTATGTATATGGTATTTGTGTGTAATGTGTATTTAAATTCTTGAATATTTGTTTCATTAACAATGTCAGTGAATAACTCTGCTTAAAAGATAAACCTGTCAGTATATACCGTACAAGGAAAGGAATTTTATTACTATGTTTTAATGTTTTAATTGTTACAAGTTTTGCAATAACGTAGTAGATTCTGGCATAAAAATTAAAAGTTAGTCTGGAAAGAAACTTTAAACAGAAGATGGTAGATTACATCTTATATTATTTTTGCTAAATGTGCAGTGAATTAATTTCGTTATTGACAAATATGAGTTCAGCGTCACACGACATAATATAGTAGGAAACAGTTTGATAAAGTAATAAGAACAGAGTTTTGAGGAACCAAAAGCTGTCTTGTGTGCTTTCAGAACCTGTACGAGCCACTAACATTTTTTCTTAGAGTCGAATTCATGTCTTTCTGAGATGCCTACTTCTTATTTGTAGCATTTGTTAGATCTGTTTCTTTTCCCAAATTTTTAGAACGGATATTTGTGTATTGTTTCTCTGAAGAGAACATATGCTGTGGTCCTAAGTAAATGAGTAATAAAATCACAAAGCGAGATGTCAGCTTGTAGATGAAATATAAATGCTATTATAAACGCAGACCGGAGTCTGTCTCTTTGAGACAAGAATTTGAAATGGAAGGCTGTATAGCCACATATATATGTATATAATGTATTCATACTCAGAATATACGTATATATGAAAATGTCAATGCAAGTAAAGACAATCTGTACATAAGTACAAGTGAAAACATGAATACGCATTATTATGGACTCGTAAACGAGCGGTTAAACAAAGAAGGAACAAAATTGTGACTGTTTATGAACAATGATAAAGTGCATGTGCGATATTGAACGTTTTGTGGGCAACAACTCATCTCGAACAATAACATCAGTATGAAGACAAAGAATTATCGTGAAGTATTAATAGAATGTGCAGTAAGGCATTACTTTTAAGCACAGCTCTTACGTCGTATGCTACATTACCAACGGCAATAAACTGATTTTGCAGGTCAAATTTTGGAAAACATAGTAAACATAATTTTTACTTACAACATTATCATTCGTGATAATCTTCAAATGATTTTCTCCTTTCACACTGTTGGTTACACCTTCTGTTCCCCCTGGAGTCTTCTCTTATAGCGGTAGCGTTATTGTTGTTCTATTATTCATTTTATTAATTCGTTTATTGTGGCAGACGCTTAAGTGACCCTCACCCATAAACAACATGCGCAAACACATATGGATTGAAAGTGGTCAGCAATACTTTATTTGGACCAACGAAGGCAAATTTCATATGTAAAAAGAGTTGATATAGTTCTGTGTTAGCAAACTATGATATGTCTTGATTAACAAGTTTTCAACAGATTTACAGGTTTTCAGCCACTCCTTACGAGAGAACTGGATACCTTAAACATAAACACACGCATTAATACTATTTTTTTTCAAGTATTTATAGATCCTTCAAATATGCAGCAAATGGTACGTCATCAGAGCGTAATTCTGTAGTAACTGATAATACTGCATAAATCCCTTTATTTAAATTATCAGTAATCCCCATTTTTGTATTATCTTAGGTATAATCACTCATTTGAAAACTTACAAAGCAGCCTTGCACGATAGACTGTAAATATTCAACGATATTGCAAGTCTTACTACTGAATGTTGACAGACTTGCGTGAGTACTGGACGACTGGAAGAATATACGAAGAGTAGAACTGCCGAAAGTTCCAAGTTCCGAATTTCAATTCTTGAGCGTATTTTCGTTTTGTCCTTGCAACTAAAAAAAAGCGTGTTTTTTTTCACCAGACGCGTTTCACTTTAATGATGTAAAGCATCATCAGTGATTTGTAATTAAGTTATTACATTTTGCTTTGCTTTCAGATGGAAAAAAAGTTCGTTAACAATATGTTGGTTTTAATTACGGTAATCTACACTTCATTTCTCGCCTACATCGAGAAATGCAGTCTGCATGCATTTCTTCTTTTGACACTGATGGCTGTGGTCTAATTTGTAGTTGCTCTGCAGCCATATGAATTTTTTATGTTTTACACAGCACACTCCTCCGCACACGACTTTTTTCTGTTTGTTTCTGTACTTCTACGTATGCACTGTGACTTGCGTTTCGTAGTGTGGCCAACAGAACCTTTCCGCTAGTTTGTGTTTGGCCTATACTCTTTTCTTTTTTAGTTTATTGTATGTGTGTAATTCTATTTAATTGTGTTGCTGTGTATTTATATGCTGTGTAAGACTAGGCAAGGAATAGTGATGGAGGGTTTTTTGTTTTTGATGAGGGAGGGAGAAGTCACGATGAATTGGCATAAGTGTATAGTAGTGTGATAGAGTGTGAGTTAGAGGAGCACGTGAGGGGCAAGGAGTGAAATGAAACTGGGAAGGTTGGGTTGGGTGGAAGGGTGGGAAATTACACACACACAGTAAACTAAGAAAAAAGACTATAGGCTAAAGGCAAACTAGTGGCAAGGTTATGTTGGCAGCACTACAAAACACAAACCACAATGCATACTTACAAGTACAAGAAACAGAAAACAGTGGTCAGCGAAGAGGTGTACAGCCTAAAACATAAAAAAAAATGCATAGGGCTGCAGAGAAACTAAAAATTAGACCACAACTATCAGTGTCTATAGAAGAAAAGCATCAACAGTGTGCTACCAGATGGCATTTCATGATGTAGGCGAAAAGTCAAACGGAAATCACAGTAAGTAAAACCCAACATATTTTTAACGAAATATTTTTCGATCTTAAAGCAAATTAAAATGCAAATAACTTAACTGCGGACCAATGATGATGCTTCACCTCAATCCAGCGAAACGACTCTCGTGAAAAAAACCTCGCTTTTTTGAAAATACGCTCACGAATTGTAAAGCAACTACGGACAATATGGCCACACAAATGAAGAATCCAAATTCCAATATTGTGAAGAGAATGAAAAATAATAATGTATCTCTTTTTGTACTTAACTTCTTTGTATCCGAATAAATGAAACTGTACGCTGATACAACAAATTTTTACCCCTCACTTCATCACTGCAAAAATAATGGGGCAAATTAACAACCTTCTAAGTGCCTTACCAGGGAACTTACATATTCTAAGTGTCAATAAGGAAGATTTGGTTTCAGGTATCATTAATAATGAGCCAAAAATTTCATTTGCGGTAACACACGTACAGGAAAGAAGCAGCAATGTTTTAACTAGTGGAGCTGTAGTGTACAAAAATGATTGTCATATATTTTACATTATTTACAGAGATTAAGAACATTTAACTAAAAAAAAAGATCTCTCAGGAACAGACCTCTGTTTCTTACACAACTCCATTTTTGGGGCCAGATGTTGCACAGTTAACACATTGACCTTTTGAGGAAGAAATGGCAACATCGCCAGCAAGTCTTCCTGTTTTGGAAGTATTAAACACAGCTGTTCTTTCAGATAAAGCTCAGCGCAGTGTAAATCAGCCATGGTCTTTCCTCTTTTGAATACAGTGAATTTTTAGAACCAGTAACTATTTTAAGAGATGAGTATATGACATTTTAATCATAATGCAATTGGTGGCCTTACACACAAGCGTGGACAACAGCGTTTCAGCATTGACTCTAAAGTGAAATAAATCATTCGCTTGCGTAGGAATTACATGGATTGGGATCACAGCTTGGGAATTAAGCGTCTCTACAGCCTGAGACGCTCGCAGAGGCCAACCGAAACCATTAGGACCCACAAAAAACGCTTAGGTCCATGCAGGAACAGCAGATAGGCTGTTTACCCTGCTTTCACACCTGGCTTATGAATCCAGAGTTTTGAGCGAGCGAGCTTGGGAATGTCGTACAAATCTGGACGAACAAGGGACTTTTTTCTCTTTCCGCTTATGTCTGTAATTGAAAACTTCTGTTACGGCTCAGAAAGCTGTGCCCACTCAGCAAAAACTTGTGTGTTACCTCTTTAAACCATTTCAAGCTAAATGACGACATAGGAAACGCAACGTGTGCCTGGACTTCGACCCTTGATGATGTTTGGCTGCCAAACGCTTGCTCGCAAAACTAACGGTCTTGACATGCGTCTGTACTACATGGATTTCCAGAACCTGTGTATTGGTGTCAAAGTGTTTCATAGATCACTGTTGAAAGCAGCGTGACACCACTGATACATTGTGCCAATCCATCGATATGTCCACCCAGCTTCCCGCTGCGCTGCAAATGAGACCCCGTTGAAATGACTGAAGCTGTTCAACAGTAGTATTCACTCGTCGATGGGGCATGGCATTACGCTAGATCGAATGTTGCAATCATTGTTCTTTTTTAAACTCAGCATAGTTACTGCCTATGGAGTCAAAACAGACGGTATAAATATTCAAAAAGAAAATATGTAATCTCGCTATCCAATGAAAATAGCGTCATCAGTGTCTTCTTTCTAAACTGAATAAGATACAAAAATGTACATTAGCCTAAAAACTACAGCTTACGCCTATTGGAAATTACTTAGGTATGATATTCAACTGAAATCAAAAACGAGCTGTTAAAAAATGTAGCTATTCTTGCTGTGTACTGAAAAAATATTGGAACAAATGTACGTTAATGTCACTCTGAAAAATAAGAATAGTAATTGCAAAATGAAAATTCTTTGGAAATGATGATAATATTTCGGTTGGCCATTGTACCTGATTTGTACCTTCACCAACTAACATTCGACACAATTTGTGTAAGTACTTCTGTTACACAAGGAAATTACTATTCGCAAACATTTTTTAGGGGAGGGGGGGGGGGAGAGGTCGGGAATTGGGAAGCAGTGAGGGGCCAATATCTCATTGGTTTTATGCAAATTGCGGGGACTTCCTCTCCTCTGTCAGTCTATTTGTCTCACAGTAGCACTTACACTTAATATCTTCGGCTATTTGTTATATGTATTCCAGTTTGTGTCATCCACTACATTTTATTCCTTCTACGGCTAGCTGTAGCAACATGGAATTTACAACATGATGTCTTAAAGACATATATACTTCGACAAAAAAGTTGACGGATCACAAGGGAATTATTAGAATGGTAGGGAAATGGATAGATGTGATGTACATGTGCAGACAAACAAATGACTGCCTTTTCAGAAAAATTGGATGATTTATTCAAGAGATAGAGCTTCACAAACAGATCAAGTCAATAAGGCGTTGGTCCACGTCAAGCCTATGTGGAAGCATTTGTTCGGCTTGTCATTGATTGATAGAGTTGTTGGACGTACTCCTGAGGTTGGCGCGTTAGATCGTCAACACACCGAGATCGTTGGAGGACCCTGCCGATAATGCTCCAGACGATCTCAGATGGGGAGAGAGCCGACGACCTTGCTGGCCAAAGTAGAACTTGGCGAGCACGAAGACAACCAGTAGAAACTCTCGACGTGTGCGAGCGGGCATTATCCTGCTAAAAGTAAAATCAGGCTGGCTTGTCACGAGGGCAACGAAGCGGGGCGTAGAGTATCGTCGACAGACCGTTGTGCTGTAAGGGTGCTGCGTATCACAATCAAAGGGGTATCACTATGAAAAGACATGGCTCACCAGACCATCACTCCTGGTTGTCAAGCCATGTACTTTTGTGTGTGTGCGTATGTCACAATTTGCTGATTTAAATACTTGTATGCACCACAGCAGTTATGATATCACAGATAACTGAATGCCTGCACCGCTTCTTATACTTCACTTTACCGCCATTCCCTCCTCATCTACAGCACCTGTTCAATAACAAAATGTGCTGTACAATTACCATAGCTGTTCTGTTTTGGTGAAGTTGTGTTACAGGGAACTGACACCATGAATCCTGGAGGGCTGTCCACAAATCCGTAAGAGTACGAGGGGGTGGAGATCTCTTCAGAACAGCATGTTGCAAGGCATCGCAGATATGCTCAATAATGTTCATGTCTGGGGAGTTTCGTGGCCAGCGGAAGTGTTTAAGCTTAGAAGAGTGTTCCTGGAGCCACTCTATAGCAATTTAGGACTTTTGGGGTGTCACATTTTCCTCCTGGAATTATCCAAGTCCGTCAGAGTGCACAATGGACATTGACGGGTGCAGGCGATGAGACAGGAGCTTACGTACGTGTCGTACCTAGACGTACGAGGGTTCCCTTATTAGTACAACAGCACGCGCCCCAAACCATTACAGAGCCTTCACGAGCTTGAACAGTCCGCTACTGAAATGCAGAGTCCATGGATTCATGACATTGTCTCCATACCTGTACAAGTCCTTCCGCTCGATACAATTTAAAACAAGATACTTCCGACCAGACACATTGTTACGACTCATCAACAGTCCAATGTCGGTATTGACGGGCCCAGGCGAGACGTAAAGCTTTGTGTCGCACAGTCACGAATGGGCCTTCGTTAAACATGTCTTACAGTAGAGGAACCGTCAAGCCACAGACAACAGTAGAACGAAGAGGAAACGATACATGATTTGTCCCAAAAACGATGTCTGACCATTGTAACGGTACGAAGACACCATCAACCAAAGTCAAATTTGCATGAAGTGTACTACTTGTTTCAGATATACTGTACACTTGATTAGCATTCCAGTACTAGCTTACACATTATGTAGGAGTAACACCATCCACTTTCAGTTGATAAGGAAAGATTATGCAACGGGTTTCTCATTCAGAAATTACGTTGACGTGTTTGTCGTTAACTCTGCTGTAAAAGGGAGAAATGTCTACCAACATGATAGTGGCAATATCATGGTTTGCATTAGGCGATATTACTGCTCGTGGGACCCCACGACCATCAAGCAAATGGAAAATTTGTGGAGTCAGGCAGGCTAGACCACAAGTGACTAGCGCCAGAGAGGTCAGACATAGTGTTCGCTCTGGCATGCAGATCGTACAGACATGGAAAGACGTCACTCAGTGCGGATGGCTAACGACTCAGACGAGCGGATCGGTTCAATTCGCTTGTCATCGCAAGGGAATATGGTCACAAATGTTCTATGGAGTTTCAGTGCCTCATAAGAACATAGTCAGAGTCTGAAGAGGAACCTAAGCCTTAACTATGTTAAAGTAAGAATTTGGTTGCAGGAGCGTATGGCATGCAGGACACTGGAGACACATCTTGCTCCATTAACAATGCAGTCGAGAGAGGCGTCCTGACAGTTGTTTGCCCAATGTCAACATTGGCCTTCTCTTTCCAGACGAGTCCCAGTTCATGGTATAATATCGAGATTCATGTGTCCTTGTGTGGAGCCTTCGAGGATTACATATGTTGCCTGACTCAAGTCGCCCTGCACCTGGCATGATGATAAGGACTGCTGCTGGATACACTTCATAATCACCCCTGGTTCGCACAACCAACAATTTGGACAGCAAGCGTCACATAACTGACGTGTTAAGGCCGGCTAGTGTCCTACCTACACGGTCCCTGTGATGTTATCTATCAAAACGCTAATGGAAGCCTGCATGTAGCTTGAACTCTTGTGACTTACTATGATTTCAGATAGTTTCGATTCTGTCCCTGGTCATCGCGTTCACCAGACGTCTCACCCACAGAAAACATCTGGTCATGCGGTATTAGTAGACTGGCACGCCACCACTGGCGAGCCATTACGATTGAACTCTGGCACAGAGTTAAAGAACCTTGGAATAACGTACAGATATCTGTCATCCAAGTCGAGTTTGACTCAATGCCTATCCGAGTTAGAGCTGTTGCTGTTGTCAGAGAAGGCAGTTCTGTGTACTAAATTTCGCTCCCTGTATACGTCAAATCACATAAAAATTTAATAATGTACTGTTCCTACTATAGTGTGTAAGCGCAATAAGTAAAATTTCGCTATTTACTATCTTTTCTGTTGCAGCTGTGATGGCCAGTAGTGTAATTCACGCGATAGGAGTAGGACTATGGACCTTCTCCCCAAATGTTAGAGTAATAATTTGGTTAGAAACGTCCCCTTTGAAAAATTATACACGACTGTGCTTAAACTGACACACAATATTTTTAGCGCAACGCAATCTGACTTTCAGAAATCCCTACAAAGGAATGGCCCTGACTAACATTAACCTGTACCTTTCACAAATCACTTACCTCACAAAAATCTTCGTTACTCAAGCTACTGCAATGCAGCGAGCGCCACTACTTCCAGCTAAATAAAAGATTCAAACTACAGAAGGCACTAACTACTGATAGGCATAGTTAGCAATTGTAAGAGTTTAATAGAGAACAAACAATGTATTTACCTTAACAGTCATAATATATATACTAGTTCATGACATCCAGTGTTACAAATTTCAAAACTCCGCCATCTCTCTCCCCACATCCACCACTGCTGGCGGCTCACCTCCAACTGCGCAACGCTACGCGCTGTTCACATCTAGCTGCCCAACACTACAATGGCAGACAACAATGCAAACTAGCCACAGACTGCACACAGCACAGCCAGTGATTTTCATACAGAACGCTACGTGGCGGCGGCGTTACCAATATAAGAACCTAAACAGCCTACTTACATGGCCCCCATGCTCCCCACAAAAAATTTTACAAATTAATTCGGGCAGTGGCCAATAATGATTTGATAAAATTTTTCATAATTACAATAACAAAGATATCAAATGCACACACTTATTAATACAATGTTGGTCAAAAGCTAAAATTTTCTCACAGTCCATAAAGACAGTCCTGATCATTTATCACAGTAAAATTACAGTGTTTTTCTCAAAGGCTGAGCAGTAAAAGAAATTGCACACAGAAGTAGTGGATTTACATGCAGTCTTGGAGAAGTAGTGTTGTCCTTCCAACGGAAAGACAGTGCTGACTCTTGACATGCTGACAGGTAATGGGCCACAACAGAGCAAACCCACAGCAGAGTCATTCGTCGTTTTCAAGAATATTGGTAGGTAGGTCATCACAGAGCAGACCCACTGTAGTCCTGGTAGAGATTACGGTATTGGTGGGCCACCAGAGGTGCAGACCCACTGCAGTCCTTGTAGAAATAATGGTATTGGTGAGTCATCAAAGGTGTAGACACACTGTAGTTCTTGTAGAGATGGCCAGCAGCCATCTGCTGCGACTGTGCAGGTGCAAAATCACCATCGAAGAGTCTTGCGGACAATATAGCAAGTCCATAAACCACCACTTGTGCACTCACAAAGTTTTTGGAATTGTCCTTAGAACCAGCAATGCTGTTATCCAGTTCCTTGCTGAATTATCAACACACGTGCAAACACCAACAGTCCCTGCTTCTCACATATTGTCCCTATACTATGACCAACAGAAACGTTTGCAGTGAAATGTAACTTACAAGTTGCTTAATTGGATGAACTGGTGTCAATTACAATTTTGTAACGTATGAATACAATAACAAAGGTACAAAATACATTATTAAAACATAATAATACAGATAACATTTGTAGCACAGGCTTTACAAAAGAATCGAACTAACATATACATCAGTGTTACAGGAATTATGACATGAGTACATACATAAAAGATCAGAATAACTTTTGAAACATCAACTTTACACATGAGCATTAAAATAAAACAAAATAAATAATGTTTAAACATCTTTACAAAGTAAATAACATATTATTAATGTCAGTTATATTTGAGGATAACAGTATTCCTCATCATAGTGAATGTAGCTTAGTATTAGAAGAGAAAAAATTCTATGAAACTACACAGAGACAGGAAGGGTACAAGGGTACAACGGTACACAAACAGATAGTGGGATAACACAAGGAGCGGACAGGGTTTGTTTTACTGCAGTATTTTCCAAACAAACTTTCTTTACTTCTCGGAGATGTCCCTTCGTTCTTCATTATTTCCAAAAAGTCCTATCTATACCTGCTTTCTGTACTTTTCTCGTATAGCCTCTCAGTGCATTTCTTCAAATTCATCGCAACTCATTCTCTTATAGGCTACCCCCTCTTAAGCTAACTTAAATCTACTGAGCTCAGATGCTAAACTAAGGGACGAGGCAATGCAGCAGCATAAAACAATTAACACAAACATCAATGACAAAAAATTCAAATTGGCAAAGCAATTACAATATTACAACTAATATAAGGCACTGTGCAGCAAACAAGAAAAATAAATCAGTAGTAAACTGGCTTAACAGCGTAATACAAAGTCAAATTCAGTAACATTATGCCTGGCAAACAGCAGCAGCAAATGAAGTAACTTGTATCTGAACATGACATAGCTCAAGCAGAAAAAAAATATTACACTAAAGACAACAGTGCAGACAAGGGAAATGTATATTCACATCGTAATGTCTATGTAATTAAAGTGGTGCACCACAAAAAGTTATTCTACAAAAAAAAAATTACCAAGTAGTTGGAAAGAAAATTCCGTATGCAATTCCTCTGAAGGGAAATGTCATTGTGCTCCCCCATTTTTGGGAAATGTATTACAAAATTAGTATTTACTGGATCTGTAGACAGAAAATATTTATATTAGTACATCTATAAAATTCTATTTTAACCAATGCTGCAGTGCAGCTAGAAACTAGATATTAAAAAAAATGAAAATATGTACAAAGGAAGGCATGAAACATCATTCATTAGCCATATGGCATTTCATAAGGTAGTAAAAAATCTCTCAACTATAAATACAGTAGTCATAATCAGGTGTATAGACATAAAATATTTCTCGTCATTTCATTAGGCATTTCAGTAAATCATAAATTAAGAGCTCCACAGTGTAACCATATGTTTTCAAGTTTGAGCATGTCATATTTGGGATGCTTTCTACCAAGGAATATCAATAGCGAGGATAAGGGCCTCCCTTTTTTTTTCTACCTGTGCCTCTGAAAACGCAAACACTAATGGCTTTTTCTCCAGGCGTCTGACGCAGCTGGGTGCCCACGATGCATTACGTGCAGGTGGTCACTTAACTTTCTTACGGAAATATTTACAACAGCAGTTTCCGGTACAGTGACAGTCTCATATACAAAATTTCATGGGTCGAGAATTTGCATTGCAAATGTGTAGAAACAAAATCTTATGAATATAACAGTGTCCAAAAAATTTTCGCCGGCATTGCGATACATTCACGCATTTACACACATTTCATAACTGTTAAAGTACGATTCTTGGTTTCCGACATCCTTTTTCACAAGTCAGAGCCCCTAACCACTATTCATTACTCCTTACCTTATTACACATATATATATTCGTCGACACGTCAATCTTGCGACGACACTTCAATATTTCATCATAATAAATACATAGCATAATCAAATTCCTCATATAGCATCAGCTTATTGATCATAAACATACCTCAACAGCATAATACACATCGTCGTCGTAATAGTAACATCACAACACCTCAGTCAACTGTCAAAATCGTCGTAGCTTCCTCCAATAATTTCAAAACCTAAAAAAAATTCTCTGCTCATGTCAAAAGTGTCATCTGCCTCAAACGTACTTTAAAAATCGTGATCCCATACCAAATATATCATTCAAAGCTCTCATAATATCACAATGGGCCTGAAAAAATATGAACAGTTCACAAAGTACAGACAAAATACAATTTCATAAGTGTTAAGTTATCCAACGGTGTAATTATGTAAACATCTGTCACTGCCGTAGTAAAAAAGTTTGTCTCTCTCAGTTAAATGATCAGATAGCTATGTAATTTATGTGTTAGAGGAATATGGTACCGATGTGTAAAGTTGTATAAGCAAATACCATATTAGCTCGAGCTCCTTGCGCTTGCCAAACACATGGTACACAAAGTAGGCGTGTACCCCCCTGAGGATTAATGTAATTATACCCTCAGGTGTTACAGATTACAGGAATGGAATGAAATGTATCATGGAAAACTTTCTTTGTATTTCAAAAATCTTGAAAAATAAATGGTTTAAGTACAAAATTAAGCACTCAAATGCGTGTCCTGTAGCGCTAAATGTGCGTCTTGCTGTAAGATAATTCTGTGGAAGTGTCGTAGTTATCGTCCTCTGAAAGCTAAGTTCTGCAGAAGCCAATGTACTTGCCTCATGATACACAAAAGTGAAATGCTTTGCGTATTGATATCTTAGTTATTATGCTTATTGTTGTGATGAAGAAATTACTGTGCTGTAACGTATTGTTGTGCTATGGAAAAGGCTGTCTCATTGTAGCTATACCACAAAAGTTACTACTAAAACATGTCTCACTGCCTATTGTCTCTTTGTTGGCGCGCATCGTTATTGGGATTTGGAGGTCTAACTTCTACAAATTCATCTTGCCCAGAGGGTCCAGCTCTGTTTAAATCCCGCCAGTTCTGATGAAATTCAGGTCTGTCGTTATGTCGGTAGTTGACATAGTTTCTTGTTTGTCGGTCATGTGGTGGAGAATTTCTCCCGGAATCGTAACCGCGCGCTGAAATGTTGCGTCTGCCGTTATTCTGTCTCCCGTAATAATGATAGTTCTGGTTACCATATTGTCTGTTTCTATGATTGTCTCTGTCATATTCATTACTACGGAAATGCGATCTTTCTCTGTAACTATTACTCTGCCAGTGGTTGTCATATGGGTGATGTATGTTTTGGTCACGATTTACGTTGTAAGAATAGCCTTGTCATGTCCAGTTATTATTTCTTTCATCGCGGAATTGTGACGGATATGACCTGTAATTGTTGTGTTCCTGTTTTCGCGTTCCGCTATTTCCGCCATTGTCAGTGTCAATTTCCAGTTCTTGTAACAGTCCCTGAAAAGTTTCAATGTCGTCTTTGCAACGTCCTGCTAAAATAGTATGTCGTAAATGTTCAGGCAGTTTGATTAAGCAAATGCGGATGAGTTCTTAAGGGGCTGTATGGGTTTGACAGGTACTGATTCTTGTGCAACATGTCTTCAAAATATTTCACAAGACTGGAAAATTCAAATTGTTCGAAATGTTTCATCATTATGATGCTATGTTTTACTCGGTCTTGTTTAGCTTGAGACCAATATGCTGAGAGGAAGGCATGATAAAAATCTCCTTCACTGTGACAATCGTGAATGACCGATCGCATTCTTACAGCTGGTTCATTCTCCAAGTAGCCACACATAAATTCTAACCAGTGCTCCAATGACCAGTTGGGAGGAAAACAATGAGAGAATTGATGGAGCCACGCTTGTGGATGAATGTCGTTGGCAGAATTCTTAAACGTTTTGAATTTACGTGTAGTAATGAACAGCTTATAGTCGAAATCATCGTATCGGCGAGTCGCACATCGCTCATTGTTACTTCGTTTCGGCGGTTCCATCTCAAAATCCAATGCGCCTTGCCAATTTCTTTCATAATTTCCGAAGTGTCCTGTGTTATTATTTTGTGGTTGTACCGTATTTCTATGTCCCTCTTCCCGTACTGGAGTGCGAGTGTCCTCTGAAATATGTACTTCTTGTATTACCTGCGTCAACTGATCTTGTACTTCTCGGATTTCTCTTTTGTACTGTGTATTGATTTGATTTTGATTTTGTTTGAATTTTCTAATTTGTTCATACTCTTCTGTGTCAGTGAAGGCTACGGGTCTTGTGTCATTCAGATTATCATCTACCTTCGTAGATAAGTTAGTGACCTGATCCGAAAGTTCGGCTACTTTCTCCGATAGTGAACACATTTCCTCAGTGTGTTTTTCTGAACCAAGTTTGAGAGTGTCCATTTGTGTTGAAATCGAATCTACTGTGTCCTTTAAGTTTTCCTGAGTTTTTGCAAGTTGCGTAACCGAATCGGTAGATGCAAATGAGTCAATTTTAGCCCACAAGGTCTCATGATTTTCATGAACAATGGTTTGCAGTTCTTTTATGGCTGCTTTGTGATTCTGTAATGCATTTTCATGCCGCAAAAAAATATGTTGAAAATGCTCACAAATTTGTGTTTTTACGTCATTACAGACTTTTTGACATTTCGATTCAATGTTATGTAACTCAGTAGTTAAATCTTCACGTGTTTGTTCAAGTGTGGTGTCTAACTTCCGATGATTTTGTTCCATTGTGTCTAACTGTTGCTGTGTTTGTCTCTGGTGTTGCTCCATTGTGTCTAACTTTTGAAGCTTTTGCTGTGTTTGTCTCTGATTTTGTTCCATTGTGTCTAACTTTTGAAGATTTTGTTCCATTGTGTCTAACTTTTGAAGCTTTTGCTGTGTTTGTCTCTGATTTTGTTCCATTGTGTCTAACTTTTGAAGATTTTGTCCCATTTGTCTCTGATTTTGTTCCATTTGTTGCATTAATTGCAATAATAATGTATTGGTGTCTGGAATCTGTTTCTCTATGCTTTTTGGCAGTGCATTCTCACCGGCAACATTCACATTTTGACAAGCAGAAAATGTGTCTTGACTCATTTGAGAAAACGGTGAGGACCCAAAACCTAAGTCTACAGTATTTGCAATATTGTGTTCTGTCATTTCGGATTCCTGAGGCGAGCTGTTGCCGACCGATCGATCGATAATGCTTCCTTGTTCACTACCTGTTTCACTGTCTACACCATTATTTGCCGCCCGCTCCATTTCCCTATGCACAATTACCAAATTACTACTTCGAATGTCTGTTAATTCACTACACAGTGGTGCTGATAAGCTAGGCTCGTCGTCACTATTATTTCTCAGTTTACTTTGAAGCCTAGTGTTACGTTTTTCACACGCCATTATTGTCACAATATTTCACACGATAACACAGAAAAGCACAATTTGACGAGCAAAAATAAGACAACACATTAACATAGCGTAGTTAATTGCAAGCGCAGCTTCGAAATACTTGGTGCAAATCTACATGCATGCCACAACTGTTTTACAGTACAACAATGAAAGACTGCAACTACAAAGGAGATTCTCTCTACAATTACGTACTAGCAATAAACAATAGCTACACTAATTACACAAACTACAAGAAAAAATCAGAAGATTACAGTGAGGTATCCTCGGCTAAGGGTCGACATATGAAACGTCGCCTTTGAAAAATTATACACTACTGTGCTTAAACTGACACACAATATTTTTAGCGCAACGCAATTTGACTTTCAGAAATCCCTACAAAGGAATGGCCCTGACTAACATTAACCTGTACCTTTCACAAATCACTTACCTCACAAAAATATTCGTTACTCAAGCTACTGCAATGCAGCGAGCGCCACTACTTCCAGCTAAATAAAAGATTCAAACTACAGAAGGCACTAACTACTGATAGGCATAGTTAGCAATTGTAAGATGTTAATAGAGAACAAACAATGTATTTACCTTAACAGTCATAATATATATACTAGTTCATGACATCCAGTGTTACAAATTTCAAAACTCCGCCATCTCTCTCCCCACATCCACCACTGCTGGCGGCTCACCTCCAACTGCGCAACGCTACGCGCTGTTCACATCCAGCTGCCCAACACTACAATGGCAGACAACAATGCAAACTAGCCACAGACTGCACACAGCACAGCCAGTGATTTTCATACAGAACGCTACGTGGCGGCGGCGTTACCAATATAAGAACCTAAACAGCCTACTTACAGGTTGCAGGAGCGTATGGCATGCAGACACATCTTGTTCCATTAACAATTGCATAATGACTTACCACCGACTTCTCAGTACACACAAAGAAAGAAAACTGGTAGCAGACTGAATACAGACTGTACTTTTGGGGCAGTTCCGAAGTAACTTACATTTAAGATCTCCTACGACGGTTTTGTCTACTATCAAAACATAACACTACACGGCACAGCTATTTATAGTTGTTATCCACACATCTCCCAAAATATCTGGCACACATTCTTTGGATGTAGGAAGGCAATGACATATGACCATTACAACCGTTTCATTGTCGCAATAGGGTTTACGTAACATTCAAAAAAAAAAAAAAATGGTTCAAATGGCTCTGAGCACTATGGGACTCAACATCTTAGGTCATAAGTCCCCTAGAACTTAGAACTACTTAAACCTAACTAACCTAAGGACAACACACACACCCATGCCCGAGGCAGGATTCGAACCTGCGACCGTAGCAGTCCCGCGGTTCCGGACTGCAGCGCCAGAACCGCACGGCCACCGCGGCCGGCGGTTTACGTAACATTGTTACTACGCTTAGTTCAGTGAAAAAGCACACTTTGTATATTAAACAAGTAAGCATATACGAAAGTTTCCTTGTGTTTTATTTGCTGAAACCATCCAGGGTGATGGCGTTTTGTCCTTTGATGATGGTAGTCTGCAAGCCAAATGACGATCCATGCTCGTCCTGCATGTTGGTAAATGTTCCGGACAATAATATCCACACAACAGCCACATTATGGTCTGTTGTCCACAGAGTCAGTGGCACCTGCCATGAGACGCGCCATGTCCACTGCCAATAGAAATCGCTTCCACTATCACGGCTTTCAGATTGCAGGCCCTACGCGATGCCTTCAATAAGTTGTGTAATGTATTTTTTCTCCAATAATTTCGGTTGAAACAGAGCGGGATTTGTTGGGACAACGCAGCATATTCCCGCTTCAGCCCCTATAGTTTCATGAAGTTCTGATTGATGGCGGCGTAATACGTAACCTTCAAAATATCGTCTGTAACGGAAGTACAAGCAGAGAGCTGTCTCTGCGTTTATTTTGCGGAAAACCTGAGCATCGTAGTTATTCGTAGGTTTTGTAGAATGTCTATGGAAATCGGGCAGTATACGAAAAAACGGTTAGTCGTTCGGCGAGGCGTCTGTCATCATCGGAACAAGGTCGCCCTAACCTGTCCGTCCGCCCGCCCACACACAGCGGACAAACGACTTCAACGTGTTCGGAGCCGCAAAAAATGCAAACGACCTCCGTCTTCTCCTGATAACGCAAGGCCTCACACAAATCTGCACCCCCGAGAGGAGCTCACAATACATCACTGGACTGCTCTTCCCCGTCCACCCTACAGCCCGGATCTCGCACCTTCCAACTTCCATCTGTTTAGGCCAATGAAGGATGCACTCGGCAGGAACCAGTACGTGGATCATGGGGAGTTTGTTGATGCAGCAAGACGTTGGCTCCGGCGTCGGCAAGCAGAGTGGTACCATGCGGGCATACAGATCCTCCCAGTAAGGAGGCCTAAGGCCATCGCATTGAACGGAGATTATGCTAAAAAGTAGGGTTTTATAGTCAAAATAGTGTACTGGGATCCTGAACAAAACTAATATACTTTCGGAGAAGAAAATGTGTTTCTTTATGTAATGAACACCCCTCGTATTTTCCTACAAGATATCAAGTCTACCATAACTTTCCACACATATGAACCTCATGGCGACTTCCCACCAGCGAACCTCACAGTCAAGCCAACTCCCTTTCCCCTGTGCCTAATGCACTCACGTAATTTATGTTCCATTTTCCGCAGATGATTTACGACTACCCTTCCCGTGCCTGAAGCATGCACTCGTTTCTACATGGAGCTGTGTTCTACAAGTACAACAAGTGTGGTCTGAAGCTTTCTGGCAGATTAAAACTATGTGGCGGACCGAGACTCGAACTCGGGACCTTTGCTTTTCACGGGCAATTGCTCTACCAATTGGGCTACCCAACCACGACTCACGACTCGTTCTCAAGTTCTCCTGCGAACTGTGAAGTTTGGAAGGTAGGAGACGAGGTACTGGCGGAAGTAAAATTGTGAGGACGGGTCGTGCTTGGGTAGCTCAGTTGGTAGAGCACTTGCACGCGAAAGGGAAAGGCCTCGAGTTCGAGTCTCAGTCCAGCACACCTTTTTAATCTGCCACGAAGTTTCTAAATCAGCGCACACTCCGCTGCAAGAGTGAAAATTTCATTCTGGAAGTGTAGTTTCTACGTGCTTCCGCACTCACGTCAGCCCTCTGAGCGCCACTATTCTATTTTCTGGGTGCTCACGCAATTCCTTCCACTCCCCGGGTACGGTTTCTCCCATATCCTTTCCCTGGTGCTCTCACACCTTTATCAGCTATCCACACGCAGTGCGTCTGTCACCATCTTTGGTACCCTCGCGGTAATGCTCCTGACAGCTCACTCCGCGGCTGCTGCCATTCTTGCCAGCCGCTCCAAATCCGTCCACCCGAGATTCACAGTAAGTCCAGGATTCCGGCTTCTGGACACGACAGCTGGACACCACTTATGCCACTTCATAAGACACAATGTGACGACGGATCCTCGACCTACGTCTTCCGACGGTGTCGCCATCGTTTACCGGGGAAGGAAGAAGGCCCATAGTATATGACTTCTCCGCCTCTTCCCTCGCGGAAAGGGACGCTGTGTGCTTCCAAAAGAGCAACTAGCATCTCTGTCCTCGTGGGTGACTACACTTCGGGCATTGTCCGCCGCTAACAGACAAGCACCTTCAAGCCAAGCAACGATGCATGCTCCTCCCGCGTGCTGGTTAATGTTCCGGACAAGAACGACAAGCTGGTTTACTGCCCACAGAGTCCCTGGCAGCCCCACGTGAGACACCAAGTCCGCTGCCAGCACAGCGCACCGTATCCCTGCTCCGTGACAGTATAACACAGCCTAAAGGCTCGCGCTCAACCACGGAGGGGCGGCTAACACTTAATCGTGGACCAACTTGGAAGTCCCATCTACTATATATTCAACAGAACGCCCACAATAGTCTAAAATTACTAAGACTACTAACCGGCCGAACATGGGGATTGCACCACTCCACAATCCTCCACACCTATAAATCCATGATCCGACCCATTCTTTGCTGTGCAAATGTGGCATAGACTTCTGCTCCTCCCTCCTTTTATCACGCTCTACCGATCCTCGAACACCATGAAATCCGCCTAGCCTTTCGGAACCGCTTACCCTTCCCCACCGTCATCCTCTACCTACTTATAAAATTCCCTTCTCTACTCTTCCATCTTGCACACCTCCGAATATCCCATGTTACTCTTAAACTCGACAGTAGCCACCACCTTGTTTTTCCCCTGCTCACAGCCCCTGGTACTCTGCCGCGCTTCTACCTCCACATTCCCACGACACTACACATCCTCTCCCAACGAAAGTGTAAACAGCTTCCCTTTCCCGACCATAAAATCCACCTTGATATATACCAATCCTACCAGGTCCAAAGGCAACGGGCTTGCCGCAGTGGATACACCGGTTCCCGTGAGATTACCGAAGTTAAGCGCTGTTGGGCGTGGCCGGCACTTGGATGGGTGACCATCCAGTCGCCATGCGCTGTTGCCATTTTTCGGGGTGCACTCAGCCTCGTGATGCCAATTGAGGAGCTACTCGGCCGAACAATAGCGGCGTCGGTCAAGAATACCATCATAACGACCGGGAGAGCGGTGTGCTGACACCACACCCCTCCTATCCGCATCCTCCACTGAGGATGATACGGCGGTCGGATGGTCCCAGTAGGCCACTCATGGCCAGAAGACGGAGTGAGTGCCAGGTCCAAAAGAATTCATCCCACCTGCCCCGGTCAGGGCTGCCTTCACTCTCCTCCACCTACATCCTAAGATTTGATTAAAAACGGGATCCCTCTTCAATCTCCCGAATACCTCCTCCAAACATCCGCCCACAGTCACCCACTTACACGCAACTTAAATTGCTAAGTTCCCATGATACCCCTCTTCCTGGCAGTCTAGGCCCATTTATCACTTCGCTCACCTATGTCTCTATTTTAATCAATCAACACACCGGCCTTTAGCTTTTTAACTTATGCAACTGTCTTTTTGTCTTTTATCTTTTGCGATACCTTCATTTGCCATTTCATCTGCCTCAATCTTTTAATTAATCCACACCACCTGCCTTTTAATTTTAAATTATACGCCTGAAACAATGTCTTTTTATTATGTCAAACATTCATTTTGTCAACTGCCGTATCCAATTTTACAAGTTTTAAACTTTTTGCACTCATATCACTGAAGAGCTGCGACTTGTATCCGCTGACAGCACACCCCTGCCCATCTGAGGCGAGAGGAATGAAATGTCAATTTAAAAAAAGAAAAGAGGCAGTTCTGTCTCAGCCGTCGAACAAATCATTCCTTCCAGCTCTCTGCGCCAGGCACCGGCTGCTACCTCAACCCATCAATCACAGACTCGCTAAGGAATCTATATCGAACACTCCCCGTGCAATGGTTGTTTTATAATCCGTCCCAAGCTTATGGCAGTGACTTTTTCTCTTCACATTTCGGCCTTGTACCAACAACCTTTGTTACTGATTTTGGTGTTCGGCCACCGCTAAATCATTATTTGCTTCTCTTACATCTAACTCAACACTCTACGAAGGGGATATGCGTTCTTTAATGATCAAATAAACTATTATACATTGTTTCCCTGAACAGTGTTCTCATTGCGCATCCAATGCTCGTCGAATAAGATACAAAAATTACAAATTACTATCTTTGGCTTCAAGAGCAATTTCTGACAGGAAAGCTACCATACTGCTGAAAAAATGTCTTTACGAAATAATTCCAACTTTGGCAACTTCTAACGCAATGTCTTTTAAGCTCTATCAAAATTAGATTTGAAGTGGATTGTCTGTCGTTACTGTTGTTTAATGACGTAAGCGAGTATTAAAGTATTTCGCAAATAAGAGATGATAACCTCAGTTTGTCCACATGGATGAAAGACATTGTTTTGTAGATAAGCGAAGTCAAATACAATGGAGGCTAAACAAATATCAACTGTATGTAATTGGCTTGCTATGAATTTCTGTTTTTGCGTGTTATGAAGTCAAGTATCCAGCACTGAATTAGATATAAACTTCCGTAAACTGCCATTCGTGATGAAAGACGAATAACGTATCGCGTGTCTGTCAGAGACGCGACTTGATCCATGAGATAAGTGGCTCGCTCACTCGCGTGTCGCTACTGCCCCACGCTGCCGTCAGCTCCGCATAACTACGACCGCAGGCAGTAGCAATTTCTTTGATCGCTCTGCCGCTACCTAACCAACTGCTATGGCGTATTACCTGCACATTTTTTCACAATAGCTGAGGAATAATAACACGTTGCGTTGTACATTGTGTTGACGTGTGTACATAATATTATGTGAACATATAGCACCTTTGTTGATTTTATATTCGAGGTACCACGCGAATTTCTCGCCACTGGCAGAATCTGGATGTAAGAAAACTTGAAAACAGAAAAGAACGATGCACACAGAGTGACAAAATTAGTTAACAAGAAATGCCATGCCCTAGGAAAAAATATATAATACTACGCTGGTAATAAAGTTCATTACGTCATCCAATACGCGTTTCGATGGTTAACCATCATCATCATGTGGAAGGCATCTCTTACATGGCAGCCCATAGTGGTAAGTACTGGCGATATCGTGCAGCTACATGTTAAGTTGCCGAGATTTGCACAGTGCTTATAGATGTGTCGCAGCAGATGCCTTAAAGTCATGAAAGATACACAAAATTTTTCAGGATATGTCAATACGTAAAATTCCCCCAACGTTACGGCCACTGTCGCAAATGGCCTCCCTCAGGGTGTTTTGCTTGCTGAATTTTATGGACAGTAACAACGGCTCCGGGAGGCTACGTTTGCACGTGTAAAGGGTACTTACAGCGCAGGAAGAACTTTGTGTGTGTTGCATCCTGGCGCTGAAATTCGCTGTTCATCAATCGCACAATCCTATGGTTATGTAGCTAGGAAGTTAAATTTTTTCGCCAGTGTGCTTAAAACTAAAGAGTTAATGTAACAAAATTATAGCAAACAAAATATTGATAACGACTTTATTAGCAGATGTACATTCATTTCTTGCGTTATTGTGGCGCTGTGATAGCCACGATTCTTTTTAATTGTACGTTTCACAACAATAGGGACTGGATAAATTGCTTGTGAATAGCGTACAGTTTCTCCACATTTTTCCATAGCAGCATAATAAGAGTGAAACTATTCATAGGCACACGAAATCGGTAATGTTTATGACTATAAAATAATGGGAGTTACAATGTATACAATATATCATTACATTTCTTATACGCATAGAGCTCTACAGTTATTACCTACATGATAAGTTGATAACAATTGTCACTGTAACAATTTGTGGCAGTAACATACACATGAGGAAATAGTTACACTCCTGATTAGCACATGGGAAAAAGGAAAATATTATGAATCATCCAATACCGTGTTGAAATTTTTAAATAAATTGCTTGATTTGGTTTCAGAATGGTCATTGTGTGAGTTCTGGTGTGGTTTCTTTCTATAACCGTGAATGTCACGGTCTCACAAACGCCCATTTTGTGGTATTTATTTTAAGTCAAGTATTGAGGTCAACACATGTGTTCTCAAAGTTATGACTTGATGAGTATGGCTGTCGCACATTTTTCAAATCTGTTATGTTAGAATGCTTTTATATGTTCCTTCATGCTAGTGTGAAGGCTACGGCCAGTTGGTTCTACTATTCGGTAGAACGTTCATCGTAGGTAATTTTGTAACTGCCAAACTGGTTAAATTTGTCATCATAAGTTGTCTAATTAAGATGCCAGTTACAGACCAGAAACGACTGTTTTAGAGACCTCAACCACTTTTCCGTCCTGCGATTTAAGACGGTCATCGAATCCCCCTCATAACGCTGCCATATTCCTCCTGAATTGTTTTCTGTCTTTCTCAACTTGTTTTCTCCCGTCCACAGGTTTTCTGCTTATCTGGACAGCTGGAGTAATCAAAGTCAGTATTACAACAAGAGGTCACAAATGTAACGAAAATAAGCAGTCACAATTTGTTGGAAAATAAGCAAGTACCGAGCTGCGCATAATATGTATCGCATATCTATGTGGTTCTGAAATAAAGGCATACATAATACGTATTTAGCAAAATCCATGCCGTTCTGAAATAAAAGATCGCTTATTATGTGTTCAATTCTATCAAATACATTTAAAATAACTGACATCATGTGTATTAGATGGGTCCGTCTTAGACCGCAGGACTTTGTTTTTTCTCCTTCTGCATTCAGCAGGCCTGCATGTTGTGCCCCGACTTTCGAATGTAACTGTCTTTCGCTGTCTGCGACCTACCTCACATTGCATTCGCACATTTTCGGGAAAATAAATGTTCAGAACACGAATCTCTGAAGTGCTAGTCATTAATTGTTTTATCGCTTTTCTCGAAATTTCTATGGAATACATACATACAGCTTTCACAAGACGACAATGAAGTGAGAGCAGGCGGTATTGTCGCACGCCGCGAGAGCGACGTGGGGGCTCCAGTGTGTAAAGGCGTCTGTGACGTAGCGTTTTATGGAATCTCACTGGATTTCGTTTCACACGGAGCGGAAGCCAAGCTGCCTCGAGTACAGTCATGTACTGTTATAAGGATACCGATACTGCAAGAGTGCAGTTTTACCGGCGTATTTAACTTGGACAGCAGTGGCCAGCCAGCTGGTGCAGCCTGCAGTGATGTGAGCAGTCGCAGTTAAGACGAAAAAACAGACGAGCGGAGAAACAATATACATTCGAATAATCGGCGAAATTCCAGAAATACCACACGCTTCTTAGAGCATCAATCTGGAAGCGTAACATGCTCTCGTTCTTAGCTAACATAGTATTGCAATTACGAACAAGAACGATGAAAATTCGTTACTTAAACATATGATACTTTTTCTGAGCTAGCTATGTGTGACGCAAAAGCGTAATGCAGGGATTTCATCGTACAGCTAAAACATGAAGCCGCTGAAGGTGTTCTGGTCTCCTAGTGATCTGTGCTCTTTCTATATTCGAATCCGAGAAATACATTTCAATAGTGAAACTGGCATCTGCTACCCTGGTAACGTGTCGACTATTAACCAGTCGATCAACAACAAAACCCACGAAGCGTTCCAAGCGCCACATTTTCTCCCCTTCTTTTGACGTGCCGCTGTGTATTTCGCCAGAGTTCGGCAGAGACATGGCTTCGTGCATTGCTTCCAGGCAGCTTAAATGTTATGTTATTTCTCGCAATAAATTCCCGAACTTGGCTCCAAATCAGTTCTGTTGGGTATAACAATGGTAAAGTGGCAGATGTAAAAGTGCAGCAGCTGTGTGGTGTGCTCGATGCTGTAGGAATGAATGTTTTCCATGTTTCTACCACATTTATAACTGTGGCTCGTGTGGGACCACATCTGTAGTATAAAGCAAGGGACGTACTCCAAATGAAAGAGTTCTTGATTTTTCGTTTTTGCCCTAAAAACTTAAATGTGTTATGTTTTTTTTTAATTACACAACTTTCATTAACGATCTTTTATAAAATATCGATAATTAAGAATTTATATTTGCAATGAAAATTGGAATTTTGTGTACAATGTGTAGGATAATTTGAAACAAGACGTGTATTTTTCATAAAATGTAATTAGATGTGTTAATTAGCAGAAATTTGATGAGTTTTACACTTTATAGATGAAGGCATCCTCAATTGAACGACACACAAAGAAAAGAGAGACCAAACCGAGACCTGAATCATCAATCCTTGGACTGAATCTACTAATCATTCTCCGCCGCTACCGATTCAGCTGTGCATGCCATACCTGAAGCGGAACAACTGAAAGAATTATAGTTCCTCGGAAATCTTTTTCAGTAAATTTGTGAGAAACATTAACAACAACTTGTTTCCCGCCACTTTTTAACGGCGTTCCACATGCGTCTTTCGCTACGGAGCAGCAAGCAGCGTCAGTCATTTTTACGCTGCGTATTAACAGCGCGACAATCAGAGCACGATAGTACGGAGACTGGAACTGTACACGAGATTTGGAATAAAAACTAAATAGCTAAAGCATGAATACGAAAACAGCTGATGGCTGTAAATACATTAGAATTTCTTGAAGTGTCATTTATCCTAACTTACCATAAGATATCGAATGCATGACTAGGCACCTACTTGCAAGAGCAGAACAACACCAGTTTAGGTGTGGTACGAATTCAGAACGACTATCGCGGTTGTGTTTGTTTACATCAGGTTTAGTCTTATGATGTACGAAGTATAATTGGCTTTCCTGTTTAACAAACGGTTATTCACACAAATATACTTCGTATGACCAGAAGAACATAGACTCACCTACATAACAAGTAACATTAGAAATCTAATTACAATTCCGATAAAATAACAAGACCTTCTAACACAACCCGAAAAGAAATTTTCTACTGTCAAATTTCTTTGAATAAATGAGAGCTTTACATTGTGTTTTTTTTTTAACCACGAAAGCGTTACGTGAAAAGGAAAAAACATTTGCGACCAATTTGCACTCACCAACGTACTGAAATACTGTCCGTTGGCTCCAGGTTGTCGTCTGCTGTCTGTGGGTTGTTCGTAGCCAGTCGCTGGCAGTGGCGTCATGAATTTCTTGTACCAAAAATTCTCTACCATATACACCTCAAAATATAGCCAAGGTTATCTGACACCAAATGTAGCGAATCGTGGTTTGTGACACTAGATATTGAGCCTCAGTGACAGAGGTGAGCAAGCGTTACAATTTTGTCAGGGATGGCGGGAGAGAAAGCGACACTTTGTGGGCGGTGGAATGGGTTCTTTCCTTGGCTCAATGGGTGAGGTGTGAGAGAGACATTGGTGGTTCCACTATCAGTCATTTACTGACATATAAAACCCTTTAAACAAATAGAGTAATACATTGTGTTTTAACTCGCCCAATTCTTCGCAGCAGCGGTGCGGCACGGAGTCGTAGCGTGCAGATTCCAGTGACCACTGACGTGGCGACGGCTCGTGTTGCAGCGGAGAGCCAGGCGGCGTTTTATCCTGTTCAGTACCGTACCCGTGACCCAGTACGGTGGCGGCGCGGTCTTCTCCTTGTGAATTCGCTTGTTGCGTTGTTAACAAGCGGCTACGGCGTGGCGCAGAGTTCTCCGTCCTGTAATCGAACCAGCGACCTCAGATACGGCGTCTTCTAGCGGAATTCATCAATCTCTAGGTTCACAAATGTCCCACTTGGTGAGGCCGCAGTCCCTTCGTTGTCACCAGCCACCTCGGTAAGTACCACACCAGCTTCTTTCTCGTAACATTTGGGATGGCATCTTCTGCTTTGACGTACTGGTGCGGTACCGACATCTTCTTCTGTCGAGCAGCGTAGCTGCTAAGTCGTTGCAGCAAAGTATGGCGTCCGCCGACTAACGATCGGTCCCTCTGTACAGGTGACGTTTCTTCGGCTCACTTTTCTCCCCTCAAAGGAACACCTCATGCCAGTTTGTCGAAGGTATTTATTCGGTGTTTTCGCGAATGTCGCGAAGTTCCTAGGGTGGTGACTGGCTCTTGGTCGCTGATCAGTCGAAGTTCTGACTGCTGCTGCGCAAACTCCACTGGTAATCAGCCTCCTTGTTCCACTGCTGCCGCTTCCGAATACTGTGGCTTAACATGTCAAAAGTCTCTAAAATACTCACTTAACCTATAATAAATCTTTACGTATTTTTCTGCCAGATCTCTGCTTTGAACAATTGTAAATAACACATAATTATTATACACAACCATAAATAACACATAATTATTATGCATAATTATTATACATAATTATTATACACCCTACAATACTTAACTATCGATCAGTAACCTAATATTTTTGAGAGTATATAGTTTAAGAGAAAGTAGAGCAGTTTCAGGTTATGCTGTAGCCCTAATATTTATTTTGTTTTTTCTACACGACAGAACGAATTCCACAATTTTTACATCATTGCAACTTTTTATGCGCAAAATTGCTAGGCATTGAAGAGCTGAACTTCTTGGCACTCTTGCTTCGTGAAATATTTCAATTTTCCCGCAAATCACTAGTTTCTTCTGAACACCCTGATCACTTTCAAGCAAGTAAATCTTTTTTCTCGAAACTAGATCTCACTTTGGTGACTCTGATACCCCGTTTACGCGTATCACATTCTTCGTTTGGCTATGAAAATTTGGACAAATATCGATTGCATAATTTCTAGGGAGTCTTGTTTTCGGTCCGTTCAAATATTTGATCAAACTGTAGTCAATACTAAGACAGTTGTGTGGCTAACAAATCTTGCATTTTTTACTGCAACGTAAACGGATCGTGTCAGAGCTAGAAGGTGAAAAAATTTGCTATACGGTAAGTCTGAAATTATACTCATATAAGGTATAGTAAATAATCTTTTGATATGACTCCACTCTCAAGAGAACAGCAGTGTCGTGATTTCAACCTGCTGCGCCAGTGTGGCGTGCCGACACATGGAACACGTGGATCGTATCCATGAAATCTCTACATCGGGAAGTAAGTAAATAACTGATAATACGACACAACGCCTGCACTGCTAACATTATGAACGCGCTAATACAGGAAAAACCTCGGTGAGCACCAGCGACCATGCAACCATATGGCATGAATTATTCACGTAATCCTTCCATGAACGGAATTGATCATACGCGTCCTACTCGAGAAACTCTACTACAATGACATTTGCAATAAACAGAATTGCTGAGCGAAACCTGCAGCGCATTACTGCCTTATTAATTTAAAAATATTTTTTGGCAGCAAAAGGAAAGGAAATATTCAATGTTGCATCAAGAAAACTAAGTGACTTTTTTTTATTTTCTGGAAATCATGCGCTGTAGTACCCAGACCGAACTCTTTCCATGATCACTCACAACTCTTTCCCTAGAAGCTCAGGAGGTAAGGCAAAGACCGCGACTTCATCTGTTGGTACAGTATTTAAAATCATATTCCTTTTCGTATATAATTACTGTTAGCTGCTCCCCCTAAGTGTATCAGAGTTATTCCCTCTCTCTGGATAGAGGTCAGTTCTCCAAGGGAAAAGTTGTCATACAGTTTTGGTTCCGTGAAACTCTTCCTGTTTTGCCCCACCACTGAGTGGGAAATCTGGAGACCTACGGTCATGACGCTTCCTTCCTGCACTGCACAGTCTCTTGTCATAATTTCATACATGGATCGTATTCGTGTTACTTGTGTGCAGCCAGAACTTTTGGTTCCTGGAGAAAGAAACAAATGAAAATTCATGATCACTTCCGCACATACGGCCTGAGAGGCTACAGATCACTGCTGTTTATCACCTCTCCTTTTAGACACGAAGTTACAAGTAGTCTTATAATTACACTGAATGAGTTCTTCACTCCAGTATTTGAACGCACATGATGAACATTTCAGTCCACAATGGCTGTCTTCAGAGTCTGTGTTGAAATGTATTCCTTAAATGCATGTTAGTATATTGGAATACACAGACCTAAAGACGATAATGGTCCAGGAAAATGGTCATTATTTGCTACAATTATCAAACAAAATGTGGAATATAGAACCTTTTCAGCCATTACTGAACTGTTACCTTCCTCCATAATACCGAGCTCGCATTTAATTGAAACCTTACTTTAGTGTCCTTTAAGTCAAGGGACCTTGGACAGTAAAATAAAAACGTTGCGTCATTATGACACAGTTCGGATTAAACTGTGGTGAAACAGTACGGTAACACGTGAGATGCACGCCACGTCATTAACATATACCTTGAAGATTCTGTAACATTCCATGTGGATGTAGTGGTTTGTGACTCTTGTCTCAACTAATGCAGATCTTCTGGACTTCAAACTGTTGTTCTCACGTAATTTTGTTGTAGCTTTATACACAGCATATAACGCTATCGTTGTTCTCTGTGGAATAACATCGTGACTGTTGCATATGCCCTAACAGTTACGATGTTTGAGAAGCCTAAATTCACTGCGTGACAAAAAAGTGAGCATATAAGAGACATGATCGAATGCCAATCTAACTTCGTATAATTTCATACCACCGGAGGGTATGTAAACGTTGTAATTAATTTGTTATTACACTGCAAAGATAAAATTGTACACTGCCACTGGATTTATTTAACAGCTATCATTACTGCGATATTCGATTTTGAACTTTAAAAAATAATTTTCTGTCTGTGTTCACCTGTCTACCTAAATGTAAGAACGCTCTTTCATGTCACATCCGTTAATGCAAATAATAATTGTAATATTTATTTGAATACGCGTATTTTATTTTATTGTAATCACTTGAGATTCTGTTTTTAATTAAATGTCTACAAATTCTTTACGTTACAGTTTTAATTACGTTGGAAAGCGACTGGTATGGTGATGTGTTAATTTATGTGCCATCCGCGCGCCATTATATGAAGACTTGCACGTTATAAAAGTCGACCCTTGCAGTTTAAATTTCTCTCACGAAGGCAGATTAATATTTTATAGCATAATGCAAAACATTTTATTGCATTGCATTTCAAACAATTACCGTCCACTGTCACCAAACGTACATTCGACTGTCAGCAGGATAAGTTGCTCAAAACAGAAATTGTTTTACTATGTCTTTCCGTGTTCCGCTCCTACAGTGGTCACTGTGACATATCCCGACTTCCGAAAAATTAGTTTTCGGAGGAATGCAGTATTAACTTTTTACGTGAATTCCTTCTCCTTTTATTTTATTGTGATATGTTACAATGGCTACACAGGACCACATTCGTATGTATATACACATAATCAAATTTGAGGTACAAGACATGACATTGTTATAATCTTCTTTTATTCTTTTTCATGAAAAAAACGCATGGCAAACAACGGCAGAGGCTGGAAGAAATTAATTAGAAGGGATATAAAAGAAGACAATAAAATATAAAAGAAGACTGGATAAATACATCATGAGTGAAAGTTCGATGCCTACACTAGACTGTAAAAGAACAGGTGAGGAAGACATTGTCTATCTTTTTTTCTTGCTTGAGCGTAGTGTGTATGTTTACCTACAAAATATCTTCTGCTTTAACTTTACGATGGTAGAGAGCTTTAACAATATTCAGTAGCTTAGCTACGCAAAATGGCTGAAATCATCTTGCAAACCCGCGTAATGGCGCAACGAGGTTTGATTGTTTCATCTCGTAATGTAGTATTCGAGAACATTCTCGCTCAGCAGACTTAATCATTTGTGTGCCGACATTAATTTGGATTATGAAAATTTATATATATGACATCAGCCATTTTTTAGTGTTATGGTAAAGATTTGAAAGAAAATGCTTTATGAGATAGAAGTTAGTGCTGATGAAAGTGAATGAGCTGATGCGGATATACATTATGCACATGCTTCAGCTTCCAAAACTGAATAACAGGCTGAAAGCTTAATTATTAATCAATTATTAATCCTATAGCTAATCCCATCACCAGCCAAGTCCAAGATTCTAAATTCATAGTGCTTCAGATTTTAATGGAGATGATCCAGAATATGTCAACCAGCAATGATGAAATACGAAATGAAATGAAATAGATGATATTTCTTCTCAAACAACAAAGTTGATCACTAGCGTATCAAGTTTAACTTTATAGCAGAATGTGACAAATTTGTCTTTACAATGTGACACACTAATTAAGGAAGTCACTGCACTCAAAGATGCATTTTAGGTGCTAATGGAATCTGATATTCTGTCACCCAAACCAGAAACAGTATCCAATGAAATTCTAATTCACGGTTGTAATCAGTTCAAATCTGAACTGACAAACGACGTGCAATCTTCAGCTATTCAAGCTTTATGTCGGAATTGTGCTTTGTAACAAGTTGTTGATCCTTAAGTCAAATCACCTGAGAATCGATTATGTGAAATTTTAGCGGAATCACAAGACATCATAGTGTTACGAAACAGATCAGTAATGTAGCACTGAAGCAATCCAATGTAAAACAAAAAATACCTTACAGAGCGCTTACTGTTGTTACTAAATGTAGTGAAAATATTTATCACACAACACACAGTGAAATTTTCGGTGACAAAAGAAATCATGCAGGTCCGTCACCCAAAACTGTGTCCTTTGGGGTGGGGGCAATGCCATATTTACGCTCAATATTTGTACGTCAATGCTGTGCTCAAGGTTTTGTTGTCACGGCACGTCATGAGATGATAAAGTCAATTTGGTGATGCAACCGATGACTCCACCGCTGTTTTACACATGGCGAGCAGAACGGGATCCACCTCGTGTAAAAAAAAATAATAATAATAAAAAGGAATGTGACAAAAAACCTCGTCGTTTACCATCATTATTGTCTGTGTTGAGTGGTACTTAAGATAGGTAAATAAATTAGTGAAATCAATGTGAAGTGAAGCAGAAATTAGAAAATAAATGGAAAACTTAGTTTAGTTTAGAAGAGTTACACACTGGCAAACAGCGGACAGAGCAGCAGTAGCAACGGCCAGTGCTTGCAAGTCAGCATGCTCAGCAGAAGCCATCGCCCTCCCCACATAAGCAGAAGCTGTCGATTCAGCCGTCAGGGCATCGCCCGACCGGCTCACGTGTTTCTCAATTGTCACATGTGATCAAAGTTCCTCGTCTACATTCCAAGAGCCAATGACCGACGTTAAGAAGATTCTTCGAGAAGCTTTTCAACGTGACAGAAGAGGCAATGACCGTGAAGTCATTCACCTCCAGTGAACTGAAGTAAATAAACAGGTGATACACAGTGGGCCCGACAGTAGTTTTAGGTTCAGTTTCGGTTCGAGTTCAGTTCCAGTATAGTTCAGTTGGTGCTGAAGACCGTCATGCAGGAAGAGACTACATCGTACACAGAAGCACCAAGTCCGCCATTGTAAAGGAATAGCATGCAGCAGCCTCGCCACCAGAAGACAGAAGTTAGAAGGTATTGGAAGACTGATTTTTACGTACCCGGGTGACTCGTGTCGATGGGAAGGAGACGGCCTCACATCAGCAGTCACCTGTGAGCTGGTGATGAAGATCTGACAGCCGGACTCTGTCCTTCCCCCGCCGCGCCGCTCCGCTGGCCGACGCACAACACTGACACACAGAGAAGAGAAACACTGGGACGCCACATCCAAGGCATCACCATCCGATTCACGACTTCGTTCTCAATAACAATTCAGTAAGGAAACCATTGTACAAATCTTTCAATAAAAGTTATCTTATGTAAAAATGCTGTTTCATTCTACCTCATACCCGAGCCAAGGAAGAACCCACCCTGCCCACATGTTGTTAAGAGAGAAAAAGTAATTTATTTAGTGTTTTTCACCCTGACATAATGCTTTAGGATCAAATGCCCTTTGCAGTAATGCTCATCCTGACAATTGACTAGCATCAAAAGAGGTTACTCAGTTACATCTAGGAATGTGCTCTGTTTATACCATAAACATTGTGTGAAATGCAAATCACGCAAAAATACTTTGGATTTCCGTACGATATAGCAATTTTAACGTGACCTGCCAAAGGAACCAAACATTGCAACATGAAATGTGACTATAAATAGTAAGCTAAAGGATGATATGAGGGACTGACAACAGCACCGTAAAGTCGTTACATTATAATGATGAGGTTGACATCTGAGGGGAACTAATCACAAATCATTAAAAATTACGTGTTTAAAATAAATATCTCCCACAAGACGCAATACATGCAGTAGTGAGATGAAGGTGCTATTATGAGCGTCGTATCATCGAATTTATTCAGTTAAAAGCACGAGGTCTCTAAAGTACCCCTCTGCAGGCAAAAGGTTTTTAAACATCATTAAAGAGGAGACTGTTGCAGATTTATGAAAACAGCATCGGACCATGGTAAATAGTCCCAGGCTTTACGGATAGGACTACTTAAGACAAAGACACAATACACCTGTAGTATACTCTCGCAATGTAGTCAGATTAAAGATATTGAGAATTTGGTAACAGTAATACTCCTGAATCCACAACTACTGATACATTGCAAGAAGCAGAAGTAAGATTCATGCACATGTTTTTGGGAGTAAGCCTGGTATTATAAAAACAAAGCAGTATTAAATGGAAGTCAGTCCCCATAAGATCTATTGTCACAACATGTATTCTATTCTTCGAGCCAAGAGGTCAGCCATCACAAATGAAATCAAAGAAATGCTTGAATGGAGAATAGCTGATCCCTGCACTCCACTTTATTGTAGTTAACCATTAATTGCGTGAAAACCTGATAGAAGTATTAATCGGGCTTTGGATTCAAGGGCCATTAATAAGATGTGTTCCTTTTTTTTAAAAAAAAAAAGAGGTGGAGCCCCTCCACGCCCACACCGGCATGATGGCCAACACAAAAGGTCTGCTACCATCTCTGCATAAGGGTTAGTGTTCACTAAAGTGAGGTGTCGCAGGATGTGGGTACTGCGATGTTTGCGTACGTCTGCTTAGGGTTAACCATTAATACGCGCTCATCTGGAGATAGATTGGTCGAAATCGGACGAAGGGTAGCGGTTTGAAGGGCAGAGGAAAAAAAGTGCCAAGGCAAGAGTCAAGGGAAAAAAATCTCTGCGATAGTTAGGTCGGGTGGTAAGAGCAGTAGCGGTTGTCTTGCTGCCTGCGATAGGTCGTGCAAGGATAGGCTTTGTTAGTAGCGGGTATCATGCATGTCGATACCTTGACGTTGTGCGTTTGTGCTGCTCGGCGGCTGGCGCTGGGTGCTGGTACAGAGTCCTCGTTCAGCGTCAGCAACCTGGAACAGTTAGGTTTGTTATCGATCTTGTGTCCGATAGGTCATATACCGGAGGCACAGTGTGAGGGAATGTTGGCAGATTGTTTGTGCGTCTGTGGGCGAGCTCGTCGGTGTCCCTGCTGTGGCCTGTTGGTCGGCTCTAATAGCAGCTGGTAGTTGCCAGTCAGTGTTGCTGATATGCAGGGGCTTACCGGCGTTTGTCGCTGTTTGCTTATGTTAGTTTACCATAGGTGGCTATACCCTAGCTATCAGTGTCTTTGGCCGCTTGTGCTTCCACCTGTGGTTGTGATCGTAATTTCCCAGAGTGAGGACGAAAGGATTGTTCGAGTGTCTCGATTTCCTGTATAGTCGTGTGGCGTGTTTTTTGAATACTTCCTTGAGGGTATCAAGGCGGTATTCATGGTGAAGATCCACGGTGCGTGTGTAGCGTGGAGCGTTGCTAATGATTCGTAGCACCTTGTTCTGTATGATCTGCAGGCGGCGCAGTAGTGTAGGAGCTGCATATCCCCAGACGGGAGCTGCGTACGTCATCAGAGGTCTAATCAGTGTCATGTATATGGACCTCGACACCCTCCTATTCAGTGTGCTTTCCCTGTTGAGCATTAGGTAGAGCTGTTTGAGCCTCGCGTGCGCTCGACTGGCAACGTATTCGATGTGGTCCCCCCATGTAAGTTTCCGGTCCAGCCAGACACCAAGGTACCTGACTTTCTCTCGGAAACGTATTGGGCGTGTATGTAGTGTTATTGGTCTACAGTGTTGATGTTTGCGCAGTAGTTTCGGTCTGCGTGTGAACAGAACTGCTTCGCACTTGTCGACGTTTACTTTAATACGCCATCGCTCCAACCAAGGCTCAGCTGTTCTGAGTGCTGTCTGTATGCGTGAATTGATGTTCGACGGTTTCCAATCTTGCGCAAGGATGGCGGTGTCATCCGCGTAGACGGCTAACGTCGTGTTTTGTGTCGCTGGGAAGTCATTAACGTACAGGTTAAACAAGATGGGCCCTAGGATGCTTCCTTGGGGTACTCCAGCTTGGATACCGTGTTGTGTTGATTGTTTATCCTGCACGTTAGTGTTGAAACATCTGTTCGTGAGATATGAGTGTATGAGGCGTACGAGTCCGTCCGGGAAACCAGCTTCGCTTAGTTTGCGTATGAGTCCGTTGTGCCAGAGACGATCGAAAGCCTTTTCGATGTCCAGGAACACGGCCCCTGTGGCTTTGTTCATGTTGTAGCCGTGTGTTATATGTTCGACTACGCGGAGGAGTTGTTGTGTTGTCGAGTGGTGATTCCTAAAGCCGAATTGCTCCGGTCTTAGGGTTTTAGTATTACCTTCTCAACAATCTTGCTGAGCGAACACAGCAGACTAATGGGTCGGTAATTTTGTGGGAGGGAGTGGTCTTCCCCTGGCTTCCTGAACATCAGGACCTTGGCCGCCTTCCAAAAGTCAGGGAAGTGTTGGTGTGTCAGGATGGCATTCGTTAAGTGTGTGAGGTATTCTACGGCTTTATCCGCGAACTCCTGGAGGACACGGTTTTGAATGCGATCAGGCCCAGGGGCTTTTCTAGCGTTGGTGTGCTTGATAGCCCATGTGATTTCATTTGTGCTAGTACGTCTTATTTCGTTGCGCGAGGGCTGGGCTACAAGTCGTGTAACCTCCTGGTCCGTTTCAAGTGCGAATGCTGGGTCTGAAGGAACCAGATTCGGCATGAAAGACGCTGCAAGAGTTGTGGCCATAAGCTCTGCCTTCTACGTTGCGGAGTAGGCTGGGCCGTCTGGTCCTTGTAACGTGGGAATGTAATGTTTCTCCCTAGTGAAGTGTCTGGCCAGCTGCCACACCCCAGGACGTGTGGTATCCAGCCCAGCGAGTTTCTGTCTCCATTGCTCGTTTCTGAATGTTTGTATTTTATCGTGTATTATGCCCTGGAGTCTGTTGACGTGCAGTTTATAGAACGGGCGCCTGGTACGCTGCCAGTATCTCCTGAGGCGGTTCCTCATTGAGATAATGCCCAGGATTTCCTGGGGCAGGGCCGTCGAGTGTTGTCTTGGTGTTGTAAATGGAATGGCGTCAGTCATTGCGTCTTGGACGGCAGTTGTGAGAGTCTCCACAGCCTCATCGATTTGCTGTGTGTTGTTAATTTCGTGGGTGTCAGGAATGTGACTATCAAGCGTTTCCTTGAACAGTGTCCAGTTCGCGCGCTTGTAGTTAAGCATCCTGCGTGGTTCGATGTCCTGCAGTGTCTCTTCCATGTGCAGTATTACAGGCATGTGGTCTGAGTCCAGATCGTTTTCAACCGTAAGGTTGAGTGCGCATGTGATGCCCTTTATGACAGCTATGTCTAACACGTCTGGCCTATGTCGAGCCTGTGTAGGCACGATCGTGGGAACGTTCGGCCCAAGTATAATGTAGTTTCGGCCTAGTGCGTGTTCGTACAGTTTCTTGCCGTTGTAGGTTCGTATTCGTGAGTTCCAATCAGGGTGTTTTGCGTTTAGGTCTCCAGCGGCGATTACCCGCGGTGCTATGTTGAGTACTGTGCTGATATCGCGTGTTACTATGTTTTTAGGAGGATTGTATATCGATACCAGTGTGGTGTTGGCTCCGTTGAACTTGACCCTGACGGCCGTGGCCTCTAGTCTTTCAAGCGGTGGGAGCTCGATGTTCGTGTGTTCTATGTCTCTGTGTATGATGATTGCCGTGCCGCCTCCCCTCCTGCCATCCGCTCGGTCGGTACGATAGACACAGTACCCTGGGATGTTTAGTTATTTGCGAGGCGTAAGCAGTGTTTCGTTCACAAGAGCGATTCGGATACCCTTTCGCTCCATGAAGGCGGCCATTTCGGCTTTTTTGCTTGCGATCCCATTGGCATTCCAAAACAGGATCCGTGAGTTTGTGTTTAAGTCTGCGTTTCGGGGCTGGTGTGATGTATTATCTATGTAGTAGTGTAAAAAGTGGTGTGACAGTGGCTTGGAAGCTAGTCCAGTTGAGCGTATCGACATGAACTGCATGAAGAGTTGTGAGACACACCCCATAATCTTCGTGACTATTTCGGTGGTCGTGCGTCCGGGGAATAATGTTTCCATTACTCTCTGGAATGTTGTCGTAATGTTGGTCATGTCGGCCTGCGAGTTATTGGTCGTGTTAGCGGCCGCTTGTTCCTGTGTTGGCGTCTGGTGAGGGCTGGCCTGAGTGTCGGCTGTTCGTGTGGCAGTTGTGGGCGCCTGTGTATTCTCTGTGGTGAATGGGTGTGTTATGTGGGTTGTTGAGTTGGTGTCCGGGTTGTGTTCGTGAGTGTTGGTGTCCTGTTGTCTGTGTGCTTGCTGTGGTGTGGTCGTGTTCCTCGTGCTGCGGCTGTTTCTCCTTCTCCTCCTCTGGCGCTGTGGTCGTCCCTGTGTTGGTGCGTTTTCTGTAGCCCGGTGCGGGTGTGGTGTCAGGTGTTGTGTTTGTCTGTAGTGCGTCTGTTGCTGGGGGTGTTTGTTGAGCGTGTCCTGAGCTCTGGGGCTCCTCTGACCGTCCCGCGCTACTGGGGCTGCCAGCGACCACTCCAGCGAAGGATACTCCACTTCTTACTGGGCGCGGGGGCGGTTTCGGAACTGTGATGGCGGTAGGTTTAGCGTGTTTGGCTATTTTGCGCCTCAGAGCTGCTTTGTAAGCAATGCACCCTCTGTAGTTTGCCGGATGGGCAGCACCACAGTTGGCGCACTTGCGAGGTGCTGTATGGGGGAGTTTGCAGCGTTGGGTCGTGTGACCGCCAGCGCAAATGCGTCAGCGGGGTGCGAGACCGCATCTGATACCCGCGTGCGCAAAGCGCTGGCAGTTATGGAATTGTTGGGGGGTGCGCGGCGTGTTGTAGATCTCTACATTGACGACCATGTGAAGAAATAGCTTTAACTTCAACAGGTCGCGGGACTTGGCCGTGTCGGCCAACTCCGCCATGTAGTTATGAGACGGTCTCGCTGTGCCGAACTCTGGCATTCGGTTTACCCGAACGCACTCCCACCCGAGAGCAGAGAGTTCTTCGTGTACTGTGTCGGTCGGGGTTCCTGAGTCTATCCCATTTATCACGTACTGCTGTGTCTTTTCAAGGACTGTCCTGTACGTGAAGTGCTCTACCTTCCTTTCTTTAAGAAAGTCCAGTAGATTCGAGTAATCTGACTTGTTCGCCACGTACAGTGCGGCGTGTTCTCCAGTGAGCTTAGAGTAGTATGTTGTGGGGTTGTGTTTTTTGTTAAATTCCTTGTTTAGGAGACTGAGGTCTCCGTAGTTGTGTATGATGACTGGTGGGAAGCCAGTCGCGGTATTGTTTGGGTTCTGCGTAGCTGCTGGTATGTTTGAGGATGCTGCAGTCGCAGGGTTGTTTATGTTGGTCCCTGTGTTGCCTTTGTTGTTGATTTGTGGTGTGGTTGGGGTTGGCAACAGCACTCGGCCGTTGCCTCGTGAGTTTGTGAGCTCACTTGTTTGTGTATTTGGCGGCTGTCTGCGTCTTGGGCCGACCTGCTGCCACGGCCCGTCTTCTTCGGTGTTGGTTGTGTCCTCCGTCGGCTCTGGATCCGGTTCCGTCGGTGCCTGGGCCGCCAGAGGTGAAAGAGAGTGCATACTCTTCGTGTTTTGAGCAGGCGCTTGTGTGTGTGGTGTGGGTGTTGCTGTCTGTCTGTGTTCACTGCCCATCAGCTCTGCGATCAGCTCCAGCTGTTCCGCGATCTGTTTGTCCTTCAAGGCAACCTGCTCTTGGAAGGTGGACAGTGGGACGGAAATGATGGCGGGAATAGCCGGCATTTCCGCCTCTTGGGCTGCAGCTTTGCTGCAGGTAAGAGATGGGGAAGCACAGGAAAGATCGGACATCTTTGCTGTTTCGGGAGTTTTTATTTGGATAGGGAAGGATGTACGACAATTTTGCTCTTTTTACGAAACGACAATGTTTGCTTTTTCGGCGAAAGTGCTGTGTATCGTGTCCCTACAGAAGAGGGGGGTCCCTACGACCTATCTGCGCAGTGTGCAAGGCGCGGCGCAAGAGAGCGCGGGTAGAAGAGAGCGGCCTACAGTGCGCGGGGTTATCCGACGCGAACGGGCCCTTGACACTGAGATTACCCTACCAAAGAACGGGAGAGTCCCGCTGGGGAGATTTGCAACCGGGAGTTGAGGCGAAACTCTTGCCACTTAGCGCCCGGAAGCGTTCAGCGGCTTGCGCTAGTTCGTGCCGCTCAGTAGAGCGTCACCGGCAGCTACGCCAGTTGCAGCTTATTTGTGACCACTCCGAGGAGCTATCAGACGGGCAGCTACGCCAGGTGCAGAGAGCAGCGTTCCGATCGGGTCGGCTGCTCGACTGCGAGTCACGGTATGTGTTCCTGTGAGAACCCGAAATAAGAACTTGGATGAACAATTGCAGAAATTTCACAGAGTCAGATAATTTATTAGCATATATTTTAGAAGTTCCTACTAGCAGATGAGTCTCACTAAGGAATATAAGATTTATACAACTTCTATCTTTGGAGGGAGAAGCAATTAATTTTGTGTGATAGCATTTGGTTTAAATGTGAGTTCAGGCATGTTCATAACTGCCCAAACTACCCAACAGAGTTACGATATGCATCGACGATATATTAATAGCCACTCATATCTGGGAAGAACATGTATATTTGCTAGAAGAGACACTACCTAAATTTTCTGAAACCGGAGTGGCTTCAAACCAAAAAATTTCAAAACTTTTGAGTGCGAAATTAAGTTTCTTGGACATATAATCTCATCTGCAGGAATTACACAAGACCCCTAAAAAATTAGTGCAGTTAAGCATTTCCCTTATCCCAGCACGAAAAAAACACCTTACAAAATTTTTGCTTTGTTTTCATATTTTTGAAGATTCGTGCGAAATCATTCTCGAGTAGTGCCGTCCTATTAGATCTGTTCAAGAAGAATGCCCAATGGGTGAGGGACAATGTCTGCAAGAGAGATTTTGATGCGATAAAAGACGCGTCATTTAACTTAAACGCTTTGCACCATCCTGATATGACCAACGAAGCTTTCTGCCTAGTCACTGCTGCATCATTTTCTGGTCTAGGAGCCTATGTATTGCTGTTACGTAAAGATGATGGAAGTCAGACTATTTGTGTTATTAGTTTTGCAAGTAAAACATTGTTGGATAGTGAACGTGCATACTCAGTCACAGAGTTGGAAACATTAGCAATAGTATGCGCGTTTAAAGTACTTAATAATTATGTTTATGGAAAGAAGATTAAGTTTTACTAAGATCATCAAGCGTTGAACATTTTGTTGCCTTGCAAAATTATTCCACCTGCACTTATCACGTTGACTTCTCTTTCTAGACTAATACAATTATGAGGTCATTCACATTTCAGGAAAGGATATCATTGTAGCAGTCGTTCTGTCACGACTACCACAGAGCCTACCAAAATACACAGAGCTTATTGAGATATTTAATGACTATAGTGTTCTACTCATGAAGAATAACAATTACTGCCCAAATTACTAAGATTTGTGGAGGGACGTGGCAGATCTATAGAATGCTGACTCACATTGGTACAAAGTTGAGACATTGCTTACACTGAATCCTTCACATAAGCTAACACAACATTTGAAATTACAGAATTATGTTCTGTTTTACAGACGTGATCCACAATCTGATATGTGGCGCGTCTGTATTGCAACTACAGGTGAGGATGATTTAATCTGGTATGCACATAATGCGTGAGGTCACTGTGGCACAGCCAAGTGTATTCACAAGATCAGTTTATACAGCTGCTCTCCAAACATGAGAAGACGCATACAGGAGCTGTTAAAAACATGCCTGATAACTCACAAAGCTAAACCCGCAAACAAATGCTGCCATACAGAGTTTAACCCTATAATACCAACAAACCCACTGGAATTATCGTGATAGAAGTCACAGGATCTTTAGCCTCAGCTAAAGGTTAAGTATGTAGCAGCACTATATGACATCCAATTATTATCTACAGTCGCCAATTATTATCAACAGTTGTCAAGCCTGCCACTTTTCTGCCATATCACTCTCGAATTTCATTTGTAACGCATGAAAAACATTTTTACACCTAAATTATATCAAACAAATACTAATATCATGCTTTAGTCCTCAGGGAAACCCGAGTGAATGTATATTCTGAGAATTTAATAGATTCATTAGAACATCAGCACAGAGTAATCAAGCCAGGTGGATAGGATATTTAGAACTTTTTAAACAGCTTGTGAACAATTTGCCTCTCTACAATACACGATCCACACCGGCTGAACTCACAAGTAGCGTGAATGAGGAAAATGAATGAATACATCCTCTTCCACGTCTACGGAGAGAAGAGTGTTCCTAGGAAGAAAAGGTAAGAAAAATCTTAGTCCCACTCACTGAACAGGCATGCCTGAGAAAAATATATTACGACAGAAGATTCTGACAAATGGAGGAGTATCAGGAAGGAGAATACATTCTGTTGAAAACTCACTAGAGATGACCACTGCTTCTCAAAAGAAACTGCAAACGGTCCCTTTCGTATAAGGGTCTGTAACACTGAAAGCATTCCACATGAAGGAAGTTACTAATAGGATTAAAGATTTGTATGCCAACCAGGACTTGAAACAATATTTCCATCAATGAATGGACTTATTTGTACTATATGTGATCTCTTGTGTTTCATGTAATTACTTTGAAATTTGTAACTAGATTAAACTGTGTTGTCCGTGTGAAACTTACTGCTATATAAGAAAGATATCTGTATGGATTGGAGAAATATTAGGATGTTAACGCTATTAATAATTAGATATTCACTTGTGAGAGAAAGCTTAATTTAGTGATGTTTAAGTAAGCATAGCTCCCACTTACAGACTGTATGTGTTGAGTGCATTATTACTTGCTAGGCCTTTTACGCCCTAGAATTTTCAAATATTAAACGACGTACATGATTGTGTAAATAGTAGTTGTAAGAATAGTTACACCAAAATGCTGTGGTGTTAATTTGTACATTGCTTCGAAGTACGCTGTCGCACAGATCCTAAGCGCTGTAATGATTCGTGGTGTGACAACGTCAACTATGAACTCAACGAGAAGGTTTACAACTTCCAGTTACTTGATCACAATGAGACTGTGCTTTTTGCCCTAGAGTACTAGCTTATTTATGTTAAAGAAGACCAAGGAACTGGTACATTCATTTGAGTTGATTCTTTACGATGTGAACAATCTGCGATATCTGCAATAATAAGTTGTAAAGGTAGATGGTTGTTAACCAGACATTTTCTTCCAATACTTTAGAATTAATATACAAAATACTTCGCAAAATAAAAAAAAGCTATAAATGCAAACCTTTGAAAATGTTCATGTATTTCACGTTACAATAAAATAGCTTTAAGATAGTGATTTAGTTTTACTACGCTTCAAAAGGTCGTAAATATTAGTTTCAGTAAGACAGACTGCTTTCGTATGAGTACAGTCTCCTACCTTCTCGCGAGTTTGAATGTATATTTTTCTCAGCTTTGGGCTTTTGGTGTCCTGTGTTCCTTTTCTTTTCAGAGTCAGGTGTGATGCTTTGATCTAACATTCTGTGGGACAGTTAAAATTTTTGTGTCCTATAAGTAGGCAATGTCATCGTAACCTCTACGAAATGTGCTCCTCACATACTGCTGGAACACATGATAGTTAGGATAGAGGCACATACGAAGACAAATTAATGATTGTAAAACCCACTTTGCTGTAGTGTGTGGTGATGATTCCTACGCCAAGAGATATGCGACTGATTTTTAAATATGGTAATTAGATATGTTTTACTAAGAACACTTGGGACCCGCGGGGGATAATAAACTAAAGAATTGTGGTAATGTCAACTCGATTCGTTAAGATAAAGTTTCTACATTAGCGGGTATACGAGAAGAATGTAGTCAATGATGAACACATCGAGGCAGTGGTCAGTGGTCACCAGTCAAGCTAGCAGTGTTTCAGGGAGTGATAATGTGAACAACAAAAATAAACTACCAGCACACGCCTTACGACGAAAATTAACACTTACCAGTGGTGAACTCAGCTAAAGACCATCCGCTGCTGGTGTAGTGCAGGTAGATGACAGTGTTATCTAAGTGTAGGATGCGATGTCTGTGCGCACACTTCGCAAGCACCCACACTAAGGAACGCACTGTGTCGACACACAAGAATTAGAGAGCCGGTGGCGTGATACAACGGCCTATGGGCGGGGCGTCAGGCCTGATTGTCGCTACGAACGCTCAGCACGCCGTTATTATTCAACTGAAATATGTGTTTGTAAATGAAAAGAATTGCCCACAGAGACGCTAAAAAATGTTGTGGACCCTAAATGAAGGAGCGATTTTAACTAAATGAACTCGTTCATCACAGACTCTAATAGTTCTGACAATATGTATAAAACGATGTGTGACGCTTTATAAAAGAAAAACGAAAATATCCGCCCTGTAAAACACGGATCCGTTTGTATGATAAAAACCTATGCTGTTATTTGTATTGATGTGAAAAAAATATTGGTTGCGCTCTAAAAAAGGCTACTGTATAACCTTATTGGTTATACAGTAGTAGTAATTAAATTGTACGATTGTTTCACGAAACCTGGTGATGCGATGATGTATGAGGGAACCTCTGAGAAATAATGAACTCTCGGTGGATACCCCCGCCTGCCGTTCCGAACATGACCTTTCCAGTCGAGAACCTGATCATTTATGTGGTTCCTACCTCAGCCGACGATGTCGCCTGAATCAAATCCTTGCGTCCAATGGGTCTGCTCATCATGTACTGCAACCTACAACCAGTACAATAATACACCCTCAAATAAACTGTTGGTGTGGACTCAAGAAGTCGTTGGAAGTCCCCTGGAGGTATATTGAGCCATACTGCCTCTAAAGCCGTCCACAACGGCGGAAGTGTTGCCGGTGCGAGATTTTGTGCACGAACTGACTTCTCGATTATGTCCTGTAAATATTCGTTGGGATTCATTTCGAGCTATGTGGATGGTCAAATCATTCGTTGGAAGTATAATCAACTGCGATCAATTGTAGCTCGGTGACTTGGCACATTGTCGCCCATAAAAATTCCATCGCTGTTTGGGAACACGAAGTCCACGAATGGTTGCAAATGTTCTCCAGGCAGTCGAATATAAACATTTACAAAATGATTGGTTTGGTTGGACCACACGACCCCAGTCCATTACATGCAAACACAGCCTACAGCTTTATGGAGCCACCACCAGCTTGCGCAGCGCCTTGTTGACAACTTGGGACCTTGGCTTCGTGGGGTCTGCGGTATCTCGAACCCTACCATTAGCTCGTACAACTGAAATCGCAACTCACTGATCGCGCCACGCTTTTACAGTAGTCTAAGATTCAACCGATATGGTCACAAGCACAGGAGAGGCGCTGTAGGCAGTGTCGTGCTGTTAGCAAAGTCGCTCTTGTCAGTCGTCTGGTGACATAGCTTGTAAACGCGACATTTCGCCGCGCTGTCATAACGGGTAAGTTCGTCACATGTCCCACATTTATTTCTGCGGTTATTTCACGCAGTGTTGCTTGTTTGTTAGCACTGACAACCCAATGCAAACGTTGTTGCTCTCGGTCGTTAATTGAAGGCCGTCCGCCACTGTATTGTCCTTGGTGAGAGGTAACGCCTGAAATCTGGTATTCTCTTGACCCTGCAGATCTTGGATTGTTGAATTCTTTAACGATTTTCGAAATGGAATGTCCCATGCGTCTAGCTCTAACTACCATTCCGCGTTCAAAGTCTATTAATTCCCGCCTTGCGACCAAAATCACTTCGGAAACACTTTTCACATGTAACTCCTGAGTACAAATAAGCAGCTCCGCCAATACAATGCCTTTTTATACCTTGTCTACGCGATATTAAAGCCGTCTATATATGTGCATATCGCTATCCCGTGATGTTTGCCACCTCATTGAATTATCTACAACAGACGAAATGATAAACCTCTGCATACATCACGAGTCATTCCAAAACAGTGATTCTTAAACTATTGCTATGTAAAACGTGATATATTACTTTAATATTCCATAGTGGAAAGACTTGTAAACACATCTGATCCTTCTTTCCTATCGACTATGCTAAGACTGGGCGGGGGTGGGCAGGTATGATGGGGGGGGGGGGCGAAGGGGGTAGGGGAGGGGCAATATTTTATTTAAATCACCCGGAGCACATTATGATTCCAGCAGCTCAAACTAATTCATGAGACATGATGTTCTGTTAACATATTCTAAACATTATTTTCCGTTTCAAAAAGTTGCTGTGCAGGAAAATCATATTGTCAAAATTAACTGTATTGTACTGTTCATGATAACATTGTCAAAATTAATTGTATTGTAAAACATCACGAACTCACGTGAAAAATATAATTTCACGTCTAATGTAAAGAAATTCTGTAACTACGGGCTTCATTCTGCCATGCTCTTTCCATGACGCTCTGAGTATGTTGACGGCTTTCTTCCAATTTTCATAGGTGACGTTTCCTAACAGCTTCTATTTTGTGTGATTCGGCTGCAGAGAGGGTAAATTTAATGTTATTCCTGACAACTTAACGTACGAGCCGAGTTCGTGACACTTCACTCTCGGTTTCAGGCTGTGATGGTTTCGGTTACACAACTTGAGGCTGCAGTTAATGGGCACAACTGTTGTAGACCGGCGGTAGGGATCCAACGGACTCTCAGCACATCCGAGCCCTTCGATCGGTCCTCACCGGTGGCCAACCCGTTTATTCCTCGCACTGAGGCTCCCACATCACCTGTGGTCGAGTGGGAAGTCGCCCCGGGGCGAGCAGTCGACGAAAGACTTCCCAGGCGGCCGCACGTAAGGCCTCCCCGGTTTGTCCGACAAACAGGTTCCAGGTGCTGTCTGTGGCTGACACTGGCGCTGAGCCGGATGCTGTCGCCTGTCCTGTTTCAGAGGAAACCACTCAGCCTGCAGGATCCGGGCAATCGCAGAGAGTGGGATTGTTCGTAGTTGAGAGCTCCAACGTTAGGCGCATTATGGGGCCCCTTAGGGACTTAGCTGACAAGGAGGGTAAGAAAACCAATGTGCACTCCGTGTGCATACCGGGTGGAGTCATTCCAGATGTGGAAATGGTCCTCCCGGTTGCCATGAAGAGCACAGGGTGCAGCCAACTGCAGGTGGTTGCTCACGTCGGTACCAAAGATGTGTGTCACTTTGGATCAGAAGAGATTCTCTCTGGTTTTGAGCGGCTAACGGAAGTGGTAAAGACTACCAGTCTTGCTTGCAAGAACGAAAGCGGAGCTGACCATTTGCAGCATAGTCGACAGGAGCGATTGCGGACCTCTGGTACAGAGCCGAGTGGACGGTCTGAATCAGAGGCGTAGACGGTTCTGCGACCGTGTAGGCTGCATATTCCTCGACTTGCGCCAAAGGGTGGTTGGGTTTCGGGTTCCGACGAATAGGTCAGGTGTCCACTATACGCAGGAAGCGGCTACAAGGGTAGCGGAGGCTGTGTGGCTTAGACTGGGCGGTTTTGAAAGTTAGAGGGTCTCGGGAAATCACAAGAAGGGCTTCAGTCACAAAGGGTGCAGGCTGAACACAAGAAGAACGTAGATACACTAACCATTGGTATAACAGTTGTAAATTGTCGTAGCTGTGTTGGGAAAGTACCAGAGCTCCAAACGCTAATAGAATGCACTGATGATCAAATCGTTATAGGCACTGAAAGCTGGCTAAAGTCGGATATAAGCTCAGCCGAAATTAAAAAAAAAAAAAAATCTTTATTTAAGATAACTGAAAGCTGGCTAAAGTCGGATATAAGCTCAACCGAAATTATTTCGAAGAACCTAACGGCATTCCGATAGGATAGGCTAAACAAGTTGCGGTGGCGTGTTTGTTGCTGTCAGAAGTGGTTTAACTTGTCGCGAAATTGAAGTAGATACTTCCTGTGAGTTAGTATGGGCAGAGGTCATTGTTGGCAACCGTAATAAAATAATAACTAGCTCCTATTACCGACCTCCCAATTCAGGTGATACGGTTGCTGAAAGGTTCAAAGGAAGGTTGAGTTTGATTTTAAACACGTACCCGACTCATACGGTAATAGTTGGTGGTGACTTTAATTTACCATTGATATGTTTGCAAAAATACACGCGTAGAATATCAGCCGGAATTGTGCTAAACGCATTCTCTGAAAATTATTTCGAGCTGTTAGTTCATGGGCCTACGGGAATAGTAAACGGTTGTGAAAAAACACTTGACCTCTTAGCAACAGATAATCCTGAGTTAATAACGAGCATCAAAACCGATTCAGGAATTAGTGAACACTGGGTTGTGTAGCGAGATGGAATATTGCAATCCCCAAATCCTCGAAAAATATACCTATTCAAAAAATCAGATACAAATTCGCTTGACGCCTTCCTGAGAGACAATCACCACTCATTCCAAATTAATAATATAAGTGTGGACCAGATGTGGCTTAAATTCAAAGAAATAGTACCGGCAGCAATTGAGAGATTTACACCAAATAAATTAACAAACGACGGAGCTGATCCTCCTTGGTACACAAAACGGGTTGGAACACTGTTGCAGAAACAACAAAACTAACATGCCAAATTTAAACAGATGCAAAATCTCCAAGATTGGAGATTTTTTACAGAAGCTCGAAATTTAGCGCGGACGTCAAAGCGAGACGCCTGTAACAGTTTCCACAACGAAACTTTGTCTCGAAACCTGGCAGAAAATTGAAAGAGATTCTGGTCATATGTGAAGTATGTTAGCGGCAAGAAACAATCAATGCCATTCAATGGAGATACTATCGAAGACTGCGCTGCTAAAGCAGAGTTACTAAACACAGGCTTCCGAAATGCCTTCACAAAAGAAGACGAAGTAAGTATTCCAGAATTCGAATCGAGAACAGCTGCCAACATGAGTAACAGTATCCTCGGAGTAGTGAAGCAACTCAAATCACTTGATAAAAGCAAGTCTTCTGGTCCAGACTCTATACAATTAGGTTCCTTTCGGAGCATGCTGATGCATTACCTTCATACTTAACAATCATATACAACCATTCGCTCGACGAAAGATCCATACCCAAAGACTGGAAAGCTGCACAGGTCACACCAATAATCAAGAAAGGTAGTAGGAGTAATCCACTAAATTACAGGCCCATATCGTTAACGTCGATATGCTGTAGGATTTTAGAACATATATTGTGTTCTAACATTAGAAATTACCTCGAAGGAAACGGTCTATTGACACACAGTCAATATGGGTTTAGAAAACATCGTTCCTGTGAAACACAACTAGCTCTTTATTCACATGACGTGCTGAGTGCTATTGACAAGGGATTTCAGATCGATTCCGTATTCCTGAATTTCCGGAAGGCTTTTGACACTGCACCACACAAGCGGCTCGTAGTGAAATTGCTTGCTTATGGAATACCGTCCCAGTTATGTGACTGGATTTGCGATTTCCTGTCTGAGGGTCGCAGTTCGTAATAATTGACGGAAAGTCATCGACTAAAGCAGAAATTATTTCTGGCGTTCCCCGAGGTAGTGTTACAGGCCCTTTGCTGTTCTTTATCTATATAAACGATTTGGGAGACAATGTGAGCAGCCGTCTTCTGTTGTTTGCAGATAATGCTGTCGTTTATCGACTAACAAAGTCATCAGAAGATCAAAAGAAACTGCAAAACGATTTAGAAAAAATATCTCAATGGTGCGAAAAGTGGCAGTTGACCCTAAATAACGAAAAGTGTGAGGTCATCCACATGAGTGCTAAAAGGAACTCGTCAAACTTCAGTTTCACGATAAATCAGTCTAATCTAGAAGCCGTAAATTCAACAAATACCTAGGCATTACAATTACGAACAGCTTATATTGGAAAGAACACATAGAAAACGTTATGGGGAAGGCTAACCAAAGACTACGTTTTATTGGCAGGACACTTAGAAAATGTTACAGACGTACTAAGGAGACTGCGCTTGCCCGTCCTCTTTTAGAATACTGCTATGCGGTGTGGGATCCTTGCCAGGTAGGACTGACGGAGTACATCGAAAAAAGTTCAAAGAAAGGCAGCACGTTTTGTATTATCGCGAAATATGGGAGAGAGTGTCACAGAAATGATACAGGATCTGGGCTGGAAATCATTAAAAGCAAGGCGTTTTTTGTTGCGACGGACTCTTCTCATGAAATTCCAATCACCAACTTTCTCCTCCGAATGCGAAAATATTTTGTTGACACCAACCTACATAGGGAGGAATCATCATCACGATAAAATAAGGGAAATCAGAGCAGGTAGAGAAAGATACAGTGTAAGTAGGCTGTTTATGTTTTCTTATTGGCAACGTTACGTAGCGCTCTGTACGAAAATCACTGGCTGTGCTGTGTGCAGTCTGTGGCTAGTTTGCATTGTTGTCTGCCATTGTAGTGTTGGGCAGCTGGATGTGAACAGCGCGTAGCGTTGCGCAGTTGGAGGTGAGCCGCCAGCAGTGGTGGATGTGGGGAGAGAGATGGCGGAGTTTTGTAATTGTCATGAACTGCTATATATATTATGACTATTAAGGTAAATACATTGTTTGTTCTCTATTAATATCTTTCATTTGCTAACTATCCCTATCAGTAGTTAGTGCCTTCTGTAGTTTGAATCTTTTATTTAGCTGGCAATAGTGGCGCTCGCTGTATTGCAGTAGTTCGAGTAATGATGATTTTTGTGAGGTAAGTGATTTGTGAAAGGTATAGTTTAATGTTAATCAGGGCCATTCCTTTGTACGGATTTCTGAAAGTCAGATTGCGTTGCGCTAAAAATATTGTGTGTCAGGTTAAGCACAGTCGTGTATAATTGTTGAAAGGGGACGTTTCATATGTCGACCCTTAGCCAAGGATATCTCACTGGAATCTTCTGATTTTTTCTTGTAGTTTGTGTATTTAGTGTAGCTTTTGTTTATTGCTAGTGCGTAATTATAGAGAGAATTTCCTTGGTAGTTGTGGTTTTTCATTGTTGCACAGTAAAACAGTTGTGGCATGCATGTAGATTAGCACCAAGTATTTCGCAGCTGCAATTAACTAGATATTATTTTCAGTGCTATGTTAATGTGTTCTCTTATTTTTGCTCTTCAAATTGTGTTTTTCTGTGTTATCGTGTGAAATATTGTCACAATAATGGCGTGTGAAAAACGTAACACCAGGCTCCAAAGTAAACTGAGAAATAATAGTGACGACGAGTGTAGCTTATCAGCACTACTGTGTAGTGAATTAACAGACATTCCAAGTAGTAATTTGGTAATTGTGCATAGGGAAATGGAGCGGGCGGCAAATAATGGTATAGACAGTGAAACAGGTTGTGAACAGGGAACCATTATCGATCGATCGGTCGGCAACAGCTCGCCTCAGGAATCCGAAATGACAGGACACAATTTTACAAATACTGTAGATTCAGGTTTTGCGTCCTCACCGTTTTCTCAAATAAGTCAAGACACATTTTCAGCTTGTCAAAATGTGAATGTTGCCGGTGCAAATGCACTGCCGAAAAGCGTAGAGGAACAGATTCCAGACACTAATGCATTGTTATTACAACTAATGCAACAAATGGAACAAAATCAGAGACAAACACAGCAACAGTTAGACACAATGGAACAAAATCTTCGAAAGTTAGACACCACGCTTGAACAAACACGTGAAGATTTAACTACTGAGTTACATAACATTGAATCGAAATGTCAAAAAGTCTGTAATGACGTAAAAACACAAATTTGTGAGCATTTCCAACCTATTTTTTCGCGTCGTGAAAATGCATTACAGAATCACGAAGCAGCCATAAAAGAACTGCAAACTATTGTTCATGAAAATCATGAGACCTTGAAAGCTAAAATGGACTCAATTGCATCTACCGATTCGGTTACGCAACTTGCAAAAACTCAGGAAAACTTAAAGGACACAGTAGATACTCTGAAAATTGGTTCAGAAAGACACATGGAGGAAATTAGTTCATTATCAGAGAAAGTAGCCGAACTTTCGGATTAGGTCACTAACTTATCTACGAAGGTAGATGATAATCTGAATGACACAAAACCGGTAGTCTTTAATGACACAGAAGAGTGTGAACAAATTAGGAAACTGAAACAAAATCTGAATCAAATTAATACGCAACACCAAAGAGAAATCCAGGAAGTACAAGATAAGCTGACACAGGTAATACAAGAATTACGTATTTCAGAGGACACTCGCGCTCCAATACGGGAAGAGGGACATAGAAATACGGAACAGCCACAAAATAATAACACAGTGTATTTCGGAAGTTATGAAAGAAATTGGCAATGTGCACCGAATTTTGAGATCGAACCGCCGACACGACGTAACAATGACCGACATGCTACTCGCCGACACCATGATTTTGACTATAAGCTGTTCATTACTACACGTAAATTCAAAACGTTTAAGAATTCTGCCAACGACATTCATCCACAAGCGTGGCTCCATCAATTCTCTCATTGTTTCCCTCCCAACTGGTCATTGGAGCACAGGTTAGAATTTATGTGTGGCTACTTGGAGAATGAACCAGCTGTAAGAATGCGATCGGTCATTCACGATTGTCACAGTGAAGGAGAATTTTACCATGCGTTCCTCTCAGCATATTGGTCACAAGCTACACAAGACCGAGTAAAACATAGCATCATGATGATGAAACACTTTGAACAATCTGAATTTTCCAGTCTTGTCAAATATTTTGAAGACATGTTGCACAAGAATCAGTACCTGTCAAACCCATACAGCCCCTCCGAACTCATCCGCATTTGCTTAATCAAATTACCTGAACATTTACGGCATATTATTTTGGCAGGACATTGCAAAGACGACACTGAAGCTTTTCAGGGACTCTTACAAGAATTAGAAATTGACACAGACAGTCGCAGGATGCAAAAACAGGGAAACAATCACTACAGGTCACATCCGTCACAATTCCGTGACGACAGAAACAATAAATGGCCACTACAAGCCTATTCTTACAACGTAAATCGTGACCAAAACAGAGACCACCCGTATGACAACCACTGGCAGAGTAATAGTTACAGAGAAAGACTGCATTTCCGTAGTAATGAATATGACAGAGACAATCACAGAAACAGACAATTTGACAACCAGAACTATTATTATCATGGGAGACAGAATAACTTCAGACGCAACGGTCCAGCGCTCAGTTACGATTCAGGGAGAAATTCTCCACCACGTGACCGACAAGAAAGAAATCTTGAAATCTACCGACATGACGACAGACGATATGATCGCAACGACAGACCTGAATTGCATCAGAACTGGCGGGATTCAAACAGAGCAGAGCACTCTCGACAACGTGAATTTGTGGAAGTTAGGTCTCCTATTCCCAATAACGATGCGCGCCAACAAAGAGACAATAGGCAATGACTCACACCGCTGGCAGCCACAAAACGTACTTATGAAACTGACGATGCAGCTGCCGTAGCTAGTAATTACGTAAAAATGGAAGACATTAGGGACATCTTACTCCAGGAACACGACGTAAAACATAACAACATTGCATATCCTGTGATTCACATTACTGTAAATGACGTAAAATTTACGGCAGTACTTGACTCTGGCAGTCCCATTTCAGTAATTAGTGAAACAACTTTTAGCAAATGCAACAAATCGAACGATTGCCCCACACTTCCGTTACGTAAGATTAAATTACAAGGTGCAATCTTTGGAAAAAGTGTAGATGTACGCCAACAAACCAACTTAGAAATCTTTTGTCAAAGCCACAGCTTCTCTATGAACTTTCTTATTGTTCCATTATTGTCGACGGAAATTATACTGGGAGTAGACTTTTTGAATGAATACAAAGCAATCTTAAGCTTTCACGATGCTGAAATAAGTTTAGAAAAAGAAGGTAAGTCAATAGCTTTGAAATTTGAAGACTGGCTCTCAAACCATGATGAGGAAATTAATCGGCTTTACCTTCTGTTAGACAACAGTTCGGAATTTTCTACGGAACTAGATACTAACAATCACTCTGCAAGTACTGACAGGGATGACATCGACGGCATATTTGAAATTAATGAGTTAATTCAGAATAAAATTCAAACAATTGAGAATTGTAATGACACTGATAGGCAGGACCTTTTTGAGATTTTACAAGCACATTCCACAGTTTTTACTCACAAAACAGGAACAATCAAGGGATTTCAATACCAATTTCGTGTTCGTGAGCATACTAAATTTTGTGTTAGACTGTACGTAATTCCGGCGCATTATAGGGACCGTGTTAGAACAGAAATACAATCTATGCTTAATGAGGGCATTATTGAGCCTGCAGTAAGCTCATACAACAACCCATTACATGTTGTTGAGAAGAAAAATGGATCGATCAGGCTTGTTTTAGATTCGAGACAAATCAATACTATCATCATTCCTGAAACAGACAGGCCGCAGACGATGGAAGAACTTCTTCAAAATTTTAATGGTGTAAAAGTGTTGTCTTCCATTGATCTTAGATCCAGCTTTTATCAGATCGAACTTCATCCAGAATGTAGAAAATACACAGCTTTCCTTTGTTTCGGCGTTTGTTATCAGTTTCGGAAACTTCCTTTTGGTTTGAACTTTTCTTCGGCAGCATTCATTCGTGGGTTAAATTCCATATTAACTGAGTTCTTAAAACGTCACATCACCTTATATGTGGACGATATTCTGATAGCAGAAGCTTCATGGCAACAAAACAATCGCATCCTCAACAGTTTGTTACGTATTTTTGCAGAATCTGGAATTACAGTTAACTTGGAAAAGTCTGAATTCGGTAGGTCAAAGGTGAGGTTTTTGGGACATATTATTTCTTCTGAAGGCATTCAGCCGGATCCTGAAAAGTTAGAAGCAATCAGAGCCATTCCAGTTCCATCCACAAAAAGACAAGTCCGCAGTTTTCTAGGCCTCGTAAATTTTTACCGTCGTTTTCTGAATATGCAAATTCTAGTTACACCAAAACTTTGTTCTCTCACTGGAAAAAATTCTATTTGGAACTGGGACGAACAAGCACAGTTCGAATTCAATTCTTTGAAAGAATCGCTACTTAACGCGACAATACTAGCTCATCCAGATCTGTCACAAGATTTCTGCCTTAGCACAGATTCTTCTAAAGTCGGTCTTGGTGCTCATTTATTTCAAGAAGCCACAGAAAATGACACTACTGTTCAGAAAACCATTGCTTCTGCTAGCCGAGTGCTAACAAAATCTGAAAAAAATTATTCCGTTACTGAATTAGAAGCTTTAGCTATCGTTTGGGCATTTAACAAATTCCGTTTCTTTCTTTCTGGTAAGCACGTAAAAGTATACAGTGATCATCGTGCATTACAATTTCTTATGTCTTCAAAATTAAATCATGATAGGTTAAAACGTTGGGCATTGTTTCTGCAAGAATTCCGCTACACAATAGTCTACATTCCCGGCAAGGAGAACATTGCTGCAGACGCGCTGTCACGCGCACCGGCTGGGCTTGAGAAAAGTAACACAGAAGGCAACCTCGAGAAAAATTTCAGTATTCTTTACATTCAGAAAGTCGCCTTTGAAAACTTCATCACCACATCTTTAAAGGACATTGCTCATGAACAAGATAAAGATCCGATTTGGAAAGACATCAAAAGTAAATGGCATGAAAAGACACACACTCAGATTCGGCATTATTGCCTGGTTAGAAACAACATACTCTTCAAACGCTGCACTGTTGATGACAAGCTATGGGTACTTTGCATTCCAGACGATTTTGTTAATAAGCTCATTTGGTACATTCATTTCAGCTACGCACATTTTGGTCCACGAAAATGTTATCATATTCTTCGACCGACTTGTTATTTTAACAATATGGAAAAGAGAATTCGAAGAGTCTTGTCTATTTGTAAACTTTGTCAAAAGGCGAAACCATCTACTGTCTCACATCGTGCTCCGCTGTTTCCTATCATTCCTTCTAAATGAAAAGAATTTGCTGCTGTTGATCTCTTGGGACCACTTGTCAGAACTTACTTCAAAATTTGTTTCTTTCACTCCGTTACGTAAAGCCACTGGACGGTCTGTATCCAACGGCTTTTTTTAAAAATTTCTTACGTGAAGTTGGACACGTTAGTAAAGTCATTTCAGATAAAGGACCGCAATTCAGATCTGCTGTTTGGTCACGCATGCTTCGGAATCATAAAATCAAACCTGTTTTTATTTCATTGTACTCACCACATTGTAACACGTCTGAACGGATTATGAAAGAAATCAATAAGCTTTGCAGACTTTATTGTCACATAAATCATCAGCATTGGGACAGATATTTACACTTATTTCAAAATGTGCTGAATGAAATGCCTCATGATTCCACTGCTTTACCACCTACTCTTGTACTGAAGAATGTAGAACCTCCGAACAGAATCAGAGAGCTTGTACCTTTCCCGAATACACGTGAACTTCGACACAAAGACATAATTGATTTGGCTCTTAAAAATATAAAATCTGCAGCAGACAAAAGGAGAAAACTACACGGTAAAGAAAATGCAAAGAAATTATGTATTGGTCAGAAAGTTCTCATTAAAGCTCATTCATTGTCACATAAGAAGAAACACTTGAGTCACAAATTCTTTCTAGTTTACAATGTACCTTACAGAATCCGACGTATACCACATGATAATTGCGTTGAAGTTGAAACTCTGCGTACTGAGAAGAGCAAAGGTTTACACCACATTTCACATATAAAACCGTTTATTGAAAAATAATCTGCTTTTAACTTTGTCTTTGCCGTAAAACGTTTCGCTTCACATTTCTAGTATGCTTTGTCAGACTTAAGAAACTGTTAACATGCAACATTTTGGTTTGCTTACGAGTGGATTCTGGATTTGAGGTGCTTTCTGTGAAATGCCAGATGACACAGTGGTTGGTTTGTGTGACAGCTACACGATTTTATCACGACGCTACTAATGAGTGACAATTTACAATGTTGCTTTTGCGGTGTTTCTGTTTTATATCTGCATAGTTTTTCTGAATTATTCTGGAAAGTAAAACATGTTTCAGTAGTAACTTTTGTGGTATAGCTACAATGAGACAGCCTCTTCCGTGGCACAACAATACGTTACAGTACAGTAATTTCTTCATCACAACAATAAGCGAAATAACTAAGATATCTATACGCAAAGCATTTCACTTTTGTTTATCATGAGGTAAGTACATTGACTTCTGCAGAACTTAGCTTTCGGAGGACAATAACTACGACACTTCCACAGAGATTATGTTACAGCAAGACGCACATTTAGCGCTACAGGACACGTATTTGAGTGATTAATTTTGTACTTAAATCATTTATTTTTAAAGATATTTGAAGTACAATGATACAAAGGTTTTCCGTAATACATTTCATTCCATTCTTGTAATCTGTAACATCTGAGGGTATAATTACAATAATCCTCAGGGGGTACACGCCTACTTTGTGTACCATGTGTTTGGCAAGCACAGGGAGCCCTAGCTAATATGGTATTTGCTTATACAACTTTACACATCGGTACCATATTTCTCTAATACATAAATTACACAGCTATCTGATCATTTAACTGAGAGAGACAAACTTTTTTATTACGTCAGTGACACATGTTTACGCAATTACAGAGTTGGATTACTTCACACTTACGAATTTGTATTTTGTCTTTACTTTGTGAACCCTTCATATTTTTCGGACCCATTGTTATATTATAAGAGCTTTGAATGATATATTTGGTATGAGATCATGATTTTTAAAGTACGTTTGAGGTAGATGACACTACTGAAATGAGCAGAGAATTTTCTTTAGGTTTTGAAATTATTGAAGAAAGCTACGACGTTTTTGAGATTTGACTGAGGTGTTATGATGTTATTATTACGATGACGATGTGTATTATGCTGCTGAGGTATGTTTATGATTAATAGGCTGATGCTATATGAGTTATTTGATTATGCTATGTATCTCTTATGATGAAATATTGAAGAAGTGTCGACGAACATGTATATGTATAATGAGGTAAGGAATAATGAGTAGTGGTTAGGGACTCTGGTTTGTGAATAAGGATGTTGGAAACCAAGAATCGTACTTTAAGAGTTATGAAATGTGTGTAAATGCATGAATGTATCACAATGCCGACGAAAACGTTTTGGACACTGTTATATTCATAAGATTTTGTTTCTACACATTTGCAACGCAAATTCTCGACCTGTGAAATATTTTTATATGAGACTGACACTGTAGCGGAAACTGCTGTTGTAAATATTTCCGTAAGAAAGTTAAGTGACCACCTGCACATAATGCGTCGTGGGCACCCAGCTGCATGACAGACGCCTGGAAAAAAAGCCATTAGTGCCTTTCAGAGCCACAGGTAGAAAAAAAGAAAGGGAAGGCCATTGTCCTCGCTATTGACATTTCCTTGTTGAAAGCATACTGTGGAGCTCGTAATTCATGATATTTACTAAAATGCCTAATGAAATGATTAGAAACATTTTACATCTATTGTCTTTGTAGTTGAGAGATTGCTCACTTTGTTTAATATCTGGTTTCCAGCTGTGTTGCAGCATTAGTTTTATAAAATAAAATGCATTTGCTAATGTGAACACTTTCTGTCAACAGTTCAATTAAATAATTATTTTATGATCCACATTCTTCGAAAAAGGAGCTCTTGGAATGGAAAGAACAATAAAAAGGGACTAGTAACAGTAACTGCATCTATAATTTTCTTTTCAAGTAGTTGGTAATTTTTTGTAGAATAATTTGTGGTGCACCACTTTACTTACATAGACATTAAGATGTGAATATACATTTCCCTTGTCTGCATTGTTGTCTTTAGTGTAATTTTTTGTTTGTTTGCTTGAGCTATGTCATGTTTAGATATAAGTTGCTGCTGCTGTTTGCCAGGCATAATGTTACTGAATTTGACGTTGTATTACGCTGTTAAGCCAATTTTACTACGGATTTATTTTTCTTGTTTACTGCACAGTGCCTTATATTAGTTGTATTATTGCAATTGCTTTGCCAATTTGCATTTTTTTCATTGCTGTTTGTATTAATTGTATTATGCTGCTGCATTGCCTCGTCCCTTAGTTTAGCATCTGAGCTCACTAGATTTAAGTTAGCTTAAGAAGGGTAGACTATATTAGAAACTGACTATGGACAGTAGGGAAAGAATGCATTGAGAAATTATATGAAAAATATTTGGGCCAAAATGAGTATTGTACAATCAGAAATACTTATTTTGAAAGAGATATGAATAGAATACAGGAAGGAGGTATAGATAGGACTTTTTGGGAATAATGATGAATTAAGGGAGATCTCCAAGAAGCAAAGAAAGTTTTGTTTGCCAAATACTGCAGTAAAACAAACCCTGTCCTTTCCTTGTGTTCTCCCACTATGTGTTTGTGTACCCTTGTGTATTTGTTTTCTTCCTGTCTCTGTGTAGTTTCATAGAATTTTTTCTTCTTCTAATACTAAGCTACATTCACTATGATGAGGAATACTGTTATCCTCGAATATAATTGGCATTAATAATATGTTATTTACCTTGTTAATATGCTTAGACATTATTTATCTGTTCTGTTTTGTTGCTCATATGTGAAGTTGATGTTTCGCAAGTTATTCTGATCTTTTATGTATGTACTTATGTCATAATTTCTGTAACATTGATGTATCTGTTTATTTCTATTCTTTTGTAAAGCCTGTACTACAAATGTTATATGTATTGTTATGTTCTTTAATGATGTATTTTTCACCTTTGTTATTGTATTCTCATGTTATAAAATCGTAATTGACGCCAGTTTATCAAACTAAGTAACTTATAAGCATTCATTTCACTGCACACATTCCTGTTGGTCGTGGTATATGCACAATATCTAAAAAAAAAAGGAGGACTGTTAGTGTTTGCATGTGTGTTAATAATTCAGCAAGGGACTGGATAACAGCATTGCTGGTTCTAAGGACAATTCAAAAAATTTTGTGAGTGCACAAGTGGTGGTTATGGACTTGCTCTATTATCCGCAAGACTCTTCAATGGTGATTGTGCACCTGCACAGTCACAACATATGGCTGCTGGCCATCTCTACAAGGACTACAGTGGGTCTGCATCTTTGATGGCCCACCAATACAATTATTTCTACAAGGACTGCAGTGGGTCTGCGCCTCTGGTGGCCCACCAATACCGTAATCTCTACCAGGACTACAGTGGGTCTGCTCTGTGATGACCTACCTACCAATCTTCTTCAAAACGTCGAATGACTCTGCTGTGGATTTGCTCTGTTGTGGCCCATTACCTGTCAGCATGTCAAGAGTCAGCACTGTCTTTCCGTTGGAAGGACAACACTACTTCTTCAAGACTGCATGGAAATCCACTACTTCTGTGTGCAATTTCTTTTACTAATGAGACTTTGTGAAAAAAAACTGTAATTACTATTATGATGAATGATCAGGACTATCTTTATGGACTGTGAGAAAATTTTAGCTTTTGACCAACATTGTATCAATAAGTGTGTGCATTTGATTTCTTTGTTATTGTAATTATGAAAAAATTTTTCAAATCTGTATTGGCCACAGCCCAAAAAAATTTGTAAAATTTTTTGTGGGGAGCATGGGGGCTATGTAAGTAGGCTGTTTATGTTTTCTTATTGGCAACGTTATGTAGCGCTCTGTACGAAAATCACTGGCTGTGCTGTGTGCAGTCTGTGGCTAGTTTGCATTGTTGTCTGCCATTGTAGTGTTGGGCAGCGGCAGCTGGATGTGAACAGCGCGTAGCGTTGCGCAGTTGGAGGTGAGCCGCCAGCAGTGGTGGATGTGGGGAGAGAGATGGCGGAGTTTTGAAATTTGTCATGAACTGCTATATATATTATGACTATTAAGGTAAATACATTGTTTGTTCTCTATTAATATCTTTCATTTGCTAACTATCCCTATCAGTAATTAGTGCCTTCTGTAGTTTGAATCTTTTATTTAGCTGGCAATAGTGGCGCTCGCTGTATTGCAGTAGTTCGAGTAATGAAGATTTTTGTGAGGTAAGTGATTTGTGAAAGGTATAGTTTAATGTTAATCAGGGCCATTCCTTTGTACGGATTTCTGAAAGTCAGATTGCGTTGCGCTAAAAATATTGTGTGTCAGGTTAAGCACAGTCGTGTATAATTGTTGAAAGGGGACGTTTCAACAGGTGTTCATTCTTTCCGCACGCTATACGACATTGAAATAATAGAGAATTGAGAAGGTGGTTCGATGAACGCTGTACCTGGCACTTAATTTGCAGAGTATCAATGTAGATGTAGATGTAATTTGGGCCCATATGAACTCTCTTGCCCTGAAATGACAGTGATAAGATGATAGCCTAACGACTGTACGCCCATGTTTTTTAGGCAGTTCTTCGGTTTCGTACAGGGGAAACTTTGGCGTATGGAAGGACATTTTTTCCATAAGGTCTTCCTTTTTAATGTCATCGTGGACGTCGATCAAAAAACGGCATCATGAAGCTACGTGCCCCCTCTCCATTAACATGCCCACAGAAATATTCGTAGTGAAAGCCTGGATTGTGTGAATCTGAGGACAAGCGTGTGCGACTGCTCTGGCTGATTGCTTACGCTTGAACAGTCCTTATCTGCATAACAGTGTTTTAGTGTGTATTTAAAGCTGCAGCAGTTCTGTCGGTTACGTTGTTAACGGAGAGTAGCAGGCCACCATTAAGTTTTTCATTCTTAAAGTAGCCACATAACGTGCAAACCATTTATGCCGATTGCAATCGTACGGCAATCTCCTGCCCTATAACTTTCAACGAACTTCCCGCTGACATTTTTGAGCACCAAACAAACAATAACAGTAACAAAGAATAATGGTAACAACGAATAACAGTAACAACAAACAAAATAGTAACTCCCTACAACTGTAAAAACGAACACACAGAAAGTCACAGGGGGCAACGATTACTCTGGACAGCAAGGTGACTGATCTGAAGCCCACTGCAAGCACGAAATGTTGACGTGTGAGGTGAAAGTGCGGCAACTTCGGGGGTTCGCTGCGGCTGCAGGCAGCGAGGTATTGGCGGGAAGTGTCCCGGGCCTGCCATGTGAGCCCCTCCCCCCTCCCTCTTTTGTCCTCGCTGTCACCCCTAAAGTAATTCTGGGCAGAATCTAATGAATTCTCTTACTGCTTTGGTTTTGATGAAAGTCTATGTGTGTGTGTTAATGCAGCTAGCCGCTAACTTGGTGTAATGTTTTGTCTGTACAGAAGTGTATCTGTCGCCTTTATCGCTCTCTCACCCTCACACACAATTCTGTACAATAAAGTCAAGGGCTTAGGTTTTCTTATCAGGCTTATCCGTGCAAAGACAGACAAAAAAATTATACTAATGGGAGGATTCTGAGTAACTTCTAGAATTCAATTCGCTCTCTCTCTCTCTCTCTCTCTCTCTCTCTCTGTCTTTTACCTGTGTACAGTTCAAATATAAGTTACATGAAATCAGCCTAGTAGAATCTCTGGTGGAGCCCTTCGTCTTAATATTCAGCGGCTGGCTTGCTAGAAAAGATCTTTACATACGTTATTATTATTAAGCGCTGCATTCAGTTGGGAAAATCGATCGTTTGAACACTTCGTTCAGTTTACGACAGATCCAAAATTTCAGATGTGGACGAAGCCTTTTTGGACGATTTCAAAAAAACTCAGAGATTGCAGGCTCTCTTCGTCACAGCTGAAACTTCCCAATTAATTACAGGGCCCAGACAATCATCAATGATTCAGACAGAGAACGCATTCGTCATTCACTCTAGAATAAAATGGTCACAAACCTTATTTCTGAAGAAAATTGTATATTGAATCCATTTCCGTACATGTTCCGTTTCCGTGGATTTTAAGTCTCATGCAATTTACTTTTACAAGTCCTTCTTTCTCTTTATCTACCACGCTAGCGGCACAAACTTTCCTGTCTCGCTTTAGCGCGAAGAAGAGTAAATAAATCTCCTTTAGCAATCCGAAAATCTTCCAACCGATACTTTCCGAAGCTGTTCCTTTCTCTCTCTCTCTCTCTATAATGACCATGGAGCATACATCTCTGTACCTCTGTTGTTCCAAAGAATAAACGTACTAGAAAAATACCTTGGCGTCGACGAGCTGTCGGCGCATATATTACTAGAAAATCTGCTCAGATACTTTTCAAACGTAAATAAATGTGGATGATTTGATTGACCATTATTAATTATTGCGTGGTAGAGGGTAATTTTCCGTGGGGCGATTACAAGAACATAGCTCCTTTATTCATCTGTACACCTAAACATAAGGATGCCATTTTATGTTATTATGTGTATTCAAATAATAATTATAAATTTATTTGAATATACGTTTTTATTTTTTTGTAATCAGTTGAGATTCCTTTGCTAATGAAAAGCCCAGAAACTACTTATGCTTCAGTTTTAATTACGCTGGGAAGCGACAAGTATAGTGACGTGCCGAGTTGTGTGTTATGTGCGCGCCATTATGTGTAAATTTTCACGTTTCTAAACCCGAACTTTCCAGTTTAAGTTTCCTTCACTAAATGCGATTAATGTTGTATGGTGTAATTCAAAACATTTTTCCGCATTGTATTTCATGCTACCACGCTTTGCTGTCACAAAATTTATCTGCTCTCCAGCAAAGACTCTTGAACCTGACGACTACAAAAGCAGGTAACAAATAAGTTCCATTCAACCATCTTCAGTATGAAACTTCCTGGCAGATTAAAACTGTGTGCCCGACCGAGACTCGAACTCGGGACCTTTGCCTTCGCGGGCAAGTGCTCTACCAACTGAGCTACCGAAGCACGACTCACGTCCGGTACTCACAGCTTTACTTCTGCCAGTATCTCGTCTCCTACCTTCCAAACTTTACAGAAGCTCTCCTGCGAACCTTGCAGAACTAGCACTCCTGAAAGAAAGGATATTGCGGAGACATGGCTTAGCCACAGCCTGGAAACATCTTCAGTATGAGTTACTCAAAATTGTAATTGTTTTACTATGTCTTTCCATGTTCTGCTCGTGCTGTAGTCACTATGGTCTATCCCGACTTCAGAACAATTAGTTTTCAAAAGGACGCAACATTATCACTGCATCTCAATTCCTTCTCATTTTTTATTGGGATACAACACAATGATAAAAGTTACTGTTGTCTGTGACAGGTAGCCGGCCACCAGGGTGCATTAGTGTTGTTCGTGTTTAATGTTGTTTCCAGGACTGGTAGGGCATACAGGGTGAGTCACTAACTATTGCCACCTAGATTAACTCCGAAAGTATGATACTAGCTGAAGAGTTTGTGGGACAAATGTGGCATGGGAGAACGGGGGCCATAATATGACGTTGAGTTTTTGTTGCTAGGTGGGGTCGCGTCTGAGATATGAAGATCAACTTTGTTTTTTTTTTTTTTAAATGGGATGCTTTACTTTGGTACTTGTTCTCTGATAGCGGCTATCGAGACGAATCCAATGATGTGAAACAGTAAGGTCAACGAAGGTCACAAAGGTGCCTTAACGTCCATTTACAGAAGGTGTTCGAATTGATGTCCATTGGCATCACTGCAGTGCTGCAATCTTCTTATCTTGGATTCTTTCTCACCTCGGCGCTTATCGAAGCACATGCTCCCACAATTCTCCCCCCTAGATCGCGCATATAGTAAATATTCGCCGTATACGGCGTATCCATCTAACGTGCCGTTGACATGTAAACACTATTCGACGGTTTCGCAGTACAACACTAATAGGAACGGTAAGACTAGTATGTCGAATCAAGCGAACGTGAACGATATATTCCTCCGAAGAACAAGCCGATATTGTTCTAATTTACAGAGAACGCCAACGAAATTCAGTGAGAGCTAGAGACTTATACACTGAAAGATATCCTCAGTGCACTCACCCTACACGTCGTACATTTAAATATGTTTCCAGAACGCGATTTTCACTCTGTAGCGGAGTGTGCGCTGATATGAAACTTCCTGACAGATTAAAACTGTGTGCTGGACCGAGACTCGAACTCGGGACCTCTGCCTTTCGCAGTTAGTGTTCTTCTAACTGAGCTACCCAAGCACGACTCACGACCCGTTCTCACAGCTTCAATTCTGCCAGTACCTCTTCTCCTACTTTCCAAGCTTCACAGAAGCTCTTCTGCGAACCTTGCAGAACTGTTCAAATGTGTGTGAAATCTTATGGGACTTAACTGCTAAGGTCACCAGTCCCTAAGCTTATACACTACTTAACCTAAATTATCCTAATGACAAAGACACACACCTATGCCCGAGGGAGAACTCGAACCTCCGCCGAGACCAGCCGCACAGTCCATGACTGCAGCGCCCAAGACGGCTCGGATAATCCTGCGCGGCCTTGCAGAACTAGCACTCCTTGAGGAAAGGATATAGCGGAGACATGGCTTAGCCACAGCCTGGGGGATGTTTCCAGACTGGAAGGTAGGAGACAAGGTACTGGCAGAACTGAAGCTGTGAGAAGGGGTCGCCAGTCATGCTTGGGTATCTCAGTTGGTAGAGCAGTTGCCAGCGAAAGACAAAGATCCCGAGCTCAAGTCTCGGTCTGACACACAGTTTTAATCTGTCAGGAAGTTTCATTTAAATATGTGTATGATAAATTGAGAACAACAGGATATTTAACGCATCGGAAACATATGCGGCAAAGGAAAGTTTCTAACGAGGAAACGGGAATTGGTACTCTTCCAACTGTGGTTCGAGATCCTTGTGTTAGTTCGCGTCAAATCACGAGGGAATCTGGCACGAGCCAGAGTAGTGTTGTTTGCATTCTGCATCTCCATGAATATCATCCTTATCTTATCAGTCTCCACAAAGAATTTACTGGTAATGATTGTATGCGACGCATTGAATTCTGCCGATGGGCTCAATTTCAGATTCAGAAGGATGACACATTTATTAATTTGATTTGATTTACTGACGAGGTCACATTCACGAATCATGGAAATGTTAATTTGCATAACATGCATTATTGGGCAACTGAAAATCCATGTTCGCTGCGGCAAGCTGCACATCAAAAACCGTGGTCGGTGAATGTATGGTGTGGGTTTCTGGAGGACAGAATTATAGGCCCCTATTTCATAGAAGGAAATTTTAATAGTACGAAGTACAACACATTCCTGCAAGAAACATTCGGTCTGTTTTGGAAGAAATACCTTTAGGAACAAGGCACAGAATGTGGTATCAACGCGATGGGTGTCCGGCATATATTTCGCTGATGGCAAGAAATGAGTTGCAGAGACGCTTCCCAAATCGTTGGACTGGACGCGGAGGAGATGTGTCGTAGCCGGCACGTTCGTGAGAGTTGAGAGCTCTGGATTTTTTCTTGTGGGGATTCGTAAAAGACATTGTTTATAAAGACGTTTCAACTACACCTGAAGATATGCGAGAGAGAATTGTCAGAGAATGTGCCTCGATAAGTGCCGATGTGATCAGGAATACCACTCAATCCATGATAAGGAGACTGCAGCACTGCATTGATACCAATGGTCATCACTTCGAACACCTTCTGTAAATGGACGTTAATGCACCTTTGTGACATTCGTTACCCTTATTGTTACACATCATTGGATTCGTCTCGATAGCCGCTATCAGAAAGTAAGTACCAAACTATAGCATTCCATTAAAAAAACAAAGTTGACCTTCATCTCTGAACCGACCCTACCTAGCAACAGAAAACCAACGACATGTTATGACACCCGTTGTCCCATGAAACTTTTGTTCCACAAACTTTACAGCTCCTATCATACTTTCGGATTTATTCTTGGTGGCTATAGTTAGTGACTCACCCTGTGTAAGGGTCATGAAATGCGTCGGATTGTAGGGTATATAAATGGCGTGAACAGCGTCAGATGGTAGGGTATATAAGGGACGTGAACAGCGTCAGATGGTTGGGTATATAAGAGGTGTGAACAGTGTCAGATGTTGAAGACTCACTGTGAAGGACGTGGAGGTGCTGTATACTTGTGTGAAACGGATTTACCAGCACATGACACAGTTGTAAGGGGCCTCATTTTATGTTTCCATTTGACCGAACGGTAGAATCGTGCAGTATCCAGATTTGTGTTAGACGTGACAGTGTCCTGATGTTGGACTGCATGAGAACGTGATGGCACATGGTAATCTCTTCAAATGGTGTATGAAGAAGAGAACAGAGTTTTTAGTAGGCAGTGGAAAGAGGAATTCGTTTATAAAGATAGAATGGGTAATCTAGTGTATTTTATGTCAAACGACGATGTTACATTTTAGGATAGCAATCTGAAACGCCATCATGAGCTCCCTGTTGCTTCTCAATTAAGGAAATCGAGACTGATGTCACCGTATGGAAAATTTCAAGGACAGCGTAGAGTTATTTTCGTCTTTACAATGAAAGCAGACTCATCAATCGAAGCTGCCTTTGCTTCGGCTTCTAATATTGTAAAGGCAAAGGAACATAAATAATGCTCTCCAAGATAGGGTGCCGCACATTATTCCAGAGGTAGGGTGGCTGAACTATTTCGTTCACCTTGTGTGTTACGAAAATCCGCGTCATTGGAGGATCAAAGAGGGGACGCAGTAAGTGTAAAATCGACTGGGGGGGTGTGTGTCATCCACAGCAAAATTGTATTGGTCTGAAGAAGATTCCAGGACGGAGAACTCATTCAGTGACAACAGGGAAAGTTCGATAACATGCTATAGCCACCTTCAGAATTGTTACAGTCTGTTATGTTACGGCGTGGTCAGCATTACACACAAACGGTGACATATAAAGTAATAGTACTTTCACAAATCAACAGAGGGAACCTTTTTGCTTCATACAGTGTCACAAAGCATTGGTTTACTTTAAATTCTTAACTAAGATACACAAGAAGAGACATGTATGCACCTTTGTCAAAGATGTTTCATGCCACCTATCAAACGTTGGTCGATCGACAAAAATGAAGATCGGATACTGCAGGAGGACAAAGATGCGAAACAGCACAATAAGCTTTGCAGCGACTGGAAAAAGGAGAAAGGTGTGCAAGTATTGTATTGGTTTCCACAGTGACGTGGCGCTAATTCTATTGAAAATGTGTGGTCTTACATCAAACGATCTTCCCCTTGAAACAGCTGTCAATGCAAATTCGACACATCTAGAGATCTCTTCCAAGTGAGTACGCGGAAAAGACACTGATTAACATAGTACATGTCTTGGATGGAAACAGTGCCACTGGCTCTGGGCCACACATCTCCCGTGAGACTGTGTTTTGTCATCTTCAATAATATAAGGAGTCTGCCGTAGAAGTTCCCTTTACACAAAAGCACGCTAGTGTCTACGAAAGTGAGGCTTTGGGAAGTGGAGCCTTGATCCATTGAGAGCACCTAGGAACAGTGGGGTAGCCTCCTGTTTACTGACTAGTCGCCGTTTAGCCTCGAGAGTGACTCTTGCCATTTGTTCATTTGGCGCCCCCTCCGAACACGTTACGACCCTGACATTGTGTTACTGTCTGAACGGCGCCATGTTTCGAGCACAAACGGTTGTGCATGTTTTTCGAAGATGCACTGTGACAATAGTAGCGTACGGGTTGAAAGATACAACGGTATGACCGCCTTTCTTGTTGCACATCAACTAAAATACCATATGATTGATGATATTTTCCGTGCATATAACGTTAAGTCTGTGAAAGAGTTAACTCCGACGTTGCGGACCGGGACCTTAGACTTGCCAGCGGACTCACCAAACTGACGTCAGATTTCAAATTGCTTGTGACACTAATATCTGAAGGAGTAATGTCATAACGCCACCTCGGTCACGGATCATTGCCTACATCCTATGTGGGCTACGCCAGCAACGGCAGGCGTTAGCGCAGGCTATACGAGACGGTCTGATCCATACCGTGGGGAGCCATTTCATGCTATGTACTGCCATGCAACAGAATCACACCCCGCGTTGGCAGCCTGTGTGCGACTAGCCGAGGGAAATCACTTACTGTATGTGTTACCCACGGCATATGGTCATTGTCGTCGTTTACTTTGTATCTGTGTCACTGTGTTACGTCTCGCAGTTCAGCCAGGATGCACGTTATCGCCGTGCTGTGCTTCTACGTTCATGTAACTTATGGACATAAATTTATTATTTTTGATATTGTCGGTTTCTTCATGTAGCACAGACTTTGAACGTTCTTCTTCCAAATACAAATTTGTACTATGGACAGCCACAGCTGTTGGAATTCATGGTAAACTGAACTTGAATAAAGCCGCAAACAGCTGTTAATTGTTGATTTATTCACTATCTGTTCTGACTAATTTGTTATTGATAAGTGGCCTTAAATAGGTTTCATAACTTTCTAAGGTTTCTTTAACGCTTTTCGTCCTGCATATGCATTCTCTTTGCATTTGGATGCGCGTGTAGGGCTAACACCTTCACGCTTCCGTATTTTGAATCTTGCATAACTTTTTCCTTTTGAGGTGTCTTTATCTTTGTGGTAATAGGGCTGGAAAAGGGTTCTGTTCTTTAGGCAGACGCTCTGTTGACGGTATCTAATTTTCTGCTTCTTGTATTACAATTTAATCATATTTATTGTAGTAACAAAGGTTCTTTTTGCTGTAATGCCTCATCCTCAGCACTATTCGCCCCAGCGCTCTTCGGGCTATTATTTGTTGACCACTTGTTCTCTTCACAGAGTAGGGTTTTGTGACTACGAACGTTGGAGTCTCTTGGTGTGCTAATCTATGTGACAATACTGGTAGTAATTTTTAATTGGGCTTCGTTTTATTGGTTGTCCTTAATTGACCCTTGAAATATATAGACTACAAGGATGTTTTCCTTTCTAGGAAACCACCTGAACATACTGCTTTAAAGTAACGTAATCGGTCTTGAATAAATCATCAATTAACAGCCGTTTGCGGTTTTATTCAAGTTCAATTTATCATTCTCCCGCCAGGCCATTCAGGTCAGCTAATTTGGAAGATGCCATCAAAAAGTTTCCATTTGAGGGCGTTACTGCAGAGTACATGCGACGCAGCGCAATTCCGATGTGGGTATATAAGCACTGACATGTAGGCAAGGGATTATGTGGCATTCGTGTCTTTCCGATGTACACTCCTGGAAATTGAAATAAGAACATCGTGAATTCATTGTCCCAGGAAGGGGAAACTTTATTGACACATTCCTGCGGGCAGATACATCACATGATAACACTGACAGAACCACAGGCACATAGACACAGGCAACAGAGCATGCACAATGTCGGCACTAGTACAGTGTATATCCACCTTTCGCAGCAATGCAGGCTGCTATTCTCCCATGGAGACGATCGTAGAGATGCTGGATGTAGTCCTGTGGAACGGCTTGCCATGCCATTTCCACCTGGCGCCTCAGTTGGACCAGCGTTCGTGCTGGACGTGCAGACCGCGTGAGACGACGCTTCATCCAGTCCCAAACATGCTCAATGGGGGACAGATCCGGAGATCTTGCTGGCCAGGGTAGTTGACTTACACCTTCTAGAGCACGTTGGGTGGCACGGGATACATGCGGACGTGCATTGTCCTGTAGGAACAGCAAGTTCCCTTGCCGGTCTAGGAATGGTAGAACGATGGGTTCGATTACGGTTTGGATGTACCGTGCACTATTCAGTGTCCCCTCGACGATCACCAGTGGTGTACGGCCAGTGTAGGAGATCGCTCCCCACACCATCATTCCGGGTGTTGACCCTGTGTGCCTCGGTCGTATGCAGTCCTGATTGTGGCGCTCACCTGCACGGCGCCAAACACGCATACGACCATCATTGGCACCAAGGCAGAAGCGACTCTCATCGCTGAAGACGACACGTCTCCATTCGTCCCTCCATTCACGCCTGTCGCGACACCACTGGAGGCGGGCTGCACGATGTTGGGGCGTGAGCGGAAGACGGCCTAACGGTGTGCGGGACCGTAGCCCAGCTTCATGGAGACGGTTACGAATGGTCCTCGCCAATACCCCAGGAGCAACAGTGTCCCTAATTTGCTGGGAAGTGGCGGTGCGGTCCCCTACGGCACTGTGTAGGATCCTACGGTCTTGGCGTGCATCCGTGCGTCGCTGCGGTCCGGTCCCAGGTCGACGGGCACGTGCACCTTCCGCCGACCACTGGCGACAACATCGATGTACTGTGGAGACCTCACGCCCCACGTGTTGAGCAATTCGGCGGTACGTCCACCCGGCCTCCCGCATGCCCACTATACGCCCTCGCTCAAAGTCCGTCAACTGCACATACGGTTCACGTCCACGCTGTCGCGGCATGCTACCAGTGTTAAAGACTGCGATGGAGCTCCGTATGCCACGGCAAACTGGCTGACACTGACGGCGGCGGTGCACAATGCTGCGCAGCTAGCGCCATTCGACGGCCAACACCGCGGTTCCTGGTGTGTCCGCTGTGCCGTGCGTGTGATCATTGCTTGTACAGCCCTCTCGCAGTGTCCGGAGCAAGTATGGTGGGTCTGACACATCGGTGTCAATGTGTTCTTTTTTCCATTTCCAGGAGTGTATGTGCGGTAAATGCGGCTACGCGAACTATGGTGATGTTATTAGCAAATTCCTCAGGACCATCATTCCGTTGTTCCTTTCTTGGCTGCCGAAGGACAGGCGTCGGTAGACATCCATCGAGAAAGAAGAACGTGTATGGAGCAGCATGTCTGTCGAAAATCACGGCTGTAGAACGGTGCTCCGAATTTCGTGCTGTTCGCTTCGTGATAACGCACTTCCCCGTACCGCAAATGACGTAACTCAGAAGTTACGCCGATTCCCAACACCCGCCCCAAAGTCTTTATCTCTCCCATGCCATTATCACACCTTCGTTCCCTTAAAGAATGTCTTGAAGAGTCCCCGTCCGACAGGGATGTGCAACAGGCAGTTACGGACTCCTTCATGCAGCAGGACACTATGTATTAGACAACGGGTATCTTCAACCTGGTACATAGATGTGAAGGTTATCTCAGTGCTCACGGCAATTTTGGCTGATTGGCATACAGACTGTGGACTGTACGGCCTTCGAACGGAAAATTTCTGATCCCCCTTGTTCTAAGGTGAAACAAAATAGGTAAAATATACCCTAAAGTACTAATTTATTCGCACTCAGGTGTTTTGATGGCTTGGAGTGGTCAACGCAGGTCACAGTACGATGAATTTTAGCGACATATTACATAAAACTTCAAGCACCACTAATTAACCTGCTCTCGTAGTTATACTGGCCTTCGAAATCTTCAAGACTTAGTTAAGAAACAATCAAAACAAAATCTGATGCCAATAGTTAAAAGCAATGCTACATTACTGCAATTTTTCTTTTTCTAAGCGACGGGGCCGTTGCTGTGTTGGTGTGCCGTCCGCCGATGCGTGGCCCAGCGAATGAGGTCAGTAGCTTGTCGCTTTTCTTGTCTTTTGCAGTTCTGAGATTACATTCAGGTGTGGTTTCTATATTTGCCGCCATGTACCTCTATGCTCTGTGTACTCATGAAACATTTTGTTAGGAGAGACAGTTCAAATGAGAGGCTAAGAAACAAATTTTTATCGCCGCACTGAAGTTGTCTTCTCTCTCATTCACATATGGTGCCATCTCACAAATAAATGGACAGACAAAAGTGAAATGGTAGGGAGGTAGCTTGGTGAGCGTTAGGATACTGGATCAAATAAACTGATACAGTTTCAGTTAGTCTATTTATCAACACGGTCAAACATAAAAAAATCAAGGAAAATGTCTTAATGCCCCGGGAGAAAACTTTAGAAAAGCAATTTACATCCTGTTAACTTTTCTGACCTGGTAAATACTCAGAATAATGAGGAAACAAACAATAAAATATGAAAAACGTTTAAGTATTAGCCACCTTAAAAGGAAATAAAGGGTCACAGTAAGTAACTAAGGGCCTTCACAGTGACTAATGTGCTTAAATACAATTTCAAAACAGTTATAATTAGTGACTGTTTTGAAACTGAATTTAAGCACATTGATCGCTGTGTAGGCACTTAGTTAATTACTGTGTACCTTGTTACAATTAGTTACAATTAATAGCTTACTCTAGTCGACAACCAGTATAAGAAAAATTAAATAACAAATAGCATTTGGTAACTAACAGTGCCAGAAATAAGGTTGAAATCATCAAAACAAAAACATCAAAATGTAAGTACCCGCATCGGGTGGTCAATTACGTTTTAGATGAGCTACAAAACTTGGAAGGCAGCTCTTGAACAAAAGCCTTTAGGAAAGAAAGCTCTTCATTGGGGTACCTTTTAAAATTTTAAATTCCTTAAAATGTCAAAGCCCATAAATAGTTAGAGACTACTTGAAACACGTCAAAAGTCTTTAAGCTTTTAAATACTGCCTCGACAAGCACACAAAAGTAAATTTAAAATACGGAAATCAGGTAAAATGTTTAGTCTTCCTACAGTAAAACAAAAAATAAAGAGTGCATGCAAGAGCAATCACTAAATGGCCACCAGCGTGAGAGACCACAAGAATCAAAATATAAATACCAAGTCACACCGAACTGGTACACAATAAGTCGAAAGCCAAGAGATAACAAACAAACTACAACTGGTACTTCTGTCAGTGCCGCGAGACTCACGCATTTTTATGCACAATGTAAATACAAATGTAACAGATTACGTACGGTCAATGTCTGCTTGGCATGTGTACTGACAAGATAACACTCCGCCAAATGTGAGACAGAACTTTTTAAAAATTTAACAAGAAGTAATACTTTTGTTATTTATAAGAACAGAGAATAACCGAAGCGATCACACAGGTTGTGACCGCACAAAATCAAACCCAGAAAAACATGACTTTTAAACCTTGGTCATAATTCAACACATTACGCTATCTTGCTGTTTGTGTGTGTCGCGAGAACGTGTCGCATACTGCGAGAAGGTTTTGAAAATTGTTGCGAGAATTTTGACGACTTTTGTTTCATATTTATATCCATGTGTGTGAAGAATGCGCGCTCGCGCTTCTGTGTGTGTGTGAGTGTGTGTGTGTGTGTGTTTGTGTGCGAGTCGCGTGTGCGCCTGCGCGTGTATGTTGTTCCTCTTCTGTGTCCTGTGACAGTCCTCTTAAAGCCGTAAAGAGGATGTTGTTGAAATGTGCTGTGTTTTCATTTAGTAGCTTTTTCCATCCCACTACAGGCTCATCATCATGATCGTAATTGTCTTCAAGGATAACGCATTTTGGCTTATTCCGCTCAGAATGTTTCGCTCCGTCTCTTTAAGTGATGTCCAACGTTCTTCTTGCCGGTTGGGTTACATATTATTGCCGCTTTCGTAATTCTATTGTTAGAAATACGTTTGACGTGGTCTTTCCAGTTCAGTCAGCATTTTTCAATTATATTTGTAATATATTCCACACTTAGATTTTGTTTAGTATGGTTATATCTTTTATGGTCCAACAATGAATATCCCACTACAAAGCCAAGGAACTTCATCTCTGATGACTGATCCGATGTTAAGGTCCAACATTCGCTACCATATAGCAGCAAAGGTGACGCTATTACTTTGTATAGTTCAATTAATGCTTCTTTCCGCACATTATGTTATAATGTACATTGTATAGTTCCACAGAAATGTCTGAATTTGGCCAATTTTAGTTCACTTGAGAAATTTAAAATCGAACCATAAATATTTAAATTCTCTTACTTGTTCAATTATTTGTCCATCTGTAAAAATTTTGGCTCTTGTGCGTTACAGTTCTTGAAATGCCATCATTTTTGTTTTATCTGTTGATATTCTCATTCCGTTTTCAGGAAAGTTTTACTCTGCATACTGAAATTTGACCCTTCTCTTCTGATTCTCCCATTACAATCTGATCATCAGCAAATATCATCGTCATAAAATTAAAATTATCACTTGTTAATATGTAATTTAATAAAATCAACCATTTGCGAATAACATTGATATTCTCAATATAAACATTAAAAAGTGTGCGAGACAGTGGCAACGTTGTCTGACTCTTTGACTGATATCGGCAGATTCTGTCCCATTCCTCACAGTACTGATTCTTATTTTATTATTATTGTGTAATGACTGAATTGTCGTAATCAAATGTGCTGGAACTCCCGATTCCTTAAGTGATTCCTATAGCATTTTCTGCTTTACCTTGTCGAAGACCTTTTCATAGTCGATATAAACACTGTAAGATGGCAATATAAATTCCCTTCTTTTCTCGGTTACTTGTGCCAAAGCAAAAACACAATCAGAACATGATCTAACTTTTCTGAAATCATGTTGCACCTCTAACGTACGTGCTTCTCCTATTGCTGCTAATCTCTTGTCTCTAATTTCAGTGAACAGCTTATAGCGAGAATTTAGTACCTATATTTCTCGGAAATTTGCGCATTTTGATTTATTGCGTTTCTTATAAATATGGCTTATCAAATCTTCATTCCATTTGTCTGGTAAATGTCCGTTCAGCCAACAAACATTCATAAAATATAAGGATCCGTGCTTTAGTTGGTCATATGAATATTTAATCAGCTCGATGTTTATATTATCAGAGCCAGGAGATTTTTTATTTTTTGTTTATTTTATCACATTTTGTAGTTCTTACATTGTTATCAAATCTACAGAGTCGTTGTATTGCTGTTTATTTCTGGTTCTTTCACATAATCAGCGGACAAACAGTTGAAATGTTTTAACCATTCGTTTTCGGGTATTACATTTAATTGTAAAGTACCTCGTTGTTGTTTATTCAAGCGCTTCATGGTCTTGTATGCTTTGTTTTGTACTCAATGACTATCATGTTCCATTTCACTCAGATATCAATCCCAACAATCCCCTCTAGTTTTTTGTATTTCTTTCTTTAGTAAAGCAAATTTACTTTTATAACCTTTTCTGTAATTAAGTAATTAGCTGACGACAAAGTTTGTAGATATGGCTCTTTTTTCATTTATTAACTGGCTAATGTGATCATTTCAAATCGGTAATCTCCCTTTAGAGTATATCTTTTTCCTAATTCGTAATGTTTCAACGGCTGCGTTCGCTATAATTTCTTTAATAGTATTTATTCTCTGCGACCGGTCTGCGGTCGGGTAGTGTATATCCGCCCAAGAGAAAGAGTCGTGGCCTGGAAGTTAGGCAGCCCACAGTACTCGCAAGCATGCCGTGTGGACCCACGTCCTGGCAGTCAGCACCAGTGTACTGAAGACGTGACCTAACGACAACCTGGTTCTACTGTAGGTTAACGCAGCGTCTAGTATTAGTGTTTTAATTTTTTTCTAATGCAACAAGTTACATCATGTGCTCAGAGAGTGTGACAACTACCCATATAGAGGGAAGTATATCTCGCCGCAATAGCCACTGCATAGTCTCTGGCATCCCAAAATTAGTTTCAAAGCGTTATTCTGCAATTTTTTTAAAAATTAAGTTGAGTGCAACTTTAAGTGACACCAGCAGTAGGAGTCAATCGATTTACCTGCTGATTAACCTACCGACCCACCTCAACCAGTGCCTCGCTCATGGTACGGTGTATTCGAATGCAATAGTAAGAAACTGGTCGGGAATTAGGGAGGAAGGCTGTTCAGATCCCCACCCAGCCATCTTGATTTAGATTTTCTGGGGTTTTCTTAAGCCTCTTAAGGCGAATATCTGGTGCTGCCTTTGACAAGAACATGGATGGCTACCTTCCCCACCCTTCTCTCAAGCCAAGCTTGTGCTGTCTTTGTAATGACCACGTTCTCAACAGGACTTTGATCCCTTATCTTCCCATTACTTCCGTGCAATAATATGCTACCTCACTATACAATTGAAGTGAGATTCTGTGTCACTGGGCTTGTACCATAGGTTATTGCAAAGTTCGGTTGCACGTCAAGTTAATGTAGCTATTTGACGTCTGAGAAGATCTCAAAGAAATGTCGATGAATGAAGTGTCGATCAATAAGCATACCACAGAGAATTCCTGTCCAAACTTTCTGGAAAGACATTTCTTGACAATGGGATTCCTATTCTGCATTGAGCTTTGTGTGTTCCCGTACATTCTCATTGCGAAGGTTGAAGACTTTTTGCAATGTGGATGATGCTTTCTTTCTGGAAAGACATTTCTTGACAATGGGATTCCTATTCTGCATTGAGCTTTGTGTGTTCCCGTACATTCTCATTGCGAAGGTTGAAGACTTTTTGCAATGTGGATGATGCTTTCTTAGCCAACAGCGCAGTACCCTAAAGGCTCAACTAAGTGGACGTTTGAACCCTTTCCAACACTCTGAATGCCTAAGCCAGTCAGGAAGAAAAAAATGTGCGCTATTGTGAACGATGTAATACGTTCACTATATTGTCGGCAAGTCAACTCGTACCAAATGCGTTTACGTCAGTGTAGTCCAATACACTGCCCTAGATCTATGTCTAGGGGCGACCATATTTGTGGTAACGTGCATGTATAGTACCCGTTTCAGGTAATCACCTACACACTCTTGTCAGTATCGTTGGAATGGTGCCATTGAGAGACGCATTACCCAAACATATGTTCACACGGTACGCACGATGGTAGTGCAGGATTCCTGTATTCCAGGCACTCTTCCATTCGCCATATACAGCAAGATATCAGTTATTATTGCGAGAATTGTGAGGATTAGCGCTTAGTACGAATTCGACAGTTTTATTAACTTTTTTCTAGTTCTCTAGTACATATTGGGAAAATCTGCTTTCAGTGCAGGATTATACACTTGTATGAAGATCTGAGCCCAGTTTTAATTCAGGAAAACGACCAGTTCCCCTATGATATGTTGTGTGATCGCATGAACAGCATGAGTTAATTTCATTGACACAGGAGAAGGGATGTTATGAGGATGAAATCAATGAAGATGCAATGATATAAAATTATATCGGTACCGGTAAGTAGCGTTCAGAATAGTAATTAACTTTTGAAGTAAACTAGCCGTAAGGACCCACATCAATTAGTCTTTTTCCATTCATTTTCTGAATTGGAAATCTGATTTGTCTAGTATCTAACGTATTCAAATTATTTGGTTATAAACTACATTCGGTGTTTTACTTTCGGGCGCAAAGACCAATAATTTTTGTAATTGTTCTACTTGAGTAAATTCTTTTAAATCCATTTCGCAATACTGATGTGTTTGCCATCACGTTTTATTGATAGTCATACTGTACGCTAATCTTACCGGAAATTGGAGCCTTTTAAAAGTGATTGGTAACTTAGTTTTTTTTCGACTTTCTTCTCTTTGATCTTTTGAACTTTTCCTTTATGGTTAGTACTTCTGTTTGTGCAAAAATGTTTAGAAGCCTTTTGCAGTGGAACACGGAGATAATGCAGCGAATTCAGGAATTCTGCTGGGAAGTTGGCGCCTTCGTTTCGGTTTATCATTGCATCAATGGATTTAAATATTTTTCATCTGCTGATATTATATTATGCATTCACTGAATTGTTCGTTGAACTACGTCAGTTTTTGTTGCTAAAATTCGTTACTCACTCAACCATTCTTTGCTTATGTAACATCTCTCTATAATTTGATATGTTGTTTCGATGAGTTGTTTCCCTGTCTTTACCATGTTGAACAAATCGTCGGTTAAGACGATTTTGCCGATATGCGGAACGGTTTAATATGTTACGTTGCAAGCTGTATTATAAAACATTAGAAAGTATTCTAGAGAATTTTAAAACGTTAGTTAACAGATATATATTCTCAAAAGCTCAGGAACATTACAGAACAACATCGAATTCTGTTTTCTTGGAAAATAAGTTGATGCAAAAGAGGCAGAAAATGTGATATTTTCTGTTCCAAGTTGTATTTCAGAACATTCGAAAATATTCTAGAATATTCTAAAAGCCGCGCGAGATTAGCCGAGCGGTCTTGGCGCTGCAGTCATGGACTGTGCGGCTGGTCCCGGCGGAGGATCGAGTCCTCCCTCGGGCATGGGTGTGTGTGTTTGTCCTTAGGATAATTTAGGTTAAGTAGTGTTTAAGCTTAGGGACTGATGACCTTAGCAGTTAAGTCCCATAAGATTTCACACACATTTGAACATTTGAACAATTGTTCTAAAACATTCGTTAACATTTGAGAATATTCACAAAAACCAAGAGTAGTACCAGACACTAAAGCAACTGATTGTCCCAGCAAAGAATAGTCTTCATTAGTCAGTATACATTTACACATTAGAGTTAAGAATTTACAAACATTACGCTCAAGCTGTTGCTTTTTTCCTGTTACTTCTTTTCCAATTTCGCAAACAATCTATGCAAGATGTCTCACATCCATAGAAGATCACAGCATGTGTACGAAAAGGATACCAATGAAGAGAGCAATGTGTGCTGATGGGTAAAGAAGATATCATTTGGGGAAACCAGGATTGAAGGAAAGCAGAGACCGTATATTAGGATCACTGACACGATCGTTGTGTAGTGTAAGATACGATCCGCGAGAAAAGATGTGTCTAAATACCAAGCAAAGCTTGCTGCGAACTGAACGGTGGTCAAAATGCAACACACATTATGAAAACTTGGGATACCGAAAAGTATGTAGGAAATTAGTAACTCGACAGTTGACATTTAAATGGAGCGAGAGAAGGATGGAGGTATGCTCTGATTTATATGAAGAGTTCAAAACTGATACAGACACACCTCAAAGTTACAGGAACTTTGAATGCCAGACTTCAGCACATTATTTTGGTGCCTATACTCTCAGAATGAAACAGCTGTTCCTCTCGATTTTCTGGGAAGCAGCTGTACCTTCAAGCGAGCGCTTCAATGAAAAGTTACAGAAGCTTTGTGATGTTGTTAGAAAAGGGACTTAAATCCACCCTTACAATTTACGTTGATATACACATTTTTGGAAAGGATCCAGGTAATCAGCAAATTTAACTACTCCGTGGTTCATATACGCTTTCTAGAAGAGACATGGTAATATTCGACTTTAAGATATTGGGTTTAATGAAGAACCGCCTTTAAGGTAAATATTAAAGTGCACCTTCGATCACATGAAAGAGGATCTAGCAACTATGTTCGGTCGTAGTGCAAATGCATCACCATAAATCTCTACCATGTTGAATTGTAACTTCGTGTAGGCGAAGTATCACTCAAAACACACATGAATTTTTAACTCTAGACACTAATCTGCAGGGGAATGAGACAGCCTTTGTTACTCCACTGCTGCATCAGGGAGCTTATTTCCCCTAACTTCAACATGTCTAAAGACGCAACAGAATAAAACCCTCTTCTCTTGCTGCCGTAACAAACTTTCAACATAAATGTCTTGGAGCAGTTTTTCTCTCCAGGATAAATCTGCCAAGAGCCTAAATAGCGCTAAGGGAAGAAACAAGTATGCCATGAAAAACGAAGGTATTAAAATATCACATAAAACAGAGGAAGACGGAAAACGTGATGGTCCATTATTACTTGAGTTCTACAAAAGAATGTAGTAGGTTTAGGAAAATTACTAAAACATCCAGAAATATAGACATCACGACAGAAATTAATAATTTTGGTAATAATTAAAACTTGAAACTACGAGGAATACTGAGAAACGAGAAACCAGACACCAAGTCAGTACACAAAACACTATGACAGTTAAACTGAACTACTATAATGTTACTGATAATTCACAATATGCAAGTGTTTCCAACAATCAGTTTTTAAATGTAGCAGAAGCAGTGGGAGTAAATAGTTCAGTCGAGGAAACTAGGGAATATATTGAAAAATTTGCTTTCAGGAACGTTAAGCGGTTTCAAATAGCACCAACACCCTTCACTGAAATTTATAGAAATTTAAAACGTATCAAAAACTCTAGCTTAATCGATTCTTATGGGTTTTCAAACAGAATTCTGTAGAACTGTTTTTAATTGCTCACGCCGTTAGTGGTGTATGTAATGTAGAAAGAGTAGCAAAACGTAAGAAGAAAAGTCATGGTGGAAATCCTTGGATATCACAGGAGATATTGAATTTAATTGAAGAAAGGACAAAATTTAAAAATGCAGGGAATGAAGCAGGCGAAAGGGGATACAGTTGTAAAATTAGGCTGACAGAAGTTAAGAATGACTAAGAAGGAATGGCTGGAGGACGGATGTAAGGATATAGAAGCATATATAACTAGTGGACAGACTGAAATTCCCACAGGAAAATTAAAGGCGTTTTTGAAGAAGAAGAAACAACCTCATGAACATGAAGAGACCAGGTGGAACGAAACACAACTAAGAAAAAAGTGAAAGATCAAATGTGGAAGGAGTTTGTGAGAGAGGGATAAGAGAGGGTACACAAGGAAAATGTATTTGAAGGCAGTATTATAGAAATGGAACGGAACGTAAATGGACATGAGATAGTGGATATGACACTGTGAACAGAATTTGAAAGAGCACTGAAAGACCTACACTGATAATCTAGAACATTATAACTAACGACCTAATATCGATGTAAACCGTTCAGCCGACAGCAGCGTAAACTGGCGAGGAGTGACTGCTAGTCAGACGCACACACGGTACATGTTGTATGAGTGAGCGTTCTGTCCGTATTTAGGACGGGTAAGGCACGCGATCTATCTCAGTTTGACGAGGGCAGATTGTGATGTCCTGGATACTCAACACGAGCATTTCTGGAACTGCACGACTGTCGGGTGTGTTGTGTCTGTCTTCAACACGTGTCGAAACCAAGGTGAAATCACGTCCAGACGTGGTGGGGTTGGGCGGCCACTCATCATTGCAGATGTCGCACACCGTAGGCTGGGCAGGCTGGTAACACAGGACAGGTGGCGAACTGTGACGGAAGTAACATAATGGTGGGCGGAGTACAAGTGTTCCTAAGTACACAGTGCGCCGAACACTCCACACACGATGGGACTCGGCAGCCGACGACCCATGCAAGTGCCAATGTTAATACCACGATATCGGCAGCTACGACTGAAATAGCCACGTGACCATCGGCACTAGACATTGGTGCAGTGGCAGAGCGTTGCGTGGTCCGATGAACCCCGATACCTTCTTAATCACGCCGATGGAATGGCGCGAATCCGTCGTCTTCCAAGGCGGGACATAGACAAGCTGGCGGTGACTCCATTATACTTTCGGAAACATTCACGTGGGTGTCCGTGGGTCCAGTGGAGCTAGTGCAAAGCACCATGACGGCCAAGGAGTATTGTACACTGGTTGCATACCACGTACACCCCTTCATGACGATCACGTTTTCCAACGACAGTGGCATTTTTCAGCAATATAATGCGCCATGTCACAAGGCCAGGAGTGTGATGGAGTGGTTCGGGGAACACAGTGACGAGTTCCAGTTGAAGTGTGCTGGCCTCTACCCAGCCAGATCTGAACTCGATTAAACATATCTGGAATGTCTGGTGCCAGCTGTCTCGAGTGACCTACTAAGGCCTCATTGCTTCCATACCACGACGCGTCTCCACTTTCACCCTTGTCAAGGGTGGACATACCTGCTATTAGGTAGGTGGTCATAGTCTTCTGGATGATCAGTGTTTGTTGATACAAGGCTCCTGGAGTAGACAACATTCTGTTGAAATACTGGTATCCTTGGAAGAGCCAGCCATGACAAATCTGTTCCATCTGGTGTGCAGGATGCATGAGACAGGCAAAATACTCCCTGCTTTCAAGAATAATGTAATTCCAGTTCCAAAAAATCAAATGCTGAAATGAGAGAATTTTGCCGAACCATCAGCTTAATAAGGCACGTTTGCAAAATACTAACACGAATTATTTATAGGAGAATGGAAAAAAGTGGTAAAAGCCGACTTCAGGTGAAACGTCCCCTTAGAAAAAATTAAGAATGGCTGTGCTGCTAAACGTCTTACGTTATTTGATTTTCAAACAGCTGAGCAAAACTGAACGTACTCAGACATTTCTCTCTTTACTTATTCTGATCATCACTAAACTGACAAACAATATTTTTAGCGCAACGCAATCTGACTTTTTTTGGCGTTGCCAACGTAAAAACCTAAACAGCCTACTTACACAGGAAGGATCAATTTGCATTTCGGAGCAACGTATCACTACCCGAGGCAGTACTGTCTCCACGACTCGTCTAAGAAGATAAGCTGTATTTATAACTTTTCTAGATTTGGAGGAAGGTTTCAAAATGTTGACTGGAATACACTCTTAGAAATTCTGAAAGTAGCAGGGTAAAATACAGGGAGCAAATGGTTATACACACTTTTACAGAAACTAGACGACATTTTTAAGAGTGATGAAGGGGAAGCAATGTCTGATATAATGGATCATAGTTTTCCTTTCTTCGTTCTTTTCCTTTTATACATGTAAGCTATATACACACAAAGCCAAACGTAAATTAACGAGTTGCTTTGTGGCAGAGATAATGTTTTTATACAAAGAAAGAGAAGAGATACGATCTTCAACTGATTAATTTCTGTATCTTCACCAGTTCGTTTTTTAAGTGGTAGCGGGCAGACGTATGACGAAATCCGACATACCAGTATTGTTTAAACATGTGTATTTCAAGCGTACATTAAAAGTGTTAGAAAAAGTTATTAGGAAAGTAGAGTTTTATTCATATATTTACGCCGACCACAAATGTCTGTTGATCATTTCGTCCGCGCCAAGAATCCTGCATCAGGAGGTTGGAGCAGACAAGAGGAACTTGCTCGAGCAGCGAAGGAGCATTCCTGCATCGGCGTTGTTATAATCAGGACTAGGCACAATGGAATTAATGTGAAGAAGTGTATAACTTCAATGATGAATATTGATCTTAAATGTATTGACATTGAAGGTCTGTTGATATTAGTACCAATTAAAGTTCACTCAGGATATGTGTACCTTCCAATTTCTTTCAATTATTCTTTCCAATTAATTTTCTTTTTAATTATTCAAGCAGAAATTATTAATCAGTTTCCATTATTTATCTGCCGACCTATATGCCACTACTCACTGAGATGGGTATGAGTCAGGGTTGCAGCATATCCTCCATGTCATTTAATATATACAGTGAGCAAACAGTAAAGGAAACCAAAGAAAAATTTGGAGAAGGAATTAAAGTTTAGGAAAAAGAAATAAAAACTTTAAGGTTGCCGATGATATAGTAGTTCTGCTTCAGACAGAAAAAGACTTGGAGCATACCAGACAAACATCAACAAGAGTAATGGACTGTAATAGAATGATATCTGACGATACTGGGAGAATTAGGTTAGGAAACGAGACACTAAGAGTAGTAGTTGAGTTTTTGCTGTTTGGGCAGTAAAATAACTGATGATGGCCAAAACAGAGAGGATATAAATTGTGGACGTGCAATGGCAAGGAAAGCGTTTATGAAGAACAGAAATTTTGCTAACATCAAATACAAATTTAAGTGTCGATAAGTCTTTTCTGGAGTTAAACTTGGACGATAAACACTTCAGAACCGGCCGTGGTGGCCAAGCGGTTAAAGGCGCTACAGTCTGGAACCGCGCTACCGCTACGATCGCAGGTTCGAATCCTGCCTCGGGCATGGATGTGTGTGATGTCCTTAGTTAGGTTTAAGTAGTTCTAAGTTCTAAGGGACTGATAACCTTAGAAGTTAAGTCCCATAGTGCTCAGAGCCATTTGAACCAAACACTTCAGAAAAGAAGAAATCAGAAGTTTTCGAAACCTGTTGCAACAACACAATGCTGAAGATTAATGGGTAGATCATGTAACCAACGAGGCGCTACTAAATAGAATTGAGGAGAAAAGGAATTTGTGACATAAGTCGACTAAAAGAAGGAATCGGCTGGTAGGACACATCTGAGACATCAAGGGATTACCAATTTATTATTGGAGGAAAATGTGGAGGGGATAAAAATGGTATAGGGAGACCAAGAGATGAATATACTAAACAGATTCAGAAGGATGTGGGTTGCAGTAGTTATTCGGAGATGACGAAGCTGACACGGGATAGAGCAGTTTGGAGAACTTCAGTCTTCGAAGTGAAAATCACAATAGCAACTACTACTACTAAAACGTCAAAATACGCCGTTATTAAAACTCTTAATAAGAAAGGTGACAGGAAATATTTAAATAATGACCCTTTGCAATATATTGGAGAAAATAATGTACTTCCGAGTAGCATCACACATAAACAGAAATAATGTATGAAATTCGGTAGGTTTGTCCTTTGCGAAGACCGCTGACAGTGATATCTAAGTAAACTGCAGAATTTGCAGTCTTGGTAACGTATAAACCTACTGGAATAGAAAAAACGATTTCAGCTTCACAGCGCTCATCAAATTTTGAAAAGGAGCGACAGAGTAGTAGTAAACGGCAAATATCTGACCTATGTGACACTACCTGTCAAGATTTGATGGTGTTTGCAAAGCAGAAACTTGTTACCTTTTAAAGTAAATTCACATGTGACGATGACTGCCAGTTCAATAGTTTATTGAGAAATAATTTACTCGGCACGTCACAGCTTAGATACTAGGAGAAGTCGTCTGCTGAGGGCGTCATTTACGCATTTACTCACGAAATATTACGTACCTTAAAGATTAAAAAGCGACAGTTGGTATTTTTTGTGCTACCTCCGAAGCATTTGTTTATGTGAATCGTAGAAAAACCAAGTTTTACGAAAGTGCTGATTTTTAGAAACAAGTATATTCAACCATACATTACAATAAGAATGCAAAGAATTATTCTGAATAATCCAAACAATGTTGGAAGGAGAGTAACTTTTAGTGACTAGGGCTTCATCGGGAAATCACACAGGGTTTATTTCTGAATGCAATACTATTTTGTGTGCAGGGTATATCATAACTGATAGCGAAAACTGTCACAGGTGAAAGTATGTCGTATCAAAATCAGTTTGTGAGTTACCTGCGTTTGTGATTTTGTGGGCCGGCCGCAGTGGTCTAGCGGTTCTAGGCGCTCAGTCCGGAACCGCGTGACTGCTACGGTCGCAGGTTCGAATCCTGCCTCGGGCATGGATGTGTGTGATGTCTTTAGGTTAGTTAGGTTTAAGTAGTTCTAAGTTCTAGGGGACTGATGACCACAGATGTTAAGTCCCATAGTGCTCAGAGCCATTTGAACCATTTTTTTTTTTTGTGATTTTGTGATTATGAGTCGTCCCTTACTTCAGTACGAAGTATTCTCCTAGTAACAACAAATGTATAAGAAATGTACACTTTTCGATTAATGCTCCGTAAAATTGAGTACAAATATTGCCCATGGTCCATGTAAAGTTGTAGGTGCATGATGGAGTACTGGAACGTTTTGCTGCTGATGTCAAACAACATCTAATGCGTCAATGCGGTCCAAGATATGTAGGTCGAACAATCCTAATAACTTGACTAACCATGTCCCCTGATCTCAGTCCTCTGGATTTTTATGCCTGGGGTTCGCTCATAAAACAAGTGTATAGTACTCCCGTTGATACGATGGAGCGGTGAATCGTGCAATCTGATGATATTATCCTTGGGTGTTTGAAAGAATTCGAAACACAGCAGAGGCTAGCGCAGTACTGCATCCACATGCGAGGACGAAGCATAGTACACGTCCTTCAACAGGTACAAGTGTACAGCGAACTGTATCTTGTAACATGTTCAAGCGGTGTAGTATAGGGGGAGATCAAAAAGGTTCCGTTTGAAGGCATTGCTGCAGAGCATATGTAACGTAGCCCGACTCCGGTGTGGGTGTATAAGCACCGACACGTAGGCAAGGGATTAGTTTGGCATTCATGTCTTTCAAACGTACGGGCCGTACATATGGAGACCTGAACTAATGGCGACGTTATTACCAAATGCGTCCAAACAGGACCAACATGATGTTATTCTTACCTTTGCCGTCGAGGGACATACACCGATAGACATCCACTGGAGAATGAAGAATGTGGAGCAGCATGTCTGTCGAAACCCACCTATACGGAATGATGCGACAAGGCCTGTGATGGTGCTTATTAGACACAAGACGTCAGCCTATCCAGGAGAAGCCACGCCAACTCAAGTGGAAGATACTCAAGCACTCACCCTGTAGCCCTCTAGCGATTATCAAGCCTTAGGTCCCTTAAGAAAGTCCTTGAAGGCTCCACGATTCCTGTGGGACGAGTATGTGAGCGTGCAGTTTCCGACTTATTCACATAACCAAACGGAAACCTTCAACTGATGCATCGGTGGGATGATTGTCTCAATGCTCACTGCGATTTTGCCTCATTTTCACACCGATTTTGGACTGTACGACCTTTGAACGGAAACTTTTTGATCCAGCCTTAAATTTCTTTTTAATTCAGGCTTTGAGAGAAATTTGAGCCAAATAAGATGGGACCTCAACCGAAAACTGTACTTTTCTAATTAATATGCACAAAGTAGAACAATATCTTCCCGTGCTGTCGAGTCTTCCCCAAGTACATGTCCTCCTCTTCCGGTTCTTGAACAGAGAAGTTGCTATTACTAGCTGACAGTTATCGCTGATCTCAATTACGCTTTCTCGTCTGCCATTCCTACTACCAAGCTCCTATTCTCCCAAAACACTTTCTTATACCCTTTCCCCTACAACTGTTTCCAGTTTCCAATGATTATTTGTTTTTCATCTCCCTTTACATGCTGAATGACCATTTAATATCCTCCTATACTTTTCCAATCTCTTCATCTTCTTCTTGCGACGTCTGTCTGTATACCTGCTGTTGTCGGAATTCGTTTGTATAAATTCTGATTAGAACAACCTAGTCACTGAATTCTTTGAAGTAATTCACCTTCTGACTTACGGTACTTTCCTACTCTTAACGAAACCTACGCTCGTTTTATCATTTTCTGCTGATGTTGATATGACCCTGGATTTCTGGTTGGACAAATATAGGGCCATATCAACAACAGCAGATAATTGATAACCGGAGAAGGACTCTTTATAAATAGGGAAGTAGGATACAGATTCAATTATTGTGTACAGTTCAGTGACATCGTTATTATCATCAGAACTGATACCAAACCAACACCGAAAACAATAATTCAGGTATACAAGCCGACGTTACAAGAAGATATGAAGAGAAGGAAAGGTATGAGGACATCCAACGGGTAATACCGTATGTAAAGGAGATAAAAATCTAATATTCATGTAGGATTGTAATGCGGTTGTAGCGGAAGTAGCAGAAAGAGTTACGGGAAAATATGCCCTTGGTAGTCGGAATTAGAGCAGACAAAGAATAATTAAGTTTTGCAATAATTGTCACCTAGTAACAGCGAATACCGTTTTAATGATTTACAAGAGGAGGAAGCATACGTGGGATAGGCCTGGCACATGGAAAGATACCAGCTTCATTACAGAGATATTGGCTTGTAAGGCGTACCCAGCAACAGATATAGACTGAGATCACAATTAAGTAATGGTGAAGAGTGGACTGAAACTTAGACAATCCTCTAGAAGAATCAGTGCCAAAGGAAGAGGGTTACTGAAACACTAGGGAATGATAATATGCGTTTTAAGTTTTCTAAAGAAGTGGATACAGTGATAAAGAATATTAAAGGAGGCAGTTGAGTTGAAGAGAAGTGTACGTTTCTAAAAAAAGAGCTGTCACACATGTTGAACGAACATAGAAACAAGGAAGGTATTGTATTGTATTAAACAGGGGACCTAGAAACGACGGTAAGGCTTCGTCCCGCCGTAGCCCTCAGAGATTCACAACCCCACAATAAGCCACAGCAGTCCACCCACCTCACCGCCGCCCCACACCGAACCCAGGGTTACTGTGCGGTTCTGCCCCCAATGGACCCCCCGGGAAAGTCTCATACCAGACGAGTGTAGCCCCAAATGTTTGCACGGTAGAGTAATTATGGTGTACACGTACGTGACACTGGTGTTTGCGCAGAAATCGCCAACACATTGTAACAGAGGCGCAATAAGTGAACCAGCCCGCAGTCGCCGAGGTAGATGGAAAACCGCCTTATTTACCATCCACAGGCTGGCTGGCACACCGGTCCTCGACATGAATCTGCCGGGCGAGTCTGTGCTGGGCTCCGGTAGCCCGCTCGGGAAGCAGCGCGTTAGGCCGCGCGGCTAGCCGTACGGGCTTACAAGGAAGGCAACTGCGAAGAAACCTTGGCTTACAGAAGAAATATTTTAACTGATCGACGCAAGAAGAAACAAGAATGTTCCGTGAAGGACAGAAACTCAGCAATATAAGTCACTTAGGAAAGAAACGAAAAGGAAGTTGAGGGAAGCTAAAACGGAATAGCCGCAGGAAATGTGTGAAGAAACTGAAAAAGAAATGACTCAGCAGCCTTCCGTGAATTTGACACCAATTATGGCAACGTTAAGAGTGCAATGACAATTCCACTATGGAACACAGAGGACAGTGCAGATAGGTGGAAAGAGTGCACTGAAGGCCTGTGTGGATGGGAGAAGTTCCCTGATGACGTGATAGAAGAAGAAATTGGAGTCGATGTGGGAGAGATAGCAGATAAAGTATTAGAGTCAGAAATTAAAAGAGCTTTGGAAGACTTGAGATCAAATACGGTAAAAAGGGATAGATAACATTCCACTGCAGCTTTTAAAATCATTCAGGAACATGGCAACCAGAGTCCAAGTGTAGAATCTATGAGACTGGTGACATACCATCAGACTTTCGGATAAATATCATCCACACAATTCCTAAAATAACAGGTGCAAATAAGTGAGAGAACCATCGCAGCATCACTTTGACATCTCATGCATCCGTTGCTAAAGAGATTAATACACTGAAGTGAGAGAACTCACATATACATATGGCGGTAGTATCGCGTATGCAAGGTATAAAAGGTAAGTGCACTGGCAGAGCTGAAATCTGCGCTTGATTGATTCATGTGAAAAGGTTTCCGATGTGATTATGGCCGCACGGCGGGAATTAACAGACTTTGAACGCGCAATGGTAGTTGGAGCTAGACTCATCGGACGTTCCATTTCGTAAATCGTTAGGAAATTGAATATTCCGAGATCCACAATGTCAAGAGAGTGCCGAGAATATCAAATTACAGGCATTATCACTCATTACGGACATCGCAGTTCTCGACGGTCTCCACTTAACGACAGAGAGTAGCGGAGACTGCGTTTGAGTTGTCAGTGCTAACAGACAAGCAAATACTCGCTGAAACCAGTGTGGGACGTACGACGAATGTATCCGTTTGGACAGTGCAGCGAAATCTGGCGTTAATGGGCTGTGGTAGCAGACGACCGGCGTGAGTGCCTTCGCTAAGAGCACGACATCGCCTGCAGCACCTCTAATGGCCTTGTGACCATATCGGTCGGACTCTAGACTACTGGAAAATCGTGGCCTGGTCAAATGAGTCCAGATTTCAGCTATTAAGAGCTGATGGTAGGATTCGAGTGTGGCGCAGATACAATTTGTAGGCAAGGTACTGTGCAAGTTGGTGTGGAATGAACAGACTGGGTCCCCTGGTCAAACTGGACCGATCATTACCAGGGAATGTTTATATCCTGCTACTTGGAGATCATTTGCTGGAAATTTATGGATGGCACTACTCCATGTCCCCAGACCACAAATGTTCGAAATTGGTTTGAAGAACATTCTGGGCAAATGGACCGAATGGTTTACCCACCCAGATCGGCCGATATGAATCCCATGCAACATTTGTGGGGCGTAATCGATAGGTCAATTCGTCCATAAAAATCCTGCACCGGCAATGCTTTCGCAATTCTGGACGCCTATGAAGGCAGTATGGATCAATATGTCTGCAGTGAACGTCCAACGAGCCACGCCGAATTGCTACATTACACTGGGTAAAAGGAGATTCGAGATGATATTATGAGATATCCTATGAGTTTTGATAATGGAAGCAAGACTAAAGAAAAATCAAGACACGTTCACAGAATTTGCCGATTTGGCGAAAGCGTTCGACAGTGTCATATAGTGCAAGATGTTCGGAAGTCTGAGGCAAATAGGGGTAACGCTATTTTGTCGAAAGTCGACATGTTAAGAAACGTGGCTGTTGTACTTAAGGTTTGTAATTTATATAAAAAACAGCTACCAGCCACATTTATGGTTTAAAAAGGTTTATTATCTTCAGACCATGACCGGTTTCGGATTTATCTTTACAAATCCATCTTCAGATGGCAGATTACAAGCGTTCTTAGTTGGACCCAGTTTTGTTTATGTTATTCATTTGCTGCAGAGTTGTGTAGTTCTGCCTGACGAAATATTCATAAACGCACGAATATTTCGTCAGGCAGAACTACACAGCTCTGCAGCAAATGAATAACATAAACAAAACTGGGTCCAACTAAGAACGCTTGTAATCTGCCATCTGAAGATGGATTTGTAAAGATAAATCCGAAACCGGTCATGGTCTGAAGATAATAAACCTTTTTAAACCATACATGTGGCTGGTAGCTGTTTTTTATATAAATTACAAACCTTAAATAGGGGTAAGCTATAGAGAAAGACGGTTAATATACAGTATCTACAAGAACCAAGAGGGAACAGTAAGGCTGGAGGACCAGAACGCAGTGCTTGGATTAAGAAGATCGTAAGATAAGCATTAAGCCTTTTACCCCTACTGCTCAATCTATACATTGAAGAAGCGACTAAGGAAATAAAAAAAACTTTCAAGATGGGACCGGAATTCACTGCGAAAGGATGTTACTGATAAGATTCACTGATTACATTGGTATCCACAGTGAAGAAGAATTACAGGATCTGTTTAATGGAATGAACAGTCTAATGAGTACGGAATATGGATTGAGAGTAAATCGAAGAAAGACAAAAGTAATGAGAACTAGCAGAAATTAGAATAGCGAGAAACCAAAAATTTTTGATCAGGCAGTAGAGGAACATAAAAAATTCTGCTAACTCTGAAGCAAAATAAGACTGACGATGCAAGGAGAACATAAAAACAGACTATCAGTGACAGAGAGGGTATTATTGGCCAAGAAGAGTCTAATATTATCAAACTGAGGGATTAATCTGAGACAGTAGTTTCTGATAATGTAAGTTAGGAGCACAGCGTTGTATGGTAGTGAATTATGGACAGTGGAAACACTAGAACAGAAGAGAATGGAAGCGTCTGATACGTGGTGCTACAAAAGAATGTAGATATTTGGGTGGGACGATAAGGTAAGATATTGGTTCTCTTCTCCGCGAAGAAAGGAACACACGGAAAACACTGACAAGGAGAAGGGACAAGATGAGAGGACATCTGTTAAGATATCAGGTAATATCGTCCATGGCACTACAGGGAACTGTAGGGAGTAAAAACTGTGCTGCCCTAAGATGAAGAGGTTGCGCAGCGGAAGAATTCTATTTCATTCGGAAGTCAGTGCCGGGTCATAAGTGATGGTGGATGATATTTATCCATTAATTTCGCAACGTAATTGAAACTGCCGCCACCACATTGTGTTTGAGGGTTAACGTACAGGAAGGCACAAATCACACTAAAAGTTAACCAAAAACGTCCACATTGCGTTGCAGCTTCGTTACCATGAATCTGTTGTCAAGTTCGATGCGATATATGAGTTCAAAATCAAAAAAGAAAGGTAAGTAGGTTAACGTTCAACATCCCGGCGACGACGAGATCATTAATGAAGGGCACAAGCTCGGAACGGGGAAGGAAGTCAGGCACGCGCTTTCGGAGGAGCCATCCAGATTTCGTCTTAAGTGATTTAGGGAAATGAGGCAAAATCTATACTGAGTTGATAAAAGTCATGGATTGCGATATGCACAAATACAAATTGTGGTAGTATCGCGTACTTAAGGTACAAAAGAACAGTGCAATGGCGGAGCTGTCTTTTGTGCTCGGATGATTCATGTGAAAAGATTTCCAACGTGATTATGGCCCAACGACGGAAATTAACAGACTTTGAGCGCGGAATGGTAGCTGGAGGTGGACGTTTGGTACACCCCATTTCGGAAATCGTTAGAGAATTCATTGTTCCCATATCCTAAGTTTCAAAAGTGTGCCGAGAAAATCAAATTTCAGGAATTACCTCTCACCACGGACAACGCAGTGGCCGACGGTCTTCACCAAGAATAGTGGCGTTTGAGTAAAGTTGTCAGTGCTAACATACCAGCAACACTGCGTGAAATAACCGCTGAAATCAACGTGGGACGTATGACGAACGTGCCTGGCACGTTTCGAGGAGGTCCGAGAAGATATTTGTAGCTATCCCATGAATTATGCCATGTCACCGTAAATCTGGATGCCCGAACGGGGATTTGAAACCCCACCTTCCTTAATATGAGTCCAGTGTGCTTCCATTACGTCTATTCTCCTAATTTCAAAGACAGCGAAAGAAAACTGGTAACAATAAAACAAGGCTGCACACTAGTGACATATTTTACTGCTTGCTAAGAAAATTATAATTTCAGCCTATAGTTAGACAGTTAGCTAAAGAACTTCGGATGGGACACACGCATGTCGTATCCCAGAGCTCTAGCTTCTAACTGTGCCTGTCAAGCTCGTTTGAATGAATGAATTAACCGTCTATATGCCGTGTAAGATTTTCGTACGTGAACATAATACCCGAGATTATATGCAAATGTTGCAGTAAGTAAGTATGTTTTAGTCGTGCACCTGTGCACTTGTCAGATTTATATTTGCTGAGCAATGATTCTCTTAAGAACGTTGTAACTTCAGACATGCTATGTACAAAGGCTCCGGTAGTTTATTGCTTCTTGTCTCTAAAAGGTCTTGTCTTTTCCATAATATTTATGAGGTTTCACAGTTTATTTTAAGCCGAAGCTCTCTTTTTCAAGAGAGTTTGGGGCAACGACGCGTGTTACAAGTTAGAACCCTAAGCCACGCCAGACCAAGAGCCTGTAAATTGTGCATATCGCTGATTTAGAGAGACATCTTGCCACTTAGAATATTATACGGAATTCCTCATTCTCAGACTACGATAAAGTGTAATTCTCGGCTATTTCGTTATAAAAGTATGTTAACCACACTGTGTGATACTAGAAACGACTTTGAACTCAAAATAACCCGAGAGGACCTAGTAGCCGATTAAGATTACAGAATGGCGCTGAGGTGTTCTCAGATGGCTCAGCTAATGCAGTGCAGGCTCCAGTTCAGAGGTGCAGAGGTAGCGGTTGTCGTCCAGCGCATTATTTTAATATAGCGCGAAGTACTCAGGCTTTGTGCAGGCCTACGTAAAATTAACTGTAATAAAGGCACGTGCAATACACCCTCGTGATGGACAGGGGGGATGGAGGTGCGAAGTGAGGGGGGGGAGGGGGGGGGGGAAGTGGTCAGGAATATGAAAAGACCAGAAACACAACACATCACCTCCATGCCTAATACGATGTAGCAAAACCGTTGACGCTCAAAGCCCGCATCTCGTGCTCGTGCGGTAGCGTTCTCGCTTCCCACGCCCGGGTTTCCGGGTTCGATTCCCGGCGGGGTCAGGGATTTTCTCTGCCTTGTGATGGCTGGGTGTTGTTTGCTGTCCTTAGGTTAGTTAGGTTTAAGTAGTTCTAAGTTCTAGGGGACTGATGACCATAGATGTTAAGTCCCATAGTGCTCAGAGCCATTTGAACCATTTTTTTGATGCTCAAAACAGCTTGCAATCGTCCCTGAATGGGCAAATACAGGTCCTGTACGGTTTTTAAGGGAATCCTATACCTGCAAAATAGTGGCAATTTCAGGTAACTATGATGGAGGTGGATAGGGATCACGCACCCTTCTCTACTAAGAAGTGGCCAGGCGAGATTTGACGTGTGATCCTCGTGCCCACAAAACCAGTCCTGTACGATGCAATGTGTGTGAACAGGGGCCCTGTCGTCTCGGAAAACACCATTGCCATTGGGGGACAAACACTGGCCCATGGTCGTATAATCTTTGACAATAACGCAGGCTTGCAGAGTAACAGTGGGGTCCATGGAATACCTCGATACAGCTGCCAAGATCATGACCGAACTCCAGCCCTGTTTTACTCTTGGAATCTGGACTTGAAAAGAAGTTGAAATCTGAAACAAGACCAATCTGGGCAAAACACTTTCTCCCATTGCTCCATAGCCCAGGTTTTATGACTTCGGCATCATGTTTTTGCTACGTCTGTTTGTATCATTGATGAGTTATTTTGGGATTCCAGCTAGCCTGTACAGGTGTAGTTCTTTTATTTTCCATCATAACCCTCTTCCGTGACCGACCGTCACGAACACGCCAACTCACACTTTCCACGTTTTGACTAAGCGGATGACGTTCTTCCGCTTTCCCTGTACGCAGTATAAATCTCCGACACGGCACCTTTGAGGGTAGGAGCATAGGAGAGAAGTAAACTGCAGATGGCCTAAAAACTAAATATTTTACAAGATCGAAAGATGAGGTCATACAGATGCAACACAACCATTTGCTCGGACGAGGATGGATAGATGTGCTTTCAGAAGAATGGCCACATTACTCGCGTTTACAGATTTAGGAATACCATTCTAAACCTGGAAATGTGTGGGTGGACCTTCATTTGAACTAACTAAAACGGTTCCAGTATCTTTACAACTGTGCGCTTTCACTTGGACAAATATATCGTCTGTTCCTAGCGTTTGAACCCACGTCACTGCTGGATAGCCTATTGCTTCTCTCTCTTCTGAAATTTCTTATTGTGTACCACTGCAGCAGTTCATTGTAATGTTTGCTGCCTATAGTGTCAGCACTATTACAAACATTGTCAAACCTGTAACTCGACTTCTCCGTACGTTTAGATTTTACGTTCAGCTATGTCGTACACACGGGTGCCAGCACAAATTTATTTAAGAACGCGAAGATTTTCGGAATTGCAGTTTTCCATATACAGTACCTAACTTCGTAAGGTTTTGAAAATTTGCTGTCCCTAAGTTTAATAGGAATCACAGTAAACGTATTGTATTTCAAACAACAGACATATTTTGATATCGAAATGGCAAGCATATTTCATTAGTATAAGATAAGTATACATTTTTATGTTGTTAAATACAAATATGAATGCCACTATTCTGATTTGACGTTCTAAAATTAGATCCATCTTGTGATTAAATCCATGGTATTCAGCGAGTTAGAGGTGCAGTGGTAACATCGGTTTCCGTCAGATCACCGAAGCTGAGCGCCGTCAGGCTGGGCTAACATTTGGATGGGTGACGCCCGGTCTGCTGAATGCTGTTGGCAAGCGGGGTGCGCTCAGCTCTTGTAAGGCCAATCGAGGAGCTACTTGACTCAGAAGTAGCGGCTCCACCACGAAAACTAGTAACGGCCAGGAGAGCGGTGTGCTGACCACACGCTCCCCCATATCCACATCCAGTGACGCCTGCGGGCTGAGGATGACACGGCAGCCGGTGGGAACCGTTGGTCTTTTGAGGACTGTTCGGGCGGAATTCAGTTTCATTCAATGAGTTATTCACAAAAAAAGTTTTCTTCATGTAACAATAATATTAGATTTTCACCGAAAATTATAAACTTCAAACAGAAAAAAAAAATTGTCATTACGAGTGGGGAAATCCTGTTCGATAGCAACAAAAATAATCATGAGTAAACGACAAGTTATTACTCCCCATAGTGTAGAAATTGAATTAACCCTGACAGCTTCCTTAAAAAAGCTATACATATATGCTCTTTCAGGTCGTAAGGTCGCGGTATGGAATTTAAGGACATGATGATTACAAACTATTATAATTATTATTATTGTAACGTAGGTTTATTTGTTACTATATAAATAAATTTTACAATATTACATGCCAACAATCTCAAGAAAGACATAAGCTCTGGCCCTCAATGAGTTGTTGCGCTATGGAGTTTTACTTAGCGTATACACTGTCAGTCATAGGAAAAATTAGAATAGAATTGTACTTAGAATTCCACAATTTATGTAGTGGTATCTAACGTGAGCTGCACAAACGCGTTTGTTACAATTTGAAAACTTCGCTGGTATCCCCATCAAGATGATGTCATAGCTTGATGGAGATAATTTACACCTGGCATGTTTCTGTTTTGGTTGCCACCGCTGGAGGTTGGTACTGACGGACTTCCTGTTTGTATTCTTCTAACAGTGGCCGCTGACAGCTCATTTCTTGACAGTAGTTTTCTAGCTTCAGTGTAAGAAATAACTATGAGTCTTACCAATTCATCGAGAAATATTCCTCTTTTGTAAAGAACATTTCTTTCTCTCCGCAGCACAAAATCATTGTAGGCAGAAGTATCAATAATGCTGTAGAATATGATCGTTGGCCACCTGTTGGTTTTTCTCTTGCTTGCTGATCCGATATGTTAACTGCTCCCTTACTTGCTTTGTAGTCCAATTTTATTTTTGGTTTCTTGTTTCTCTGTTGCTTATTGTTCTCATTAGGAAAACCTTTTCGTTCTTCGTTGGAAGGCAAGATACCACCGTGGTATTCATAATAAAAAAGAAATTGGAAGTGTGAACTTCTTCTTCGCTTGATATATTATTAGGGAGTTCAGGCCTATTTTTTCTCACCGTCTCTAGCATTGTAAGATGTCTTTTGAGCAATCCTTTTCCTAATGCATATGATGAGAATAAATTGTTACATGCGACATTTTGTCGTTTTAGCTCATGCGTCAGATCTATGACAATCCTCATACTTTGGTTTTTCCCAGGTGCTTGTCCAGGTAATTTTCATCCGTAGATTGTGTCTTCAAAACGTAAGTTACATCATGCCCACATTTTTAACCCACATTTCGAGGGTTTTCTCGGTATATATTGTTTGAACGGATAACGTCTTCGGTTACATTTATGGCAGGATTACATAGATCTAAAGCATTTCCACCCACTTATCGCTTAGAACTCTAATAGTTGCGAACTTGACGTTTACTCTTCGTGCTCTTCGATCAGGCTTTTTATCCAAACGAAACACACGTGAGATGCGACAGAACCGTTTCAGCGACATTACGGGAGGGAAAGGTGGCTCTGCCTGTTTCTGGATCCCTCAGATTCTTTTTTGATTCACCATATTCACCATATGAATTCTACTCACCAGCCATTAATAAAAGGGTAATATAGGCTGCAAGTGTAATTTCATCTAATGTTTCCCAGCTATCCCCATGAACTCTTCGACCCCCAATATTAGTCATTTCCACCACAACACTGCGGAAATTGTCGTTCATCATAATCTGAAAAAATGATTTTATATGAATTAGTCTGACGATAGCGTGTCTCGTCGGACCAGAATCAGTTTTATAATATTTTCGCTGATATTTTGCTTTTAGACTGAATCAGTTAAACAGCTTGTACTTTGTCCTTTGAGATATCAGTATCTGAAATGTTTTCTGATTCAAATGAAGGATGAGTGTTTTCATTACTAGTGTGATTTTCTTCTTCAGATATATTCTCCTCGCTGTCAGAGGCATTTACTAATGCTTCCAATTTTTCATCGGAAAGAACTCGTTTCGTCATGATGGCGACACGGAAATAACTACGATAGGTACATGAAATGCGTCTGCACACAACAGTTGATAAAATGTAACTTTAGTGAGAATGTGTTCTAATAATTTGAACCCAACTAGCGACTTACGTTGTTGCGTAACTTACGCACATTTCAACGATAAGAAATCAGGTACTTGCTTTATCATAAAAAACCATTAAGCATATACCTCAGGCATGTAGAAATAAAACTTGACTACGATATTTGTACAGTCTGTGAATTTTTAAGCCCCCTCCCCCCCCCCCCCCCCCCCGAGGAACAAAAGTGTAACAAATTAAGTTTTAGCAAGTGCGAGGGGTAACTAATATTTTTAATTCAAAATTTAAAGTATTTGGAATAATTAGAAAAACAAAGTCATCAAGTCAGGAGCAATATAATTGAAACATTAAAAAGTTATGGAAGGGTAAATTCCTTTTCGGGTCATATTGACCCGAAGATAACAGCAGAGCTAAACTTTGAAAGTTACAGTAATTCCCGTCGTATTCGACATTGTTAAACCTGCGATTCAGTAGAATTGCAGGCAACCATTGTCAGAAACGTGTGAAAATTAAGTCTGTACTTTCGGTTTCCAAAAATGTTCAAATGTGAGTGAAATCTTGCAGGACTTAACTGCTAAGGTCATCAGTCCCTAAGCTTACACACTACTTAACCTAAGTTATCCTAAGGACAAACACACACCCATGACCGAGGGAGGACTCGAACCTCCGCGGGGACCAGCCGCACAGTGCAAGACTGCAGCGCCATAGACCGCTTTTTTTTTTAATTTCATTTTTGTTCTTTTTCGTTCGTTGCATCTGATCGGAGCGGACGTCGGAAGACACCGTTTTAAGTTCGTTGTTGATCTATGAAGTCAGTTTGTTTTTATTACAGAGGGCGGCTAACCCCCTGACTGAGCACGCTGAGCTACCGTGCCGGCTAACCGCTCGGCTAATCCCGCGCGGTTATGCCCCTTGCGGACGCCTACAGTCGTACTATAACATATCGACACCTGTTACCGGCAACAGTCAATGAGCCCACTACATGTCTGCTTTTGCCGTCTGCACCATTGGGTGCGTGAGACCACTTTTCTGACTATACGTTCCATGGGTGTAACTGTCGTGGAATATGCCCAACAGTGGTCTTTAATTATTTTCCTGAACTATATGAACAGGGTAACCGAGACGCGATCTGACAGTTACAGAAAGAAGCGGAATAAACCAACCGAAGGCGTCGGTATAGAATCTGCCAAAAACTGTGACTGCAGTGGGTAACGGCACTTCCGCCGTCTACTGCCTGGGAGCAATAGTTTTGAGGTGCCGCCGCAGAGGCGCTGTTGTCGGGAGTGAAGCAGCGCGCGAAATATTGGCGGAGCTCGCGTCGTCAGTTGTTCCCGTGGTGCGCGCGCACACCGCCACCGCGTCCGTGAGCTCGGCTCGAACCATGGAAGCCAATCTCTCCGGGGCGCCGACAGGCAGCAGCACCGGCGCCGGCGCCTTCGTCGTTTGACGTGCGGCTGTAGTCTGCAGGTAAACACCCGCAGCGCATTTCAGTACGCGCCAGATGTACATGCCTGCGGCGTATTGTTAGGCGAATCCAAGATACTTTCGTACTCACTAGGATGACCAGCTCCCCCGTATTTCCCGGGTTCTCCCGTATTATAGCAATATTTTCTTACTCCGCCCGGCTCCCTTATTGACCCACCTGTTTTCCCGTAATATTTCGTTAGTCATCACTGTTGTAAACATTAATCCCGTGAAGTACTATCGACAGCTCAAGTTCCCTAAGCGACAGATCTCTATAAGTTTTCGTATAATAAACGATACTGTTGTCGACATAAAGTCTCTTTTAGATCTGTGCTTCTACGGAAAGAAGACGGTTTGATTCAAAGGACTGCAAGGATTGGAGAAAGAACTACACAGCCTACGCGTCTACAGAGGTCGTGACACGGGGAATGTTTATTTCTCGGTCAGTACTGTACTGGCAACCCTCGCCTCATACCGATCGGTAGCTGTGCTACAAATAACGCAAGTAACAAGGTCTCGCGAAAGAGGATTACAGAGACGCTCGATACGTTATTTATTTTTCAGTTGACTCACACAACACAAGAACATTTTTTAACTCTTCGAAAGAGTTCTTTCTCTTATGAACAATAAGTGGACTGTTCAGAGAAACAGCAGCAAACTGATTAAGTTAGAGATTATGATGTAAATTAAATTTGATTATTGGTAGTAGGGAGCGCCAATGTTAGGCGCGTTATGGGGCCCCTTAGCGACTTGGCTGCCCAGAAAGGAAAGAAAGCCAATGTGCACTCTGCGTGCATACGCGTGGTGTCATTCCAGAAGTGGAAGGGGTACTTTCGGATGCCATGAAGAGTACAGGGTGCAGCCAACAGCAGACTGTTGCTCACGTCGGTACCAATGATGCGTGTCGCTTCGGATCGGAACAGAGCGGCTAACAGAAGTGGTGAAGGCTGCCAGTCTTGCTTGAGAGATGAAAGCAGAGCTCACCTTTTGCAGCATAGTCGACAGGACCGATTGCTGATTTTTGGTACAGAGCCTAATGGAAGGTGTGAATCAGAGGCTGAGACGGTTCTGCGACCGCAGTAGGCTGCAGATTCCTCGACTTGCGTCATAGGGTGGTTGTTTTTCGGGTTCCGCTGAACAGGTCAGGAGTCAACTACACGCAGGAGGCGGCTACGCGGGTAGCAAAGGCTGTGTGGCTTGGACTGGGCGGTTTTTTAGGTTAGAGGGTCTCGAGGAAACACAAAAAGGACTTCATTTTCAGAGGGTGCAGGCCGAACACAGGAAGTACCTATATACAGGAACCATCGGTCTAACAGTTGTAAATTGTTGTAGATGTGTAGGGCAAGTACCAGAGATCCGAGTGCTAATAGAAATCTCTGATGCTCAAATCGTTATAGGCACTGGAAGTTGGCAAAAGCCGAAGATAAGTTCAGCCGAAATTTTTTCGAAAAATCTAGCAGTGTTTCGCAAGGATTGGCTGCACACAGTTGGCGGTGGCATGTTCAAAAAATGGTTCAAATTGCTCTGAGCACTATGGGACTTAATGGCTATGGTCATCAGTCCCCTAGAACTTAGAACTACTTAAGCCTAACTAACCTAAGGACATCACACAACACCCAGTCATCACGAGGCAGAGAAGGTGGCGTGTTTGTTGCTGTTAGAAGTAGTTTACCTTTCGCGAAATTGAAGTACATAGTTCCTGTGCGTTAGCATGGGCAGAAGTCATTCTTGGCAACCGGAATAAATAATAATAGGATCCTTTTACCGACCTTCCAAATCAGATGATATAAGTATTGAAGGGTTCAAATAAAACTTGACTTTCATTTCAAACACGTACCCGACTCATACAATTATAGTTCTCGGCGACTTTAATTTACCCTTGATATGTTGGCGAAAATACATGTTTAAATCAGGTGCTACCCATAAAACTTCATCCGAAATTGTCTAAATGCATTCTCTGAAAAAATTATTTCGAGCAGTTAGTTCATGAGCCAACGCGAGCAGTAAATGGTTGTGAAAACACACTTGACCACTTAGCAACAAATAATCCTGCGCTAATAACGAGCATCAAAACGGATGTAGGGATTAGTGAACACGGGGTAGGGAGACTGAATATTTTAACTCCCAAATCCACCAAAAATAAACTAAACATAAATCTATTCAAAAAATCAGATAAGAACTCACTTGATGCCTCCCTGAGAGATAATCACCGCGTCTTTCAAGTGAACAATGTAGGTGTAGACCAGATATGGCTTGAATTCAAAGAAATAGTATCGGCAGCAATTGAAAGATTTATACCAAATAAATTAACAAACGGCGGAGATGATCCTCCTTGGTACACAAGACGGGTCAGAGCACTGTTTCAGAAAGAACGAAAAAAAAACATGCCAAATTTAAAAGGACGCAAAATCTCCAAGATAGACGATCTTTCACAGAAGCTCGAAATTTAGCGCGGACTTCAATGCGAGATGCTTATAATAGTTTGCACAACGAAACTTTGTCTCAAAAACTGGCTGAAAATCCAAAGAGATTCTGGTAGTACGTGAAGTGTGCTAGCGGCAAGACACAACCAATGCCTTCCCCGCGCGATAGCAGTGGAAATACTATCGCGGACAATGCTACCAAAGCCGAGTTACTAAACACAGCCTTCCGAAATTCTTTGACCAAAGAACACGAAGTAAGTATTCCAGAATTTGAATGAAGAACAGATGCAAACATGAGTAAAGGAGAGGTAGATATCCTCTGAGTAGTGAAGCAACTTAAATCACTTTAAAAGAAAGTCTTCCGGTCCATACTGTGTATCAGTTCAGAGTATGTTGATACAATAGGTCCATACTTAACAATCATATTCAACCGTTCACTTGACGAAAGATTCGTACCAAAAGGAGAAAGGAAGTAGTAGTAATTCAACAAGTCACAGGCACATATCACTGTCCGCCTCGATGTCAGGGCGACCGAATGCTGTGGAAAGGGGCCCGGGCTCGATTCCCGGCTGGGTCGGAGATTTTCTTCGCTCGGGGACTGGGTGGTTGTGTTGTCTCCATCATCCCATCATCCCATTGACACACAAGTCGCCGAAGAGGCGTCAAGTCAAAAGACTTGCAGCAGGCGACCGATCTACCCGACGGGAGGCCCTAGCCACACGACATTTCATTTCATGTCAGGCCAATATCATTAACGTCGACATGCAGCGGATTTTGGAATTTATACTGAGTTCGAACTTTATGAACTGCCTCGAAGAAAACGGCCTATTGACACACAGTCAACACGGATTTAGAAAACATCGTTCTTGTGAAGCACAGCTAGCTATTTACTCACACGAAGTGTTGAGTGCTATTGACAAGGGACGTCAAATTGATTCCGTATTTCTAGATTTCCAGACACTGTACCACACAAGCGGCTTGCAGTCAAATTTAGTGGTTATGGAATATCATCTCAGTTATGTGGCTGGATTCGCGATTTGTCAGAGAACTCACAGTTTCTAGTACTTGGCGGAAAGTCATCGAGTAAGTGATTTCTGGTGTTCCCCGAGGTAGTGTTACGGACCCTCTGCCGTTCCTTATTTATATAAACGATTTACGAGACAATTTGAGCAGCCGTCATAGGTTGTTTGCAGATGATGCTGTCGTTTATCGCTTAGTAAAATCATCAGAAGATCAAAACAAATTGCAAAACGATTTATAAAAGACATCTGTGTGTCGCAAAAATTGGAAATGGACCCTAAGTGACGAAAAGTGTGAGGTCATCCAGATGAGTGCTGAGAGGAATACTTTAAAACGTCGGTTACACGATAAATCAGTCAAATATAAAGGCCGTAAATTCAACTAAAAACCTAGGAATTACAATTACGAACAACTTAAATTGGAAGGAACCCATAGAAAATGTTGTGGGGAAGGCTAACCAAAGATTGCGTTTTATTGGCAGGACACTCAGAAAATGTCTATTTGGTGTCACCGCCAGACACCATACTTGCTAGGTGGTAGCCTTTAAATCGGCCGCGGTCCGTTAGTATACGTCGGACCTGCGTGTCGCTAATATCAGTGATTGCAGACCGAGCGCTGCCATACGGCAGGTCTAGAGAGACTCCCTAGCACTCGCCCCAGTTGTACAGCCGACTTTGCTAGCGTTGGTTCACTGACTACAGACGCTCTCATTTAAAGAGACGACAGTTGAATATAGCCTTCAGCTACGTCATTTGCTACGATCTAGCAATGTGCCATATTCAGTTACCATGTCTTCTGAACAGATAATATTGTGACTCATGTACCGTCAAGAGCGACGTTCATCATTAATGAAGTAAAGTTAAGTATCAAACTAATTACGTCCGCTTTCTGAATTCTAATTCCTTGTCATGTTCCAGACCTCACGTCAGTATAGTTCTTCCCTCCTCACGCCTGCCTGCGTGAGCTAAAACGCGTGCATTTCGGCCTCCATTCGTTACACGGTATTGGCTCTTCTGCCAACACAACAGTCTACTAAAGAGACTGTCTACACTCTGCTTCTCCGTCTTCTTTTAGAATACTGCTGCGAGGTGAGAGATGCTTGCCAGATAGGAATTGACGGAGTACGTCGAGAAATTTCAAAGAAGGGCAGCACGTTTTGTATTATCGCGAAAGAGGGGAGGGAGTGTCACTGAAATTATACAGGGTTTTTCGTTGCGTCAGAACATTCTCACAAAATTTCAATCACCAATTTTCTCCTACGAATACGAAAATATTCTGTTGACTCCGACCTGCATAGGGAGAAACGATCATCATAATAAAATAAGGGAAATCAGAGCTCGCAGGGAAAGATATGGGTGTTCGTTTTTTCCGCGCGCTGTACGAGATTGGAATAATAGAGATGGTGAAGGTGGTTGGATGAATGGCTAAAATGGTTCAAATGGCTCTGAGCACTATGGGACTCAACTGCTGTGGTCATTAGTCCCCTAGAACTTAGAACTACTTAAACCTAACTAACCTAAGGACATCACACACATCCATGCCCGAGGCAGGATTCGAACCTGCGACCGTAGCGGTCGTGCGGTTCCAGACTGTAGCGCCTTTAACCGCTCGGCCACTCCGGCCGGCTTTGGATGAACCCTATGTCAGGCACTTAAATATGATTTGCGAATGTAGGTGTAGATGAAAACTGCAAAAACTATTTTAAATTTGCACAAGAAGAAAAACATTGCAGAGTTCTACAGTTTTCGAAAATAAGGGCTTGTAGCGCGTATATGATACATATGTGTGTGCAAATTTGTGTATTACATGCGAAGAACAAATAAATTGTATTGTTTTGATACTATTAGAATCATTTTTAAGAATACCATAGATCCAAAACTGAGGGGATACTCATAGGTGCGTAACACGTCAGAAAACTTTATATAACAAAGATATTTAAAAGATTTGAGTGTAATACGGAAACCCCGCGATCAGCAGTCCTTCAGACTACGTCATAGTCGACCGACCTCTTTGTCGTCCTCAGTCATTCATAATTGGAGACGATATGCACCGCACTCTCGGCTGTTGTCGACGTTCAGACCTTGGAATCCAGGCAGCTCCTTAATCGGAACACGAGGCTGAGTGCAACCCTGTCCAGTCGGCCCACCAGGGAAAAATTCCTATCTGTACCAGGAAACGAAAGCGGGTCTCCCGCATGAGGGTCTGTCACGTTGACCACGTTTCTTTTTTTTTATTTGTGTCTTCATTTTGATCGTTACTGTTCTCGGCGTTTGGTCTGAGCGGACGTCACAGCTGCTCAAGATGGTCGTTGAACACTTCACTCAGCTTTTTTTTTTTTTAATTACAGAGGGCAACCAGCTGTCTGACAGAATACACTGTGGTACCATGCCGGCACACCCATCTATAGAGGCGGACCGAGTACTGATTTCTGAATCTGTACCACAAATGAGTCTTATTACACGCTTTTGCCTTCTAAAAACATTATCTCCTTTTGTGGAGTTAACCATAATACACTCCTGGAAATGGAAAAAAGAACACATTGACACCGGTGTGTCAGACCCACCATACTTGCTCCGGACACTGCGAGAGGGCTGTACAAGCAATGATCACACGCACGGCACAGCGGACACACCAGGAACCGCGGTGTTGGCCGTCGAATGGCGCTAGCTGCGCAGCATTTGTGCACCGCCGCCGTCAGTGTCAGCCAGTTTGCCGTGGCATACGGAGCTCCATCGCAGTCTTTAACACTGGTAGCATGCCGCGACAGCGTGGACGTGAACCGTATGTGCAGTTGACGGACGTTGAGCGAGGGCGTACAGTGGGCATGCGGGAGGCCGGGTGGACGTACCGCCGAATTGCTCAACACGTGGGGCGTGAGGTCTCCACAGTACATCGATGTTGTCGCCAGTGGTCGGCGGAAGGTGCACGTGCCCGTCGACCTGGGACCGGACCGCAGCGACGCACGTATGCACGCCAAGACCGTAGGATCCTACGCAGTGCCGTAGGGGACCGCACCGCCACTTCCCAGCAAATTAGGAACACTGTTGCTCCTGGGGTATCGGCGAGGACCATTCGCAACCGTCTCCATGAAGCTGGGCTACGGTCCCGCACACCGTTAGGCCGTCTTCCGCTCACGCCCCAACATCGTGCAGCCCGCCTCCAGTGGTGTCGCGACAGGCGTGAATGGAGGGACGAATGGAGACGTGTCATCTTCAGCGATGAGAGTCGCTTCTGCCTTGGTGCCAATGATGGTCGTATGCGTGTTTGGCGCCGTGCAGGTGAGCGCCACAATCAGGACTGCATACGACCGAGGCACACAGGGCCAACACCCGGCATCATGGTGTGGGGAGCGATCTCCTACACTGGCCGCACACCACTGGTGATCGTCGAGGGGACACTGAATAGTGCACGGTACATCCAAACCGTCATCGAACCCATCGTTCTACCATTCCTAGACCGGCAAGGGAACTTGCTGTTCCAACAGGACAATGCACGTCCGCATGTATCCCGTGCCACCCAACGTGCTCTAGAAGGTGTAAGTCAACTACCCTGGCCAGCAAGATCTCCGGATCTGTCCCCCATTGAGCATGTTTGGGACTGGATGAAGCGTCGTCTCACGCGGTCTGCACGTCCAGCACGAACGCTGGTCCAACTGAGGCGCCAGGTGGAAATGGCATGGCAAGCTGTTCCACAGGACTACATCCAGCATCTCTACGATCGTCTCCATGGGAGAATAGCAGCCTGCATTGCTGCGAAAGGTGGATATACACTGTACTAGTGCCGACATTGTGCATGCTCTGTTGCCTGTGTCTATGTGCTTGTGGTTCTGTAAGTGTGATCATGTGATGTATCTGACCCCAGGAATATGTCAATGAAGTTTCCCCTTCCTGGGACAATGAATTCACGGTGTTCTTATTTCAATTTCCAGGAGTGTATGACACCATATGTTAACAGAATCTTCCATCGGGTCTTGGTAGAACAACATCATAATAAAGGAAAAAAACCAGTTTGCTTTAGTTTCACAATATTACTTTTATTCTGTTATCCGGGTTTTGGCTTACAAGGCCATCTTCAGACATGTCTGAAGATGGCCTTCTAAGCCGAAAACCGGTTAACACAATAAAAGTAATATTGTAGAACAAAAGCAAACTTGTGCTTTTCATTTATTATGATACCATACGATATTTTACGTAAAAGTAAGCAAAATGTGCCTTTTTTTTAAATTTATATTTCGACTGCCACCCATTCCAAGGAAATTCAACGTTGTTGTGCTGTAGAAATTTATTGCTACTAAATGTCTTTTAAACCTCCCTTGAAATCGTCGTCAGACGTTCGTCATCTCCCTTAAAACCATTTCCAAATTTTGGTCGCCCTAGTAGGCACGCAGTAGTGGATACGAGTAATATGGGATACTGACTCATCTCAAAATAATTGCAAACGTGACGTAGTCAGGAAATCGGGAAACATTTAATTTGTTTGGATTCTATCAGATTCATTTTTCATTCTATAGACCCTCAAACAAGGGGATACTCGTAGGTGTGTAACATATCAGAAAACTTTTTTTTTCTGGTCAGCAAAGTTGATTTAGAGCTAAGGTCGGGAGGCTCGTATTTAATGAACCAGCCTTACTGGTGACGAAGACACAAGCCAAAATACCAGCTGAAGGGAAGATAGTTCTTTATGGCGCGAACGTAGGAAACGATCTAGCGAAAATGGAAAATGTTCTAACGGTGATATTATGTGATACCGTCTGTGTTTATGTTTCCAAAAGCTTTGTGCGAAAACACGATTTTTCGCGAGATCGTATCTCAAGTTCTATTGATAACAGAATGGATGGGTGAAATGTTTTGGATAGTCATTGGCCTAGCGACCATTCGGAAGAACGGGCATCGTGTGCCTGTCCTACAGTACAGGGATATATTTAAACATTACACACTTCCTACAGCCCAGGCAAATTGAGAAAATCGGTTAGTTTTTCTGCATTATGGCTGGTCTAGGTTGGACCTCAGGCGGATTACAAAAGCACCATTTGTTCACTGGCGCCTCTTGAGAAAACTCCAAAAAACAATGATTTTTGAGTGCGAAAAGTACGAATTGCGAGGATGACCACTTCTATGATTTCCATTCACGGCAGTTTGGCAGGCCGTCAAAATTTTTACCATATGTTCCCAAGAACGCTCTGTCTCTGTATAATGGGCAACTCACGGCTATACAAATACATCCACAGTGGTACTACAGTGACAACAAATTGGCTGGAAATCATCTCAACATGTGTGAAAAGCACTTAAAGCGACTGCCAAAAGTTTTGTATTCAATAAAATATTTCTAATAACGTTTTTAGTCTTTTAAGATAAAAATCATAAGCCGTTTTCCATTAAAAGTGATCCATCAGAAAATTACGCAGAAAAAATGTAAAGCAAATGATTTTGTGTTAACCTTATACTGTGTGTACTTATTTGTTGTTTAGATGTGTCAAAGTGTGTTAGTGTGTCGGAGTATATGAATGAAATGTCAAAACTTGATTGACATATAGGATTCGTTGTATACAAGCAGTACATCTTGCTGTAGCAGGCAAAAGAAGGGCACCAGCGGGAAAATGTTCCTGTCAAAACACAAAAAGGCGAAAAAGCTCCTCTTTTAAACACTCTGATAGAAAAGTGTGGAACCAGGTACCTAATTCCTTATTCCCCTTCCTCACCAAAAATTTTGCCATGCCAATACGTTCTCGCTCTTTGTGATGAAAGAGAGTAGTAGAGAGACAGTGACTGTGGAAGAGAGAGGAAACGGCGGTAGTGGGAGACAAAGAGAGAGTGGTGGTGGGAGAGAGAATGTGGCAGTGAAAGAGAAAAAGAAATGCATGAAGGCAACAGCAGTAGAAAACAAAGAGAGAGGAGATATTGACGGCCAGTGAGAGACAGTAGAGGTAAAAGAGAAACAGAGATAGATGGAGACAGAAGCAGTGGGAGAAAAAGAGAAAGGAGCCAGTGGAAGTCAAAAATGCTGGTCAGTGGAGACCATACAAGTTGCACTCGCCAGAAATTCTGAGCCCCCGAGGTAAGGTGGACACAGTGGCAATGGAAAAAAAAGACAAAAGGGGACAGTATAATTGGGAGAGAAGACTGTGGTCGTGGGTTACATGTAAATCAATGTGAAAAAAGGGAGACAGTAGGAGAGAGACACATAGACAGTAGCAGTGAGTGGAGATGGTGATTATGGGGGCTTAACGAAAAAGATTCTGGGTTAAAAAAAGCGCGAATATGTTCGCATGCCAAACTTTTGTTGAAGAGGACGGAATGACGATTTGGGCAGCTGGTTTCCCATTTTTCTGTCAGTCTTTTAAAGACGAACGTATTCACCTTTTCCATGCTCCGATTGGAGCACTTTCCGCTGGTTTTAACTTGATCGCAAAGCTTGACACAAAGTGCTGTGGGTTGCGAGAAATGGCGATGAACCGGTCTCGGGTAGACTCCGCTAGTTATCATCAAAACCCTACCTAAGTGCGGTTTTCAGGCAGTTTTCTGCAGTCTGCAAACTAAAATATTTGATCGGTGCATAGCCACTAATTTAACGCGTGTCGAAGGTACGTGCTTTCATCATCAGGAATGTTTACGTACAAGAGTGTTGACTACTTATTTGCTTCCTGTCATCTACGCAAGGTCCTGACACTGAATAAAGTTGAAAAATATAAAACGACATAAAAGTCAACAAAAATTTAGTGGTCACTTCCTCTGTAACTGTGTCTTTTTAAAGTATAGCCCATCAGCACCTGTGCTTCTGTAAATAAGTGTATGCTGGTAGTAAACGTTGACAGCGACCCAGTGCAGAAATTCGTGGGCGCGGCCGCTCCTCCACCAGGGAAACACGTCCGGACATCAACACGCTCGAGGCGTGTCATAAAATACATATACATAAAGACAGAATGTCACAGGCAGAAGACGCAAATAACTTTCCTCACTCAGGATAACTGACGCTTGAAGCGAGCAGTAGGACATCTACACCTGTAGTCCGCAAGCAATTTACGGTGAGAGAAGATACATGCGGTATTGACCTCGTTCCCTGTTCCATCTGCGAATAGGAAGAACTACTGTAGGCGACACTCCGCATGAACTCTAATTCTCCGGATTTTCTTGCTGTCGTCATTTCTCAAAGAGTTTGTGGGGGCAACTAATATGTTGCTGAACTCTTCCTCGAACGCACTCTCTCGAAATTTCAGTAGGAAACCTCTCCGTGATGCACAACACCCCTCTTGGAGCATGTGTAACTGTAGTTTGTTGAACATCTTCGTAATTTTCTCGCGGTGACCAAACGATCCCGTAACGAAACTCCACGCAATTCGTTGTATCTTGTCTGTCTCTGCTACTGATCCAATCAAGAATCGGTTGGACAAGCTACTTCCTTCTAGGATAAGTTACATCGCCTTAAGATTGTTCCTATGAATATCAGTCTATCCTCTGATTTTCTTACTATTTGTTTTAAGTGAGTCGCTCCGTATGGTTACTTGTAGATATTTTAAGTTAGTTAATGTTACCAGCAATTTGTCACCGATAATATAATTATACAAAAAATGGCTCTGAGCACTATGGAACTTAACTTCTGAAGTCCCCTAGAACTTAGAACTACTTAAACCTAACTAACCTAAGGACATCACACACATCCATGCCCGAGGCAGGATTCGAACCTGCGACCGTAGCGGTCGCGCGGTTCCAGACTGTAGCGCCTGGAACCGCTCAACCAATAATTATACAGTGCTGGATTTTTTTTCTCCTATGTATGCGCAAAATGATCCATTTATTTACGTTTAGGGTCAACAACCTTCTGATTACTTATTTATTTATTTTACCAGCTTTTCTATGGCTCAGTCTGCTTAAATGGGAGAGAAAGAATAGAGTAAACACACATTTCTAATGTATATGGCAATTCGATATACGTCCGAATCTCCTTTCTCACTCCTGTCTCTGCCCATTTCCTGCTTCCCCTTTCTTTGGCTAATGGCTCTGAGCACTATGGGAGTCAACATCTTAGGTCATAAGTCCCCTAGAACTTAGAACGACTTAAACCTAACTAACCTAAGGACATCACACACACCCATGGCCGAGGCAGGATTCGAACCTGCGACCGTAGCAGTCCCGCGGTTCCGGACTGCAGCGCCAGAACCGCACGGCCACCGCGGCCGGCCCCCTTTCTTTGTCCATCTGCTCCTCCTACCCCTTCTTTCTGTCCATCGCCTCTTTCACCATGTCCATCCATTTTCTCCTGATTCCACTCTCTCTCTCTCTCTCTCTCTCTCTCTCTCTCTCTCTCTCTCTCTCTCTCCATCGCCTCCTGTTTCCCCTCCCTCTCCTCCTCCCCATCCAGCCTATCACGTCCTCCCCACTTTCTCTCTCCCTCTTCCTCTCCACCCTCTCTCTCTCCATTTTCTCCGGCCTCCACTCTCTCTCCATCTCCTCCGCCCACTTTTCTATGTCTCATTCGTCCCACGCCTCTGTCCATTTCCTCTTTCCCCCCTCTCTCTGACCTTGAGCCTCGTTTATTGTTATTGCAAATTCAGATTCTGTAGTAGTTTTCTAATCATAAACCAACAATCCACAAATACAGGTTTCCTGTTTGTTTGGAACGTTATATATACAGGGTGAGTCAGGAGGAAAGTTAAAGGCTTTGAGGGATGATAGTACTAGTCAATCTGAACAAAAGACTTCATATGGACGTATGTCATATTCCGAATGCTTTCCGAGATAGAACACATTTATCATCAATTTTGTACGTTTCTGTTGAATAACTCGAAAACTGCACCCTACAGCGAAAACGTGCCACACTACAAAATTAAACTATATTAAATTTCCTAGAAAAAAACGTCCTCTTCATTTTTTACTCTAGAACTAATGGTTTGTGCGAAGAGAGCGCGAGAATGATGAAAAACTCGCTCGACGCGAGTCGACCTGCCAGGCAGGTAATGTTCAGATACTTACAAATACCTTACATATTCCCATTTTCAGACATTGGCTGGTAACACGAGGAAGAAACATCACGATTTACGGTACAGCGATACTGGAAGCTGTTAGAACTCAGAGCCAACAGGCGTTTACTGGTGCAATGGTACCAGTTGCAGTCTCCTTCCCCCAATTGCATACCATCTTGGATAGGACTGTGCTGACTGGAATGTCGAGCATGGTAATTATCTGTTCCCCGGCTGGAACTTTTGTCAAAGTGAATTCGTAGGGAAGTTAGAATTTCCTTGTGTGAATCATTTTCTTCCCCCCCACCCCACCCCTCTTCTTTTTAATGATCCTTCTTATTTCTTGACATGAGGAAGAAATTTCTAAGTGGCACATCTGGAATACGGCATTGTATGGAACTGAAATGAGGACTGCCAGAAGTCCGGAGAAATAGACGTTGGAAACAACTGTTGTATGGTTGTATCGAAGAAAGTAAAAATGTAAGTGGGCAGATTAAGAACGAAATGTAGAAGTCCTAAAAAGAACAGGTGTGGAAAAGAGTCTGTGGAAGGTTCTTGCCAGAAGAAGGGACAGTTTAGTGAGAAATCTGCTACAGTCGCATTACCAGATAACAAGTTTGTTTTGTTTGCAGTTCGAAAGAAAAAACTATTTGCAAAACTTGTAAAATGTTTGTCCCCAACCTATACCTAAAATACGAGAAAGTGACAAAAGAAAATGATAGTGTTAAATTCTTGGGATTACAACTTGACAGAAAATTCATTTGGGAGGAGCATAGTACATAATTTATGAAGCACTTACACGTATTTTCATTTTTAATGTGGATGTTATCAGACGTATGTGACAAAAATAAAAAAAAAATTGCTTAGTTAGCATACTTTCATTACGTAATATCATAAGGGGTTATTTATGCGGTAACAGATGAATCCAAGCCAATATTTTCAGAGTCCAAAAGCGCGTAATACGAATTATATGTGTTTAAATCAAGAACGTCCTCCAGAGGGCTTTTCAAGAACTGGGGAGACTAACTAGTACATCCCAATACATTTACTCCTTAACGCAATCATAAATAATACATCCCTTTCAAACCAACAGCTACTAGAAATAAGACCAAAGACTCAAAATCACTTACTTTCGCCCAGAAAGATGTCCGTTATTCATGAACACATATTTTATTAAAATGACAGCACCCATAAAAAGTTTAACTACTAATAAAGCCAAAGAATTTGTTGGTGGCCAACACCTTCCACTTCTTTGAGTAAATTTCTTAGTATAACCGACTGATATGTACATATTATTATTGATAGAAAATAACGTGAGAGTAACGTAAAATCTTACTTGTGCCCTTCTTCGCCGCGCTGGATTAGCCGAGCGGTCTGAGGCGCTGCAGTCATGGACTGTGGGGCTGGTCCCGGCGGAGGTTCGAGTCCTCCCTCGGGCATGGGTGTGTGTGTTTGTCCTTAGGATAATTTAGGTGAAGTAGTGTGTAAGCTTAGGGACTGATGACCTTAGCAGTTAAGTCCCATAAAAGTTCACAACCATTTGAACATATATTTATTTATTTACTTTTTCTTTTTTTTGCCCATCTTCAGAGCAGCAGCGTGAGCACTGGAGATAAATGTTGTTAACTGATTGCCGGCCGCTATGGCCGAGCAGTTCTAGGCGCTCCAATCCGGAACCGCGCTTCTGCTACGCTCGCAGGTTCGAATCCTGCCTCGGGCATGAATGTGTGTGATGTTCTTAGGTTCGTTAGGTTTAAGGTGTTCTAAGTCTAGGGGAGTGATGACCTCATATGTTAAGTCCCATAGGGCTTAGAGCCATTTGAACGATTTTTGTTAACTTATTTTCTGTTTGATCGTATTCACGTCATTGTACATTTACGTGAATTGTGACAGCTTTGTTACTAACTTTTAAATGAAAATAAGATTAAGATTTTTTACGTTATTCCACTTCCATGACGATAATTTTATTTGCGATGTATGGAAGATGCATTAGCATACGTCTTTTTCATTGTAAGTACGTGTTGTGTGTTATTTTTGTATGACATACTCTGCATACTTGAGGAACTTCTCACTCTACACCTATGGAGGTAAGCGTGAATCTAATGTAGTACAATAAAAATAACATAACGAGGCGCTAGAATGAACAGTAGCCTGGAAAAATAGTATACAAACAATAGGGATATTATGTGTACTAGTTGGTTTGAGATAAAAAATTATCACAAGATATGAAAAGGTGGTGAATGGCATAAAACCAATGGAATGACTGCTGAAAGGAAGAAAAAAAATTGCTGCCGCAACTTCGGGTACTCGCATGTCGCGGGCCTTATGTGCAAGTATTTTCGTGTAGGGAGTTGATGACTGCCTGTAGAGACAAGTCTTAGCATAATGGAGATGGTAAAATGCGGTACCAGAGCAGAGCATAGTCTTCTGGAATAGCGCCAAGGTTAAAGCTCCCATTCGTTCAGACCATCACCGTCCCTACCAAGTGCCCTCACTTCCTGAGGTACAGTACTCAGACGTAGAATTCGCCAATTTTCCAGTTAAATACTGGCGATCATCATGATTCGAACCAGCTTCCGCTGGTTCGAGCATCACCGTAGAAGCAACCTCGGCTACGATGCAGGCCAGTCCTTCGCTAGAGCTGTTGTGTAATGCGTGAACAGATGCAACAGGATGTGCATAACTAAGCCAATATCTTCTGCATCGTTGAACACGGCAGTTATAAATCACGAGAGTCCTTCACATCATTCAGATGACTGCAGGTGATGTCTTGAAACGAGATACGATAGAAGAGGACGCTTTGGAGGTAAAGCCTAGCACCACACTACGATTATCTGGACACATAGTAAGAGAAGTAGCTTATAGAGAAAAAGTAGCTTTCAAAACATCACTTCTGCGAGTCCTTTTTCACGTATATTTATCGGTTTTCAGATCTGTACCAATATATGAAATGTGCATTCACAGAAAAAGTTCCAACCACAGTCTTTACTTACTGCAAAGAGTTTATTGAGTCCCGTGATCGTGTCACAGAGGCGCTAAACAGATTTTGAAGGGAAATTCTACAATGAAAACCATGGGAGAGAGGCCGTTATTAGTTCGCATCAGATAAATCACAGAGCCTAACAGAAGTTAGTACTGAATGATCAACGATTATCAGAAAAATGAGATGGGAATCATTCTTAAAATATCCTAGTAGTTCGAAGAAGTTTTCACGTAATTGGACATACAGCCTAAAGAGAAGCAATAGACAAGTTCTGCATCTAACTCCAAGTGCAATGGTATAGTGATGTGTAGTGTAGATCACAGTAATACAAAATCAAGTGACTACTGGATCCCGGATAAATATACATACGCATACCAGACGTCCAAACGCTCGTAAGTAGACTTTTTTCTTCGAAATATGTAACTGATTGCTCTTCTTCTCTGTTTCTCTCCCTGGGTTCTTCATCTCTTCCACCTGTTTGGGCACTGTTTTATGCATATCAACGTACTGAAAAAAGAAGTGAAATACCCAGAAGAGGAGGAGGAAACAAACTGAAACTTCACTGTTTGTGAGGCTATGTCATGCTATTTCGGTGATAACAATATTGAGTCAAATTCACAAAGAACTTATCAGTGTGAGCCAACTTATCAGTATGACACTGCATCCGCTCTGGCCAGTATATTTACACTGACTCCCTTAGGAAGGGTGTCACAAAGCCATTGTATCCTCTACTGAAACAAGCTGGCCCACAAGTATTGTAAGTGGTCCTTGCTGTCTTGGGTAGGCAATGAGAGAGTGTTTGACGTCCGAGTAGATAACACACATGTTCTGTTGAGGGTAGATATCGAATCTTGCTGGCCACTGGAGTACCTCAATATCACGCAGACTGTTCATAGAGAGATGTGCCAGGTGTGTGACACCACAATACTGTCACAATGACGACGCAGGATGTCCGTGATATACCGTTGTGCCATCTGAGTTCCCTCAATTGCTACTAGCCGTGACCTGAAGTCATACCAATATCGTTACCGCAGCACTGTGCTTGCCGAAAACATTATAAGAATGGGACCTCTCCCCAGTTCGCCGCCATATCTGTTGACGACGGTCATCCGGGATACAGTAGAGCTATGATCTATCACTGAACGCTTCCCGATCATGGCACCATTCCAGACGCAGCCATTTGTATCGTGAGGCACCCACGCATAGGGCAGTAGTTCCTTAATCCGCCTGCTGCCAGTCTCCGACCATTGTGCCAAATGACACAGTACGTAGCATGGAATCCATTACTTGATCTCGGATGGCAGGTGCAGATGTCAAGAGATTGCGATGTGCTTGCAGCACAATACATCTACATCTACATCTACATCCATACTCCGCAAGCCACCTGACGGTGTGTGGCGGAGGGTACCTTGAGTACCCCTATCGGTTCTCCCTTCTATTCCAGTCTCGTATTGTTCGTGGAAAGAAGGATTGTCGGTATGCTTCTGTGTGGGCTCTAATCTCTCTGATTTTATCCTCATGGTCTCTTCGCGAGATATACGTAGGAGGGAGCAATATACTGCTTGACTCCTCCGTGAAGGTATGTTCTCGAAACTTCAACAAAAGCCCGTACTGAGCTACTGAGCGTCTCTCCTGCAGTCTTCCACTGCAGTTTATCTATCATCTCCGTAAAGCTTTCGCGATTACTAAATGATCCTGTAACGAAGCGCGCTGCTCTCCGTTGGATCTTCTCTATCAACCCTATCTGGTACGGATCCCACACTGCTGAGCAGTATTCAAGCAGTGGGCGAACAAGCGTACTGTCACCTACTTCCTGTGTTTTCGGATTGCATTTCCTTAGGATTCTTCCAATGAATCTCAGTCTGGCATCTGCTTTACCAACGACCAACTTCATATGATCATTCCATTTTAAATCACTCCTAATTCGCACTCCCAGATAATTTATGGAATTAACTGCTTCCAGTTGCTGACCTGCTATTTTGTAGCTAAATGATAAGGGATCTATCTTTCTATGTATTCGCAGCACATTACACTTGTCTACATTGAGATTCAATTGCCATTCCCTGCACCATGCGTCAATTCGCTGAAGATCCTCCTGCATTTCAGTACAATTTTCCATTATTACAACCTCTCGATATACCACAGCATCATCCGCAAAAAGCCTCATTGAACTTCCGATGTAATCCACAAGGTCATTTATGTATATTGTGAATAGCAAGGGTCCTACGACACTCCCCTGCGGCACACCTGAAATCACTCGTACTTCGGAAGACTTCTCTCCATTGTGAATGACTTGCTGGGTTCTGTTATCTAGGAACTCTTCAATCCAATCACACAATTGGTCTGATAGTACATATGCTCTTTCTTTGTTCATTAAATGACTGTGGGGAACTGTATCGAACGCCTTGCGGAAGTCAAGAAACACGGCATCTACCCGTGAACCCGTGTCTATGGCCCTCTGAGTCTCCTGGACGAATAGGGGAGCTGGGTTTCACACGACCGTCGTTTTCGAAACCCATGCTGATTCCTACAGAGTAGATTTCTAGTCTCCAGATAAGTCATTATACTCGAACATAATACGTGTTCCAAAATTCTACAACTGATCGACGTGATCGTCCTTTATGGTGATGAAACGTGGTCGACTGGAACGTTGACGACAAGTATGTCCAGTCTCACGTATCCATACCACCAGACATTGAGCCAAAGTGTCATCCGAATGCCCCACAAATCTGGATACAGCACGATTCGACCAGCCGGCTAAATGGAGGCCCAGAATGAGGATCCCCTCAAGCTCCATTTGTAGCTCGTAGCGCTGTCCCACAAGAGTACGCGGTGTCTCCGTGCCCTTCACACTGATCTCATAACATATGGCGCTGTTCGTATCTCCTACATTATCTACCAGGGCTAGTAACAACGTAAACATGAAGAATACCAATGAGCTCTGGTGGGTACTACTTGCTACAGAGAATTACCAACGTTTATATATCTGCAGATAGTGTGTATGTTAATGAAGTTAAATTGTCTTCTGTTTGTTTCATCCTTTTTTGTCGGGTGGTGAGTGTTAGTGATCTGTACAATGTGGCCAAAGAAAAATGTTAAATATTCTGGGAAATTTCCAGAATGAGATTTTCACTCTGCAGCGTAGTGTGCGCTGATATGAAACTTCCTGGCAGATTAAAACTGTGTGCCGGACCGAGACTCGAACCCCGAGTTCGAATCTCGGTCCGGCACACAGTTTTAATCTGCCAGGAAGTTTCATTCTGGGAAATGTCAGGAACGATCATTCAAAGCAACGAAGTCTAGTCATCATGGACACTAAAATGCATTCCTTGAGAGTTGTGACAGTTATGAGCAGTTCTTCATGTTCGCTACTGTGAAACAAGTCTCATCCGATGCAAGCTCTTTGTTGTCCATGGTTTTGGAGGAGGTAGTAGGGACAAAAATAAGAAAAAGTTGTCTAGCAAGCATGGGTTCTAAAATGTATATCGTGAGCGCTATGAGCACTTGTTCAGAGAAATACACTATGCGATCAAAAGTATCCGGGCACCCCCAAAAACATAAGTTTTTCATTTTAGGTGCCTTGTGCTGCCATCTACTGCTGATACTCCATATCAGCGACCTCAGTAGTCATTAGACATCGTGAGAGAGGAGAATGTTGCGCTCCGCGGAACTCACGGTCTTCGAACGTGGTCAGGTGATTGGGTGTCACTCGTGTCATACGTCTGTTAGCGAGATCTCCACACTCCTAAACATCGCTAGGTCCACTGTTTCCGATTTGATAGTGAAGTGGAAACGTAAAGGGACCCGTACGGCACAAAAGCATACAGGCCGATCTCGTACGTTGACTGACAGAGACCGCCGACAGTTGAAGAAGGGTCGTAATGTGTATTAGGCAGACATCTATCCAGACCATCACACAGGAATTCCAAACTGCATCAGGATCCACTGCAAATACTATGACAGTTAGGCGGGAGGTGAGAAAACTTGGATTTCATGGTCGAACGGCTGCTCAGAAGCCACACATCATGCCGGCAAATGCCAAACGACGCCTCGCTTGGTGTAAGGGGCGTAAACATTGGACGATTGAATAGCGGAGAAACGTTTTCTGGATTGACGGTACGTGGCGATCCGATGGTAGGGTGTGGGTATGGCGAATGCCCGGTGAACGTCATCTGACAGCGTGTGTAGTGCCAACAATAAAATTCGGGGACGGTGGTGCTTTGGTGTGGTTGTGTTTTTCATGGAGGGGGCTTATACCCTTTTTTATTTTGCGTGGAACTATCATAGCACAGACCTACTTTGACGTTTTAAGCACCTTCTTGCTTCCCACTGTTGAACAGCAATTCGGGGATGACGATTGCATGTTTCAATTGCATATTTCAACACAACCGAGCACCTGTTCATAATACAGGACCAGTAGCGATGTGGTTACACGACAATAACATCCCTGTAGTGGACTGGCCTGCACAGAGTCCTGACCTGTATCCTATTACAACACCTTTGGGATGTTTTGGAACGACGACTTCGAGCCGGGTCTCACTGACTAACATGGATACCTCTTCTCAGTGGAGACAGCACTCCGTGAAGAATGGGCTGCCATTCCTCACGATACCTTCCAGCACCTGATTGAACGTATGCCTGCGAGAGTGGAAGCTGTCATCAAGGCTAAGGGTGGGCCAACACCATACTGAATTCCAGCATTACCGAAGGAGGGCGCGACGAACTTGTAAGTCATTTTCATCCGGGTGTCCAGATACTTTTGATCACATAGTGTATTTCGCAGCAGCGAAGATGAAGTTCTCATAGCTCTTATTATATGCACTTTGGACCCCATGTTTACTGGACATTTTTTCTTATTTTGGTACATACTACCATCTCTCAAAAGCTGAAATTCAAAGAACTTGCAGTTTAAGCGATTTGCTTCACAGCATCGAGCATGAAGACGTGCTCATGTTTCTTAATGTATGCAGTTTACGGCCCAAGTGCAATGTACTCTTTTGATTCGAATGGTCGTTCCTATCATATGTGGGAATATTGACCGTTCGTCCTGGGACATGCAATATACAGGTTTATGTTCAACACGTATGGTCTGGTTTAGAATCTGGAGAGTAAGCCAAAAGAAAATAATAAATAAACTACTAAGGAACCAACACTCAGCAAGGAATGTTTCGAGTAATATGAGCTCATCAACGACTAATTCAAGTGAGGCAATGTTTGTAATGCGCTTATGTTTGATAAAAATAACTGCCTGCCTCGTAATCGCTTGTGGTGCTACCTCAAACGACAACGCACTCTGGCCTATAATATATCCATAACAGAGTTTATTACCACTGTTTATGGTTCGCGGTTGCTGCGTAATCGCTTCTAAAAGCAATGCACAGTTGTGCATACTGAAGTTTATTACCACTGTTCACCGTTCATGACTACTTCTCGGGGACGGAGAATTACTTGCTACATAAACTTGCAGACATGCGAGTAATGTAAGGCCATATACAATGTAGTGCACAGAAAGCAGACCAAATGTATCGAGAAAAGTTAAAAGATAGGCGTCATCGTATATGGAAGAGATTTATCATAGTGACAGAAACGGATGAAAAACTGTGTCGTTCAAGCCACAGAGAGCTGGCGACAGTAGAATTTGAGGAGGCGGTGGTGCAGCGTTAGGTGTAGACAGGTGTTCCAACATGAATTTCAAGAATTTGTACTGTACCACGGGCCGCGGCAGCAGCAACGGTTCGCCTTCGTTCAGTGTCGTGTTGGCTATGGGAATCTCCTCGTTAAACGCAGGTGCACGGTATGGTATGTTTGCAAATAGCATGGAGAGTCATTCTCGAGTCCCATTCGGTTACAGATCCTGGACATTCCACACTGCGTATAGTAGTCGTGTGGTAGTCACCACCACTGTGATATGCAAGCCATCTTCCATTACCTTGGGAGCAGCCTTGCGCAAAGAGCGTCCACTTCTGTAAGCATGTTTCGTGATAGGAAGCATGTAGCAGCTACATTGGTCGCTACTGTGTACCCGTTTGCACCGCAAAAGTATGTGGCACAGTGACTCCACTGGTCGCAATCCAGTAAGGTTTGTCGTTCGGCTTCTGTCTCCGTGATCATATTTCGGAATTCGTGGGTAACATTTTTGATTATCTCGATTCACTTCGATTACACAATCGTCACTCTGCCTAGAGACTCAACATACGAGTATTCTTGATTAGTTCCCGTTGTGTACCAATGCATTTTTTGTCCTATAACACAAGATGGCAGCTCGGAGTCTCAGAGTTGTGAGTGTGCTCATGAATCACTGAGACGGGACTACCCTACTTTTGTCTTCTCTTCTGCAATATATTCAAAGTTAATCGAATTTACTGCTAAAACTGATCTGCTGCTTTGCAACTTTTCCTTTAACTATACTGTCAATTTAGGCGAAATGCGATAAGTGAAGAATCCCGACGGCCCTGGGACACAAGGTCAGGAGGGGAATGCAACTTCTTGTCTGATAGGAAACAGTGATAGGCAGAACATCGCCAAAATTTTATCTACTGTCGCCACAGGCGTGACGACAGACAGGGTAGAACATCTTCCTACCCCACCTCCATACCTTTGCAACCATCTTCACCTAGTTCTACACCCACTGGAGTCGCAATTGACGATCTCGTTGGGCCAACATGGAAATACATATGGGTCCTCTGCTGCCGAGTCCCATGTCCAACAATTTGCGCTGAATTGTGTTGTCGGAAGCACTTGTTCCTGTTGTATCACTGTACCCTGTCAGCAGATCTGCCACAGATCACCATCTACCCTCTTTCCAATTCGTCTCGCACCACAGATCCAAGTGAATTGAATGCTGGCCAGAAAGCTACCACTGTAAAACACATGTGCTGTTGGGATCTGAACTGCAAGGTAAACTTATGAAAAGAAATTGCTAAAGAACTATTACACCTGAACCTCATAACCACTCGTTCATTGATAGAATTCAAGACAAACTAAAAAAGTAAACAAAGTCACATAAAAAGGAATTTGTTTTATATCAATATGGAATGAAAATGGGAGGGGGTGGCCAAGATTAGACTGCTGCCTCACATCATGTCCTCCACCATGAATGAAATCGATGCTGATGAGGTTACGCTAAGAAACAAGGTGTAGCCAAAACCACCTGCCATGAAAAGAAATCAAAAAAGTGCGAATGACAGAAAAGTAAAAGTTATTCTGTTCTGGCTTTTACTTCAGGACTCGATCCAAATCGTTCAACTTGAGCCATCCCCACCCCTCACACTCAGTGCTGATAGACTCCCAACACAATTTGTTACACAATAACAAGGAAACCTGCTCTGGAACCTCACTCGTTCTTCATTAGCTACAACAGTGTGGGTATTCCCATCAAATCACTACTACTTTACAAAGGTAAAATTTCAGTGCTGGATTCCACAACTTCTCACTCTCTGATCTTATGACGGCTCCACATTATTCGGATTCATGCCATTGACCTTACTATGCTGCATCGTCATCCCCTCAGTGTCCTAACCATGCTGTGCTATTCCATTCACCTAACATCTATTCTTATCAACTGACACATACACATCAGAGCTTTAGACTCATAGGCAAAACAAAAAATAAAAAAAAATAAAAACATTCATAATACATAACACAGACCTCACCCATAATTAAATAAGGCCAGGCTTATCTGTCCTAAATATAGAATAATGTTCCATCGATTACCACATGTTTATCGCACAAACAATAGATGATTGCGTTTAAATCAGATAAGTAAGCATAAATACTTCAAAATTAGCTATGACGTTGACTTCCAATAATTGAGTCAACATTTTGGGAAACAAGCTCAGTTTATTTCTCTGTCTTCAAGTCGTAGTACAAATGTTTTACTCTCAAAATGAAAATAATAAATTTACATGGAATAACTAATGCATATACAAATTCACTTACGGTGCAAAACTTAAATTAAACATATTGTAGATGTCCCTACATGCATAAGGCTACTCATTCCTCTAAAAATGATAATATAAATTGCACAATGTTGTCTTACATCTGTAATGTGTCTCATAAGAGTGTTTGTTATATTATTATACATACACATGCAGAATTTTACACATATCACGCTGTGAAAATACATCATATTGAAAGATCACTGAAAAGAAAAATTTGACATTGGAAATAATAAAACTCCCTCTTTCAGAGGTCCAAAGCAACACTTCACCACATGAACACTGACCTCTGCTTTTGAGCTCATGGGGCTGTGCACTGTTACTACTCACAGCGCAATTTATATTTCTGGCATCCAGCTTAATACTCCGCGTTGGTTCCTTGGTCGGTGGTCTGACGTTGGACGGCAACAGGCAAATGTTCATGCGCATCAGTGGTGCAACCCAGGGATGTCATGGCTGCTAAATGTCGTAGTGCGCGCTGGTAAGGTAGTTAGGGTAGGAGATGAGGATTCCGCTGATCAATGCATTGGGCCAGACGAAGAGAGGTGATTAATGACAAGGTACACGTTTTGATCATGAGCATCATCTTTAGATCATGGTAGGACACACTGGGCCATATTCTCTCGGAGAGAAATGATAGGTTAGTCTCTCCATAGGCCAGGCTGGTTCTCTCAACAAGAACAAAAGGCAAGGATTTTCTGCAGTTCGTGCATCATACACCATGTTGTTTTATCATTAGGACAAAGTTTCATTTGAATTACTCACCTACAATCATTCGGCTGTCATTCTCCCTGGAAAATAACAGAGGATGAGGAATATCACAGTGCTCATGACTAGATGCAGGTGCTGCTTGGGCGCAATTAAAATGTTGAAACCGAGCATACTTCTTTTTTAGCATTGCACTCATCCACTCAGCCCGGCACCTCATTCAGTGACTTTCACTCTCATGCCGATTGCTTTATTTATTTTTTTTTTTTGTGATGGCTGCCGTGACTGAGCCAGTCGAGCGAGTTGCCCTTGCCTCTGCGTCCTGCTGCTAAGGACGAAGTCGCCCAGCTACAGCTGTTGTCATGGCTTCTCAGACAGCGTGCAGTCTTGCAACAATGCAGAGGTGTTGACGTGCGCGTTACGCTGAGCTCCCTGCTCAAGCATGGCTGCCATTGATGTCTTTTTTGTGTCCACGACACATCCTCAGAACAGCAGCACTAATGGGCCACCGCCCACTGGGACCAAGGCACCGTAGCCTCGTTCAGATCAAGCTCAACGCTCCATTAGTCAGTGCCGCTGCTCCATCGATCGCTGAGCTTCCTATGCACACCTTTCACATATAAATTACTAACTGCGCCTACTCGTATTCCTTGTTACATTTATATAAACAGTATAATTTTATGCAAACGAAAGTTATTGTTACCCAAGTATTGGTTTTATCACCAAGCACTCACATATTCTTAATATCATTAACAAAAAACTTTTTTTTTTTAAAAAAAGAATAAGACTGAGCCTTCTGTTTTCATCATTAAAAAATTCTCAGACTTTAAACCCACTAATTAAAGAAAAGATGAAGCTTCACATACACTTACTACAAGTAAGTGATTCTAGAAAATGAAGTTGCAAAAGTTAAAATGCAACTTCTGATGTTGCAACATTACAGAACATTAACACAATTAAATGTGCATATTGAATTAATCCTTTAATGAAGGTTCTTCTGTTCTTTTTGTACCTACCTGTCATCATTCCAACACAACTACACATACTCACTCTCACATAGTTATCGGATAGTGCTAGCGTCTAACAATTAGGATTAGTATTCCACTAGATTTCCCATTTCACCCTCCGGCCCTTTGTTCAAGTTCTTTACAGATATGGAATGAGGCATATACATTGACGTGAAAAATTCGCAAGAAGTAGTTTTGCGACATAAACTAAAGCTGTAGGCGTGTTTCTGCATCTGAGAAATGATGTCTATTCAAATTTCGCATTAGTAGCGCCACTATGGGGATACAAATCAGGCCTGCTTTAAATATACGCCATAACAAATGTGAGCGTTAGTTATCTTTGAGACTGGACGTGGTGTTCGTCAAGAATACCTTTATGGCGACAAAGACGTCATTATCAACACCTCACCGATTCGAGGGAGGAGGAGGGAGGAGATTAGTGTTTAACGTCCCGTCGACAACGAGGTCATTAGAGACGGAGCGCAAGCTCGGGTGAGGGGAGGATGGGGAAGGAAATCGGCCGTGCCCTTTCAAAGGAACCATCCCGGCATTTGCCTGAAGCGATTTAGGGAAATCACGGAAAACCTAAATCAGGATGGCCGGAGACGGGATTGAACCGTCGTCCTCCCGAATGCGAGTCCAGTGTGCTAACCACTGCGCCACCTCGCTCGGTGTGTCACCGATTCGAATCTGGTAGTGTGATAGGGATTTGAGAAACTGGATGTTCCTTCCGCGCTACTACAGAAGGACTAGGCAGAAATGTTGCCACTGTACACGACTGCTGGCAGCGGTGATCACGACAACATACGGCCGCAAGAAGACAGGGCTCCGGACGGGCACTTGGCACTGCCAAGGGAAGACATCGTGTTTGGCTTACAGCTCTGGCCCATCGTACTGCATCTGCAGCAGCAATCTGAACAGCTGTTGACCACAGAGAGAACGAACAGCTACAAATCCGTTCCTTAAAAGACAGTTGGGAACCAGATGGCCTGTAGCGTGCGTTCCTCCGACCCCAAACCACCACTACTTGCGACTTCCGTGGTGTCAAGCGAGAGCTCATTGAAGGACTGTTGCATTTTCTGATGAAACCTGGTTCTGCTGCGATGCCAGTGGTGGCTGTATGTTGGTTAGGAGCAGTTTAGGTGAGCACCTCTAACCAGCCTGTCTCCCTCCTAGACACACTGGACCTACACCTGCAGTTATCGTCTGGGGCGCGATTTCGTGTGACACAGGAGCACTCTGGTGATTATCCCACGCGCACTGAGTGCAAGTCTGTACGTCAAAATGGTGATTGGACTTGTTGTGCTGCCGTTCTTGAACAGTATTCCCAGGGATGTTTTCCAGTTTTCCAACAGAATAACGCTCCCCCACTTACCGCTGTTGTAATCCAACATGCTCTGCCGAGTGGCGACATGTTGCCTTGGCCTGATCGATCACTATAATTGTCTCCAGTCCAGTACATATGGGACATCATGGACGACACCAGCGTCATCCATAACCGGCGTTCACCGCGCCTGTTTCGACCGGCCAAGAGCAACGGACTTGGAGCTCCATCCCACAAACTGACGCCCGGCACCTGCACAACACAACGCATGCCTGTTTGCATGCATGTATTCTGGCAGTTACACCGATTCTTAATGGACCAGCATTTCACTTTTGCAACGGCTTACCTCGTGCTTACATTAACCTGTGATCTTGCAATACTGATCACTTAAATATGTTACCCAGGCAAATGTATTCCCGAAATTACGTTACTCTACATTAATAATTTTTTGGTGTTGTGATTTTCTTCTGTCTGTGTATTATCCTGTTTCTGTCAATATCTGACGTTCACTCTCGTCGTCTTTACGCTAGATTAGATGCATGCGTTATTTATCTTATTTTCTATTGTACACTTACTTTCATACGAGCGTCATGTAGTGGTTGAAAATCATACTCTGAGTCATGCTACAAAAAACTGCGACGTCACCTGTATATGCCTTTTTCCTCATCCTTCATGTGTGCTCCAGCTTTCTCTTCAGCAAATCCTTTCTCCCTAGTGCGTCTTCTGTCGTCGTTGATCCTCTTTTACTACTTACATTCGATAGTGCCACCTCGTTTTGGTTGCTCAAGCAACAAAATTTCTCCCGCCCCTTGCGTCTTGACACGTTACTCTTCATTACATTTCTACTTAAACTAACCTATCATCTTAAGAACCAGTGGTATGCATGTTTGTTTTGCATTAAAATCAACAAAATTTTGAATTTTCAAATACCTGTTTTGTGCTTTCTTGACTTACCCCATCATTAAGATTTTGATCCTGCCTCGGGCATGGATGTGTGTAATGTCCTTAGGTTAGTTAGGTTTAAGTAGTTCTAAGTGCTAGGGGACTGGTGATCTCAGATGTCCAATAGTGCTCAGAGCCATTTGAACCATTTTTAACTTTTTGAATCCATTAGCTGGTATTCGGTTCTCTGCATACTTATTTGTTTTACCCGTTTCTTCACGCATCTCAGTTTTCCGTTGATTGCTCTATACTTTTAATCCAAGTGGGCTTTCTGATACTGCTCTTGATCGGTAACTCGTTTCTCGTTAGACTTTATCAGATTCGAATTGCACGTCGACCGTGACGGTCTCCTGCTACATCCTCCTAATTCAAACAAAACATGGATATAATGGACTGACATCCCTAACTACATAATTCCACTCAGCAAGATTTGGTGCCCCTTTTTGATTGCTCTGACGTGAGTTTGTCTCTTTCAGATGCGTGGTACTACTCGAAAACTGCAAGCCGTTTCTAAATTTTCCTCTTTGTGAGAGACCCTAACAATTGCCCACTTATCTCTAATTCCCTTAACATTGGAAATCCCAACGTACTTGACTTGGCGGCTGATTCTTCAAATATATGTGATCCAAGCGTTTCTGAACATGAACAAAAATACTTGTACGTCTCTCTATTCATTCTCCCCAAATGCTCTTAGATCTGGCTAACAGCCTTCTCATACAACCTCATATTTAAGTCGACAAACTCATCCACCTTCGTTATCTTCATGGGACAGAACCCTTAACAGCTTATCATCAAACAGCCCTTCGTATTATCAGTTAATTACCAGTCTCACTGGATTGTCAGCTCCAAAGCCTCTTACCTTACATCTAATCCCATGTTTTCATTAATATCTGGTTCTTCTGGCATTCCGCCACGAGTTGGACATCTCAACACGGCAACTTCTTTCCGACCTTATGATAACAGCTCTACTCCTGTGTATTCTGACTCCATTATTTTACTAACGTATTGCTCACGTGGACTGCGAAATGTAAGCAGTATCATTGTTTCCAAGGCAGATCCCTGCGGACTTTCACATTTGAATAACAATTCCAAATTAAAAAAGAACCCTTACCTCTTTCCTCATAACGAGCATCATTGCGCTCTAACATCGGCATCGAGTTAGTTATACACTAAACACAGATCATTAAACCGTCAACCAGGTCCCTAAAATACCAAAATTCTCGCCAAATAATAAACACATCTCTCAGCTATTTGGTCCGCGTTCAATTTTCTCGATACCGTTACTCAATATATGGTTTAATACTCACCATATGATATTAACCGTTCAACTTCCCTGTCTTGATCGACTCTAACTCTACAACATTCTGATGCACAATCCTCCTTAGTCACTGTGGCATAATGTACAAAGAGAAAAACTTTTGACATTGCCTCTACTACTTGTTTGATTGTCTGTGGGCACACACCAATACTTTTTCCCACCTGATATTCGCATGTAGTGGCTTCCTGTCTGTAATCTCTATCTCTATCATATCTGTCTCACAGTGGTTAGCACATAGGACTCGCATTCGGGGGTACGACGATTCAGACTCGCATCAGGCAGTCCTGTTTTAGGTTTCCTGTGGTTTCCCTAAATCACTTCAGGAAAATGGCGGGATGCTCCTTTGAAAGGGCACAGCCGTATTCCTGTATAACTGTTTCTTTGTTCTCGGTAATGGGAAAGGTCTTACTGGATTAATTTTGGTTGGGTCTGAAGCTGTTGATTTCTCTAAATTTCCAGTCACGCCATGGGACCGCAATGCACTAATAAGTGCATGCTGTACACCACTGTGGTCTTTTCTCATGTTGTTGTGGACTTCAGTCCAGAGACTGGTTTGATACAGCTCTCCATGCTACTCTATCCTGTGCAAGCTTCTTCATCTCCCAGTACCCACTGCAACCTACATCCTTCTGAATCTGCTTAGTGTTTCCATCTCTTGGTCTCCCTCTACGATTTTTACGCTCCACGCTGCCCTCCAATACTAAATTTTTGATCCCTTGTTGCCTCAGAATACGTCCTACCAACCGATCCCTTCTTCTAGTTAAATTGTGCCACAAATTTCTCTTCTCCCCAATTCTATTCAATACCTCCTCATCAGTTATGTGATCTACCCATCTAATCTTCAGCATTCTTCTGTAACACCACATTTCGAAAGCTTCTATTCTCTTCTTGTCTAAACTATTTATCGTCCATGTTTCACTTCCACTCATGGCTACACTCCATACAAATACTTTCAGAAATGACTTCCTGAAACTTAAATCTATACTCGATGTTAACAAATTTCTCTTCATCAGAAACGCTTTCCTAGCCATTGCCAGTCTACATTTAACATCCTCTCTATTTCGACCATCATTAGTTATTTTGCTCCCCAAATAGCAAAACTCATTCACTACTTTAAGTGTGTCATTTTCTAATCTAATTCCCTGAGCATCACACGAGTTAACTCGAGTACATTCCATTATCCTCGTTTTGCTTTTGTGTATGTTCAATTTATATTCTCCTTCAAGACACTGTCCATTCCATTCAGCTGCTCTTCCAGGTCCTTTGCTGTCTCTGACAGAATTACCGTGCCATCGGCGAACCTCAAAGTTTTTATGTTTTCTCCATAGATTTTAATTCCTACTCTAAATTTTTCTTTTGTTTCCTTTACTGCGTGCTCAATATACAGATTGAATAACATCGGGGATAGCCTATAACCATGTCTCATTCCCTTCCCAACCACTGCTTCCCTTTCATGACCCTCGGCTCTTATAACTGCCATCTGGTTTCTGTACAAATTGTAAATAGCCTTTCGTTCTCTTTATTTTACTCCTGCCACCTTCAGAATTCTAAAGAGAGTATTCCAGTCAACATTGTCAAAAACTTTCACTAAGTCTACAAATGCTAGAAACGTAGGTTTGCATTTCCTTAATCTGTTTTCTTAGATAAGTCGTAGGGTCAATATTGCCTCACGTGTTCCAACATTTCTACGGAATCAAAATTGATCTTCCCCGAGGTCAGCTTCTACCAGTTTTTCCATTTGTCTGTAAACAATTCGTGTTAGTATTTTGCAGCCGTGGCTTATTAAACTGATAGTTTGGTAATTTTCACTTCTGTCATCACCTGCTTTCTTTGGGATTGCAATTATTATATTCTTCTTGAAGTCTGAGGATATTTCGCATATGTTCTGCTAAATAAATGTCTCGTGACTAGGGCCTCCCGTCGGGTACACCGTTCGCTGGGTGCAAGTCTCTCGATTTGGCGCCACTTCAGCGACTTGCGCGTCGATGGGGATGAAATGATGATGATTAGGACAACACAACACCCAGTCACTGAGCGGAGAAAATCTCCGATCCAACCGGGAATCGAACCCGGGCCCTTAGGATTGACATTCGGTCGCGCTGACCACTTTTTTTATCTCATTTTTGTTCTATATATTGATCGTTGAATTTGTTCGTGGCGGACGTCCGATGACACTCGTTCAGGTTGTTCGTTGATCCGTTTACTCAATTTTTTTTTATTACAGACAGTAACTAAACCCTCTGACCGAATACTCTGAGCTACCGAGCCGGCGACCACTCAGCTACCGGGTGCGGACATATGTTTAGCTATTAAAATATCATCAGTATCCTCAACATAGTGTGTTACCCAGTCACAAAGAGATACATCCAGATCTCGTATAAAGCTGCCGACGATGCATTGACGCCAAAAGGTAATCTCCTAAATTGACAGCAGCACCAAAATCCTAGGAAAGCTATGTATTTTAGCAGGATGGCTCTATTTCAATCTGCCAGTCACCTGATGTCAAATCAACCAATTAGAAAGCCTGTATTTCATGAAATTTTATAGTAGCTTCTCAAGGCTCTCAATTAAGTCTGCCTCTGTCTCAATAGTTGTGTTAATCTGGCATGAGCCTAAAGCAAGCCTCATTGTATAGTCCTTCTTCAGCTTGACTTATAAGACGACACCACTGCTGAAATTACATCTTTTGTATGCCAACAGTATTTCACATTGGCATGTGAAAAACATGGGGTACTTATTCACTTCAGATTTGTATTAAAGGCTTTTAAAGGATTCCAGAGATGGCGAAAATACTCCCAAACTTTCTCGAAAACCACCATTAACTCCTCCTTATCTTCTTCATGTCCAGTAACTTCCACCCTAACTCTCGTTTAAGTGACTTTATCCCCTGCTGAATCACATCCTATTTTTCCTCCTGCCTGTAAAACCAGTATTCTGCCTTCTTTCAAGTCTACGACAATAACTGCAATACAAAGATTTAGACAAGCTGGCGAGATCTACGGCTGAGTTGCTGTTCTTCAGATCTTTTTTTTCATAGGCTTCCCTTTCCTCAGAATAATTTCACCACGTTTCAAGAAAACCTCATCTACATCTACATCTATATCTACATGGATACTTTGCAAATCACATTTAAGTGCCTGGCAGAAAGATCATCGAACCGTCTTGACGATTCTATATTATTCCAATGTCGTATAGTGCGCGGAAAGAATGAACACCTTTATCTTTCCGTACGAGCTCTGATTTCCCTTATTTTCTAATGATGATCGTTTCTCCCTATGCAGGTCGGCGTCCACAAAATATTTTTGTATTGGGAAGAGAAATTTGGTGATTGGAAGTTCGTGAGAAGATTCCGTCGCAACGAAAAACGCCTTTATTTTAATGATGTCCAGCCCAAATTCTGTATCATTTCAGTGACACTCTCTCCCTATTTCGCGATAATGCAAAACGTGCTGCCCTTCTTTGACATTTTTCGATGTACTCCATCAATCCTGTCTGGTAAGGATCCCACACCGCACAACAGTTTTCTAAAAGAAAACAGACAAGCGTAGTGTAGGCAGTCTCCTCAGTAGATCTGTTACTGCTCTAAGTGTCCTGCCAATAAAATGTACTCTTTGGATAGCCTTCCCCGCAACATTTTCTATGTGTTCCTTCCAATTTAAGTTGTTGGTAATTGTAATTTCTAGGTGTTTAGTTGAATTTACTTCGTTTAGATTTGAATAATGTATCTTGTAACCGAAGTTTAACGGATTCCTTTTAGCACTGCACTCATGTGGATGACCTCACACTTTTCGTTATTTAGGGTCAACTGCCAAATTTCGCACCATACAGATGTCTTTTCTAAATTGTTTTGCAATTTGTTTTGATCTTCTGGTGACTTTACTAAGCGATAAACGATAGAATCATCTGCAAACAACCTCAGACGGCTGCTCGAATTGTCTCCCAAATCGTTTATATAGATAACGAACATGAAAGGGCCTATAACACTACCTTGGGGAACGCCAGAAATCACTTCTGTTTTACTCTATGACTTTCCGTCGATTACTAGGAACTGTGACTCTCTGAATGGGAGTCACAAATCCAGTCACATAACTGAGGCGATATTCCATAAGCATGCAATTTCGCTACAAGCGCTTGTGTGGTACAGTGTCAAAAGCATTCCGGAAATGCAGAAATACGGAATCAATCTGAAATTCCTTGTCCGTAGCACTCAAAACTTCATACCACAGCCTCATATTTTCTCATAAAATCCATTCCAAATCCTACACTTGCTGACAACTTTGACAGCACTAAGAAATTCCATTCCAGTGTGTGTCCCTAACCGTAAAATTCCAACCTGACCTAACGATTCACTTCTGTAGTCTTTCCTGCAATCGCCCCTTTAATTTTAATTTTCTGTAAGTATAAAATGGGCCAGTACTGTTCCAGCAACCACCAGTTCAATACTTCTTCCGAGATCACCGAAGCATGACTCCTACTGTTCCAAACTGTTTCTAAGTTATCTTTGGTGAAATGTAGGTTTCACTCTCTTTTACTGTTTTTCTCATTCAATATTTTATCACTTATATTATCACATCCTAGCCATGAGTCTGGAATGGAATGCTCTCAGTCCTGTGAAGCCAATCTTGCGATCGATCCGTATCGGCTCGAAGGCCAAGAAACGCGACAACGACTGGGAGGGCGGATGTTGACCATATGCCACTCCATAACGTATCCATTGATGCCACTGGCAGGATGACAGGGTGGTCGGTCGGGGTCGATTGTTCCATCTAGGGCTAGAACGTGGAACTTTAACGCGGAACTACAAATGTAGATGTAGACGAGGCACCAACAACGAATGTACTCAGAATAAAGAATTTGGCTACCTCGGCATCTGTTTCAAAGATGGAAGCTGAGATGAGACAAGAACATCGAGTAATTTATGTCTCTTTATTGGGTGTGCTTTCTTAAGAAAATGTCGCCAAGCGAATAACTGGTTTCGCTACATATGATTCTGCTGGAAGAGGTGTGATCTTGTATTTTTATCGGTGAACCGTTGCACTGCAGTATTTGTGGAGATCTCCAGTTTGTGTTTGTGTTTGTGTTTGTGTGTGTGTGTGTGTGTGTGTGTGTGTGTGTGTGTGTGTGTGTCAGTGTTTGTGTTCTCAGGATTTTTTCTTTTGATTATATACCCTTCCCGTCTATACGACTTTTTAACTGATATCTCTTTCTATACCTCGCTTGACTTTGTGTTTACAGAACAGCTTTATTTGCAAATTGCAGAATATTTCGTCTTACACCGTTGTGTTGTGAGCTGATTTCATTACTGAAACATGGAGTATGATTAAATAGTTGTGGCAAGTAATCTAAGCAAGTCCAAAATTTTGCATTAACTCACCTTTATTGACTTGTTAGTAATTCTCTCACAAGTACTGAACAGATTTTCTCATTGCTGAAAATGGAGTATGAGCTGTTTTCATTGCGGACGCTAACCGTAACGAACTGATCGCGTTCCATGGGCCTCCTCCTTGACAAATGAAATTGAGGCGGCAGTAAGAAAATGTTCAACTCTACTGTCAACTGCGAAACTACACTGACTGATTTAGGTCGCAGCAGGGATAGTTGTAAGATTGTCCATAATTAAAGTTACGCTGTCGAAAGAGAACCACTGCTGAGAGTGACGTCAGATGCAAACAGGGAGAATCATCATATAAAAAAAACTAATTACGGTAATTTTACCTTACGACGGCTATAATTTGAGTAGCACAGTACACATCGATACTGTTGAACGCTCATGACTGCACAAGTTTGGCACTCAAAAGTTGTGACACTGTTAGCTAGCCTATCTACCATAGCCAGGTCGTATCGGATGTGAGAAAGTGTTTTTTGTCTGTCCAGAGGCCAAAATCTTCATAAAAAAGCAAAATGACATTGGTTTGTGATTGGCATGGGGCCAAAAACCCCACAAAGAGTGAAAGGTGGCTACACTGAGCCACAGCGCCAGAGATCGCGCCAGAGAGTATTGTTCTGCCGCCTCCACTGGCAGTGCTTATTGAGAGGTAGCGGCAGGCAGTGCTTGCCGAGAAGTTGTGGTGGACACTGCATGTCGTGAAGTCGGAGTGAGATGTGGTAGTGGAGAGTGTTGTTCCATGTTTTATGCAGTGGTTTGATGGGAGAGGTAGCAGATGTTGTTCTAATGGAGATATTGTAATGGTCAGAGTGCATTTCGTCAATATATATGGAGGTATTAAACACTATTTTCTTTTGTTCCTTCAGCCTCCTGAATAATATGTCATTACAGGTTCAGACAACAAAGCATCTGGCGTGTGTTCTTGTATTAGAGTGTAATTCTGATTTTCTTGCGCAATCATAGTATTTCTAATTTTCTTTTATCACGTCAGTATAATTGGTATTTAAAAATTCTTGTCTTGTTGAAGAAGAACCGTGCCAGATGTGCGTTGAGTCATACTACCACATACAGAACAGCTACACTTGTGCTATGTTGGCTTCGTAGATTTTATAGTTGCTGGGGACTTAATTAATTAACTGTGTTAACGAAAATTTTCTTTCATTGTTTGTTGTTATTCTATGCAGTCAGATTGCGTACTAAAACTAGTCAGGGGCAGCCGTTTACGAGACTTGCGTAATCGGACATACAGCTACAAAAAAAAATATTTTCATTAATATTTAATAAAGCCCCCATGCACGTGGCGACCGCTGCTTCGGATCGTCCCTTGGAATTCTTCTGATTGTAAAAATAGTAGACAGTAGTATTGTTGTAGTAATTTGTAGTTTAGTAATTGTAGTCTATATTGCATGTGTAGATTTGGTAATTGTCATTCTTCTTATGGTATTTCATAATTTAATTTTGTTGTCTTGTATACGCGTTTGACGATTTAGTGCAATTATTTCAATTGTTCGTCAATCGTGTTTGAAGGAAACATTTCGTGTGAATGGTATTGTTGGAGATAAAGTGTCATTGTGTGCAATTTTCATATAGTGACGAGTTTTGTATATTTTGTAAATGATTACGCGATCAATGAAAAAGGCAAAAATGATGAATAGTGAGAATGACGAAATTGTTAACATGGCGAACTCGCCAACACAGGAGAACAGTGTGATGGATAATGAAGTGGAAAACAATGTAATAAGTCGGGAAGATAGTCCGGAACCATTTCAAAATTTTTCTCAATCAGAAAATTCACAGAATACGAGATTAACGATAGAAGATTGTGGAATAGTATCGAACACAGATAGCTTTACAGCTATGACGAAGGAAACTGGTTTTGCGGGAAATGTTAGGGGCGAAAAGAATTTCGAACAAGTTAATATGGAGCAGTTGATGGGTGCAATATTAAATTTGGGATCACAAATGGGAACAATTAAAACACAGATGGGAACAATGTAAACACGATTAGACTCATTGGGATCACAGTTAGGATCTGAATTGAAAACGGTGGCAACACGGCTAGAAACAGAGATGGAAACAATGCAAACACGGTTAGATTCACGAATAGGGACATGTTTCAAAAATATGAAAGATGAATTAAAGAAAGAAATCAGAGAAGAAGTACAACCGATTTTGAATTCTCACAATAATAGATTAATTGCAGTAGAGATTAGACAAAGGGAACAGGATAGAGAACAGGAGGAAAAAGATCGCGTGATAGTACAGAAATTTTCAGAGTTAAATTTACAACGTGCACACGATAAGAAAGAAATATTTGAGAGAATCGAGGAATCCGTACCAATTGACAGAATAAATAACTTAACGCAACAGTGTGAACAGTTAACTACTAAAGGTGACAATACCGAAACGCGAGTCGCGACACTTACGGAAGACGTAAATAAACAGAAAGAACAAATAGGTGATTTATCGGAAAGAGTTGAGGAGATTTCAGACAAATTGACAAATCTTAGTCTGAATGGGGACAGAGATTTAGATGATACAGCACCATTGCCATTTGTAGAAACCGAAGAATACCAGAACATAAATAAACATGTTGAAAATCAGGGAAAATTTTATGAACGCGTTAAAAGGGAAGTTGAGGCATTACGAAAGCAAGTCAAACAAATTGAAGGTGAAATCGCAGGAAAAGACAGCAGAAGAAATCTAGAATCACAGATAGCAGAGGGCTTTGAAGAAAATAATTTGTTTCATTTACGGGATGCAACAAGAGAGCGCCAGGCGCGCGAACTTTACAATAATCGACATTCGGACTGGGACAGACGCGGTAGGTCTTTGTCGCCACGAGGCGAAAACTTTGACTATAAACACTTTTTGACTGTTCGGAAATTTAAGATCTTCCGCAATTCTAAGAATGACATACATCCATGTGCATGGTTAGATCAATTTATGTACGCACTCCCACCAAATTGGCCACTTAGTCACAAACTGGAATTTATGTGTGGATATTTAGAAAACGAACCGGCGACGCGGATGCGCGCACTCATTAGAGATTGTAATAGCTTAAATGATTTTTATCATGCATTTCTATCGGCATATTGATCCGAAAACACGCAAGACAGAGTCAAACACAGTCTTATTATGCAGCGTAATTTCAAACAGTCTGAGTTCCGCACGCCAGCGGAATATTTTGAAGACATGATTCGAAAGAATCAGTTCCTTTCCAACCCTTATAGCCCGACTGAATTAATTCGCATTTGTTTAACTAAGCTGCCACAATCCATAAGACACATTGCTTTAGCTGGAAGATGTAGAGACGACATTGAGACTTTTAAGACTTTGTTACAAGAACTTGAGTATGACAACGACGACGGGACTTCTTGTAACTTTTTCAGTAACAGTAATTACAATAGATTTTCAGAGAAAAGGGATAGTGATCGGAACGGGCGTTATATGGGTAACTTTGAGAATGACAGACGTAACAGACAGGACAATAGATACCAGCCTTATGACAATAACAGACGTTCTAACAGAAATTACACAGACAATTATAGTAACGGTAATTCGTACCGGAATGATCAATCATACGGAAACAGTAATCGGTATCATCAAGACAGAAATTATTCAAACAGTAATTTCAGAAGTGACAGTAGAAATTACACAAGAAGTAGTTATGCAGACAGACAGGGAAACAGAAATTTTAATAACAGACACAACCGGGAATTTGTATCTAACAGACAGGAGGGACCTAATTGGCATCCTCCACGTGACGGAACTTCAGAGAGACAAGTGCGAATCGTAGAAATGGATCCGCGAAATGACGCGAATAATCAAAGACGTGACGCAAACAATCGACAATGACTAGCAGCTTCGGCTTCTGGCAGCAATATAGACGGTTCAGAAAGTAATGACACTACGGCTTTACACTACGTACGCCTGGAAGACATGAGAGACATTTTGTTAAACGAAAAGGAAAATAATGTAGACGCATTTTTACATCCTGTTATTGAAGTATGTGTGGGTAAGAATAAGTTCACTGCAGTTTTAGATTCTGGGAGCCCATTGAACGTCATTAGTGAATCAGTTTTTCGTATATGTGAAAGGACTATTGCCTGCCCTGTGTTACCTATTTCTAAAACTACAATTCGAGAAGCGATTTCTGGAAAAGGTGTAGAAGTTAAACAACAGACCAACCTAAATTTCAATTGTCAAGGATACGAATTTTCTGCTAATTTTATTATTGTTCCATTACTCAGTACACAAATTATATTAGGTATGGAGTTTCTTAACGCACATAAGGCAATTTTGAACTTTAAAGAAGGAAGTGTGAATTTGACTATTGCCGGAATGCCGAAATGTTTGAAATTTTTCGAGTGTTTAACAAGATCTGAGTCAGATACAAAATGTTTAAGGTTTGTTACTTCTGATGTTTCGTTGAGCATTATGACGACAATGTGTTTATTCATGACAATGACAATAGATACAGAGACGCGATGGATGATATAATTAATAGCGAAGAACTAATTAATGAAAAGGTTAAGAAAGCTGAAGTGCCAGATGATGTTGCAAGAGAAGAGCTGCACCAAATTTTGACTTCACATGCTACAGTGTTTAGTCATCACACAGGAACTATACAAGGCTTACAATATTTATTTAAAGTAAAAGAACACACACCATTTCGCGGGAAAACGTACGCTATTCCTTTGGCTTACAGAGACAAGGTTAAGAATGAACTTCAGTACATGTTAGATCAGGGCATTATTGAGCCTGCAGTCAGTCCTTATACTAGCCCATTACACGTTGTTCTTAAAAAGGATGGATCAATTCGTTTGGTTCTGGATTCCAGACAGATAAATAATATCATAATTCCTGAAACTGACCGTCCACAAAATTTAGATGAACTTCTTCAACATTTTCATGGAATTAAAGTTTTATCCACGATTGATATGCGCGCGAGTTTTTGGCAAATAGAACTCCACCCTGATTGTAGAAAATATACTGCCTTTTTAGCCTTTGGTAACTGTTACCAGTTTCGGAAATTACCGTTTGGACTTACTGTATCTTCAGCAGCATTCATTCGTAGTTTAAATGAAATTTTACCTGTTTATCTTCGTGACAATATTACTTCTTATGTCGACGACATTCTTATTGCTAAAGATTCTTGGAGTGAGCACAACAAAATTTTGGATTCATTATTACGTATTTTTGCAAGAGTTGGCATTACAGTGAACTTAGAAAAATCTGAATTTGGTCGTTCTCAGGTGAGATTTCTCGGTCACATTATTTCTACAGAAGGTATTCTTCCTGATCCAGAAAAATTAGACGCTATTCGTAATTATGCTGTTCCTACCACAAAACGTGATGTTCGTAGTTTCCTTGGTGCCTGTAATTTTCTTAGACGCTTTGTTAGATTGGACGCTTTGGCCACACCTCGTTTATGTGAACTATCTGGAAAGAAATCTAATTGGTGTTGGGATGAGGAAGCTCAGTCAGAATTTGAACAACTTCATGATGCTTTAGTTGCTGCTCCACTTCTTTCACACCCGGATTTATCTAAAGATTTTTGTTTGGCGACGGACTCATCATACAAAGGCCTAGGTGCACATTTATTTCAAGAGATAGAAGAAGACGGCGTTGTAGTCCAGAAAACTATTGCATTTGGAAGTCGTGTTCTTTCTAAATCAGAAAAGAATTATTCGATAACGGAACTTGAAGCTTTGGCGGTTGTTTGGGCTTTTACAAAATTTCGCACATTTTTGTTCGGCAGACATACTAAGGTTTATACCGATCATCGAGCTCTGGAATTTCTTATGTCGACAAAATTAACTCATGGTAGATTGTCACGATGGGCGTTGTACCTACAGGGATTTGATTTTAGTATTGTTTACATACAGGGTTCTTGAAATATTGTTGCTGATGCTTTATCACGTGCACCTATGGGTTTGAAACAAAGTGCTGAAGAGGAATGCAAGGAAAACAATTATTGTTTGATGTATATTCAAGGTGTTGCGTTTGAGAACTTTATTTCGTCTTCGCTCCAGGACATTGCTAAGGAGGAAAGCGTAGCGATTAGACAGCATTATTTAGTTCGCAATGACGCTCTTTTCAAACGAAAATCGGTCGACAACTCTGTTTGGTTAGTTTGTATTCCTGATGAGTGGGTTAATAAGCTGATTTGGTATACGCATTTCAGTTATGCACACTTTGGTCCCAGAAAATGCTTCCATAAATTACAGGAAAATTGCTACTTCAGTAATATGGAAAAACGTATTCGATCTGTTCTGGCCAAATGCAAATTATGTCAAAAGGCTAAGCCGCCAACAATTTCTCACAGAGCACCGTTGTTTCCTGTCATTCCAGCGAAATTAAAGGACATGGCTGCAGTTGATTTGTTCGGTCCAGTGGTTCGTTCTACTAATGGTTTTGCGTACATTTTCGTAGCAGTGGAGTTGACATCAAAATATGTGTGTTTTACACCGTTACGCAAAGCAACAGCTCGTTCAGTATCTGACGCTTTCATCAAACATTTTCTTAAAGAAGTGGGTCATGTTGATAAGGTTATATCAGATAATGGATCACAGTTTCGTTCTAAAATTTGGCTTCGTACTCTACGGCGTCGTAAAATTAAAACAATTTTCATTTCACTTTTTCACCCCCCACTGTAACGCTTCAGAGAGATGGATGAAGGAAATCAATAAATTGTGTCGTCTTTATTGTCATCAGAATCACAGAACGTGGGATCAGTATCTTCATATTTTTCAAAACATTCTGAATGAACTCCCTAATGATTCAACTTCTTTACCGCCTATACTGATATTAAAAAACAAAGCACCGACAAATCGCATATCTGAAATCGTTCCTTTTCCGCCTTCACGGAAACTGCGGCATTCTGAAGGTGTGAACCTGGCTTTGCAAAATATTGCATCTGCTGCTGCTAGAAGAGAGAAATCAGCTAAACATCCTGGTCATTTAAAAATTTTTTCAGTTGGTCAGAAAGTGTTAATTAAGTCTCATCGTTTGTCTCACAAAGGAAAAGGCTTGTGTCGGAAATTTTTTCTGCTTTAGAACGGCCCATATAGAATTCGCAAAATTATTCATGATAACACTGTCGAAGTAGAAACTCTTAAATCACGACGCTCTAAGGGAATACATCATATATCTAATGTTAAAATTTTTGTGGAATGATATACTTTTGAAAAATTTTTGTAGAATGACATACTTTTGAGAAACTAACAGTCGTATGTAAACACACGGAGAATGCAAGGATACCGCGCCGTGTTCCGGCGGCGGCAGATACTCAAAGCAACGGTCAAGTCTGTGCGCCGCACAAGGCAGTCGTTGACCGCAAACAATCACTTCCTACGTCACGCGCCTACAGCTGATCGAGCGCTCAGTGCGAATGCACTGACAGCCGTAAACAAATACACAGTCTTTCTCCGAATAAAATCAGTATAAAGCTATAGTGACTTGATGAATTATGTTATTAACATTCAGTATTTTTCAGGATATGGTTCTATAAAATATTTAAGAACTTCAGGTAAATTCTGTGCGTGTCCGACGTTAAGACGACTTGCTATCGAGAAAATTTCAGGAAAAATGTCATTTCGAAGAAGAAAGTAATAAACTAAAAAGGTAATTATTAATTGAGTTTATTTTTCAGGTAACATATTTCCACTTAGGTACGTACTTTAGACGTAATTTACTGCTCGCGATCATTGCTGGGTGCTACTGCTGGAACTGTCAACTACTTGTTGTGAAAACATTTTATGTGACTATTTGTATAAACTGATTTTTTGTGTATTACTGTTTGTGAAAAGTTATGAGACTCTTACCTGTACATATTCGTCATTGCTGACGCCATTGATTGAACTGTTTAACCACATAATACTTGTGTAAACTATTATGTAAAGTCGTATGTATGAAAGAATTTGTATTCCTTACTGTATTTTATATATTAGGCTATTGAAAGGTCAGTGCAAAGCCAAAATTTTATCTAGTTATATGATATTTACGTATTAATATTAGCTTTTATTTTTGTCTGTATTTTTTTTGACGAATTTGGTGGTATTTTCACCACCAATGCTGGCAAAAATACCATCAAATTCTAGCCCGTGGAGGAGGGGCATATGAAAGGTGGCTACACTGAGCCACAGCGCCAGAGATCGCGCCAGAGAGTATTGTTCCGCCAACTCCACTGGCAGTGCTACAAAAAAAAAATATTTTCATTAATATTTAATAAAGCCCCCATGCAAGAGGAAAATGGCATCCGTCTCTAGCTGTCATGAGACTGGCGCAGTATATGTTCAATATGCTGTTCGCCTTTTTCAACCACAAGCTGAAATAGAGAAACGGCACGTTCCACAATAGATCGGAGTGTCTCAGGGGTCACGATCAGAATACGTGGCGCGATGCGTGCCTTCAGTTCAGCTACGTTTGTAATCGGAGCACCGAACACATCTTCCACAGAACCCCTCAGCCAGAAGTCTCACAGATTGAGATCAAGTGATCTGGACAGCTAGGTTGTAAGGACATGACGGTTGAGGTTTATAATGCTATCATTTCCGAAATGACTCTGCAGCAGTCGTTTCACTGACTGCGAAAAGTGCGGGAGGTGTGCCATCTTGCACAGAAGTTAATCTCGGATGCAAACTGAGGAGTAGCCGTGTGCTGCGCGTCTGTTGGTGTGCATATTCCGACGCTTAAAGCGCCGTCTATTGACCAAATTTTCGTTAATTTTTTTCTTCATTTTTGTTCCAAGACGTTTCCCCCTGCATCATTAATATGCTGTTCACATTTGACGTCGTTCTGAGCATTGATTCTCTTTCTACAGCGTTTTGAAACAAGAACTTTAATTGGGGACTTACGTGGTGATTCAGATGCCCCTGCCGATGTCGTTTCATGCAACCCGCAATGTTATTTCTGGCCAAAAACAACACCTGACATTTTCATATTCTCTCTCTCGCTACGTGCGAACTCTTAGTCCTACAGAAAAATGAGCAGGACCTTTTTGTAGGAAATTTAATGCGGTTAAATTTTATGCTGGGATACGTTTTCGCTGGAGACCACTGTTTTCCAGTTATTCGAGAAAAACGTACATAAGTGACATTCAAACGCGCCTCCTTGCCCATATTCGACCCTCAGCAGCCAAGACGTCTAGTATACTATTCGTGGCACTCCCTTCTACCACAGTAGAAAAATTTCCAACTACACGAACTATTCCCGATATTCGACCTTTTTTTGCCTCTATCTAGAACATTGCGTCACTCGCACACTCGGCTACTTCGTTAACATTTTTAATTCAAACGTGGCCGCGAGGTTAATGAAAGAAAAATGACTTTTGTAAACTTTACGCTAAAGGTAATTACGTTGAGAATTCGACCCGAACTTAATCTTTACAAGCACAGTAGTTTCGTAGTTATACGAACGTCACTTTTACAATGTATAAATGCTCGACTAAGCCAGTGACATAATAAGACCAGCTGAAGCTATAAAAAGGTCGAATGTGGGAAGTAATTCGTGCAGTCGCAAATTTTTGTACAGCCGTAGGAGTGAGTGCCATGAACAAAATACTAGAAATTCTGACCGATGGGGACTGAGTGTGAGAGTGGGGTTCGTTTGAAGATAATTCTTGACGTTTTCCTTGAAAAACGCGAAAACTACGGATCATCGCGGAAACGTATCCCAGTTCAGAATTTAACTTCATTAAATTTCTTACAAAAAGATCCTGTTCATTTTTTCTGTAGTAGGACCAATTGTATGTGCGTAGTGAGCGAGAGAATATGGAAATATTGTGCGCCGTTTTGAAGGCCCTGATAAAACACTGCGGGTTGCATAAAACGACATCGGTAGGGACAGCTGAATCACCATGTATAAACTCCGGCTGATTTACGAACAGATATTTCGGCTATCTCAGAGTGACGCTTTTTCTCTTTCAGACTGATGTTTACAAACACCGTAAGAAGCAGCAAGTTTTAAGGCTCTAACACTTTCAGCTTGAAAATTCAATTCATCTTCACATTCAGTACTATCACAGTCATAAGCGATAAGGCACAGAGGAAATAAAGACAGATGTGACGTTACTGGTCGTCCATAAACTGAAATTTCATTAGCTTCCTGCTCTTATCGCCATGAGTGACCTTTTATTTTGCGAGCTAATTTTACGGCAAGTACCAATCAGCTTGTTTAGGACTCCGTTACTCAGTCCCGGCCAACTTCATATGGCCGATAAGCCGCGAAGCACAAGACTGGATTACTGAACGTATTTAGGAGCAGATCGTCCTGTTAAAAAAATAGTGGGTCCATAGACAATAGATTCGAATGAAAACATTACATATAGGCGCTCTCGCCTGCCATAGGGACAAGTCTTGAACAACTATCACATTTAAATGATATCGCAGGATACTTTCCAAAACACCAAAAAATCTCTTGCAATAAGCTAAGCATTCCATCTGCACAAAATTCAAACACATGTGGGCAAGAGAGTAGAACAAAAGCAAAAGTGTGTAAAAGAAAATCAAGAGATTTGAAATAAATTCAGCATAATTTTTGAGTGAAATGGCGTTCATTGTTGAACGTAATTTACCACAGATTTCTGGAGCGGAGAAATGTTCTCTGTCATTAAAGAAAAGCACCCATCTATAAAAAGTAAAGTACGAGTGATCCGGGAAACTAAGGCTCCGACCCAGTGCACACTAAATCGAACTGCGCTTGGATGACACATACCGGTACATAGTTGTTTGTCGCTTCAGCTCCATGTTGGAGACCATCAGTCGTAGTTGCCGGTAATGGTGGCGTGCTACAGTCTCTCGTCAGTCGAAGACCAGACCTTTCAATCTCCATAACTGAAAGAAAATATCCTGACTGACTCACCATTGTCCAGCCCAAACAGCTGACAGAAACTTTGGAATTTGGTGAAACCGGTTCAAAAAGGTTTTTCCTTAGAAATTGCACTCCTGACGTGGTGAATAGGAGATGAAGCGTTTCCTGAATCTTTTTTTTTTTTTTTTGCTATTAAGGCAATTTTGAAGCTATAACTAAGGAAATTGGTATTTGGTTACTCTATAAGAAATAAAAAGATACGTACTTCAGCATTCCTAGAATTTCAACAACTAAGGGGGTAAAATAGTGGGTGAAAGTTTTTTGAAAATAAATCCCTATTAAAGTACTAATAAAGCTTCATCTATGAAAATTGGAGTCCGTATTCTCGGTTAGAAGTAAAAAACAGGCAGGATTAACAACGATCTCCGATCCAGCTAACAGAACTGCTTTTCGTCAGAAATACATTAGGAAAATACCATGGTACTATAACCTTAAGATTGGTATGAAAAGATTAGAAAATGTTGCTGTTTGTGAACAACTTAATGCGATTACAGGAAAAAAAGATAACTTCGCAATCCCTACAAACTACGCTAGCAAAGCAGCTGGCGCTAAGCTAGTGTGCGATAATCAGGACGGCTGGTTCCGGTGGAGGTTCGAGTCTTCCCTCGGGTATGGATTTATGTGTTTGTCCTTAGGATAATTTAGGTTAAGTAGTGTGTAAGCGTAGGGACTGATGACGTTAGCAGTCAAGTCCCATAAGATTTCACACGCATTTGAACATTTTTTTTTATATAATCAGGAGTGCTTGCTTGTCTAACACTCTCTTCATCGAGGTAGGCGAGGACAGTACGAGGAACATATGGTTTTGCTTTATCTTGTTAAAAAAATAATGTCAAGATGGGGCGTAGCGACTGGAGTTAACACATCGCGTATGTGATCTAGAGGTGATCGTCTTGTGTACCCAGTGTCACCCCATACTCTCAAGCTACTTGCTGGGCCTCTATGACGGTGATGAATGCCAACGTTCGTTCGCCTCAGAGCCTCTGCACAACGTTTCATCCATCGTGATGCTGTACACAGGACCGAAACTCATCTGAAGAGACGACGTGGTGGCTGGCTGTCTCCAGTGTTGTATTCGGGTGCACCAACGTCGCCGCGCCTGTCTGTGCTGCAGCATTAAGGGAAGCTGCAACACTGCTGGCCGTACTGACACTCTGTGGTACGGAAGACGTCGCCACACTGTCCTCATGGATGCACATCATGCTCATTTCCCAACTCACGGGAATTAACGTGGCTGTACGATCCTGCACGGCCGAACTAGCACTATGTCTGTCCTCTCAAGCACTAATTACGTGGGGTTGCTGATATCCTGTATAGCGTTGACTATGCTCCTGAACCCATAGATTCCTTATTGGCATGTCATTAGTTGTGGAATCTAGTCTGGGATCTCATGCAGTATATCACGGGATGATAAACCGCAGTCTCGGTAAATCACGATCCAACCACCATCAAATTTCAACGCATGGTGGGAGACATTTCTCCTTCTTACACGAGGCGTAACACGACCTTCTCGCAAGCAGATAAGATTCTTTCCGTATACAGGTTGTCCCAGAAATATTGCGGCAAACGTCGAGGCGTTGTAGAGGGCGTCTTGATGAAGAAATCGAGGACAGGAACTGGTGTTCGGATATGTTATCCTACGACGCTACAGAGCATCAGAGTTAGAGACGCTGGCGCCTCCCTTTAGAGCAACCCTTCGGAAGCAAGCGTAACTTCATATACTGACGGACTGTAGGCGGAACGTCCTGCAGTGTTTATTGTTATTCAGTGGTCACATCTGACTGTCACGATCGCCAGTGAGAAAATGGAGCTAGCTGTTGCGTATACGGGCCTTGTCTCCTAACTATGCGCTGTTCTGCTGCCTTGGTGGATGACACTTCCGGACACGAGTTTCCATCTGCAGTTTATTTTTCTCTTGTAAACCGTAAAGCCTTGGAGATTTTAGAGAGATCCAGGAGAAAAATAAATTGCTGATGTCCAAAACTGTCATCTGCCAAGCCAACGAAGCATCGTATTCATTGGAGACAAGGGTTTTCTACATAGCTGATAGATCCATCTTCTCCAATGGCAATCGTGGCAGTCATTCACGGTCACTAAATAACAAACAACATTTCGAGACTTTCAGCCTATGCTCTGTCGGCATACAAAGTTACATTTTCTGCCGAAGGGTTGGAGTAATGCCAGGCTCTGTAGCGTCGTTGGATGACGTTCCTGGACACAGGTTCCTACCCTCGATTTTTTCCACTCGATACCCTCTACGTCCTCTATAAGTTTGTCGCAACAATGCTAGGACACCCTGTATACTGAGTGTAAATGGCGATATTCCTATCTACTTTTTGTGGGTTATTCAAATGCTGATCATTTCCTTACCCAAATATTTAGTAACACTTCTTGTCAATTTGACGTTTGTTGCACAAAATTTAGCGAACACGTGGGTGGATGAATAATAACGAGAGTGACTAAAACTTCTGGGAGAGACCACTGAATCTTTCGACCATGTTGCACACATTTTTTTAAGTGGAACATGAGACCAACTGATGACGACGACAAATAACTGCTACACTACTTGACAGCGCAGTTAGTAGGAAGTGAGCACTTGAAATTAACGGGAAATTGAAATAGATCACGTACTGTTTGGTGGATGGCAGACCAACATCCTACGGGCCCTGAGAACAAGTGGCCTGTTCTGTCAAGTGGTTGGACTTGCAGACTGCTCGAGCGCTAAGATAGCTCAAATCTGTTGTGATCTGAACCAATACGGGGAAAAATATATTTGCAAGCTTTGACAAATGGTTGACGATAATAGACGCACCATATTCAACAGGCGATGGACTTAACAGAGTGTCAATCCAAACACATTTCAACCGCCTAAATTTTCGAATTGCTATTTTACTGGGCTACCAGTTTCGGTCCAATAAAATAACAGTTTGGAAATTTTGACGGCTGAAAGGTGTTTGATTTGACGTTCTGTGCTGAATAGCCGAAGTCCCGCAACTATCACAGAAAAGATGGACATACAGAGACATGAACTTAACATGCCGCCTGATGGCCACGAACTTTGCACTCACATATATCAGCTACATCAGTAGCAAAACTAGTTGACACCTGTGTGTAATACTAATTCATTTACATGAGATTACCATTACATGCCACGGGAAACGGATAAAAATTGACGTCGTTAATGATTTCATAGTGCTCAGTTTATACTAAACAGAAGAGGTTGGTCGTTTAATGTCTGTAGACGACAATAAAGAAGGATTCTGGTTTTTGCGACGGCCATGTGGACTGATTCTTTCCACTACTTTCCAGAAAGTTATATGAATTTTCGAAATGACAACACATGCCGATCATACGAATGGATCAAGTATACATTTCACACTTTCATTGTCTTCATGGTCCCATAGGCCCAAGGGAGTTTAATCCTATTAAGTTCTTGTAGGAATTCACTCATTACGTGTCCCATTTACACGTCAGAATTGAAGTCATCACGCCTGGCCGCAACACAAATTTGCTATTCACGTGTGACTACAATGGAGTCGAATCGTATCAGTGCTCCATGGAAGGCGCAGAAGGTTCTCAGAAAAGGTTCATAATTCCCTGGTTAAAAAGTGTTCATCGATACCAAACGACCAGTCCCAAGTGAGAATCAGATTAATTGCATAGACTTAGTAGTACGCTACATAACTTCTTTAACACCAGAGAAATGTGAAGTTTTATGCAGAAAATATAGGAAGTGCAAAGCAGCTGATGAAATTGGTGATAAGTGCAGTACCTGTTATTCTAAAATCAATTAGGTTTCGGAAAAGTGTTACCGCAGGAATCAGTGGAGCAAACAAAGAAAGGAGTAATTGTTTTCCATTGTTACTGTACAACCGTCAGAGTGTACTTTTTACATGTGAATATTGAAGATATGCGCCAGCACGAATTTGTCCATATATTATTTAGAATTTACAGAATGAGGGAGGAAGAAATGGTATCTGAGAAGCTCAGAGTGAAATTTCATCACTTCCAGCTTTTAAAAAATCTTCAAATGGTTCTAAGCACTATGGGACTTAACATCTGTGGTCATCAGTCCCCTAGACTTAGAACTACTTAAAACTAACTAACCTAAGGACATCACACACATCTATGTCCGAGGCAGGACTCGAACCTGCGACTGTAGCAGCAGCGCGGTTCCAGACTGAAGTGCATCGAACCACTCGGCCACAGCGGCCCTGTCAGCTTTGTCCGTAGAAATACTTATCTCCATATAAACACGTCGACAGTTAACACTGCACACTGCCGCATTCCAGTAAAACCGCGCTGCTCGTTCATATACTGTAGCAAACTGCAGGAAAACCTTAGATTATCGGATAGCAGCTTAATCGCAACCGCAGGGAAAAGTTTATGAGAGACTAGCTGATTCGCTTTCAAGGACAGTAATCCACTCACTTTGTGTTCAGATTCCTTTCTCAGACACGTGAGTCAGGTATTGGTAAACTATCTGACAGCCAACAAACACCTTCTTGTCAAAATTTCTCAAATTCCAGTCAGGAGTTGTACTTTTTCTGTGTACTATACATAGTATTAGCAAACGGCAGTAGCCCGTCGAAGTCACTTTATTTTCATTTGCCAGAAATGCGTAGAGTCAGACAAGAAACACCGACTACAGTTACCCCCGAATATTTTTCGTATCTCCATATACGGGACTTTTTTCTCAATCCCTACCGATTTTTCCAAAGATCAACAAATTTACCACAAGCCTTTCACCCCATTACAATACATATTTTGATTTCTTTATTATTTGTTTGTTATCGCATTCCAATACACAATAGCATTTCATAGAAATTAAAGGTATACAAATATAAAATCATGAAAACATAACATTTATTACTGGCAGTTGTAAATTTAATAATAGTCCAGTGCCATCAACCACATAATGGCAGAATCGGCTGCTTCGAGAGAAAACCCTACAGAGTTTTTTTTTCTTATCTTAAATCAATAAACGGATCGAAACCATCTCGCAGACACTCTGTGTCTATAATGGCAATGAAACGGAAAATGACACAGAAAAGGCCGAAATAGTAAACTGCTTTTTTCAGAACGGTTTCACAGAAGATCTGACTGTAATTCCCCCTTTAAATCGTCGCACGAATGACAAACTGACAGATGTCGACATGTGACCATAGGATAGGAAAACAACTTAAATCGCTCAATATAGCAAGGGCCACTGGACGTGATGGGATGCCAATTAGATTCTACATATATGTGAAATAACTTGCAGCAGAGTACCGTAGATCCCTGGAGGAGTTAACCGTTCCCAATGATCAGGAAAAAGCGCAGATCATTCCCGTTTTCGAGGAGGGTCGCCAAGCAGACGCACAGAACTGTCACCTTTATCTCTGACGTCGACCTGTCGTAGAATTTTCGAACATGTTTTATACTCTCGTATTCTCCAGACTGAAAACCCTCTTTGTAGGAACCAACATGGGTTCCGAAAACAAAGATCGTTTGAAACCCAGCTCGTGCCTGCGTCTCAGAAATCAATAGGTACAGGCACATAGGTAGATGCTGTGTTCCTTCACTTCCGGAAGGTGTTCAGTACAGTTCCAGACTGTCGCCTAATGAACAAAATACGAGCTTACGGAATATAAAGACAGCCATGTGACTAGGCTGAAAAGTTTTTAACAAACAGAACACAACCACTCATTGTCATTTAACAGAAATATTTAGACGTAAGAGTAGCTTCGTGCGCACACCAGAGGAGTGTTATAGGACCATTACATTTCTCAATATACTCGTACATAAACGAGCTAGTGGATAACCTCGGAACTTCCACGAGGCTTTTCGCAGATGACGCTGTCGTATACAGGCAAGTCGCAACGCTGGAGGATTATAGACAAATATAGGAAGAAGTGCAGAGGATCCACACTTGGTGCAATGAGTGGAAATTGACTGGTAACATAAACAAATGTAACGTACTGCGAATACTTACATAGAAAGACAAATTATTCTGTGACTACACGATTGAAGAACAATCACTCCAAACAGTTACTGCGATAATACACTCCTGGAAATTGAAATAAGAACACCGTGAATTCATTGTCCCAGGAAGGGGAAACTTTATTGACACATTCCTGGGGTCAGATACATCACATGATCACACTGACAGAACCCAGGCACATAGACACAGGCAACAGAGCATGCACAATGTCGCCACTAGTACAGTGTATATCCACCTTTCGCAGCAATGCAGGCTGCTATTCTCCCATGGAGACGATCGTAGAGATGCTGGATGTAGTCCTGTGGAACGGCTTGCCATGCTATTTCCACCTGGCGCCTCAGTTGGACCAGCGTTCGTGCTGGACGTGCAGACCGCGTGAGACGACGCTTCATCCAGTCCCAAACATGCTCAATGGGGGACAGATCCGGAGATCTTGCTGGCCAGGGTAGTTGACTTACACCTTCTAGAGCACGTTGGGTGGCACGGGATACATGCGGACGTGCATTGTCCTGTTGGAACAGCAAGTTCCCTTGCCGGTCTAGGAATGGTAGAATGACGGGTTCGATGACGGTTTGGATGTACCGTGCACTATTCAGTGTCCCCTTGACGATCACCAGTGGTGTACGGCCAGTGTAGGAGATCGCTCCCCACACCATAATGCCGGGTGTTGGCCCTGTGTGCCTCGGTCGTATGCAGTCCTGATTGTGGCGCTCACCTGCACGGCGCCAAACACGCATACGACCATCATTGGCACCAAGGCAGAAGCGACTCTCATCGCTGAAGACGACACGTCTCCATTCGTCCCTCCATTCACGCCTGTCGCGACACCACTGGAGGCGGGCTGCACGATGTTGGGGCGTGAGCGGAAGACGGCCTAACGGTGTGCGGGACCGTAGCCCAGCTTCATGGAGACGGTTGCGAATGGTCCTCGCCGATACCCCAGGAGCAACAGTGTCCCTAATTTGCTGGGAAGTGGCGGTGCGGTCCCCTACGGCACTGCGTAGGATCCTACGGTCTTGGCGTGCATCCGTGCGTCGCTGCGGTCCGGTCCCAGGTCGACGGGCACGTGCACCTTCCGCCGACCACTTGGGACAACATCGATGTACTGTGGAGACCTCACGCCCCACGTGTTGAGCAATTCGGCGGTACGTCCACCCGGCCTCCCGCATGCCCACTATACGCCCTCGCTCAAAGTCCGTCAACTGCACATACGGTTCACGTCCACGCTGTCGCGGCATGCTACCAGTGTTAAAGACTGCGATGGAGCTCCGTATGCCACGGCAAACTGGCTGACACTGACGGAGGCGGTGCACAAATGCTGCGCAGCTAGCGCCATTCGACGGCCAACACCGCGGTTACTGGTGTGTCCGCTGTGCCGTGCGTGTGATCATTGCTTGTACAGCCCTCTCGCAGTGTCCGGAGCAAGTATGGTGGGTCTGACACACCGGTGTCAATGTGTTCTTTTTTCCATTTCCAGGAGTGTATATCGGGTGGTTATAATTAAACTTCCCTATTTAACACAATGTAACACGGCTACTAATTACCGTACAAGGATCAAACTTGGTAGCATTAATGTCAAGGACATTCGGAAGAGAAATAATGCGAAATCAATCCAATTGAAACACTTTTGATGTGGTGCCACGGTACAGCATACCGTTACATACTGGTATCATTACTGCTACTAAGAGGCTCAATATGACGCCCATCAGTGACCAGAAGAGTCTGAAAGCGCAGGATTACATTCTGCACTGCAGAACGAAGCATATCCATAGGTATGTTGGCGTGATATGCTGCGCTTCAGATCAGCACATGTGTGAACGTTCCCCTGGTAAACTCTGTCTAAAAAATGTTCAGATGTGTGTGAAATCTTATGGGACTTAACTGCTAAGGTCATCAGTCCCTAAGCTTACACACTACTTAACCTAAATTATCCTAAGGACAAACACACACACCCTGTCCTTCAGGTAGCCCACAACCAGAATCACAGGGAGTGAGATCAGGTGATCAAGCCAATTATTTGAAAACGATCGGCTGATAATTCCATGGCGTCCAAATGTGTTTCGGAGAAGCAGGCGAACTTCACGAGCGATGTGCGGTGGGGCCCCTTCTTGCATGAAAACTGTTGAGTTCAATGCGTCTCTCTTCTGCAGGGCGGTTATGACATGCTGGCGAAGCTTATCGCAATAACACTGGCCAATCACAATGCATGTCTTTTGTCTCTGAGCGCCAACCTGTTCAAAAAAAAATGTGCCAATGATGAACGTAACCGTGAAGCCACACCATACGGTGACACGTTCACCGTACAGAGGAACTTCATGCACAGTTACTGCAGGTGAAGATCCCCATACTCGACATCTCTGTGTGTTCGCCTCACCCATCAGAGAAAAATGAGCTTCGTCTGTCCATAGGATGGTTCAGGGCCAGCCTCGTCAACTTCAATCCTTGGCAGAAAGTGGAGAGCGAAGTCAACACGTCGTTGTGCGTCCTGTGATACAAACTGCTGTATCATGTGGATTTTGGATGGGTACCATTTGAGAATGGTTCGAAGCCCCTTCCGTACAGTGGACCACGGGATGTTCAATTGTCGTGACACAGCGCGCTCTGCCTGACGATCGGGAACTGCGCGCAGCCTTGTCTGACATAGCATCTGCGATTTCATCAACCACCTGTGCTGCAACCGGTCATGGGTCTCTTCCCGGAGCGACCGCCAGTTCTCCAGTTCAATCGAATTTCTTCATCAAGTTTGACACAGCAGGTGGAGAAAGAGGACAATTCCATAATCCATTCGGCTGGCTATATTCTCGAAGTGCAGCTGCAGCATTACTGTTGTTTTCATAATAGAGCTTCACCAGCAATGCCCTGCTCCTTTTGTCCAAGCTCATGTTGACACGTCAACAAGTGCACCGCCATGATTTCTTCGGACGAGGACTCCCAGTATGCTTCTACTATGTAGACTGGTGTTTCTTTTCTGGAGTCACGTGGAAGAACCAAGACCCATCGACGGTTACCTAACACTCAAAGAACTCCAATGGATCTGCGCCGTACTGCTGCACCAACTTTTGGCATATCTTGACACGCTTCTGTTTCTCCGCAGTAGTGAGAGCATGGGGCACCCATTGTGCACACACCTTCTTCATCTTCAGATCTTCATGAATAATGCGGAGGCATCCCTATGATAGACCTGTTGCCCTCTCTAGGTCATCAAACGTCTTTGCCAGCACTTCGTTATCAAGTCATTGACGCACTGAACTTAGTTTTCTTGGTGTACAGTTACTGGACGCAAGATGGATTAGGGTTTTTGAGCACTATCCCTGCCATCTCTGAAGTCTGACACCCAACGAAACTCGATCTGCGCCTTGGTGTTATTTCCCGAAATATGGCTACTAACCTCTTGTGAGTGTTTAAAGCAGTCACTCCTTCCCTTCAGGAAAACCATCCCGTCCACCGTTGCCCATGCTTATCTGTTTCCATGTTATCTTATCGATGTCTATCAGTGTACTTGCAAGACGGAACAAGGATTGAGGCAATGCACCATCTATGCGAAGTGGTAGACAGCACTATATCTTCAAACATGCATCAAGGCACAAACCAAACTGCTACTTTGCAGGAGTTATAGGCGGAATGCCAATCAATATTGAACGAACTAAATAGCAATGATCTGATCTAAATCTACATCTGTACCCCGTAAGTCATCTTTCAGTGTCTCGCGCGGGGTACTTTATGTATCAGTGTCACTTTCCGCTTTTCCTGTTCCAGTTCAGGGGTAGAACAATTGCTGGTAAGCCTCCGTGTGGGTTCCAACCTCTCTAACTTTACCTTCACGGTCTTTTCGCGAGATACACTTAGGAGAACAGTATGTTGGTTGACTATTACAGGAACTTGCGCCCTTGGACCTGTAACAGGAAACAATAAGATGATGCAATACGTCCCTCTTGCAGCGTATGCCACTGGAGTGGGCTGAGAATCTCTGCTACGCTTTCGTGCTTACTAAATGAGCCTGTAACGAAACATGCTGTTCTTTTTTGGATCTTCTCTGTTTCCTCTACAAATCGTATCTGCTACGAATCCCATACTGACGAGCAATATTCAAGTAATGGTCGAACTACTGTTTTGTAAGCTTCTGTTGATGGACCATATTTCTGAGCATTCTTGCAGATCACTCCGCACACATGTTCCTAGATAACTGGTGGTTATAATTAAAGTTCCCCTACTTAACACGTTATTGCAGTACGGGTACCAAAGTTGGTAGTATTAACGTCCGAAATATGGGGTGCATGATTTCCATGCGTCACCACACCACCGTCCAGTTCCAACCATGGGCATCAGGTGCCGTGATCAGTCATCATGATCATAGTCTCTCACACAAATTGCGATTGTGTTCTGGAATCAGGGAGGGATACTGCTGGTGGATTGCCTCCCTCCCAATACAACCCTCAACAGTGATCAGCACTGCACTGCACCGCTCAAACTCCGGCGACGCATTAAACAACGCCGCCAGGAAAATGGGACCGTGGTGTTCTGTTCCATCACAATGTGAGGCGACAGACCAGTCGCAGGACCACTGCCACCGAGCGTGAATTAGGTTTTACTGTGCTGTCACATCGTCCACATCAGCCGTATCTGGCTCTTAGCGACTATGCCCTACTCAACGCAATGAAAGATGTCCTGCGGAATAAGAAGTTCATCACTGAAGACGAACTTCATGCTGCCGTCCACCAGTGGAACTAGGGTAGCCCCAAACAATGGTTTGCTACGCAAATGCGGGAGTTGTCAGAATGATGGAAAAAATGCTTAGACATTGGCGCGGAATACCTGTAGTATAATCTCTATTCGTTCGTCCAGTAAGTGATTCCTGCGACGACGAAAATATTGTAGTGCCAATCATTTTCGAACGCTACCAAGTACTTCCTTGGTGGGCACTCTTGCACATTGTGATCTAGAGTTTGCTCACGTTCCCTTCAGGCGCACGCCGCAGAAATATATATCCCCACCAATGATGGACGGAGCTGTACCCCGCAAGGTATGTTCCCTTTTTCTGTTCATTCCTGACCACACGTTGCTAGGAAGATTCATTCCCCAAATTTACTGCCACCGATCTGTGGTACCTATGTAGTTGGTACTTATTTTCCATTTCCTCTTCCATTCTTCACTGATTCTGATTACAATACGATAAAATCACAAAAGTGTGGCAGGACATAAATGTGCATATTGTGACAATGAAGAAAGCCCTTTCCAGATAAAATTAATTCGTCACAGGCACATCCAGAAAGCTGGAGACAGCCTTAGAAGTTGTCTTCAGGGAATCATCAATTTAAATCTGTTCATTTAAACAAACAACTTGGTATCCCCATCGAAATAGCTCTAGTTGGGACTCCATGTACCTCACTAGCAGCTCTCCTTCTATTTGGCTGAAATGAACTTGACTCTACAGAACGTCAGCTTCCAACGGCCCGTTCTTTCTTTAAGGGTGGAGAATGAAAAGCGTAAAAACATACCACAAATGATTTTCCCTTCTCAAATATGCCCAGCTGGGACTCGCCCTGCCACACTGTCTGCTATTTGGCTGAAGTGACCCTGACTACAGTGTGTCATATCCTTAACCATCAGGTGTTGAGAATGAAAACAGCACTTGAGTGATATATAATGCTATATGATATAAACTGAAAGCGTGATAACAGTTATGCCTTGTACGGAGACGGGTGGGCATAGGTCATACATATTACAACTCGTTGATGTGACGCTCTGCAGCTTTTATTAGGTTCTGACGAAACTAGTTCAAAGAATTTTTCTTGTAGTCACTGTTTAGCTATGCAGAGTTTACTAGCTTGTCCGTTGCAGACAGTAAATGGACATCGTTTGGAAAGACCGCATATTGCAAATTCGTCCTTCGACTGTAGTAAGAATCCAGTGTTAACGATTATAGAGAGGGGTGACATGTGCCGCTACGAGAAGTAAAGGTTAAGCTGCTGATGGTACAACGGCACACGCCGCGTGACAGTATATTTAAGATCCGTGCTTGATTTCACGCGCTCCAGTCCAATAAGGTGCTGTGTGCGATGCAGACAGTCAACAAATGCGGTGAAAAACGAGTGGACGAATTAGTAAGACTCTAACCGGAAACCATGCGTATATGTGTTAACATTGCAATTTGCCCTTTGACTTGCTTCCATTTCGATGCCAGATAGGAACATACGATGCGAAAGCCAGACGTTGGGATTGTCTGCCACCTGCATTACGACAACGTCCACAAAAATGCGGGATGCCACATTGCGGCCCAGACTCTCTTAAGGCCACTGGACTACACTTTTATTTCACAACAGGAAACGGGGCACTGGACTACACTTTTATTTCACATCAAGAAACGGAATTCAGCAACCAATCACAAATCCAATCCGTATTTTTATTGCAAATCTGTAGTTCAACTCTGAAGAGCTATCTTTAGTCCAAAAAATAACAAGAAATTATTCATGAATCAAAGCTTAAAGGGCGTAATTCAAAACCACGTTGTACAATAGTATTGACAAATTTAGATAACGTACCATTTGAAGCGAGTCATATAGGCCCGTCAAACTTTTGACCAGATATGTTACTGTACAACTTTAGGATGCACATTGCCAGATTGTAACTGAGGGTGTTGTTTACACAGCAGTACAAGCATCCTCAGCTTACGTAATATGGGTAGAGTAACGGCATCTATACCATAAGCGTCAACTCAAAATTACTACTACAATATTTTTATGAAAGTGTTATTAAATTTAGAAATCTGATATCAAGAAACCCTTGTTGTTGTTGTTTTTGTTATTGTTGTTGTTTTTGTTGTTGTTGTTGTGGCCTTGAGTCCAGAGGCTGGTTTGATGCAACTCTCCATGATACTAAACTTGTACTACTGTGGTAGGCGTGGGCTTCGTGTCTATCTTGGCCACAATAATGCGCTCAATATGCTGTTTGTAGTAGCTTACCCGCACTCCTATTTTTTTTATTCATCATTAAATCTACTTGTGCATTACCGCTATTTGATTTTGTATTTATAACCCTGTATTCACCTGCTCAGAAGTCTTGTTCCTCCTGCCACCGAATTTCACTCATTTCCACTTATCTAACTTTAACCTATCCATTTCCCTTTTTAAATTTTCCAACCTACCTGCCTGATTAAGGGATCTGACATTCCACTCTCTGATCCGTAGAACGCCAGTTTTCTTTCTCCTCATAACGACGTCTTTCTGAGTAGTCCCCGCCCGGAGATCCGAATGAGGGTATATTTAACCTCCGGAATATTTTACCCAAGAGGACCCCATCATCATTTAACCATACAGTAAAGCTGCATGCCCTCGGGAAAAATTACGGCTGTAGTTTCCCCTTGCTTTCAGCCGTTCGCAGTACCACCACAGCTAGGCTGTTTTGGTTAGTGTTGCAAGGCCAGATCAGTCAATCGTCCAGACTGTTGCCCCTGCAACTACTGAAAAGGCTGCTGCCCCTCTTCAGGAACCACTCGTTTGTTTGGCCTCTCAACACATACCCATCCGTTGTGGTTGCACCTGCGGTACGGCTATCTGTATCGCTGAGGCACGCAAGCCTCTCCACCAAAGGCAAGGTCCATGGTTAATGGGGTGGGGGGAACCATCCCTTATCAAAGTGAAAAATTTTGGCATTAGGCAAATTATACAGTCTCGAAATCAGGCAGAAAACCCAAACAGATTCTAGTAGTATTTAAAGCACACTGGCGGCAAGAAGCAATCGATACCTTCACTGTGCTATAACAATGGTGATATTACTGATGACTGGAAACGAGTGTTTTGGAGTGACGAGTCACGCTGTATCCTACGGCTGTCCAATGGAAGGTTTCAGGTTTTGCGAATGCGTGGAGAACGTTACCTGCGACCCTGTGTACTTCCAACACTGATGTACGGAGGAAGTGCTGGTACAGTATGACGATGTTTTTCGTGGTTAGGTTGTGGTCATCATATTACGATAAAGAAAACGCTATCTGCGGAAGGATATGGACAAATTTTACTGCACTTTCTATTGAATACAGTAGAGGAACAGTTCGGAGACCATGGTTGTTTGTATCAGCATGACAACGCACGCTGTCATAAAGCAGCATATGTGAAGCAATGGTGTGTGGATAAAGTCTTCGTGAAATGGACTGGTGTGCTCAGAATCCCGATCTGAATACAATGAAACACCTCTGAGATGAGTCAGAACACCGATTTCGTTCGAGACCCCGGCGTCTTGAGGCCTCTTGAGCATCAGTTGGCCGTCGTTCAGAAACGTCGTTGGAAGTGTCCCCGGCAGTATTCAAGCCGTGATAAAGGCGATCGGTGGACGCACTAGATATTAATGACCACTAATAGGTATCCGGACGTTTGTCACCAGATATTTCATTCCATTTCAGACGGACAGTTAATAACGTTTTGGTAATCATACCAAAGAAATGTTTTTGAGATGACGCGTTTTTTCAATCTCAGTGAGCTACCATGAGTGAACGTGTAAAGAAGGGAAAGTACTGATTTTACTTCCTTATCCCAGCCTGATATTCTTTCTCACATTTCTGGCGATCAAACACGTGAAAATAGCGCGGGAAGACCTACACTGTGTCATCAAAAGTATCCAGACACCCCAAAAACATACGTTCTCAACATTAGATGCATTGTGCTGCCACCTACTGCCAGGTACTCCATATTAGCTACCTCAGTACTCATTAAACATCGTGACAGAGCAGAATGGGGCGCTCCGCGAAACTCACAGACTCCGAACGTGGTCAGGTGATTGGGTGTCACTTATGTTATACGTCTGTACGCGAGATTTCCACAGTCCTGAACATCCCTAGGTCCTCTGTTTCCGATATGGTAGTGAAATGGAAACGTGAAGAGATTCGTATAGCACAAAATCGTACAGGCCGACCTCGTCTGTTGACTGACAGAGACTGCCGACAGCTAGAGAGAGTCGTAATGTCTAATAGGCAGACATCTATACAGACCATCACACAGGAATTTCTAAACTGCATCAGGATCCAGTGCAGGTACTATGACAGTTAGGCAATAGATGAGAAAACTTGGATTTCACGGTCGAGTGACTACTTGTAAGTCACACATCACGCTGGTATATGCCAAAGGACGCTTCGTCTGGTGTAAGGATTGTAAACAGTGGACAATTGAACAGTGGAAAAACGTTGTGTGGAGTGACGAATCACGGTACACAATGTGGCGATCCGATGGCAGGGTGTGGGTATGGCGAATTCCCGGTGAACGTCATCTGCAAGCGTGTATAGTGCCAACAGTAAAATTCGGAGGTTGTGGTGTCATGGTGTGGTCGTGTTTTTCATGGAGGGAGCTTGCACCCCTTGTTGTTTTGCGTGGCACTATCGCAACACAGGCCCATATTAATGTTTTAAGCACCTTCTTGCTTCCACTGTTGAAGAGCAATTCGCACATGGAGATTGCATCTTTCAACACGATCAAGCACCTGTTCATAATGCACAGCCTGTGGCGGAGCGGTTACACGGCCTGCACAGAGTCCTGAGCTGAATCCCATAGAACATCTTTGGGATGTTGTGGACGCCGACTCCGTGCCAGTCCTCACCAACCGACATCGATACCTGTCCTCAGTGCAGCAGTCCGTGAAGAATGGGCTGCCATTCCCCAAGAAACCTTCCAACATCTGATTGAACGTGTGCCTGCGAGACTGGACGCTGTCATCTAGGCTAAGGGTGGACCAACACTATATTGAATTCGAATGTTACCGAATGAGGGCACCACGAAGTTGTACGTAATTTTCAGCCAGGTGTCTGGATACTAATGATCACATAATGTATTTGTCAGTGAGACGTTAAGCCGACACACGTTGGTGGAATTTCTGTACCTGGTGTTGTGGTGGCCGTTAAAACTGGAGGTGGCAGTTACGCGTGACCTACAGAGATTCCCGCGTCACGACGCGACACCACTGTAACTGTCACATGTGTCGCTTGCGTACGGCTCTGCAGCCAAGATAAGCACAGCGGCCTTCCGCAGGAGCTCCAACTCCACTGTGTACGGAGACGGCAAAGTGCGGGCCAGGCTGGTCGGCGCGTCGGTGAGCCTTGGGGAAGAACGCGGAGTGTCCTCTGGTCCTCATGTCCAGCTTCCTACGGTAAGTCGGCAGCAGAGAGACAGAATACCATAGAGTGGTAACATCGCGGCCAGAGTGCAGCAGAGTCATGGGATACATCCTAATATTGTGTCCAGACCGCTTTTTGACCAGCATAGTGCACGAACGCGACGTGGCATGGACTCAACAAGTCGTTGGAAGGCCCATGCAGAAATACTGAGCCATGCTGGCTCTGTAACCGTCCATAATTGCAGAAGTGCTACCGGTGCAGGATTTCGTGCACAAACTAACCACTTGGCTATGTACCATAAATGTTCGATGGGATTCCTGTCGGGCGATGTAAGCGGACAAATCAGTCGCTCGAATTATCCAGAATGTTCTTTAAACCAATCGCAAACAACTGTGGCCACAATTTCGATGGGAACATGAAATCCATGAATGGCTGCAGATGGTCTCCTAGTAGCTGAAAACATCCATCTACAGTCAAATATCGGTTCAGCTGGACCAGAGGAACCAGTCTATTCCATGTACACACAGCCCCGCTTCGTTATGGGGACACCACCAGCCTGCACTGTGCCTAGTTGACAACTTGGATCGATGGCTTTGTGGGATCTGCTCCACATTCGAATCTTACAGTCAGTTCTTAACAGCTGAAATCGGGGCTCATCTGACCAGGTCACGGTTTTCCAGTCGTCTAGGGTCCAACCGATATAGTGAGGAGATGAAGCGCTGCAGGCAAATGCACTCGCGTCGGTTGCCTGCCGCCATAGCCCATTAACATCAAATTTCGCCGCACTACGCTGTCGGATACGTTCTTCGTACGTCCCACATTGATTACTGAGCGAGGTGGCTCAGTGGTCAGCACACTGGACTCGCATTCGGGAGGACGACGGTTCAATTCCGCGTCCGGCCATCCTGATTTTGGTTTCCCGTGATTTCACTAAACCGCTCCAGACAAATGCCGGGATGGTTCCTTTGACTTCCTTCCCCGTCCTTCCTTAATCCGATGAGACCGATGACCTCTCTGCCAGGTCTCCTCCCTCGAAACAACCCAACCCAACGACACTGATTTCTGCTATTATTTCACGACATGTTGTTCGTCTGTTAGCGCTGACAACTCTATGCAAATGCCGCTGCTGTCGATCGGTAAGTTCGGGCCTTCGGACACTACGTTACGCGTGGTGAGACGTAATGCCTGAAATCTGGTACACTCAGCACATTCTTGACACTGTGGATCTCAGAATTTGAATTCCCTTATGATTCCCGAAATGGAATATCCCATGCGTCTAGCTAGTTACCATTCCGTGTTCAAAGTCTGTTAATTCCCATCGTGCGGCCATAATCACATCGAAAACCTGGGTACAAATGACAGCTGCACCAATGCACTGCCCCTTTATACCTTGTGTATACGATACTAGCCCCATCTGTAGGCCTATTTTTGCATATCGCTATCCCATTACTTTTGTCGTCTCATTGTACAATAAAAACTGTGTCAGGGAACTACGAAATAATGCCCAACCGTTTAAGTTTAGCAATTACAGCCAGCAGCGAAATTTTCCCTGGTGACTACGGACGAGATACAGATGTCTTTCAGCAATTACTGTTACTTCTACAAGACAATATTCCTATTCCAAATGTTCTATTGCGTACATTTAGAGTTATAAGACATGATCTGGAAAATCTGGTTTATGGTTAGCCTTTGTGTATCGGCCTTTGTATCGTTTAATACACTCTACATAAGGCAAACCCACTACAGAAAATTTCCAAAATCAATTGAAGATATATGTAAACCAGAAGTTCCTGGGAAACCACTTCTTCGTTCTGGAAAAAGTTTTCTTTTACGTAAATTATATGGAGCATATGCTTAAATTTGCATTTGAGAACAGTGAAGCAAGCTATGACTTACAAGGATCACATACCTAAACTGACTCGCGGATCAGGTACATTACGACATAACCGACACAGTCAGCTGGATATACAACGAGGTTCTTGGATGGTAATAAGGTTATCAAAACGTAAGACACTGCCTAGCTACACTGAATAACTTTATCAAATGCTCGTTACATAGATCCAAATTTTGCTAAATGACTATCCGTGTATAAGAGCTCGCCAAGATTATTTCATAGAGTAATTTTCACTTTTTACTTTGAATAAAAAGGTCTCCTATTATAGTTTGAAGATATAATTTAGAAAACGTAACTAGTCGGTTCACAGGAAATTACAGGCCTTTCTGTCTGTAATACATATTCGCTTATGTGAAGGCTTATTTCATTTAAAATATCTAGCAACCAACAAAAACAACTATTGGATCAAGGTCTGTTACAACGTCGAAAATGAATATCTCTCTTATACACAAAAGACGTAGTTCATCATAACTTCCATCCAGCAACCATGTTTTCAGCCACAACAAAAACTAACGACCTGATGCTACTGACTTACTTGTCAGGCATCTCCGTATGACAAAATTCTTTGTACGTTGCGTGGTTTAAAGTACATGTCATGGAGAATTTGAATGAAACAAGGTTTATTACAAAAGAAAAGAAATACATCAACGTACGCAAAACAAGCAAAGTTACAGAACATACGTAGAAATACGTACACCAATCGTGTTTGCCGGCCGCGATGGTCTCGCGGTTCTAGGCGCGCAGTCCGGAACCGCGCGACTGCTACGGTCGCAGGTTCGAATCCTGCCTCGGGCATGGATGTGTGTGATGTCCTTAGGTTAGTTAGGTTTAAGTAGTTCTAAGTTCTAGGGGACTGATGACCACAGCTGTTAAGTCCCATAGTGCTCAGAGCCATTTGAACCAATTGAACCAATCGTGTTTCCCGATACATGAGTGCATTTGTAGTCTGCGCGTACGGCAGGCATGATTATGAAAAGAATTTCAGCTTGTGTAGCTCATAAAACCACACACGAACTCTTTCGCTTTCAAAACAACCACAGAATGACTTCCGGAAACATGATAGTACGCCATGGCAGTGCAGGGAGGACTGAATTGCATGTTACAGCTTCGCTGTGTATTTTCAACCTCTCTAGTCGACAACGCAGCTTGCGGCATTATAGACGTGAAACTAGATCACCTGCCATGGCGTCCCATGTTGTGTCGAGAAGGGCCCTACACGGTTTGTAGCCAGAGGGCGCCATCTGTGACTTACATCAGCACTGGTGTTGCTTTTATGATGTCGTTCCTACAGCAGTTGTAGGTAGAGCATCTCAAATGTGGCCCTTAAATTATTTATTTTGCACAAACTAGGCCCTGCGAGGCCCCTCTTACGTATGAACAGACGTCTGTAGGTATCATCTTTACAGATGAGGCGCATAGCAGTCAAGGGAGCACAGGATACTCTACCATCTGGGTGCTCCGCTTTTTCTGATTTTGCCCTGTATCTTCAGGGACGTCGCAAAAGTGCGTGTTGCGTTATCTCCATTGATGTCTCTATTGTCACGTTTTCAAGTCGTATTATGACAATACAAATTAAGTGGAAAAAGTTGTATTATATTATCAAAGAAACTGGTATAAACCGTTGTACCTATGAAGCATCTTTGTCTCACCGTTAGAATCAAGAACCACACACGGCTCTTCGACACACTCGGCTTGCTGTCACCACTGTTGTCTATAATGATCATTTTGACTCCCATATTCGTGAACCAGAATTGTATAAAATGAAATCTAGGTAGATTGGTGAGATGAAGCACAGTAAGTTCATAATCATTTATTTTCCTTTAATAAAGAGGGCGCATGTGGTTAAGGCCCTGAATTCACTTTCATAAAGGTCGCCGTTCAAATCTCTATCCTATTAACCTAATATAAGTTTTCTGCCGTTTCCCTAAACTATTTAAGATGAATGACGGAATGACTCTTTTTAGAAGGTCACGGTCGATTTCCTTCTCCATCCTTACCTAGCCCGAACTTATACTACTTCTCCAATGACCTCGTAGTCGACGGGACGTTAAACTTCAGTCTTCCTACCTATTTCTTTCATGTATTTTGTCTTCAGCAGAAACTGGCTTCGACCTTCGAGGGAGTTCTTTTACAAGCACGACTGTCCTATGCTTCTCCAGTGACTGTGGACTCAGACATAGCTACCCAACATCCGGTATTGTGTTTACTGATTATAAAACACTATGATTATCCTTTCTTGAAAAGTATCTACTGTGTGTTATGCATTCCTCTCCATGCATTCTTAATGTCTCGTTTAAACTGTTTTAACATCTACGTCTTCTGTTCTCAGGACAGCAAACATTTAGGTAGCTTGGGCAGCTAGCTGTTGCCATTGTTCTGAGACATAAATGTTTCATTGGCAGTGATGTTCAGTTTTACCAGTTATCTAGAAATACTGATCACGCTCGTTAACTACCTGTCCAATCTGCAGGTACTCACAGTGAACTTTTCCAACCTCTGTATTGTTCGTGACCCACAGCCAGAAATTTTCAAAAGGATGGCTTTTGTTTTTCCCATATCACTTCTTCCCATTTATTTCTCATTATAGAATTTTCCTTATTATTGTGAAGGCTCACCAGAACTCACAAAACTGAATCGATGTGTTTTACACAACAATATCAGCAGAATTTCAAGAAGAAGAATCTTCACTCATCCCGCAGGAAGAGCATATATTCATCACACAACAAAGCCCCGAGACGTGATGACGTAAATTAACCTGGCGCACTGCCCTGGAAACATCATAGCGAAGATTTTCATCATAACCGTAAATAAGACAATCTCGAAAGCTTGTAAAAATGTGGACGAGAAGCCACTTCCTAAGGCCAAGAAGAAGTGCACCGAAGCGAAAAATTATAAATCGATAAGCGAACTCTTCGAAAGTGTTCGAAAGGTTTATCTTGCAGCGACTCAGCTAGAACATTTCAAAGCAGACAACGTCTAAATCAGACGCAGCACTGTTTTCTCAGAGGAAATGTCACAGCGACACAACTAATTCTTGTGATAGACGTTGTAACCTCCCCCCCCCCCAACTTATCGACCTTAATGACAGTGAAAAATGAAACCGCGTGTACCTAATGGGAGTTTTGGAAAAGCAATCGTCACCGAAGTTAACCTGTCGGTAAAGAGGGAGGAAAGGGTTACATCTAAATGAAAGGAAATGTGCTAATGAAACTGGTGGAAATTAATTTTGAAAAGGGGTAAAGTTAATAAAGAAAGTAAATGTGCAGCCGTTACGTTAACAATTAACTAGCGGTAATTAGGTATTTGAGATTTGGGGGAAATCACGGTCGCCAGTCCTAAGGACAATTACTATAGTAACTGAAAAAGAAAGGTTATTACACATATAATTAGCACTAGAAGCGTGGCAACTGAAGGTTGACACGTGTAGTGTGAAAACTGAAAGTTTGTCAGAAGTAATAAATTTCGCTACACCCTGACTTAATTTAGGAAAAGAATTAATAAAACCGGAAAATCGAAAGTTAATTTAGTGACTGAAGTTAATAGTGAGCTTTCTTTCTGAAGCACATCGAAATTCAGTAAAATACGGTTAGTCTTGGACTACCTCAACAATCATTTCAAAAACTGCTTGAATCTACGCAATTTAGAAATAAGAGATTTAACTTTGAACTTGAATTAAATGATTCTGAACAATTAACAATAGTAAAATTTAGTACGTACCAAGCTGAGCTGCAGTCACAGGTAAGCTAAAATATGGTAACAAAACTCGCACTCTTAATTTGTGCTTGTGTAATCTAAATAGTGTAGCCAGCTATAAATACTTTAACCGAATTTTGAAATTAAAGCAGTGAAAACGAGTTAGCTATATTACTTTAATGCTGGCGTTTGAATTTCAACGACACTCGGGTTCATTTCGGAGAAGGGAAGGACTCTGCTTGGTAATGCAATTGGGACAATGAGCAACAAACGTTCATGCTAAGTTGCTGTAATTATAGTGACGAAATGGAACAGTTTGAAAAGCTGAGGTCTGCCATACAGTTCTAAAACTTTACGTGCGTCCAGTCTTCCTTGTCGGTTGATTGAAGGTTTGAAGCCGTCGGTCGAGGAGGTGGCGACAGTCACTCATTGTCGGCCGTCGCTGTTGCAGAAGCTGGATGTTGGCGCGCCTTCTTCTCGACACGGTCACCAGACGAAACGGGCTCTTGATGTGCGCTAGTTAATGTTTCCCGTCCGCGACACCATGTCAGAAACTATCATCGCAAGTCGATCGCAATTACATGCTGCCAAACCCCGAAAGCGCGGCAACTCGCGGGAGCGTCACACAACCCACCTGCTCCACTCGCTACTCCAGCCAGACTCCTTCTGCTCAGCCCGCGCTCCACGCGGCAGAGTTAACACTACCAAAGATCCTACATACTTTGATTCTTCACACGACCTATCGACGTAATCGTTCGATAGCAGTCTTCCGTAGGCAAGACCCAGCGTAAAAATACAAATAATATTTACGAAACAAACCAATTATACATCGACATAAATGTATAAATATATATATACAAACAGTAAAACAATTACAATATACAAAGAGACAGAAATGTCATATCTTGAGGTAACAAAGCAAGGAAAAAAAAATAGTACAATAGATGGAAATAGGAGGCTATGCATTTCCGGCCTTACAACATTATAGTCGCTCTCAGCAACAAAGAAATCTACGCTTACACAGTAAGCTACGCCCAATTTCAAAGAAAAGTACTGACCTTTAAATTCAGTAATCTGTGGCAAATAATTGATTTCTGATTACATATTTGTTCAGAACATTCTCTGCCCTTCTTAAAGCCACCTTGATTTCACTTAAATTACTTTCCATTCTTTTTTATATTCTGTTTAGTATAATCTTGGAAAATTTGTTATATGTAAGTGGCAAAAGTTGAGAATTTAAGGAGATGGGGCCGGGGTAAACTGACAGAATCAGAGGTTCTAGAGAGTTTCAGGGAGAGCATTAGGAAACGATTGACAAGAATGGGGGAAAGAAATACAGTAGAAGAAGAATGGGTAGCTTTGAGAGATGAAATAGTGAAGACAGCAGAGGATCAAAGAGGTAAAAAGATGAGAGCTAGTAGAAGTTCTTGAGTAACACAAGATATATTGAATTTAATTGATGAAAAGAGAAAATATAAAAAAAGCAGTAAATGAAGCAGGTAAAAAGGAATACAAACGTCACAAAAATGAGATCAACAGGAAGTGCAAAATGGCTTAGCAGGGATGGCTAGAGGACAAATGTAAGGATGTAGAGGCTCATCTCACGAGGAGTAAGATAGATACTGCCTACAGGAAAATTAAAGAGACCTTTGGAGAAAAGAGAACCACTAGTATGAATATCAAGAGCTCAGATGGAAACCTAGTTTTAAGCAAAGAAGGGAAAGCAGAAAGGTGGAAGGAGTATATAGAGGGTCCATACAAGGGCGATGTGCTTGAGGAAATGAAAGAGGATGTAGATGAAGATGAAATGGGAGATATGATACTGCGTGAAGAGTTTGACAGAGCACCGAAAGACCTAAGTCGAAACAAGATCACAGGAGTAGACAACATTCCATTAGAACTATTGATAGCCTTGGGGAGAGCCAGCCCTGACAAAACTCTACCATCTGGTGAGCAAGATGTATGAGACAGGCGAAATTCCCTCAGACTTCAAGAAGAATATAATAATTCCAATCCCAAAGAAAGCAAGTGTTGACAGATGTGAAAATTACCGAACTATCAGTTTAATAAGCCACGGCTGCAAAATACTAAGACGAATTCTTTACAGACGAATGGAAAAACTGGTAGAAGCCAATCTCGGGGAAGATCAGTTTGGATTCCGTAGAAATTTTGGAATACGTGAGGCAATACTGACCCTACGACTTAACTTAGAAGATAGATTAAGAAAAGACAAACCACGTTTCTAGCATTTGTGGACTTTGAGAAAGTTTTGACAATGTTGACTGGAATACTCTCTTTCAAATTCTGTAGGTGGGAGGGGTAAAATACAGGGAGCGAAAGGCTATTTACAATTTGTACAGAAACCAGATGGCAGTTATAAGAGTCGAGGGGCATGAAAGGGAAACAGTGTTGGGAAGGGAGTGAGACAGGGTTGTAGCCTATCCCCGATGTTATTCAGTCTGCATATTGAACAAGCAGTAAAGGAAACAAAAGAAAAATCCGGAGTAGCAATTAAAATCCATGGAGAAGTAGCAAGCAAAACGAGGATAATGGAATGTAGTCGAATTAAATCTGGTGATGCTGAGGGAATTAGATTGGGAAATGAGACACTTAAAGAAGTAAATAATTTTTGCTATTTGTGGAGCATAATAACTGATGACGTTTGAAGAAGAGAGGATATAAAATGTAAACTGGCAATGGAAAGGAAAACGATTCTGAAGAAGAGAAATTTGTTAACATAGAGTATAGATCTAAGTGTCAGGAAGTCGTTTCTGAAAGCATTTGTATGGAGTGTAGCCTTGTATGGAAGTGAAACGTGGACTATTAATAGTTTAGACAAGAAGAGAATAGGAGCTTTCGAAACGTGGTGCTGCAGAAGAATGCTGAAGGTTACATGGGTAGATTGCATAACTAATGAGGAGAAGAGAATGGGGAGAAGGGAAATTTGTGGCACAACTTGACTAGAAGATGGGATCGGTTGGTAGGGTATGTTCTGAGGCATCAAAGGATCAGCAAGTTAATATTGGAGGGCAGCGTGAAGGGTAGAAATCGTAGAGGGACACCAAGAGATGAATACACTAAGCAGATTCAGAAGGATGTAGGTTGTAGTAGGTACTGGGAGATGAAGAAGGTTGCACACAATACAGTAGCATGGTGAGCTGGATCAAACCAGTCTCTCTACTGAAGACCACAACAACAACTACAACAAGTGGTTCCAAAGAAATTACTTTGTTGTTGTTTACATCTTGTTTATTGTCTTTCTTATGTAGTTGATGTATCAAGGTCACCTTCTACTCTCCAGGGAGTTTTTCTATTTTCCAAGTTTTCTCAAAGAAGCCGTTTCAAAAGTTTCGCAGTAATAGAGACTTCTCACTAGATTTATAATAATTTATTCAATTTATTTGATAGTTGAGAGTAAATCTTCTTCTAAATTTTTATGGGTGTTTGGGCATTCGATCTTATGGATTGGTTCTGGACGATTAAAAAGCTGATCAAAATATTTGGGAAGTATTTTGAAATTTTCGTTGTTACTTAAGCTAAATCAGTGAGCCTCATCTCACGACCGTTTGTTGTTAGATTTCTATTTGAAAGAACTCTCTAAATCTCACTTTGTCCTCCAGAGATTTCCTGGAAAAGGGCCTCTTTAGTAGATCATCCACAGAAAAATACTTTCGCACTAAATTTCCTCGTACAATCGCTTGTTTCACTACTGCCTAGGCTACAGCCTTTTGACTTACAATGGCAGTAATCATAATTAAATAGATTATACAAAACTAAATAGAATGTACATAACTAAATAGAATATACATAACTAAATAGAATTTATTAATTTTAGGTATATAAACTGAGCTGTTGTTTTTAAATTTTATGATTAATAATTTAACATTGCGAGGAATAAAGAAATGAAAAAAAATATGTTGGTGACAGCAAGCGTTGAACCCAGGTCCGCAAATAACTGTGCCTTATGCCACTCACCCATAGTTGCGTCACGACAATGGTTCTTTAAAAGGTCCTCATGCTCTGCAGTTGCACAATGTGCTACCTGGCATTTCAAAGAAAAATACTGACCTGGTGCTGTGCGAATGTAGCACTCGTAGTGCTAGAAGGGATTACATCATAACACACCATGCGCAACGAAAAACAAACAACTGTGTCGCTTCTCTGAATTGATAGTAGCGCCGCTCACCATCATTTCAGCACTCGACACTGGTTTCTATTTATCGAAGAGAGAGCTTTACGTAACATATTATCGTCTGTTTTAGTTGCATATCAGCATGCATATGAAGAGAAATTATGTAATTTTAGTGTCATTTCCGGCTCGCTTTCGAAGAGAAATGGCGTCATTTTAATGCGATTTCGGACTCGCATTCGATGCGAAATAGCATAATTTTAGTGCGATATTTACAGTATGCTGTGGTGCATTAGAACACTATAGGCGGGCCACTGGTAATGTTTGTATATTATCACACACACACACACACACACACACACACACACACACACACAAGCGCGCGCGCGCGCCCCAACCTGTCACCGCTGTTACCACCATACAGATATTTACAGCAAAAATAATTTTCATCACACAACATGTCAGCCTCCTAATTACTGTCAGATCGACCGCTGGCTGTCAGCGCAGACCTGTACCTGTCACTACCCACCTGTAACTGAGGTAGTTTCTATTGTAGTGGTGGACTTCACCTCATTGCTATTGCATCAGCCAAGACATGCGTCTTAACAACATAAATTATTTTTTGAGTAATTTTAAACTGAACTGAAGGACAGTTTTATGCAAGATAAGAAGTTGAAGATAATAAGTTGATCAAAATATTTGGCAAGTATTTTGAAATTATCATTGTTGCTTAAGCTAAATCAGTGAGCCTCATCCCATAATAATGACAATAATAATTATTATTATTACTGTATTATTATTATCACTATTATTGTAATCACATGAAAATCACGTTTGTAGTACGTTCCTTTAACACGACTGCAAGGAGGACAAAAAAACCTAAAAACAAAACTCTGTACGAAATACTACAAAAAAAATGTTGGTGTTATGTATATAAAAAAAACTGTGTTTGAATTTGGTGAAGTACAATCCGCAACGGGATTTTGTTAAGCCAAAGTATTTTGAAATTAAACGATAAATTAACTAGCAGTAATTAAAATATCGTATTTTAAGAGAAACTATCTATCCGAATAGAGGTAATTGGACATTCTGTTTCCAATCAGGTCCCATTAGTTACGTAAAAAATGTTTTTTTTTTCATCTGCCAAAAAACTCAGTTGAGCGGTGCTGTTGTAGCAGTATTGGGGGATTAATTCGAGGAAGCTATCCCTCAGAAAACGTGATACGTTAAGCGAATAAGGGATGGTTCCCACTTTCAAGAAATGTCAGTAATGTTAGGTACAAATTTTAAAAGGAAACCAAATTCTAAGACTTGAAACACACAACTAGAGCGGAGACGTTAGATGTATTGATCGAGTACTTGGAATCCATCTTAGGTTGACGTAAAGAACGAAAAATTTAACAGTATTAGTGGCCTCTTGGTCCACAGGACCTCACGCCCAGTGCTGACTCTCCACATCGGAGCTTTCTAAGCTGGCTATCCCGACACCCGGGCGAGTCGAGCAGTAGCTTCAAGCGTGTCACGAGACTACTAAATTCAGAATGTAAAACAAATGAAAAAGTTGTGATAAAATGCAAAACATCCTTCTCTTCGTCCTATTGCTATGTCGATCACGCATTAAACGAGTGATCGATGTGCTGAGTTCCACATTTTGTGCATGTAACTTCTAACTGATGCTGTACGTCGGCGCTGTCTATCAGTCCATGTCTCAACAAGTCCTTCGATCGGTGATGTTGAGAGACTACACACTTTCCCTTCAGTCTTTTTCGTTCTTGACTTGTATCATTATTTTACTGCTTTCAAAGTAATTTAATTTACAGAAGTCATCAGAAGTGGCTAAATTTATTGCCAGGAAAATGACTGGCAGTTTATGAAACAACAGATTAATTTTATTTTATTCATTTGGCCTATGGCAGGTAATAGCCATTTAGCCAGCTAAACGCTAAATAAGAGACATGTTGTACAACCTATACATTGATGACTTAAGACTGATACAAATATAACAATATTAAAGGGTTACATCATAAGTTAATACAGAAAACTAAAAAATAGAAGCAGTAGATATATAGCTGTTGAGGGTCTAAATTAAAATAATCATACATATGATGTACATATAAACATAACAGTACATATACATCCCAGTGCTGGGTTATTACTGCAAAGATATCTTGGCAGCTTGTAAAATTTTGAAAACCGTTTTTTACATGGAGCAGTATTCAAAGAAAATAAAATGGTGGCACTCTTAAGAAACTCTGCTTTTAGACGACGTAATTGTGTGAAAAATGTTGTCTGTGCCTCTTCCATCTTGCATATGCAAAGAGGACAAAATTTATTCAACTTCTGTAGTGTTATAACAGTCGCAAAGAGGGGCTGGAGTAATTTCAGTGCAGTGGATGTGCGTCGGAAAGCTTCCGTGGTTGGCTCTCATACGGGAGACAGTAGATGTCAGCCATTTGGGTAAGCGAACATCGTGAAACTAGAATCTACGTGGGATAACAGGCTGAACACAGTCGTAATATCTTCCCCTGACTGGTTGAGATACGTTCCAGTCCTCTTGTCATTGTTGAAAGGCATTATTTGTGGCCAGACGGTACAGTGCAGATGCAGAGCAACAGTCAAGCAATGTGTCAGTGACATCATTAGATACAGAATAACAACACAGTGCGTCTGAAACCACTGTTTCTTTCGCGCCATTGTGTAGTAGCAAGAACCCAAAAGTGAGGCTGCATAATGAAAGAGATTGTTGTAAAAAATGTTATTTTAAAGAAATATTAATTTTCCTATTTCATTACTAAGTACATATAATTATACATTAAAGACCTTTCCAGAGGCACAAAAAAATGGGGTTTTCGTAGTGTGAAGACTGATTTGCTGTTCTACACCGGAGTGTGTGATGTGTGGAGAAAATCTTTCCAGTGTTACCGAATTACTTTCTGCGCCATATTTCAGCAAAACTCAAACAACTATAAGGAAAACGTTTTGACTATTTCAAAGAATTTCTAAGACGAATCAGCAGAGTTCTTTGTTTACTTAGAAATTTAAGACCTCTGATAAAACTCAATAAGTTACCTCGTAGCTAAGGTTACTCCAAATATAGTTATCTCATGTAGTTGCAGAGAAAGCCATCATTAGAACTTGCTGTACTGCTGTGAAAACAATTATTGAGCTTGAACATGATGTGAAAAAATATTCCTTGGGTAGGTAATATAGTTGGAAGACGTATTCAGAATACGCCTGAAAACAATGGACATTCTGTTAAAACTCGAGTTGGTGAAACAAATTTAATATTTGCAATTCAGCTGGATGAATTTACCTATGTAAGTGGCCTAGCTCTGTTCGCTCCCCAAACAGCAAAGCTCATATACTAGTTTAATTGTCTCCTTTCCTAAACTAATTCCCTCAGCATCACCTGGTGTAATTCGACTACATTCCATTTACTTTTGTTGATGGTCATCTTATATCTTCCTTTCAGGACACTGTCCATTCCGTTCAACTTCTCTAATATGAATTATATAAAAATAGTTGAACATGGAATTGTGAAAAAGTTTAGATGATGAAATGCGTTTAAATTTGTCCTGCGCCCGATCTAATATAAGACAAATTTATAACGCTCGTGACGCCCATGTGAGTCACTGGATTCATAATAGTATTGAAAACTTTTGTGCCTATGGAAAGGTCTTTAATGTATAATTATATGTACTTATTAATGAAATAGGAAAATTAATATTTGTTTAAAATATCATTTGTTACAACCGAATCTCTTTTATTAATATTAGTGAAAGCATATTTCGCGAAACTGTGTTTTTTGGAAGTACGTCATACCGAGGAAAAGTTTGGAAAGTTCTGCTTTAGATAACCGCTCGCCCACGCTCAAAGCCTGGTTTTGCGGTACACCTGTTATCTGTATCATTGTGTGACAACGTGGCCATGGCGCCTTTTAGTACACAGGTTACCGTGGTGCCCATGTTTCACGCATCAAGAACAAGCCTCGATCTGTTGACGTGGGTGTTCTGCAATGTATGTAAAAGATATCTCTTCATGAACTGAGCATTTACTCAGCTTAGGAAAACTACAGACATATAACATGGCTGAACCCAACCGCTCGGGAAATACGTTCGAGAGCGTAGCAAGGACGGAGCGGCTGGTAAGTTATCTCACACAAGAAAATTAGCCAGCGCATCGCGCTTGCGAAATGTAGTAGCAAGTACCTGGGAACTACACGAGGCCATGCAGTCACTAGGCACGAAGAAACTGACACAGCATTTTGTTTGATGATGGTAGGGAATGGAACTTAACAGCTTCAAGTCGCATCGACGTCGTATTTCTTAGTGTGTTAGCAGTGATTTCACGGCACGGTGATAGGAATCTTATTTTGGAATCATAGCACCATTCGCTTAAAACGATTTACGATACCATCGGCAAGCTCATAAGAGAACTGCTGAATAGAACTGAACCTCGCTATACCAGAATCGATTCCAGTACGGTAACAACTGCTCACATTGCTCGGCGCTCTAATAGCATTTTCTGCAAAATGAAAACAGGTCATTGCTTTCATACACGCTGGAATTTATCTTTTTGTTCCTGTACAAGAAGCCTCTTATTTGATCAGGAAGGGTTCGGCAGAAAGCTTTCAAAGACAGCAGTGCCTTGGCATTAAACGAATTTTTCACTTCATTTCCATTCGCTCTGGGGTTAGCGCTGTTGGATCGTAGCATGGAGGCCTCAGATTCAACTACTCGTTTCTTTATTTATCCGTACCAGCACGGGCCGGCCGTTGTGGCCAAGCGGTCCTAGGCGCCCCGCAATCGCTACGGTCGCAGGTTTGAATCCTGCCTCGGGCATGGATGTGTGTGATGTCCTTAGGTTAGTTAGGTTTAAGTAGTTCTAAATTCTAGGGGACTGATGACCTCAGCAGTTAAGTCCCATAGTGCTCAGAGCCATTTTTTAACGTACTAGCACGATTTGGAACGGAGTGTAATGGTCCTCAATAGGTCAAACAGAGACGTAACAGCGTCAGCACTGGTAAGACTGGAAGCATCTCGTCGAATACGTGTATAAATGAAACAGTTCACTTGCCTGTAGATCGAAGGGCCCGTCAGTTTGAAGAGACAAGATGTTGATGCATAGGTAAAGGTCCAGACCGACACTACACTTTTGATGGAATCGTGGAAAGAAGTCGATAAATACACTCCTGGAAATTGAAATAAGAACACCGTGAATTCATTGTCCCAGGAAGGGGAAACTTTATTGACACATTCCTGGGGGTCAGATACATCACATGATCACACTGACAGAACCACAGGCACATAGACACAGGCAACAGAGCATGCACAATGTCGGCACTAGTACAGTGTATATCCACCTTTCGCAGCAATGCAGGCTGCTATTCTCCCATGGAGACGATCGTAGAGATGCTGGATGTAGTCCTGTGGAACGGCTTGCCATGCCATTTCCACCTGGCGCCTCAGTTGGACCAGCGTTCGTGCTGGACGTGCAGACCGCGTGAGACGACGCTTCATCCAGTCCCAAACATGCTCAATGGGGGACAGATCCGGAGATCTTGCTGGCCAGGGTAGTTGACTTACACCTTCTAGAGCACGTTGGGTGGCACGGGATACATGCGGACGTGCATTGTCCTGTTGGAACAGCAAGTTCCCTTGCCGGTCTAGGAATGGTAGAACGATGGGTTCGATGACGGTTTGGATGTACCGTGCACTATTCAGTGTCCCCTCGACGATCACCAGTGGTGTACGGCCAGTGTAGGAGATTGCTCCCCACACCATGATGCCGGGTGTTGGCCCTGTGTGCCTCGGTCGTATGCAGTCCTGATTGTGGCGCTCACCTGCACGGCGCCAAACACGCATACGACCATCATTGGCACCAAGGCAGAAGCGACTCTCATCGCTGAAGACGACACGTCTCCATTCGTCCCTCCATTCACGCCTGTCGCGACACCACTGGAGGCGGGCTGCACGATGTTGGGGCGTGAGCGGAAGACGGCCTAACGGTGTGCGGGACCGTAGCCCAGCTTCATGGAGACGGTTGCGAATGGTCCTCGCCGATACCCCAGGAGCAACAGTGTCCCTAATTTGCTGGGAAGTGGCGGTGCGGTCCCCTACGGCACTGCGTAGGATCCTACGGTCTTGGCGTGCATCCGTGCGTCGCTGCGGTCCGGTCCCAGGTCGACGGGCACGTGCACCTTCCGCCGACCACTTGGGACAACATCGATGTACTGTGGAGACCTCACGCCCCACGTGTTGAGCAATTCGGCGGTACGTCCACCCGGCCTCCCGCATGCCCACTATACGCCCTCGCTCAAAGTCCGTCAACTGCACATACGGTTCACGTCCACGCTGTCGCGGCATGCTACCAGTGTTAAAGACTGCGATGGAGCTCCGTATGCCACGGCAAACTGGCTGACACTGACGGAGGCGGTGCACAAATGCTGCGCAGCTAGCGCCATTCGAAGGCCAACACCGCGGTTCCTGGTGTGTCGGCTGTGCCGTGAGTGTGATCATTGCTTGTACAGCCCTCTCGCAGTGTCCGGAGCAAGTATGGTGGGTCTGACACACCGGTGTCAATGTGTTCTTTTTTCCATTTCCAGGAGTGTATCTGTGCAGAGTCGACAAATCTCTACTCGCTGCGCAAGCAGCGAGTATTCAGTACCTTATATGGCTATGTGGTGAGTGTCAAGGTGGCGTTTGCTCTGTAAACCATACAGACTACAACTAGTGCAAGCTTTCTGCATCGGTGATAGATGGAAACTTGTTACTTCAGCAATGCTCTGCTGGAGCACATGGAAGACTATTGATTGTTATTAGGATAGGTTTCCTGTGATGAAGCAACATTTCATGTTAGTACTAAAGTGAATTGTCAGAATGTGCACATGCGAGGACTTCAGAACCCTCATGCAATTGTTGAGCTTGAAAGGTTTTTTGTGCCACCTGAATGAGCTGTCTCCGAATGCTGCTGACTTGGCTTTTCGCACAACTTGAAGACTACAATGACTTATATTGCAGCACGATGAAACTTAACTTCACTGGCACAACATTGCTGGACAATTCTTCAGTGACAGGCCGCATCAACACTTGACGGGACAAATGGGAACCAGGGACACTACCCTACATTCTTGGCCCCCGCGATCTCCAGATACGACCCCACGTGCGTTTTTCTTATGAGGATACCTGAAGGAAAGTGTTTCGTCTCCCCTGTACCTTATGAGATAGATCATCTGAATAACAGACTAAAAACTGCAGTCACTTCTGTCAGCATACATATGTTACACAGGGTTTATGGTGAACTGACCTTCGTCTAGATGTTGTGCACACTGCTGCTGGTAGGCATATATAGCACTTGTAGTAACTTGTTATAAAATCTTAATATTTTGTGAACATATTGCAATTTGTTTTCTAATATGCTTCCATCAATATAGGTGAAGTTTTTAAGTTGGTTTATTCTATTTCACAAGCTCCGTAGATTGCACATTATACGGTACCATTTTTTGTGAAACGACCCGTATTTGGATCAACAAGTTTATGCTATCACCCAAAAAGAAGTAGCGGGCTGTGTTGTTACGAGGTCGTTTTGAACAGAAGCTATGGTCAAGGTAGTTTACAGTTTAGTCTAGGGGCAGCACACTTTTTGTAGGAAAATATCTTTCGTTGTCACATCCAGATTACCAGTAACATAAAGGCTAAAATATTTAAATAACTTTACATTTACCATTGATGATAAATACACTGCTGGCCATTAAAATTGCTACACCACGTAGATGACGTGCTACAGACGCGAAATTTAACCGACAGGAAGAAGATGCTGTGATATGCAAATGATTAGCTTTCCAGAGCATTCACACAAGGTTGGCGCCGGTGGTGACACCTACAACGTGCTAACATGAGGAAAGTTTCCAACCGATTTCTCATACACAAACAGCAGTTGACCGGCGTTGCCTAGTGAAACGTTGTTGTGATGCCTCGTGCAAGGAGGAGAAATGCGTACCATCACGGCTTTGATAAAGGTCAGATTGTAGCCTATAGCGATTGCGGTTTATGGTATCGCGACATTGCTGAACGCATTAGTCGAGATCCAATGACTGTTAGCAGAATATGGAATCGGTGGGTTCAGGAGGGTACGCCGGAACGCCGTGCTGGATCCCAACGGCCTCGTATCACTAGCAGTCGAGATGACAGGCATCTTATCCGCATGGCTGTAACGGATCGTGCAGCCACGTCTTGATCCCTGAGTCAACAGATGGAGACGTGTGCAAGATAACAACCATCTGCAAGAACAGTTCGATGACGATTGCAACAGCATGGACTATCAGCTCGGAGACCATGGCTGCGGTTACCCTTCACGCTGCATCACAGACAGGAGCGCCTGCGATGGTGTACTCAACGACGAACCTGGGTGCACGAATGGCAAAACGTCATTTTTTCGGGTGAATCCAGGTTGTGTTTACAGCATCACGATGGTCGCATCCGTGTTTGGCGAAATCGCGGTGAACGCACATTGGAAGCGTGTATTCGCCACCGCCATACTAGCGTATCACCCGGCGTGATGGTATGAGGTGTCACTGGTTACATGTATCGGTCACCTCTTGTTCGCACTGACGGCACTTTGAACAGTGGACGTGTTACGACCCGTGGCTCTACGCTTCATTCGATCGCTGCGAAACCCTACATTTCAGCTGGATAAGGCACGACTGCTTGTTGCAGGTCCTGTACGGGCCTTTCTGGATACAGAAAATGCTCGACTGTTGCCCTGGCCAGCACATTCTCCATATCTCTCACCAATTGAAAACGTCTGGTCAATGGTGGCCGAGCAACTGGCTCGTCACAATACGCCAGTCTCTACTCTTGATGAACTGTGGTAACGTGTTGAAGCTGCATGGGCAGCTGTACCTGTACACGCCATCCAAGCTCTGTTTGACTCAATGCCCAAGCGTATCAAGGCCGTTATTACGGCCAGAGGTGATTGTTCTGGGTACTGATTTCTCAGTATCTTTGCACAGAAATTGCGTGAAAATTTAATTAGATGTCAGTTCTAGTATAATATGTTTGTTCAATGAATACCTGTTTATCATCTGCATTTCTTCTTGGTGTAGCAATTTTAATGGTCAGTAGTGTATTTATCTAATGAGCGATATACGATTAGAATGTTACTATTATTAATAGAATCAGAATCATGCAGGTGGTAGAGGATCCTAAAATGAGTACGTTGGAGTAAGGTACTAATGGTGGAAAATGAGTATCGTTAGGCTTTTTATGAAATAAACAACTTTCGCGTTACCAGATGTAAGAGCCCTACTATACATTGTTTCTGTATGAAATTTAGCCCGTCTTTACCTCATACTCTAGAAAAGTCTACGTATTACCAAAACTATGTACTCACAAGCTGCAATCCAACGTAAACAGTATGCTAACCTTTGACTACATAGAACCTACTTTGAATTGAACTGTAACTGGTCTGAACACAACTTGTCCTATACTAAATGCGCAAGTGAAGTAAAACATTTATCTGGCCGTTATCAAAATTTCCACTTACCTCGGTCTTGACAACATTGTTGTTGATTTCTCGAAAGCACAACAGCAAATAGCAAGCAGGCAGCGGCGAAGCTAGATTTCTATTTCTGAATAAAATTTCCAGCCGTTGCATACCACATGAGGTAAAGCGTAATGATAAATAGTGAGGTGGGGAGACTAATTATTCCTATGAAATGATATGCCAAGACAACGATTTTACAATGAAGTATATATTCAAAAATGCGGAGTAAAACACTTGGCTTGATCTTTACACGTGACATAGGTCTGAACAATACAATGTACATGTGGTGGCAAGCAGACAAGGAATATTTTAGGGAACTGGGTTAAAAAATTTTTTTCAAGTTTCTTTACAAGTTTACTCCCAGAGCAACTTACGCTGTGCCTACGTGACACAAGTTGCCTGCCTTTCAAAACCGAGGCAGTTCTGTGTAGTTAAAGCTGTTAACAAGAGGCGCTCTGAGATCTCTGCTGAAACTGCTAGCGAATTCACGCCATTGGTTTTAGCCAATAGCGTGCCGGGATAGCGATCACACAGTTACCTCTCTCTCTGGTAATCCAGACCTCGAGCAGAACAGACGTTTTCCTGGAGGGCAGAACCTCTGGGTCTGCTTTTCACGACTGGCCACCAACGTAAGTTAACATGAACTGCTCCCCCTTCCGTTGTCCATTTCAATTAATTATTCGACCTCCTAGACTGGCCCAGAACTGGTAACTTCCGACCCTAGGCGTGCCCACAACTTACATTGAAATACATCCTCTTAATTATACCTAATTTCCTGTTTTGTCATTTAACGGCAGCCCTGGATGCCCACTCTCAAATCGTGACTGCTCGACCTCCTGCACACTGCCACCACGAGGCATATGCAACAACCGTCTCCCCCCTTTCCCAAACTCTGTATATATATATATATATATATATATATATGCTTAACAAATTGAACAATGATTTAAAGAGGGTTATTTAAAATTTATTTTCCCTTCACTTTCTAATATATACATCCTATTCATCCTTGCTGTCCTTTACAATTAATCCTTCTTCATCTAACAAAAACAACCAGAAGTCAACGCAGCACTGCAGAATCCGTCCATCACCTACCATACTTCAGTTAAGAAACGGTATCAGGCTGCACAGAGGCAAATACTGTGCCACTACAAGGATAAAGAATGTCTAACAGTAATGTAACTTGATCTCCGTATGACGTGCACGTCGATAACATGCAAAAGCCAAAATGACATGACCACCTTACACAGCCACCACCTAAGATCGTAGCAACTGCTCAAAGAAAAGACTGTCAGTCTCTTTGCACGTGTTATAACTTCATAGAACGACAGAACTGAACCTTGGGTTTAAAATAATTTGGCGTCCTAGTATGAACACGTTGTCTGTAATGGAAGCAGAATTACTGCTTTATCAGTTCTCTCCAAAGTGCGTTACTCGGCTTCGTGTCAACCAGCTCGTTCCGCATCATTTCGATATGGATCGTTGATAAATCTTCCCCTGCACAATCCGGCAGCATCTCCCTAAGTCGAAAGTACGAACAATTCTTTTTCGGTCACCTTGCAGGCCTTTTTGTGACTTGAACGACCCTCCCTTTTTTTTCTCGTAATTTTCCATCTACATCAATAAATTTCTTCCAGTGAGCTAACGCTTGTTGCGTAACATTCCTCCGTGCATTCATTATCCGATACAGACAGTACAACCTATTTCCATCACATTTTGTCTGACAAAAAGGTGAGGCGCCTTGAAGACATTGTTACACGTCAGTACAGCTCTGTACCCGTACACAGCATCAACTAGTATGTAAATGATCAGAGTTGCAATTCTCTGAGGCAAGTAAAACTACCACCACAGTGCGTTACTGTTGCTACCGGACCTGGCAGAGCACATAAGCGACGTGATGATGAATGATCATTGAGAAGGATATGGAAATGCTACGTTCTGTCCTGAGACACTGTTATCAGCATCTGGGCCTCATTGTGGATCTCCTTTTTGGCGGCTGGTCGAATCACGAAATATTCAGTTCTGTATGGCATTCGGACGTAAGACTTACCCGATGTTGAACTGCATGAGAATATGAGGGAAGTATACTAGTCGTCAAGGTTCCGGTCGACCATATACACTCCTGGAAATGGAAAAAAGAACACATTGACACCGGTGTGTCAGACCCACCATACTTGCTCCGGACACTGCGAGAGGGCTGTACAAGCAATGATCACATGCACGGCACAGGGGACACACCAGGAACCGCGGTGTTGGCCGTCGAATGGCGCTAGCTGCGCAGCATTTGTGCACCGCCGCCGTCAGTGTCAGCCAGTTTGCCGTGGCATACGGAGCTCCATCGCAGTCTTTAACACTGGTAGCATGCCGCGACAGCGTGGACGTGAACCGTATGTGCAGTTGACGGACTTTGAGCGAGGGCGTATAGTGGGCATGCGGGAGGCCGGGTGGACGTACCGCCGAATTGCTCAACAAGTGGGGCGTGAGGTCTCCACAGTACATCGATGTTGTCGCCAGTGGTCGGCGGAAGGTGCACGTGCCCGTCGACCTGGGACCGGACCGCAGCGACGCACGGATGCACGCCAAGACCGTAGGATCCTACGCAGTGCCGTAGGGGACCGCACCGCCACTTCCCAGCAAATTAGGGACACTGTTGCTCTTAGGGTATCGACGAGGACCATTCGCAACCGTCTCCATGAAGCTGGGCTACGGTCCCGCACACCGTTAGGCCGTCTTCCGCTCACGCCCCAACATCATGTAGCCCGCCTCCAGTGGTGTCGCGAAAGGCGTGAATGGAGGGACGAATGGAGACGTGTCGTCTTCAGCGATGAGAGTCGCTTCTGCCTTGGTGCCAATGATGGTCGTATGCGTGTTTGGCGCCGTGCAGGTGAGCGCTACAATCAGGACTGCATACGACCGAGGCACACAGGGCCAACACCCGGCATCATGGTGTGGGGAGCGATCTCCTACACTGGCCGTACACCACTGGTGATCGTCGAGGGGACACTGAATAGTGCACGGTACATCCAAACCGTCATCGAACCCATCGTTCTACCATTCCTAGACCGGCAAGGGAACTTGCTGTTCCAACAGGACAATGCACGTCCGCATGTATCCCGTGCCACCCAACGTGCTCTAGAAGGTGTAAGTCAACTACCCTGGCCAGCAAGATCTCCGGACCTGTCCCCCATTGAGCATGTTTGGGAGTGGATGAAGCGTCGTCACACGCGGTCTGCACGTCCAGCACGAACGCTGGTCCAACTGAGGCGCCAGGTGGAAATGGCATGGCAAGCCGTTCCACAGGACTACATCCAGCATCTCTACGATCGTCTCCATGGGAGAATAGCAGCCTGCATTGCTGCGAAAGGTGGATATACACTGTACTAGTGCCGACATTGTGCATGCTCTGTTGCCTGTGTCTATGTGCCTGTGGTTCTGTCAGTGTGATCATGTGATGTATCTGACCCCAGGAATGTGTCAGTAAAGTTTCCCCTTCCTGGGACAATGAATTCACGGTGTTCTTATTTCAATTTCCAGGAGTGTATAATCACCACACAAGAGAGAGACGCTGTAGTGTGCACCGATGACGTCGTAACCCCTTCACACCTGCGGATCGCATAAAACATTCTATATCATCTCACACCAATGGTCTGAGACTAGCAGCAGCCTGATTAATGAACTACCATGTCTAAGCTTCAGTAACTCCACAGCACAAGTGGCTGCGTTCGAACTGATGCCGTGGACGGAAACATGGGCTGCTGATGAATGGCATAGCACTGTGTTCAGCGACGCATCGTGACTGTTTACTACTCTCGATGAGCGTCGTCAGCAAATATGGCAGCGACTCGACGAGAGGTCACCTTCTTCCAGAGTTTTGGAGAGGCACAGCTCCTATTGTCATGGCGTGGAGAGCCATTAAGTGTGACTTCAGATCAAGACTGGCAGTAACTGATAGAATTCTCTCACTACAAAATACTACGTCATAGACATCCTGCGTCCTCTAGTGTTATTTGTCAAACGTCCCGCACTTATATCAACAAGTGTGTGCTACACACATCAAAATAAGTTATGCGTCATCTCGGTTCCGAGAGTTCCGGAACCTGTACAGAAATTGGAATAGAGATCAACATGAACATCATTTCCTCCCTTTCTGTTGCTCATGAAAAGCATGCATTGCATGTTGTACTACCACACAGCGAGACCTACAGTGGTGGTGGTTCAGATTGCTGTACACCGGTACCTCTAATACCCAGTAGCACGTCCTCCTGCGCTGATGCATGCCTGTATTCGTCGTGGCATACTATCCACGAGTTCATCAAGGCACTGTTGGTCCAGATTGTCCCACTCCTCAACGGCGATTTGGTGTAGATCCCTCAGAATGGTTGGTCTGTCACGTAGTCCATAAATAGCCCTTTTCAGTCTATCCCAGGCATATTCGATAGGGCCCATGTCTGAAGAATATGCTGGCTCTGAGGACTATGGGACTTAAATTCTGAGGTCATCAGTCCCCTAGAACTTAGAACTACTTAAACCTAACTAACCTAAGGACATCACACACATCCATGCCCGAGGCACTCTAGTCGGCCACTTCGGCCGGCGTCACTCTAGTCGAGCGATGTCGTTATCCTGAAGGAAGTCATTCACAAGATGTGCTGTGCACGATGGGGGCGCGAATTGTCGTCCATGAAGACGAATGCCTCGCCAATATGGTTGCATTATCGGTCGGAGGATGGCATTCACGTATCGTACAGCCGTTACGGCGCCTTCCATGACCACCAGCGGCGTACGGCGGCCCCACATAATGTCACCCCAAAACATCAGGGAACCTCCACCTTGCTGCACTCGCAGAACATTGTGTCAAAGGCGTTCACTCTGACCAGGTTGCCTCCAAACACGTCTCCGTCGATTGTCTGGTTGAAGGCATATGCGACACTCATCGGGGAAGAGAACGTGATGCCAATCCTGAGCGGTCCATTCAGCACGTTATTGGGCCCATCTGTACCACGCTGCATGGTTTCGTGGTTGCAAAGATGGACCTCGCCACGAATGTCGGGACCGAAGTTGCGCATCATGCAGCCTATTGTGCATAATTTGAGTCTTAACATGACGTCCTGAGGCTGCACGAAAAGCATCATTCAACATGGTGGCATTGCTGTCAGGGTTCTCCCGAGCCATAATCCGTAGGCAGCAGTCATCCACTGCAGTAGTAGCCCTTGGGCAGCCTGAGAGAGGCATGTCATCGACAGTTCCTGTCTCTCTGTATCTCCTCCATATCCGAACAACATCGCTTTAGTTCACTCCGACGCGCCTGGATACATTCCTTGTCGAGAGCCCTTCCTGGCACAAAGTAACAATGCGTATGCGATAGAACCGCAGAATTGACATCTAGGCATGGTTAAACTACAAACAACACGAGTAGTCTACCTCCTTCCTGTTGGAAAGACTGGAACTGATGGGGTGTCGTACCCTCTCAATCTAATAGGCGCTGCTCATGCATGGTTGTTTACCTCTTTGGGCGGGTTAGTGACATATCTGAACAAAGGGACTGTGTCTGTGATACAGTATCCACAGTCAACATCTATCTTCAGGAGTTCTGGGAACTGGGGTGATGAAAAAGTTTTTTTGATGTGTGTATTTGCTGCCGTTTTTCAATAGGACTATGCTCGCACATAGTACGTGTCTCCACGAATGTTGGGAGTGATGTTCACGTACTCCCGTGGCCAGAAAGATCCTCTCATCTGTCCCCTATAGAACATGTGTGGTATCAGCTCCGATGTCAACTCCATTCCAGAGCCAATATCGAGGATATAAAGGACCAATTACATGAGCTGTGGTCCAACTTGCCTGAAGAGAGTCCATAACGGCGTTATAGCACCGTTCTCAAACGAGTCAATGCACTCAACATCAGAGGGTATGAAGCGTAATACGGTAATGATAAATGGGCTCGTACAACGAAATTATTTGTAAATCTAACTCGATTCTGTAGTCAGTGAAATAACATCAAAAACCCTCGGGACCCGTGAGCTTTCAATTCCTTTCCTCTTCCCCTTCAGGGTGCATCGCTTTTTTGTCATGCAGTGTATAATAAATGCATATCTGCAAGTACTTGTAATGACAACCGCGCATGAACTGTAAACTTTGGCAAAATCCGTAGTGGATACTTCTCAGGCGATTGGTAGGCTTTGACTTTTAAGGAAACGCAAAAAACTCGATGCGGTAAATAGTTTTTTGTTACGAAACATAACACCTACAAACATGTACCTGTCACGTATAGCTCACTAAATACCTTATACTGCCTAAATTATTTACTACCCGTAATCGGTTTCATTTTTGAAACTGCTCTGTATAAGTTCCTATAAAATCTGTAAAATTTTGACCTTAAATGTCTGCGGTCACCGTGTATAAGCATTAATTTATTACTGGGAAGTCTTGAGGATGAAATGCCACATGAGTGCTGAAGTTGTCAGAACTCAGTGGGAGGATTTCTGCTGGATGGTTTAGGAAAGAGCGACTTCAAGGCTACTGGGTTGATGATGTGGATCGTGACTGCAGCTGTATTCATCCATGAACAATGAACTTCATTCCGTTCCAAGTTCATTGAGGTATATTTTAAAGACTTAACGAAATCAACAAGATCGGTTGTGCGTTTTCTAAAGGATATGAGAACCATCCAGCCTTAAAAAGCAGATCAGTCTTGTACCACTTCAGGAGGTCAGTGCTGCGAGTACAGTAGCAGACATTGGACGCTTGTGTGCAAATGCTTGTCAAAATGGCAACGCAGTCAACCCTTACGCGTTCACAATGTTTGGTGCCGTTATTAGAACAACACTATACGTTACTGCATAAATATACCCCAAAATACATTTCGTTAGAACAGGTAAAGGGACGGGACACAGCGAAAGGACTTTACAAAGTGCTCAATTTCTTTACATGTCTGGACATTAATTTTTTGTACAGGAATCTTAGGGGTCCTTACGTACAGTAGTGGTATGATTTTTTGAAAGCATACTGCCCAGAAGACTCAAAGGGCTGTACTGTGTTAGCCAACTATCTTTATATCATCAGCATTTGCAATGGTACCAGCACTGAATGAACTCTCTCGGAGTATATTTAACAGAGATTTGCTTGTGACAGTCCAACAACTGGGGCCACACATTGAGCCTTGGGGCACCCTTTCTAATTCTCCTTGTAATTTTGCGTGTTTTTGTTTCTCACTGCACTAGTCTGCCTTGACAGTAGTCCATGTAACTGCAGTAGAGAGATCTGGTAACATTCATTTCCCTAAGCACTGCAAATGGAAAAGGTCAAATAAATTATCGAATGTTTCGTGTGTATTTATCATCATCCCAACACGTATGAGGTGTGATAAAAGAATGCGGCGAATAATTTAATTGCTAACAAAATAACGAGCTTACATGGAATTTGATATAATCTGCGTCAAAGTACTGTTCTTGGCTACCAAGGCAAGTCTGTCCCAACGTTGAATCCATGACTGTACGCATTTCTGGAAGGCTTCTTTTGGAAGGCCGTTCAGGTGCCATGCCCTCTTGTGGTTCTCTCAGTGTCAGGAATGGTGTCAAAACCATTTCCATTAACAACGGTTTCAAGTTTCAGGGAAGAGCCAGAAGCTGCATGGTGCTAAATCTCGTGATTAAGGTGGATGTGGACAGACAGGAAAACTCTTTCAGGCCAAAAACTTGCAAATTAAAAGCGAGGAGTTGCAGAACGCGTTCTCTTCATGAAGAAGCCATTGGCCCATTTTTCTGGTCTGTTTCTTCGCGCATCATTTCGAAAACCTTGCAGTATGCCCTTGTAAAATTTGGCGTTTAGAGCTGTTACCCTTGCAACGAACTCTGATCGCTCTACACCTCCAATATCGAGAAAGACAGTGAGCATGTCTTTGATATTCGATTTTGACTGACGTGCCTCTTTAGCGTGAGGAGATTCACTAGTTTTCCATTGGCATCTCTGGCTTTTCGTCTCATGTCATACCTACAGACCGAAGTTTCATCCCCAGTTACAATTTACGACATTAGGTCCGGTTTTGAATGTAGATGATCCTTCAACGTCGTGAAAACTGCGTCAGTTCATCACCCAAAACTCTGGGAACAAATTTTGCACTTGCTCGTCTCATTTGTAAATTATCGGTTAAAATGCTTTGCAAGCACCCGTACGAGGTGATAAGTTCTTCGGTAAGCTCTCGAATAGTTATTCGACGGTTTGAAGCAACAATGTTTATTCTGTTTTGTTTTTTTTTTTAGTTTAATTGACATCCCGAACGCGGGAGGGAGGGAAGGGGGGAGGGGAGAGGCAGTGGTTGGCCAGAAACTGATGTCCAGAGATGTCTTCTGCTGATATGGGATTATGTCTCGTTGCTTATTATGATTAATACGACAGCCTGTGTGGGATGCAAATAATTTTGCGTAATTTGTTATGATGCGAAAACCGTGTGATACATCCTTTTATTTGACAGTTGTTCGCTTACGATTTTGGTGTCCCAAAGCTTAGTTAGCACCATTGGCACACTGGCGGAGCCGCCGTGAGACATTTCACTATTGTGTTATTTATTTTCGATTAAATTCACTGCACAATATTTTCTGCATACATCTAAGCACTATAAATTTAATAGAATATGGTGACCTTGCAGTGTGTAAATAAGTATCGACTATCGCATTTTACATCGATATTCACGACATCAACAGTCTGGTAGTAATCTGTTTCATATTGGCCCATTTTAAATGTATTTCATTAGATCTATCTTAAGTATACTGAAGAATTCTAATTTCTTGCATTAGGTTATTTCATTGAGAATGTTATTTTCATATTTATGTTACGAACGGAAATTTCTGTTTTTTCCATGAAATCCATTCTTTTGTTTTTTCCGATTTTATGCAAAATTTCTAGACTGTCTTCGATTTTCAAAGGGTGGCCTGTGTCCTTAATGTGTGTTACTACCGCTGATTTATTGCGATTATCCAGTCTGTAACAGTCTAAATGTTCTTTAAACTGAGTTGTGAAACTTATGTCTGTTTGGCCTATATACATAGAAGTGGCAAAAGTCATGACATAGCGATATGCACATACACACATGGCACTAGTATCGCTTACACAAGGTATAAAAAGGCAGTGCATTGGCGGAACTGTCATTCATATGGCTCGAACAGCGCTGTGGTCCAGACATCCGCGCTCTTCGCTAGGACACTGTGCTTGGCAAGGCTTCCTGCTCCAAGAAAGCAAACTGAGCTTTCGAAGCAAACCCTCGTGTTTCGGAATCTTGTCATTGCAGATCGGTCGAGCAGGTTTATCTCACCGCTAAGGAGAAGGGTGTCGCAGGTTACTGTCTCGCGGCAGTTTTTCTGAAAGCAGTCACTCCTGGCCCCCCGTCACGATCCTCACACGGACTACGATTCGGACACTACGATTGGAGACACGTCTGAAGTTGCGGTTTCACCGCCACTTCGACCCCCGAGAGAGAAGAAAAAGTGCCCGTGCGCGGAAGACCTTACAGCCCAGCTGAAGACGGAAAGCAGGGGGAACAGAACGCCGAAACCGAACTTTGTCGGTGGGGTCTGTAGGCATGGCGGTTATTATGCACAGCCTTGCGACTGGCGGACACCTCTACCGACGCGAGGGGGACAAGGCCATTTTTTCCACTTGGTGTGACGTCCACACGCCATCGGCGCAGACTGATGCCACCAATTCTGGCGCCACCTAGGCGCAAATTGCTCCGCCTGAAGTGACCGGCAACTAGCCGGCCTTACCGGCAACAACCACTCTCGGTGGGACTGCAGCAGCGACAATGGCGACAATCGTGCCCAATGCCACTGTGACAGCCGCTTCGGCCACAATCGCGCACGATGCAGCAGGAGCAGAAGTACAGAAGGAAGGTGAGATGAGCCAGCCCGATCAGGGTGAGCACATGGAGGTGTCCCAAACCTCACGGAAGCGCCCTGCCGCAGTCATAGAGGAATCCTCCCCACCCAGTCCAGCACGCGCAGGCCAAAGCAGCAAAAGAATAGGGCGAAGAGAAGAAGCGTGGTGCATCCTCGCGACAACGAGACGAAGATGGTTTCATCGCTCCCGACAGGAAGCACACTATCAGAGATGTTGAGCTCCGGCATGTGCGATCTGCTGGAGACTGAAACCCATTACGGTGACATGCCAAAAGCAGCCATAGAGGACGGGAGGATGCTGCCAAAGCTGAAGGGACCGCCAGCTCATGAAGCTTGTGGAAAAAGAAAAGTGGAATTGTTTTTACTCACAATGCCGAGCCGCAGAAGGATCTGAAAGTTGTCCTCCAACACCTTCAAATCGAGATGGAACAAGAGTTCCAGATGCAAAAGCTTGCAGCTGATGAAATCTCGTAGGACACACAGGACCACGCTCCACATTTTCTGGTTGTCCTGTTCGACAATGTCGAAACTCGAAAATTTTCGAGGTAGACGAAGTCGCAGACTTTTCGGTGAAAGTGGAGTCCCTTTGTGCAAAAGGTAGGGGAGCTTAGTGCTACTCCTTCTAAGGCATGGACAATGTGGCTCAGTGTTGTCACATGCCAACTTGCTGCGCCAAATGGGCGGACACCACCAGACAAGGGAAATTACCTGCCAGAGCTCGCCATCTTGCAGGCCACTGGTGTGGCCGTCAACACCACTGCCGGGAAGATTCTCTTCATGTCGGCCCGACAGACCGACACACGGAACAGATTTTAGTGCTCTTCTGTCACTGCCGGGGTGACTTTACATTGCAGGGGATATCAGTGCGAAAGACGCGGAATGGAACTCTCGCCTCACCAACACCAATGGGCTCCGGCATCTTAGTCTGCCTGGGGCCGTTTCACCCCGGGTGCTTCCCCACCCGGAGTCGACCGGACGTGATCAACTTCGCACTCGTCTAGGACATCGGGCAATTCACGTACGGTGAAACGCAGAACTTCCTATCATCCGGCCATGTTTCCGTCATCTATGAGATGGGTGCGATCGGCGCCTCCCTTCCAGACCAGCGTCCGGGGTGTAGAAACTTGGACTGAGAGCGCTTCCACACGGAAGTACGCGCATCACTCGAAGACGCGGCAAACCTTGAAGTCGTCGGTGCCGACGCAGCCCTAGCGTTGTTCAGCCGAAGAATACCCTAAGCAACAAATGCTGCTATTCCGAGACGACCGCAGCGACCGTTTTAGTTCTCGCGTCAGTTACCGCTACACATCCTGGCACCTATCACCCAGAAGGAGGGACACAAAATGTCGAGTAAATCGCATACGACAGGAGGCAAAGGCAGCAGTCGAAGAACATAGGAACAGAGAATGGACAGACTTAGTGTCCACACTCAGTCCAGAAGACAGCATCGTCTGGAAAATCGTGAAATACCTTCTGCGCCGCCTACAGCACGTACTACCGCTGCTAGTTGGCAACGAATACTACAGCTCGCCTGATGCAGGAGTCAGTGTGCTGGCCAACGCACTCGCCGCAAACTTAACGCCTCTGACCGATGTCGTGGACGAGGCTCACCGCCTTAGAGTCAACGAGCAGCTCCAGATCTCCCAAACAGGCGGGAATGAAATTTTGGAAATTTATGGGAATTTCCTATGGGACCAAACTACTGGGGTCATCGGTACCCAGGTTTACACATTACTTAACCTAACTTACGCTAGGGAGAACACACACACCCATGCCCGAGGGAGGACTCGAACCTCCAAGCAGGAAGCATTAACAGAATCAACAACCACCTGCTGGAGAGCCTCCCGCACTTAGCCGACGTGTTCAACGAGATAATCCGCTCAGGCTGCTGCGCTACAACCTGGAAACAAGTCAAAATTGTGACCATCCCGAAGATCAGCAAAGATCCACGCCAAGTAACCATCTACCGGCCCATCAGAATGCTCTTGTAACTTTCGAAAGGAGAGGATGTACACGACATGGCTGATGGAACACGTCACCCAGGTGGGTGTCATCCTAGACGATCAATTCGGCTTTCGAAGCTGCCGTTCAACCTCTCGCCAGCTATTGCGACTTGCAGAGCCAGCGATGACAGCACTGGAAAAGTGACAAGACCTTGACGCAGTGGTCCTAGACGTGTCCAGAGCCTTCGACTCTGTCCGGCACTACAGATAAAAAACTGTCCTGGGCGCCTCATATCCGTCGGAAGTAGAGCCATAGGGCGCCTTCGCTCTCTATACCCGCTGCTCAACCCATAGTCGACGCTTCCCCGGAATACGGCATAACGCAGTACCTAACACTGGTCAGACCAGTGTTAAAGAGCACACAGATGTGGTGTGGGAAAAGGCCGCAGATTCACTCATTGCAGCGCTGTAAAGGATCCAGAACTGAGCTCTGAATACCATTCTACGTCTTCTGAGGAACTATTCAACTCGTCTACTACACGAAGAGACAGGAATTCCGCTCTTGTAAGAGTGAGCATCATCACGAGGTCGTTCTACAAGAAAGCGGTGCTATCCCGCAGCCGGCTCGCCCGTGGCCTGGGCCACCAACCACATCACAGGCCCGACCTGCTGCGAGAATAATTTTCTCGCAGTAGACACAGGAAATCTTCATTACGTAACACAAGGCCAATTTATATAGGTAATATTTCTCTTTTCTCCCCCACAGGAATAGCAGGAACAGCATTTTCATCCTTACGCTGCTGAAGATGCCGAGCAAGAAAATGTCGACAAAGCTACGATAGCGACAATCGAGCTGTCATTTGTACTCAACTGATCTGTAGGAAAAGGTTTCAGACTCAGAAAAAGGCAGCGGGGGGGGGGGGGGGAGGGAGGATTAACAGACTTTGAAAGCGGTATGACAGTTGGAAATAGACGCACGAGACATCCCATTAACGAAATCGTTAGGGAATTTGGCGCTTCGAGAGACACAGTATCAAGTGTGTGCGGAGAATACCACATTTCAGGCACGGAGAACGCAGTGGCCGACGGCCTTCACTTAATGACCGAGAGCAGCGGCGTTTGCTTAGAGTTTTCCTTGCCAACAGACAAGCAAGACTGCGTGAAATAACCACGCAAATAAATGTGGGAAGTACGAAAAACGGATCCGTTAGGACGGTGGGGCTAAATTTGGCGTCAATGGGCTGTGGCAGCAGACGACCGACGCGAGTGCCTTTGCTAACAACACGATATCGTCTACAGCACCTCTCCTGGGAACGTCACCATATCGATTAGCCCCCAGACGACTGGAAAACAGTGACCTGTTCAGATGGGTCCCGATTTCAGTTGGTAAGAACTAACAGTAGGGCTCGAGTGTGGCGCAGACCCCAAGGAGCCATGGACCGAAGTTGTCAACAACGCACTGTGCAAGCTGGTGGTAGCTCCATAATGGTGTCGGCTGTGTTTACGTGGAATGGACTGGGTCGTCTGGTCCAAGTGAACCGAACATTTGACTGGAAATGATTATTTTAGGCTTCCTAGAGACCATTTGCAACTATTCGTGGACTTCAATTTTTATAGATGACACTGCGTCAAGTCACCGGGCCACAATTGTTCGTGATTGGATTGAAGAACATTTTGAACAATTCGAGCAAATGATTTGGCCACCCGGATCGCCCGACAGTAATCCCATCGTACATTTATGGTACACCATCGAGAGTTCAGTTGGTGCACAAAATCGTGCACCGACAACACTTTCGCAATTATGGACGGCTATAGAGGCAGCTCGACTCAGTATTTGTGTACGGGGTTTTCAACAACTTGTTCAGTCCATACCACGTCGAGTTGCTGCACTATGCTGGGCAAAAGGAGGTCCGACAGGATATTAGGAGGTAACTAATGGCTTTTGTCATCACAGTGTAATGTTTATTACAGGTAATGCCAGATGCATCAAGAGGTGTATATGGCGATTTTTTGTTGTAAATAAGCTTCCTACTTCGGTAGTTGATGGTGCTGAATCTTATTTTTTCATCTGTGTTTCTGAATAGCCTTGCTAATTTGTCAGATATTGTACAAAGATATGACATTTTTACATATTTAACAGTCTCAAGAGATCATGCTGTCGGATAAATTACACCCACTGGTTGTAGCATCAGCAGTTGCCGCTAAAAAAGATTCATTCCCCGTAATTTTTGTTCACACCTTGTTGAAATCTGGTATCGCAGTACAGAGCGGATCAGGTTGTGGAAAGGGGCCAAGATCAGTTACTGTTAGTTATACAAGAACGCAGAACTTTATTCCTCGAAAACACAATGCACAGTTTTCTCTTTAAAACAACAAGGATCAATTCGCGGCTGAGGGCCGAAGTAACTTTTCAATAATAAGGTTTAAATAATTCCTTTTAAGACACAAGGATTTACAGAAACGGGTGAAGGCCTTACTTAAGTAAAATTAAAGTATCTTCTCTGCTAAACGCCAGAATAATATTTCAGATCAACAAAGGAAATTGTTTAAAAGGCAAGCATTTACCAATTTCGGGTAAAAGCCATATTAAGGAAAATTTGAATTAATTCCTCGTCTGAAAGCCCAATAATATTTCAACGTAATAAATGGCAACCTTTAAATAGAAGCATTTACACAGTACAGCTGAAAACCTTCTTAAGAAAACTTGAAATATCTTGACAGCTGAAGGCCATTTTAAGAATTCAAGATAATTGAAGAGAAACCTTACAGACAGGAATTTACACATTACGGCTGAAAGCCATAGATTTCAAAACAAACGCGGCTGAAGGCCAACTGACAAAATTAATACACGGCTAAAGGCCTGGTACAGTACTTGTGACGAAAGAAAAACTCAATCACAAAGAGCAGAATAGTGGTGCCCAGAAGTGTTCCAAGGGTCGGCCTGAGGAGGTAGCTCTAACGTAAGGTGAGGTGAGATAGGCAGCCGAGAATAAGATTAAGTAATCAGATGGCTACCCGACCCAGGGACGGCTGAAGGACCGACCAACAACCTAATCAATTCCCTTCCGCCGACCAACGGCACGACAACGGAAAGTGTCAGCCGAGGACGAAGATACCAACAGCACTACGTCTTCAGAGTTGGCCTCTAAAAACGGCAAAGTCACAATAACCACTCAAAAATATGAACAACACCTAAGGCTGTCGAACTACACGCCCTGCCGGACAGCATCAACACGGCGAGGAAACACACACGCGCTGCTCTGTCCTAACCGACCGACTACCTGCTCCGGTACGCAGACAGCATTCATGACTACTCAGTGTAAATCACACAAGCTACACGTAGTTCCACGTAGACACTTGCACCAAAAACTCTGACGATCCTAAAACTAATCACTGTGGAACAACAAGGACGAATCACAAGTCGACACACACAGAGTTTCCGTGAGCGGTTTGCGACCAAATACACGTCGTCCGATGAGACGACTGACTGAACGACCAACCAAGGTCTTCCTCACTCAAGTCAGGACTGCCTCCACTTGCTCCACTTGGGGGCGTCTCTGTGGCGTTCCTCTGGATCCCAGCACATGTTGGTAGCTGTGGAAATGAGGCGGCCGATATAGCGGCCAAGGCTGCAGTCTCTCTTCTTCAGCCTGCTATTCGCATGATTCCCTTCACCGATCTACGGAGAGTTTTATGTCGTCGTGTTGCTCTTTTATGGCACGCACATTGTTCGACACTTCCCAATAACAAGTTGCGGGACGTGAAAGGTCTTCCCTGTGCTTGGACCTCTTCCTCCCGAACTCGTCGTCGGGAGGAGGTAATTTTAACTAGACTCCGGATAGGGCACTGTCTTTTTAGCCATCGACATTTTTTAAGTGGCGATCCTTCCTCACTCTGTCCCCACTGTTCTCAATTGTGGACGGTGAGACACCTTTTACTTGAGTGCCCCTATTTTACTCCGTTAGCCGGCCGGTGTGGCCACGCGGTTAAAGGCGCTTCAGTCTGGAACCGCACGACCGCTACGGTCGCAGGTTAGAATCTTGCCTCGGGCATGGATGTGTGTGATGTCCTTAGGTTAGTTAGGTTTAAGTAGTTCTAAGTCTAGGGGACTGATCACCTAAGATGTTAAGTCCCATAGTGCTCAGAGCCATTTTGAACCATTTTACTCCGCTACGCGCCCGTCTACAGCTGTCGCCTGATATATCTTCCAATTTAGCAGATGACACATGCTCAGCCGATTGCGTTCTCGAGTTTATTAGTGCCAGTGAGAGGACGTCAGTCATTTGAAGCTCTTTTTGGGGACAAACAACCCCCCTTCTATAGTGTTTTTTAAGCTTTCCGTCTGTTTTTAGTTTCCCCACTTTTTTGAGTTTCGCTCCCATTGCTGCTGGTTTCCAGTTTCGTTTTTTTTATCTTTTCCTAAGTCACAGACCGGGCGCTAATGACCGTAGCAGTTTTGCGCCCTAAAACCATGTTGTTGTTGTTGTGGTCTTCAGTCCTGAGACTGGTTTGATGCAGCTCTCCATGCTAATCATACAGTAAAGCTGCATGCCCTCGGGAAAAATTACGGCCGTAGTTTCCCCTTGCTTTCAGCCGTTCGCAGTACCAGCACAGCAAGGCCGTTTTGGTTATCGTTACAAGGCCAGATCAGTCAATCATCCAGACTGTTGCCCTTGCAACTACTGAAAAGGCTGCTGCCCCTCTCCTAAAACCATAACAAAACAAAACAAAACAAAAACTCGAGTCATGTGTGTGTCAGCAACTGCAGCTCCATCCCGACTCAGCTCTATGTCCGTTCGGAACACGGAGTCACGGCGACCCGGGCACACTGGCTCGGTCCCAACCATGCAGAGGTAACTCTTGCCCATTGGCCACGACACATCTGCACAAGGAAGGAACTGATCCACATTCGGCAAGATGACCAACTGACGAGGCCCAGAAACGGTCAAAGGACCAAATACACGTCGCCCGATGAGACGACCGACCGAATGGTGTACCAACGGTCGTTCCCGCTCCAGTCTCCTTCCGTCGCACAGTACACGTGTGTCGCCAGCGGTCGGCGAGTACTGGCCGCCCGCGCCTGGCGTTCCATCCCCGACTGAACTCCCGACAGACGACGCCCCGGAAATAATAACGGTCGCTCCAGAGATAGTACAACAGTGCACTTATCGATAAGCGCTGCTGCTGCCACTCACGGGCAAGCAAACCAGCAATCTAGTGACGCCAGTAAATCGAATTAAAAGATAAACGAGGCGACAGAACTACCAAAACAAGATGACAAGCAATAAACGGCATGACCGCGAGCCGCGTACGGCTCACTTGTATTTAGTCATTACATAGTGCATGACATATTCTATGCTCTTGCGATTTCTAAATCCGAATTGTCAATCACTGAGTCCATTGTGTTGTGTAGAAGTTTTCTTGGCACGGTGCTGAAGTCGTGTTTCGGCGCTGCTCACCTGCTGGGATTGGAGAGTGTAGCGCGGGGGCCCGCGTTATCTGCACACCTCCCGGCCTCTAATTGCAGGCGTCCTCGCACGGTGTGCGCTCTGTCGGCGCCTTTGTGCGCGGTCACGGCCTCGGGCTGCATCGCCATTATCTTCCCCCTCCCGCCTCATTGTGGTTCCGCAGTTTGTGTCATTGGGCGCGCAGAAACTTGGCTTCATTATACCTCTGGTGTGCGCGTAGCGCTTATAGCGCGCTTCCCAGGCGATATATGTTTTTGCTTCATTACGGTTCAATGTCCTGTAGACGGCGACGCCACTGGAGATGAACCAGTAGCAATCTTATCCTTTTATTTCATTTTTATTTTAATAGGGTAATGGTTCACCCCAAGCTGTACTTAGAAGTCTAACTGACCGTAGTCATAGTATAAGTAGGCTGTTTAGGTTTTTATGTTGGTAACGCCACGTACTGCTCTGTATGAAAATCGCTGACTGCGCTGTGTGCAGTCTGTGGCTGTTTGGACTCATTGTTGGAATATTTGCTTGTGTAGTGTTGGGCAGTTGGCTGTTAACAGCGCGTAGCGTTGAGCAGTTGGAGGTGAGCCGCCAGCAGTGGTGGATATGGGGAGAGAGATGGCGGAGTTTTGATCGGACGTGTGTCCGTCAGGAAAAGGAAATTTGTAAGACTGGATGTCATGAACTGATATATAGATTATGACTTTTGAGCACTATTTAGGTAAATATATTGTTTGTTCTCTATCAAAATCTTTCATTTGCTAACTATGCCTGTCAGTAGTTAGTGCCTTCAGTAGTTAGAATCTTTCATTTAGATGGCAGTATTGGCTCTCGCTGTATTGCAGTAGTTCGAGTAACGAATATTTTTGTGAGGTAAGTGATTCATGAAAGGTATAGGTTATTTTTAGGGCCATTCTTTTGTAGGGATGATTGAAAGTCAGATTGCGTTGCGCTAAAAATATTCTGTGTCAGTTTAGTGACGATCAGAATAAGTAAAGTGAGAACTGTCCGAGTACGTTCAGTTTTGCTCAGCTGTTTGAAAATCAAATAACGTAAGAGTTTTTCCAGCACTGTCGTTTTTTACATACAAAGAGGAAGTTTCAGTAGGAGCCTGTAATATGTAGGCTGTAAAGTGTGTACCGGTACTACTACACTCTGGACATACCCACCTCCAGCTCTGTTGACTGCCTCCGGAGCTAGTCTGTAAAATCGTATCAGGTCTCCTTCCTAAGAGACGTCAGGCACTTTTAGTCTGATTTTTCGGCAGATATCTGAAATTTGGTTTTTGGGGTCCCATACCTTAGTCGGTAAGAACGGAACTCTAGTAGAATCACTTTATTGTCCGTTTGCTTGTCTCTGTCTGTCCGACTGTTAAAAACTACGTTCCTCAACAACTGATAGACATATCAAGCTGAAATTTATGTCGCATAAGATCTATAGCCACTTCAGTGTAATAAATATAAGCTTCTAAGTCAGTGCAAACAAAATATACGGCCGTTTTGTAATATATTTTGATGCTCGCAAACTCACCCATCAAAACATATAGGGTATTTCCCGTTGACCCAGAATCACGAAATTTGGCAAGAAGCAAAGTTTCATGGCCAAAGGAAAAAGTCCGAAAATTGATAATTTCGTTAATTTCTAATTATATTACACGACAAAAATTCTTCTTTTTTCTAATTTCTTATCTGTCTGTCTGTCCTTCCGTTCAGACCCCTTTTTCTCAGCAGTGTGTAGACGTATGTTTTGCCTGTATTGACATCGATAACAGGCAAAAATCGTCGATATTCTCGATTCCCGGAATACATCAACTATCTGTACACCTAACTAAGTTTGTTCGGAACTATCGGTGCATGAGTCCTACTCTCGCGTATCCATACTTTTTCGCTGTTTGGTTGCAGTCAGCCCAGGCAAACAGTGCTCATCACGTCTTTCATAGTACGCCCGGTGTCGACGGGCGCGTCGGTTAGTTTCTCGTTGCACACAAAATAATTGTTAAAGCGGAATTTCACGTGTCCGTACGGTACAGTGGTCCCAAATTAGCCTAGTGTGATATTGGTTTTATCGATACGTGATAAGAGGGACGGTTAAATACGAAAAATACCCAGTAGTTCAGCTGCGACTGCATCGCCTTGGTCCGTGCTGGCTATTACCTCTCAGTCGTCGCTTCAGTATTGGGCATTCTTCGTGTTTTACTATCTCTGTTAATGCATATCAATAAAACGAATATCGCACTAGACTAATTTAGGACCGTCAAAATTCATTTTGTTTGTTCTGCGAAACAAACCGACGCTTTTCGTTGATACTATGCGTGATATAAAAGACGTGACGAGCGGTATTTGTTTGCGCTGGCTTCAGCTATACACTGAAAAAATAAAATTGAAAATATCAGCCGAAACACCAGAGATAATGCCCTTGACGATCCTTAGTGGACTAGGCATAAGGACGTAGACAACGTCACATACGAAGGTTTGGTTCGGTCCGGGAAGCGTGCACGGATACCCAAAGTGGTTAAGACGTAATAAGCGGGAAATCCGGATTCGTGTCCCGATCCGGCACAAATTTTCATATGTCACTGATACACTGAAGCGCCAAAGAAACCGGTATAGGCATACGTATTCAAATACAGAGATATGCAAGCAGGCAATACGGCTCTGCAGCCGGCAACTCCTATATAAGACAACAAGTGTCTGGCACAGCTCTTAGATCGGTTACTGCTGCTACAATGACAGATTATCAAGGTGCAAGCGAGTTGGAACGTGGTGTTATAGACGGCGCACGTGCAGCCAGTGAATAAATTTTGAATTACGCGCACGATGGACACCATGTATGCTGAATGCTTCCATAGACAAGCACCGCAGCCGGCCGCGGTGGCCGAGCGGTTCTAGGCGCTTCAGTCTAAAACCGCGAGCCTGCTACGGTCGCAGGTTCGAATCCTGCCTCGGGCATGGATATGTGTGATGTCCTTAGGTTAGTTAGGTTTAAGTAGTTCTAAATTCTAGGGAAGTATGTGGCGTAAGCTCACCACTATGGGCAGAATATACATGGGGTTTCACTCAATAAACGTAAGGGACTACCTCGTAGTTCCCCGTTGTCACAACTGCGGAGACCTCGACCATATACACAAACACTGTGAGCGAAAGCCGGCTTGCTCCAGGTGCGGCGCTGAAGATCATACCAGGAAAACTTGTGGCAAAACAGGGATATGTATCCCCTGTGCAAGAAGAGGGAAAAGAAATTGTAATGCCACAGGAAGAAACTGCCCCACATACAGGGCTTTAGAGCAACGGCTTATCTCCAGGACTGATTATGGCTGAGTCCATATCAGTCAACAGGAAGCCTAAAAGAAAGTCCCCGAGTAAAAGGGTAAGGGATGCACTTAGGGCCAGCAGATTTAGGGAGTTCCTACAAGGAGTCACTAAAACCCAGATCATAAAGGTAGAGACCAAAGATGCTGGCGTACAAACGGACCCATGTGGGCCGACCAGTGCTCCCTTCCCCCGAAACCGGGAACTAAGGTCGCTTGAAGAACTAGAACGACCGCAAGGGCGACCTGTGGCAAATCAAATAGTAACTTTGGATAAACAAAAAGTACAAGACAACGCAATAAACAGTACATCACCTGATACAAACCCTCTCACACATAAAGGTTCGGGCGTAGATCCCAACAGGGTATACCCCAACCTAGAACACGCATTACAACTTGCGCGACTGGAGGAGCCGGCGGTCCTCACCACAGCACTGAGGCATGTGGTACGTGTCGGGCATGAATATGGCAGAGACGTCACCTTCCCGGTAATGGAGGCTGTCGATAGAATACAGCTGAAGACAATGAACCTCCCCACGGACTTCGGAGCCCTGCGTGACCTGGTCAAAAAAGTTTTCGAAAGAAGAAACGAGAAGTTTGATCTTGATGAAATTTATAGTCAATCTGTCATCACAAATGGAAGACTAGCTCACGATTGGAGCAAGAACTGGCCGGATTCACACATCAGAACATATTACGCACGTGACCCATTTAAACGTAGGACAGATTAACTCTCATAATAGCAGATTAGTCATGCAGGAACTCCGCAGGGTCGTGGAGGAGAGGAGTCTGGATGTGCTCTGTCTGCAGGAACCATACTCCCTGGCTGGGCGAATCCCTTTTGCAGCAGCTAACTGGCAAGTCGTTCACAGCGAAGCGGAACCCAAAGCAGCTATAATGATAATAAACAGAGCAATAAGAGCCACAGTCCTATCACAGTTCTGCGACGATCACTGCAACGTCGTGGAACTACAAACACCAGCTGGAGTACTGTACATCATAAATATGTATTTCCAGTACGGTCGAGGAATAGACGAATTCCTAGACAAACTTATGCAAATAGCCACGGCGTTGCGGGGACGTCGATGTGTCATCACTGCAGATATAAATGCCAAATCCCCCCTGTGGTTCAGTGGCACGCGAGATGATAGAGGAGAAAAGGCTGAGGAGACCATCATGGCGTTACAATTGCTTGTCGCCAACAAGCAAGGAAATCCACCCACCTACGTAGGAGGTGGGGGCGAGGGCACAAACATTGACGTTACATTGGTCACGCCCAATCTCGCCACCAGATTAACCAATTGGATGGTCTGGGATCGGGTCACAACCAGTGACCACAACCTCATTACGTTTTCATTAGGGAATGAAGAGTGCCACTGGGACATGGGGTGGGAAACACAGCTGAATTACAACAGAGCTGACTGGGACCGCCTGTCACGGGAGTGTGAAATACCGATATTGCCGGATGGTGACGAAAATGTTGAAGGATATGCTGAAGAACTGGTGCAAGCGGTTGTCAGAGCGGTAAAAGCTGCCGTGCCAACCAGGAGGAGAGCCGTAGCGGCCCCCCCGTCGCCATGGTCTACCGAACTCGGACAGATGCGCCAGTCTGTACGGAGGGCTAGGAGGTACTATCAGCGGAGTGTCGTCTGGGAGGAGAAGCAACGCTGGTTGCAAAGATACAGAGAAGAAAAAGAACACTTCCAACAGGAGCTTAAGGCAGTTAGGCTACAGAGCTGGGAAAAATATGTAAGAACACAGCTAGCCATGGACCCATGGGGTGTACCGTACAAGTTAGTACGGGAAAAGATCAGATCACCCATGGTGCTGTCCACCGTCAGGGATCAGGGCAGGATGACAGAGACCTGGCAGGAAACTGCTGAGGTCCTGCTCCGCGTCCTGCTGCCTGACGATGACGAAAACGATGACTCCGAGGCACAGCAACAAATTCGGAGACAAGACCTAGAAGAATATCAGAACAACAACGTGGTATATCCCTTCTCTGAAGAAGAAGTAGCCGCTCAGATAAATGCCCTCAAAAGAGGCAAGGCTCCTGGCCCGGACGGCATTACCGCGGAGGTGGTGCAATTCCTGGCCCCCCAGCTGGTAGCTCCTCTCACAAGGTTATATAACGAGTGCTTGAGGCTCGGGAAATACCCCCAAATTTGGAAAAGAGCCACAGTAGTGATAATTAAGAAAAGCCCGGATAAAGATCCACAGGAAGCAAAGTCTTATAGACCTATTTGCTTATTAGACACACTGGGGAAACTTTTTGAGAGGTTGCTGGCAGACAGGCTGGCAGCACACAGAGTTTTGTGCGGGATGAGCGACAGACAGTTCGGCTTCAGAGCTGGGAGATCGGCGTCTGACGCCATCGCCCTGGCTGCGGAGGTCTGTGCCGCTACCCCGCACAAATACGTGGTCGGCATCATGGTAGACATCAGTGGCGCCTTTGACAACCTGTGGTGGCCCTCCCTCTTCTCTCGCCTGCGTGAGAAGGAGTGCCCGGGGTCGCTATATGGTTGTCTGAGGAGCTATTGTGAGAATAGGGAGGTCTGGCTATCGTCCCCTAGCGGGAGAATAAGTAAGAAGATCACCAAGGGGTGTCCACAGGGATCTGTCCTGGGGCCACTCTTTTGGGACATTAACATGGAACCCCTCTTGGACAATCTACAGAACAGTGACGATGTGCTAGAGGGCATAGCCTACGCGGACGACCTCCTCCTGCTGGTTGGCGGCCGTAGCCGCGAAGACCTAGAGCCGAAAATTGAAAGGGCTATCTCCATCTTGAGTACATGGTGCCATACGACCAAAATGAAGATTTCACCAACAAAGTCCACGTACCTACTCTTGAAGGGGCAACTAGCCAGGAACCCGACAGTGAGAATAGATGGCTTGCCAGTTCTCAGACGCCATGAAGCGCGATACTTGGGAGTAATCGTCGATGAGAGGTGGACTTATGCATCACATATTGACACTGTCACACATAAATCATTAGAAACACTAAACAACTTAATATCAATTGGTCACAAGCGATTCCATCTGCCACCAGAATTGATCAAATTGTATCACAATAGCATATTGACATCTATCGTAGGGTATGGGTCAGGAGTCTGGGCCCACAGGCTCACGAGGGTTATGCCTGCCATGGCTGTGAGAAGAGTGCAGCGGAACATGCTTCTTAGATCGGTAGGGGCATATAGAACAACACCGGTCGGAGCACTAACGGTGTTAATGGGGCTTTGTCCGCTCGACATTAAAATCAGAGAACAAGCGACATGGTACTGGGTTAAGAAGGGAAACAGGGAGAAAATAGTCGATCTAATGGGGATACATGTGGGCAATAAACTGGAAATTAAACGTAGGGGGGAAGAACTTTGGCAACAACAATGGGACAACGAAGAAACCGGTCGCAGAACATATGAACTGCTGCCCAACATCAGGGAAAGATTGCAACTAAAACATTTCACGCCATCACGAGGACTGCTGCACTTCCTCACAGGTCATGGACCCTACCCGGCATATTTATGCCGGTTCGGGAAACGGGCTACACCAGCGTGTGACTGTGGGGCCACACCAGGCACCCCAGAACACGTGGTGTATGAGTGCCACCTCTTCGACGACGTAGCAGCGCAATTACGTCAACAGCTACCCAATTTTGACACGTATCACCTGCTCAGGCACGAGGACCATTTCCCAACTCTAAATAAACTGGCGAATGAGATATCACTTAAAGTAATTAAGGAATATCTAAGGAACAACGACTAGATGTCATATACCGAACTTGACCCTGCGCACCTGTCCTGTTCCGCCGGGGCGTGGACTGGCCAGCTGCCTCACGGCTGGAATCCGCCACGTCTGGGATTAGGGGGAGGGTGCGCCCAACCACTGATCTAGACACTCACAATTTTGACTCTAGGCTAAGTTAGGTTAAATGTAGGATAAGTTAGGATAACAAAATAGTATAGTACTGCAGCGAACAACAACTCCGGCCAGCCCGGTGCCAGGGGCACGTTCACCGGGATTAGCTCGGTGAACAGGGCCACTAAGTAGGTTTATACAACGCTGGCACACCTGTAACGCTGCAGGTAGATGTACATTAGCATAAGTAGAATAAAATAGCATAGAAAAAAACACAATTCATAATTGAAGTGCCCATAGTGAGAATACGGAAAACTATCATAGAGTAAGCTGTAGTAGTAATATAAAATTGTATAAACTAGGACCCACTAATCATATAAGGTGGTGGGTTGATATGTATCACATATATTGAAGAATTAAGAATTTTTTTTTAAAAAAAAAATTCTAGGGACTGATGACCTCAGATGTAAAGTCCCATAGTGCTCAGAGCCATTTGAACCATCTGAACAAACACCGCAGCCACCAGTCACAGCAAATGATTACTCAAAACAGGAGTTGCTGACGCATTTCTACAGTATCAGTACTAGTGGGAGATACAGTCATTCACTGCTCAGATTGAAAGACGCATCTCCTGCTAGTCTTGTGAATAAAATTGCAACGATTAGCCATAATAAGTTCCCTCTTCATCTAGACTTCCCCAAACTTTGTCCTGAAGCTATAATTACTATCCTAGTAGGCTATGCTGCAAATGTGTGGACGTTTAGGGCAAGACTAGTTACATATAAACTAGCTTTCCTTAGAATGCACAGAAGGATACCTCTGAGATTTTAGGTGACATATAGGATCACTCGTACTGAAGCTTTTTTTCATTATATTAGGAACATGCCCCTTGGATCTAGTAATCAGAAAGAAGAGAGCGCAATAATTTATAAGCAAAAATTAAATAATATATTAAGGCAAATAGCAAAGTCTAGGAACAGACTGCTTTGTGCGTATTGGGCGAACGACAGGAGGTCTGCGATGCAGGAGCAACAGGACGATGCACCTAAGAGGCCTTAAATCTGTTTTATCCTTGAGGGACATGGTCTTATAGGTCTACTTATAGGGGGTCTTAAACAACAAAACTGAACAGAACAGGACGTTGACTTAAAGGTGAATGGGACTGTGCAAAAACTGCAAAGCCGGACCATATTGTTTGGCACTATATTAATTTAAGATTGGCCACGAAACACGAAAGAGCTAAAACATGACATTAAACGGTATACAAATTATAGGTCATCAAAGCAAAAAGAGCTAAACAAATTAGCCAAAAAGGTACACAAGAGAGTGCTCGAGATTTATATTCAAAGAAAAGAGACTTGTAGGTGCTAAATGTAAATGATGAACCTAGTGGAATTGATGGATTACCAGCAGAGTTGTTTAAGAGCCCTGGAAGTAGTGGTGTAATATGATGTACGAAAAAGGTGAATGGCCGGATGACTTTCTCTCTGCAGTAGTGATACCGATTGAAAATGAAAGGAATGCCGAGAAATGTGTGGAATTTAGAACCATAAGTTACATTTCTCATACAGCGGAAATTCATCTAAGCGTGATGAGTAGAATTAGCAGAAGAGTGGGAAAAGGTATTGCAGAGGAACACTATGGATTTAGAAGAGCGAAAGGTAAAAGAGATGAAATTGGACTGTTGAGAAACTTAGGTGAGAGATACATTGAAAGAAGAGAGGTTTATACTGTTTTCATTGGCGTGTAGAAGGCCTTTGACAGAGTACAGTGTAACACATTAATGGACATTCTAGGGAAGAATGGCGTCCACTGAAGGGATAGAAGGCTAATTAAGAATCTCTACCTACAACAGAAAATACTCAAGGTACCCTCCGCCACACACCGTCAGGTGGCTTGCGGAGTATGGATGTAGATGTAGATACTAGTACAGATTGGCGATAAGATGACAGAAAAAAAGCACAATTGGAAGGCGAGTGCGTCAAGGCTACTGTATCTCTCCAATACTGTTTAACAAATATTTGGAGAATGTTATTCTGAAATTTTTTAAAAGAAAAAGAGGAGTACGTGTAGGTGGTAGGAGGATAAAATGTATTCGATTTGCAGATGATATGGTGTTATCGGCAGAGAGCGAAAGAAAAAAAAATGTTAAAATAATTAAATAAGACCTGTGAGAGACTCGGAATGAGAATTAATAAGAAGAGGACAAAATGTATGGTGATAAGTGCTAGAAAAGTAAGCACAACTATAAAGTTAGGACAGGAGGATATAGAACAGTGCTTTGAAATATCTTGGAAGCATAATAACAATAGACATGAGACGCAACAAGGAGATGAAAACACGTATAATAATTCCCAAGGAGGCATTTAATAAGAAGAGAAGGCTTCTATGTGGGTGGGTGGACAGGAACCCGACTAAGAGACTGCAGAGTGCTTTACATGGAGCGTGGCATTATGCGGAGCTGAGACATGCACACTGAGGAAAGAGAAAGAAAGAAGAATAGAAGGATTTGCGATGTGGTTTTGGAAGAGCATGGAGGGGATGAAATGGGTTGACAAATCGAGAAATGAGGTGTTGAGAAGACTGAGGGAAGAGAGAAATTGTAAGGTGACAAGGAAGAGGAAACACAACTGGCACGGACCCTGGACGAGAAGACATTGTTTTCTGGTGGATGCTATGGAAGGAACGGTGAATGGATGAAGAAGGTGATGCAGGAGATACCAGATGGTGTATAGTATAATGATATGAAACAATTATGAGGAAACGAAGAGGGTAGCAAATGACAGAACTGCATGGAGAGCGACATGTGAGGAGCACCCCTAGGGCAGTGCACTGATGATGATGAATATAAGTGAAGATCGCGGCGTATATGCGTTCTGAGCTGCATTTGGTGACGTTGAGATTGGATATCTGTTAAAATTTCTTTGGACCCCGAGGTTGCTGTAAGCGAGAGTTTGCAGTGGAGCAGTTGCAGCACACAAGAAGACGGATCATTCCCTGTTGTCGCAGCGGATGTCCTTACTGGAGGCAAGTTCAGAGGTGGAGAACGTACGGCGCTGGTGGCGGCTCAAAGTGTTACTGTGAGACCGTACTGCAAGTCACTGGATACCTCTAAAGGCTGTCCATGTTAAGAGATTTGAACTCTTCAGCCTGATCAAGATCTCCTGGGTTCCAGAAACGCTATGCTTACGCCACACGCCGAGATCCTAATTAACAATTAGCAAGCACTAAGGACGGAGGTAAATTTGATTGGGAAGGAGTTTTAGCTTGGTAATTAATGAACCATGTGGACATTTTATTTAGTTGAAAGTAGTAACCAAATAAAATTTTAGAGTACAGTAGAGTCCCGTTAATCCGAACTAATTGGGACTGGACCTTGTTCGGACCACCAATTTCCTCGGATTAGCCGGAATTACAGTGACGAGTTTCTAGAATGAAGTATACCAAGCAGATAAGTAGGTCCACCATGGTAACAAATGGGAACAAGTATGGGAACAATGGTTCACTCCCTGCCCTTGTTGTTGACCATGGTTGCTACATTGGTAGTGACTGAGGTCAGTGCACTGCCAGTTGGCTCGAAAAAGCGCTTGCTTATGGTAGTTATCGATCGCTGGCACGCGTAACAATTGTATTGTATTCGTTCGGGTGTAGTGGTGTACGTATTTTCGTCATGAGTAAACGGAAACATATAGCGTTAACTCTCAAAGAAAAACTGAATGCTTTGAAGCGGAAACACAATGGTGAGAATGTATCTAAACTGACAACGGAACTGGGTGTTGGTGAAGCAACCATTTGTGATTGGAATAAGAACCTAGTGAAGCTTGAACAGTCCTGTGCAACGTCTTCGGGAAAAACACTCTAAATTCGGAAGACTTTGAAACAGACCCAGTAAGATAAAGTGGATCAAGCACTTTTCCTTTGGTTTACTCAGGAAAGAGAAAGGGGAACTTCTTTGAGTGGAGCACTGGTTCAGGAGAAGGCTGTTTACTTGAACAAGTTAATGAATGGTGATGAGTATTTTAGTGCAAGTATGGGTTGGTTGGACACATTACAAACGTCATGGAATCCGTCAGCTAACAATTATTGGAGAGAAGCTTTGTTCTGACAGTGATGCAGCGAAGGAATACTTAGTTGAATTTGAAAAAATGATAAGAGAGGGAAAGTATTCTCCCCAAAAAATTTATAACGCTGACGAGACTGGCCTTAATTTTAGGGCATTGCTAACAAAAAGCCTGGCATCAAAAGCAGAGGATCATGCTCCTGGTTTTAAAGTGTGCAAAGATCGTGTGACTTTATTAGCGTGCAGCAACGCTGCTGGTAATCACAAGCTGTGTTTAATACTGATCGGAAAATCTGCTAGGCCCCGGAGCTTTTAGAAACTGCAACATGAAGTCCCTACTCGTATATTATCGCAACCAGAAAAAAGCGCGGATTGATGGTAAGCTGTTCAAAGAATGGTTTCAAGGCCAGTTTGTTATCTCTGTTCGACGGTTTTTTAAGGAATATCATTTGTCTCCCCGTGCGACATTAAAACTGATTTACAGAAAACAATTTTTAAGAATTCTGATCAAAGATGATAGCGTTCCTTTAGTGGACAAAATAAAAAAGACCAATGTGAAGGATGTTGTTTATTTGGCCGCTGAGGCACGGCAGAGTATTTCAGAAAATACTCCGAGAAAATTGTGAAGAAAAGTGTGGATATCTCTTGAATTTCGGGACAACCTAGTTGAAAATGAAGAGCAACATCTACTACAAATGATACAGACAATCCCTGGATGTGAAGAAGTTAGTGAAGGAGACGTAGATGAGTGGATGGCAGGGGATGTGGCGTGTGTGGAGAACCTTAGTGACGCTGATGTAATTGCTGCTGTGACTCAAGACCAGAAAGAGTCTTGTGACGGAAATGACAATGAGCCTGAAAGCGACAAAGGAGAGCTGGTGCCACACAGTGACGCAACAGAAGCCCTTGACCTCACGCTACGTTATTTGCAGCAACAGCCCACTGCTACACCTGCTGATTAGATGTTTATGAGACGATGGCAGAACTATGCCTCGTATAACAGCCTGTCTTTATTACACCAAAAAACAATGTGTTTTTATCATGTAAAAGGTGGGGATAAAATGTCCGCTGTATTTTAGTAAGTTTGACAGTTTGTTATGCATTGTTTAAACCTAATGTTTTCTTGCCAATTTCTCTACTACATGTTTACTGTACAGTTGTTCATACTTAGACTAACGTTTTTCATGTTCAGATTAACCGAACGTTCGGACTACCGGGATCCGGATTAGCGGGACTCTGCGGTAATTATAGAAGGGAGGTGGACTTGGTTCGAGAACACGGAGGTTCAAATCCCCACCCAGCGGTTACGTAGGTCTATCTTCTCCTTTTTCCCTTAAAACGCTTAAAGGATAAGCAATAAAAGCTTACGGTTTGCTTGCTTTAGTTAGGTAGTAGGCCTCTATGTGCACCAGCAATAATCAAACAAAAAGTTCAGTATGATTAATTCCTAAGGCTCCTCTGCTTGAACAGTGTGTCGAGGCAAACCTCTGGACAGACCGCCACTAGCAGCGTCGAATATAGTTCATGCCTTTCGGCTGCTACGCAGCAGTTGTCCATTAACAGAGAAAAACAGACGGTAATCTACACTGTCAATGTGTAGAATGCATCTTTTCCTTTAAGCTTTGAGGTTCACACGGAAAAACTTACCATCCCGAACTGTAGAGATAGTGTGATGCCACGTGTCACTAGATTTCAAAATTGCTACTGGAAAGCGTGGTGGCTGTTATTCACGCCATTCAGAAAAGTTGCAGGAATTATTACGTCGTATTGTGGACAAAAATGAACAAAGAACCAAATAAATATTTACGTTAAGCACTACACATTTCATATTTTTTATGATGAAAAGGGCAGAGTAAAATGTAAGGGCACCCAGAGTCAATAGCCACTTAAAATAATTCTTCTGCAGGTGTCTGCTTATCCGTTACTGGCGTACCTTAGTTCTCCGACGTTTAGTCTGGCTTTTAAAGCATTGCTCTCTTCTTGAGTAGTTTATTTTTAGCTTGGGACCTGCTTCATACACAGCGCACTAGCAGAGAAGTGAGACAAAACCATATTGAAACTCTTCGAAAGTGTGCATTGCGTGAACAACCATCAGCTTTGTACAAGGATCGGTCCGTTTGCAATTTTTAAACGCATTTCCACATAACCTAGGCTAACGGTGGGTGCTTTCTCATGTCAGTGATAAGAAATCAGTCTTCACTGACAGGCAGCGAGCAAGGCTCGCTTTCTTCAAGGAAATGATGAGGTGACATGAAGGATATCGAGGCCGAGAATTGAAGGAAAAAAAATTGTCACATAACGGCCAAGGGACTATCACCAGATTCTGCGCCGGCTGGTGTGGCCGTGCGGTTCTAGGCGCTTCAGTCTGGAACCGCGTGACCGCTACGGTCGCAGGTTTGAATCCTGCCTCGGGCATGGATGTGTGTGATGCTCTTAGGTTAGTTAGCTTTAAGCAGTTCTAAGTTCTAGGGGACTAATGACCACAGATGTTAAGTCCCATGGTGCTCAGAGCCATTTGAACCATTTTTTAACCAGATCCTGCCTTGGAGGAACAGACACTATACAAAAAGAAAGTATTACATTCCGAACATTTTTATGAATCATCAAGCATCCATCAAGTCTTGTCTGAAGAGCAAGATTACGGATGCACAACCTCCAGGTAACACCAGCATGCAAGCAGTCACACAGGGGTTGTGTCGGAAGTAAACCAACGTGGGTGAGCAGCTGATTGGACATTCATTCGAAGACGCTCGACGGAACATGTTACCTGCCCCACGAGCATAACGCTTTGTTCGCAATGGCGGTAAAGTCAGACATAATCTGGCTTGCATTGAGATATACTGGTAGCTGTTCTTCCACAATCAGTGAATCTGGATGAGGTATCGAATATATTGCTTCCCCCTACTTATACCTCCCGAGGAGATCACGAATGTAAAATTAGAGAGATTCGAGCGCGCACGGCGGCTTTCCGGCAGCCGTTCTTCCCGCGAACCATACGCGACTGGAACAGGAAGGGGAGGTAATGACAGTGGCACGTAAAGTGCCCTCCGCCACACACCGTTGGGTGGCTTGCGGAGTATAAATGTAGATGTAGATGTACAAGTGGTAAAATACAGGGGTTGCCCAGAAAGTAATGCACCGCATTTTTTTTCTTCGACAGTTGTTTATTGAACATAATGAGACTTACACACACGAAATAACGCTGTTTCATTTACACCCCCTTTTTTTTCGCGTAATGTGCATCTCGTTCTATGACCTTCCTCCACCGCGAAACAAAGGCGTATATGTGCTGTCGGTACCAAACTTGGTCCTGTGGCGGAGCCAGTGCTTCACTGTGTGATTTTTCTTTGCTAATTGATAGATGCAGCGCCAACTGCCGATTCATAATACGTCTGTCCTCTTGAATGACAACATCAGCTCTCTGCAACATGTAGGGTGTGACAGCCGTAGATGAACTCCCCGACCGCTGCAAATCGTTGAGCGCCGCCGAACCGCCTTTTGATGATCTCACCCTCCATGCCCAGCGTCTAACTGTACGTCTGTCAACATCAGATGCTCCATAGACTTTGCGCAATCGTTTGTGAGTAATCCGCAATGTTTCTTTCCCTGCAGTGAGAAATTCAATGACGGCACGTTGCTTGTAACATACATCGCCTACAGACGCCATTTTGAAACTGCCCTGCACCTAAGCAGTCTGTGGGAAGTGGTGGAAACTTGGCGCTCTCACTCAGGAGACTTCAAATAATACATACGTAACGTTTCGCATTCGTAGCGGTTGAGAAACACAACGCGGTGAATTATTTTCTGAGCAACCCTCGCATTAATGGTGCATTATGCACTCATCTTCTGGTTTTCGTTTGTAATGAAGTGAATCGGCAAAGTATTTTCTTATGTGTCTCTTCTATCCTACATACCGTTTTTATAAAAGAAAAGTTTTCCAAGTTTTCACAGAGCTGGCATTTCGTTGTACTGTTCACATTGCATCGAGTGGGGTGGACTTACGTTCGGGAAGACGGGAGTTCAAATCTTCTCCTGCTGTCATCTCGGTCTAACTTCTTCGTTGTCCCGTTAAAACTGTTGAAGTGAACGCAGGAATGGTTGCTTTCAAAGGGCACAGCCGAGTCCCTTTCCCACGTTTACCTGATCCGAGCTTGTATTCCAATACCGTCGTCGACGACGGGACGATAAACCCTAATCTTTTAAAGGTGCCAGATGACGCCATAAACTATCGAAAGTAGTTGCACCGTAATACAGGTTTTAGCAGCTTTTTGGTGCCAGACATAAAACTATCTTTTATAAAAGCTGTGGAGCATAACCAAAAGACGTTTTGTTAAATCCTAATCTCCCTCCTACATTTTGTTCACTCACAGTTACAGGGGGTGGACAAAAACATGGAAACACGAAAGACGCGACGCACTAAGGGGCCTAACAAGGTGAAGGAAAACCGTTTGCATTCAAAACAGCTTCCAGTCATCTCTGAATGGATAAGTACGAGTCCTGTATGGTGTTCAAGGGAATGTGATACGGTTCTTCCTGCAGAATAGTAGTTCGGTAACGATGATGGAGGTGCAAAGCGATCACGCACCATTGTCTCCAAAGTAGGCCACAAAGTTTCAGTAGTGTAGAGACCTGGTGTGCGTAGTGGCCAGGGGAGATGCGACAGTTCATCCTCGTGCTCACAGAACCAGTCCTGGACGATGCGAACTGTGTGAACACTGGCGCCATCTTGGAACACAACATCACCATTACGGAACAACCACTGTAACGTAACCTGGATCTGATCAGCCAAAATGATTACATAGTCCTCGGCAGTAATGTGTCCTTGCAGCACAACCATGGAGACCGTGGAATGCCACGATATGGCTGCCCAAATCATCACCAAACCCTCGCAATGTTTCACATTTGCCAGTATTTGGAGACAGGGTGCAACAAGTCATCCGACCAAATGACATTCTTCCATTGCTTCATAGCCCAGGTTTCGTGGCTTTTCCACCACTTTTTCCGGTAACGAGCATTTGCATCAGTGCCGAGTGGCTTCGGAATTCCAACTCGATCTGCATTACCCTGCTTATGAAGCTCTCTTCGTGTTGTTTTGGATGTGACAGGGTTCGCGAGTACGATATTCAGTTCAGCAAGCTCCGCAATGACTTTCACAGCTATCGTACTCTTATTTTCATCACAGTCCTCTTCAATCACCGTCCGCCAGCACCATTCAACATACACTTTCGCCGGCCTTGTCTTTATTTATTTATTTATTCGAGTATCTCTTTTGGAGGACACGACAAATCATCTTTTAGTTTTGCTTCTTTGTGTTTCATTTCCGTTGCTTCTAGACTTCCTTCACCTTTCGAAAGTGTCGTTCCTTTTTTTCCTCGGTCCACTTTCTTCCTTTTGCAGCCCTCTTTCTTTCCTGAAACCCTGCCTTGTGTCTTACTTCTGTAAAAAGTATTCTGATAACTATTATGTCCATTATAATTCCTGCGTTTTCCATTTATTTGTCAATATCGGTGAAACAAGTGGGTTTAGATTTTTGGCTGTTTCGTCAGTTGAAGAACTGCTCGGTTAGTCTGTTACTAATTGGTATATGTGGCAATAAAACTGTAGTCTTCGTTTCCTCATTAGCTTTTCCATTTTCAAGTAGTGCTCTCCGCTTGATCTTAATTATGGTCAACATTACTATTATTTATAGGTCCTAATATTTTCCTTAGAAGCCTTCTTTCAGCTTTTTCCAGTTTTTCAAGATCTCCAAGTCTTGTTAGTTTAAGTGTTTATGCTGCATACAGCGTTTAAGGCCTTACCATTGTTTGATAATGTCTTAGTTGCGTGTTTCAGGACTAAGTTTTGTTTCTTATGTATTGTTTTTGTCATTTGGAATGCCCTTTCCGTTATATGTACTCTATTTTCTACAGCTATCTTTTCTTTTTTGTTACTTACCATCTATTCTCCTAGGTATTTAAAACAGTTTCTTTTAGATATTTTGTTGTTATGAATTTCAGGGTTTGGATGGGTATCATTGATACTTGTCATGAAATGTATTCTTTTTTTCAGATCCTATTTTGTCCACTTGTTTCTGTGGTTCTGTGATTTGTACTTTGGCACTACCTAGTGAGTCAGTAATTAATGCCATGTCATCTGCAAAAGCTATAGAGCCTATGTGATTTTATTTGAGTTTCTTCCTAGCTTAAGTACTATGATGAATTTTATCCATTCACTCACTATCTTCTGCAATGCACCATTAAAATATAGGGGTGATAAACCGTCTCACTCTCTTACTCCTGATTTTATTTCAATAGCTTTTGGCAGTTCCCTCATAAACTTTATCTTTGACGCTGTCTTTATTAAAGTTTATTTAATTCTTTTATTGTCGAGTCAGAATTCCTTTAAAATTTTGATTAGTACATTTCTACCAATTGAATCATATTCCTTTTTAAAATCTTCTGAAGTTATCATGTATTTCAAGTTTCTGATTTCCCTCATTTCTGATATGTTCTTGACATTTAGTAGTTGCTGTGCATAAGACCTTCCCTTCCTAAATTCTGCTTGATGCCCTCCAAGTTGTGAGTAGAGTATTCCTTCAGCTCTGTTTAAAGTATTCTGCAGTTCTTCGTGTTATTGTATACAGTCTTTTGTGTTTTTGGACCTGTCAACTATAAACATGGTGGTGTGTACAACTTTAAACTAATTTTTGAATATTTTTAAAAAATTTCTTGTGGTTTTTGCTTAAAATGTGACTCAGTTGGCGTTAGTTGATCCTGTATGTAGTACTTTGGTCTTCTTGACACTTTTTGATACATGTTTCCTTCAGCGGGCCCGAGTGGCCGTGCGGTTCTAGGCGCTGCAGTCTGGAACCGAGCGACCGCTACGGTCGCAGGTTCGAATCCTGCCTCGGGCATGGATGTGTGTGATGTCCTTAGGTTGGTTAGGTTTAATTAGTTCTAAGTTCTAGGCGACTGATGACCTCAGAAGTTAAGTCGCATAGTGTTCAGAGCCATTTGAACCATGTTTATTTCCTTCAATAAAATTTTTCCTGTTCTTATCATTTTCATTTGCGTTACAGATTTTCCAAGCTCGCTGCCTCTTTATAATTAACTCATTACAATCATAATTCCACCAGACTTGTGTTAATTTTCTTTGAAGAGGGATCATTTCTTCTGTAGTCTCAATAATGCCTTTTTGAAGTTATTCCCAAGATGTAGGTATTCTTTTCTATAACTGAATTTTGTAATCATTATCTCTAGATAAATTCTAGAGATACCCATGTAGTTGGTTTTCTTGGAAGTTTTTTGAGGAATGTACATGTTAGTACTATTTTATGCTGCCGCCTTAAGGTTCAGAGTCCTTGTCGGTTTGCGTTGGTTCCTTCATGTGGAGAGAATTTTCCGACTATTGATATGTGCTGTTGATAGTGCTGACGTTCTTTGCCGATTTGTGCATTAAAACCTCCAAGTAATAATACTGTGTTCTTCGATGACAAATTAGCTAAGGTGTTTGACACATTTTGACAAAAATTTTCTGTTTGCTCTTTGTGTATCTTATTTCTTTTCATTTGTTAGCGCACGTGTATTTAAAACAATGTAAACTTTGTTGGATGATTTAAATGTTAGTATGGAAAGTCTATCATTAATTATTTTAAAATGCATTATTGGGATAGCGTTGTTGAGTTTAATATATTTTCGTTTACAATGAAACCAGTTCCAAATTGGGGTACATTTTTCGTAACTTTTTTTCCTGCTTTTTCCCTTAAATATCCTGAATCCTCCTAAACCGTAAGCAATTTCTGCAGTAAATATTGTTACCATTACATTTTTTTCCTTCAGAAAGTTTATTAAAATTTAAGTTTTCCTCCTTTTAAGAGTGCATTTACGTTAAAAGTGGCTAGGTAATTTATGTTCCTGTGTTTTATTTTATGGGTTTGTTGTTTTAAGCAAGTTTCAGAATGCTCCAACTCATTCCTTGCACGATGTCGTAGGCTCCACAACCCGAATGTCTACTTTTCATTTCCTTGGAAATTGGAGACTGGTTGCTCCCTGGGGTAAAATCTCCTACATAGTGCATCTCCACTGTTGACTACTTGTTGAATTAGGGAACTAAGTCCCCAAAAGGAACTTCTCAGGGTTGTTGGCTCTGAGGAATAGGTTTCCAGCCGCACCTCTGGTGAACAGGCGCTGGCCACTGTGCCGCTTGCTGCAAGTCAAACGTAGTGTGGTATTTTTTCTTGTGTTGCCGCCGTTCCAAGATCCATTCTTTCCGCCTTCACTACCGTTGAAGTCTTCACTGTAACCCCAGCATGGAGCGCTCACTGGGTGCTGTCACCAGGGCCAGGTGAGCCCTGGTTTTTTTTTAGGAACTTCTTACTCCTCCCCTTGCTCTTTATTCACCACTTGCAAGATGAGGCCCCGGGCTTAGTACCGACAGAGCAAAGATTCATGTGTTTTAGCGCAACGATTTTTACCCACTTTCGAATTCACTTAGCTCCAACAAAGTACACTAATGCACAAAGCACTGTGCTGATGACGACTTACACTTGTAACGTATTGAGGACATTGCAGAGGTGCAGTTCGTCATCAAACACAACAGCGCAACCTGTAGGCTTGGCTAAGATCGTCATTTATCTTCAATCAAGGATTTCTCGCACAATTTGCATATTTCTGTCCAGCCCCTGTACCTTAATACAGTGAGCAATAACCCATTGCATCTTCCTGTGAAGACACGTTAAGTTATCGTTTACTGTGTTCGTCCTACGAAACAACAATGCCCACAGCTTTGTAGTTGAACGTTGTCCCAGTTATCACGTAAACAGACTGTTTTCTGTAGCACTGTTTTCATAATTGGATATTTTTCGGCTTCAAGGGTGCTTGCCGTTATGAAAGAGTAACAGCCGATTCAGTGTCGGCAGTGTTCTGTGACACGTAAAATCTAAGCCGATCTGCGGGATAAGGCTCGGGCCCGTTACCGAGACGCCTCGTCACGCAAAACAGCCCTTTGTTTACAGTAAGTTGGCGGCGCCCACTTTCTCCCGAATGGCAGTCGTTAGCGGGAGAAAGCCCGAACGCCGTCCACCTGGGCCGTTCCGTTCCGCGGCGTGATCGCGCTAACAAGCATCTCTAAGGCCGAGGCGCATCTGCTCGTTTAGCGTTTCACGTAACAGCCTGTCTCGTGGCACGGAGGTTACTCTGCCTGTCTCAAGGGCTTACCGTTTTTCTTTTTAATTTCCTCATCTCATCCATTGTCAAACAGAAAAGATTTCCTACTTCTGTCTGGTGAATGTAATATGTTTACAATCCAGTTTACCCTTAACATCCAAGTATCTCGATGTCTCGCTAATAAGAACATTATGAGGAAGAACGGTCACACCCTTCGCATAACTCTCAATCATTCTCAAGTGCATGGCACAGGGTACTTTTTGTACTATTTTTCAGGTTTTCTTACTTCTTCCTTTTACTGCCGGAGCTTGAGAAGAATATCATTAGTAATTTTCCTGATCATGTCGTTGTAATCAGTCTCGGAGAGCGGCCGGGAGAGCGGTGTGTTGACGACATGCCCCTCTATATCCGCATCCAGTGACGCATATGGTCTGAGGATGACATGGCGGCCGGTCGGTAACGTTGGGCCTTCATGGCCTGTTCGGGAGGAGTTTTATGTAGTCGTAATAGGGGGTGACTTCAACTTATCACGTCTAGATTGGGAGTGTTATGCCATCAAAACTGGTGCTGTGACATTGTTCTGGATGTCTTGTCCGCAAATTACATTGAGCAGATAGTTAGAAAACCGCCTCGTGATGGTAACGCCTTAGACCTCCTGGCAACAAACAGACCAGAAGTTATCAAATCAGTTAACGCAGTGGAAGGTATCAGTGATCATACGGCTGTGACAGCATCTATGACGACGGACCCTGCAAGGAATGTTAAGAAAGATAGGAAGATGCATTTCCTCAGCAAGGGTGACAGGATATAAATTTCAAAATACACTCCTGGAAATTGAAATAATAACACCGTGAATTCATTGTCCCAGGAAGGGGAAACTTTATTGACACATTCCTGGGGTCAGATACATCACATGATCACACTGACAGAACCACAGGCACATAGACACAGGCAACAGAGCATGCACAATGTCGGCACTAGTACAGTGTATATCCACCTTTCGCAGCAATGCAGGCTGCTATTCTCCCATGGAGACGATCGTAGAGATGCTGGATGTAGTCCTGTGGAACGGCTTGCCATGCCATTTCCACCTGGCGCCTCAGTTGCACCAGCGTTCGTGCTGGACGTGCAGACCGCGTGAGACGACGCTTCATCCAGTCCCAAACATGCTCAATGGGGGACAGATCCGGAGACCTTGCTGGGCAGGGTAGTTGACTTACACCTTCTAGAGCACGTTGGGTGGCACGGGATACATGCGGACGTGCATTGTCCTGTTGGAACAGCAAGTTCCCTTGCCGGTCTAGGAATGGTAGAACGATGGGTTCGATGACGGTTTGGATGTACCGTGCACTATTCAGTGTCCCCTCGACGATCACCAGTGGTGTACGGCCAGTGTAGGAGATCGCTCCCCACACCATTATGCCGGGTGTTGGCCCTGTGTGCCTCGGTCGTATGCAGTCCTGATTGTGGCGCTCACCTGCACGGCGCCAAACACGCATACGACCATCATTGGCGCCAAGGCAGAAGCGACTCTCATCGCTGAAGACGACACGTCTCCATTCGTCCCTCCATTCACGCCTGTCGCAACACCACTGGAGGCGGGCTGCACGATGTTGGGGCGTGAGCGGAAGACGGCCTAACGGTGTGCGGGACCGTAGCCCAGCTTCATGGAGACGGTTGCGAATGGTCCTCGCCGATACCCCAGGAGCAACAGTGTCCCTAATTTGCTGGGAAGTGGCGGTGCGGTCCCCTACGGCACTGCGTAGGATCCTACGGTCTTGGCGTGCATCCGTGCGTCGCTGCGGTCCGGTCCCAGGTCGACGGGCACGTGCACCTTCCGCCGACCACTGGCGACAACATCGATGTACTGTGGAGACCTCACGCCCCACGTGTTGAGCAATTCGGCGGTACGTCCACCCGGCCTCCCGCATGCCCACTATACGCCCTCGCTCAAAGTCCGTCAACTGCACATACGGTTCACGTCCACGCTGTCGCGGCATGCTACCAGTGTTAAAGACTGCGATGGAGCTCCGTATGCCACGGCAAACTGGCTGACACTGACGGCGGCGGTGCACAAATGCTGCGCAGCTAGCGCCATTCGACGGCCAACACCGCGGTTCCTGGTGTGTCCGCTGTGCCGTGCGTGTGATCATTGCTTGTACAGCCCTCTCGCAGTGTCCGGAGCAAGTATGGTGGGTCTGACACACCGGTGTCAATGTGTTCTTTTTTCCATTTCCAGGAGTGTATATCGGCAGTCAGCATCAAATATTCGGTGATGAGGACGAAGATGTGGAGAACAAATGGAAAAAATTCAAAGGCATCGTTTAATATGCCTGAGACGTGGGACTTGGGAAAGCAGGAAAGGTGTTGACGGGGCCTAATCAATTGCCGTTGGTTGCACAGAAAACACATACACTTTATTTTTTAAAAACAAAACACTCGACAATCATTTTTAAAAGGTTTTACTACACTGGCGGCTGAAAACTCTATTAGAGGAGTTGCCAGTTATTATCGGCTGGTGGCCACAAGCAATGTTACACACAATCAGCGGCTGAAGACCTGATTAAGAAGGTTCAAAATTGTTCGTCGGCTAAAGGCCCAAAGCAATTTTAAAAATACACAACGGCTGACGGCCTGAATTACCAATAAGGTGGCGCTTACACGTTTAAAAATACCAAAAACCCTTTCTACAATCTTAATAACTGTAACAAGTTGTAATAACTGCCTTATCAAGATAGAACTGAAACTATTTGTCGGCTGAAAGCCACAAGCATCGATACAAACAAATAACGGCTGAAGGCCAGAATTACAAGTAAGGAAGGCAATTGCATGTTAAAATACTTAAACTTTTTTAAAACAATCTAAACGAACTGTAACAGGCTATAGTGACGGCTGCAGGCCTTATTAAGAGAAAATTGAAAATAATTTGTCGGCTGAAGGCCACAAGCTGTGTTACAACAATTAACGGCTGAAGGCCAGAATTACAAGTGGGGAAGGCAATAACGTGTTAAAACATTAGGGTAAATTTTCAACAATTATGGCAACTTGTCCCAATAAGACGGAGTGATCCACAGACAGTGCTCCCGAGATCGACCTGAGGAAGGTGACTACAGCTGTGTAAGCGGCGAGACAGGCAGCCAACAGTTGTACTCCCGTAACAGGAGTAGCTCAAGCGCCTACCGACCGACTAACCAATCTGCCTAACGTCCGATCACCGGTACGACGATGGAATATTTTTAAGCAAGGGCGAAGAGACGGACAGCACTGCGTCTTCAGAAACACACCCAAGGCCGAAGGAAACACTAGAACCAAGGTAGACCCCCCAAAAACACAAGGACAGTGCAATTCAAGAGGCTGTCGAACTACACGCCGTGTCAGACGGCATCAACACGACGACGAAAGGTACGCTGCCGGAAACATACGCTAACCTTCAGGGCAGGTAACTAGGGCGTTAGAGGCCACAAGGCAGAAAATACCGCTGGTTGCACTTCACTGATATGAATAATACTAAATCCAAATTAACATCAAGGAGTACAAGGCGGCTAATAGCTTCCACCAACCAGACAGACTCCACTTGTTGCGGTTGGTCTCACCGACCCTGAGAGCAGGAACACGCAAACAACAGCGAGATCTCAAACAGTGGAGGTTTCAGTACTGGAGATGTTTCACTCAACTTCAAACGCCCTGGGTTCGGTCGTCGGCTACAATGCCCTAGACAGATATTTTCCGAGTAAGGTTTTAAGTGATGGGAAAGATCCACCATGGTTTAATAGCCGCGTTAGAAAAGCGGTGCGTAAACAAAGAACACTTCATCTCAGGTTCAAGAGAAGTAAAACCCTAGCTGACAAGCAAAAGCTGAACGAAGCGAAAGTGAGCGTAAGGAGAGCAATGAGAGAGGCGTTCAATGTTCAATGATTTTGAAAGTAAGACGCTGTCAACCGACCTGAGTAAAAGCCCTAAGAGATTTCGGTCGTATGTAAAATCAGTAAGAGGGTCAAAATCATCTATGCATTCTCTCAGCGACCACACCGGCACCGAAACGGAAGATAATAGAGAGAAGGCCGAAATACTGAATTCGCTTTTCCGAGGTTGTTTCACCGCGGAAGATCGTGACATTTTCGCTCCTTTCAATCGTCTAAGAACGTCGAAGTATTGAGATAACCGATAGCGGAATTGAAAAGCAGCTATAATCGCTTAGTAGTGGAAAGGCGTCAGGTCCAGGTGAGATACCTATAAGATTCTATAAAGATTATGTGAAAGAACTTGCTCCCCTTCTAGCAGTAATTTACTGTAGATTGCTTGAGCAACGAAATGTACCTAAGAATTGGGAAAAAGCGCAAGTCATTCCCGTTTTCAAGGAAAGCCGTAAGACAGATCCACACAATCTGTTGTAGAATTATGTAACATGTTATATGCTCAAGAATTATGACTTTTTTGGAAAATGAACAGCTCCTATGTAAAAATCAACATAGATTCCGCAAACAGAGATCCTGCGAAACTCAGCTCGCTATTTTCCTCCATGAGATCCACAGCGAAGTGGACAACGGCGCTTAGGTTGGTGTCGTGTTCCTTGACTTCAGTAAGGCATTTGACACCGTCCCGTAGTGTCGTTTAATGGAAAAAAGAGCTTACGGAGTACCGGAGCAGACCTGCGATTGGATTCAAGACTTTCTTGCAGATGGAACTCAACACGCTGCTCTTAACGGGACAAAATCGACAGATGTAAAGGTAATACACGGAGTACCACAGGAGAGTGTGATACGACAGTTGCTTACAAGGTATATAAATGATCTAGTAGAAAGCGTCGGATGCTCTTTAAGTCTATTCGCAGAGGATGCAGTTGTCTGTACCAAAGTAGCAACTCCAGAAGATAATAAGAATTTGTAGAACGACCTGCAGAGAAATGATAACGGATGCAGGCTCTGGAAGTTGGCCCTGAACATAATGCGCATACATAGGAAAATTAAACTACTACTGTACTGCTACACTATTGATGGAGACAGCGTCTGCCGTAAATTATCTATTATCTAGGTGTAACTATCCACAGCGACATTAAGTGGAATGACCAGATAAAACAGATAGTGGGAAAAGCAAACACCAGACTCAGATTCATCTGAAGAATCTTAAGGAAATGCAGCTCATCTACGAATGAAGTGGCTTATAAGGCCCTTGTTCGCCCGATTCTTGAATATTGTTCATCTATCTGGGATCTCTATCAGGTAGGCCTGATAGAGGAGATAGAGAAGATTCAACGAAGTGCGTTTCGAAACGAGATCGTTTAGCTGGCGAGAGAGCGTTACAGAGATGCTAAACGAACTCCACTGGCAGATGTCACAAGAGAGGCGTCGTGCATCACGGAAGATTTTCTATAGAAATTGCGGGACAGTACTTTTCAGGAGTAGTCGAACAACTTATTACTTCCCCCCACATTCATCTCGCGTATTGACCACGACGAGAATATTCGAGACATTAGAACCAGTACAGAGGCTTACCGACAATCATTCTTCCCACTCACTATTCGCGAGTGGAACAGGGTTGGAGGGGTCACATGGTGGTACCGAAAGTACCCCCCGCCACACACCATTAGGTGGCATGCAGAGTATGATGTTGATGTAGATATACTGTAATCTTGTTCACTCATTACAGCGTTTTGCTCATATTATAGATCTGACTCTTGGAAACTAATCCTTCTAAATGTAGAGATATCGTGCTGAGTGTATGGGTCTATCACCGGAGTGTCTTGTAACGGAGATTTTAATGCATCTCTGTGCAACAATATTGTGGCCATATCTGCAGCTCTTTCTTGTATACGCTTTATGTTTTCTAGTTGCACCACATCAACATCTGTGAATATACTCTACTAGCGAACCCAGTAGTGATTTTATATTGGTAAATGTGTGTGAAAACTGGATATAAGTCCTAATCTCCATCTCCCCCTTTCTCTGTCAGTCTCCTCCCCCCGTCTCTCATTGTCCATCTCCCTCCCCCTTCCCTTCTTCTGCTCACCAATCTCTCTGTCCGCCACCTCCTCCTCCCTCCCTCTCTCTCTCTCTCTCTCTCTCTCTCTCTCTCTCTCTCCATCTCCTACTCCCCCTATACATCTTTAACACCTCCTCCTCCCTATCCTCTCCGTCCACCTCTATGTCCAGTTACTCTCTCCCCTTCTCTGTCCATTTACTCTTCCTACCTCTCATCTTGAGGCTCGTTTATTATTATTGCCAGAGAAACCTCGATTGAAATGAATAGGTAAATGGGTTGGGATTATTGGTATACGAGATATGAGAGGGACCTCTCTTCTTGCTGCATCTGTAAGAATTATAGCTTCAATATTTCACATAATTTTAATCTGTGAGCGGATAGGATTATAATGTTTCGGACGATTAAGATTCTGTAGTAGCATTATAGCCATAAATCGATAAGCCATAAGTACAACTTTCCTGTTTTCTGTTAAAACTAACTGCCAGGACGCGAACAAAAAAGCACAAAGTTGTGTATATAACTTTTGTTTAATTTATATGTAAGAAGTGGTCAGAAACGGTCTGGACAGCTTAATACACTGATCATCCAGAACATAAGACCAGCTACGTCAGAGCTGGTACTTCCACATTTGGCAGGGATAACAGAGGCGAAAGATCGTGGCATGGAAACAGAGGAGCCTTCGTAGGTCACTGGAGGGAGTTGGCACCACGTCTGCGTACACACGTCACGTAATTCCCATGCACTCCGGGGAGGGGGCGATGAGCTCTGATACCACATTCTATCACATCGCACATGTGTTCGATTGGGTTCAGATCTGTCGAGCTGAGTGGCAAGCACATCAATTGGAACTCGCCACTGTATTCCTCGAACCACTGCATTACAGTCCTGGCCTTGTGACTTGGCGCATTATCTTGCTGAAAAATGCTACTGCCGTCGGGAAACATAATCGTCACGATGGGGTGTACGTGGTTTGCGACCAGTGTATGATATTTCTTGGCCGTCATGGTGCCTTTCACGAGCTCCCCTGGAGCCATGGAACCCAGGTGAATGTTCTCCAGAGCATAACGGAGCCACCGCCAGCTTGTCTCCATCCAGCAGTATAGTTGTCAACGAGCTCTTCCTCTGGAAGACGACGGATTCGCGCCCTCTGATAGGCCTTAAGAAGAAGGTATCAGGATTCATCAGACCATGCAACCCTCTGCCAGTGCACCAACACCCAGTGACGATTGTCACGTGCCATTTCAGTCGTAGCTGTCAATGTCGTGGTGTTAACATTGGCACCGTCGGCTGCGGAGGCTCATCGTTAGGGGTGTTCGGTGCACTGTGTTCAGACATGCTTGTACTTTGCCCAGCATTATAGTTTGATGTTAGTTCCGCCACAGTTCACAGCCTGTGCTGCTTTACCAGTCTGCCCAGCTTACGACGTCCGACATCTATAATGTGGGATTGCACTCTTCCAACACCCGACAAGTCGTGCAGTCATTATTCGCCAGGTGGCTCCGCAGTCGTTTGGACGGGTTTATATCGATAGTACGTCGATGGTCATAATGTTCTGGTTGATCAGGGTAATTGTGTTTGAACGTAGGTTGTGCTGAGAAGTAACTGTTGAGAAAAAAAGTTCGATACGTTGCATCGTTTGCGGTTTAATTGTTGACGTTAGACAATCACGCTGTAGCGGTCATGAAGGTTAATTACCTTTGAGATTGGATGTGGCAAGTTGATGTTACTTAAGTAATCCTTTAAGGCGACAAAGACGCCAATATCAGCACGTTACTGAGTTTGAACGAGATCGTGTAATGGGGCTACGAGAAGCTGCATATTCCTTCTGAGATACTGGAGGCAGAATCGGCAGGAATGTAGCCACTGTATATGATTGCTGGCAGAGGTGGTAACGAGAATTTACGGTCGGAATATGTCCAGGTTACGGACGACCACGTGGCGTTAGCGTGAGGGAAGACTATGGTGTTCGGCGAATGGCTCTGGCGAATCGTACTGCATCTGCAACTGCGATTTGAGCAGCAGTTAGCACCACAGTGACACTACGAACTGTTACAAATCGGTTGCTTGAAGGGCAGCTCCGACCGAGGCGCCCTGTAGCGTGAATTCCACTGAACCCAAAACATCGCCATTTGCAAGTTCAGTGGCGTCATACGAGATATCGTTGGAGGGCCGGGTGGAGGTTTGTCGTGATTTCTGATAAAAGCTGGTGCTCTCTCGGTGCGGTCGACAGCCGTGTGCTGGTTAGGAGGAGGCCAGTTGAGGGCCTGCAGCCACTCTGCGTGCGAGACACACTGTAGTTGTGATCAGAGTGCTATTTCGTGTGACATTAGGAACCTTCTGGTGGCTATTCCAGGCAGCAGGCAGTGTGACTGCAGCTTTTGTACGTCAGTATCGTGATTCGACCTGCTGTGCTGCCAATCATGAACAACATTCCAAGAGGTGTTTTCCAACTGGCTCGACCGCGTGTCATTGTTGTAACCTAACAGGCTCTAAAGAGTGGCCCGCTCGTTCACGATATCTGTCTCCAGTCAAGCACATATGGGACATCGTCGGACGACAACTCCAGCGTCATCTGCAACAGGCATGGAACTCCATCCCACAAACTGACACGCGGCGCCTGTACAATAGAATGCATGCATGTTGGCACTCTTGCATGCAACATTCTGGTGGTTACACCAGTTATTAATGTACCAGCATTTCACTTTTGCAGTGGTTTATCTCGCGCTTATATTTGTGTGTGATCTTGCAATGTTAATCACTTAAGTATGTTACCTAGACAAATGTATTCCCGGAATTTCATTACTCTACCTCAATTCGTTTCTGGTCTTGCGACTTTTTTCCGTCAGTGTATTTAGAATATATGTAACCCACGTCCGTCCAAACGTTTATTAGTGTGTTGTGCAAAAATCTGAAGTAACTCGGTCAAGAACTTCTCTAGATTTTTAATAATGATGACTTATCTTTGTGTTGTATAGATCTGATTAAAGACATCCGGACACTGCAGAATTAACCATTAGACGTCACGAGAGACGGACCCACCAATATAAGACAAGCATATAGAGAAGCAGTAACAGCGGAATGGGTCCGTGAGGAGAACACAGTGACTTACATTGTGGAGTACTCACTGAATGTCATCTGAGTAGCAAATACATCAGGGACGTTTCAACCCCCCTAAAGCTGCCCAAATCGACAGTTGGTGATGTGACTGTAAAATGTAAACGCGGAGGAAGAACCAGAGCTGAACCAAGACCAGACAGACTTCATGGGCTGATGGACAAAAATCACATGAAATCAGCAATGAATCGCGGGTTCCGAAGTGCTACCAGAAATCCAGACAGCACAACATCTGGAGTTAAAAAGAATGGGGTACAGTGGTAGAGCAGCTACTCGTAAGCGACACAGGGCTGCAGTCTGTGCCCTGCAACAGTTTAGGTGGCGCAACTATCGACACCTCTGGACAATGGACGACTTGAAACGTGTGTTTCGCAGTGATGAATCTCGCTACAACCTTTGGCAATTCGATGGAAGGGTTTGGATTTCGTCAATGCGTGTGGGACGTTACCTGTTTTCCGCGGTCTCCTCAAAGCGTTTAAGAAAACACCAAATGCGGAAGAATATGAATACACCTTACAGCATTATCTACATCTGCATGGATACTCTGTAAATCACATTTAAGTGCCTGGCAGAGGTTTCATCGTACCTCCTCCACAATAATTCTCTATTATTCCAAAAAAACGAACGCCTATATCTTTCGGTGCGAGCTCTGATTTCCCTTATTTTACCAGGGTGAGTCAAATGAAAACCTCAAATATTTTTTTAAATATTATTTATTGTGTGTGAAGTCGTACAAAGCTGTATCACTTTTCAACATAATCTCCCCCACGTTCAATGCAAGTCCTACAGCGCTTACAAAGTGCATAAATTCCTTTAGAAAAAAATTCTTTTGTTAGTCCGTGCAACCAGTCATGCACCGTGTGGCGTACCTCTTCATCAGAACGGAACTTCTTTCCTCCCATTGCGTCTTTGAGTGGTCCAAACATATGGAAATCACTTGGGGCAAGGTCTGGTGAGTATGGTGGATGAGTAAGACACTCAGAAAGCAGGTCTGTGATTGTTGCAACTGTTGTACGGGCAGTGTGGGGTCTTGCATCGTCATGTTGCAAAAGGACACCTGCTGGCAACAATCCACGTCACAGATGATTTTTCAGGAGATCTGTGTATGATGCACTGGTGACAGTGGTCCCTCTAAGCATGCAATGCTCCAAAATGAAGCCTTTTTCGTACCAAAAGAGAGTCAGCATAATGTTCCCTGCTGATGGTTCTGTTCGAAACTTCTTTGGTTTTGGTGATGAGGAATGGCGCCTTTCCTTGCTCGCTCTCTTCGTTTCCGGTTGGTGGAAATGATCCAAGGTTTCGTCCCCAGTAACGATTCTTGCAAGGAAGCCATCACCTTCCGTTCAAACCGCCGAAGAAGTTCTTCACAAGCATCAACACGTCGTTCTCTCATTTCAGGAGTCAGCTGCCATCGCACTCATCTTGCAGACACTTTGTGAGACTGGAGCACATCAAGCACAGTGTGGTGTGCTGACCCATGACTAATCTGTAAACATGCTGCAATGTCATTCAGTGTCACTCGGTGGTTTTCCTTGACTATGGCTTCTACTGCTTCAATGTTCTGTGGAGTCACAAGTCGTTGTACCTGACGTGGACGAGGAGCATCTTCCACTGAAGTCACACCATTTGCGAACTTCTTACTCCATTCGTAGACTTGCTGCTGTGACAAACAAGCATCACCGTACTGAACCTTCATTTGTCGATGTATTTAAACAGGTTTAACACCTCCACTACTAAAAAACCGTATAACAGAACGCTGTTCTTCCCTGGTGCAAGTCGCAAGTGGGGCGGCCATCTTTATACTGATACTGCGACGGTATGTGTGCGTCTGCACTATGCTGCCACCTACAGGCCATTATGCACGCTGTTTGTAGCACGTTTACCAACTTACAGGATAGCGGCGCGAAATTTCGATTTGTTATTACAAATTTAAGGTTTTCATTTGACTCACCTTCATATTATAGTGATCTTTTCTCCCTATGCAGGTCAACGTCAACAAAATATTTTCCCTTTCGGAGGAGAAAGTTGGTGATTGAAATTACGTGAGAGGACTCCACCGCATCTAAAAACGCCTCTGTTTTAACGATGTCCACCCAAAATCCTGTATCATTTTAGTGACAGATACTCTTTCCCCTGTTTCGCGATAGTACAAAACGTGCTGCCTTTCGCTGAACTTTCTCCATGTACTCTGTCAATCCCATCTTGTAAGGAGCCCACACCGCGCAACAGGACGGACAAGTGTAGTGTAAGCAGTCTCTTTAGAAGTTACATTTTCTAAGTGTCCTGCTAATAAAACGCAATCTTTGGTTAGCCTTACCTACAACATTTTCTGTGTGTTCCACCGAGCGAGGTGGCGCAGTGGTTAACACACTGGACTCGCATTCGGGAGGACGACGGTTAAATCACGTGTCGGCCATCCTGATTTAGCTTTTCCGTGATTTCCCTAAATCGCTCCAGACAAATGCCGGGATGGTTCCCTTGAAAGGGCACGGCCGACTTCCTTCCCTAATCTAATGAGACCGATGACCTCGCTGCTTGGTCTCTTCCCCTGCAACCCCTTCCCCCCTTCCCAATTCATAGCGTTTTCATGCCCACAGGTCTATGTGTTCCTTCCAATTTCAGTTGTTAGTCATTGAAATTCCTAGGTAATTAGTTGAATTTACGACTTTTAGATTTGACTGATTTATCATGTAACCAAAGTTTAACGGATTCCTTTTGGCACTCAAATGAATGGTACCACACTTTTAGTTATTTAGGGTCAACTGCCAATTCTCGCACCATACAGATATCTTTTCTAAATCGTTTTGCAATTTATTTTGATCTTCTGATGACTTTACTATATGACAAACGACAGCGTCATCTGCAAACGATCTAAGATTGTATCCAAAATCGTTTATACAGATGAAGAACAGCAAAGGGCCTATAACACTATCTTGTGCAAAGCCAGAAATCACTTCTGAAAAGTGATGACTCTCCTTTAATTGCTACGAAATGTGAATCCAGTCACATAACAGAGAAGATATTCCGTAAGCACGCAAATTCACTACAAGCCGCTTGTTTGGTACAGTGTCATAAGCCTTGGGGAAATCTAGAAATTTGGAGTCAATTTGAAACCCATTGTCAGTAGGACTCAACACTTCGCATGAGTAAAGAGCTACTTGTGTTCCACAAGACTTTGCGTTGTAGGAATACTTTGGAGATGATGATTGCTTTTATCGGCGTGACAGTGCACTCTGTCGTAAAGCAGCATCAATGAGGCAACGGTCACTGAAATGAACCAGCCTCCTCGGAGTCCCGGCGACGAACCGACAGGAACACGTTTGGTAGTCAGCTACAACGTTGACTTCGCTCCACACCTCAATGTCTAGCACACTATCTTCTCTGCTTTTGGCTCCTGAGGGAGAATGGGCTGCCACTCTTCCACAAACATTCTGACACCTCATTGAAAGTGTTCCCAACTGTGTTGAAACTCTCATAAATTCAAATAGCAGATGTCCCCACATTAATTTCGACTAATAGGTGTCTGGATACTTTTCATTAATAATCTAAACTGTACTGGTGAGGATCTTTGTACTTATATTAGTGACTCTATATCCTAGCATGTTGGCAAATGCAGTGGTGGGAAAATGGTGACGTGGTTCCGTAGGTGCCGACTCTTACGCAAACTGTGTGGTGTAAACTGTACGTTTTTGTCAAATATATTTTCTCTGAATTCATCCAAGAAGGTTTTACAAGGACGATACCGTTGTTCGTTGATTCCCCAGTACTTTCTGTAAACATGTGCTACAATTACACTAAAGGTAACATGTTTGGTTCATCCAATTATAATTTGTAAACAGCCTTTATCGATATTCAAAATATAGTCACGAAATGCGAACCGAATTTTATCCCATGTACACTAGGAAAATGACCGGTCTACCACAAATTACAGATATAAATATGACTGTATGTAAGCAAAGAAAAACTTCTCTGTGAGTGCGAAACAAATCTATAATACGTCTGATATTAAGGCGAAGTTGTCACGTAACAACTACTGAAGACGATGCCGCCGTATGGCTGAAGACAATGTTTCACCTGGTCCTTCTAGTTCGTTGACAATAGGCGCAACGGCGTACGGTAATATGTTATGACCGTTTCCTTGACATCGTCGGGATCGTTACGGTTCATAGAGCCTAAAAGCAGTGAATGTAGTAGAATAGGCAAAGCAGCGGCTCCTATCCACTTACGTGCGCAGTGTTTCTATTTCGGAAAAATCTCTATTCCTGATCTCACAGTATACTTTGCATGCACATGTCCTAATGTTGCAAATTACAGATAAAATTTACATATTGTTTTGAACATGAAGTCATTTAGTTAGAACACTGTTTAAATGACGTTTTCGCATATAATTTACACATACAAAAAATATAAAGTTAAACATGTACCTCACTACGATGACGAAAAATTTACAGAATCCATTAGATGCTTTACGGGACGATATGTCGGAACCTATGTGATAGTCGTTGGATAAAAATCTTTTTGCTGAAAATTTTTATACTACGTACAGGAAGCTAAAGACATTATTTAATTTTTATCACAAGAAACCAGTCAAGCCAAGGAAATCATATTTGTAATCAAATGTTTGTTCTCCTCTCTTCTTAACTATGTTTCTATGTTCTTCACCTGATGTCAAGCTAGCACCCAACAGCTAGATCCTGATTAGGCTTTTCGCCACTACCCTACTTTTCGCTAAGAATCTACGTTAAAAATTTCCAATATCAACATACTTTATGACTAAATATAAGTAATTCTCGTGGTTGCTAACTACACTCCTGGAAATGGAAAAAAGAACACATTGACACCGGTGTGTCAGACCCACCATACTTGCTCCGGACACTGCGAGAGGGCTGTACAAGCAATGATCACACGCACGGCACAGCGGACACACCAGGAACCGCGGTGTTGGCCGTCGAATGGCGCTAGCTGCGCAGCATTTGTGCACCGCCGCCGTCAGTGGCAGACAGTTTGCCGTGGCATACGGAGCTCCATCGCAGTCTTTAACACTGGTAGCATGCCGCGACAGCGTGGACGTGAACCGTATGTGCAGTTGACGGACTTCGAGCGAGGGCGTATAGTGGGCATGCGGGAGGCCGGGTGGACGTACCGCCGAATTGCTCAACACGTGGGGCGTGAGGTCTCCACAGTACATCGATGTTGTCGCCAGTGGTCGGCGGAAGGTGCACGTGCCCGTCGACCTGGGACCGGACCGCAGCGACGCACGAATGCACGCCAAGACCGTAGGATCCTACGCAGTGCCGTAGGGGACCGCACCGCCACTTCCCAGCAAATTAGGGACACTGTTGCTCCTGGGGTATCGGCGAGGACCATTCGCAACCGTCTCCATGAAGCTGGGCTACGGTCCCGCACACCGTTAGCCGTCTTCCGCTCACGCCCCAACATCGTGCAGCCCGCCTCCAGTGGTGTCGCGACAGGCGTGAATGGAGGGACGAATGGAGACGTGTCGTCTTCAGCGATGAGAGTCGCTTCTGCCTTGGTGCCAGTGATGGTCGTATGCGTGTTTGGCGCCGTGCAGGTGAGCGCCACAATCAGGATTGCATACGACTGAGGCACACAGGGCCAACACCCGGCATCATGGTGTGGGGAGCGATCTCCTACACTGGCCGTACACCACTGGTGATCGTCGAGGGGACACTGAATAGTGCACGGTACATCCAAACCGTCATCGAACCCATCGTTCTACCATTCCTAGACCGGCAAGGGAACTTGCTGTTCCAACAGGACAATGCACGTCCGCATGTATCCCGTGCCACCCAACGTGCTCTAGAAGGTGTAAGTCAACTACCCTGGCCAGCAAGATCTCCCCCATTGAGCATGTTTGGGACTGGATGAAGCGTCGTCTCACGCGGTCTGCACGTCCAGCACGAACGCTGGTCCAACTGAGGCGCCAGGTGGAAATTGCATGGCAAGCCGTTCCACAGGACTACATCCAGCATCTCTACGATCGTCTCCATGGGAGAATAGCAGCCTGCATTGCTGCGAAAGGTGGATATACACTGTACTAGTGCCGACATTGTGCATGCTCTGTTGCCTGTGTCTATGTGCCTGTTGTTCTGTCAGTGTGATCATGTGATGTATCTGACCCCAGGAATGTGTCAATAAAGTTTCCCCTTCCTGGGACAATGAATTCACGGTGTTCTTATTTCAATTTCCAGGAGTGTATTTGTGCACTGTGCGGCTGGTCCCAGCGAAGGTTTTAGTCCTCCCTCGGGCACGGGTGTGTGTGTGTTTGTCCTTAGGATAATTTAGGTTAAGTAGTGTGTAAGCTTAGGGACTGACGACCGTAGCAGTTAAGTCCCATAAGATTTCACACACATTTGAACATTTTTTGCACTATTTGTGCGTAAATATAAATGCTGGAATGAATGGTTATCCGCTCTTAAAATAAAGCCAATGGTAAGTGCTACAAGAGACAATGCCTCTATCGAGACGCAGGGGTGTTTACAATAGTTGGTTCAAGATAGAGCGACAATAATAGTTTCACGAGCGAAACATTTGTACTGCCTTTTTACTACAGCAGGCCTGAAAGTTCTTGAGGATCCTCCTTGTAATTTGGATCCTGCAGTATACGAACTTTCCGTACAAGCGAAAACTCGGTTTTTAAATTTTCCTTGCGCTTTTTAAATTGTCGCACAACCCACAACGTTTGAAATCACAATGTAAATCTGTATATGTTATTTAGTTTTATGATGTATTTTGACACAGGAGCGTTCAAAGCTACACTTCTTACAGGTTTTCCGTGTTTTCCCTAAATTACTTCGGACTAATGTCGGGAATACCATAAAGCCATAGCCGACTATCAGACTACATACCGAATTCTTATCAAACTAGACATGTATATATGTAAAAGCCTGCATTTATTAATTTTATATTTTTATAAACCTCTAATAGCATGACGTGTCCAATATCGCATCAAGAGTGGTCCACGGATAAATAAAACGGCTGCTACCGGGGCGCGACCGACCACGTCCCGCACTCGGAGGCGACCTTGGAAGGACGCCGCTGAAGAAGCCTACGCGCTCACTTCATTCTGTTGGCTGGGAAAACACGATCTCCTTGCCCAAAGCGTGTCTTTTTGGGTCGGCATCAGCGCCTTGCGTCATAAGACTCATGTGGCAAATGTTGACCTACACTACGCAGGGCGCCAGAACGCTGACGTCGCCCTGATTCATCGATTGGACAGCGGAAAAATACCAGACCTCGCCTTTCCAACAGCTGCGTATATTTCCGTGGTACTTTTGGGTTCTGACTCTAGATCGTCGACAAGTGCCCAGCACGATTCATTCCTAGTGAAGTAGACCAGTACCCGACGTATTCCGCGATTCGCATTAAACCCACGTGGAACATTTTTTGAAGTCGTCGGCGTCCGCCAAGAAGGAAATTTGAAAAGCTACAGCGAGCAGAGTCAGGCGTCGTCATTTCTTGCTGGGTAAAGGTCTTCTGTAGCTTTTTTCATGCTTTACCGTCTTCACCTAAACACATCTGTGTAACTCCTCTCTTTTCTAATCCCATTTACGCACCATGCATTAGTTTGTCGTGTAAGTCTTTTAGTATCTCTTCCAATCGAGTAGCCGGCCGGAATGGCCGAGCGGTTCTAGGCGCTACAGTCTGGAACCGCGCGACTGCTACGGTCGCAGGTACGAATCCTGCCTTGGGCGTAGATGTGTGTGATGTCCTTAGGTTAGTTAGGTTTAAGTAGTTCTAAGTTCTAGGGGACTGATGGCCTTAGAAGTTAAGTCCCATAGTGCTCAGAGCCATTTGATTTTTTGAACCAATCGAGTAAATAACTTTCTCGCCCCTTCTATCATCGATTTGCCTGGCTACATCTCCCGCTCACCCTCAGTTTGTGAATGATCCTGTCGTTACAATTCACATCTTATTGTCATATATCAATAGTGAATTAAACGTTCCTTCTCAGACCAAACCGCTGCTTATTTTTGGAAATCCTACTTAGTTGATCAAAAGCATTCCAGTTAATTATTGTCTTCCTTCGTCTCCTCTCCATTCAGTTTTCAAATACTCTCTATACTAAAACTCATGAAATGGCTCTTTGAATTCGTGGTCAGTGTGTACTATTTCCTTTTCGGTGTGGTAGTTACGTATAATTTTACCCTTATTGTACTTGATTTCAAGCCTACTTTAAATTATCGGTATTAAAGTTTTCCAACGGTTGTCGAATCTGATTTCCAACGGAAACAAAAAATATAATGGATTACCAGCAACTTTGGCTGTTTTGTACTTCAAATTGAAAAACAGTGTAATGTTGACAAGAAGTCGAAGGTGGTTCACTTATGTTCCATTAACAAAAAATGGTTCAAATGGCTCTGAACACTATGGGACTTAACTTCTGAGGTCATCAGTCCACTAGAACTTAGAACTACTGAAACCTAACTAACCTAAGGATATCACACAAATCCACGCCCGAGGCAGGATTCGAACCTGCGACCGTAGCGGTCCTGCGGTTCCAGACTGTAGCGCCTAGAAACGCACGGCCACCCCGGCCGGCTTCCATTAACACACATTATTCCTTTGTTCTCCCAGTATAAGAATCAAAGCTTGCACTATGGTTGCTAGGAATAGTTCTGTTGACATGCACTCTCCTTACGTGACTCCACTTTGTAACCTGAATTTCTCACATCTGAAAATCTCCGATTCACGGACCAAGTGGTAATTCATATTCATTTCTCTTTTCTAGAATTTGTTGACGGTCTGCAAATCGTATATTCTATTTCGAGATTTGCTCCTCTGCTTGTTGCAAATCTAATTGTGTTATGCGGTTGGCAGTAGCTCAGTGAAGACCTCGTTCGCACATTATGGGCAGAAGTCTGATAGGCTATTGTTTCTATGTATTCTCTGATTCCTGTCTTCAGAAAAACAATATTTTCGTAATTGTTCAAGCTTAGAGGAAGTGTCGTTTTTCTCAAACACTCTATAAATAATTTTTCATTTCTCTTTGTATTATTTTGTTTCCAGTTATAATCATTTCTATGGGACAGTCATCATTTCCAGCTCATTCTTGTACCTAGAACGGCTTTACATACCTCATCTGCTATTACACCGGTAGTACCATTATTTACGGTGGGCGCAGACATTTGGGTAACGTCCCTCTCTGTTCACATTTGTCTCAACCAACGGGTTAAGAAACAGATCCAACAATTCATTGCCGTTACGGAGTGTGTCATTTGCAGCGTACAGATGTGAATATGCAGGAGCCGTAACATGCGGTGGCTTTGTTTTCTCATTCCATAGTCCGGATGCAGAAGGACAATGCATGCGGCACGTTACGCTCTGCTGTTGCCATCCATTGACTCCGCGCATGCGCAGAGTGTGCACAACAAATCACGAGAGTGGTGTGCATTGCCTCAAAGCTTCCGGAATGACAACTATGCACGTGCCCCACTCCGGTGATGACAGGTCACACCGTAATCACCTCATTATCGACTTTCGCCCGAAGTCACGGAACACGGAATTGGCTGAGTGGGTCATTACGTCTGACGAAATTTCGTTTCTCTGTACTTTCTCGTCTAGCAATAATTTCTTATATCCAGTAGGAGCAAGTTTCTCATAATTTATATTCGTGCCTCAGCATGTACTGTTGCGACACAAACTCTATGACTTGTTTTAAAATACGCCCCGTGGCTTATCAAATAGTAACTGGGTGATGGGAGAGGGCCTGTAGAACGATGGTGCAGTTTCTGTTGCTGTTGGTTTCTCTATACATTTTTCCAATCAAGCAGTTTGTTTTAACTCCAGAAAACGCTTGTTCAGTTTAAACAGAACGTCGCCTACATCGTACTCTACTGTCAGCTCGTGTGTGTCCCAGGAAAGAAATTATGGACACAATCATAGTAGAGACTGAGAGTGTTAGATTTTTTGGATTATTAGTTGATATTAAAATGGAGTGGGAGGAGGTTACTACAAAACGGCCAAGGAGTTGCAATGCTAGTTCGGTCAGACGTGACATAAAAAACCCAGTTAGGATAACTAATACTGACGAGCGATTTTTTTCCGAATCCAGAAGCGAGGAACGCAAATTACTCATGGTATAACTTAAAGAACGAACTGGAAAATCTTTTTCAAAAAATCAACTTCAGGAATTAGTGATTCTCAGATGATGTATTCCTTAATTAAAATAATACGTCTTGCATTTCCAGCCAACAATTCAGTTCAGAGAATCATTTGAATCAAAATCATTAGTTTTATTCAGAAACACGTGTATCAATAAGTATCCAGTAACCACAGGAAGTCTGTCTTCGAATAAAGTGTAGTTGAATAATAGACTAAAGGATTTACTGATGTCCAATCTTTTCTACTCCATTGATGAATTTCTAGACATAATTAGATGCTGCGCATATTATTCATAATATCGTATAATGCGAGTTCTACCTTTTATTGGACTTATTTTTACTTCTAGTTCGGAAATATAATTAAGTAAACAGTAATTACCTAAAGTAACAGTAATTATCTAAAGAAAACCAGACTTTAGTGTGTATACAAGCGCTGTCTATGCATCCTATTACATTAATTTATAAATAGTATACCTTTTTGCCTTGTTCCTCGACTTGGAGGAACGCTGTTCTAAGGATGTATGGAGTGACCAAGAATCTTAAGACTTCTTGATTATTATACTGAAGCGCCAAAGAAACTGGTATAGGCATGCGTATTCAAATACAGAGATATACAAAGAGGCAGAATAAGGCGCTGTGGTCGGCAACGCCTATATAAGAGAGCAAGTGTCTGGCGCATTTGCTAGACAGGCTACTGCTATTATATTAGCAGGTTATCAAGACTTAAGCGTGTTTGAACGTGGTGTTAGAGTCGGCGCATGAGCGATGGGAGACAGCATCTCCGAGGTACCGATGAAGTGGGGATTTTCCCGTACGACCACATCACGAGTGTACCATGAATATCAGGATTCCTGTAAAACATCAAATCTCCGACATCGCTGCGGCTGGTAAAAGATCCTGCAAGAACAGAAGCATCGAGAGAATCGTTCAAATTGCTGCAGATTTCAGTGCTGGACCATCAACAAATGTCAGCTTGCGAACCATTCAACGAAACATCATCGATATGGGCTTTCGGATCCGAAGGCCCACTCATGTCCCCTTGATGACTGCACGACACGAACCTTTATCCCTCGCCTGGACCTGTTAGCACCGACATTGGACTGTTGATGACTTGTATCATGTTGCCTGGTCGGACGAGTCTCGTTTGAAACTGTTTCGAGCGGATGGAAGGGTACGGGTAGGGAGACAACCTCATGAATCCATGGACCCTGCGTGTCAGCAGGGAACTGGTTCAAATGGCTCTGAACACTATGGGACTTAACATCTGAGGTCATCAGTCCCCTAGAACTTAGAACTACTTAAACCTAACTAACCTAAGGACATCACACACACCCATGCTCGAGGCAGGATTCGAACCTGCGCCTGCGACCGTAGCGGTCGCGCGGTTCCAGACTGAAGCGCCTAGAACCGCTCGGCCACACCGGCCGGCAGCAGGGAACTGTTCAAGGTGGTAAAGATTGTGTAATGGTGTGGGGAGCGTGCAGTTGAAGTTATATGGGCCCATGTCTGATCACCTTCATCCATTCATATCCATTGTTCATGCCGACGAACTTGGGCAATTCCAGCAGGATGGTGAGACGCCCCACATGTCCAGAATTACTATAGAGAGGCTTCAGGAACACTCTTCTGAGTTTAAACAGTTCCGATGCCCACCAAACTCCCCAGATATGAACATTATAGAGCATATCTGGGATGCCTTGCAACGTGCTGTTCAGAAGTGGTACCACTTCAGACATTAGTCGAGTCCATGCCACATCATGTGGCATTTCTGGGTGCTCGCAGGACCCTACGCGATATTAGGCAGGTGTAACAGTTTCTTTGGCTCTTCAGTGTTCAAAATAAATATTCTGTACTTAGTTGTGTAAGATCCAACGTCAGGTGACTCTCCTCAGTAAGTCCGTATCTACTATACATCGATGAATGCTGTTAGTTTACAGTACACAAGAAAAGTAAATAACCAACTCAGATGCAGGACGTGATTTCAACCCATGTGATTTACCCACAAATTCCATAATTATAAGATGCACAGCTTCCCAACGCCTCTGGTGTACGTGCTCCACGTAAGAAATGTTTGCTCCATTACATTAGATTAGATTTACTTTCGTTCCAATTGATCCATAGTGCATCAATGAATACATTATTGCACTGAAATAGTGCAGAAGTTAAATATATAAAATCAGTTTGTTCTGCTGAGAAATTCACCAATGGAGCAAAGGAGTTGGCCACCAATAAATCCTTTAGGCTTCTCTTAAAGTGAATTTCATTGGTTGTTAAGCTTTCTATGGCTGCTGGCAAGTTATTGAAAATGTGTGTTCCTGAATAATGTACACCTTTTTGTACAAGAGTAAGTGACTTTAAATCCTTGTGAAGATTATTCTTATTTCTAGTACTGATTCCATGAACTGGGCTGTTGGTTTGATAATGTTATATATTTTACATTTTTAATGACAAATGTCATTAAGGAATAAATATATTGGGAAGCAGTAGTTAGTGTCCCTTGTTCCCTAAACAGACCTCTGCAGGATGTTCTTGAGTTCACACGTCAAATAACTCTTATTGCACGTTTTTCTACCTGGAAAACTTTAGCTTGGTTTGATGAATTATCCCAAAAAATAACCCCATATGACATTATGGAGTGAAAGTAAGCATAGTATGTCAGCTTTTTCATTTTTATATCACCTGTGTCTGACAGAATTCGCATTGAAAATAGAGATTGTTTTAGACGCTTCAGTAGGTCTGTGGTGTGTTCCTCCCAGTTGAATTTATTATCAAGCTGTAATCCCAAGAATTTAACACTGTCCACTTCTTCTATCTGCTTGTCATCATATGTTAGGCATACACTCGTGCGATATCCCCTTACAAGTTCTGAACTGAATGCAGTGTGTTTTTTCAAAGTTTAGTGACAAAGAATTGGCTAGGAACCAGTGATTAATGTCCACAAATATTTTACTAGCCGATTTTTCTAAGACTACACTTGATTTGCTATTTATTGCAGTGTTTGTATCATCGGCAAACAAAACAAACTTGGCATCTGGTAATGTTACTGATGAAAGGTCATTGATATACACAAGAGAAAGCAAGGGTCCTAAGATGGAACCTTGTGGGACCCCACATGTAATTAGTTCCCAGTTAGATGATGCCTGATAGCTTAATACATGTCTCTTTCGTAATGACACCCTTTGTTTCCTGCCAGAGATATAAGATTTGAACCATATTTCAGAATTTCCTGTTACAAGAGAACGCTTTAGGAAGCCGAACTGAGACTTTGACAGAATGTTATTTGTGATAAGATGGTTACAAAGCCGATTGTACATAACCTTTTCTAAAATTTTTGAGAAAGCTGTAAAGTAATTGGACGGAAATTTGACGCTATTTCTTTATGTCCCTTCTTAAACAGTGTCTTAACTTCAGCATATTTCTACCATTCAGGAAATATTCCACTGATAAACGTCTGGTTACACAGATAGCTTAATATGTTACCTAACTCAGAATCACATTCTTTAGTTACCTTTGTCGATATTTCATCATACCCACTAGATGTTTTTGCTTTTAAAGATTTTATGATGGAAATTACTACTGCTGAGGTTGTGAGGGTTGTAACCGCTCCTTCTATTGAAAATGTTCGTTGATGAAGTTCGTGCTCCGACCAGCTAGCGGTAGAATGTCTGTGTTCTGTCTGATGAGGAACGTTACAAAAGAAGTCTGTCCGGCTGCACTACAATCACGCCGAGTGCTTATTAATTGTACCAGTCAGCTCAAATAATCATATGCTCCCCGACGTGTACGAGCACAGCTACACGGAGATGCATACAAACTGTATCATGGCTACAGTCTATAGTTTCTCCACTAATGTTTTCAGTTTACGTAAGCTAAATAGTCTGGATCAGTACGATAACTTTTTTAGAGGGACAAAGAATATATATCCAGCGCTCTGTTATTAATCTGTATCGTTGCACTGATAAAATCTTTCGCAACCACGTAATATTATTTGGTTTGAAATAAATGTCAAACGCAGTAAATTCAAGTATGCTGGTTTATTATAGTCTAAGCGCATCCTATCATTGTCTTAAAGAAGTAACCTTTCCCTAAGCTGGGTGGAATTGGTTACGTAGGTTTCAGTCAAAAAGTTTGCAATAAGATCCAGATTTCACCAGTTGCTTTAACGAAATCTAAGTATTTTCTTACAATTCGATACTAATATTCACTTCCTTTTTCGTTAAATTACTAACAGTCTATAACTTTGGGACAAAAATCAGTCTTCCCAGATAATAATAAATTTAAGACATATTTCGGTTCTTTTCCTATCTTGACTTTTCGTAATGATATACTCAAAGTTGCTGATCTACCTATTTCAAGCTTAACGATTCCTAGCAGATCCCAAATCTCCTAAATGTAAGGACAATCTCGTATCGCCTACGTACAAGAGCACACGTTAAGTTACGACACGATCAAGCAAGCGCTAGAAGCACATTAACAATGTATAACTTTACCTTCTGTATTCCGCGGTGACCTCAAGGAGTACTCATAAGGAGTATCCTTTGAGATCACTTGTTCTACTCCCTGATCTATAACTACACTACTTTGGGATCTACTTTTACTTTAATTTGATACAAAAGGGATTTTATTTTACTTTCTTTTGCAAAAATACTAAGTTACTTTATACTAGATTTCTTTTCTATTTCTTTTTACATTGTTTCTCTTCAGTATACTTGCTGCTATTCAAGTGATGCTATCACAGTGGGACTTTGTTTTACTTTTTTTTATGAAATTTGGATTTTGGGTTTGGGGCTTTTATTGGGTTTTGGGTACTGTTTTTATATTTTCATCTTTGAGTCCAAAGGGAGCGGCGTTACAGGGTGAAATTCATATTATGGAAGTTACTTCAAGTGTCTGGTCTGAGGTATCCCATGGCAGCATCTACAGAACTTGACAACCCCGTCTTTACAGTAACAGTTATAAAATGTTTGTTAAAAAGTTCTGTAACACTATACACATCTCTCAGCAATGTATCATTTACTCTTACTGCTATTTGCCCCCCTTCATGTGTGGCTCTGCTGGTCTCGTCCCTCACTATATCACACATTGCCTTTATTTTGTTATCTGATATGACTATCTTTTCCTTATAATATATTTGCTTTGATATCCGTATTACAGTCTTTAATATTTAGCAGTATTTCTTGTAATGTGCTGTAGCACAAACATCACAACTCTTTCGGTTTGACAAATACAGTCAGTCTGGAACCGCGCGACCGCTACGGTCGCAGGTTCGAATCCTGCCTCGGGTATGGAGGTGTGTGATGTCCTAAGGTTAGTTAGGTTTAAATAGTTCTACGTTCTAGCGGACTGATGACCTGAGAAGTCCCATAGTGCTCAGAGCCATTTCAACCATTTGACAGATACAGTTTTCTTTTTGGTTTACAATATACCTCTATTCCTTGAGTAATCCAAGATTTCTTTGTGGACTTTGCTCTAACTTTGGTTAGTTTTGGAGGAAAACAGTGTTCAAATAAGGTAAGCACTCTATTAGCAAAAGTGTTATATTTTTCATTAATGCCATGGGCACTGTAAACATCACTCCAACGAATGTCTCTGAGAAGTGTTCTAAAATAATCAATTTTTGGCTTATTGATTACCCTCTTGAGTTCAGATTTAACAGATTATATATCCTGTTTAGTATTAACATTTAACAAAAGGAACTGCATGTCATGATCTGAGAGGCAATTGACTATTGGTTTTGTAATATAATTTTGTTCATTGGACTTTTCTATAAATATGTTATCAACGGCTGTTTGTGAATAATTGGCTACCCTAGTTGGGAACTATACAGTGGGAATTAAGTCGAATGATAGTGTTACTAACTCAAATAAGTTATACAGCAGAGAGAAGTGTCATGCTTACAGTGGTATACACAATATTGTTTGCTATGCACGTCTCCAACAGCAGCGAGCAGAAGAGAAAAGCGTTGCGCTCGGCCGGCGGCCCTCGCGTATGGCTCGCAATGGGCGGGGCGGGCCCGCTCCATTACGTTTTATAGCGACTGTCCCGGCACGGGCGGCGTTGCAGGACAGCGGTTTCACGCCGTGTCTGCGCCCCCAACGGCGTCCACAACTGTCTCGCAGATCGCCGTCAAGATTTCACTTTTCGTAGCCCTGTTACGGGCTGCAACTGTTTCCCCGTCACCATTTTTCTCGGGTGACTGATCCACGGCGGAAGAAATACCAGCGCTGTAGCCCTTTCTGAATTGGGCGGCCCGCTGTCTGCTGGAAAAACTCTCTGCAAAACAAACTGTTCAGTACAGACATTCGTAGAGACACACAGGTACTGCCGGTCACGCTCTAACCGCAGAAGGAACGGGACAAGCAAGAACTAGAGACGAGGCGACGTAAACGTCGGAGGTGCATCTTTTTCTGCAACCGCAACTCGAGAGGAGAGCTTCACGTTCTAAGACCTTTGAACGGCAGTGCATAATGTTTTCGACTTCAATGCAACTGTCAGCTTCGCGTCAGAGAAAATAATATTGCAACACACTGTGGTTTCCTTTCTATTGCTGTTCTCCCCAGCACCCATTCTATTGCTTTACAGTATTTCAGGTATTATTGTTTCTAATTTTTTCTTCGCATTTTCATCAATGTTCAGAGCAATGAAACAAAAGGATACGTATATCTGGGACTTACGTGACGACGTCATCGTGAATAGTACTGTGAAACACAAATTCTTGGTCCCATAGAACTTACCACAAATTTCCAAATACAAATTCGCCATTATTTCAATCGTTCCGAGTTCATCCAGAACTAGGTAGTTACATCCGGAGAAAGATGATCAGATTTATGTTCCTGTTTGTTCAAACTTTGAGAGGTACTTACAAGATAAAGACGCAGAAATTACTAATTACGTCTGTTTATTGGCTTCATTTATGTTTGAGACATAGAAAAGCATCTAACAGATGGCGCTGTAATCGCAATACGTAGTGAATATAACTAGTGCACCGGAGCTCAGAGCAATCAATTGGACCATTGAAACGTGGAATGACGTTAGCTTACTGATGGAAGAGATTGAAGTAATGTGTTCTATTGAATAACGTGTTTCTCTGGTACTGGACTATCACAGGTTAGAACTAAATCCTACGGCAACAAGGTGCAGTTTTCAAATACAATTTAATGTTCCAAAAGGACCTGATGCGAAAACCGTTTGCAAACTCTTCGCCAAATTCCAACGAACAGACAGAGTAGCTGATGATCTAGGGGGGATGTGGGCCCCAAGCGAAATGTTGTTACCCTGAAAATGTTGCCACGGTTTCTGGAATTATTCAGCAAACTCCAAGCAAATCCAATGCTACCGGGATATACCTGTACGTGTTGTGCGACAGAGGGTGGATTTTACACACCAGAGTGTCACAATTGTTGATAATGAAGGACTTGATGTGGCTGCATCTGGTTCAAGATGAAGCAGGCTTCCACCTGAATGTAGTCGTGAATAAAGTAAACCGGCGATTTTGGGGATCCGAAAACACCCTTTTGTGTTAAGCAAAACTTGTATTCTCCTAAAATTACTCTTTGAGGTGCTGTATGCAGCAGAGCTATTGTTGGCTCTTTTTTCATGACAGGAACAACCATTAGCGAACGTTACACTACAATTTTGCAATAATTTGTCGCCACACATTTAGCGTTAGAGGATCGTCCAGGCATCGAATGGTTCGTGCAAGATGGGGCAACACCATCGCACCGGTCAGGTGTTGGGCTATCTTCATGAGTATTTCGGGAATGGAGTCAGTGCGTTGAATTATTGTAAATTTAATGGTGTAGTGATGGATCTGCCTTCATATTCCCCCGATTTAACTCCTTGTAACCCCCTTTTGTGGGACGCATGGAAAGACGCTGCGTACCGGAACTCTGAACGAGCTACAATTAGCGATATTTGTGGTATCTGAATCCATTCCAGTTGAGACGGTACAAGATATGACGGAAAATTTCATTGTTTGGGCGACTTCCGTATTGAGAGTGGTGGAAGTTTCGAAAAGATTGAAATGTGATTTCAAAGATAGCTTTGCAGGGAACGAACTTAATTACGCACGCTGGTACTGACGAGATTTACAGCGTAGAGAGCAGTCTGTGAGTAAAGTATCGAACGGTTTAGAAACTTCCGTGTAACTTCTGTATAAATTTCTTACAGCTTTGACAATAAAAAGACCTTTCGTTGCACTCGTCTGACAGTCGTAGTTTCCGAGATATCTAATTCTGAAATCGGGCTCTCCTTCGCTGAACGTCCTGTATCCTGAAACTTTGTTGTTTCAGCGCCAGCTTTTCTACCGCTTCGTGATCCTCAGTGTCATCGGCGAAAGTCTTGACACCTACACTTCGTTTCGTCTACAACAAGTGAAAGGTATCTTGGACTAAACAAAATTTTGTCGATGTGTGATCCCTTTATGTTCCAAGACAGGGATGCGTGCCGTGACTTTTCAGAGTGAATTTTAACTTTTTCACCCCATTGATTTGTCGATTATTCACAAGTTTGTACAAGCTAACTAACTTTCATCGCCCTTCACAGTGCAGTCCAGAACACCGTCTCCTTTTTATTCGTAAAACGTTAAGTTATGTCTGAACCAGAAACAGTCGGTGTAGATTGTCATCTTCAGTAAGCACTTTCGGCAGTGAGTGTGTAATTCACTAATAGTACGACAAGTCCACGTCCATTTCAGGAGCAACTACTCTTGTATACGTGCTCTATTAGCAGTCACGATCATCAGCTTCAAGAGGCGGTCATAGAACTGTAGTTGTTATGAACTGCTTCTCCTCGACCGAAACGGTAGTAAGTAACAATCACAGTACCTATAACTAACAAGACAGTCGCATGTTCAGTAAACAATTCCTGCTCTAAACATCTGGCAGGTCGTCACCGTACTCGGATCATCACCGGCACGTAGTCCGCAATGCGTGGTCAAGTTCGATTCCCTGTCGGGTTGGGGATTTTCTCTGCCCGGGGACTTGGCGTTTGTGTTGTCCTCATCATTTCGTCATCATTCGTGAAAGTGGCTAGACTGGACTGTGTACGGGCGATGATGGCCGCGCAGTTGAGCGCCCCACAAACCAAACGTCATCATCATCATCACCCGCAGATTCCAAACACCATACCAAGTCTGTAGCCGTAACTGTAATGAACGATTCGTCACGTAGAACTGACGCGCAGCAGATTCGTGTATACAAGCATCTCTGCTTGGGCTGCGATGGGCCGTCCGGTTTACCATCGGTGGCTGTGTGCCGGTCACAGAGGTCTTTCGCTAAGACCACGGAGTCTGCAGCGGATACAACAGATTAGCTAAAATGAAACTGACTTAGCAAATACTTATGACTGACTGTGAAATGAGTCTTGTTAATGAATAAAAGAAGCCGCCCGTCACAGAAAATGCTGGAAACCGTGATTTCGATGCACCAGTCGGTTGACACCACATGTCTGCACGTACACATCTCGTGCCTGCTCTGTCCAGAGTACTTCGCTGTGTGATTACGTTTCAGTGAGCGATAGGAGCAGAAGTGTTTACTGACAGACGACTGCAACACAAAATGGTGCTCGCAATAAGATAGCGGATGTTCATAGTCGAGTGTTAAGCGAAGCACAATTCGCAGAAAACGTTCGCAGAACTGTTTGCGTAGGAGTTGAAGACTGGGAGCGTTTTGGAAAAACCTTCAGCAAAGTCTGCAGTGCAAAATTGATTGATGGATTGAAATGTGCTCACTAGCGAATAAAAACCGTAACTGTCCGAATAGAGCTGGAACACCAGAAAAAAAATTGCTCGAGTGAAGGAAAGCCTGGAACAAAGTTCGATGAAATCTCAAAGCCGTGTTTCCGTACAATTGAGAATTAAGGACCTGTATCTGTATCGTTACTTAGCGTTATGCACGAGTTCAAATGACCAAGCGAACTTCCATGTTCTGAGTTCCGCCAGTGGTTTCTGAGTGAGGTTTAATCAAGACTTTCGAATCTTCAGTTTCTCATATCTTCATACAGGCCTGGGTTAACCTGTCACACTATTGGGTACCTATAGACGCCAGATGACGGAATTCACTACTCTTTGCCTTACTTTAATTAGAATATAATTCGAGAAAATGATTATTTATATTGTGATCTGACATTGTTTTTAATTTAGCCAAAGGACGCTATTATTAGAAAATGATTCTGAGTGTAGAAGGAAGGTGGCTATTATGGAAGAGTTCTCAAATGTGAGACGGCGAGATACTGATTAAAGTGATTGCTCAGTTCTGTCGGGAAGTATCAGAATACAGTCCTCGCACCGCCTGAGGCGGGGAGCAGTGACAGTAAGACTATTTAGGAGCTGGATACTGTCGAGAATTCTTGATTTTAAGTGTTCAATTTCAAGTTTCGTAAGTATATGTGCTTGTTGGGCTTTTATACGTGAAGTTCAGTAGCTCTTGCAACAATATTGATATATCTATATTCTTCACGAAGTGCTCTTTCATTCGCTATAATGAATTATCCTTCAACCCGAATATTGTGATTATGAGGCCGGTTTGCTAATACAGATGGGTTATTCCTAAATTGCGATAATATGAGTGTAGTGAGTATTTCGCATGTTAGGATGCCGTAGTAGCTAGTTTCGGAATCTTATTGCTACTAAGTGGTTTCAGCATTTTGTAAACATTATGAAGCCATCTGGTGATGATCCTGCTGTGCTAATACTTGATAGGCATCATATGAAATTTGTGAGATTTTTGTGAGATAGATAGAGCAAGGGAAAACCGTGTTCCCATCTAGAATGAAATTTTCACTCTACAGCGAAGTGTGCGCTGGTATGAAACCTCCTGGCAGATTAAAACTGTGTGCCGGACCGAGACTCGAACTCGGGACCTTTGCCTTTCGTGGGCAAGTGCTTTACCGACTGAGCTACCCAAGCACGACTCACGCCCCGTCCTCACAGCTTTAATTCCGCCAGTACCTCGTCTCCTACCTTCCAAACTTCACAGAAGCTCTCCTGCGAACCTTGCAGAACTAGCACTCCTGGAAGAAAGGATATTGCGGAGACCTGGCTTAGCCACAGCCTGGGGGGTGTTTCTAGAATGAAATTTTCACTCTACAGCGGATTGTGCGCTGGTATGAAACTTCCTCGCAGATTAAAACTGTGTGCCGGACCGAGACTCGAACTCATGTTTATCATCTCATTCCCCCATAACATCCAACCTCGTGTGTAGAATTCATGCGATTGTTTAAAACACAGTATCCGCAAGAAATAGAAACGTGGTGGACAAATAACAGAGGTCAAGAAGCAACCTCATATTTGATTAAGGGGTTATTTGTCGCGGCCTACTTGAGAGCAGTAACAACGGAAAGTGCTGTAGACAGCCTTTTGAACTCTTCCCGTGTAACAGACATATAATTAGATAATGACTTCGCAGTACATCAGGAAATTGACATACAAGGGGCGAAGAACGCAGTAAATGTGAATCCCATTGGTATCCGGCTACCTCCCAAAGTAATCAAGCAATATCACCTGATCTAGCATAATCATCAGTTTTTGACTCTGTTAAACAGCCAACATAAACCTCATAAAGGGACCGCTTGAAACGATTCAAAGACAAGAAAGCTATTGCGGTATCAAAGGAGACAGAAGTGGAGGTTTTATTGTTGAAAAAGAGAAAGAGAAGCACACGGGAAACAATCTCCCAGTCAGCCGTAGTCTGAAATTTGAGCGAGGACAATGCTTCATAGATGCAGTCTGAAGAAGAAGAAGAGGGAGAAGAAGAAGACACTAAACCTATATTTTGCACTGGTCGTATCTCTGAAGACTAACGGAGAAATGACCACGGTATATGGAAAGCTATCCTTGGGCTCTTGAAGAATGTTAGCTTGCAAAAGAGCTTTTTATGGCCTGGTCGCACTTATTTTGCAAAATAAACTCATACAATATTGGAAAGATAGTAAGAAAGTTAACATTATTATTTTAGGGTTTACCTTCTCTTATATTCGTCGATACTGTTTTCTCTGACCGTCTCGTATTAGGACATCAGTTCTATTTGTATTAAAATTGACTTGTTTGAGCTTTTGTAAAATTTACATGCATTGAGTGACCGGTAGCTCGAATTAAATAAGTAAACTGTAAAGTACAATGATTTCACGTAGATTTCATAACCATACAGTTGTCTGTGATGTAGAAATATAAATTGGAGTCATATGAAACTAGGAAAGTTTCACCTCAGGGATGCGGTTATTATGAGGTTCAGTCACCACTGGTATCAGTTACCTGCCTCAATCCGACGAGGCGTGGAGGCCCTCAGTCTCTACAAATAAACTGAAGTGACAAAGTGAGCCACAGCCCGCCCGTATGGGCGGTCTAACGCACGGCTTTCCGGGCGGGAAGGAGCGCCTGGTCCCAGGCACGAATCCACCCGACGGATTTGTGTCGAGTTCCGGTGAACCGGCCAGGCTGTGGATGGTTTTTAGGTGGTTTTCCATCTGCCTCGGCGAATGCCGGCTGGTTCCCCTTATTCCGCCTCAGTGACACTATGTCAGCGATTGCTGCGCAAACAAGTTCTCCACGTACGCGTACACCACCATTACTCTACCACGCAAACATAGGTGTTACACTCGTCTGGTGTGAGACGTTCCCTGGTGGGTCCATCGGGGGCCGAACCGCACAATAATCCTGGTTTCGATGGGACAGCGGAGAGGTGAAGTGGACTGCGGTAGTCGTCGTGGGGTTGTGGACCACTGCGGCTGCGACGGGGACGGAGCGTCTCCGTCGTTTCTAGGTCCCCGGTTAACATACAATACATACAATACAACTGAGCCGCGCGGAGTCGCCGCGCGGTTAGAGGCGCTATGTCACGGACTGTGCGCCCCCTCCCTCCTTCTGGCATGGGTATGTGTGTTGTTCTCAGCATAATTTAGTTTAAGTAGTGTGCAAGTCTAGGGACCGATGACCTCAGCAGATTCGTTCCTTAGGAATTTACACACATTTGAACATTTGACGAAAGTCGTGGGATAGCGTCATGCACATATGTATACAGTTGGCGGTAGTAACGCGTACACAGGTACACGCAGTGAACTGGCGGAGCTGTCATTTGTGCTTAGGTGATTCATGTGAAAAGGGTTCCGGCATGATTATGGCCGCACGCCTAAATTAACGGTGGAATATGGCTACATTTTACTTTTAATTAACAATGATATGAAAATGACATAAAATACAGATGTTACAAATGTGTTTGACAATGACGCTTAGTCGAAAATAGCTAATCGCATGATTGAATAAACATCGTATTATAGCCTACTAAGCACCCTGTTTACATTTGTTAAGAAATTAACAGACTTTGAACGTGGAGTGGCAGCTGAACCTACAGTCAAGGGACATTCCATTTTAGAAATCGTTAGGGAATTTATCGTCAAGATTCTGCCGAGAAAACCAAATATCAGGCATCACCTCTCACCACGAAAGCCTTCACTTAACCATCCAGACCAGCGGCGTTTGCGTACAGTTGCCAGTGGTAACAGACAAGCAAAACAGAGTGCAATAGCCGCAGATATCAGTGTGGGATGTACGACGTACACATCCGTTAGGACAGTGCTGCGAAATCTGGCGTTAATGGGCTACACCAGCAGACGACCGACACGAGGGCCTTTGCTGGTAGCACGGAAGCGCCTGCAGCGCCTCTCCTGGGCTCGTGATCATATCGGTTGGACTCTAGATAACTGTGAAACCGTAGCCTGGGCAAATAAGTCCCAATTTCTGTTGGTCAGAGCTGATTTACGGTCCGAGTATGGCGAAGACACCACGAAGCCATGGGCCCAGGTTGTCAACAAGGCACTGTGCGAGCTGGTGGCGGCTCCATAGCGGCGTGGGCTGTGTTTACATGGAATGCGCTGGGTCCTCTGGCCCAATTGAACTGATACTGAGTGGAAATGGTTATGTTCGGCTATTTGGACACCATTTGCATCCATTAATGGCCATCAAGGCCCCAATCAACGGTGGAATTGTTACCGGGCCACAATTGTTCGCAGTTCGTTTGAAGAACATTCTGTACTAGTTGAGCGTATGTTTTGACCATCCAGTTTGCCCGGCATGAATCGTATCGAACAGTTGTTGGACATAACCGACTAAGGTCAGTTCGTGCACAAAGTCATGCACCAGCACCACTGTTGCAGCTATGGACAGCTATAAAAGCAGCACGGCTCATTATTTCTGGAGGAAAGTTCCAACGCCTTGTTGAGTCCATGATACGTCGAGTTGCTATACTACGCCGAGCAAAATGAGGTCCGATACGGTAATAGGGCCGGCCGGGGTGGCCGAGCGGTTCTGCGGTTCTAGGCGCTTCAGTCTGGAACCGCGCGACCGCTACGGTCGCAGGTTCGAATCCTGCCTCGGGCATGGCTGTCTGTGATGTTCTTAGGTTAGTTAGATTTAAGTAGTTCTACGTTCTAGGGGACTGATGACCTCAGATGTTAAGTCTCATAGTGTTCAGTGCCATTTGAACCATTTGAATCGGTAATAGGAGGTGTCCTTTGCCTTTTGTCACCTTAATGCATGACTCATCGTCAGCGAGTCTCCCTCATATATCCAACATTAGGTTCGGGAGTCGGTGTCGACCTGTGTAAGTCCATGTGATGCTTCATTTTGGCCAACTAATTTTCCATGCGATCCAAATGTAGCGCTCGAACAGGCCACTCGATCAGGTTGACGTCGACTTGTTGCGGACACCGTTGCTGAACGATTTGTGTGCACCGGTGAGTGATTCTGCTGGAACTGGATCATTTAATTGGGTTAGTGCACTGAAACCATCATACTGGACGAATGCCAGGACGCTATCTCTCATGACCTGTGCATGCTAAGAAATTGTGACAGTAAGTCCCTATCACACAGTGCACCTTAGGTGTACACCTACGCAGCAGCGCCCCAGGCGTACATGTTAGGAACTGCAGACTTGTTCACGTCGCCCGATTACAAGACGCACGTAGAATAGGCCTGGCATGAATCCACGCATGCACGCAAGACGGCAATGCCCTGCTAATACCCACGTGTACTGTCTCATTTTTTGTAAAGTCGTTCATTCAAACAAAAAATTTCAGAGAGCTCAACGTTTCTATTTACTAAGTAATTATTTTTTATTTTTGTTCTTAATATTTATTAGGTAATTGTTTTCTTATGTAAATCTCACGAAATTATCCTATTACTGTTCTAAATTATGGGCTCAATAACTCGTTTTTTTTTATTATGACACTTCGTAGCTCGAGAATATATCTAAATTTATGTTTATACAGCATCTTTCATATGGAAGACGCAGCTGTTTTTCAAACTATTGCCCTGGTAGTGCCTAAAACCCTTAGGAACAAGACAAGATAACGACGACGAAAAGCCAACGTTATTGGGTTTAGACCTGTCACGGAAGGGGCGAAGGCTCTGTTAACGAAGGAATTGAGGCCCGAATTCCGCAGGAATTTCGGAACTTCTTGAGAGTGGATGTGTCTTATTTCGAAAAGCTGCTGTCGATGATACATGAAGCAATCCGCTAAAGTGAGGCAGCAACTTAGGAGGCAGTTTCACCTAATAAGAAGTAAGAATTAAATCATTTGTTTATCTATTTTGTGATCGGACTCTCTTGCCGACTATTGGTTTCACCTTCCTGGCATGCTGAAATATAGCAAAACATGCAGTCAAATCAAACGTGAGCTTTTGTCAATAACGGCATTACAAATACAAATTGAAAATCACACTTATAAAATTATATGCGCAGTTAATCAGAAATAAACGACTGTCGACGAACCTTACTATGATACAGTGGGTCGTGATGATCATACCGACATCTTTCCTCGCTAAAAGCCTGAATTATGACGCTTAATGCTTCTTTGGCCCATTCCATTTCTAGAATACGAAGCAATCTGTACAAAGAATGCTACTTGCAAAGGGCTTGTATAAAAGAAAGTTTGTTGGCAAAAAGTTGCTTTCGTTTAGTGCCAAATTCATTAATTCATTAAGGCCGGATGGAGTGGCCGAGTTGTTCTAGGCGCTTCAGTCTGGAACCGCGCGACCGCTACGGTCGCAGGTTCGAATTCTGCCTCGGGCAAGGCTGTGTGTGATGTCCTTAGGTTAGTTAGGTTTAAGTAGTTCTAAGTTCTAGAAGACTGATGACCTCAGATGTTAAGTCCCATGGTGCTCAGAGCCATTTGAACCGTTTTGGAATCATTAAGTTCATTAAAATTTAGTAACTGAAAAACACGCAAAATTTCGAGTATGAAAACCTGAAATTATCTGGACAGATGTCTACAACGACCGTAAACGATAAACAATAACAAGCAGAAAGCATACACGGGGTACCCCTTCCTGCGCTTGAGCGAGCTGTCGCCGTCTAGTGTACATGTGCCAATTCAGAGAAGTTTAGTGGTGCTTTCTACTTACGATCGTGAATAATGTGTTTACAGTTCTCTTAGTTTTACCCGTTGTACCACCAGATAGATGCCGCGCTAGACTAACCTTTCATGGCGGACCGCCACGTACAGGAGAAGATAGGACAAATCTTCGTTCTATCATTTAGATATTTAATACAGTAGTTGCCTTTTGCAACTTATATTCCTTTATTTTTGAAGAATGGACAATTGATTTCTCTGTTTCAGCTCACGTAAATCTGGGAGGACACACAAATGTGAAATAGTTTTTCTAAGCTCTTTGTGATACGCTAGAGTCTAGCATATGTAGTATTTCAATACGCAAAATTCGCAGGTTAACCTCCTTCTAAGTCATAATAAGTTGGTTCAAATGGAAAAACAGCTTTATTCTTGTAGCGCAGCAGCGCAGGCCCACCTTACGGTGTACAACAACGAACGTTGGGTCGACATGCCTGCTTGGCAGTGTTTGCACCGCAAATGCCGTTTTCAGCCACAGTGCTCTCACATTCTAGAATATTTCTCGAATTTTTTTTTACGACAGGTTTCATCATCAGCGTTAACAAACTTTGTATCACTGTAATTGTCTTCTAAAGAGCTATCGAGTGCTGTTATAAAAAGTATACGGTTCCGTTAAAGGAACCGTACTTACTTCAATATCTCAGTTGATAACAGCACTAAACATTAGGCAAACAAAAACATGTGTGCCCCTCGACAGTCAAATATAGGCCGAAAACCGTGTTACGTCTTGCATGAGTCACCCTGTATATACACAATACCACTTAATTTCATCTGTTCGAAACGCCGAGTCGTTTCTGCATTCAGTACACAAAAAAGAGCAAGAGTTGCATAGTTGCTTGGTATCCTCATGGCAGCGTCTAAGGATATGAATTTCCGCGGAAGAAATTAAGTATCGCTTCTCCTCGATACCATTTTTTTTTACAGTGAATTGCCTGTTGATGTAATGCAAGCGTAAGACGTATACAGGGTGTTACAAAAAGGTACGGCCAAACTTTCAGGAAACATTGCTCACACACAAATAAATAAAAGATGTTATGTGGACATGTGTCCGGAAACGCTTAATTTCCATGTTAGAGCTCATTTTAGTTTCGTCAGTATGTACTGTACTTCCTCGATTCACCGCCAGTTGGCCCAATTGAAGGAAGGTATGTTGAATTCACGTCATCAACACAGATTTTCTGTGAACGTTTGGGCAGGCATTGTTGGTGATGTCTTGATTGGGCCCCATGTTCTTCCACCTACGCTCAATGGAGCACGTTATCATGATTTCATACGGGATACTCTACCTGTGCTGCTAGAACATGTGCCTTTACAAGTACGACACAACATGTGGTTCATGCACGATGGAGCTCCTGCACATTTCAGTCGAAGTGTTCGTAAGCTTCTCAACGACAGATTCGGTGACCGATGGATTGGTAGAGGCGGACCAATTCCATGGCCTCCACGCTCTCCTGACCTCAACCCTCTTGACTTTCATTTATGGGGGTTTGAAAGCTTTTGTCTACGCAACACCGGTACCAAATGTAGAGACTCTTCATGCTCGTATTGTGGACGGCTGTGATACAATACGCCATTCTCCAGGGCTGCATCAGCGCATCAGGGATTCCATGCGTCGGAGGGTGGATGCATGTATCCTCGCTAACGGAGGACATTTTGAACATTTCCTGTAACAAAGTGTTTGAAGTCACGCTGGTACGTTCTGTTGCTGTGTGTTTCCATTCCATGATTAATGTGATTTGAAGAAAAGTAGTAAAATTATCTCTAGCATGGAAAGTAAACGTATCCGGACACATGTCTACATAACATATTTTCTTTCTTTCTGTGTGAGGAATGTTCCCTGAAAGTTTGGCCGTACCTTTTTGTAACACCCTGTACAGCTGTATAGCTATAGCGAACATGCATCGCAGACGAGTATATGACGGTCTTATGAGGAACTGCTGAATGATTGTACACGTCATTTTTAAATCCCAACGCACACTCATTGTACACTACTGGCCATTAAAATTGCTACACCGCGAAGATGACGTGCTACAGACGCGAAATTTAACCGACTGGAAACAGATGCTAAGATATGCAAATGATTAGCTTTTCAGAGCATTCACACAGTATTGGCGCCGGTAACGACACGTACAACGTATTGACATGAGGAAAGTGTCCAACCGATTTCGCATACACAAACAGCAGTTGACCGGCGTTGCCTGGTGAAACGTTGTTGTGATGCCTCGTGTAAGGAGGAGAAAAGCGTACCATCACGTTTCCGACTTTGATAAAGGTCGGATTGTAGCCTATCGCGATTTCGGTTTATCGTATCGTGACATTGCTGATCGCGTTGGTCGAGATACAATGACTGTTAGCAGGATATGGAATCGGTGGTTTCAGGAGGGTAATACGGAACGCCGTGCTGGATCCCAACGGCTTCGTATCACTAACAGTCGAGATGACAGGCATCTTATCCGCATGGATGTAACGGATCGTGCAGCCACGTCTCGAAACCTGAGTCAACAGATGGGGACGTTTCCAAGACAACAACCATCTGCACGAACAGTTCAACGTCGTTTGCAGCAGCATGGACTATCAGCTCGGAGACCATGACTGCGGTTACCCTTGACGCTGCATCACAGACGGGAGCGCCTGCGATGGTGTACTCAACGACGAACCTGGGTGCACAAATGGCAAAACGTCATTTTTGCGGATGAATCCAGGTCTGTTTACAGCGTCATGATGGTCGCACCTGTGTTTGGCGACATCGCGGTGAACGCACATTGGAAGCTTGTATTCGTCATCGCCATACTGGCGTATTACCTGGCGTGATGGTATGGGGTGCCACGTCTCGGTCGCCTCTTGTTCGCATTGACGGCACTTTGAACTGTGGACGCTACATTTCTAATGTGTTACGACCCGTGGCTCTACCCTTCATTCGATCCTTGCGAAACCCTACATTTCAGCAGAATAATGCACGACCGCATGTTGCAGGCCCTGTACGGGCGTTTCTGGATACAGAAAATGTTCGACTGCTGCGCTGGGTAGCACATTCTCCAGATCTCTCACCAAATGAAGACGTCTGGTCAATGGTGGCCGAGCAACTGGCTAGTCACAATACGCCAGTCACTACTCTTGATGAACTGTGGTATCGTGTTGAAGCTGCATGGGCAACTGTAGCTGAGCACGCCGTCCAATTTCTGTATGACTCAATGCCGAGGCGTATGAAGGCCGTTATTACGGTCAGAGGTGGTTGTTCTGGGTACTGATTACTCAGGATGTATGCACCGAAATTGCGTGAAAATGTAATCACATGTCAGTTCTAGTATGATATATTTGTCCAATGAATATCCGTTTATCATCTGCATTTCTTCTTGGTGTAGCAATTTTAATGGCCTGTAGTGTAGTATCTGGATTGTAGATAGCACTTTGTAACGCACTAGTGATTCCTTCCGGTGATGTCGTGCGATTTTCTGTAATCACCTTTTGCGATGCTAACCGTTCCCCGTCCGTCAATGGATCACGTCTGCTTGGTCTTTGTTTAGCAATAGTTTATCTTCCTCGTTTCCATTTGTCACATTGCCAACCACCGACGTGAGCAACTTTAGCCGGGTTGAAATGCCTTTCATTAATTTCTTACTTATGTGCCATTCAATGAGTGGCCCACTTTCGAAATCTCTGAGCTCACGCGACCAACACATTCTGCTGGTACTGGTTCTCTACCGACAGCGCAAAGCTCCCTGCCTTCTTTTGTATTGTGAGTTCGTTTCCCATGACACCTCGTAGTCAATACCGCATTGCACATGGATGTCCTGACACTTTTGATTAGATACTGTACCTGTGTAGAACACAGCAAAACGGTTTCTGGTTCGGTCTGCGTGATTGGCAAGTATCCACGCCTCTGTGATCGTTTCTGCTCACGATGCTGCTATCCACAACTGACGGACTGCGTTGCAGGGCTATATGCACCGAGGTGACAAAAGCCGTGGGCTATCTCCTAATATCGTGTCGGACCACCTTTTGCCCGGCGTAGTGCAGTAACTCGGCGTTGCGTGGACTCAACAAGTCGTTGGAAGTGTTGCGAATTGGCAGGAGCCTATTCACGGAGTTTGGAGGAAGCCGAAAGGCACGCGTCTAAGCTCACGCAGGCTGGCGTGAGGTCTGGAAAATGACAAGGAATTATAGTAGCCAAAAATAGTACATAGCTTCTGGAATACTTAACTTTAATCCATAATTGGAGAACATCGCTCTTGTTGATACATTATTAACAATCTCAATATAACCTGGTAATGGCGCCTTGCTAGGTCGTAGCAACTGACTTCCGGAAGGCGTTCGATACAGTTCCGCACTGTCGCCTGATAAACAAAGTAAGAGCCTACGGAATATCAGACCAGCTGTGTGGCTGGATTGAAGAGTTTTTAGCAAACAGAACACAGCATGTTGTTATCAACGGAGAGACGTCTACAGACATTAAAGTAACCTCTGGCGTGCCACAGGGGAGTGTTATGGGACCATTGCTTTTCACAATATATATAAATGACCTAGTAGATAGTGTCGGAAGTTCCATGCGGCTTTTCGCGGATGACGCTGTAGTATACAGAGAAGTTGCAGCATTAGAAAATTGTAGCGAAATGCAGGAAGATCTGCAGCGGATAGGCACTTGGTGCAGGCAGTGGCAACTGACCCTTAACATAGACAAATGTAATGTATTGCGAATACATAGAAAGAAGGATCCTTTATTGTATGATTATATGATAGCGGAACAAACACTGGTAGCAGTTACTTCTGTAAAATATCTGGGAGTATGCGTGCGGAACGATTTGAAGTGGAATGATCATATAAAATTAATTGTTGGTAAGGCGGGTACCAGGTTGAGATTCATTGGGAGAGTCCTTAGAAAATGTAGTCCATCAACAAAGGAGGTGGCTTACAAAACACTCGTTCGACCTATACTTGAGTATTGCTCATCAGTGTGGGATCCGTACCAGATCGGGTTGACGGAGGAGATAGAGAAGATCCAAAGAAGAGCGGCGCGTTTCGTCACAGGGTTATTTGGTAACCGTGATAGCGTTACGGAGATGTTTAACAAACTCAAGTGGCAGACTCTGCAAGAGAGGCGCTCTGCATCGCGGTGTAGCTTGCTCGCCAGGTTTCGAGAGGGTGCGTTTCTGGATGAGGTATCGAATATATTGCTTCCCCCTACTTATACCTCCCGAGGAGATCACGAATGTAAAATTAGAGAGATTAGAGCGCGCACAGAGACTTTCAGACAGTCGTTCTTCCCGCGAACCATACGCGACTGGAACAGGAAAGGGAGATAATGACAGTGGCACGTAAAGTGCCCTCCGCCACACACCGTTGGGTGGCTTGTGGAGTATAAATGTAGATGTAGATGTAGCTGAAGGCTATGCTAACTATCGTCTCGGCAAATGAGAGCGTAATTTGTCAGTTCCATCTCTAGCAAAGTCGGCTGTACAACTGGGCGAGTGCTAGGAAGTGTCTCTAGACCTGCCGTGTGGCGGCGCTCGGCCTGCAATCACTGACAGTGGCGACACGCGGGTCCGTCGTATACTAGCGGACCGCGGCCGATTTAAAGGCTACCACCTAGCAAGTGTGGTGTCTGGCGTTGACACAACAGGAAGTCCCGTGCAGGAACGTTGATTCACACTGCCTACGTGAGTCATGCTGCCTCCATAAATGCAGAAGTATTACCGGTGCAGGATGCTGCGCACGAACTGACCAAAGCGTTCGATGGGATTCATGGCGGACGATCTGGTGGCCAAATCATTCCCTCTAGTTGTCCAGAAAGTTCTTCAAACCAATCGTGAGTAATTGTGGCCAGGTGATACGACATCGTGGTTTGTGAACATGAATTGCATGAACCGCTGCAAATGGTCTCCGAGTGGCCATTTCCAACCAATGATCAGTTCAGTTTCTTGTAAACATAGCGCACATCATTGTGAAGCCACCGCTACTTGCACTTTGCCTTGTTGAAAACATGGGTCCGTTACTTCGTGGAGTCTGCACCACACACGAACCCTATCATCCGCTCTTAGCAGCTGAAATTGGGACACATCCTACCAGGCCACCTCAGTCGTCTACTGTCCAACCGATATGGTAATGAGCCTAGCAGAGGCGGTGCAGGCGATGTCGTGCTTTCAGCAAAGGCACTCGCGTCAGTCGTCTGCTGCCATAGCCCATCACTGCCAAATTTCGCCGCACTCTCCTAACGGACACGTTCGTCGTACGTCCCACATTGATTTCTGCGGTTATTTGTTGCTTGTCTGTCAGCACTCACAACTCTAGGCAAACGCCTCTGCTCTCGGTCGTTGAATGAAGGCCGACAAGCTTTCCCGTCGATCGTGGTGAGAGGTAATGACTGAAGTTTCGTATTCCCGGCACGGTCTTGACACTGTGGATCACGTAACATTGAATTCCCTTACGAATTTCGAAATGGAATGTCTCATTCGTTTTGCTCCAACTAACATTCCACGGTCCTGCGGGAATACTCTCATTGGAAACCTTCTCACATGTATCACCTGAGTACAAATCACAGCTCCTCCAATGCCCAGCCATTTCGTGCCTTGTGTATCCGACACTACCGCCATCTGTGTACACTACTGACCATTAAAATTGCTACACCAAGAATAAATGCAGATGATAAACGGGTATTCATTGGACAAATATATTATCCTAGAACTGACATGTGATTACAATTTCAGGCAATTTGGTTGCATAGATTCTGAGAAATCAGTACCCAGAACAACCACCTCTGGCCGTAATAACGGCCTTGATCCGCCTGGGCATTGAGTCAAACAGAGCTTGGATGGTGCGTACTTGTACAGCTGTCCATGCAGCTTCAACGCGATACCACAGTTCATCAAGAGTAGTGACTGGCGTATTGTGACGAGCCAGTTGCTAGGCCACCATTGACCAGACGTTTTCAGTTGGTGAGAGATCTACAGAATGTGCTGGCCAGGGCAGCAGTCGAACATTTTCTGTATCCAGAAAGGCCCGTACAGGACCTGCAACATGCGGTCGTGCATTATCCTGCTGAAACATAGGGTTTCGCAGGAATCGAATGAAGGGTAGAGCCACGGGTCGTAAAACATCTCGAATGTAACGTCCACTGTCCAAAGTGCCGTCAATGCGATTAAGAGGTGACCGAGACGTGTAACAAATGGCACCCTATACCATCACGCCGGGTGATGGCGATGACGAATACACGCTTCAAATGTGCGTTCACCGCGCTGTCGCCAAACACGGATGCAACCATCATGATGCTGTAAACAGAACCTGGAGTCATCCGAAAAAAATGACGTTTTGCCATTCGTTCACCCAGGTTCGTCCTTGAGTACACCATCGCAGCCGCTTCTATCTGTGATGCAGTGTCAATGGTAACCGCAGCCACAGTCTCCGAGCTGATAGTCCATGCTGCTGCAAACGTCGTCGAATTGTTCGTGCAGATGGTTGTTGTCTTGCAGACATCACCATCTGTTGACTCAGGGATCGAGACGTCGCTACACGATCCGTTACAGCCATGCCTACTGATACGAGGGAGTTGGGATTCATCACGGCGTTCCGTATTACCCTCCTGAACCCACCGATTCCATAATATGCTAACAGTCATTGGATCTCGACCAACGCGATCAGCAATGTCACGATCCGGTAAACCGCAATCGCGATAGGCTACAATCTGACCTTTATCAAAGTCAGAAACGTGATGGTAGGCATTTCTCCTCCTTACACGAGGCATCACAACAACGTTTCACCAGGCAACGCCGGTCAACTGCTGTTTGTGTATGAGAAATCGGTTGGAAACTTTCCTCATGTCAGCACGTTTTAGGTGTCGCCACCGGCGCCAACCTTGTGTGGATGCTCTGAAAAGCTAATCATTTGCATGACACAGTATCTTCGTCCTGTCGGTTAAATTTCGCGTCTGTAACACGTGGTGTAGCAATTTTAATGGCTAGTAGTGCATGTACATATCGCTATCCCGTGACCTCAGTGCAATATACTCCAGTGACTATCCAAGACAATTCGTATATAATGTGTGATCTAGTAATAATGTCGTACCCAGTGCGTGATTATGGCAGGGTAGCAAAGGCAGACAAGCTGCTGCCTGTGGAGCCACACGGCGGGAAGACAGTCGAGTCGTGATGACGTAAGCAGCTACTGCAGGGCAGCGGTGATGACGCCGCCGGAGACACGGGCCAGGGCGCCACCCGAGTCGACGACCGGCGCAACAGTCTGGGCGTCACGCTTATCCTCTTCCCGTCGGCGCTCCCTCCGCCGCCCTTGCAGACGGGGCCAGGCCGTTCCGGAGCGGCGGCGGCGAACCGCTGTTCTGCGCGAGGATCGTTCTTGAAAAGTAAAACAAGTAGGCCAGTTTCAGAGTTTCTCACATCTCATTAGAGACGGAGCACAGTTACAGTCCTGGTCACTTCACATGCATCTTGCAAAATTTAAGCTGAAAAACTTGAAGAATAAAAAGTAACACCGCTTACGGCGGGAAGGCAGAATAAAAGTGTTTCAATAAATCGCTTTGCATTTGCTGATTGTTTTGACATTTTTTCTGAAAGCTTAACGAGCGCAGCAGTATAAGTGTACACCCTGGAAGATACAACCAACATGGCAGCCTGTAGAATACTTGCAGAGAAAACAAAAATTAATTACAATGATAAAAATGTCTTAGAATTTCTAAAAACAGGCACAGGACCGATAGAAAACGTAAAGAATTCCACATATTTGGGGAAAAAAATCCAAGAAAATATATTAGAAAATTCTGCTAAAAGATGAAAAGAACTTATGATATAAGACAAACAGTACCCAAAACAAAAGAATACGTATCTCAAAATCCTGAAATAAAGCACTGCAACACAGTAGTGAAACTGTATCGACTATATGTCTGCAAACTCTTAGTGCTGAATTATGAGCATGAAAAGTTAGAAGTACGGGATCGAAGTACAAATGTGTTGATTTTTTCTTGCTTACTTGTTCACGTATTGCCCTCTAGCTTTGGTCTCAACATTTTCGACAGACGTTTGTTTAACGTCTTTCCTGACGCTTCGCCAGCACGAGTGACTAGCATTGTGAAACATTCTGGTGGCGTCACAAGCGAAGGAGGGTGAATCTTTGACAACGCCAGCCGCGTCGACCGAAGATTCCTAAACGAAAGCCAACTGGAGAGAAGTAGAGGATAAGGTGCTCTACACACTTATCACTTTAAAAATTAAAGAGTAACAGTGAAATTTATCAGTATGTGGGAAACGTGTCAGAAACTTTGAGGAAGACAATATTTCTATTATTTGCTCATATTTACGAAATGGGTTATGATGGACTAACCAAAAGAATCTTCAAACATGTAATGAAAGACAATAGACGTAATATAAATGGAATTGCTTACAAGAAAAGTTTTAAAAATGGAAAATTTCTTAAGGAAGAAGGAAAAGAAATTAGGCACAACGTGGGCTGAAGAATGGGAAAAGAAATACGGTGAAGTAATGAGGGAATACTGGGAGGAAAGGAAGGAAAATGAAAGATAAATAAAATGAAACTGGGACGTGGTTGCCTAGAAGGCTGTAACGCAGAATGAAGAAGAAAGCCTCTTCCTTAAGATCATTAAGGAGCTGTACTACTCACGAAACAATAAGTATTTCAAATTATCATTGTGGTTTTCGTTCTACTTTAGAGTATCTCCTGTAACATGTTATATTCTTTCTGGCACGTAACACATTCCTTGTGGCGAGTACCCGTCCCTAACCACGGAGAGGCGGGAGGGTTCCACGATCTAGGTAACAATGTAGTCCTAACTAAACAGGTAGAGTAGTCAAATTATCACTCGGCAAAGTTCCAGGTGGTTTATAGTAATAAATAAATGAAGTGAGATTAATCGTCAGATGAAACCGATTTGTTGCTACCTAACGACTAGAGGGCGAGCGTACCAGTGTGTACCAAGAATTAATGTCTCCGAATTTTTTGTGTGAAAACTTAAGGCTTTTTAGATAAAACAAAAGTTATTACATTCTACATCTTTATCCTTCATGTCTACACATTTACTTCTCAAAGTGCTCACCCTGGCGACGAACGTATTTCTTCAAACGAGAGACCACACTATTGATAACGTCACTGTAGAATGTTTGAGTTTGTTGACGGAACAACAACCTCACCTCTGTTTGCATCTCGTCATCACTATCAAAATGAAGTCCTAGAAGGAGTTTTCAAATTTTGGAAACAGATGAAAATCGGATGGGCCCAAGTTGGGAAAGTATGGACTATGGTTGATGACAGTGAACCCTACAATGTTGAGGATGTCGCCAGCGGTCGTGTGTGTTCTGGCATTTTCACACCGAAGCAGAGAGTGCTCCCTGAGTGGATGAACTTTTCGAATTCAAAACTCGCTTACAGTACGCTGTTTCTCACGCACAGAGTTAGTTACGTCACACACCGCCATCTTACATGCTACACGCTCTAGCGGTAGAGGGCTGCAAATATGTAGACATGAAGAATAAAGATAGAGCATGTTAATAACGTTCACTTTATTTAAAAAGCTTAAACATAAAAAATTGGTAGCCATTTCTTTTCATCATGCCCTCTTGTAACCATGTATTAGTTTAATGGCTGCTTGTGCGATGTCGCAGCTTGGTGTAATTAAATCTTTTAAATAATGAGAGTCCAGCCTAATGTAAAATCAATGAATACATTGCAAAAATGTAAGATATTAAATAAAATGATATAGTGACAGTCTCTTAGGAAAATGATGAATTAAGATTCACTCTCAGTTTTATGTAGCACAAGAAAACAAGTTACAATGAATGGTGGCCTTACGCAAACTAACATTACACACAAAGAAACAAACTAGATTTGAAACAACTGATCTAGTAAAGCAAACAGCGTACCCGCAGGCAATGTGTAATATATGCGAAAGTAATTTTGCACCGCATCAAATCATTAATCTGAACAAGTTTATATCATTTAACAAGTTCATTCAACTCTAATTGCAGTAACAAATTCTTTAAAGCAGATTTAAGTAACTAATGTCTATATTGCCTCGTTCTATTCAAATATTCTCCACGTCCCAATCTGTTCCATGGAAAGCAGCTAAGTCCCGAATCGGTGCACTTCGAAATCAACATAACACGGACACATCTGAACACATTCGGCTCTCCGGCCACTCTCTCTTACCAACAACCTTACGCAACCTGATGAAAGCTTCCAAAAACAACGATACTTGCTCTCCTGACTTATTTAAAACCCCGGACATGTGACTGACAGCTTTAGTGGAAAGAGTAACTGCATGGCTGACAACTGTATTAAGAACGCAATTCTTTACGAGTTTTAAATATTCTGAATATTTACAATTTTCACTTATGAACAACTGCCACTGAATATCACTAACCTTTAATTACACAACCGCGAACAACTAATATTAATTACTTATGTGAATGTAGACTTACCCGGCGTACACTGCTGGTGAAACCTTCCCGGGCTTTCATCAAGGTGGCTGCGTTCAAATTCTCATCATCTTATGAACAGTGACACTCATCGAAACTATAGTATCACTTTTAATTATTCTCCTTCCGTTCAAGCATGTTTCTGGGCTCGTTGATTGATGTGCAGGGAAAAAGAAGGTACAATTGTAATAACAATATATATTTAATATTTTACAAAGGTCGTTCTGTTACGGCTGGCAGTTGAAATGCGCGTTCTTGTTGGAGAAAATTATACAAAGGAAAAATCCTTATATACCTAATGGGTGTTCACGCCAGTGCATTGTGGGAAGTTGCTGTCATTGTTCAGTGACTTTTGACCAGAAACTTCAATGAAAATCTTACATCGTACAAAAAAAAAAAAAAAAAAAAATGGTTCAAATGGCTCTGAGCATTATGGGACTCAACTGCTGAGGTCATTAGTCCCCTAGAACTTAGAACTAGTTAAACCTAACTAACCTAAGGACATCACAAACATCCATGCCCGAGGCAGGATTCGAACCTGCGACCGTAGCGGTCTTGCGGTTCCAGACTGCAGCGCCGTTAACCGCACGGCCACTTCGGCCGGCACATCGTACAAAAGATTAGTAGAATCGGAATTCGGTTCTAACAAAGATAGGTTCTTTCTCTAAGGCGAGAATGATTAACGAAAGAGCCGACATGAGGCTCAAATTTTATTGTTATTAAAAATGCTGTTGCAGTGATACACCACTGGCCATTAAAATTGCTAGACCACGAACATGACGTGCTACAGACGCAAAATTAACCGACAGGAAGAAGATATTGTGATATGCAAATGATTAGCTTTTCAGAGCATTCACACAAGTTTGACGCCGGTGGCGACACGTACAACGTATTGACATGAGGAAAGTTTCCAACCGTTTTCTCAGACACAAACAGCAGTTGACCGGCGTTGCCTGGTGAAACGTTGTTGTGATGCCTCGTGTAAGGAGGAGAAATGCCTACCATCACGTTTCCGACTTTGATAAAGATCGGATTGTAGCCTATCGTGATTGCGGTTTATCGTATCGCGACATTGCTGCTCGCGTTGGTCGAGATCCAATGATTGTTAGCAGAATATGGAATTAGTGGCTTCAGGATGGTAATACGGAATACCGTGCTGGGTCCCAACGGCCTCGTATCACTAGCAGTCGAGATGACAGACATCTTATCCGCATGGCTGTTACGGATCGTGCAGCGACGTCTCGATCCCTGAGTCAATAGATGGGTACTTTTGCAAGACAACAACCATCTGCACGAACAGTTCGACGACGCTTGCAGCAGCATGGACTATCGGCTCGGAGACCGTGGCTGCGGTTACCCTAGACGCTGCATCACAGACAGGTGGGCTTACGATGCTGTACTCAACGATGAACCTGGGTGCACGAATGTCACAACGTCATTTTTTCGGATGAATCCAGGTTCTGTTTACAGCATCATGATGGTCTCATCCGTGTTTAGCGACATCGCGGTGAACGCACGTTGGAACCGTGTATTCGTCATCGCCATACTGGCGTATCACCCAGGGTGATGGTATGAGGTGCCATTGGTTACAGGTCTCGGTCACCCCTTGTTCGCATTGACGGCTCTTTGAAAAGTGGAGGTACCATTTCAGATGTGTTACGACCCGTGGCTCTACCCTTCATTCGATCCCTGCGAAACCATACATTTCAGCAGGATAATGCACGACGCATGTTGCAGGTCTTGCACGGGCCTTTCTGGATACAGAAAATGTTCGACTGGTGCCCTGGCCAGCACATTCTCCAGATCTCTCACCAATTGTAAACTTCTGGTCAATGGTGACCGAGCAACTGGCTCGGCACAATACGCCAGTCACTACTCTTGATGAACTGTGGTATCGTGTTGCAGCTTCATGGACAGCTGTCCCTGTACACGCCATCCAAGCTCTGTTTGTCTCAATGCCCAGGCGGATCGAGGCCGTTATTACGGCCAGAGGCGGTTGTTCTGGGTACTCATTCTTCAGTATCTATGCACCCAAATTGCTTGAAAATGTAATCACATGTTACTTCTAGTATAATATATTTGTCCAATGAATACCCGTTTATCATCTGCATTTCTTGTTGGAGTAGCACTTTTAATGGCCAGTAGTGTATTTAAGTCAGTCTGCTGCGACAACATCAGTTTATAGCTCTGACTGATTATTGACAAGGAAATAACGTATTTTCAAACATTTCTACTAAATAAAACACTGGATAATAGATTATATCGGTCATTATTCATAAAGCAGCGTACAGATAAGAACTTATATCATGCCTCCACCGTGTAAAGCTACAGATAAGAGAGAGTTTCGAGGAAACAAGAGAAATTTCTTGTTACAAAATATATGAGAAACCGTATAAGTGGCTTCTCAGTATAGGCAAAAGAAATCTCTAGTTAAAGAATATTTTCATACACTTTGTGTATGAGAGATACAGATTTGTTTCTCGAATGGAAAGTAATACTATAAAACATTGCGGAAATTCATCGCAGCCACTCTGATGGAGGCCTGAGAAACTGGAACGATGATTGCTGGTTAAGTAAGCCTCTTTATTCTTTTCGCTAATCCCTCATTGCCTTGTCAAATAGATGTTTTAGGAACATTGATTCACAAATTTCTTATTAAATAAGTAAAAAATTAGAAACAGTAGAATAAATATTTTACTTAGAGGCCGATCTTATCGTGTAACAGTTTTGGCACTTCGGATAGAATTGTATAGTAGTTTATTTATGATAAATATCTAATTTACTGGTTTGTTAAATATGCTCATTTTATAGCTGAATTGGTGGTATTTCAGATGGCATATCATATTTATATGTGTCTTGTGCGTATCTTTTGTTATAAACAATTTTACACAGAAACATTGACAACATTGCCAATTCTCTAAGTATGCAGGCAGCCGTTGTCACTGTTGTTAAAATCTTATAGATTGTTACGCCACGTCGTATTTCTTCAATCAACAGTGGACACCCAACGTTCTGAAGAAGATCCCAGCAGAGAGGTAGGAGTATTGATCACTCAGAAAAAATGTGATGCGGTCTAACAACCCAGAAGATTTTATCTTATTGCTAATATTAGTCGTAAAAATGTGGTGATGGTTTTATCGGAATCGTCTCTTTATTACGGATTTAAAGCTGTACCACATTTTGTGCTGCTAATATGGAACCGATTGTAGTGTTTTCACTGTATGATTGGAATTTGGTACATCGGCACAGTCAGACCCTGCCTTATAAGCCTGTTGCTCGCGAGCGGCGTGTCCCGTGTAGTACGGAACAGCTGGCGGCAGGTGGATGGCGGGCACCATCCTCTCACAGTCACTACGCTTCTCGCCCACCACGGTTTGCTTCCTCGCTCCAACTGGCCAGCAACATGACGCTCAACTCAACCTCCCTTTATACAGGGTGCACCATTGATCGTGACCGGGCCAAATATCTCACGAAATAAGCGTCAAACGAAAAAACTACAAAGAACGAAACTTATCTAGCATGAAGGTGGAAACCAGATGGCACTATGGTTGGCCCGCTAGATGGCCCTGCCATAGGTCAAACGGATATCAAATGCGTTTTTTTTAAAAATAGGAACCCCCATTTTTTATTACGTATTCGTGTAGTACGTAAGGAAATATGAATGTTTTAGTTGGACCACTTTCTTCGCTTTGTGATGTATGACGCTGTAATAGTCACAAATATATGGCTCACAATTTTAGACGAACAGTCGGTAACACGTAGGTTTTTTAAATTAAAATACAGAACGTAGGTACAAAAATGGTTCAAATGGCTTGAAGCACTATGCGACTTAACTTCTGAGGTCATCAGTCGCCTAGAACTGAGAACTAATTGAACCTAACTAACCTAAGGACATCACACACATCCATGCCCGAGGCAGGATTCGAACCTGCGACCGTAGCGGTCACGCGGTTCCAGACTGAAGCGCCTTTAACCGCACGGCCACACCGGCCGGCGAACGTAGGTACGTTTGAACATTTTATTTCGGTTGTTCCAATGTGACACATGTACCTTTGTGAACTTATCATTTCTGAGAACGCATGCTGTTGCAGTGTGTGGCCGAGCGGTTCTAGGCGCTTCAGTCTGGAACCGCGTGACCGCTACGGTCGCAGGTTCGAATCCTGCCTTTGGTATGGATGTATGTAATATCTTTAGGTTAGTTAGGTTTAAGTAGTTCGAAGTTCTAGGGGACTGATGACCTCAGATGTTAAGTCCCATGGTTCTCAGAGCCATTTGAACCATTTTGTTACAGCGTCATTACCTGTAAATACCACATTAATGCAATAAATGCTCAAAACGGTGCACGTTGACCTCAATGCATTTGGCAATACGTGTAACGACATTCCTCTCAAAAGCGAGTAGTTCGCCTTCCGTAATGTTCGCACAGGCATTGACAATGCGCTGATGCATGTTGTCAGGTGTTGTCGGTGGATCACGATAGCAAGTATCCTTCAACTTTCCCCACAGAAAGAAATCCGGGGACGTCAGATCCGGTGAACGTGCGGGCCATGGTATCGTGCTTCGACGACCAATCCACCTGTCATGAAATATGCTATTCAATACCGCATCAACCGCACGCGAGCTATGTGCCGGACATCCATCATGCTGGAAGTACATCGCCATTCTGTCATACACTGAAACATCTTGTAGTAACATCGGTAGAACATTACGTAAGAAATCAGCATACTTTTCACCATTTAGACTGTCATCGATAGAATGGGGGCCAATTAACCTTCCTCCCATAATCCCAGCACCATACATTAACCCGCCAAGGTCGCTGAAGTTCCACTTGTCGCAGGTTGACGTTACCGCATTTGGTGAATGACGCTTCGTCGCTAAATAGAACGCGTGCAAAAAAGTCTGTCATCGTCCCGTAATATCTCTTGTGCCCAGTGGCAGAACTGTACACGACGTTCAAAGTCGTCGCCATACAATTCCTTGTACATAAAAATATGGTACGGGTGCAATCAATGTTGACGTAGCATTCTCAATACCGACGTTTTTGAGATTCCCGATTCTCGCGCAATTTGTCTGTCACTGATGTGCGGATTAGCCGCGACAGCAGCTAAAACACCTACTTGGGCATCATCATTTGTTGCAGGTCGTGGTTGACGTTTCACATGTGGCTGAACACTTCCTGTTTCCTTAAAGAACGTAACTATCCCGCGAACGGTCCGGACACTTGGATGACGTCGTCCAGGATACCGTGCAGCATACATAGCACACGCCCGTTGGGCATTTTGATCACAATAGCTATACATCAACACGATACCGACCTTTTCCACAATTGGTAAACGGTCCATTTTAACACGGGTAATGTATCACGAAGCCAATACCGTCCGCAGTGGTGGAATGTTACGTGATACCACGTACTTATACGTTTATGACTATTACAGCGCCATCAGTCACAAAGTGAAAAAAGTGGTCCAACTAAAACATTCATATTTCTTTACGTACTACACGAAAATGTAATAAAAAAATGAGGGTTCCTATTTAAAAAAAAACGCTGTTGATATCCGTTTGACCTATGGCACCGCCATCTAGCGGGCCAACCACAGCGCCATCTGGTTACCCCCTTCAAGCTATACGAGTTTCGTTCTTTGTAGTTTTTTCGTTTGACGCTTATTTCGTGAGATATTTTGCCCAGTCACGATCAATGGACCACCCTGTATACATAGAACCTACTGCTAGTTATCTCAGAGTACTGAACTACGCTGTATCTGCAACGATAATCTAAAGACACGTTCTAGTAAAGGTGTCAGAGAACATGAAAATGTTTTTGTTAACTCTAAGGTGAATCGGCAGACATCGCCTTAATACATTCCCTAATGTATCAGTAGACCGAGGTATCGCTTTCGCTTCCTTCGTTACCCTCTCGCCTTTCTTGCCGATCCAGTGATTACCACGCGTGATACCATCAGACTTCTCCAGATTATCACTGTTCGGTCTCATCGCATGTGACGCCTGCTTAATGGTAACTAAGCACTGTCTTCTAAGTTTCTCGTACGCTTTTAAAGTAGCAGGCGACACTTCCACAACTGCTTCTTCATCACTCCAGTAAGAACACGGTTGAATCTTGCTTCACCGATCTGACAATGATGTTTTTAAATGAACACACCGCCATTTGAATGTATCATTGTTTATTTGAAAACGATCCACGTTTCGGCCATTTATGCCGTTTTCAAGTGATTAAGTTTGTGTCATTAACATATTTTTCAGGACATCAAGCTCAAAATTGGCTATAAATTAAGAAAAACATGGCATAAAAGGCTGAAACCTGGGTCGTTATTAAATGCACAACAATACAGTCAAATGGCGGAGTGTTCATTTAAAAATTATTGTATGACTGTTGCTCAGCAACATCAAAAACTGTTTACTGCCACTGCCTGTAGGACCCCCCCCCCCTCTCGCTCTGTCTTTCTCCCTCTCCCCCCCTTCCTCTCTCTCTGTCTGTCTGTCTGTCTGTCTCTCTCCCTCCCTCTCTCTCTCTCTCTCTCTCTCTCTCTCTCTCTCTCTCTCTCTCTCACACACACACACACACACACACACACACACACGCACTTGCTCTGATAGATAGGTAGACAGATAGAGACAGAAACACGTATATTTAGAAAACCTTGTGGGAAGCACTGCGAGCTAATAGGTACAATTGGGAAACCACTGATGCTTGTATCTCCAGTAATAGTGGCTTTCGAGAAGATTTCTAAAAGAAGAAGAAAAGTACCAGGAACTCTTCTGAAATTTTGTTGCGTATAGTAGCCAACCTGACACTAACACTGATTCTACTTATTGTCACCTACTAGCAAAAAAGAGGATTGTGTAAGACTGTAAGTCTCGTGTTCTGTTTGTTATCATGTGACATGTAGTCCAGTCAGTGATGGGGAGCACCTCTCCCACCCCCCCCCCCCCCACCCCCCCCCCCCCTTGCAGGACCGTCCGCATTGCCACCCGCGCCGCCCCGTCACTCACCGCGCACGCTATTCGTTCGTTTGTTTCGTCAGTCGACTCGACTGAATCGAGTTATCGGGTCGTTGTACTTTCCTATGTAGCAGGCACGTCCACGTCACCGTATTTTATACGTTTCTGTCTGGCACATAGATAGCTAACACATACGTAAGAGAAAAATCGCGGCCATTCCAGTGACCTCGATACGTTATTCTGTCTGGCATTTGTTCGAGAAAAGTCACGAATATTCTACTGTTTTCTTGTACAGAGAATCTTCGATACGTGGCGTTATAAATACGGACTATTTGCCGAACAGGAAGCTAGTTTACATTCATAAACAGAAATATTAAGACTGAGGAATGAATAAGTAAAAGGTCCTAGTTGTAGCAAGTGCAAGTGTGAAGATTAATCAAGAGTGAGAGCAGTTGATTGTGAAGTAATAATAATAGTAATTCATAGTTATTTCTCAGTAAAATATTGTTGCGAGACTCGTAACAATATTTTTACTAATAACGTAACAATAGTTTCCCATACGTAACTCATTATACGAGTTAGGTATGGGAAACTATTGATGCTTATATCTCCGACAATACTGACTTTCGAGAAGATTTCTAAATACACATTGTTACTATATAGGCCCTCTATACTAGAAAGAAACGGAATCGACAATAAAAGTTACACATACATAAATTGCTAGATGACGTCATCATTAGAAACTCGCCCTTATATTATTCGTCGTAAGCTACATATTGGCTTGTCGCTTTCACAGTACATACTTGCTCGCACTCCATAAAATTCTGGAAGCGAACATTCTAGCAGCGAATGCTCTCGAAACAACCAGGTCACGTACATAAGGGAAGCAAAATCGCTGCCTTATCGTCAGTTTGAAAGCAGCAGTTTTCGCGTTTACTTGAAGTGATAAAAAGTGAACAACTGCGATTATTGGTTATTACCATGGACTTCAGACAGTGTTGTGCTTAGTAATATTAGAAATACGCGGAGTGTGACCATCTGTGTTTTAGTGCTAAGTGTACTAGTGTTGCTTTTTTCAGTGCAAATGAAGTGTTTATTCTGTAACCGTAACTCAAGATATCTTTAGTGACCCTTGCTTGAGATTTTTCTGTATCCGCCACTGAGTCGAGTACATATACAACAACAATACGACCTGAACATTAGATAATCGGAATTTGCTGATATTCAACTACAATATTATCCGGATATAAGATACTCGGAAGCTGCTGGTTGACAGGAACTGCTTCTCATTACTGTAGAGCAGAATGCTATGTAATCGTGTGATCGGAAATGTATGACCAGTGAAATTAAAATGATCACCTAACCCATGATCCCAGCTCACTGTGTGGCTACTCCATTGTCCCTGCAACAAAAAAATGTTCAAATGGGTGTGAAATCTTATGGTACTTAACTGCTAAGGTCATCAGTCCCTAAGCTTACATAGCACTTAACCTAAATTATCCTAAGGACAAACACACATCCATGCCCGAGGGAGGATTCGAACCTCCGCCGGGACGAGCCGCATGGTCCATGACTGCAGCCCCCGAGAACGCTCGGCTAAAACCGCGCGACTCCCTGCAACAGGTCATCCCATTCGACACTCGTGGCTTACGTCGCTTTTATGGTACTAACCTGAAAATCAAAGTATCTTGGAGCTCCTACTTGCTGTAGCCACACGTGATCTATAATTTGCTTGTCTTCCAGCTGGGTGTTAACAACGTTTGCAACATGTCCAACATGTAGGCCTACCCTTCAAGCAAATGTGGTCTGCGCTGATATTATGGGGTCCTTTCCACCTCTTTCACGTAATGAGGGTTTTACTTACACCAAAAAACCACATCACTCGTTTCTAAATTAAGATATATCACACATTCATCAGAAAATAACACTCTTGAGCGACACACAAAATTTGAAAATTGTGCCAACAAACCATGTCGTTGCCAGCTAATTAATTCACACTAATCTTTCTAAATACTTTCCTTTTCCTTCTTCTTCTTCTCCTTCCATTTCAATGATGGATGCAGTCAAAGTAATTTGACAATACTGTTGTCTCCATCTCTTCAATTCCGTCCTATAACCCGTTTTCCAGTTCAGCTGAAATGTAAGCTTGCCATGACAGGCACTCAGGTGTCATTCTTTTGGCGAGGTCATCATTTGTTTGGTAGTGTCTAACCTATTCTGTTGTTGTTCTTACATCTGGTTGTTGTCTTATATCTTGACATTGCATTCTGTCGCCGGCCAGTGTGGCCGTGCGGTTCTAGGCGCTTCAGTCTGGCACCGCGTGACCGCTACGGTCGCGGGTTCGAATCCTGCCTCGGGCATGGATGTGTGTGATGTCCTTAGGTTAGTTAGGTTTAAGTAGTTCTAAGTTCTAGGGGACTGATGACCTCAGCTGTTAAGTACCATAGTGCTCAGAGCCATTTGAACCATTTGCATTATGTCTCTTAGCGTTAGTTGTAGAAGTGATCTCAGAAACCTGATCTCAGTTGCTTAAATTCTTTCATCATTTCCTTTCTTAGGATGTAGTTGTCACTACTATAGTTACATAAGAGCATGCTTCATCCGCCATCATATTTTTAGTCTTAGAGTAATCTCTTTTCTCATAATCCAACCAAGATATCTCCTTACACAATCACTTACAGCATTATATTTCTGTATATTTTGAACCACATCTGGATTAGTTTTGTACGTTGATATCTCTGTTCCGAGATGTTTTAAGCGAATTTTCTTGTTCTATTAGGTTATTATTTATCATCTTTTTCCTCTTCTTATGTGTTTCGCTTCCATTGCCATTACTTTTCTTTTACTTACAGATATAACCGTTTGTTAAGTAAGTAAAAGGTTTTCAGTTTAAGCACATTTTCTTGTAAAGCGCTTTCACTGTTTTCTAGACGAACTTGGTCGTCTGCAGATAAAATAATGTTAATAACTTTGTTCCTTCCTAGGTCCATTTTGTTGGGATTTTTAGAATTACATTCTTCTAGAACAGTAATGGTAGATGTACCAAAAAGGATTGGTGAGATACTTTTAGTCCTTGGTTTACAGTCAATAACTCTTTGTTTTATACTAATTTTAGTGTTATCGCCTAGTGATTTAATGGCATTCAACAATTTTAGGGGTACATGTAGTCAGTGAGTATTTCCCACAGTTTGAATTCTCTGCTCTTTTCTGCCTGTTATTTCAAAACAAACGTTGCCTCTGCACAGGACTTTCCTTTACGAAAGTCACATTTCTCCTGTCGTAAAAGTCTTTCTGCTATTGGCTGGAGTTCCCTGTCGATGATAGATGAATAAACTTTATAACCAGTTTTTAAAATGGATATGCCCTATTATTTGAGCATTCTAATTATGTCCTTTGTTGTTCGTATATACTAGTAAGTCTTGTTACGTTCCACTCCTCTGGAAGTTTCTTCAAGCACGAAACGGCAGCCGGCCAGGGTGGCCGGGCGGTTCTAGGCGCTACAGTCTGGAACCGCGCGACCGCTACGGTTGCAGGTTCGAATCCTGCTTCGGACATGGATGTGTGTGATGTCCTTAGGTTAGTTAGGTTTATGTAGTTCTAAGTTCTAGGGGACTGATGACCTTAGAAGTTAAGTACCATAGTGCTCAGAGCCATTTGAGCCATTTTTGAACCAAACGGCAACTAGGAACTACACAAAAAACTTTCTCCATTTAAGCTGGGCTGTAGCCTTACTGTTCCTGACCCCCTTTCAACTACTTGCCTACTACTTAAGTAGTTTATTTTCAAATAAATTTTTAAGGTAGTCATGTATTGTTGACCGCTGTACTAGAAGGTCAGCTATTCTTCTGCGAATAGATTTCTTTGGAGACTGCTCAGTTGATTGAACATCGACAGCACACATTTCCTCTCGCGTTTGCTTCGTCCACTAGGGTGCGTGTCTTTGACGCAGTGTGAAAAAAACTTCACGTTTCTGCCAGCCAAGCAAGCCTGCCTTGCCAAAGTTCAGTATCTTTGTCACTGTTTTCCCGGATTACGGACGTTGGCGTAACCACTCAGACGGCACTAATCGTCCCACAAAAATACAGGGTGATTCAAAAAGAATACCACAACTTTAAAAATGTGTATTTAATGAAAGAAACATAATATAACCTTCTGTTATACATCATTACAAAGAGTATTTAAAAAGGTTTTTTTCCACTCAAAAACAAGTTCAGAGATGTTCAATATGGCCCCCTCCAGACACTCGAGCAATATCAGCCCGATACTCCAACTCGTTCCACACTCTCTGTAGCATATCAGGCGTAACAGTTTGGATAGCTGCTGTTATTTCTCGTTTCAAATCATCAATGGTGGCTGGGAGAGGTGGCCGAAACACCATATCCTTAACATACCCCCATAAGAAAAAATCGCAGGGGGTAAGATCAGGGCTTCTTGGAGGCCAGTGATGAAGTGCTCTGTCACGGGCTGCCTGGCGGCCGATCCATCACCTCGGGTAGTTGACGTTCAGGTAGTTACGGACAGATAAGTGCCAATGTGGTGGCGCTCCATCCTGCTGAAATATGAATTGTTGTGCTTCTTGTTCGAGCTGAGGAAACAGCCAATTCTCTAACATATCCAGATACTTAGTCCAGTTACAGTAGCACCTTCGAAGAAAAAGGGACCAAAAACTTTATTGGCAGAAATGGCACAGAAAACGTTCACCTTAGGCGAGTCACGTTCATACTGAGTTGTTTCCCGCGGATTCTCAGTGCCACATATACAGACATTGTGACGGTTGACTTTCCCGTTAGTGTGGAAAGTTGCTTCAACACTAAACACAATCTTTGAAACGAAAGATTCATCTGTTTCCATTTGAGCAAGGATAAAATCACAGAAATCGATTCTTTTAATCTTATCAGCTGCAGACAGTGCTTGAACCAATTTCAGACGATAAGGTTTCATAACTAACCTTTTTCGTGGGATTCTCCATACAGTTGATTGTGGAATTTGCAGCTCTCTGCTAGCTCTGCGAGTCGATTTTCCTGGGCTGCGAACAAATGCTTGCTGGATGCGTGCTACATTTTCATCACTCGTTCTCGGCCGTCCAGAACTTGCGGCAGCGACGTAGTGCACACCTGTAACTGTGCCGTTTGGCGTGACGCGATAGCCAGAACGAAGCCATCCACCCGACAGCGGTTTAATGCTGTTAAATAAATTGATTTTGCGATTTAGAGCGTAAGGTAATTATTTAAGTGCTGAAGAAAATTATCGCTGACCTCTAGCGATATTTCGTGTCTTATGTAAAACGAAGTAAAGCACGTTCTTGTTGCCTGGGAGACCCAAAGCCGCTTAATCGGAAAGGGATTTCTTCCTCCGCGCACATTGTCCCCTTTCCTCATGTTGTATCTTACGTGTGTCTGTTGAGGGCAGTTGTCTGTAACTGACGGCTATATAGTGTGGTGTCATGTTCGTTTTGTTTGATGCTACAAGAAGATAGAAGCTCAAACCTGGGCTCAGAATGAAATTTCATTAATTATTAAATGAAAAATCAGTGAAAGAAACTGTTGTATGGGGTTATTTGTCCAAATTTTTGTTAATTAAATCATACATACAATAAAATTAGACATCAAATGTAAAACATTTCATTTTGTTCGCTTTCGCCCAAAACCTTTTCTAGTTACACTAAAGAATACTTTGTTTTTATACATGTAGTCTCAAAAAATCCATCTTTTAATGTAATCTCTTTGTAATTTTACGTGATCTCTTACCATCTGTCTTGTTCCACCAGGAGATTACGTTGCTGTCTTGGATGTGAACTCTTTGGCGTCATTTACAGTGCTTAACTTGTTTCCAGGATCCCATACATATAGTTGTGCACAGTGGTTCACATCAGTAGGAGTATAAGGCCAAAGTAAGTGCAGTCTGCACTGTTGCCAAATTTATTGAAGATGGCACTTTCCTCCTCTCTGTGGGGTGTAGAAGTGGAAACATGGCATTGTTGATGTCACCGCCCCCAATCCTTCGCGACACTACCCCTCTCCTCCAAAGTTCCTATTTCCCTTCCCCCACTTATGAATTGGCAGGAAAAAGACTCTGTCTGTGCTGAGCTCCTGGAGGATAATGACGTAAGGTATATTTTATTTATTTTTGAAGGGAAATGTGTTCAGCTGACGAGATTTTGGCGTTGGACAGAGGGAAGTATAATAAGTGTATTACTTGCAAGCATACAGCTGAGGACTGCACTCATAGCCCACTGCACGTTGAATGCTTGGAAGTTATGAGGTGATAATGGGTGAGCGTAGGGGAAATGCAGTCCGTCTTCACGCCACGAAAGGCCTACCGGGACCATCCGACCGCCGTGTCATCCTCAGTGGAGGGTGCAGAAAGGAGGGGCGTGGGGTCAGGACACCGCTACTATTTGGTCGAGTAGCACCTCAATTAGCATCACGAAGCTGAGTGCACCCCGAAAAATGGAAACAGTGCATGGCGGCCTGGATGGTCACCCATCAAATTGCCGACCACGCCCGATAGCACTTAACTGTGGTGATCTCACGGGAGCCGGTGTACCCACTGCGGCAAGGCCGTTGCAGTAGCGGAAATAGTTTTCAGCAAATAATGGTATGCAGCAGAATGGACTGATGATGCTTTTGGCAACTCATTGAGATTGTTTACTGCCCGTGCTGGAGCTGTTCATCTTTTTTGAAATAGTTGGTCAATACACAGAGCAGGAGACAACTTTGTCCTATCCCACCGTCCCTGCTCGTCTTGGTGAATGGGGCTCTACTGAGGAGGCTTGAAACGCATTTTGTTCCCCTTTACAATCACGAGTGTGTGTATGTACAGTCATGCTCAAAAGTACCCGAACTACCTGAACTGCATTTCGCCTGATTATCATGCAACCCACATAACGCAGCTGTGTACCAGGTCCTCTAATCACTCCTTGGTACAGTCGTTTGACTATTGAAAATGGTCCCAACAAGTCACTACTAGAAAACACTGCTCTGTATCGTAATAACTCAAGATGTAAAGAAATACCACGATACTAAAAATATCAAGGAACACCGTGTCACAGATAAGACTGTCCTTAAGGCTTGTAAGCTCACATTTATTACAATAAATGACAAACCTGAAATGTTACCACTCTCATTATTACGTCAGATAGGTAATGCACTAGTAAGTTCGTCGTATTCATGATTTCCTCTTCAAAGTAACATACCGTACTTATTATTTAACACAAAATGAGATTAAAAAATTAATTTATTCATGAGCAGCTAGTTGAGAATACGTATGAACTTCAAATGACACGACGAACCGTCTCGTTCTGCATATGGATTCAAACCCAGGTCAGGTAGACTAAGCAAATATTTCGTGACTGACGGAAACTAACAGTCATTCCGGATTAGGCATACAGAGAGTGATATACCTCGATTTTAGACAGTGTAAGTTAGCAAATACACTTTAAATCGCATAACGCAAACATTTTTAACGGACGCTAATTCCTACCCAGCATCTATTGTCCCTGTTAACGAACTACGAGAGGTCTTAAATACTGCTTCTTCACAAGTAACTTACTTGAATTGCCGTGAGGTAAAGCTTTGTGTTGGACAGGGATTCGAACCCAGAACCTAATCGGATAGATATCGAAACACAATCAACTGTGACATTTCAGATTTTCTCGGCAGTAGCTAGATGTTTTAACTGAAATGACGAGACGAAACATTAATTTTTTCCTTCCCAGGACTCCAACCCGGCACCTATCGCTGTTATATTCTAGAGAAAACGAACGTTAAATACTCGTAAAGGTTTGTTGCACCAACAGCGACATGTGAGCATGTTTGAACTAGAAATAATATGACGAACAGTTCAGTGCTGACTGGGAATAGAGCTCCACACACATCGTTGACTACACACAAAGAGAAGTCAGCTACCGAATTTTTCTACAGCTCAGAATAACATCTTGAGCTTACAGTGATCTCGCAAATACACTCCTGGAAATGGAAAAAAGAACACATTGACACCGGTGTGTCAGACCCACCATACTTGCTCCGGACACTGCGAGAGGGCTGTACAAGCAATGATCACACGCACGGCTCAGCGGACACACCAGGAATGCGGTGTTGGCCGTCGAATGGCGCTAGCTGCGCAGAATTTGTGCACCGCCGCCGTCAGTGTCAGCCAGTTTGCCGTGGCATACGGAGCTCCATCGCAGTCTTTAACACTGGTAGCATGCCGCGACAGCGTGGACGTGAACCGTATGTGCAGTTGACGGACTTTGAGCGAGGGCGTATAGTGGGCATGCGGGAGGCCGGGTGGACGTACCGCCGAATTGCTCAACACGTGGGGCGTGAGGTCTCCACAGTACATCGATGTTGTCGCCAGTGGTCGGCGGAAGGTGCACGTGCCCGTCGACCTGCGACCGGACCGCAGCGACGCACGGATGCACGCCAAGACCGTAGGATCCTACGCAGTGCCTTAGGGGACCGCACCGCCACTTCCCAGCAAATTAGGGACACTGTTGCTCCTGGGGTATCGGCGAGGACCATTCGCAACCGTCTCCATGAAGCTGGGCTACGGTCCCGCACACCGTTAGGCCGTCTTCCGCTCACGCCCCAACATCGTGCCGCCCGCCGCCAGTGGTGTCGCGACAGGCGTGAATGGAGGGACGAATGGAGATGTGTCGTCTTCAGCGATGAGAGTCGCTTCTGCCTTGGTGCCAATGATGGTCGTATGCGTGTTTGGCGCCGTGCAGGTGAGCGCCACAATCAGGACTGCATACGACCGAGGCACACAGGGCCAACACCCGGCATCATGGTGTGGGGAGCGATCTCCTACACTGGCCGTACACCACTGGTGATCGTCGAGGGGACACTGAATAGTGCACGGTACATCCAAACCGTCATCGAACCCATCGTTCTACCATTCCTAGACCGGCGAGGGAACTTGCTGTTCCAACAGGACAATGCACGTCCGCATGTATCCCGTGCCACCCAACGTGCTCTAGAAGGTGTAAGTCAACTACTCTGGCCAGCAAGATCTCCGGATCTGTCCCCCATTGAGCATGTTTGGGACTGGATGAAGCGTCGTCTCACGCGGTCTGCACGTCCAGCACGAACGCTGGTCCAACTGAGGCGGCAGGTGGAAATGGCATGGCAAGCCGTTCCACAGGACTACATCCAGCATCTCTACGATCGTCTCCATGGGCGAATAGCAGCCTGCATTGCTGCGAAAGGTGGATATACACTGTACTAGTGCCGACATTGTGCATGCTCTGTTGCCTGTGTCTATGTGCCTGTGGTTCTGTCAGTGTGATCATGTGATGTATCTGACCCCAGGAATGTGTCAACAAAGTTTCCCCTTCCTGGGACAATGAATTCACGGTGTTCTTATTTCAATTTCCAGGAGTGTAGTTCTGTGTCTCACTGGGAGTCAAAAACGTCACATATCGTTAGTGTTGACAACGAATGAAAATACATTAAAAATCAAAATTATTATCCACCAGCAGATAGGTGTTCTCATGCCAGAGCCTGATAATACGTAATGAAATCTCTAGTGCCGGGCCAGGATTCGAACCCATTCACGCGTAATATGTGGCGATGTTGAGGAATCTGCAGTTTTGAACAAACAACAAATTGTAGCCGAGCTGTATTGTCACGAAGGGATCAAATTCTGCGTTAAGGACGGTCTGAGTTGCATTCCCAGTTCAGAACCAATTTTATCGACATACAGAAGCTCAGATAAGAGATCGAATAAGTATCCTGTGAACCTACATAGCGTTTGTTTCGTCACTAGAAATAAATAACTAGTATAAGAAAGGTTATTGGTGATCGAGTTTCTACATGTCGCCACTCCAGTCTTTATTGTAGTTCAACCTAACGTCTACTTGGTAGAGAAGGAATATCATTTTTAATGTTAATTTCAGACCACAATGCCATTATATCTTCTTCACTTGGTGTAGCCAGAAGAGAATGTAATCTGTCTCTTCCTATCTAAAAACATTGACAGAAGTTGGAATCGAACCCAGGGTATAGATATACAAACATATCATCAGTCCACCAGACATCTTCTCCGTGGCTCATTTTTCGATCATAACGCCGTTGCGCCACACTGGCTGAGAATTCCTGGCTCCCTGTAGTAATTTGCAGCATGTTCAGTAAATTCATTTACTTAGTTGAGCGAATCACCATGAACTAGCTACCTCGGCTACCCAGAGCATACATCCGACTTTATTTTGTAATCACCGAAATAAAATCACGCAACTGCCAGGTACACAGAACTGCCGATAGTGTAGGATGCAGAAATTTAAATAGGAACTGTTTCTTTCCACTTGAGCTACTCTATTGCGCCATCTCTTTGTTGAAAACGTCGTGCAGTGCAAATGTGGCATTTCAAAAATAAATTTTGTATTCCTAGAAACCCAAAATTTGCTTGTCAGCGGCGGGAAGAGGAGTTACCTGTTGTGCAGCATTGTAAGTTTTTCACCTTTGCACTATGAGCCCAAAGTATTTTCTTGCGATTTCTTTATCGATGTTTGATCTGACTGCTTGTAGCTCTTTCACAGAAGGGATAAAAACGGTACTGTCAGTGAAACTGGAACTGCGAACCATAACAGACGCTTTGTCACAGGTCAGCACGTTACCACACAGCTGGCGAAGAACTACATGTGTTAGCTTCCTCTTACGAGATCAATAGTGGCTAGAACTCGTAAACCGCTATTTAAAGGACGAGATTAGTTGATATTTCCACGTGCAACGACTTTCCTGGGCTGAAAACAGTAACTTTACAATCTCATTCACAGACGTTTTCGTGCCTCGCCGATAGTCGAGCACACCAAACAAATAAAAATAAAAAAAAAGAAATTTTGTGTGTGTGTATGTGTGTGTGTTAAAGAGAGAGAGAGAGAGAGAGAGGGAGAGAGAAATCAAAAAGTATGAGAGAGAGAGGGAGAGTAAAAAATTATTGTAAAGAAATTGAATCATGGTATGTAAAGAAATCTTTCATTAAAATGACCCGTTCCACATCATTACGAAATATCGTATTCATAATCTATGAAACAAAAATTGATCTAATGTAATATAATCTAATCTAATCATATCATATTGATGACTAGCCATGAAGAGTCATGAATTACCGAAATTTTTGCCAATACCAGTAACCAAATCTAAACCTGAAAATAAAAGATGACAATTTTGTGATAAACCGGGTACTTCTATCAAGACCCTTTCGTCCCTGTTAACTAACCACGAAAAATGTCTGATATACCTCCATTCTGAAGTAACAAAATGTGCATGCATTTAAAGATGAAGTGCATGATGTGAAGTTCTGTGACGGAGATACGAACCCAACACGTAATCAGATTGTTAACTAAGTAAAATCAAATGTTACGTATCGGTTTTTCTTACCAGCTGCTAGGTGTTTGAATCTAAAATAATGATACAAACTTTTGTGCCTAAGCGACAATCGAACTGCACACCTACCGTGCATCCACCAATATAGCTTAAATATCAGTTGCTTACTCACCAACGGTAAGATGTGTGCGTGTTTGACCAGAAATAACGACACCTATTGCGATTGTCAGCAACACATGCACAGACATTAAAAATGCACGTTAAAATAAAATTTTCTAATGTAAGTAAGTTTACTGGCGACTGTATTTCTGATTACCATGACTTCCGCTATGTCATTTCCGAACGTGAACCGGCTCTGCCCCGTTGGTAATGAAGGAACGTGATGTTTAATGCGGATTCTGGATTATGACGTCTTTCTCTTGAGGTTACCAGAGGTAAAGTAAATCTGTTTGTGCCACTTAAAAGTAAATGCCTGAACCCACGCATTACACCTGTGATAGTTCGTTCCACCAGACCATTGTGGCCACATTTCCCAGCCCCAGGGGTGTGCTGTAACGGATGATGGTGCGTAGCTTACAAAATTAGTCACGGTGGAAAAACGCGAGTCTATTAAATGGTTAAGTAGAAGCAAGCTGCTGACGCGCAGATTATGCTATTCTCGTGTCAGCAGGATGTAAAGACACTTCTAGGCATCATAGGCTCGATGTGAAGCCATTCTTAAATTTTCACAAATTCAGCAAATTTCTTAGTTCGTAAAAATCCACTTGGAAGTGTGAAGTTACCGGATAATTCGATTATTACCGTCATTATTTCTATCATTTTCTTCATACCGCTCCTGGAACACTGTACCTGAAGATCAGTTGATGCGTTTTGGTCACTATAGAAGTAGTTTCCCAAGAACAGGTTATTTTCCTGTCTACGGAATCCTTTTCATGTTAATATCAAACATGAGCAATTACTCGTATATTAGATTACTAAAGTAATTGATGAAGACGTTACTTGATAACAAAACCGCGCTGCCTTTCTTCATTTACTTGCGCCTAGAAGTGGCTATCGAGTACTGCCAAGCCAAAAGGCAAGAGATCTTACTGCCAGCCGATATACGTCGCTGTCAGTTCTTCCATATGATTTGGTCGACGTGACCTGTTTCAAGTTGTGTATGACAGAGAATGTTTTAGAAAATCAATTGTTTTCCTTTGCAATAAACAGAAAGATTTTCATTCTAAGCTATCCAAGTTCAAAATTGTCGCAATATTAGTTCAAATTTAATATTCGCTTCTATAGTGTAGGAAAGTATTTCACAGTTGCAAAACTCGCATCCGACTCACTGACCTTACACTTAGTCGCTGACCATAAATTCTAGCTCAGAGTGACACCAGATTAAGTAACCTAATGTAGCGAAGACTGTTTGCCAGTGCTCTTTCTCGCCGGAAAATATGCATTTCGCTCATTTGGCTCCATAAGTACACTGTAACAGTAATTTCTGTGTGTATGCAATGCATACGGATTGTAGAATTTAGTGGTGCTCTCTCTTCCACTTCTGTATACAATATGGTTGACCTAAACGGGCCCTTTATCGTTACAGGCCCTGGGCAGTGCTACATCGTACTGACAACAGTAATGTGCTTATACTGACAACCTGGCTGTTCGTTTTACATGATTTTGTAATAAATAAAACAACATGACTTTCCAGTGGGAGACATTTCGTCCCCCTTTTCCTTTTGTGAAATTTGTCAGTTAGCAATTGGCCTTCCAACCATCGAAATGCGGCAGAGTACGGCCGGTAAACGATTCACAAACCACGATTTATTGCCGTTATGACGATTTATTTAAACATCACAAGACTGCACATAGATGCAATCGATTTCGAGGTGCAAAGTTTTTATTATCTTACTTTTGTGACAGATGCGCATAAGTGATTTCCAAAGTCTTTTTATCGTACTGAAATAATATTTTGTCGCAAAGTAACAAGGTAAGTGTTTTATTAGTATATATTTTGTAGGTAACTGTAATCATGATGGAAGATTGTACACCTGAATGTTTGACACAACTGGTAGGAGAAAACGCTGCATATTAACCAAATCCCGCGCCTCCTCTCCATATCCTCCTATGACACGAGCAGGCGCTTCTCCTCGCATACCGCTACAGAGCATTTCCTAGCACAGCTGAGAATTGGCAACATCTTCACAAACATTAGGCAACACTGTGACAGTGCAATCACTTCCGCACATAGTACTGAACTGACTTGCTAAATTCACTTGATATTCCCTTTCCATTTGAATGACTCGTGCTATATAATCCTCATGTAAACTAAGACACTGAGACAGAAAATTCAATTTTTTGCCTAAAGAAATGCTATTCTTCACATAAGTGACAACTTTTATTATCTTTCACGATTTATTATGAGGCTGAGCGACCAACACCATGATGAGAGTGGCGGACAGGTAGCAGCGTGTCCGTAGCACAGTGGTACTGCCCGTGTCTCGGGTCAGAACGGTTGAATCAGTCGTCAGTTCTAATGGTGGTAGGGGCCATCGTGTGCGAGCTTTTTTTTCTGATACATTTGATGGAGCTGCGAATTTCCAGAAAAAATTCTGTATCGAAATCGGAAGAAAACCTTTACACATAAAATCCTCTTGGTAGCTCGACTCAGTAAGTTGTGTTAATGGTAATAGATATTGGTTTTCTGACTGCCAACCTGCTTCGCAATACCAGCGTCTCTGAAGAAATTCGAATCGACCATCAGCGATACGAATTTCAGTATTGTTCTTCACTGATTTCTCAAATGCCAGGGTGATAAGTATGAAGGAAATGAACCTCTTGATTACTGCAGGGCCTCTATGCTAAACTTCCACAATAGCAATTAGGAACTCCCTGCAGACATTTGCTAACAGCGGCTCTAGCAACTTACTTTTTATCTGTGTAGGTTGCTTCAAATATGAGCAATTTTGTCGCCTTAAATCTAATTTAATATTTTAAATATCACTTGTGAACAGTGTTCGCTTCTCCATTAATTAGTGTATGGACCTCAAAAATGGCTCTGAGCACTATGCGACTTAACTTCTGAGGTCATCAGTCGCCTAGAACTTAGAACTAATTAAACATAGCTAACCTAAGGAGATCACACACATCCATGCCCGAGGCAGAATTCGAACCTGCGACCGTAGCGGTCGCTCGGCTCCAGACTGTAGCGCCTAGAACCGCACGGCCACTCCGGCCGGCGTATGGACCTCAAAACAAGCAATTTGCCTGAGTAGCTATAGAGCAGGTTCTGATAGGTATTGACACAATCTTTTGGGTCCATTTACTATAAAGAATCAAAGAAAGAAACAAACACATTACATTGCATTTACTCTCTGTGCCTTGACTAACACATATGAATCCATGACAATAATAAATTATTTATCAAATAAAAACGGTTTTGTACCTCCTTTGCTATCAAGAGTGAAACACAAATCTTAGACAGATTTTATGGGTCACTACTCAACAACATTAAAGCATTTTACATGGTCGAGAGTGCGGAGTGGAGCAGATGTTGTCGGCAGAAGGCGAGACAAGGCAATGCCTCAGCCCCGCCGGTAGGCGGTAAACGGGTCCCAGAGAACTCAGACGCATGCGGTGTTCAGAGGCAGACGGTCGGCAAAGAAATCTTTCGCTAAAACATTGTTGAACAAAACTATGATTACCAGTGTGACATAAAGCGAAATATATTTTAGATTAGCTTGAATTACACTCATTGCTTCAGCACTGAGAGGAAAGGGGCGATAAAAATTTTGTCGATGTGTGCTTTCGGTCGCCAGACGTCATATTAGCTAGTCTCGTGCTTTACCTCAAGACTACGGTCTCAGTCAAGAATAATGTACTAAGATTGAACTCAAGACATCCTCTGGGAAGTGCCGCAGTCTACAATGTTGCCAGATGGATCATATTGCCGGACATAGGATTCTGAGAGGAGCACGACTGTATTGTCCAGCTTATGTGAACGACTCGATGTCAATTTTTTGCTCTAAGACTGTATCTACAACACATATTGCACACTGAAGACCCAGAGGAATTAAAAAAACAAAAGTAGTTTATGAGAGAAAAATTAACTATAGCATTCGAACTATTCATAGTACTGTATACGTGTGTGTAAAAGCCTTCCAATGCCCACTCAAGGAAGACAAGGATACAAAGTCTATTTTCAATATTATAAATTCACCACAGTCTGCAGATGAACTCCGACTTAGGTTGATAATAATTTTGAATATTTAGCTATACTGTACCCATTGGTGCTAAACTCGTTTTCAACCAATGATTCCCACAGCTACAGGAACACTACTTGTGATACCTCTTAGACAAAATACTTAAGCAGTGCTATCAGACGGAAAGATCAACCTGACACAAACTGTGGGAAGTTAGTTTTACATCCTTCGTACCTGGATAGTGAGCTTTTTCCTATTTGAGATGTCTGTGAACGTTGCTGCTTGAGACGACTTAAGACGAAACTAAATTCCTCCAGCAACGACAATGTTTAAATAAATCGTCTTAACGGCACTAAATTGTGGTTTGTGAATCGTTTACCGGCCGTACTCTGCCGCATTTCTATGGTTGGAAGGCCAATTGCTTTCTGACAAATTTCACAAAAGGAAATCACACACACACACACACACACACACACATTCTTTTTTTTCATTTGTTTGGTGTGCTCGACTATCAGCAAGGCACGAAAACGTCTGTGAATGAGTTCCTTAGTTTTGAGTACAGTTACGAAAGAAATACACTCCTGGAAATTGAAATAAGAACACCGTGAATTCATTGTCCCAGGAAGGGGAAACTTTATTGACACATTCCTGGGGTCAGATACATCACATGATCACACTGACAGAACCACAGGCACATAGACACAGGCAACAGAGCATGCACAATGTCGGCACTAGTACAGTGTATATCCACCTTTCGCAGCAATGCAGGCTGCTATTCTCCCATGGAGACGATCGTAGAGATGCTGGATGTAGTCCTGTGGAACGGCTTGCCATGCCATTTCCACCTGGCGCCTCAGTTGGACCAGCGTTCGTGCTGGACGTGCAGACCGCGTGAGACGACGCTTCATCCAGTCCCAAACATGCTCAATGGGGGACAGATCCGGAGATCTTGCTGGCCAGGGTAGTTGACTTACACCTTCTAGAGCACGTTGGGTGGCACGGGATACATGCGGACGTGCATTGTCCTGTTGGAACAGCAAGTTCCCTTGCCGGTCTAGGAATGGTAGAACGATGGGTTCGATGACGGTTTGGATGTATCGTGCACTATTCAGTGTCCCCTCGACGATCACCAGTGGTGTACGGCCAGTGTAGGAGATCGCTCCCCACACCATGATGCCGGGTGTTGGCCCTGTGTGCCTCGGTCGTATGCAGTCCTGATTGTGGCGCTCACCTGCACGGCGCCAAACACGCATACGACCATCATTGGCACCAAGACAGAAGCGATTCTCATCGCTGAAGACGACACGTCTCCATTCGTCCCTCCATTCACGCCTGTCGCGACACCACTGGAGGCGGGCTGCACGATGTTGGGGCGTGAGCGGAAAACGGCCTAACGGTGTGCGGGACTGTAGCCCAGCTTCATGGAGACGGTTGCGAATGGTCCTCGCCGATACCCCAGGAGCAACAGTGTCCCTAATTTGCTGGGAAGTGGCGGTGCGGTCCCCTACGGCACTGCGTAGGATCCTACGGTCTTGGCGTGCATCCGTGGGTCGCTGCGGTCCGGTCCCAGGTCGACGGGCACGTGCACCTTCCGCCGACCACTGGCGACAACATCGATGTACTGTGGAGACCTCACGCCCCACGTGTTGAGCAATTCGGCGGTACGTCCACCCGGCCTCCCGCATGCCCACTATACGCCCTCGCTCAAAGTCCGTCAACTGCACATACGGTTCACGTCCACGCTGTCGCGGCATGCTACCAGTGTTAAAGACTGCGATGGAGCTCCGTATGCCACGGCAAACTGGCTGACACTGACGGCGGCGGTGCACAAATGCTGCGCAGCTAGCGCCATTCGACGGCCAACACCGCGGTTCCTGGTGTGTCCGCTGTGCCGTGCGTGTGATCATTGCTTGTACAGCCCTCTCGCAGTGTCCGGAGCAAGTATGGATGGTCTGACACACCGGTGTCAATGTGTTCTTTTTTCCATTTCCAGGAGTGTATAAAAAAGACTATGAGAGTTACTGATTTATGATGCTTAGCTTGCAGTCAGTTCTGAGTACTATTAGTAACTACGCTCCAGTCCCTAAACGTAGTTACAGAAATGCGAATCATGCATTAAGTATTCCAGGCCGTAGCGGCCGCGACTTGGAGACACCAGCTATGGTCACATCCCAGCCCGCTGTACGATCACATCGGTTCGTCTTCTTCCTGCTGTTACTGTAACTGAGATTTGGCAACAAGGCAACGTATGTTTGGCAACACTGTGATCGACGAGTTACTTCCTGGCGTGCACGGAATTAAGCCTCGAAGTTCACTTGATTTTACCTGTCATTTCCATTGAATAATCTGAGTTATTATCGCTTGAGGTGTAACAAAAGATTGTAAATTTACTTTTTTCAGCCCAGGAAAGTCGTTGCACGTGGAAATATCAACTAATCTCGTCCTTTAAATAGCGGTTTACGAGTTCTAGCCACTATTGATCTCGTAAGAGGAAGCTAAGACATGTACTTCTTCGCCAGCTGTGTGGTAACGTGCTGACCTGTGAGAAAGCGTCTGTTATGGTTCGCAGTTCCAGTTTCACTGACAGTACCGTTTTTATCCCTTCTGTGAAAGAGCTACAAGCAGTCAGATCAAACATCGATAAGGAAATCGCAAGAAAATACTTTCGGCTCGTAGTGCAATGGTGAAAAACTTACAATGCTGCACAACAGGTAACTCCTCTTCCCGCCGCTGACAAGCAAATTTTGGGTTTCTAGGAATACAAAATTTATTTTTGAAATGCCACATTTGCACTGCACGACATTTTCAACAAAGAGATGGCGCAATAGAGTAGCTCAAGTGGAAAGAAATTTCTGCATCCTACACTGTCGGCAGTTCTGTGTAGGTGGCAGTTACGTCATTTTATTTCAATGATTACAAAATAAAGTCGAATGTATGCTCTGGGTAGCCGAGGTAGCTAGTTCATGGTGATTCGCTCAACCAAGTAAATGAATTTACTGAACATGCTGCAAATTACTACAGGGAGCCAGGAATTCTCAGCCAGTGTGGCGCAACGGCGTTATGATCGAAAAATGAGACACAGAGAAGATGGTTTGGTGGTCTGGTGGACTGATGATATGTTTGTATATCTATACCCTGGGTTCGATTCCAACTTCTGTCAATGTTTTTAGATAGGAAGAGACAGATTACATTCTCTTCTGGCTACACCAAGTGAAGAAGATATAATGGCATTGTGGTCTGAAATTAACATTAAAAATGATATTCCTTCTCTACCAAGTAGACGTTAGGTTGAACTACAATAAAGACTGGAGTGGCGACATGTAGAAACTCGATCACCAGTAACCTTTCTTATACTAGTTATTTATTTCTAGTGACGAAACAAACGCTATGTAGGCTCACAGGATACTTATTCGATCTCTTATCTGAGCTTCTGTATGTCGATAAAATTGGTACTGAACTGGGAACGCAACTCAGACCGTCCTTAACGCAGAATTTGATCCCTTCGTGACAATACAGCTCGGCTACAATTTGTTGTTTGTTCAAAACTGCAGATTCCTCAACATCTCCACATATTGCGCGTGAATGGGTTCGAATCCTGGCCCGGCACTAGAGATTTCATTATGTATTATCAGGCTCTAGCATGAGAACACCTATCTGCTGGTGGATAATAATTTTGATTTTTAATGTATTTTCATTCGTTGTCAACACTAACGATATGTGACGTTTTTGACTCCCAGTGAGACACAGAACTATTTGCGAGATCACTGTAAGCTCAAGATGTTATTCTGAGCTGTAGAAAAATTCGGTAGCTGACTTCTCTTTGTGTGTAGTCAACGATATGTGTGGAGCTCTATTCCCAGTCAGCACTGAACTCTTCGTCATATTATTTCTAGTTCAAACATGCTCACATGTCGCTGTTGGTGCAACAAACCTTTACGAGTATTTAACGTTCGTTTTCTCTAGAATATAACAGCGATAGGTGCCGGGTTGGAGTCCTGGGAAGGAAAAAATTAATGTTTCGTCTCGTCATTTCAGTTAAAACATCTAGCTACTGCCGAGAAAATCCGAAATGTCACAGTTGATTGTGTTTCGATATCTATCCGATTAGGTTCTGGGTTCGAATCCCTGTCCAACACAAAGCTTTACCTCGCGGCAATTCAAGTAAGTTACTTGTGAAGAAGCAGTATTTAAGACCTCTCGTAGTTCGTTAACAGGGACAATAGATGCTGGGTAGGAATTAGCGTCCGTTAAAAATGTTTGCGTTATGCGATTTAAAGTGTATTTGCTAACTTACACTGTCTAAAATCGAGGTATATCACTCTCTGTATGCCTAATCCGGAATGACTGTTAGTTTCCGTCAGTCACGAAATATTTGCTTAGTCTACATGACCAGGGTTTGAGTCCATATGCAGAACAAGACGGTTCGTCGTGTCATTTGAAGTTCATACGTGTTCTCAACTAGCTGCTCATGAATAACTTAAATTTTTAATCTCATTTTGTGTTAAATAATAAGTACGGTATGTTACTTTGAAGAGGAAATCATGAATACGACGAACTTACTAGTGCATTACCTATCTGACGTAATAATGAGAGTGGTAACATTTCATGATGATGATGATGATGATGTGTGGTTTGTGGGGCGCTCAACTGCGTGGTTATCAGCGCCCGTACAATTTCCCAACCTTTGCTCAGTCCAATTTCGCCACTTTCCTGGATGAGGATGAAATGATGAGGACAACACAAACACCCAGTCATCTCGAGGCGGGTGAAAATCCCTGACCCCGCCGGGAATCGAACCCGGGACCCCGTGCTCGGGAAGCGAGAACGCTACCGCGAGACCACGAGCGGCGGACGGGTAACATTTCAGGCATGTCATTTATTGTAATAAATGTGAGCTTACAAGCCTTAAGGGCAGTCTTATCTGTGACAAGGTGTTCCTCGATATTTTTAGTATTGTGGTATTTCTTTACATCTTGAGTTATTACGATGCAGAGCAGTGTTTTCTAGTAGTGACTTGTTGGGACCATTTTCAATGGTCAAACGACTGTACCAAGGAGCGATTAGAGGACCTGGTACACAGCTGCGTTATGTGGGTTGCATGAGAATCAGGCGAAATGCAATTCAGGTCGTTCGGATACTTTTGAGCACTACTGTACATCTTTCTGTGTGTCCTAGTCCACAATATTACTCGAAATAGGCTGTGAACTGTCCTATAAACGCTGCTAGAACCATTGCCTCCTACTGATCTACAAGTGTATAGCTGCTGAGGAAGTTTGACACAGGCACATGGTAAGAAGGGCTACGAGAGCAAACTATTACTGAAGTGTATGAACGCCAATACACTCTAGCATAACCAATGGAATATTCCTTACTGCTTTAATTAATCATCGAAACTTTAGTGGAATGAACATCACATGTTCTTGGTTTCTTCGAAAACAGAACACCGAAACATCTGCTACTAAGTCATAGTGGAACATGAGATTAAATATAGAGGTCATCACCTTTTGATAGCCATCTGGAAACGCTTGACAATGCTGCAAACTCTGCCAGTTTTCATATGTTGCGATGCCTTCCACAGTTTTGTCAGTAAGAAACACCGCCTCCATCTTTTATTTCCACCATCTTGTGTGTTTGGAGGCAGCATACTCTACACCATGCAATGTCAAAACGTGTTAATGTCAGTTTAGCATCTGACGTAGTCCTGAATTACACAGGTCTTTGGAAGTGACTTAGATCACAGGCCACCCGCTCCCATGGACCAATATGTGTAGAATTTATGAGATCACGACATATGCTGAATGTCAGTACGTCAACAGTATTTGTTTTCGATGTATCTATCGGAAGAGAGAGACGTGGTAAAATCTTAGCGAGTTAGTGAAGTCTGTATAATTCGTTGTTTTACTTCAAAGGATGTTACAAAATAGAAGAGTGAGAGAAACGCGAGTGGTGGCTTGCTCCCGGACGCGGTGGCCGAGCGGCTCTAGGCGCTTCAGTCACGAACCGCGCGGCTGCTACGGTCGCAGGTTAGAATCCTGCCTCGGGCATGGATGTGAGTGGTGTCCTTAGGTTAGTTACGTTTAAGTAGTTCTAGGGGACTGATGACCTCAGATGTTAAGTCCCATAGTGCTCAGAGCCATTTTTTGCGGCTTGCTGTTGGACATAAAACTGACTCTCTTTTTTTTCCAGCATCCCAATAAATAGCATGAAAGATACTGTTTTCTACTGATATTTCATGTGTGTGAAATTCGTATAATACCAACGTGGACGACAATTTAGTTAAAAGACATCCACAAACACTAATTTTTAAAGTGAGGAACGGTCTCAATTATGCCAGGTTGTCCATCAAACTGAAAAAAATTTGTTAATATGTTCTCATGAACCATGACTGCTTTATTATCATCAGGAATGTGTTTTTTAATAGCTGGCCGCATATAAGAGGTAAGTTGACGTTAGATACAACTGTTCCACAAAAAATCACACAACAACTTATAACATGGATGTTTTAATAGAGTGCATGTTTCTGGACATTAAAGTTCTCAGTTTTACTCAGATGGATGTTCCGAAATAACAAGGACATTCTGTGGTTCAAAAATGCTTCAAATGGCTCTGAACACTATGGGACTTTACTTCTGAGGTCATCAGTCACCTAGAACTTAGAACTACTTAAACCTAACTAACCTAAGGACATCACACACATCCATGCCCGAGGCAAGATTCGAACCTGCGACCGTAGCGGCGGCGTGGTTCCAGACTGTAGCGCCTAGAACCGCTCGGCCACTCCGGCCGGCGGTGATCAATAGTTTTCACAACAAAACAGTGGAAGTTTTAGATTCATTTAAGATGTGTTAACGGTTTTATAAACGTTCAACACGTACAAGAGACATGTGATAGGTTCACACATGTCTCACATCTATTGCTGTGGAGCGCCGACCTTGGCAGTTTTGCCATCCGTCATCGACAACAGCATCATAGACCGAGTTCATACTTTTACTCAGTTGGATGTTATGAAATAACGAGGAAGGATAGGGGATGCCAAATGTAACTTGCATTCAGGTGTAAAAATGACTTTTTTTTCAGCATGCGAACAGATAGAGTGAAAGCCGCTGTTCTCTGAAATGTATGTAACACCCAAATGCATGACATTGTATTTACAAGTCTTCCACAGACACTAATTTGAGTTCAAATGGTTCAAATGGCTCTGAGCACTATGGGACTTAACATCTGAGGTCATCAGTCCCAGCCGGCCAGGGTGGCCGTGCGGTTCTAGGCGCTTCAGTCTGGAACCGCGTGACCGCTACGGTCGCAGGCTGGAATCCTGCCTCGGGCATGGATGTGTGTGATGTCCTTAGGTTAGTTAGGTTTAAGTAGTTCTAAGTTCTAGAGGACTGATGACCCAAGATGTTAAGTCGCATAGTGCTCAGCGCCATTTGAACGATTTTTTCTAACCACTGTGAGCAGTCATTGGTGGTGCCGAGATAGTGACGTGATTTATTCATTATAATCCTGGTTCCGCTGGTCTACGCTTACTCGTCTTACGTAGTTACAAAATTTTATCTCGGGAGTTTCTCTTGATATTCTTCTCCGCATAAACGTTCACTTTCTTTTTTACGCATCTCGCTATAACGTTCGTCGTATGTAAATCCCATTTCCCGCATGAAAAGAGAGAAACAGAACAGAGTATTACATGCACCAAAAGGATTTTCTATTATCTCTATTTAACTGCTGACATTGACGAAGCACGCTGGCGGCTCATTTCCGCCAACAGAGGAATACTGCGCTACTTCGCGCAGCAGCCAGCAGCCGAGCTGTCTCACTTTTTGTTGTCCTGTTGTAGTTCAGTGTGAGAACTGGCGAGAGCATCCCGGCGCGCCGCCCGGTGCATTTCCGCTCGCAGCCGCGGTGTGAGCATTGTGCTAGTGCTTTCCGTCCGTCATTCCTCTTAACGACTCCAGCTCCAGCGGCCGGGAGCAGCGACCCCACAAAGCCCCGCCTGCAGCGCCGCTGCCGGCAGCCAACTCTCCGGTGGCTCTCTGTATGTGACTCAGGCGTAGAGCTACTGGATATTAAGTGTTTCCCTTACTGAGCGGCGACTACGCGAGGAGAGTCGAAGTACCGATGCTTTACTGTACTACGACAAGGCTCTGTCTTAGCAACCCGTCCTGTTCAACTCGTATTCAGGGTGAATCACCTAAAACTTGCGCCACAAATACTGCCGAAATGAAAAGTGTTATTGATTTTCGGTTTCTGCAGCCTGGATTGATAGTCAGGGCTCGTACTGTTAGCCATTATTTTGATTATAATAATACATCGAATATGTAATTTTTTTAAAACATACACTTTTTTAAATGGAACAATGCCTATTAACATTAACAAACCAAAAATAGGATAACTTGGAATGTTAATGTTGTTTGTTGCAGGATTCTAGTGCGGTTCGTTCGCAAGATATCGTATTTTGAAATGTTTGCACACCGACATTTGTTTCTGCCACTCAACCTGAGTAGTAGCTGATTACGATGTTATTATGTTTGCTTACAGTGCGCTTGTGTGTTTCTTGAGTGCATTGCGACTTTCTACTCAGTGTGTAACAGTCCACGCTGTAGGTCGCGCGTTTACCAATAGACGTCAAGCATCTCGGCAATTATTTGTCAATCTCTTCAGTCAGTTACGTGAAAGTTGTAGTATAACACCTAGACAACGTAACAGAAGGACAAATGAAGAGGGAAAAATAATGTTCTTGCTGCTGTTGCAGTTGATCAGTACGTTAGCTCCCGCGCAATCGCACGAGGCGTGAGTCAGTCAAATGCCCTACCCATTCGCCATAAGTCCCATCCCTATCATGTCCTTCTTCATCAAGAGCTGCATGGAAACAATTATGAGAATCGTGTTAACTTCTCTACATGGGCATTCGGACACGACACTCCAGATGTACCATGTATCTTGTTTAGTGATCAACCCACCTTTACCAAACATGGTTATGTAAACCGCGAAACATGTAGTCCTGGTCTGTTGACAGTCCCTGTTGGCTTCGTCAGGTGGAATATCAGCGTCCATGGAGTGATGACATGTGGTGTCGAATAGGGGACCATCAGTTCATAGGCCCGTTTATCATATATGGAACACTGAACGCAGCCTCCTAGCAGACCATCTTCCACTGACGCTAGAAGACGCTCCTGTGCAGACTACGAAAGACTTTTAGTACCAACATGATGATTTTATAGCCCATAGTGCGCGAAGTTCTAAAGGATGTGTTCACGAACTGTTTCCAGTTCGTTGATTGGATGCAGACGACCTGTATCTTGGCCGCCTCGTTCCCCGGATTTGATGCGTATAGACTTTTCTTTTGTGGAGAAATCTGAAAGACACTCTCTTCAAGGGTTTGTCAACTACACCCGATGATATGCAACGACTTATTACTGCAACCTGCTCGGACATCTTCGCTGAAATGTTAGTATGTGTGCAGCAGTCGTTCCAAGCCAGACAGAGCGTGTATTGCTTCTGCTGGTGGTCGTTTTGAACAAAATGTGCGATCGTCAGTTGTCTCGTTACTGGTCAGAGTCCACATAACTAGTGTATGAGCCTGTGTTCCTCTTTAGTGTGTGCTACCACAGATATTGTGCAAGAGGCAGTGTGGCAGTTTTTCAAAATACTATACCTCGTACACGACTCGCTCTATAGTCCTGCAACAAACACCAATGACATTCTCCTTTACCCTACATTTTGTTTGTTAATGTTAATAGGCATTTTTCCGGTTAAAAAGTGTATATTTGCACAATAATGCACTTTTTAAGTATTATTACAATAATCTGTGTATTGGTTAACGATACGAGTTCCTGACTATCAATCCATTCTGTCGAAACCGCACATCAATAGCACTTTACACCTCCGCAATATTTGCGGTGCATATTTTAGGTTATTTACCCTATGTATACACAGTGTCTAACTGCAGTACCTGTGTTACTATATTAAACTTGCAGCATGTAATTATTTTGAGGGGAAACCAAACCAATGACAACGATTTATTGGCAGAACACTTATAAAATGCAACAGGGGTACTAAACAGACTGCTTACACTTCGATTGTCCATCGTCTTCTAGAGTATTGCTGTGCGGTGTGGGATCCGCATCACACAGAATTGACGGAGGACATCGAAAAATTGCAAATAGGGCAGCTTGTTTTGTATTATCGCGAAGTAGGAGACAGAGTGCGAATTGGGGTGGCAGGCATAAAGCAAAGGCGTGTTTCGTTGCCACAGGATCTTCTCGTGAAATTTTAAGCAGCAACTTTCTGCTCAGCGTGTGAAAGTATTTTGTTGGTGCCTACCGACATAGGGAGGAATGATCGTTATAATAAAATAAGTCAGAGTTCACCTGGAAAGATTTAAATGCTATTTTCCGCGTTCTGTTCGTGAGTGGAAAGGTAGAGAAATAGCTTGAAGATGGTTCGAGGAATCCTCTGCCGCCGCGCGAGCTAGCTGCACTGTCTAAGGCGCCTTACCACAGCCCGCGCAGCTCCCCCCGTCGAAGGTTCGAGTCCTCCCTCGGGCATGGGTGTGTATGTTGTCCTTAGTGTAAGTTAGTTTCAGTTAGTTTAAGTAGTCGTAAGCTTAGGGTCCGATGACCTCAGCAGTTTGGTCCCATAAGACCTTACCACACGCCGGCCGCTGTGGTCTCGCGGTTCTAGGCGCGCAGTCCGGAACCGTGCGACTGCTACGGTCGCAGGTTCGAATCCTGCCTCGGGCATGGATGTGTGTGATGTCCTTAGGTTAGTTAGGTTTAAGTAGTTCTAAGTTCTAGGGGACTGATGACCACAGCTGTTAAGTCCCATAGTGCTCAGAGCCATTTGAACCATTTTTGACCTTACCACAAATTTCTAAAAATCCTCTGCCAGGCATTTAATTTTGAATTACGGAGTAAGCATATAGTAGATATAAATGCAGATTATACCCCTTAATGAGTAAATTGTGTCATCATTTTAAATTTATAAATCCGCTCAGTAATTATAAGAACTGATGGAAATCATGTTTTTGCCCCTGGGAGCCGTTAGACAGGCAACATGCAGCTGGGAGTGGTTTGACGTGCGCCGAGTTAGCCGCTTACTAATAGAAGAGTGCTTTACTGCGTTCTTGCAGTCACGAACGTGGACGTGAACTTTCCCGTTTCTTTCCTGTAAGGATTCACTTTCTGAAGTCTGTCCCCTTACACTACATCATAGGTACATTAGATCGAAGTTGCTGGTGAGATCAGTAAATATAGTGACATTACAGTATACCAAATTCAAAATGGTTCAAATGGCTCTGAGCACTATGGGACTTAACATCTGAGGTCATCAGTCCCCTAGAACTTAGAACTACTTAAACCTAACTAACCTAAGGACATCACACACATCCATGCCCGAGGCAGGATTCGAACCTGCGATCTTAGCGGTCGCGCGGTTCCAGACTGAAGCGCCTAGAACCGCTCGGCCACCACGGCCGGCAGTTAACCAAAAGTGGTCAGAGTTTTCTTAGGACATCATCTCATAAATCAGAAAAAAATTCTAAAAGTGATTAATAGCACGTTTATTGTGAAACAGGACGTAAGTGCAAATGCTTCAAATGGCTCTGAGCACCATGGGACTTAACATCTGAGGTCATCAGTCCCCTAGAATTTAGAACTACTTAAACCTAACTAACCTAAGGACATCACACACATCCATGCCCGAGGCGGGATCCGAACCTGCGACCGTAGCAGTCGCGTGGTTCCGGACTGGAGCGCCTAGAACCGCACGGCCACCGCGGCCGGCTAGGACGTAAGTGAACGACCAATAAGGTTCCCAGAAGTTGCCTGAAATTGCCCAGTGATAGGGGGGACTCGCAACCTTGGAAGCCGTCCGGTCGTGAGTCACGAGTCGCACTTGCTGACACGGCTGACGTCATGTGGACATTAACTCCGTCGTGTCTTCCCAGGATGTCAGGTCGCTCAGCACCCCTCGTGAGGCTTCACATTAGCGTCGAGAAGGATGCGAAAAGTGGCAGCGGTTCTCTCCAGCAGCTGATGCAGAGAGCTTCACCTGCGCCTCACCAGCGAGTCGTAATTGGTGAGGCGGGCACTCTCAGAGCCTGTTATTGGCATCCCAGCCACAGGTGGGACGCAGTAACGCTGTTCCGGTTGAGCACCATCTCTAATGACGAACCTGTAGACGAAGAACGACAGTGCTGTTGGTATCAATCCGTATTGTTGACTTACGAGTGCTATCCACAAAGCACATTACGTTTTGGAATTAAAAATAAATAAAGTATTGGAAATTTTTTTTATTATATACAGACGAAAGCCACACTTAAATACTACTTTTCTACATAGTTGCCATTTAAATTAAGGCACTTATCGTAGCGATGGACCAGCTTGGAAATTCCTTCGTTGTAAAATTCGGCCGCCTGCGCCTTCAACCACGTGGTTACCTCTTCTTGAAGCTGTGCGTCGTCATCAATACGCTGCATAGCCAACCACTTCTTCGTTGCTGGGAATGAAAGGAAGTCGCTCGGTGCCAAGTCGGGACTGTACGGCGGATGAGGAAACAACTCCCACTTAAAAGATTCGAGAACTTCACGAGTGGCATTTGCCGTGTGGGCCCGGGCGTTATCGTGAATCAGCAAGATCTTTGAACCCAACTTTCCCCTGCGCTTGTTTTGTATTGCTCTTCTGAGGTTGTGCAGAGTTTGGCAATACCTTTGAGAGTTTATTGTAGTGCCTCTTTCCAGGAAACACACAAAATCACACCTTTTCTGTCCCAAAAGAGGTAACCACGTGGTTGAAGGCGCAGGCGGCCGAATTTTACGAAGAAGGAATTTCCAAGCTCGTCCATCGCTACGATAAGTGCCTTGATTTAAATGGCAACTATGTAGAAAAGTAGTATTTAAGTATGGCTTTCATCAGTATATAATAAAAAAAAATTTCCAATACTTTATTTATTTTTAATTCCAAAACGTAATGTACTTTGTGGATAGTCCTCGTATTTTCACATTAAAATACCAACATCAGGCAACAAATGATTACTGTATATACTTATTTTTATTTCTTTTACGTACAGTCCATTTTGTTGACTTACCTTCACTTTAATATACGAAAATCAGGTAACAACTGACTACTGTATTTACTTCTTTTTATTTCTTTTACACTCAATTGCAGGACTTTATTACAATCGCACCGTTTTCTTTATTCCTCATCGTTTGTTGTGCAGTGTAACGTGGTCCGGTTTTTTATTTATTTATTTATTTATTTATTTTTTTTTTTTTGCTATCTGTCTCCACTTGACGCGACCTTGTGCTCGATCAGGGTGGCGGTCCGCTATCTTGAGCTCTATACGGAGGATCTATAGCCAACGTTGCCTCGGTCTTGTCTCGTCTCGTTTACCATCGGCTACCAACGAAAATAGGCATTTTGCTATTGTATCTAGGTCTGCTTGAAGTACATTTCCGTACCGTTGTAGACAGCTTTAGCTCACTTACTCAAGGATACGCTCTACTCCGTATTGCCGTATGTTCCTTTAGTGGTCAGTTTATTATGAAGTGTCAGGTCACATAATAATTTAGTTCCAGCAAGATGGACGTAGAGGAATTATGGGCGAAGTTTAAAGTGATTGTAAATCACACTCTGGAGAAGGATGTGCCGAGTAAGTGAATTAAGAACGGAAAAGACCCACCGTTGCTTAACAATGAAATTCGAAAAATGTTGAGAGCAGGCAAAGGTAATTGCACTCTCCGTTCAAAAGAGAATGCACAAATGACCACAGGCAAAAGTTATCAGAAGTTCGGGCATCTGTAAAAAGATCAGTGCGAGAAGCTTACAGCAACTACTACCGCTATCCCTTAGCAGTACATCCTGCCGAGAACACGAGAAAACTCTGGTAATGCATAAAATCACTAAATGGACCTAAGGCTTCTATCCAGTCAGTCGCTGACCAGTCGGATGTAGTAGCAGAAGACAACAATGTGAAGCCAAAGTTTTAAGTTTCACAGTTAAGAAATCCGTCACGTAGGAGAATCATACGAACGTATCATCGTTTGACCATCGCACAGTCTCCCGTATGGAGGACATGGTAATAAGCATTCCCGCTGTAGAGAAACAACTGAAAGAGTTGCAAGCAAATAAGTCACCACATCCTGACGTAATCCCAATTCAGTTACACAAAAGCTACTCACAGCATTGGCTCCTTGCTTATCTTGCATGTACCGCGAACTTCTCGCCCAGCGTAAAGTCCCATGCGATTGGAAAAAAAAGCGCAGGTGATTCATGTATATAAGAAAGGTAAAAGAACGGCCTCACAAAATTACAGACCAATATTTTTAACATCGGTTTGCTGTAGAATCCTTGAACATATTCGCAATTCGAATATAGCAAATTTCCTCGAGGTTGTCCTGAAGGTTGTGTACACGTCACACCCCAAATCAGCTGATGATGAATTGAATCGGGCTCTGGGGCAATATCGTGAGATGAGGCAAGAACATGAAGCAGTTCTCCTTCCTCAGTGAAAAATTTTAAAACATAGATGGATATCTTCAACTTATCGTTTTCAAGTCAGAAAGGAAGCTGGGTAAGAAGAATATGCAGATGCAGTCGCAAAGTTGGTTGCAAGGTGTTCAGCAAGAAGCGACACATTGATACAAAGACCACTCTGAGGGACGACGCACTGAACAGTTGTTGATCTTTGGCGGTTCAGAAGATTACGGAGTTTGGTCCACACCTGGGAGGAAGGGGAATACGTTCCGAAAGGGAAGACGGAGAGCTTTCAGCATTCATTCTTGATGCGCTTAATCAAATAACAAGCCTTGACTTGGAGGCTCTTAAAAGTGAGGAGGGCAGCATGTAAAGGATGCCGCTTGAGACACTTCAGGGCAATACGATGCTCCTGAATAATCTTTGTAGTGTCTTTTGTCCACCGTGGTATTGGGGGAGCATGCCTGTAGAAAGAGGAATAGCAATTCTAGCGGCGCAGGTGATTCCGTCGGAGATGTCTCCCAGAACCTCATCGATACAATCTGACAGGGAGGGGATGAATGTGACAACAGAGGTATGTAACTGCCAGTTGGCTCTTCAAAAAGTCCATCGTGGTAATTGGTCCTTCGGGCGGTGACAAGGAAATGTGAGGAAGAGATCTTAAGGACTAAAAGGTGCCATGAGCGGCACGGAAATGGGAAAGAGCGTCATTGATGAGGCACCGATCGAGGTTGTAAAGCAGCTGTTCATTCAGAAGATCTATTCCAGACAAAATGTTTCTTCCCCGTAGGGAGTGGTGCTCATCGAATCCCCAAATAGGAGAAAAGGTAAGTAGAGCAGTTGTATTAAGGTGATCATCCCAAGGGAAGTACGAGCCCTATCTGAGGATAAATGTTACAAATGGTGACTTCTCGAGTAGTTTGCACTCGCATCACTATTCCTCCCAATCTGGTAAGGAGGGGAATCCATTCACTGACGACATATTCATGAACGTATGTACAAACTCCTCCAGTTGCCCTCCTGGAGCCAGTGTTGTTTACACAGAACGTACAGTAACCACAAAGACTTGTGGAATGTCAGTCAGTGAACTGAATTTCTTGGAGGACGATGGAGACTGCAAAATAACAAGAAATTAGTTGCCGTTCTGGCAGGTGACAGTAGTGACTATTAAATTTCCACTGGATCATAATGTTGATTATTTCCTGGTCAGGTGTGAATGGGCCAGGAGAACTGATCAGTCGCAGGACCATTATCTGCCACTCGTGCAGGCACGATATCATCAATGAACATTGGTTCATAATCCGACGGCGCGGGGGCGGGATCTGCTGCCTCTGGGATCACTGGAAAGTCCTTCTCCCGATCCGTCTTCTTCTTCTTCTGGTGTTTCACGAATTTTGCTGGCCGCCATTCTCGAAAGGGCTCACCCACTATAGGTGTGGGGTGGATGAATAGCGGGCAATGCTGAGACCCACAACCCGTGGCTCCTTCAGCCATTGACTCGTGTTGATGCGCTGGTCTGCGATATTTCGGGGAGAAGACTCCTGATTGAGTCTTGTCACTAGTAGAGGCTGGAGGAGGAATATATTTCTCCAGGTGGATGTGGGAAATGGTTCCTGAAGATTGTGTCACTGGAACCACACGATTGGAGGTGGTGATAGGTCTGGTTTAGAAAAAATTGAGGTGACTGAGTTGACTACAGTGACAGTTGCGTGATTTATCATCAGTCCAACAGGAGGCAGTCGTCTACATTTCTTTTGTATATGACATGGAGTCAAGTGTTTTATATTCTCGTATTTTCTTTTCTTTTTAAAATACTGGTAAAACCATTGAATGTGGAGGATGGTTTTCAGTACAACAGACACATAAATCCGTTGTTCACAAAGGTCGTCAACACTGTAAGCAGTAGGCGCTATTTAAGGCGTTTTTAAAATACTGGTAAAACCGTTGAATGTGGAGGATGGTGTTCAGTACAACAGACACACAAATCCGTTGTTCACAAAGGTCCTCAACACTGTAAGCAGTAGGCGCTATTTAAGGCGTTCATTCTCAGTCACTCCACACTGCAGAAAAAGTTTTGAAACTGGAGGTCAGATAGAGAAGGGTACCAAAATTACTTCAACCAAAAAGTGATGTAAGGGAAATGAATAAAGATATCGACGAAAAAAAGCACCACGTATGGAAAGGGACAGGTCGACATCAAGGGCTGCCACCATGAAAGTGAAGGAAAAGTAAGGTAGTCGAAAATGGGAGATTGCAGCACAAGAAATAAAGTAGCTTGGGGCCTCAATATCGCCGTGCACGTGGCCTGAGGGATAGTCACGAAGGGAAGCTGACTAACAAGGGAACCTCCCCATCGCACGCCCCTCAGATTTAGTTATAAGTTGGCACAGTGGATAGGCCTTGAAGAACTGAACACAGATCAATCGAGAAAACAGGAAGAAGTTGTGTGGAACTATGAAAAAAATAAGAAAAATATACAAACTGAGTAGTCCATCTGCAAAATAAGCAACATCAAGGAATTTCTGAGCTAAAGAGCGCCGTGGTCTCGTTGTTAGCGTGAGCAGCTGCGGAACGAAAGGTCCTTGGTTCAAGTCTTCCCTCGAGCGAAAAGTTTAATATTTTATTTTCAGACAATTATCAAAGTTCAGGCACTCACACATAATCATCTTCGCTCTCCAAAATTGCAGGACATGTTCAGATTTGCTTGGGCATATGCAGGATTTGACGGTCTACACACGGAAAAATTTGAATACGTTAAAAACATATGTTTTCACAGAGCACAGGGAAAACTATGCGACTGGGAAACTGTTGCATTCGTTTGTTGCAGTTTATGTGACAAACTCTTATGTTTTCATCACTTTTTTGGGAGTGATTATCACATCCACAAGAAAATATAAATCGGGAAATGTAGAAGAATCTTTTTACCCATTCGCCAAGTGTACAAGTTAGGTGGGTCGACAACATATTCCTGTCATGTAACGCAAATGCCGTCACCAGTGTAGTATAGAATACAGGGTGTTACAAAAAGGTACGGCCAAACTTTCAGGAAACATTCCTCACACACAAAGAAAGAAAATATGATATGTGGACATATGTCCGGAAACGCTTACTTTCCATGTTAGAGCTCATTTTATTACTTATCTTCAAATCACATTAATCATGGAATGGAAATATACAGCAACAGAACGTACTAGCGTGAATTCAAACATTTTGTTACAGGAAATGTTCAAAATGTCCTCCTTTAGCGAGGATACATGCATCCACCCTCCGTCGCACGGAATCCCTGATGCGCTGATGCAGCCCTGGAGAATGGCGTATTGTATCACAGCCGTCCACAATACGAGCACGAAGAGTCTCTACATTTGGTACCGGGGTTGCGTAGACAAGAGCTTTCAAATGCCCCCATAAATGAAAGTCAAGAGGGTTGAGGTCAGGGGAGCGTGGAGGCCATGGAATTGGTCCGCCTCTACCAATCCATCGGTCACCGAATCTGTTGTTGAGAAGCGTACGAACACTTCGACTGAAATGTGCAGGAGCTCCATCGTGCATGAACCACATGTTGTGTCGTATTTGTAAAAGCACATGTTCTAGCAGTACAGGTAGAGTATCCCGTATGAAATCGTGATAACGTGCTCCATTGAGCGTAGGTGGAAGAACATGAGGCCCAATCAAGACATCACCAACAATGCCTGCCCAAACGTTCACAGAAAACCTATCTTGATGACGTGTCAACATTACCTTCCTTCAATTGGGCCAACTGGCGGTGAATCGAGGAAGTACAATACATACAGACGAAACTAAAATGAGCTCTAACATGGAAATTAAGCGTTTCCGGACACATGTCCACATAACATCTTTTCTTTATTTGTGTGTGAGGAACGTTTCCTGAAAGTTTGGCCGTACCATTTTGTAACACCCTGTATATCAGACGTGTTTTCCTGTGGAGGAATCGGTTGACCTATGACCTTGCGATCAAATGTTTTCGGTTCCCATTGGAGAGGCACGTCCTTTCGTCTACTAATCGCACGGTTTTGCGGTGCGGTCGCAAACACAGACACTAAACTTATTACAGTGAACAGAGACGTCAATGAGCGAACGGACAGATCATAACTTTGCGAAAATAAAGAAAGTAAAATTTTTACTCGAGGGAAGACTTGAACCAAGGACGTCTCGTTTCTCAACTGCTCACGCTAACTACGAGTCCACGGCGTTCATGAGTTCGTATTATCCTTGATGTTGCTTATCTTGCGCATGGACTACTCAGTTTGTATATTTTGCTTATTTTTTCATAGTTCAACACAACTTCTTCCTGTTTTCTGGATTGATCTGTGTTCAGTTTTTCAAGACCTATCTACTGTGCCAACTTATAACTAAATCTGAGGGGGGTGCGATGGGGAGGTTCCCTTGTAAGAACTGCCACGAAGTGGAGCTGAGAGAGCGTCTCTCAGTAGTTTTGTAACCTCAGACGCAGAACTGCAGTGAGTCACCTCCAATAGAAAAGGTCCCTGTAGCCAGACTGACTGGGGGTGACAGAGCAAAGCATTCCAACTACTTTCGGCCGAGTGGGCTCCACAGAATTCCGCTCCTCAAGTTGGTGACACTGTGATGGCGCCAGTTCTCTGAACGCGGGTGAGGTCAATGTTCGTATGCGCCGATGTTGCTGTGGTATGAATATGAAAGTAACGGCCCAAGAACTTCTGCCGATTATCGCCATCTTGCGTATTTTATGAATTAAATTATAGGCGACTATGAAAATTCTCCACCTCTCAACTCAGGCATCTCACTTGTAGTCTCAGCTGGCCGCAGAAAATTGATTTTAATACATAAATTGGCAGATTAATTTAATTGAGTTTTTAGTTAACTGACTTGTAGGATGGAGTGATTACTTGATCAGAACGAGTCTGTAATTTGAAATAAGTTCACAGTTTTATTCAGCTTTCTGTCATTGTAAGGGGACTGGACGGGATAGCTGCTGAGATTTCTGCATGTGCTCTGTATGTCTCCACAATTTTTGGTTACAACTTTTGCGTAGGTAATTCATGTTAGCGTTTCTCAACCGTGATCTATTAAACTGGCGGTCCTGTAATATACCTATTAACAACTATCTTCATAGATGTTAGGCATACTTCATTTGTCGTCAGGTCTGAGGATGTATCTGTCTCGTGGATCCATTATGTCGGATCAAACAGTTTTGTCGAGACTGATTTTTCCAAGAGTCCTAATAATTCTACCGAGTGAGGTTGCGCTGTGGTTAGCACACTTCACTCGCATTTAGGACGACGACGATTGAAATCCACGTCCGGTTTCCCAGCTACAGATTTTCCGTTATTTCCCTAAATCACTCCAGGGAAATGCACAGATGGTTCCTTTGAAAGGGCACAACTAAATTATTCCCCCTCCTTGACCCTATCCGAGCTTGTGCTTCATCTCTAATGACCTAGATCTCGACAGGAAGTTACACCCTAATCTTCATTCATCATAATTCTGGGAGAATGATGACTGTTAATGGTTCCTTACTTCGATTTAGGTCTTTGCCAAATTCTTCTCACAGTATCACATCCTCCACCTGATCTTAATCCATTTTATCTACTTTTTCGCTAACATTACCTTCAAGTTTGTTTCTTTTGCATAGCCCTTCTATGCATTTGTAATATCTTACAGCCTTCCCTAATTTATTTAGTACCAGCTCGTTATTTGAGTCCTTTATATTTATCCCGCTTGTGCGGTAACGGTCTCCCTGTTTGCGTTGCTGCCCTGTGCTGCTTACCTGCTTGGTTGTTTGGTGCACATACGACTAGAATGACACAGTATTTTTATCTCCCCTTCTGGATGCTGTGGTTGAGTGTGCGTGACAATTTTTCGTGTGAACACGACCCTGATTTTTAATTATAGATAAAATACTACCGCACGCAACGGATAACAAGACACACACACAAAACCAACGCACTCGGTAAGAGGGGTGGTAACCGCTAGCATTTTTTAGGGCTAGGCCCATATTCCTGTTGGTTTATCAAGAGTGGCAAATGCTAGTTGATTTGGCATTATTTACTAAGGTACTTAGGAGGTTATTACCCATAATTATGAATTTTTATCTTTGGGAGGCGAAAGGCAATTGTCTGAAAATTCCAACTCTGTTTCTCTTAGGTGACTGAAATTTTATTGCGAATTGTAATTGAATCTAATCTGGAATCACTGGTCCATACTATTATCGGTGCTGACAAGTATTGCAATAGCTGATTGGTCTCGTATTACCAATCTACCAGTGGTCACCCTACATTATCACACACCAGGGCACAACCTTCCCATGTGTCTCTACGCTGAAGCACACCGCGAAGCACTAAGAGAAACGCTGCAACTACATAAATTAGTGCTAAAGCGCGACCGCACAGAGCCGGGAAGCTACCCACGGAGATGCTTGAGCACATAATTTTCAAGTGCGCTCGTGAAACGAGTGAAAGAGGGGAAGTTGGTTCGTGAACTGTGTCTACTACAATGTACTATGTTTCACAATTTACCACCTTCCAGACGGAGCGTCTCCGCACTGCGTCTTCTCCTCAGCACGGCCCGGCTACCCTCTCTCCGGCACGCTACCGCCTGGTCACCCCGGCCGTTGTACGAACCGCCACGTTCCTATTGGCTGCATGCCAACCTCTGCCTTCTACACTCCTCAGAACCAATCTTTCCGAAGTGTCTCAAGCAGTCCCTGTGTTTCGCTTCCCTTGTTTCTCTTTTGAGAAGCTTGGCGCAATATTGACAATCTTTTAAACAGTCCTTCACCTTTCTAAGCCCAACACATTCACACAGCATGCCCTCATACATAATTGAAAGGTACAGACAGGTCGAGGAGGTGTCACACATTGAAAAAGTTATCGAAATAAAGAACTTACTTGCCTTCTATATGTATATTAGCTGAGTTATTCATGAAGCGTACTCTTGGTACGTTGCTTATCGTTTCTTCAAAGATTTTGTTTTTATTCACCTTCTGCGTCATCTACATTTCCAATAATCGTATATGCTTTTACAGCCTTGCGTATCTCGTCTAGCCTTTCCTCGTTTTCCATTTTGAAGTTTCTGATAGTTCTAATTTTTCGAATGTCTGTATTCACGTACGTCTGCTTTATTTGCTGCATTTCAGTTTTCTTCCTTCATTTATTACACGTGTGTTGTCAATGGATTTCTACTGGTACTTTTCCTTTCGTTTATTTGGTTCTCTGCTGTCTTCACTATTTCATCCCTCAAAGCTTATCACTCATTGTGTGTTTTATTTATTTCCCCTATTCCAGTCATGTGTTGTCTAATGCCACATTTCCTGCAATACTTTGAAGACGTCGGCGTTTGGCCATCACCTTGTTTAGCTCTTTCGACCATGGCGTTTTCGCAGTGGCGGAAAACTTCACCTGCTGCGGTAGCCGTGTTAGCATGTACCTGTTCCCATACTTAAAGTTGGTTGGAACAGCAGAAAGTCCTCTAGCCCATATAATCTGCAGGTCGTTGGGATATCCTCGATACCCCATCTATCCACAGAAAATACCCATGCTATCTCCTTTACATTTCTCATCAACTGTTACCTTCCAAAATCAAAAGGTACTAATTACTTCACCTCACACATGGTAAAAGAGACATTGCACCAGGCTTAGGACATGGAGGTGACAACTGAACACTTAATTCGGAGGATACCAAGTATGATATACGTAGTGCTACGGAGTAACTCTCCTCTGAGGGTTTTGGAAATCATAGCAAATTTCTGATATCAGTAAACCTTGAAAGTTCCCCTATTTTTTGAATCGAAGGGTTATTATTGATTTTTGTTCGTAAGTGATAAGACATAGTCTACAGTAGTCATGCCGTTATGACGCAGACACCATCTCGTTGGGAACATTTGGTGCCTTGCATTAATTACTGTCTGTATGTTAGTTGTCTGTTATGGCAGGTGTTCGAATGCGTTAAGCGCTCAATTCTTTTGTTAGTGGGGAAAGGCATCGTCATCGTGATGCTGCTCCCTGCTGCCATTCGTCTGCGGCTGAATTCCGATGAGCGATCTGAATTTCAATGAGCGAGCACATTCCATTAGCATGAAGCGACAAGACTTGCCGCAGCTGCGTAGATTAATACGCTCTTAGGAGGGGGCTTTCCTTGCGAGGTATCGCCGCAAACAAAGATAGATTCTGAAAATAATGAGTAAGCGATACGCATTTGACTCCCTTAACACATCATTTTAAAATATATTGGTCAAAGCTACTAAAGTACCTTGTATTTAAGACATTGACGAAGTTTTTAATTATGTGCGTCACTGATGCACACTGACGAAATATTTCCACGTGGGACATCCAACTATGTTACACTGATCAGACGGAATTCGTTCCCAGTCAGAACACAGCATTTTACTCTTTCCAGGGATATATCAAACTATACCAACAACTTCTTTTGAGCAGGTGGTGCCACCCCCCAACTTATACATATTTAATGAAGGCCATGTTTAGGTTTATCAAAATCTACTGATGAAAAATAATCTTTGTGAGCAGTTTCGACCGAAGTGATCATCAGCAGATAACATCAAATTTTCATAGCAGTGTGTATGGTGTCACATTTAGTGCAGCCTCGTAATAAAAATATAGGCATTAAAGCTTGTCCTGCGTCTCCGTCGTCAGAGGTATAACCCCCAATTGCACCAATCATAGGACCTCGTCCGTGTTTATATTCGTTATTTTCGTGTGGAGTGCTCTGTGGACAGTCACGAAAACTGGTAACAGATAAATATAGGTTGTATCATCAGCTCGAGGTAGTACACAAATACAATTTTTTATGCACTAGTAATATGGGATGTGGTTATACTCCACCTACTCTTTACTCTTTAGTGAAATTTAAAAAAAAGTGGAAAAAGTTTAAATGTTGATCCGTAATTTTAGAATAACTAAAATAATAAACAAGATCTGTGCGGATCCTAACGCATCGGACAGACACTTGCCGGCATCTCTCTCTCAATGACTAAGTTAATGATTCAGGCAATATAGTTTGGTACTAGCCACTAGTATTAACAGTGGGGTGTGTAGTCGTAGCATCCCTCATTACCACTTACAGAACGAGAACAATTAATGTGCTAGTACCTTCAGTGGAAACATTCTCAGAATCTGTTCTCAACTAAACGTAAGTTCTAAAAAGTCAGAAGCATTATAAACAGTTGTAGCGTTTGCCACATAATCACAAACACTTACTATTAAGGCAGTTCTGACTTAATATAATACAACACAAGAATTACTAAAAGCTCAGCAACGTGATACTTACGTCTAATGAAACAGTTACGTGCATAATAAACCACTGTCTTATCGGCATCTCTTGGCATTGAATATGAACAATGAACTACAGGGTCAAGTGTAATACTTTGTAAAATGAGTGTTCTTAATGTCTCATGTATAAAGCAGCTCCACCATGAACAATGGACAACAAACACACTTATTTGAAAGCAAAGTGATATACAAGAAGTGTTTTACACTTGCTATTACTTCTGACAACGTCAAATACCTCCAGGTTTGAAACTTCCTGGCAGATTAAAACTGTGTGCTCGACCGAGACTCGAACTCGGGACCTTTGCCTTTCGCGGGCAAGTGCTCTACCATTTTTTTTAAGGTGATTTTGCGCTGACCACTTTTTTTCCGGGCTAGTGCTCTACCAACTTTCCTTTTTTTTTAAAGTTGCAGGTAAGGAGAAAACAAATAAAAACCTCTTGTGTATGAAAATAAAAGACGACGTTCTTCATAAAATAACACAATATCCTTTGAAAACGTAAAACATAAAAGGTAGCTATATTGCCGCAACGGCCTTATTTTTTTTTTATTGTTAACATAAATGAGTATAGAGTCTCACCATCAGCAGCAACCCAAAACTTTTTTTTATGTCCTCTTTTGGGGGGGGGGGGGGCACAGGATAAAGAAAACAAAATAGGCTGCGGATAGAGAGATATGCGTGAAAAGCGTAAACATGTGTAAGGAAAAAAAAGCTTAGAAGAGGAGAAGAAAAGAGAAGTGAAATACAATAGGAATACTTTCCGCGCCATGCTCCACTTTGGAGCGCCATCAGAACAAAATGCATGCTATCATTGACCATTAAAGGGGAACGTGGGATCGTCCAGTCTTGGCTGGCATGGTTCGTTGAGATTCCAGCTTTGAGGCGGGTTGGTGAAAATACTCTGTAAATAGTTCGCGAAAGTGGCCCGATAGTGTCGATGTCGGCGAAGGGTGTGGTGATGTACTTGGAGGCGTGTCCAAAAGTCCGCCGGACCGACGATGTCGTCCCGGAAGAGGTAGTTGACAGCCATGCCACTGATCCATGTGATGGCGTGCCACTTAGCCGATGGAAAGTAGGTCGTGTCGGGATATACCATCACGGTAGGAGATACGTGATGTGGCGGTAGTCGGAGGTAGAAAGCCACAATCTTCTGTACGAGGGTCCAGACGGCTGCTGCCGGCCCACACTCAAAACGATGTAAATCTGTATCTTCGACATTGCACTTGAGGCACAGGGGTGAGTCCACCAGTGCGATGCGATGGAGTTTCTGTCTTGTAGCATACTTGCCGTTGACGATAAGGTACCACATAGATGTGGTGTCAGTGGTGTGATATGGTTGGTGGATCGTTTTCCAAACTGTAGGCCATGAAACCTGGGGGTGACGTGTTTCGACGGGGTTGCGGGGTGGAGACTTTCGGAGAAGGCAATAGATGTCGCGGGTGGTCGTCTTCCTGGTCCTGGGGAGCTCGGTGCATATGTAGCTGTACCCCAAAAAGAAACGGCCGATATGTGACATAGGAGGTGGGATGTGTGCCGGAGACGTCGGTGCGCGTCTCGAAACAGATGCGAGCTCGGTGGTCAACATTCCAGTAAAACTAGCATTTTGGCTTTTCCATAACCAGAGCATAGTATTGGTGCAAAGTGCCGTAGTCCTGGCTCTCACATTAACCAGATCGAGGCCACCGTCCCGCTTCGGTAAGGTGAGAGCTTCGTACTGGACTTTGAAGATATGTCCAGAACAAATAAAATAGCCGAAAGCCGCCTGTAACCTGGCGCCATTGTCGCAGTGATGGACAGAATCTGTGCTATATGGGGTACCCGGGCTGCCAGATGGGTATTGACGAAGGTGACTCTCTGGCACATATTCAGCGGGCGTAGTATGTGATTTTGTATGATGGCCCGGATGCGTTGCAGTAGCGCCCGAAAATTGTTCGCCGAGGTGCGGCGAATGTCTTGCGTGTACACTAATCCGAGACAACGAAGGGTGTCCACCAGTTGAAATGGGACTACGCTGTCTGCGCGAAGGCCGCGGCCGATCTTCATGGCGCATGATTTTGCCACGTTCATAGCGCTCCCTGCCCCTGCACTGTAACGGGTAATCCACTGCATCACGGCTTGTACGTCAGCCACTGAACGTACGACGAGGGCCAAGTCGTCCGCGTAAGCTCGGCGGCGGAAAATATGATCCCGGAGTCGAATACCTGTCAAACGTCGCCGTAATCCGCAAATGAATGGTTCCATCGCAGTGGCATAAAGCACCGTCGACAAAGGGCAACCCTTCCATACAGAGCGTTCAATCCGTATAGGTTCCGTAAGTCTGCCGTTGACGAGAAGTCTGGACGTTGCTCCACGAAGGAGCCGCATAATCACTTGCGTGAACGTCGGGGGAATTGCCATGCGGTCCATCACTGCATTGAGGAATGCATGGTTGACGCGGTCAAACGCTTGTTTGAAGTCGGTGGAGATTAAAGCGCCTGGCAGTCGCGATTGTGTTGCCACAGCGATCACATCTCGATATTCACTGAGGGCTGTCTGTATATTACGATCGCCGCCTAAGGATGTTTGTTCATGGGAAACAATGTCTCGTAAGACATGTTCGAGTCGCACTGCTAGAAGGCGTGTGAAAATCTTGAAGTCGGAATTGAGTAACGTGATTGGCCGATAACTGTCGAGTCGTGTTCCTCCTGCTGGTTTCGGGACTGGTACAAGTAAGCCTTCCATGAACATTGGTGGCGGGTTCGCCGCGCCGGACAAAAGTTCCCAGTACATGTCCCCCCATCGTGGCTGCACCAGATCTTGGAAGGTTCTGTAAAATTCGAGAGGTAAACCATCCGGGCCGGGAGATCGATTCAGAGACCCTTTGGCTACAGCGCCTTCAGAAGTCAGGAGGGTTGCAGCTGCTGCGTTTAGAGTACCAAGTGTCTCCTGGGCAACCTCAGCAAGGGCCTCTGCACCAGCAGGTACTTCTTGATAGAAAAGTGTATAGTGCGTTGTGAATGCATTCGCAATGGTAGCTTGAGAAGTCAGCCGTCGTCCATCAGGTGGGTCTAAAGTTGTCATTAAAGCCTGTCGGCTCGACGAACATTTTGAACAATATGATGCATAGAAGGTTCTTCACCGTTAATCCTATCTTGGCTGCGTGCTCGTACAATGGCGCCCTCTAGACGGCGTCTGGTCAAGGTTAAAATCTTTGCCTTGATGCGTTGAGCTTCTTTTAGACGATCCGGGGATGGAGGATGATCCATGAGTTCACGTAGAGCGCTGTAGTAGAAATCAGTTGTGTGGTGATTTCACCTGGCTTTGGCTCTGCTATAGTGTGTCAATGTGCGTCGGATGGCCGGTTTGGCGCACAGCAACCACCACTGCAGTGTGGTCTCGTAACGCATAATGCGTTGAACACAGGTGTGCCACATGTCGGTGACCTGTTGTCGACATTCAGGGTCCCGCAGTAGCGTGACATTGAGTTTCCAAGGTCCCGCACTGCGCCATATAGATTGTCGAAGTAGGTTCATGGTACAGATGTAGATGTCATGATCCGAAAAGGCAGACGGCCAACGTTCCGCGTCGAGGAGAACTGATTTTAGAGCGTCAGATATGTATATTCTATCAAGTCGGCTGGCGGAGTGGCTCGTGATGTGTGTATACCCCGGGCGGTCGCCGTGTACCACTCGCCAAATGTCGAGGAGACGAAGGCGGCGGACGAGGAAGCGAAGTTCCGGACGTGTGGTGAAATGGGGGTATTGGTCTGTGCGCTCGAGAACACAGTTGAAATCTCCGCCTACGATGAGATGATCGTATCGGCCGAGGAATAAAGGCGTGATATCTTCTGCGTAGAACTGGGAGCGATCCCTCCGTCTATCAGTGCCCGATGGGGCGTAGAGATTTATGATTTTGATTCCTTCAACTGTTATGGCCACCCCTCGCGCCGTTGAGAGGTATGTGACATCGGAAACTGCAATCCCTTCTCGTAGGAGTATGGCTGCGCCTGTGTGCTCCATAGCTGCAGGGACGGCGTACGTCTCATATCCATAACACCCAGTCCAAGTTGCTGTCCACAGTTCTTGTAACAGGGTGATGTCAATGTCCGCTGCTTTTAGCGTGTCACGGAGTAGTTGAAGTTTAACGTGGGAGCCGATATGATTAGTATTGATAGTAGCTATTCGGTACGCCTGATGGGAGATCGGTGCTGCCGATAGGTTCGTAGCTGGTGAAGATTGTCGTGGTGGATGCTGGAAGTCCATAGAAGTCGTAGGAGTCGCCGTAGAAACTTCCCCCGTGTTAGTGTTGGTCTAACGGAGGAACAGATCTCATTTCCGCATAAGATGTAGGTGGGAAATCCGTGTCATCCGCCCATGAAAAATGTCCGACAGGTTTGACATCGGCGAGAGGTGGCAGCGCTGGACGAGTCGGCTCAGTTGCGTCGGTGACAACAGGCATGCTATGTTCCATGGCTTCTGGGCGCGGGGCTTGCGCACGATCTCTGTTGGACGGTTCACCGTCTTGTGGAAGACGCGTCTCCGTGGCAGAGGAGAAAGTGTTATCGTGTGCTCCGTCAGAGTGATGCGCCATCTCTTCGTCCTGCGGAGGTGACTCAAAGGTCGATTCTGACGTCTTGCGGCGTTTTTCTCGTCGTTTGGGTGACTTCGGTGTCTGAGGAAGGAAGAGATTCACGTCGTTCCGGTACAAAAGCCGCGGGTGCTATGATGCGGTCGTCATTCTCCAGAACACTCTCACTGGTATCCTTGTGATCTTCTAGCGTGGGTGTGTCCGGCTGTTGGACATGTTCACGGGCGGCATCGCCGGTGTCAAGGTGCTGGGACGCCTCCAGGTGTATCGGACCAGAGAGACGCTCATGAATGGCGTCTTGTGAGGGCTGGACGTGCTGTGTCGCCGCATAGGTGTCTGGAAGGGTGGTTGTGGTTCTGTCGGTGTTCGTATCGTCGTGCCTTAGTTGTGTGATGCGACGTTGCAGGCATTCTTTCATTCATTACGGACGTGGCCTTCTTTGCCACAACCGGAACATGTTCGAGGTTGTCCGTCGTAAATGACCACCGCACGGCAGCCGCCGATAGAAATGTACGATGGAACGTGCCGTTTGAGATCGATTCGGACTTGTCTCACACCATTAAGCACCGGATGCGTCATAAACTGTGCTCATGTCTCGGCTACGTGGCTCTGGACTTTTCCGAACGGGCTTAGCGCCGCGATGACTTCATCTTCATTCCCCTCGAAAGGCAGTTCGAATACACGGATCGTCCGAAGGCCAAGTCCTGCATGGTCGACATCCACAGGCCCGACGTTTCCGTCGGAGTACCGAAATTTTAGTCCACGTCGCGTCCTTTGAATAATCTCGTTGCAGGCTGCGTCGGAAGTCATCTTAACATAAACGACGCTGCTAATGATCGATAGGTGTATGCCGATGAGTTCGTCGCGAGGGATCTTCACGTCTTCGCGTAGGAAGCGTTCGACGGCCAGTGCTTTGGGTCGTGCGTATTCATTTGAGAAGGTGAACTTAAGAGTGCTCTTCCTGTAAGAGTTGGCCATTAGAGCGTGTTCGACTGAGAAGCGCTGTGACGAGAAAGTAAACAAAACACTCCGCGCGCGCAGCGGTGTGGACGGCCGAGCGCGGTGCGCACTGCTGCCCTGCCGAACGCAGACTGGACCGAAGCACGACTCACGCCCGGTCTCACAACTTTACTTCTGCCAGTATCTCGTCTCCTACCTTCCAAACTTTACAGAAGCTCTCCTGCGGAGTGAAACTCTCATTCAGGAAACCTCCAGGTTTAATTCTTTCTTCAATGATGTTGAAATGATTATAACCTATTTCAAAAATAGCAACAGTACCTGTAATATAAAACAGTCCCTGGAATTCTTGCAGCATCAGTTCGAGGTAAAACCTCGAACTTTCATCTGTTTCTGCCATCGTCATCGCCGGTTGCTCCTGACGGTGACGATGGTGGAAATCGTCGAAAGCTCGAGCTATTACCCCGAACTGACGCTGCAAGAAATCCAAGAATGTTTTATACAACAGTGACGTCACAGAATACTTTGTTCTCATATAGCAACAGTACCTGCTCTTTCCAGTTTCTTCTTGCAGTCCTGGTTTGTCGTCCCTCTTTCTACATTATGACAACTCATTGGAATTTTTTTTTTTCAAAATTACGCTGAACAACTTCTACTTTTCTGTCAAAGGCAGGATATAGTTAAATTTCCCTTCATACACTGAAAAAGTTTGTAACGTAAGAACAGAAAGCAGTTTCTTCTCCGAGAAGTATTTATTATAATTTCTCAAATAAAGTTCTTGAGAGAGAAGAACTGTAACGACTGATTAAATTAACTTGTAGTTCGTGCCACTGTTCACAACTATTGCACAGTAGGTAAAGTTAGAACTTATTGATCCACACCTGTTTCCGCTACCAACTTCGAAATTGCGCATCTAAACTCTTCTAATCACTATCTTGAAGTATGGCCATACTCTCCATTAAACTACCCATTCTTGAACCAAACCTCAATAATATACCTCAGAGCTCCCGTCTTTAACATCACATTGGATCTCCAGTGTCTTCAAACATCTTAAGACATGTTAATATGTCTCAGGGCCAATGCAGTGTGTTACCTGCTCGAAAAACCACATCTTCCAAGTCTCTAATAGTCTGCTGGAATGCCAACTTTGTGTAATAAGTGATTCCCAGTTATCTTACATAAAACGAATGGATTCAAAAATTTCTCAATCACACAATACATGTGCTAGCAGTTTCCTCGTAAGGGATAAAATTTACAAATCCATAAAAACATAACACAAAAAATTTATATATTTAAAAAAAATTATATATTTTAACGCCCGCATCTCGTGATCGTGCGGTAGCGTTCTCGCTTCCCACGCCCGGGTTCCCGGGTTCGATTCCCGGCGGGTTCAGGGATTTTCTCTGCCTCGTGATGGCTGGGTGATGTGTGCTGTCCTTAGGTTAGTTAGGTTTAAGTAGTACTAAGTTCTAGGGGACTGATGACCATAGATGTTAAGTCCCATAGTGCTCAGAGCCATTTATATATTTTAACATACAAAATAGATCCTAATATCCCACATGCTAGACCTGTAACATCACAACAACTACCATGATAGCCAGTGAGCCGAGCGTATTAGTTGGGCTGGAGAATCGGCATTTACTTTAAAAAGGCGATTTTCTGCCATAAACTCACTGCCTGACGCTAACGTATTGATACGTCACAGTGTACCTGTGGGCATGTGGTGTGATCATTATCTATGACGTTATATTGTTATTAATTCAAGAGTCTAGTTTCCAACTCAAATTTTCATGGCTGACAAGGTTCTCTATGAAGCATTACTCAGCAAGGCTAAGTGGTAGCTCAGCCGTAGCAGAAACTAACTTGATTACGTAACTAAGTACAGTGGTGTTTCAGTACAAAGCAGCGTACGTTGTTACCTCGAAGTGTGAGCGTGAAAATTAATCACGACTGCAGAAAATATCTCCCCGGGAAGACACGCCAACTTGCTGTTAACGTCATTAATTTTACAGGTAATGAGAACGAAGAAGTTGTGATAATGCCGACGGAGAAGCTGATGGAAAGTGCAAGCAGTTGTTGACACGCAAACGTTAAATAAGTCAGTGGCGTGGAAATTACAGGAGCAGAAACACGATGCCGCGTGGACCAGTATTCAAGTACCTGCCCAAAAGCGGGACAAGTAAAATACACGCAATAAATATTTAATTGACGATACAATAAAAGTACTATTACAGCGTAATTTCTGCGGTATTATGAGCAATACAAGGTTAACTGTCTCTCCAAAAACTTCACAACTTCTGTCGCACAAACCTGGGCTTCCATGTAAACAGATCAACTCGGAGAAAATACTGTTCCATCAATGGGATTTGATTTTAAAAGATGCCTGAATGACCGAATCATTATACTCGTGTGTCGACGAGAGAATAGCTATCTTACGAAAAAACGAAGCGTCAGAATTAAAGCGGCTAATGGTTTACTTGCACAGAAAAAATGTCCGACGAGGGCGTCAAACAACATTTGTCTGGCCTCTCCTAGTATCCACAGATACCCATCTATTGTGGTTGCAGCTGTGGTACGGCTATCTTTATCGTTGAGGTACGCAAGCCACCCCACCTCAGTAAGTCTGTAGTTCATGGGGGCGGCTGTTCCTAATTAAATACGATTCTTGGTACAAATTTTTATTCGTCACTTCTGTCTGCGTATATAGATCTTAGATGTTCTAGACTTTGAAAGGTCTTTGGAAGCTTACACTTCCATTTAATTAGATAAGATTCACCAATTCCTGTCTTAATTTTCAGTAAGAAATAATTGTCGATAGCGCCACATTTTCCGCTAGAAGACGTTGAAAGAACGTTCGTTTCACACGGAGTTTATCCCTCGGTTTGCACAATGACACAATAGCACAAATTGACGATTGTTTACGGTAGTTCTACATAAACACTGTACATGAATTACGCACATGGTGGAGAATACTGGTACGCATTGTATCGATTTTAGTCCCTATTCCATTTACCTGTTGAAAGAGGTAAGAATGACTGCTGAGTGCCTCTGTACGCGCCCTAATCTCTCGTATTTTCTCGTAATTTCTATGCGAGATGTACGACGGTGGCAACATAATGGTCGCACAATCACATTCGAATACAGGTTCACGCAACAGGGTTACACGAGAAATACGTAGCCTTTATTTTCTGTAGATTCCCACTTACGTTCTCGGAGCACTTAGTTTAGACTTTTACGTGGTCTGTTTTCACCTATTAAGATCCTAGCAGCGCGTTTCTGAATTTACTCTACGTCTGCTGTCACACTTACCTGATGAGGACTCCAAACATTGGAAAAAGACTCTAGAACTGGTCATACTGGCGTCTTGCGTGTGACTTCGTTTACACTCAAGCCGCATTTTTCCAGATTCCTTCCAACCAATCTTAGTCCTTCATGCATCTTTCCTAGTACTAATTTACGTGATTGTTCCCTTTCATATTGATTCTTGGTATTATCACGGAATACTTATACAATGTTATGTAGTTAAAATGTAAAATCTTGTAATCAAGTACTATACCGTTGTTTCTCTTTGTTATAGGCATTGTCCTACATTTATCCAGTTTGACAGACAGCTGTTGTTAATTACACCATGTAGAAATATTGTCCTCCTCCATTACGATCATCCAACGATATCACTTCCCTCTTTCCTGTACAAACTCCTCCATCCTCAGCGAACAATCTTACAGTGTTGCTGATACTATCTGATAAATAGCTTATATATAGTCAAAACATTGTAGGTCCTATTATTCTTCCTTGGGCGATGCCCTGTGTTACTTTCGTTTCTGTGGAGCAGTTCCGACCAGTATAACTTACGAGTGGGTGCTAATACGTGCTTCGTTTAATAAAGATAATATGTTGTTTTGGGTTTGAAAAAAATTGTTTACAAAACACTTCCCCCCCCCTCCCACCCCCCTCCGAGTTCAAAACATGTACGTCGTCTTTATTACTCATTCTTTAACCCAGCTAAAATAAAAGCAAAATTGCGATTAGAGTCAAAACGACGCACCTGCATCCATTCTGTCTTTATGTCAGGTGAAAGTGGAGGATATCTGAGTGAGGATATTTCTGTTGTGGTACTGCGAACGGCTGAAAGCAAGGGGAAATTACAGCAGTAATTTTTCCCGAGGGCATGCAGCTTTACTGTATGATTAAATGATGATGACGTCCCCTTGCGTAAAATATTACGGAGGTAAAATAGTCCCCCATTCTGATCTCCGGGCGGGGACTACTCCGGAGGACGTCGTTATCAGGAGAAAGAAAACTGGCGTTCTACGGATCGGAGCGTGGAATGTCAGATCCCTTAATCGGGCAGGTAGGTTAGAAAATTTAAAAAGGGAAATGGATAGGTTAAAGTTGGATATAGTGGGAATTAGTGAAGTTCGGTGGCAGGAGGAACAAGACTTTTGGTCAGGTGATTACAGGGTTATAAATACAAAATCAAATAGGGGTAATGCAGGAGTAGGTTTAATAATGAACAAAAAAATAGGAGTGCGGGTTAGCTACTACAAACAGCATAGTGAACGCATTATTGTGGCCAAGATAGACACAAAGCCCATGCCTACTACAGTAGTACAAGTTTATATGCCAACTACCTCTGCAGATGATGAAGAAATTGATGAAATGTATGATGAGATAAAAGAAATTATTCAGGTAGTGAAGGGAGACGAAAATTTAATAGTCATGGGTGACTGGGATTCGACAGTAGGAAAAGGAAGAGAAGGAAACATAGTAGGTGAATATGGATTGGCGCTAAGAAATGAAAGAGGAAGCCGCCTGGTAGAATTTTGCATTATATAATGGTAAGACAAAGATTTAGGAACCAGGTTTTAAATTGTAAGACATTTCCAGGGGCAGATGTGGACTCTGAGCACAATCTATTGGTTATGAACTGTAGATTAAAACTGAAGAAACTGCAAAAAGGTGGGAATTTAAGGAGATGGGACCTGGATAAACTGAAAGAAACAGAGGTTGTACAGAGTTTCAGGGAGAGCATAAGGGAACAATTGACAGGAATGGGGGAAAGATATACAGTAGAAGAAGAATGGGTACCTTTGAGGAATGAAATAGTGAAGGCAGCAGAGGATCAAGTAGGTAAAAAGACGAGGGCTAGTAGAAATCCTTGGATAACAGAAGAGATACTGAATTTAATTGATGAAAGGAGAAAATACAAAAGTTTGGTAAGTGAAGCAGGCAAAAAGGAATGCAAACGTCTCAAAAATGAGATCGACAGGAAGTGCAAAATGACTAAGCAGGGATGGATAGAGGACAAATGTAAGGATGTAGAGGCTTATCTCACGAGGGGTATGATAGATACTGCCTACAGGAAAATTAAAGAGACCTTTGGAGAAAAGAGGACCACATGCATGAATATCAAGAGCTCAGATGGAAACCCAGTTCTAAGTAAAGAAGGGAAAACAGAAAGGTGGAAGCAGTATATAGAGCGTCTATACAAGGGCGATGTTCTTGAGGACAAAATTATGGAAATGGAAGAGGATGTAGATGAAGATGAAATGGGAGATATGATACTGCGTGAAGAGTTTGACAGAGCACGGAAAGACCTAAGTCGAAACAAGGCTCCGGGAGTAGACAACATTCCATTGGAACTACTGACGGCCTTGGGAGAGCCAGTCCTGACAAAACTCTACCATCTGGTGAGTAAGATGTATGAGACAGGTGAAATTCCCTCAGACTTCAAGAAGAATATAATAATTCCAATCCCAAAGAAAGCGGGTGTTGACAGATGTGAAAATTACCGAACTATCAGTTTAATAAGTCACAGCTGCAAAATACTAACACGAATTCTTTACAGACGAATGGAAAAACTGGTAGAAGTCGTCCTCGGGGAAGATCAGTTTGGATTCCGTAGGAATGTTGGAACACGTGAGACAATACTGACCCTACGACTTATCTTAGAAGAAAGATCAAGGGGAAGCAAACCTACGTTTCTAGCATCTGTAGACTTAGAGAAAGCATTTGACAATGTTGACTGGAATACTCTCTTTCAAATTCTGAAGGTGGCAGGGGTAAAATACACTGAGCGAAAGGCTATTTACAATTTGAACAGAAAGCAGATGGCAGTTATAAGAGTCGAGTGACATGATAGGGAAGCAGTGGTTGGGAAGGGAGTGAGACAGGGTTGTAGCCTCTCCCCGATGTTATTCCATCTGTATATTGAGCAAGCAATAAAGGAAACAAAAGAAAAGTTCGGAGTAGGTATTAAAATCCATGGAGAAGAAATGAAAACTTTGAGGTTCGCCGATGACATTGTAATTCTGTCAGAGACAGCAAAGGACTTGGAAGATCGGTTGAGTGCAATGGACAGTGTCTTTAAAGGAGGGTATAAGATGAACATCAACAAAAGCAAACCGAGGACAATCGGATGTAGTCGAATTAAGTCGGGTGATGCTGAGGGAATTAGATTAGGAAATGAGACAAAGTAGTAAAGGAGTTTTACTATTTGGGGAGCAAAATAACTGGTGATGGTCGAAGTAGAGAGGATATAAAATGTAGACTGGCAATGGCAAGGAATGCGTTTCTGAAGAAGAGAAATTTGTTTACATCGAGTATAGATTTAAGTGTCAGGAAGTCGTTTCTCAAAGTATTTGTATGGAGTGTAGCCATGTATGGAAGTGAAACATGGACGATAAATAGTTTAGACAAGAAGAGAATAAAAGCTTTCGAAAAGTGGTGCTACAGAAGATGCCGAAGATTAGATGGGTAGATCACATAACTAATGAGGAGGTATTGAATAGAATTGGGGAGAAGAGGAGTTTGTGGCACAGCTTGACTAGAAGAAGGGATCGGTTGGTAGGACAAGTTCTGAGGCATCAAGGGATCACCAATTTAGTACTGGAGGGCAGCGTGGAGGGTAAAACTCGTAGAGGGAGACCAAGAGATGAATATACTAAGCAGATTCTGAAGGATGTAGGCTGCAGTAGATACTGGGAGATGATGATGCTTGCACAGGATAGAGTAGCATGGAGAGCTGCATCAAATCAGTCTCAGGACTGAAGACCACCACAACAATAACAACATTTGAGCATTTCAAGAGGAGGGGGATTGTCTTGCAGAAACAACATTTCTTTTCTCAGCTTTCCTCTACGTTTGGACACCTATTGTTTCTGTAGTTCATCGAGAGGTTCAACATAGTACCTTGACGTAATGGTTTTACCTTCTTGCAAGAAGTAAATTACTAGGATTTCATTCTGATCGCAAAAGACGAATGTAAGCAACTTGTTTGCTGATCTTGGTGTCTTGAACTTCTTTGGAGGTAGAGAACCACTGTGTTTCCATTCTTTAGGCTGTTCTTTGGTCTCTGGATCATAATTGTATATCCCTGTTTCGTCCACAGTGATGAGACGATCAAAAATCTCACAGGTTTTCGGTGAATCTGGCCCAAAATGTACTGTGAAGCAACCACTCTTTCATGTTTTTAGTCTGCTCTGATACATTTGGATACACATTTGGCTGAGAACTTTGTCATGTCCAACATATCATGAATAATATGACCCACACATTCTCAGGATATGCCCAGAGTTTCTGCTATCTTTGTAGCTGTTATCCTACGATCATCCAGGACCGTGAAATCAGTAGCATCCAGAACTGTGACTTCAGTTGGCTTAGCAGGATGCTCTTTAGCTTCAGTGCTGAAATGCCCTGTTTTAAAAGAAGCAACCAAATTCTTGATAGTAGAGTAGGAAGGGCATGTATCAGACGCATCATCATAAATTTGTTTGGTCGTATTCGCCTTAAAAAGAATAGTTAATCACCGCACTACTCTCTTTCACTGTAAATTCTCTATTTTCTTGCTTCTGTTCACTTCAGGCACGCACAAAAAATTAAAAAAACTACTTACTGTCACCTGTAATTTAAAGAACAATGTTTAATGCCAATCTATCATAAATAATACCTATAAAATTTAATTAGGAAAATCCACCGACTTGTCAGCACCCACTCGTACAGATTCTGTTAGTCAAATATTCCTCCAGCCAATCACACATTAGCTAAGACGCTCCGCATCGTCCTATCTTGTTTAGCAGACGGTAGAGTTCAAATGGTTCAAATGGCTCAGAGAATTATGGGACTTAACTTCTGAGGTCATCAGTCCCCTAGAACGTAGAACTACTTAAACCTAACTAACCTAAGGACGTCACACACATCCATGCCCGAGGCAGCATTCGAACCTGCGACCGTAGCGGTCCCGCGGTTCCAGACTGTAGCGCCTAGAACCGCTCGGCCACCCCGGCCGGCTGTGTTAAGAGTGCCGAAAGCTTTACAGGAATATAGGGCGACGCAGTTTACCGGTTCAGCTGCACCTATTGATTGCAAGATGCCGTGTACAAATAAAGCAGGCTTGCTCCACGTGAGTGCTTTTCCTTTCTGAATCGGTTATGAGACTTTGAGGTAAGAGTGTTTTACTTCAGAAACATCATAATCTTTGAGCTTAGAATGTGCTCTGGGATCCTGCAATGCAACGAACAGACGTTACCGTTACTGATCTGTAGTTCTGTGCATCCGGTACGTTATCTTTTTTGTAAACAGGAGCGACGTGTTCTCTTTTCCAATCACATTGGACTATTCGCTACGCAAACGATTCTCCATAAACACCGAAGATGCCAATACAGATATCGCTCATCTGTGAGTCTGTGTGGCGGTCAGTGTAGGTCTTCGGCTTCTTTTATTACTTTAATTGAAACGTACTTTGCGGGGCACCGTTTATAATGTCTTTCAATTGTAACCAAATGTTTTCCACTTTTTCCAGATTTAAACCAATGTTCTCATTTCGTCGTTTAACTAAGTTGACAGTGACACGCAATCAGTTCCACAAAACACCAGTACTCTCGTAGCTTTCTTAGCGGCTTTTTTGCTTTTGATGACTGTTGCTCCTGTAACAGCATCGTGCTCTCTGATTCCTCTCTGGCTGGTGACACTGTCGAAAGGATCAGTTTTGTTTTTAAGTAGGAGGTCTGGAATATTTTTTTCGCTTGGTGGTTGTCGGTCTAGCTGTCCGAGGCAGGTATCAGACAAAGATCAGAGTGAAATTAGAAGTATATTAATACATTCAGCTCCTGACGGGCGTTGATATATATCAACAAGGACAGGTGAAAATGTGTGCGCCGACCGGGACTCGAACCCGGGATCTCCTGCTTACATTTGCAAACGCTCTATCCATCTGAGCAACCAAGGGCACAGAGGATAGTGCGACTGCAGGGACTAACTCACGCACGCCTCCAGCGAGACCCACATTCTCACCTTGTATGTCCACGAAGTACATTCGTAGTGTCCCACCCCAACACACTCATTACTCGTGGAAGACATTCTTACCAAGTCCCGTAAGTGTTCGGCGAATATGTGTGCATCCGCACAGAGGAAGAAGGTCATGACCGGTATTGCCAGAACTATATATTTATATGGATATGGTGTCTGTTCTTTCGGACATATCCGAAAGAACAGACACCATATCCATATAAATATAAAGATTTGAGTATCACTTCGTAAAACTGTTCGCCCTTACCACATTAACATACGTGTAGTTTTTCCAGTCGATACGAGCATGTTAAAGTCACAGCATGCTACTGCCGTATATTCAGGATATATCTGTGAACTTGAATTTAGGATATCTTGGAATGGCTCTATGATCCAGGTTAATATTGGACTATAAACAACGATACACCGAGAGTGTTCCATGAACAGGAAATAGACCGTTATCACAGGACACAGTCTGAAGGTAGTTTCAGGATTGTCAAAGTTATTGTGTATCATTAGTGAGTTAACGATATCATTCAACGACGTATCTCCCCATCGCAATGCCTTGGAAACTGAGGAGCCAGATGGAAAATTTCATGGTCGTTTCCGTTACCAGCGTGGTAGTGAGGAAGGAACAACTAATTTTGTGAAAGACATATTTTCCCTCCTTGTGTTGTTGAGCATAAAGTCAGTTGAGTGCAAATGAAATCTGTTGCGATGCAGTAAGTTGTTTTCCTGAACAGCCACGGAGATCGTGTTGTGATGAGACAACAAGCAGCGGAAATAGCCGTGGCGAAGTAAAGTCGTGTCAGTGTCTCACGGTCCCACAGCATAACGGACACGCAGCCCGCATGAGGAACAGAGGGATCACCTGCCGCTTGTCTAATTCGGTAACCAGCGCACAGGAGGGGGTACCCTAAATATACGTTCTGTGCTGCTGCTGTTGGGATGGCGATAATTGTTTCCAAACCAACAAAGTACAATTATTTAGAGTTGCAATAGTTTATCCGCACAACATTTTCTAATATTCGTCATCCCATATATTATTATTACTACTATTATTATTACAACTTTTATTGTGTGTACCGAAAACTATTTACACTTTGTAAGTAAATAAACAGAAACTTATATAGTACTGAAAACAATGTCGTATGATTTCTTTTTTCTGATATTGTCCTCCTCCTCTTTCGTCTTATTCTAGAGTGCGTGCACCCCCCCCCCACCCCCACTCATTGGCCCCGTCCTCCACACCTGCTGCCAACACCCCACCCCACTTCATCACCCCCACCGCCTATCGCCCATCGTTGATTATTCCATCTTTTTGTGATGTTTACCTTCCTCTTGGAAGTCCCCTCCCAGAGCACCGAAAGGATGATTAATTGGCAATCATTTGCTAATATGTTAGTAGAGGTGTTCAAGATAATTTTCTCAGTTACAGGCCACGTGTCTTGTGGATACACACTGTGTCTTTAATGGAGTAGTTACCACTGCCTTCTTATTCCTGTAGGCGTTGATCATTTGTATTAAAAATGAAATTCTTCCAGCTGTTCGGTTGAGTTGTTTTGAGGGAAGAGACCAAACTACGAGGTCATCGGTCTCATCGGATTAGGGAAGGAAGTCGGCCGTGTTCTTTCAAAGGAACCCTCCCGGCATTTGCCTGGAGCGATTTAGGGAAATCACGGAAAACCTAAATCAAGATGGCCGGACGCGGGATTGAACCGTCGTCCTCCCGTATGCGCGTCCAGTGTGCTAACCACTGCACCACCTCGCTCGGTCGCTCCAGCTGTACGTAAGATTTTATATTTACTTCGCTACTTTTTTTTTTTTTTTTTTTTTTACTGCCCGCCATCCAAGTGGAGAACGTGTTGGTCTCACCGCGGACTGCCGGCCGGAGTAGCCGAGCGGTTCTAGGCGCTTCACTTTGGAACCGAGCGACCGCTACGGTCGCAGGTTCGAATCCTGCTTCGCGCATGGATGTGTGTGATGTCCTTAGGTTAGTTAGGTTTAAGTAGTTCTAAGTTCTAGGGGACTGATGACCTCCGCTGTTAAGTGCCATAGTGCCCAGAGCCATTTTTCACCGCGGACTTCTAGACTGAGCCACATACAAATGATCTCATCAAAGGGTACGGACCTGAAGATGGCGCTGACGCAACGTCGAAACTAGTTGCGAAGTAAATATTAAATCTTAAGTACAGCTGGAGGAATTTCATTTTTAATAAAAATTATACCAGCTGTGTCCCACCTTCATCCAGTTTAAATATGGATGTACGAAGATTGATCACTTGTGTTTCTTCCGCCTTTTAGGAGTAGTTTCCGATCACAAACCCAAGAGGTTGCCGCGTAAGTGGGTCCGCTGCTCCGCCGTCTTTGACAAGGCCGTTGCGAGAACGACGACGACGACTTCTTACGCAAGTATTCCTCAACTGGCATTGCTGATGATTGTTATTCAGATTTTAAGCGGTGGCTGAGATCGAATAGAAAAAGCACGATGTTCAGATTACTAGTCAGTACCATGCCTCTAGACCACTGGTGCCAGTATGCAAGCGTAATAACGATGTAACGTCCCTCCATGCCCGCTGGCCGCGGTGGCCGAGCTGTTCTAGGCGCTTCAGTCTGGAACCGCGCGACTGCTACGGTCGCAGGTTCGAATCCTGCCTCGGGCATGGATGTGTGTGATGTCCTTACGTTAGTTAGGTTTAAGTAGTTCTAGGGGACTGATGACCTAAGATATTAAATCCCATGGTGCTCAGAGCCATTTGTCATCTCCATGCCCAATACGAGATTTCTTCTGTCGCAGCTGCGAAATGGTGTGGTTATTATCAAGGATTCCTAATATGCTGGTCTCCTTTGTTGTCCATACATGCGGGAGCAGTCCGCCTGCTTAGCTGGGTGGTACTGTGTTTGCCTACCATACAGCAGGCCTGGGTTCGATCCCCGGTCGGGATGGAGATTTTATAAGCTCGTGGACTGGGTGTTCTGTTGCCCCCATAATTATTTCATCATCACCGACAGGAAAGTCGCCCAATGTAGCGTCACCTACAGTGACTTGCAACTCGGCTGCCGAACTTCCCTGAATGAGGCCCCCCGGCCATCAATGTCACAGGAGTTTTCATCTGGGAGAGATTACCTGTTAATTTTATTCCGTCAAGCATGTAGTACGTAGAATCTTTTGAAGGGTTGCGGTATAAGACGGGGAGGAAAGAGTGCCACGGCAAGCCGTTGGAAAGCCCCCCGCGCCCGTCTAGACGGGTGTTTTGGGTTCAAACGGTTCGAATGGCTCTGAGCACTTTGGGACTCAACTTCTTAGGTCATCAGTCCCCTAGGACTTAGAACTACTTAAACCTGATTAACCTAAGGACATCACAAACATCCATGCCCGAGGCAGGATTCGAACCTTGCGACCGTAGCGGTCGGGCAGCTCCACACTGTAGCGCCTAGAATATCTCGGCCACCCCAGCCGGCGGTGTTTAGGGCTGTTGGCGGATTACGCTGCCCGCAGCGACTGTTTATCCACGGGAGCAAGGACCATCAATAGCGGGGAGGATCTGATTGTTGCTGGGCACCGACCAGGACTCCTGAATCAACCGCAGCGGTCTATACGCCAAAGTCGTCATGAGAAAGGCCAGTCTGATTATAAACTCGGTCAATCCGTGTAAATTATCTAGTACGTAGTTTTTGTGATTAACGTGTTGTCAGCTTCTATTGGATAGCCCGATGTTGGATTGTACTGTTATAGCTGGGTAAGACATTCAGTATTGCTGTGGAACAGGAGGTCACTCACGTCATGTTCTCTGTGTTTACGTATTTAAGCTTGAGGTACATGGTCACTTTTCCCTACGAAAGGGTATTTTTGGTCTGTATCCGTGGTTGTGATCGTAATTCCCTAGAATCTGAACGGAGGAGTTATAATACACTCCTGGAAATTGAAATAAGAACACCGTGAATTCATTGTCCCAGGAAGGGGAAACTTTATTGACACATTCCTGGGGTCAGATACGTCACATGATCACACTGACAGAACCACAGGCACATAGACACAGGCAACAGAGCATGCACAATGTCGGCACTAGTACAGTGTATATCCACCTTTCGCAGCAATGCAGGCTGCTATTCTCCCATGGAGACGATCGTAGAGATGCTGGATGTAGTCCTGTGGAACGGCTTGCCATGCCATTTCCACCTGGCGCCTCAGTTGGACCAGCGTTCGTGCTGGACGTGCAGACCGCGTGAGACGACGCTTCATCCAGTCCCAAACATGCTCAATGGGGGACAGATCCGGAGATCTTGCTGGCCAGGGTAGTTGACTTACACCTTCTAGAGCACGTTGGGTGGCACGGGATACGTGCGGACGTGCATTGTCCTGTTGGAACAGCAAGTTCCCTTGCCGGTCTAGGAATGGTAGAACGATGGGTTCGATGACGGTTTGGATGTACCGTGCACTATTCAGTGTCCCCTCGACGATCACCAGTGGTGTACGGCCAGTGTAGGAGATCGCTCCCCACACCATGATGCCGGGTGTTGGCCCTGTGTGCCTCGGTCGTATGCAGTCCTGATTGTGGCGCTCACCTGCACGGCGCCAAACACGCATACGACCATCATTGGCACCAAGGCAGAAGCGACTCTCATCGCTGAAGACGACACGTCTCCATTCGTCCCTCCATTCACGCCTGTCGCGACACCACTGGAGGCGGGCTGCACGATGTTGGGGCGTAAGCGGAAGACGGCCTAACGGTGTGCGGGACCGTAGCCCAGCTTCATGGAGACGGTTGCGAATGGTCCTCGCCGATACCCCAGGAGCAACAGTGTTCCTAATTTGCTGGGAAGTGGCGGTGCGGTCCCCTACGGCACTGCGTAGGATCCTACGGTCTTGGCGTGCATCCGTGCGTCGCTGCGGTCCGGTCCCAGGTCGACGGGCACGTGCACCTTCCGCCGAACACTGGCGACAACATCGATGTACTGTGGAGACCTCACGCCCCACGTGTTGAGCAATTCGGCGGTACATCCACCCGGCCTCCCGCATGCCCACTATACGCCCTCGCTCAAAGTCCGTCAACTGCACATACGGTTCACGTCCACGCTGTCGCGGCATGCTACCAGTGTTAAAGACTGCGATGGAGCTCCGTATGCCACGGCAAACTGGCTGACACTGACGGCGGCGGTGCACAAATGCTGCGCAGCTAGCGCCATTCGACGGCCAACACCGCGGTTCCTGGTGTGTCCGCTGTGCCGTGCGTGTGATCATTGCTTGTACAGCCCTCTCGCAGTGTCCGGAGCAAGTATGGTGGGTCTGACACACCGGTGTCAATGTGTTCTTTTTTCCATTTCCAGGAGTGTAGAATGTCTCGAGGTCATGTACAGATATGTGTCGTGTTTCTGTCACGAGGATCTCGAGGAGGAAATGGTTGTGGTTGTCAACAACAGTGCAGAGCGTCACGCCGGTGGACACGACGCGCAGCAGACTACGAGAGGGAGAGCTGCTTGAGAGTGGAACGCGGCTCGGCGAATGTGTGGGTTTTCCCGCTCCGATTACGTCGGCAGGTGCCCACGGGTGGACGGTGAGTGCGCCGCGGCCGTGACACGGATCCCGCGCAGCGCAGCACGCGGCGCGCGGTGCCCACGCCGGCGTAGCCGCGCCCGCCAGTCTCCGGTGCGGCCGCTCGCGGCACGTACTGCTGCTGCTGCTGCCGCTGTGTAGTGCGTGGGCAGTGCTATCAGGCCGTCCGACCAGGTCATCGCGCGTCTCTGCAATGACGCGTCGCGCATGGCACCGTACAGTGGCTACTCTTCTCCCGAAGGAGCTGTTGTGGATCCGACGGATGGGCGTAACTGCGAGCGACTGCGGCTTGCCGTCCCAGCTGTAGGGCAATGGCCTTTAGGCGGTACGTACTGCAACCCGACGACTGGTGCACCACGCTCGGCGTTCCGTAGTATCTAAATCACTCGCTCCTCAGTTACAACCATTCTTGTGCCTTCTCCTGTCACTGCCAGGTCACAACTCTTTGTCATTTCTACATCTACATCTACATGGATAATCTGCAAATCACATTTAAATGCCTGGCAGTGGGTTCATCGAACCACCTTCATAATTCTTTATTATTCCTGTAAGTAGGCTGTTTAGGTTTTTATATTGGTAGCGCCACGTAGCGCTCTGTATGAAAATCACTGGCTGTGCTGTGTGCAGCCTGTGGCTGGTTTGCATTGTTGTTGGCCATTGTAGTGTTGGGCAGATGGATGTGAACAGCGCGTAGCGTTGAGCAGTTGGAGGTGAGCCGCCAGCAGTAACAGTTTAAGGACAGTTATGTATAATTGTTGAAAGGGGACGTTTCAGAAGATTCCAGATTCGTATCCTGGCAGGGTCGACATGTGAAACGTTCAAAGGGGACGTTTCAGAAGATTCCAGGTTCGTATCCTGGCAGGGTCGACATATGAAACGTCCCCTTTGAACAATTATACATGACTGTCCTTAAACTGTCACACAATATTTTTTTGCGCAACGCAATCTGACTTTCAAAAATCCCTACAAAAGAATGGCCCTGACTAACATTAAGCTATACCTTTCACAAATCACTTACCTCACAAAAATCTTCGTTACTCGAACTACTGCAATACAGCGAGCGCCACTACTGCCAGCTAAATAAAAGATTCAAACTACGGAAGACACTAACTACTGATAGGCATAGTTAGCAAATGAAAGATTTTAATAGAGAACAAACAATGTATTTACCTTAATAGTGTTGAAAAATCATAATATACGTAGCAGTTCATGACATCCAGTCTTACAAATTTCAAAACTCCGCCATTTCTCTCCCCACATCCACCACTGCTGGCGGCTCACCTCCAACTGCTCAACGCTACGCGCTGTTCACATCCATCTGCCCAACACTACAATCGCCAACAACAATGCAAACCAGCCACAGACTGCACACAGCACAGCCAGTGATTTTCATACAGAGCGCTACGTGGCGTTGCCAATATAAAAACCTAAACAGCCTACTTACATTCCAATCTCTTATAGCGCGCGGAAAGAAGGAACACCTATATCTTTCTGTACGAGCTCTGATTTTCCTTACTTTATTGTGGTGCTCAGAGCCATTTGAACCAATTTGATTCGAATTCTGGAATATTTACTTCGTCTTCTTTTGTGAAGGCATTTCGAAAGTATGTGTTTAGTAACTCTGCTTTGGCAGCACTGTCTCCATTGCTATCTCGCAGAGAAGGCATTCATTGTTTCTTGCCGCTAACATACTTCACATACTACCAGAATCTCTTCGGATTTTCTGCCAGGTTTCGAGACAAAGTTTCATTGTGGATACTTCTATAAGCATCTCGCATTGAATCCCGCCCTAAGTTTCGAGCTTCTGTAAGAGAACGCCAATCCTGGGGATTTTGCGTCTGTTTAAATTGGGCATGTTTGTTTCTGCAGCAGTGTTCTAACGCGTTTTGTGTATCAAGAAAGATCAACTCTGTCGTTTGTTAGTTTATTTGGTCTAAATCTCTCAATTACTGCCGATACTGTTTCTCTGAATTCAAGCCACATCTGGTCCATACTTATATTATTAATTTGGAATGAGTGGAGATTGTCTCTCAGGAAGGCGTCAAGTGAATATATTTTTTTTTTTTGAATAGGTATATTTTTCGATTTTTTTGGAGGATTTGGCGATTACAATATTGAATCTCGTACGACAACCCTGTGTTCACTAATCCCTGTATCGGTTTTGATGCTCGTTATTAACTCAGGATTATTTGTTGCTAAGAGGTCAAGTGTGTTTTCACAACCGTTTAGTATTCGCGTGGGCTCATGAACTAACTGCTCGAAACAATTTTCAGAGAATGCGTTTAGCACAATTTCGGATGATATTTTATGCGTATCTCCGGAATTAAACATACATTTTCGCAAATATTTCGAGGGTAAATTAAAGTCACCACCAAATATTATCGTATGGGTCGGGTACGTGTTTGAAATCAAACTCAAGTTTTCTATGTACCTTTCAGCAATTCTATCATCTGAATTGGGAGGTCGGTAATAGGATCCTACTATTATTTTATTCCGGTTGCCAACAATGACCTCTGCTCATACTAACTCACAGGAAGTATCTACTTCAATTTCGCGACAAGTTAAACTACTTCTAACAGCAACAAAGACACCACCGCAAACTTGTTTAGCCTAATCCTTTCGGAACACCGTTAGGTTCTTCGCGAAAATTTCGGCTGAGCTTATATCCAGCTTTAATGAGATTTCAGCACCTATAATGATTAGAGCATCAGTGCTTTCTATTAGCGCTTGGAGCTCTGGTGCTTTCCCAACACAGCTACGACAATTTACAACTGTTATACCAATGGTTCCTGTATCTACGTTCTTCCTGTGTTCGGCCTGCACCCTTTTTGACTGAAGCCCTTCTTGTGTTTTCCCGAGAACCTCTAACCTAAAAAACCGCCCAGTCCAAGCCACACAACCCCTGCTACCCGTGTAGCCGCCTCCTGCGTATAGTGGACACCTGACCCATTCAGCGGAACCCGAAACCAAACCACCCTTTGGCGCAAGTCGAGGATTCTGCAGCCTACATGGTTGCAGAACCATCTGATTCAGACTCTTCACTCGCCTCTGTACAAGAGGTCCGCAATCAGTCCTGCCGACTATGCTGCAAGTGGTCAGTTCTGCTTTCATCATGCAGGCAAGACTGGCAGCCTTTACCACTTCTGTTAGCCGCTCGAAACCAGAGAGAATCTCTTCTGATACGAAGTGACACACATCATTGGTACAGACGTGAGCAACCACCTACAGTTGGCTGCAACCTGTGCTCTTCATGGCATCCGGGAGGACCCTTTCCACATCTGGAATGACTCCACCCTGTATGCACAGGGAGTGCACATTGGTTTTCTTTCCCTTCTTGTCACCAAGTCCCTAAGGGGCCTCATAACGCGCCTAACGTTGGAGTCTCGTACTGCAAGGAAGCAAGGGAGAGGATGTTGTTAAACGTGGCCGTTATCTTCTTTCTACAACACAAATGCACACGTGGATTATTGCGCTTCTTTATTTACGTGTACTGGAACATTTACTTAACTTGAATAGAGTCCATGCTTGTGGTACAAGCTCATCAGTAATAGTCCCGCTATAGTCACTGATCTGGTCGCTAAGTACTGTCGTAACCCGTGATGAACTAAACCCACTCTGAGAGTAAACTGACAGACGCCAAACTGGATGAGTGAGTGAGTGAGACCTTGTGGCCAGTAGTGGTGGCCTAAATACATGCTGTTGGAAGGGCGTTGGCGGCATGTTGCTTGTGGGTGTGACTCTGACCTCTCTCGTGAGAGGAGCACTTGATCCAGCACCTGTTGATAGATCATCGCGCTTCATCTTTGCCGACCGGTCTGCAGGCGACAGCTTACACTTTTCTTCTGACTTCTCTTTTCACCTTCCTCTTCGATCTCATCTGCTATTTAACTCCTCTACTTCTCAACCAGCACCATCAGCATAATAGGACCCTTACTGTTCTCAATATACGTAAACGATGTATCAGAAACAGTGAGAACCACTCTAAGAACGTTCGCTAACGGTGATGTTACCTACAGGATGGAAGCATTGTCGATGGTAAGTAACTACTAAAACACTTGGGAAAAATTTCCACTTTGTACAATAAATGACTGCTCTTCAAAATGTCGATGAATGTAAAGGAATGTCTGTGCCAAAGAGAAAGAACCCGATAGTGTATAATTGCAAGATTAGTGGTGAACATATTGAGCACGCCATATTTTACTTGTATTTATGGATAATATTACGAAGCGATACAGAACTGGACGATCACGTAAACGGATATTAGCGAAGATGAATAGGAGATTTATGAGTTTTTGGGAAGGTTCTGTCAAGGCAGTCGCATACAAGACGCTAGCGTGACCTATTCTAGAGTGTCATTTTCTTTGTTTGGAGTCCTTACTGAACAGGTACGACAACAGGTGTCTAACGCACTGCTCGGATCAACAGCTTGGTTCAGCCGGTACGAAAGCACAACTGAAATGCTCGGGAAACTTAAATCCGAATTCCTGGAAGAAATACGACGTAGTTCTCACGAAATCTCTTGGGTAAATTTAAATAGCTAATTATTTAAATAAAAATGGCTCTGAGCACTATGGGACTTAACATCTGTGGTCATCAGTCCCATAGAACTTAGAACTACTTAAACCTAACTAACCTAAGGACATCACGCACATCCATGCCCGAGGTAGGATTCGAACCTGCGACCGTAGCGGTCACGCGGCTCCAGACTGACGCGCCTAGAACCGCACGGCCACACCGGCCGGCCTTTAAATAAAAACTTTCTAATTTAACACGTTTTTAAAACGGACTAAAAAGTGTAAAATTATTTCTCCTAGCGCCATACAGATTGTCCCCCCATGGATAACCCTGAAAATTTGTGCTTATGAATTCTTAATAGCTATGATAATAGTTATAAAATTTTAAATGCAATACATAGTGCGCTTCCAGTAGATAATAGAGGCATGAATAGTTTACTTAAGTCACAACCAATTATATTGTACTAATATCGATGTGATCTGATTTTTCTCAACAACAATTATACTCTACATTCCTTACGCTGATATGAGCCTCTCGTTTTTCGTTTTAAACTTTAGAACTATTGTCATAGCTATTAAAAGTTCACAAACACAAATTTTGAGGACTGTGTGTATGTGAGTAGGAATCTGTGCGCGGCTAGGAGAAACATTTTTGTCCTTTTTTTTTTCAAATCGCTTTAAAAAAAATTAATAAGTTTTATATTTAAATCAATATTTGCTGTTGTCTAGTGTCATCTGTGTCAAATTTTTCAATCGAGTTCAATCATCTTGATGAGATTACAACAGAAACATGTCGTAAATTTCCGGTTTATTTCACTTTCTCTTCACCTTGGCAATGCATTGCTTTCTCGTACGTGTATCTCGCGAATATGACTTAAATTAAAAATTAGAGAGAATCGGCTTGAGACGGAGGCTTCTCAGAAGTCGTTCTTACCGCGAAAAATTCATGACTTCAGCAGGAGAAGGGGAAAATAGCAGTTCTACACAAAGTAACCTTCGCCACAAAACAGCCAAAAAGTGAGTTAATATTGCACTGTCAGCTAGTTCTGTGCTATGTCGAAAGTTTCAAGTCCTTAGTCCATTGGGAAGTTAGTGTAAAGCCAACTGAAAAATTTGTACCAAACAAACAGACAAGAAATCGACCTAATAAAAAGTGTAAAAACAAGAAAAAAGACTTCATTCGAAGAAGACTGTGCGACTCTTATACTGCTGAAGTCTTATATCTCGTGAAGGGGTGATTAGAATAAGGCACTAAGAGACCATAGGGCGCGTGCAGAAACTTGCAGACAACAGTTAAAGTAAAGAAAATCGATGATATCGTTACGATTTACCCTCCGTCACGCACTGTAGAGTACCTTCCGGACCACTGCTTCCATGATTCACTAAGATCCATTCCCTTGGCCACAGTCCTACTACGATTTGCCGCGCGGGGTAGCCTAGCAGTCTGTGCCGTCTTGCCACGGTTTGACATATTATGGAATATTCTTGACAAACTGATCGGAAGCTTGGCTTTGAAAACCCTATTTAGTTAACCAAAGGCACCTCAGGAAATTTTTGCTCTCCTATTTCATACTTCTATCCCGGCGTTGTCTTCCTGCGCCCTCAATACAAAACCTGCCAGTCAACACTTCATAGTTAACTTGCACTATTTTCTTTCCGATACGGTCGTTATTCGTTGTTTACTATGAGCTTACTTAAAATGTCAAATATTAACTTCATCCATTCCTTCTTGGAGTTTATCCGCGATAGAAGCAGAGAGTAAAACAGTCAACTTTGTGGATATACAAGTCAGTAAGTTGAAGTATTCCGCATATTTTCGTTTGTTCATAGCTTATGAGACAATATACTGAGATAACTCCCCGCTTAGGCAAAAAGTAATCATTGTGCAGAAGAAAGTAATTGGAAATTGAGTGGAGTTCACAACACTAAATGGAAAAATAATCTGCATTACCCTTTAATGAATATGTCCTTGGCACAGTCACCAACTTTCTCTTCCGAATGCGAAAATATTTTGTTGAGCCCAACCTACATAGGTAGGAATGATCATCAAAATAAAATAAGAGAAATCAGAGCTCGAACAGAAAGGTTTAGGTGTTCGTTTTTCCCGCGCGCTGATCGGGAGTGGAATGGTAGAGAGATAGTATGATTGTGGTTCGATGAACCCTCTGCCAAGCACTTAAATGTGAATTGCAGAGTAGTCATGTAGATGTAGATGTAGATGTAGATGTAGAAAGGGGTGAAATATGCAGCTAAAAACGTGTTTCACACTCTACTCATGGAAACACAACTCGTTCTAACCATAGAGGATTGCTTGAATAGATGTAATTAGTCATTAAAAAAACCTGTAAAGGCCAGCACGTGGTCATAAATATTATTTTCTATTTTTATTTTTAGTTGTAAGTTCTATATAAGTGTTCTGTGTTTGTTCTGTTGACACGTTCCACATCATGACGTGAATTTGATCTACGGAAAAAGTTAGTGACTAACTAACAAAACTTCAGCACACGAACTTGTTTCGTATATGTTCCACTAACAGGCGCTCGTTCTTCGTTTTCCCAATTCAAGGATCTCAAAGCTTACTCCAGGGCTGCTGTGAATAGTTTCGGTTATAAGGAATCACTTTACATTACCCCCACTTCAGTTCTAAGCGTCTCATTTGGTGATTAAGTCTAGTGGAAGTTTTAGCAATTACGTGTATACTCTTCAGCGTTCTAAAATTAACTGAATCGTGGCACCGTTTTTCTGAGGTTATTAGTATAAATTACGTTATAACCTGGTCAAAAACGTTCTAAAGATCTACAAACAGCAGTCAGTGCGGTAATTCATACACCCTGCTCCATTCTATAATCTCGTTGCTTCATTGAGGTACTACCACTTCTAAGATTGTTTCTTTACTTGATTAAATTGCAGTGCTGTTGTATGCGGTTGGATACAGTTTTAATGAATATACGGTACATTACAGAGAGAAGGCTGTCGAATCTGTAGTTTCTTTTATGTCTCGTCTATTTTTATGCCTTGCGGTGGCTAACATTATTCATACAGCACAGTTTCGGGGAATTTTCTTCCTTTGCAGATATTCTGTAAAGTTTTACAAGTTCCTTTCATATCATTTTCTATCCAGATTTCCCAAATCTCACTGAAACATCGGTGTCTACAGCATCTTCAATTTCTTCACACCTCCAATCGCTTTGCATATCCGGCATTACACCATAAATGTTATTTTCATTACTAACAACGCGTATTTCCAATTCATCTCTTTAACTACACAAATATTTAAACAAGTCTTGAAATACTTCTACATTTTTGTCTATGGTGTTGGTTATTATGTTTATGTCACATTAATTGTTCAAATATGGTGTCTAAAAAATAAAGGTTTCCGTTTTCTCTTCTTCATACGTTTTTTTCTTTGAAATTGTTTCGGTTATTTTGATTAAGCTGTCGTTTCTCACATCCTCTCGAAGACATTTCCGAATAGTTTTATTTAATGTGGCATATTTTTCATGCCTTCTCTTTATAGCTGCCTCGTTCAATCTCAGATTTTCTTTCATCTGGTGTCTTAGTAGCTGCAACATCTTTTGCCATTTGAACAAATTTCTTTCTTCTGCACCTGTCCCTTTTGTCGATGTCTGTATAAACATTGTCTAAGGTGTTGAACGTCTCTCATGACTTAATGTTCTTAAAAAAATCTTCAAGATCGGTAATTCTAACTTTCACTTGTCGAAGTTACTTAATTCTAATATCATCTTCGAGAGAAAACAGGAAAATTTGCATGTAGCCTATATTTAATATTTTGACAGAAATCTACGTATATTCTTCGTTAATTCAGTAAATGTTTCGCTATAATTTCGCTAATGGGACCTGATAACGCCCTCTAATTCTCACTTCTCGTTTTTGGTCTCTTGACATCCCAGTGAGGAGCCTTACTTACAAAGGAAGCCATGATAATACAGCTGTGACTTCGAACTGTACACTGATACAGTGAAAATTCCATTAAAAAGACAGGCGGAATTTATTATTAAGTTGTCGATTAATCTCCACCGTTGTTTGGCTAAGTTCTAAGCATCTTCCACATAAATGAATATATCTCTCTTCCTTTTCTTCGTTTAGTAAACTTTTTTTATAGTTAATTACCTTAATTTTTCGTCCAGGCAGTAGTTCATTCCCAGTAGGCGATTTTTCTCACATACGTTTTCACATTCGGACAGGAGGGTTCTTGAAACATTAGGTCATTCCGCCTGTGCTCTTCTGTCTTCTGAGTGTTCGCCTCTCTATTCAACTCCAATCACTGTTTTCAGGGAGTGACTGGTACCAGCAGTTCTCCAGTGTGATGGATCTTACTGTGAATGGTAAACTGGTACATTGCACTATTTAGCTATTTTTGTGAGATGGAAATAAAATTCTGTTGTATGATCCGTTAGTTCCCTCCATTCCATGGAAGAAGCAAACACAACGTGTAACCTGATCCTTCTACCCAGCCAGATAGTAGTGTGACATGAGAATACAGTTGATCACGGTGGCATTCTTGGATAAATGCTGAGAATAACAAAAAAATTACTGTTTGCAGTTGTTTTGGTTGAACGAAAATAGGATGGGTGGCTCGGCCACTGGGAAGTCAACATATACTGACCTTTATCTAAATTACGTTAAACTTTATTTAGCCAGCCCAAAAGAGCGTGGTTCTAAACATATTGATACAATGAATTGAAACTCTTTATTACATGAATGCATACTGTCTTCATTCGAACACGTCTAAAAGAACAGACACCCAGCGGAATCCACAGCTGTGATATCTATTACGTAAACTGAAAATGGAGGGGGAGGAAGGAAAAGAAAGTGAAGGAATGTAGGAAGGAGAAAGGAAATGAAAGGAAAGGAAATGATGATAGCAGTTGCATCGGGACTTGATGCGGAATCAGCGACGAGGATTGAAAGCGTGTGCGGACCTGGACTCGAACCCGGGATCTCCTGCTTACTAGGTAGTTGGGTTAACCGCTGCAACACGCGGGCACAGTGCCAATCGCAAATGCCTGGACACTTCGGCACGCTCATCAACCGACCCAAATTCCCACCTAGCACCACCATTTATCCACAGCCCTTGTCCATGTTCTCCGTGCTCGCTAACTTTAGATTCCCACCGGAGGCCTAACATAAATGTACATCTGAACTGTTGGTTGTGGATTCACAGACCATCGAGACATGTAAGTTATATGATTTGCGTGGTGTCTGTTCATACGAATGTGTCCGAAACAACAGACACCACGAGGAATTCGCAACGGTGATACATGTTATGTAAACTGAAGGCAGAGAGGTAGAAAGGAAAGGAATATGAAGGAACTGATTATATCAGCTGCTTGTCCCAATGAACAGACACCACACTGTCATATAACTGATATGCCTTGACGGGCTATGACTTCACGAAAATCAGTGCAAATGCACATTCACTTTCGATCTCCGGCGGCAATCTAAATTTAGCGAGCACGGAGGGCATGGACGGTGATTACAGGCTGGTAGCGCTAGGTGAGAATGTGTGTACGTCGAGGAGCATGGCCAGGTGGTCAACGCATGTGCTTACTGAACCTGTGTCCAGGATGGAGGAGTGGTTACCGCAGCTGCCTGGTTCAAATGGTTCAAATGGCTCTGAGCACTATGGGACTTAACTACTGAGGTCATCAGTCCCCTAGAACTTAGAACTACTTAAACCTAACTAACCTAAGGACATCACACACATCCATGCCCGAGGCAGGATTCGAACCTGCGACCGTAGCGGTCACGCGGCAGCTGCCTGGTAAGCAGGTTATCCAGCTTCGGGTCCCAGTTCGACACATAATTTCAGTCGTCACTGCTGATTCTGGATAATGTCCTGATGCAGCTGATATCAGCAGCTCTTTCCCTTTTCTTTCCATTCTGCCCCTCCACCTTCAGTTTACTGAAAACTGTATATGATAAGAATCACTTCAATCTACATCTGCATCTACATCTACATCCGTACTCCGCAAGCCACCTGACGATGTGTGGCGGAGGATACCTTGAGTATCTCTATCGGTTCTTCCTTCTATTCCAGTTTCGTATTGTTCGTGGAAAGAAGGATTGTCGGTATGCTTCTGTGTGGGCTCTAATCTCTCTGATTTTATCCTCATGGTCTCTTCGCGAGATATACGTAGGAGGGAGTAATATACTGCTTGACTCTTCGGTGAAGGTATGTTCTCGAAACTTCAACAAAAGCCCGTACCGAGCTACGGAGCGTCTCTCCTGCAGAGTCTTCCACTGCAGTTTATCTGTCATCTCCGTAACGCTTTCGCGATTACTAAATGATCCTGTAACGAAGCGCGCTGCTCTCCGTTGGATCTTCTCTATCACTTCTATCAACCCTATCTGGTACGGATCCCATACTGCTGAGCAGTATTCAAGCAGTGGGCGAACAAGTGTATTGTAACCTACTTCCTTTGTTTTCGGATTGCATTTCCTTAGGATTCTTCCAATGAATCTCAGTCTGGCATCTGCTTTACCAACGATCAACTTTATATGATCATTCCATTTTAAATCACTCCTAATGCGTACTCCCAGATAATTTATGGAATTAACTGCTTCCAGTTGCTGACCTGCTATTTTGTAGCTAAATGATAAGGGATCTATCTTTCTATGTATTCGCAGCACATTACACTTGTCTACATTGAGATTCAATTGACATTCCCTGCACCATTCGTCAATTCGCTGCAGATCCTCCTGCATTTCAGTACAATTTTTCATTGTTACAACCTCTCGATGTACCACAGTATCATCCGCAAAAAGCCTGAGTGAACTTCCGATGTTATCCACAAGGTCATGTATGTATATCATGAATAGCAACGGTCCTACGACACTCCCCTGCGGCACACCTGAAATCACTCTTACTTCGGAGGACTTCTCTCCATTGAGAATGACAAGCTGCATTCTGTTATCTAGGAACTCTTCAATCCAATCACACAATTGGTCTGATAGTCCATATGCTCTTACTTCGTTCATTAAATGACTGTGGGGAACTGTATCGAACGCCTTGCGGAAGTCGAGAAACACGGCATCTACCTGGGAACCCGTGTCTATGGGCCTCTGAGTCTCGTGGACGAATAGCGCGAGCTGGGTTTCACACGACCGTCTTTTTCGAAACCCATGCTGATTCCTACAGAGTAGATTTCTAGTCTCCAGAAAAATCATTATACTCGAACATAATACGTGTTCCAAAATTCTACAACTGATCGATGTTAGAGATATAGGTCTATAGTTCTGCACATCTGTTCGACGCCCCTTCTTGAAAACGGGGATGACCTGTGCCCTTTTCCAATCCTTTGGAACGCTACGCTCTTCTAGAGACCTACGGTACACCGCTGCTAGAATGGGGGCAAGTTCCTTCGTGTACTCTGTGTAAAATCGAACTGGTATCCCATAAGGTCCAGCGGCCTTTCCTCTTTTGAGCGATTTTAATTGTTTCTCTATCCCTCATTCATCTATTTCGATATCTACCATTTTGTCATCTGTGCGACAATCTAGATAAGGAACTACAGTGCAGTCTTCCTCTGTGAAACAGCTTTGGAAAAAGACATTTAGTATTTCGGCCTTTACTCTGTCATCCTCTGTTTCAGTACCATTTTGGTCACAGAGTGTCTGGACATTTTGTTTTGATCCACCTATCGCTTTGACATAAGACCAAAATTTCTCAGGATTTTTTGCCAAGTCAGTACATTGAACTTACTTTCGAATTCATTGAACGCATCTCGCATAGCTCTCCTCACACTACAATTTGCTTCCCGTAATTTTTTTTTGTCTGCAAGGCTTTGGCTATGTTTATGTTTGCTGTGAAGTTCCCTTTGCTTCCGCAGCAGTTTTCTAACTCGGTTGTTGTACCACGGTGGCTCTTTTCCATCTGTTACGATCTTGCTTGGCACATACTCATCTAACGCATATTGTACGATGGTTTAGAACTTTGTCCACTGATCCTCAACACTATCTGTACTTGAGACAAAACTTTTGTGTTGAGCCATCAGGTACTCTGTAATCTGCTTTTTCTCACTTTTGCTAAACAGAAAAATCTTCCTACCATTCTTAATATCTCTATTTACGGCTGAAATCATCGATGCAGTAACCGCTTTATGATCGCTGATTCCCTGTTCTGCGTTAACTGTTTCAAATAGTTCGGGTCTGTTTGTCACCAGGAGGTCTAACATGTTATCGCCACGAGTCGGTTCTCTGTTTAACTGCTCAAGGTAGTTTTCAGTGAAAGCACTTAAAAAAATTTCACTGGAATCTTTGTCCCTGTCACCCGTTATGAACTTTTGAGTCTCCCAGTCTATATCCGGCAAATTAAAATCTCCTCCCAGAACTGTAACATGGTGGGGAAATCTACTCGAACTATTTTCCAAATTATCCTTCAGGTGCTCAGCCACAACAGCTGCTGAGCCTGGGGGCCTATAGAGACATCCAATTACCATGTCTGAGCCTGCTTTAACCGTGACCTTCACCCAAATTATTTCACATTTCGGATCTCCGTCAATTTCCTTCGATACTATTTCACTTCTTATCGCTATAAACATGCCTTCCCCTTCACTGCCCAGCCTGTCTCTGCGGTATACATTCCAAACTGAGTTTAGGATTTCATTACTGTTTATGTCTGGTTTCAGCCAACTTTCTGTCCCTAATACTATATGGGCATTCTGACCGTTTATTAATGAGAGCAATTCTGGGACCTTTCTATAGACGCTCCTGCAGTTTATTATTAGCAAATTAATATTGTTATTCTCTGTTGCATTTTGCCTGCTCCTACCTTCCCGCGTCTCAGGAGGCGTCTTTCGAGCCTAGGGAGGGAATTCTCTAACCTAAAAAACCCCCATGTGCACTCCACACGTACTCCGCCACCCTTGTAGCCGCTTCCGGCGTGTAGTGCACGCCTGACCTATCCAGGGGGACCCTACATTTCTCCACCCGATAGCGGAGGTCGAGAAATTTGCACCCCAGATCTCCGCAGAATCGTCTGAGCCTCTGGTTTAAACCTTCTATCGGCTCCAAACCAGAGGACTGCGATCGTTTCTGGGAAAGATACTACATAGTTAGCTCAGATTCCACCCCGCTGTTATATCTACAGAGCAATTCAATTAAACTCTATCAGAATAACAAAGGTACAGTGTTCCGAAGAATTTCGCTGTATAGGGGGTAGCCTGTCAAAAGGAAGCTGAGCCCGGTGCGACGGTACCTAATGGTTACTGCTAAGTGTGATTGTTCTTGCAAACAGAGTCCATACGAGCAAATTAGTTGCGTCTTTACCTGCGGTTACTCATACATTACGTAAGGGGACTATGCACGGCTCTGTTTGAAAAAAAAAAAATAGTTCAATGTAGTCATAGGGTCGAGCCGCGCACGTCTGCTTTCCTGTCCCGTAGCTAACTCGCTGCAAATAACAATCTGCAGCTGCGATCCTGCAGTGAAATAGTCTATGCGTTGGCTAGAACTGGAAGTTAATAAAATACACAGAAATATAAAATAAAAGATAAACGAATAATTTAATATAAAGGGTTCTGTTCTAACGTCTGTAATAGATGAAGACGACAGAGAGTTCAGGAATTGATATCTCAAATGAACGGGAAATGATCCTAAGATGATGTTCAATTACAATCCACACAGAAAATACCTTTATCAAACGCAGTAAAATTACGTTGAGAGCGTTACGAGGCGAGGATGGTAGCAAAAACCATAAACTAGATATTCAAGAAAGATACGCAAAACTAAGTCCATTTCGTGATAACAATACATCAAACATTCACCAGCTCAAAATGATTCAGAGTTCAACATGATGATTCACAAATTAACACAAAATTGTCAAATGGCTCTGAGCACTATGGGACTTAACATCTATGGTCATCAGTGCCCTAGAACTTAGAACTACTTAAACCTAAGGACATCACACAACACCCAGTCATCACGAGGCAGAGAAAATCCCTGACCCCGCTGGGAATCGAACCCGGGAACCCGGGCGCGCGAAGCGAGAACGCTACCGCACGACCACGAGCTGCGGACAAATTAACACACCCGATACAAAGAATAGTAACTCATACTCTGTCTTTTCTCAGTTCCGTAAATCAAGCGACAAAAGTTAGAGTCCTACTGTAGACCACATTCAGACCTCTCGACAAATAAAATCCCTTCATAAGTTTAAATACGAGGGTCGCGTCCGTTCACTTATGCGACCGTTCACTCACGCTTCCTCAAGAACTCGACAGAAAATTTTCAGAATCACTCCCTCGAGCACTTCACTCAGAAAGTCCAGGTCTCCACTTGAATTCAGCAATGATCCGCCACTGTCCAACTCTAATTGGCTGAAGGCCATCCTCACCAAAAATACCTGGTACTCAGACTCTACAGATACGATTTGACTCACTTGCTCACTTTCCCGCATCACACTAATATATTATCACAATATTTAAATAAAAGAAATATTATAAACATTTGGTTACATTCAGGCCATTTACAATAACTGTAAGTAATAGTTGGTTCGTAAATCAATCAGCCAGCACTCTTGCACAAGTGCGCTCACGTTAAATGACAATGAATTGTCGTTAAATGTAGTTTAAACTGCTATTTAGGCCTCCGTGTCAGAAGAGTCTTTTGGCATTTTCTTACAAAGGTGGCGTTCGCTAATATATGCGATTGACCACGTTGAATTTAGCACAGTTTCTTAATACCACATGCAGTCACCGTTTAAATAAAGTTACTGGAAAAACAGAACAAATAGAAACACAAGCATGACAAAAGATGAGGTATTCATGCTGAATTCTTTTTGTGTGAAAAAGTGGAGAATACGATGTTCTGACAAACATCTGCATAATGAAGAAGATGTATAAGACGTCGTAAATTAATAAATAAAATAGATGCACGTAAGTATCTTTCAGGGAAGGTAGCTATAGCGCGATGCTATCGTCTTAAAAAACGTTTGTTGAAATTGTATGAAGCGATTAAAAGTTGTTAATTCAGAGGGTCACTGTGAAAATATTTATTCGCTGTTAGATATTAACTTCCGTAGTCTTAAAGATATTGAGATGTTGCTGTGTCACTGGATGTGCCGCATTTTTCTGAGATTGCAAATGTATTCCGATTTGCATTAATATTCGATATGAGTTGTTGTCGAATCTCAAAGAGCTGTTACTTGTCCATCTTTAAGAGTGTCTGACACTCCGCTATTTTATGGAGCATATTCTTCACGAAAGCATTGCGAGCATCAGCCGTCCAAATTCTCAGTTCTGGGATTTACTCGTTTCAAGCGATTCGCTCACTGTCTCTGAACCTCGCTGGCCGGAAACGTTCAGCAAACCAGACTGGCCGCGGCGCTCCCTGAGCCCTGCTGGACCAGCTAGCGTCCAGCCATGCATCAAATTCGCCTTAAACCTCGAAGCAATTCTAAACAGCTGATTAGCTCGCCAAGATACACGAAACGTTGCACTGGTAGGTATAAACGGCTTCATTTTCGAATAAACAACCCACAACTGCGTTAAAAAGTCATTTACATACTTCGCAACGCAAATGCTGATGATCAGTGTAACAGAAAAGGTCTTTGCCGGACGAATGGCACCGTCGCTGTAAATTTCGCACCTTCAATTCCAACTATATCGGCGCAGCTTCTTTCACGTTGATACAATCGACTGCATGAAACTCTCGCCTTCTTTTTATCGTTGCCTCGTTCCATGTGAGATTTTCCTCCTTTTCGTCTTTTCATGCCTGCAACATCTTTTCCATTTCTGAGTAATTGCCTTTGTTAAAGAACTTGTGTGAGATTATGGATTTCTTAACGTTGTATGTGCTCATGTTCTTAAATGAATCCTCTTACCGACATTTCTGCAATCCACATGGGGGAGTTTCCTCATTGTCATATCATACAGCACTGAACATAGCAAAGTTCGAAGGTATACTGTAAGTTTTAACAAAAACCTACCATTAGGACGTATGAGAAGGCGACGGCACGAATGGTCACAAGTCAGATTGACTCATGGTAGAGCGTCACGGAAATACTGAAAACCCCCGATTATCTGACACCTGAAGATAGACGCAAATTATTTCGCTAGAGCCTGTTTGCAAAGTTTCAGGAATAAACTTCATCTCCTCTACGTACCGCTCCCATAGGGACTTTGAAGAAACGATTGTACTAATCACAGCACACACACGCTAAATAGCCTTGATAAGCCTTTCAGAGTGGTTTTCTGCGAATGAATGTAGATGTAGATGCAAATGAAATTCGTATGTGATGCTTGACACGACTGATCTGGAAGATAGTTGTATATACGTTTCACTGACGTCAATGTTTGGCAGGAGGTGGGTATGTTGACATACGAGTCATAATTTGCCAGTCAGATCTGAACAGCAATGATATTCCGCGCGCTCTTAGAGCAAAAGGAAGCGTTTTGAATCTATTGACACGTGCCGCGTAACTGAGCGGTTCTGCGGCCTGAAGAAAATATGGTTACTCCCCCCTCCCCCTTCCCCCGACCCTTACGTACAACCGTGACCGCAAAAGACCATCTTGCCTCACACCGTCTGCAGGCTAATTGGTGTCGGCCTGAAAGTGGATGTGTAACTAGGTCGTCTACAGGTGAACGGTTTCACTTGTTTCGAGTGTGTTGGCAAACTGAGTACAGCACATTTCAAAACAGAAACGCCTGCAGGCAGTCGATTGTTACTTTGCCATTATCTAGATTTTTAAAACGTTTTTTATTCTTTCATATTACTATTTGCTTCTTCAAAGATGGCTGTAGAGGCTGATTACAGATGGCCTAAGATGTAATGAAGACTGCCGGCCGGAGTGGCCGTGCGGTTCTGGGCGCTACAGTCTGGAGCCGAGCGACCGCAACGGTCGCAGGTTCGAATCCTGCCTCGGGCATAGATGTGTGTGATGTCCTTAGGTTAGTTAGGTTTAATTAGTTCTAAGTTCTAGGCGACTGATGACCTTAGAAGTTAAGTCGCATAGTGCTCAGAGCCATTTTTTGTAATGGAGACTGCTATACTGAATGGTGAAACATTTCTCTTGTTTGTGAGTCTTCAATTTCTCCAGGCGTATTTTATGACGAAATAAATCTCGGGTGAACAGCCTGGTATGAGTGTGCATAGGACGCAATATTTCGGCAATCGACCACGTTGCCATCATCAGGTGCGCTGATGATGGCAACGTGGCCGATTGCCGAAATATTGTGTCCTATGCACACTCATACCATGCTGTTCACCTGTGATTTATTTCGTCATTTCTTTTGTTTCATTTCTGCCTCTTGATCTGTAGCATCAGTAGATACGAAGTTCAGTACTGATGGAACCATTCGACACTTAAAGAACAAAAATGGTTCAAATGGCTCTGAGCACTATGGGACTCAACTGCTGAGGTCATTATTCCCCTAGAACTTAGAACTAGTTAAACCTAACTAACCTAAGGACATCACAAACATCCATGCCCGAGGCAGGATTCGAACCTGCGACCGTAGCGATCTTGCGGTTCCAGACTGCAGCGCCTTTAACCGCACAGCCACTTCGGCCGGCACTTAAAGAACGATTATCCATTTAGTAGATTAATATATGTTACTTCACCAATATGGTTGTATGATACACAAATGCACGGATACCTCGTATTAACACGGCCATCGGCCTTGCCGCAGTGGTAACACCGATTCCCGTCAGGTTACCTAAGTTAAGCGCTATTGGGATGGGCTAGCACTTGGATGGGTGACCATCCAATCTGCCGAGCGCATTTGGCAAGGGGGGGGGGGGGAGACCTAGTGCTTATGAGGCAAACTGAGGAGCTACTTGATTGAGAAATAACGGCTCCGGTCTCGTAAACTGACATACGGCCGGGAGAATGGTGTGCTGACCACATGCCCCTTCATATCCACATCCTGTGACGCCTGTGGGCTGAGGATAACACGACGGTCGGTCGGTACCGGTGGGCCTTCATGGCCTGTTCGGGAGGAGCATTCGAAGAAAATAGAATGGTGGCACTCATAGGAAACTCTGATTCTAGACGACGTAATTGTGTAAAAAATGTTGTCTGTACCTCTTCCATTTTGCACATGCAAACAGGACAAAATTGATGCACCTTCTGTAGTGTTACAAGGGCTACCGTACTTGTACAACAAATGAAATATGGATTTCACAGGCTTTGACGAAACTGGAGTCATCATCTCATTTCTCATATACCGTGTCTGTTCCCTTTACTAATTACTTACTAACTTTAACTTCAGTGTGCTTCTGTCTTCTTCGTTTTCTGACAAAGGAGCCGGCCATGTGGCCGAGCGGTTCTAGGCGCTTCAGTCTGGAACCGCGCGACTGCCACGGTCGCAGGTTCGAATCCTGCCTCGGGCATGGATGTGTGTGATGTCCTTAGGTTAGTTAGGTTTAAGTAGTTCTAAGTTCTAGGGGATTGATGACCTCAGATGTTGAGTCCCATAGTCCTCTGAACCATTTGAACCATTTGACAAAGGAGCAGCGTCCTGTCGAGCCCTAGTGCTAGGTCGTTGTTCCCTTTGTACTGTCGAGCTTCCTGCAAAATTTACTCTCACCTGCCACAATGCACATTGCAGACCCCCTTCTATCCATTTGCAGGTCCCCTTCAATCCAGTTTAGGATGGAACAGAATACTGAGGGGTGATGTTTAACATCCCATTCGCGTTCGAATTAATAGAGAACACTATCTGTCAGAAGATCGATAAGAAGATAAACGCCTAAGTACTTGTTCTGGCAACGATTCCGGCATTTCTATTAATTCTGTTGGTATATCTGTGCCAAAGATAAAACAGCGTTTCCTAAAAGTTATATGTACGTCGCTGCTCCCAAAGAGTCCTAGTGAGCGACCCCCTGAAAGCCTAACTGCCTACGGAAGCTAATTTATTTTGTAATATGGCAAACACTGCTTGGGCATTACATTGCGAACAATGCGAACTTTTGATTCGAGCGCTCATTCGTTTTTACAGGGGGCGTCGTTCGAGTGGAGTTGCGGCAGTCAGAATTTAGAAGAATGATATTATCTTTAATAGGAATTAATATTAAATGTGAACTTAATGTAGACGATGAGTAAAATAGAGGAAATGTGATGAAAGAAAGAATATTGATTAGTAACACAGATGAAAATGTTATGAAAAGGAGCTTTTAGCCAGTGCTTATTAAAAGTAGCTTCAGTGGTTGAAGGCAACCTTTGCCTCTGTTTGATAAGAAATGTTGATGATATTTCAAACAAATTTGCGTGGTTTTCATGAATAAAATACAGACTGACATCGAACTATAGCGAAAATGGTATTGCAAAAATAGTAACGAGTGATTGGCGAAGTGGAAGTGTTCGGAATGAATTGCTTATCAAAAAGCAGTGACAATATTTACATATTTTGCTAGCAGTTAATAATTGAATATTGACCATTCTCATATTACTGGCCACTGTAAGTGAAACTAGTCATAATCGAGCTATAATTAAACCTAAACAGGGCATGAAATGAGTATCAGGCGCACGATCACAGGTCTTAGCCTTCCCGTGCTTGCCTTTATGTGAGCTCCACACTGCAGTCATGTTAAACCCGAGTACTTTTCGTTAAATTTTCTACTGTTTATGGACATAAAGAAATGGATGAAGTTTATACTACGTCAGATCGGAAAATACCACTTCAAAATTGCGCTGAACAGGAATCGAACATGTGACATGCGTGTAACTTCTCGATTGCATTCAACATCATTTGTATATCCCACATGTTCCGTCAAAGAGATCCGTCGTATTCTGTTGCGCCGCTCTTGTGTATTCTGGAGCTACATTGAAGAGCCAAAGAAACTGGTACACCTGCTTAATATTGTGTACGACCTCCGCGAGCAGGCAGAATGCCGCAACACGAAGTGGCGTAGACTCGACTAATGTGTCAAGTAGTGCTGGAGGCAACTGACGCCATGAATCCTGTAGGACTGTCCATAAATCCGTAAGAGCACGAGGGGGTGGAGATCTTTCCTGAACAGCACGTTGCACGGCATGCCAGGTATGCTCAAGAATGTTCATGTCTGGAGAGTTTGGTGGCCAGCGGGAATGTTCAAACTCAGAAGAGTGTTTCCGGTACCACTCTTCAAAAATGGCTCTGAGCACTATGGGACTTAACATCTATCGTCATCACTCCCCTAGAACTTTGAACTACTTAAACCTAACTAACCTAAGGACATCACAAACATCCATGCCCGAGGCAGGATTCGAACCTGCGACCGTAGCAGTCGCGCGGCTCCGGACTGAGCGCCTAGAACCGCTAGACCACCGCGGCCGGCGGTACCACTCTGCAGCAATTCTGGACAAGTGGGGTGTCGCATTGTCTTGCTGAAATTGCCCAAGTCCATCGGAATGCACAACGGACACGAATGGATGCATGTCATCAGACAGGATGCTTACGTACGTTTCACTAGTGACACTCTTATCTAGACGTATCAGGGGTCCCGTATCACTCTAACTGCTCACGCCCCACACAGTTAAAGAGCCTCCACCAGCTTGAACAGTCCCCTGCTGATATGCAAGGTCCATGGACCCATGAGGATGTCTCCATACCCATACACGTTTATCAGCTCGATACAATTTGAAACGAGACTCGTCAGACCAGGCAACATGTTTCCAGTTATCAAAAGTCCAATGTCAGCGTTGACGGGCCCAGGGGAGGCGTAAAGCTTTGTGTCGTGCAATCATCAAGGGTACACGAACGGGCCTTCGGCTCCGAAAGCCTATATCGATGTGTTGTCGATGGCCCAGAATTGAAATCTGCAGCAATTTTCGGAAGAGTTGCACTTCTATCACGCTGAACGATTCTCTTCAGCCGTCATTAGTCCCGTTCTTGCAGGACCTTCTTCCGGTCGCCGCGATGACCGAGATTTGATGTTTTATCGTATTCCTAATATTCACGGTATATTCCTAATATTCACGTCGCACGGGTAAATCCTCACTTCATCGCTACCTCGGAGATGTTGTGTCCCATCGCTCGTGCGACGACTGTAACACCACGTTCAATCTGACTTAAATCTTGATAAACTGTCGTTGTAGCAGCAGTAACCTATATAAAAATTACGCCAGACACTAGTCTTACATAGGCGTTGCCGACCTCGGTGCCGTATTCTGCCTGTTTACTTATCTCTGTATCAGAATATGCAGTTCCTTTGGCGCTTCAGAGTATGACAGTGTGCCTGTCGTATGAACAGACAAAGTGACACGACGTGGCTCTGTTTGTTTACTGCGTACATGATTTGAGAAGACCGGCCTCTCAGTTGTGCTAACGGGCAGAGCGCTCCTTCGGAGGCCGGTGACGCAACTGCAGCAATGCACAGGTAGCGGCCACCAGGCGGCCTTGTGACGACTTCATAACGTTACGGGAACACGCGCGTGAGTGCCGCCGTGGGAGCCGGCGGCAAAGGGCAGAGGAGGCTCTGCAGTCGAAAGCACACTTCGGCAGAGTATAAGATTTTAATGCTACCTAACTTTGCGAAGAATAAAAACTAAATATTTCAATATACTGCTCAAAAGATTTAGGGGAACAGATGTGTCAACTTTCGGTATGTTGAATCTATCTTGATACAGACGATACCTGTGGTCTTATTGTATAGCCTGACATTACACTTTACATCACATTAATCGTTGTTCCATAGACCATGAATACGACATTTCGTAATGATGTGGAACGTGTCACTTTAACATAAGTTTTCTTTACACAAATTAATTAATTAATTAATTTTTTTACAGTTACTACTTCATATCTAAGAATTCATCTATTGAATAGAAGGAGTTGTAATTCATAAATTCTTTTAATATTCTTTTAAATGTTAGTTGGCTATCTGTCAGACTTTTGATACTATTTGGCAAATGACCAGATTTTTGTGGCAGCATAATTCACCCATTTCTGTGCCAATGTGAGATTTAATCCAAAATAGTGAATATCATCCTTTCTTATAGTGTTGTAGCTATGCACTTCGCTATTATTTTTGAATTGGTATTGTTTATTAATGACAAAATTCGTAAGTGAATATATGTATTTCGAAGGTACTGTGAATATCCCGAGTTCGTTAAATAAATGTCTGGAAGGTGATCTTGGGTGGGCTCCAGCTATTATTCTGATACACGCTTTTGTGCAATGAATACATTCTCTCTTAATGGCGAATGATAACATATGAAAGCAGTGAATGAAAATAGGCATAGTAGGCTAATTTACTGATATGTTTGTCACCAAAATTTGCAATAACAGTAATAGCATAAGTAGCTGAACATATCCGTTTCAGCAGATCATCGATGCGTTTCTTCCAATTCAATTTCTCATCAATGCACACACCCAGAAATTTTGAGTATTCTACCTTACCAACAGACTTCCATTCAAAGTCTATATTTATCAATGGTGTTATGCCATTTACTGAACAGAATTGTATGAACTGTGTTTTCTCAATATTTAGGGAGAGTCCATTTGCAGAGAACCACTTAATTATTTTCTGAAAGACATTATTTGCAATTTCCTCAGCTGATTCTTTCTTCTTGGGTGTTATTACTATACTTGTATCATCAGCACAATAAGAGACCCAAGACTGAACCCTGTGGGTCACCATTCTTGATACCTCCCCAGTTAGAGGACTCTGCTGGGTTTTGTAGACTATCTGTACTGTTAATTTCAACCTTCTGCATTCTTCTAGTCAAGTATGAATTAAACCATTTGTGTGTTGTCTCACTCATACCACAATACTTAAGCTTATGTAGAAGAATTTCACGATTCACACAATCAAAAGCCTTTGAGAGATCACAAAAGATCCCAATGGGTGATGTTCGGTTATCCACTGCATTTAATATTTGATCAGTGAAAGCATATATAGCATTTTCTGTTGAAAAGCCATTCTGAAAACCAAACTGACATTTTGTTAGTACTTCATTTTTACAAATATGTGATGCTACTCTTGAATACATTACTTTTTCAAGAATCAAGAATCTTCGGTTTCAATGTATGCAACAACTGAAGTCATTCACCATCTGTCGGCTGTCTTATGCGTTACAGTATCAGGTGATCCCTTACAAGGGAGTGAATATCTGTGCCGCAGTGTTCTCTAGTGAGGCACACAGATGGCAGTTGCCATTTGTAGACGTTGTAGTCAACCAAACACATGTGATGCGACATTTTAATTCAGTGCAAGTTGCAAGGGCGGTCTGTTTTGTCCAAGAAGAATGGACTTTCCCTCATGTTACTGCATGTGTCAATATCATTCCACCTGTCATCCGTAGGTTGCGGACACGCTCCAGGATCCACAAGTCAGAACATAAGCCGAGTTTGACAAGGTCGGTGAAGCATTACAGTCCCACGTGACGACTGATGGACGGCCATCTCTGGGTTGCGGCGTCGTACAGCTACCGCCAGAGCACTGAAAGATGATCTCAGAAGGACCACGAGAGCTGTTGTGTCCGACGAGATTGTAAGGAACAGGTGAAGAGGAAGGACCTTACGATCCAGACGTCCTGTTCGAGAATTCCGCTTGACACGACAACACATCGCACCTCGCCTTCAGCTATGTCGTGCTCACGTCAAATGGCAACTTCGTCACTGCTGGGAAACGTGTTATTCACAAACGAGTACAGAATTATTCTGATACAAAGTGGTGACAATGTTCGTGTGTGGAGATGCCGCAGTGAGCGGTACCTGCCAAATGTTATCCAGAAAATCGACAGAGCCTACCAAGGTTCTGTGATGGTGTGGGGATGCATCAGTGTTGACAGCCATAGAGATCTTGTCGTTGCCCACGGTCGCCTTACCGCCAAGCAGTACATAGAGGAGATCTTGTTCGACCATGTAGTAGGAATTTGGAAAAAGAAGTTAGCATGCGCTAACTCTACATATGTACATGCGCATGTACTCCTCACCCCAAAAAAATATGACCGATTAACGGAAACAACTTCATGCATACATAGATATCGCTTACAAGCAAATCTAAAATTTTCTTGTTTTAAATATTGTTAACGACATAACTAAAATCTCCCTGAGCCTGGTGTTCAGTACTTTGGGATCAAAGCGTCCATTTTCTTTTCTTAGTTTCATATTTTTGCTAATGTCCACATATTACATCAATGATTAACGACGAATGAAGCATACGTATACTAGGACCGATAATTAATAGAGTGGTTCCAAATACATGCCTTCCAGCTGGCAGTTCAGTTTATTGTAAAACATTTACCTGTCTCGTGAACATAAATATCGTTCAAATGTAAACCGGAGCTGCCTCAGCGCCTCACGAGGTCTATCTAGCACCTATGCAGTTTTCATTTATATTGTCTGAATGAAAAACTGGTCACCTTTTTGTGGCAATGATAAGTCAAATTGAAAGAGCAACTGCATCTTTCTGTCACACATAGAGCTCCCGCATTCCTGTTCGCCAAAGGGCGCAATTTTTGGTGGATAAAAAGTATGGCAAATTTGTGCGTCCTAAGTAACTTCAAGTACACCTCTCCTAGAGCAACTGAATATCAACCCATGCGACGCCAAACATAATTTTATCTCTAACATCTATTTTGCTCAATCTCAAATTATTTAAAAATATTTTACTGCCTACTTCATTAATACTTACTTGCCTAAATTTCAGTTCTGTGTAGTTTATACCGGAGTCTACTACAGCTTTTACATTTATTTTTGTTTCTAATGTTTCCTTGGTCTATATCTTTGAATAATATTGCCGTAGCCCAGTCATCAGCGTTTATGGCTACTGTGCGGAGGACCTGGGTTCGATTCACTTTACTGTTAGGGTTTTTCTGTGAACGGAGGATTGAACTTGGTTTCACTCTGCCTCGTGATGCCAACTGAAGAGCTACTTGAGTACGAAGATGGTCCGAGATCAAGAACGTCGACAACAGCGAGGAAAACGGTGTCCCGATCGCACTATTTGCTTTCTAAAACGCCGGTGCAACCATGTAAATATTAACCTAATTGTAGGAGATACGCAGCGAGGTGGTGCACTGGTCGGCACGCTGGACTCGTATTCGAAAGGACGACGATTCAAACCTGTGTCCGGCCATCCTGATTTCGGTTTTCCGTGAAATCGCTTCACTCAAATGCAGGGATGGTTCCTTTGAAAGAGCACGGCCGACTTTCTTCCCCATTCTTCTCTCATGCTATGGAACCGATGACCTCGCTATTTGGTCCCTTCCTCCAAATCAACCAACAAACAGTTGGAGATAAATTATAGATATTTAATATAAATGGGAAAGGAGTAGAATTTTCATAGCCGGCCGGGGTGGCCGAGCGGTTCTAGGCGCTACAGTCTGGATCCGCGCGACCGCTACGGTCGCAGGTTCGAATCCTGCCTCGGGCATGGATGTGTGTGATGTCCTTAGGTTGGTTAGGTTTAAGTAGTTCTAAGTTCTAGGGGACTGATGACCTCAGAAGTTAACTCCCATAGTGCTCAGAGCCATTCGAACCATTTTTTTTTTCCGTAGCAGCAACTTTCTGTCTGATTAACTTGGTTAAATTTAGCTGGTATTAGCATGACTAACTTTAAGAAACCTTTATTATTAATACAGTGTAACATTAAGTATCAACGATGTACTTGTCTTTTGTTAATGTATACCTTGACTCGTTCCATTTTGATGAAAGTACGAATGTCCACAGCGTTATTCTTTTTAAATACCTATAAAATAGGACATCCTATTGCATACAGCAATGCAATAACAATTACGTCGAAATACAACTTCATCAATTCTTAGTTTTGTCGTATATTCAGACATCACGTCTCAAACAATTACTTTGTCCTCTCCTCTGTCAAAGATATTGTTGACAGCAGGCACAGTCTGCGGTTTTACTAAGCGTTTATCTTTCGTCAACGCTGATGCTACTTTTCTTGAGAAATGTTGAGTACTTCAGAGTTTTATTTACTCACTGTTATCCAGGGTCATGCAAGCTGCAAAGGTAAGACATATCACATAAATCAAATAATTTCAGTTTTTTATTTTTGTTTTTTTGTTTTTTGTTGAATGAGTATTCGAATAATGTGAACGTTTTGATGGTGCTATAATCACCTAACTGCCGCAAACAGATTGACAAATGCAAGACGTTTTTGTACGGGATTTCAAACTTGTTGTTACATGTTTATTTCCTTTTAACAAACAACACCTTCATACTCTAGAGAGTCCTTATAGACGTTTGGAATCGGCAATGCATATACGCATAAACCCGTTAAATTGCTGTTGAGTTCACAATGCAGTTCACTAACAATTCCATTGAGCTCACACAATGCACAATGCAGTATTACTGCTACAGCTACCTAACACTCCATTGAGTTCACACAATGCGCAGTGCAGTGTATAACTACTACAGCTATCTAACAATTCCACTATTCCATAATGATAATTATGCCGGAAGTGGCTAGGACTGTAAACGAATGAAGTTTTTTTTTTTTTTTTTTTTTTTTTGCAGACACCAAGTTCTTTTGTGAGTTACATTTTGTAGATTACGGGCTGGTCAGTAAGACCACTTTACAGTGCTTCTTTTCTCGAACAGCCATCAGCAGCTCGGGAATCAAACTCATTTCATTAAAATCTGTAGAACTGATACTCAAACATGTTTATAGAAATCTTATGGTCTATATTTGACACACATCAGTTTGATTTTCGGTCGTGAATAAAAATATCAACCCAAACAGAGAATTCTGGTACACTGCAGCAGGAAACGTTACGGTAATTTCCAAGAATGTTTGCCTATCTAACACGAGGACTCATTAATATGTGTATCGAATGTGACTCGATGTCGACCACTTGACTCTGGTGGCGCGAATTATGGTAAGATTTTAGTGTGTTACCAGGGGAAAGTAGTTTATCGTTTTCGGTTGTGAATATAATGAGTAAAAACGTAGCAGTTTCGAGTCCATCGCATGACAAAATCTAATTCCTCGGTTATGTAGTATGGAAAGTTATACCTCTTCTAATATCTAAATAACTTAAGCTCGCGTGGAAAAATCGACCTTTCTTATACTCTCCCGATATTTTTGACTGACACAGCAAGACTGTACCCAGATTATGGGAAAAATAATTGCTGCTGGCGGCTAACACAGCACGAGAAATAGTGCATGACGAAGACATGGCTGACGAGTTAAGTAACTTAAGTTACTACTTTCATTTGTAATTTGCTGTAACTTAATGAACTTTCGTCTTTTGTTGTTGTTCTCGTGAACACTGTAAACAGTATACGTAACTCGCGCCATCAGAGTTGTATGGTCAACATCATGTCACACGTTCGATATATATCGTTAGGTGCCCCGCGATCGATAGGCAGTCATTCTTCGAAATTAACGACGTGTTGGTAGGCCACCTACTGTACGTATTAAAGTCTGGCGATTCCACAGAATACCATACATCGTGACAGCAAAATCTGCTAAAAAAGCGCTAACTTTACTTTTGCAAAGCAGATACGTTATCTCGCTTCTTTATTCAATGAAATTGTAGCTTGGTTCTTGTTCCAACGATGAACTATATGGAGTGACTCTCTACGACTTTCTTCATGATTATGGGATATGAAGGTCAGTGCCTGCCTAGACATCAGTTTCTTTAAAGCAAAACGACGCAATTCTAAAAAAAGTACGAGTAATAATAAAAATAAATATTAAAACAAATAAAAAAGAATAATCTATTTTGAAGATTAGAAGATTTCCCAGCGCTGTTGACATCAAAATATATCTATGTTAGTACTGAATACATAGGTATCTCAATCGTAGCGTGATCGAATTGTAGTCGTAACGTCGCTGGCTCGATCCTCGATAGTCGGTTACAGTTGTATTTTACTTCTTTTTAGTTCCATAGTTATTAAAGGGCCGCCCACACGAGCACTGCCGATGAATCACTTCGTAAATCACATGGATATCACAGGCAACCTGATGGCTTGTGCATGAGATTCATGCATGAAAAATGTCTGCCTGACTGGTGATATGATACGATGTGTGGCAATACGGCTGTTTGGCTGCGACTCGTTTGCCTAGTTATTAAAATCTGCATCTACATCTATACTGCGAAAACCACCGTGAACCCTATGGCAGTCCAAATCTAACAGTTATTAACTTTTTTCGTTCCATTCACGTATGAAGCGCGGAAAGAAAGATTGTTTAAATGCCTCCTTGCATGCTGCAATTAATCTAATCTTGTCCTCACTATACCTACAGGATCAATATGTAAGGGGTTGTATATTACTGCCGGCCGAAGTGGCCGTGCGGTTCTGGCTCTGCAGTCTGGAACCGCGAGACCGCTACGGTCGCAGGTTCGAATCCTGCCTCGGGCATGGTTGTGTGTGATGTCCTTAGGTTACTTAGGTTTAACTAGTTCTAAGTCCTAGGGGACTAATGACCTCAGAAGTTGAGTCCCATAGTGCTCAGAGCCATTTGAACCATTTTGTATATTACTTGTGTCATAATTTAAAACCGGTTCTTCGATCCCTGTAACTAGGCTTTCTCAAGACAGTTTACGTCTATCAAGATTCTGCCAGTCCAGTTTCTTCAGCTTCTACGTGACACTCTTCCATGGATCAAACATACCTGTGACAGTTCGTGCTGCCCTTTTCTGCATACCTTCAATATCCCCTATTACTGCTATCTGACAAGGGTCCAACAAACTTGAGCAATATTCTAGGATGGGCCGAACAAGTGACCTATATAAGCAACTTCCTTTGTACACTGATCGCATTTCCCCAGTATTCTACCAACTAACCCAAGTCTACACCTCGCTTTACCCACGGCTGAGCCTACGTGATCGTTGCGTTTCATATCCATTCGAAGTGTTACATCCAACTGTTAGCAACGTTGAGTCATTGAAACTGAGGTCGTAGAATATCACGTTTTTTTTCATTTTGTGAAGTGCACAGTTTTATATTTCTGAACATTTAAAGTCATTTTGCAAGCTTTGCAGCACTTTGGAATCTTATCAAGCTCTGAATGAATATTTAGGAAACGTCTTTCAGATAGTACTTCTTTATAGATAACCGTATTATTTGCAAAAGTCTGAGAGTACCATTGATACAGTGTGCGAAGTCACTAATACACAACTTGAACAGTAAGGGTCTCAACTCATTTCCGTGAGGCACACCTGAAGTTTCTTCTACATCTTTCGATTGCTCTCCAGCCAAGATAGCTTGCTGCGTCCTGTCTAACAAGAAATCCTCGATTCATGTACAAATTTCGCTTGCTACCTCATACGATGTTACATTTGATAATAAGAGGTACTGCATCAAATGATTTTTGGAAATCAAGAAATACTGCGTCTTCCTTATTGTTTTGATCCAATGCTTTCAGTATGTCATGTGAGAAAACCGCGAGTTAGGTTTCATATGATCGATGATTCGGAAACCATGCCTGCCGGTTGGCATGGAGGAGGTCATTCTTTTTCTTTATGTTCGACTTCAGAATATGTTCTAAGATTCTACAATAAATCGATGTCAAGGATATTGCACTGTAGATTTGCGGATCACTTCTACCGCCCTTCTTATGAACGGATGTGGCCTGTGCTTTCTTCTGACTACTGGGCACGGATTTTTGTTTGATGCATCTACGCTAGATTATAGTTAAAAGAGGGGATAACGCAGCAGAAAATTCAGTATAAAATCTGATAGGAATTCCAATACCTCCTAGAGGTTTTTTTAGTTTTAATCATTCCATTTGTTTCTCAACACCACTGATACTAACTCGTACTTCACTCATCTTTTCAATGGTACGAGGATTAAACTGGGGAGAATCTCTTGGATTTTCCTTTGTAAAAAGACATTTAAAAACGGAGTTCAGCATTTCTGCTTTTGCTTTCCTACCCTCAATTTCACTTCCTGTCTCATCTGTGAGTGACTGGACGCTAACTTTGGTGTCACTAAAAGCCTTTATATACGAGCAGAATTTCTTCCAATTTTGTGAAATATCATTGGACAAAATTGTGCTACGAACGCGTTTCATTCGGCATCTCTCTCTCTATAGTCATATGCTTTGTTTTATACTTATTATGCAATTATCTCGGATTCTTTAAAAGTTTCTTCATAGTGACTGTGTACCATGGAGATTATCTCTTATTATGAACTGTCCTATTGGGTACATATCTATCCAGTGCATGGACAACTGTTCTTTTAAAATTGACCAGTAGCTCCTCTAAATGCTCCTGTCCTGAGCTAAAAGTTTCAGTTTCTTCATTGAGATACGACACTACTGCTTATTTATCTAGTTTATTGAAAGTATATATTTTTCTACTTGGTTAAGTTGCTCTTTGTACTCGATAATCATTGTTGCCACTAACATGTCGTGGCGATTACAGTATGATTGGGGAACTTAAGTACAAGCGAACTTAGTTTATCGCTAGAGATGTCTTTTACGTCTGGAGGTGAGTCTGGTGGTCGATAGAAGGATCCAACTACAATTTAATACCTAATTTTGCATGCACCTTCAATTTCTATCTCGGAAGATTTGAGTGACTTATGTGCTGCGACAAATACACCACCTCTATTTCCCAATAGCCCGTCCTCTCGATATACACTAAAATTTTTCCAAAAAATCTCCCCCTTTCAGATTCAAGTTTTAACCAGCTTTCTCAGTCTAATATTATGTGAAGTTAACTGCTCTTCAGGAGCGCTTCAAACTCTGGCTTTATTGCGAGTGCGTCAACAGTTAACTAGTAGAATTTTAATACTCTCCCTTATGGAGGGCATTCCTTTGGATCTTACTCTAATACTTCTGACTCTCCTACAGCTGTTCTTATCTGGATTGGATGGAGAGTAGCCTAATATAATCCTCCACAAGCAGTCAGCTACCAGGTTAGCAACTTTTAATGCTTGGTGCACATCTGACCCATTTAGAAGGACCTTACAAGTCCCAAGTCCAGGATGTCACTACGTAGCTTTTCACAGAATCTTCGAAGTCTCTGGTTCAGTCGTTCGAGTCGACTCACAACCAGGGGCCACGATAATTTCTGGTGACAATGCTGCAAATTTTAAGCTTCTTTCAAACTCTGTGATCGAGGCTGGTCTTCTCAACCATCTCCACCAGTCGCTGGAAAACGACTCAATTATGATCTCGGAACCCAGAGGACAGGTCTCGTTTGTTCCAACGTGCGCCACGATCTCCAGTTGACTGCTACATGTTCCCTCAATGACTGCCGCAATAGCCTCTTCAGTATGTTGAATGAGGCCACCAGGCGTACACATTAAGTACACATGGTGCTCCTACCTGTCCCTTGCTGCCATTTTGCTGAGGGGTACCTTTATTCGCCAACGATTAATATACACCTAATCTTTTGCATTTGCTTTTTCTTGACACAAGACAAGGCAGGTTTCCAATTGTTATAGTTCCAGTTCCAGTAAATGACAGCACATCGAACCTCTTGGTTAGGGGGATGAGTAAAAACTCTACTTTATAATTTATAGATATCCAGGAACCAGGAACCACTTAGAGAAATAAGGTTAGGCCGGAGTTGCTATTTATATTAAGAAGTAATAAAAAAATACATCCCCGTATTTTGCAATGATTAGCATTTTAAAGATTGCACTGCAGAAGTAGAATTAATGCGAAGTCCCTAATAATAGTCACGGTACATTTGGTTCCATCTGACGATTTTGAGTTATTTATGAAATAGTTTCACTTACTATTAAAGTTTTAAACCTCTGAACAGAATGACATAATCTAATTTTAAATTGGCATTTAAATTTAAATGTTCAGAGCAAATCTATTATACAGATGTATTCTTTTCTTCCTTATTTTATCCTTCCTCTCCCACCTCCCCTTCCCGGCCCATATGGGCAGCACTGTGGACAGTCAACGGTAAATTCAACCTACTTGTCAGCCAAGTGACATGTTAAGCTAACTAGACTATATAAAACACTAATATAAAGATGAGATACACTCCTGGAAATTGAAATAAGAACACCGTGAATTCATTGTCCCAGGAAGGGGAAACTTTATTGACACATTCCTGGGGTCAGATACATCACATGATCACACTGACAGAACCACAGGCACATAGACGCAGGCAACAGAGCATGCACAATGTCGGCACTAGTACAGTGTATATCCACCTTTCGCAGCAATGCAGGCTGCTATTCTCCCATGGAGACGATCGTAGAGATGCTGGATGTAGTCCTGTGGAACGGCTTGCCATGCCATTTCCACCTGGCGCCTCAGTTGGACCAGCGTTCGTGCTGGACGTGCAGACCGCGTGAGACGACGCTTCATCCAGTCCCAAACATGCTCAATGGGGGACAGATCCGGAGATCTTGCTGGCCAGGGTAGTTGACTTACACCTTCTAGAGCACGTTGGGTGGCACGGGATACATGCGGACGTGCATTGTCCTGTCGGAACAGCAAGTTCCCTTGCCGGTCTAGGAATGGTAGAACGATGGGTTCGATGACGGTTTGGATGTACCGTGCACTATTCAGTGTCCCCTCGACGATCACCAGTGGTGTACGGCCAGTGTAGGAGATCGCTCCCCACACCATGATGCCGGGTGTTGGCCCTGTGTGCCTCGGTCGTATGCAGTCCTGATTGTGGCGCTCACCTGCACGGCGCCAAACACGCATACGACCATCATTGGCACCAAGGCAGAAGCGACTCTCATCGCTGAAGACGACACGTCTCCATTCGTCCCTCCATTCACGCCTGTCGCGACACCACTGGAGGCGGGCTGCACGATGTTGGGGCGTGAGCGGAAGACGGCCTAACGGTGTGCGGGACCGTAGCCCAGCTTCATGGAGACGGTTGCGAATGGTCCTCGCCGATACCCCAGGAGCAACAGTGTCCCTAATTTGCTGAGAAGTGGCGGTGCGGTCCCCTGCGGCACTGCGTAGGATCCTACTGTCTTGGCGTGCATCCGTGCGTCGCTGCGGTCCGGTCCCAGGTCGACGGGCACGTGCACCTTCCGCCGACCACTGGCGACAACATCGATGTACTGTGGAGACCTCACGCCCCACGTGTTGAGCAATTCGGCGGTACGTCCACCCGGCCTCCCGCATGCCCACTATACGCCCTCGCTCAAAGTCCGTCAACTGCACATACGGTTCACGTCCACGCTGTCGCGGCATGCTACCAGTGTTAAAGACTGCGATGGAGCTCCGTATGCCATGGCAAACTGGCTGACACTGACGGCGGCGGTGCACAAATGCTGCGCAGCTAGCGCCATTCGACGGCCAACACCGCGGTTCCTGGTGTGTCCGCTGTGCCGTGCGTGTGATCATTGCTTGTACAGCCCTCTCGCAGTGTCCGGAGCAAGTATGGTGGGTCTGACACACCGGTGTCAATGTGTTCTTTTTTCCATTTCCAGGAGTGTATTTACAGGTGAATTGAAATTTTTAAAGATGAAATTAAAGGACGTTTTTATGTATTAGACTCAGGGATATCTTCGGTTTTAATTTGAAACAGAAATGACGAAAAAGTAGAACAAAAAGCACAAGGAGACATTTAAAAAATTTAAAACTCGGTGTACAATACTGATCTTTAAAAGAAGAACTTCACTGCCATTGAAACTTAGAGGACCTACTCTGGGAAAGATCGTCTGTTGTTGAAGGAGAGAAGGTAGGGCATTGACCAGCGTAGGAGCGTGGGGTTGTAAAGATGGAGGACAGATGCGTAGTATCAATGGAGTAGGAACAGATGTTGGGAGACAAGAATGGAGGATTTGTTAGAGGTATCGATAAGGCCATAATTTGAAGGGGAAGAAATAATCGGGAAAGAATGGAGAAATGGAAGAGTTAAAATGGGTGGGGTGGATTTATAGTTGGTAGGATGGATAAATGTCCGTGCGGATTCATGATCTGCGGAGGGAGACAGTCAAAATTTTTGAGAGAGGATGTGAGGATGTGGAGGCGCAAGGCTTCATACATCTGGATGTGTCCTACCAACACATGCTTTGTCTCAGTCAGTCTATGTGTAGTTGACGCATTGACCATGAATGGCTTCAGGTAGGTTCCTATGTTCGACAGATTCTACTTCTTGAAGGTGTTACTGCGTTCGCCTTTTTCGAAGAGCTTTTCTTATGGTGAAAAAAAGAATGTTTGTCAACATTGTTGTTGTTGTTGTTGAAGACTGGTTTCATGCAGCGCTCTACGCTAGTCTAACTTATGCAAGACTTTGCATGTCTGTATAATACGGCACCCTACAGCGATTAGAACCTGGGCGTTGCATTCGAGGTCAGTCTTCATAGCTCAGCAATTCGCATGTCCGACGTCCATTGAAGGAGCCGGATTCAGTTTTCAGTATATCCAGCAAGGTATTTCCTCGTTGGGGAGAGTGAAATAAGTTGCCTACAGCCTTGTGATGACAACTGAGAAGCTACTGGAATGATGAGTAATGGCTCCTAGGTTCGGAAACGTGAAAACCGCAGGCAGAGTGGTATGCTCATCCCATGCTCCTCCGTACTACCTTCAAATGACGCCATAGAGAAGAAGGCGATACGGTGGTCGGTCATCAGCTCACCGTCCTCAGGGCTTGATCGCAGAGAACAGGTGGTAGAAAAAAATATTGCGGTGTAGCCTTGGCCTCCCTCTACAATTTATATCCTCACACTCTTATCGCCACTACTGAATTACGAGGCCGTGCTGACAAGTAACGCATCCGAATTTTTTAATGTGAAAATTCATAAACCTTCTTCAATAAAAACAAACGTTATTAACAGTCTCCATCTTTATTCTTCACGTCTATGTATTTGAAGTCTCTGACGCTAGAAAGCTCCGAATTGTAATGTGTAACATGACGGCATATAACGTAACTATGTCTGTACGTGAGAAACAGAGTGCTGTAATCGATTCAATCGTTGAGTTCAATCTCATGATTCATCTTCCACACAGTCTCGACTTGGTCCCATCCCATTTTCATCTGTTTCCAGAGCTTAAAGAACGCCTCCGAAAACTTGACTTTGATAGTTATGAAGCGGTGCGAGCAGAGGTCAGGTTGTGGCTCTGTCAACGAAGTCAGACATTTTACAGTGACGGTATCAATAAATTGGTCTCTCGTTGGGAAAAATGTGGTTCGTCACCAGGGTGACTACGTTGAGAAATAAGTATGTAGACATAGAATGTAAAGATGTAGAATGTTAATAACGTTTGATTTAATTAAAAATTTTTAAGAGTTTTCACCAAAAAAAGTCGGAGGTATTACTTTTCAGCACTCCGTCGTAATTGTTCCTTGATACCTCATGATATATCCTATCAAAGTATGTCTTCTTTTAGTCAAGCTGTGCGATAAATTTCTTCTCTCCTCGATTTCGTTCAGTGTCGCTTCATGAATTATCCGATATACGCGCATACCAATTTGATCTTCAGCATTCTTCTATTGAATCACACTTACAAAAAGTCTGTAAACATTTTGTTTCACTTCTGGACAAAGAAGATAGGAAAAGAGTTTATAATACATTTATATAGTACCTTAATATATTTCTTTTTTTTCAGAAAACATAACGTTCTACATATGTTTCTTATGGCTATTTTAATCTGTAACCTTCGCAATAACGTATGTGTACTCTACAAGTAATAGCTTCTGCGCTCAGTAACGTTAGCAAACTGTCTGATTCTACTTTACTTTTGTGTCTGTTGTGCTTACCTGGACAGAGTCCACTTCCTTTTCTTTGGGAGGGGGGGGGGGGGGAGGGAATGAACAATGGGCATATAGCAACAACGTTAATGTATCTGTTACTGGTGGCACTAATGCAATGAGGTGACAAAAATCATGTGATACCTCCTAAAATCGTCAGGTGTAGTGCAGCAACTAGCCCTGGTATGGAATCAACAAGTAAAGTAGTTGGAAGTCCCCGCAGAAATACTGAGCCATTCTGCCTCTATTGCTGTCCATAATTGCGAAAGTGTTGACGGTGCAAGATTTTGCACACGAACTGACCTCTCGATTATGTCCCATAAATGTTCGATTGAATTCATATCGGGCGATCTCGGTGACCAGATCATTCTCTCGAGCTGTCCAGAATTTGCAAATACACTTCTCGAGTTTGCTGCCGGGTCGTATTGTGTAAACCGCACAGTATTTCATCGATGCAACTGCTCGACATCATCAGGTGGTGGCAGTTGCTGCTGTCAATGATGCATGGCGTGACTGATGATAATCGGAATTTATCAGGTCGGGAGCAGGAAATACGCGTGCGCGGGAAGACCCTCGCGGTTGGGGGAAACCGGCGCTCCTAGTGTCCCCTGCTCGGAACAGCAGAAAGGCCTTCCACGTGTGCCTTGTGGGCAATGACTGTGCTGCCGGACGCTTCTGTGGTTAAAGGCTGAATTAAATCTCAGCAGTGCGCTGCGTCGCATGAATCGGAAGTTCTCGTTTTCCCTGTTCTGATTTAATTGCAGTCGGTCCCGGATTCCAGGCGGCGCTTACTGAAAACCTGCATCCCAGTTGATAAGATTGTCCGCCGTACAACTGCCATCGCCTGATCATGTCGAGCAGTTGCATCGATGAAATATTGTGCGATTTACACAATATGATTCGGCGGAAAACCTGAGAAGTGTATTTGCAACATATTCGCCAGGAAAGCATGAAAAGTCACATGTCCAGAATTTTCTTCAATACAATCGCGAGCAGGTGTAGCCCGGTGACATGGAGCGTTTTCATGGGAAAATGAAGTCCATGAATGGCTGAAAATGGTCTCCAAGTAGCCGAACATAACCGTTTCCACCTAATGATCGATTCACTTGGACCAAAGGACCCAATCCATTCAATGTAAACACAGCCCACACCATTACGCAGCCACCACCGGCGGGCACAGTGCCTTGTTGACAACTTGGGTCCATTGCTTTGTGGAGCTGGCGCCACACTCGGACCATACCATCAGCTCGTACCATCTGAAATCAGGACTCATCTGACCAGGCCACCAGTTTTCCAGTCGTCTAGAATCCAACCGATATGATCACGGGCCCAGGAGAGGCAACTGCAGGGTGTGTCGAGCTGTTAGGAAAGTCACTCACGTCGGTCGTCTGCTGCCACAGGCCATCAAAGCCAAATTTCATCACAGGGTCACAACGAATACATTCGTCGTATGTACCACATTGATTTCTGCGGCTATTTCCCGCAGTTCAAATGGTTCAAATGGCTCTGAGCACTATGGGACTTAACTTCTGAGGTCACCAGTCGGCTAGAACTTAGAACTACTTAAACCTAACTAACCTAAGGACATCAGACACACCCATGCACGAGGCAGGATTCGAACCTGCGACCGTAGCGGTCTCGCGGTTCCAGACTGTAGCACCTAGAACCGCTCGGCCACCAAGGCCGGCTTTCCCGCAGTGTTGTATGTCTGTTAGCACTGACACCCCTACGCAAACGCCGCTGCTCTCGGCCGTCACCGACCGGGGTGGCCGAGCGGTTCTAGGCGCTACAGTCTGGAACTGCGAGACCGCTACGGTCGCAGGTTCGCATCCTGCTTCGGGCATGGGTGTGTGTGATGTCCTTAGGTTAGTTAGGTTTAAGTAGTTCTAAGTTCTAGGGGACTGATGACCTCAGCAGTTAAGTCCCATAGTGCTCAGAGCCATTTGAACCATTTTTTTCTCGGCCGTCTTAGTTGGCCATCGGCCACTGCGTTGTCCGCGGTCAGAGGTGTTGCCTGAAATTTGGCATTCTCGGCACACTCTTGATACTGTGAATCGCAGAATATTGAATTCTCTGACGATTTCCGAAGTGGAATTTCGCTTGCGTCTAGATCCGACTATCATTCTGCGTTCAAAGTCCCGTCGTGCGGCTATAATTACGCCGGAAACCGTTACACACGAAACACCTGAGTAAAAATGACAGCTCCCCGAATACACTGCCCGTTTATACCTTGTATATGCCATATTACCTCCATCTGTGTATGTGCATGTCGTTAACCGATGACTTTTGTCACTTCAGCGTAGATGGCAATATCGAAGTCTGTGTCAGCCGGTAGTTGCCCAATGACAAGTGGTGTTGTTGTGCAGGATGCGGAGGAGCCGCGCGGTGTGGTCGCTGCTCGTGGTGGCGGCGCTGGTGTGCGGCTGGACGCTGCTGTCCGTCAACGACGTCTACAACAACAGCCTGTCTGATGCCCCTGTTCACAACGCCTGGGAAGACAGCGATGAGCCTGACGCAGACCTGGATGGCACCCTGGCCAACTGGCGCGGCCTCACCGACGAACAGGTGTGTTGTGTGGCGACCGCTGCCTTCCCTACATCCTCTTACATACGCCAACGACCACAGAGTACCAAATGATGGGACGTATCCCGTGCCAATGTTAAGGCGCGTACACACTGGGCCAACAAAGGCCAACGTTCGACAACCAACCACCTTGTTGGCCGAGATCTGCTTAGTGCGTGTGGGCAGCAAATCGGAATCAACGGAGCATTTAGCCTTGGTTGTGGTTCTGACTGCCAGCTCTACATCAAAGCGTTGGCGATGGGTTGGCCTTGGGTCCCCTCTCCTAGTATGGACGTCGGGTCGCATGATCGTAGTTCAGTACCTATTTGTTGTGTCTGTTGAACGGGTGTGGCCGCTTGGGATTAGCCGAGCGGTCTAGGGCGCTACAGTCATGGACTGTGCGGCTGGTCCCGGCGGAGGTTCTAGTCCTCCCTCGGGTACGGGTGTGTGTGTTTGTCCTTGGATAATTTAGGTTAAGTAGTGTGTAAGCTTAGGGACTGATGACCTTAGCAGTTAAGTCCCATAAGATTTCACACACATTTGAACACTTGAACGGGTGTGTGTCTGTAGTTACTTCGTTTAAAAATGTTGGTCTGTGGAGTGGAATGTGGATTCAACATTAAGCTGATAGATTTTTATCGTCAACGTGAATGTTTATGGGATCCTATGAACTGCAACTATAAAAACAAACTGAATAGGTTAGACGGTTGGTGGGAAATAAGCGAGCTGTTAGAAAGTAATGTTCACGGTGTGAAAAAGAAAATGAAGCCTGTACTGACATCTGTTTCTTTCATGCGGAAAAATTATGAAATAGCCCATATTACATTTCGTCTTTGTCAGACATTAATTTTGTCCCTCTACACTTTTAACTATTTTTTAAAAGAAATGTCGTCCATCATCGCCGTTTCTTCTTCTTCTTTTCCTGTTAATCAGCTACTTACAATGCCAACGGCCTTGCCGCAGTGGTAACACCGGTTCCTGTCATATCTCCGAAGTTAAGCGCTGTTGGGCTGGGGTAGCACTTTGATGGGTGGCCAACCGTTCCGCCGAGCGCTGTTGGCAAGCGGGGTGCACTCAGCCCTTGTGAGGCAAACTGAGGAGCTACTTGATTGAGAAGTAGTGGTTCCGGTCTCGTAAACTGTGCTGACCACATGCCCCTCCATATCCGCATCCAGTGACGCCTGTGGGTTGTGGATGACACGGCGGCCTGTCGGTGCCGTTGGGCCTTCCAAGGCATGTTCGGACGGAGAGAGACAGCTACTTACTATAAAATAAACGCCACAAATGTGATAACTGCTAAATCCTCCTCTGTCCTCGCAATACCGACCGGTGAAATTGCAGTTAAAATGTTTCTTTACACCAGTAACAAAATGGGAACATCCTCGACGAGTCATCAGAGCCAACTACAATTCCAAATGGCCGTTTCCCTTGGCCCCAACCCCTTGGATTGGTGAGGATGCGAGGCCAAAAGCCAGAGCACTGGCGATCAACGCCCTGCGGAAGCCGTTGGCAGTCGTTAGTTGGCTTCCGCTGGCCTGCTGTGTACGGGGTTTTAGTCATTCACTTTCCTGCCCCTGAAACAAATGGAGCAAGGGAAAACATGATTCCCTATATGCTTCTGTACGAGCCCTAATCTTTCTTATTTTATTCCTGTGGTTATTATCTTGGACGGAAGCTGGCAAAAGTACAATACTCGCTCTCGCGGCGTATGGTTCACTGAACTTCCTCAATTACGTTTTGTGAAAATACCATCTTATTCCTTCCAATGACTCCCATCTAACCTCACGCACAGTTTCCGCAACAACCTCATTAAAACAACTGATATAAAATCTGTCAGCGCACCTCTGAATTACCTCGATGTCTTACTTTAATCCAACTTGGTGGTGATCCTAGACTGCAACCGAGAACCAGTGCAGCGTTTACATTACAGCGCGATTGCTTTTCCCCAGCACTAGCGAAGTGTTGCGGCATCTGTCTCTCCCTAAGTGCTTTAGTAGTTACTAGTACCTATGCATATATCCGAATGCAAAAGACGAGATTAGTAGCAATTTCAGCGTGGAACGGCGTTTGTGGATTCAAAACCATAAATTGATAACCTGATGTCATCCCTAAACTGAAAATCGGATTATTCAGTGGAAATAACAACATAATGAGCGAGTTGCCACAACGTTTGGCACACAAGACTCACGTTCTAGAGGACGACGGTTTAAATTTATATCAAGGCCATCCAGATTTAGGATTACCGTGATTTCCATCATTCTTTCAAGACAGATGCCAGGGTGGTTCCTTTGAAAGGGCACAGCCGATTTCTGTCCCCATCCTTGAAACATTCCAGCGTTTGCTTAGTCTCTAATGATGTCGATGGGACATTGAACCGTAATCTACCTTCCGTCACAACAAAATATCAAGTGAATTTAGCAGGATAGTTCTGTACCATCCAGGAAGTAATGCGATGATCACAGAGTTGACAATATATTTTGCGTTATTGCCAAGTTACAGTTGTACTACCAACAGTAAAAATAATTTCCACGGCTATGTGCTCCTTGATATGGGTCGATACAGAATACAATCTGTGTCTCAAAGACGCGGCCGCCGAGGGCCAAAATACCGAAAGTATAAGCCAAAGTTTTTATACCGTCCCTATAAACAGCTTTAGCGGCTACACGGTTGTTGTTAATAATAATCAGATGAACCTACTGCAAACTAAACATCACAAACCGATAATACCACCGTTACTTTCGTATCTCTGGTTTAAGCATGTTCTCCAGCCGTAATTCACATTTTTTGGAACCTCTCCAGTGGTTACACTGTTCAAATGGTTCAAATGGCTCTGAGCACTATGGGACTTAACTTCTGAGGTCATCAGTCCCCTAGAACTTAGAACTACTTAAGCCTAACTAACCTAAGGACATCACACACATCCATGCCCGAGGCAGGATTCGAACCTGCGACCGTAGAGGTCGCACGGTTCCAGACTGAAGCGCCTAGAACCGCTCGGCCACAACGGCCGGCAAAACACTGTTATCAAAGAGTAGTAATAACGTCCTTTGATCATCATGATTGTGGAAAACGTTTTTCTTAAGAATATTGTCATTGGTACGATCCCCAAAACACAGGAAAACAAATGAGAAATTGAAAATGAAATGAGCGAATGACATCGATAGCCGGGAGGCCCCATCCGGGGAAGTTTGGCCGCCAAGTGCAAATCTTATTTCAGTCGACGCCACATCGGGCGACTTGCGTGCCGGTGATGAGGATGAAATGATGATGAGGACCACACAACACCCAGTCCCCGAACGGAGAAAATCCCTAACCCGGCCGGGAATCCAATCCGGGCCCGCTTGCACGTGAGGCGAGCACGTTACCACACAGCTAAGCAGGCGTACAATGCAATATTAACAACACAACACTGATTTCGGAACGAGAACATCTACAGAGAGCTACGAATAACAGTAAGTTTTAAATCAAGGAAGTCTGTTGTACAAGGGAACCATATGCAGCGACCAAAAACCCGGCTCAAACAGCGTGAAGAAAATGAAACTAGCGAACGTGTGCAACCGAAGTTCGATTCCAACCTCTACTAACATGAAAGGAAAAGTAACTGTTATCAGAATGTGGAACCAGGAACAGGAAACTCTGACAATAATGTCTAGAGAAAGTCATCCTTAAGCAACACTGTCACTCCGTCTGCAGATACTGCAAGACAAGTGTCTTCTATTCCTAATGATTACAGTATAACCGGTGCTGATACTTTCCCAAAAAAAAAAACGAAAAGTGCCTAGATTGAATAAAATGGAAATTTTTGGTAAGTTCCTATGGGACCAAACTGCTGAGGTCATCGGTCCCTAGGATTACAAACTACTTAATCTAACTTAAACTAACTTACACTAAGTAGAACACACACACCCATGCCCGAGGGAGGACTCGAACTTCCGACGCGGAGGAGCCGCTGAAACCATGACAAGACGCCCAAGACCGCTCGGCTACCCCGCGTGGTGTTAAATTGAAGAACTTTGCAACTTTCAGCACACTTAAAAGAGAGAGAGAGAGAGAGAGAGAGAGAGAACGCGAAATAATAATAGGTTCCCTAGCAAAGCGTGCTGCTGAATTTCTATGCAGTGCCACACAATTGCTGCAGAGTTATTAATTTACTCCCTGATGGTTTCATATGACCATTGCCTCTAGGCTATCACAATAATTACTTGAGAATTACCGAGGTGTAACGTCACGGCACAAATGGACAGACAGTTCTAAAATTTGCATGGACTGTTCGTATGCCGCCGAGTCATATTGGCAAACTATCACTATTTTATTGTAAAAATGGTCGTTGTTAGCCAGATTATAGCATATATGTGAATCAGAGTGCAATGCCTATTGATTCAAATAAGTAGTGGCCATTATATTCCAGAACAGTGAAAGTAGGACTGCAGCGACTGATTACTTAATTACATGTAACATAGAGAACGTGCGTAGTATCTCATATCAGTTTCGTAGCGGACGGTAATATTTATTATTCAGTTATCTGCATAATTAATTTAGTTACCACAGCAATGGACACTATTATCGTTTTTGTATCTTTAATTGCTCATTAATTCAGGACTGTGTTTGCTACATTAGAGTATCTAGATTGCTGCCAAATACAAGAGACGTCGTTTTTAAACTGATCTTGGGGTGTACTTTGCAAACAGCGCTGCATGATTTAACAGCAATGTGGGTAGTGTTTAACACGTCACATAATTTGTATTTCTCCTTTCTCCATGCCGAATTGCATGTTTCACGACGTTGGCATGGTATTCTAGATTTGGGATGTTACTGGAAATAGATGGTCGGATGTCCTTCCTACCGCCGCCCGTCCACCACCTCACCCTGGCCGGGACAGAAAGTGTGTACCCTATCTATACGCACCTAGTCTTATCCCAAGTGAAAGTGAGAAAGCGTTTTCAAAACGTTTGTGAATCGTTTAACTTAGATGTGACATGGATACCAGAGCATTATTCACTTAGTCGGACGTAGGAAACCATCTCCCAAAGCCTCACCCAGGCTGACCGGCAAGCCAGCCAACGTTAATCCACTGGACAGATTCTATCCGGGGCCTCGCTGAACCACGGTAGCGGCGTGCTTGCATATGGAGCTATCGGATTGGGTACATCACATAATATGTATTAACCTTCAAGGGGAAGAGGAATAGCAGGAACTAACTTTGTCACTTGACTGGTTACAGCAGCGCTCCGATTAAAGTAATGACGCGTTGTTACGTCGCAGTGCAGGCAGGGAAGGTAAGTGCAGAAAATGTCTAGTGGCAGGCGCGATGGCTTTCGGTTAACGTGATTAAATTTGTTGATGGTGAGAAAGATATGAGATTAATCGTACCGGCGGTGGCGACGATGGAACGTGCAGCCAAAATTTTAAAGTTGAGCAAGATAGCGGTTTGCAAATTACGGAAGAAGGGGCACGAAGCCGAGTAGAATGGGATTCAGATTTCTACCGAAAAGAAGGAGGAGCAACTTGCTCACAATAAATATTCCATTGGCGGTATGGATATGTATTATCAGGTAGCAATTTCTACGCTATTACGAACAATTAAAAAATACCAACGTCGAGAAAATCACACAGCTTTTGCCACACGAAACTGGACTTCAAGGCTAAGAGAGAAACTTTCAGAAAAATTGTTCTGTCTATGCAATTTCGTTTTAAAATAAGCCAAAATAAACGTCTTGTATGGACGAACGAGAGGACGTAGTTGCAAAAAGGGCATACTAGTTTTTACGGAAAGTAAAAAAGTTTTTACGGAAAAGTTTTTACGGAAGAATGGAGCATCGGTATCAACGCTGCCAGTTGTTCACCTAGATGAAATACTGATTCACAAACATTACACAGTAAATAAATTTTGGCAGAGAGACAGTGTGCGAGAAGTATAGTCGGAGAAAATTCCCGTCCAGCGTGTAATTGTGCGCGCAGACGGTGACCTGGGTCTCGTTAAGGTTCAAAAAATGGTTCAAATGGCTCTCAGCACTATGCGACTTAACTTCTGAGGTCATCAGTCGCCTAGAACTTAGAACTAATTAAACCTAACTAACCTAAGGACATCACACACATCCATGCCCGAGGCAGGATTCGAACCTGCGACCGTAGCGGTCGCTCGGCTCCAGACTGTAGCGCCCAGAACCGCACGACCACTCCGGCCGGCTCTCGTTAAGGATTTAATTCTCATGTATGACTCAAAAACCAAAACGTCGGATTACCACTCAGAAATAGTCCATGAAGCCTTTTCTTTATTTACTTGAGGAGAATCACATTTCATGTTTCTAAGAAACAGGATACACAAATGTTGGAATAATTTTTTAAATTAAAAAAAAAACTAATTGTTTACAACCGTATTATCCTTCTCAGCAGGCTAATTTGTAAACTGCTATACCCGATTTATTATACTGGCAAACGCACTCGTCCACTATCATTTACTGGTAAGAAAACATTCAGTAACTGACGATGGGAGGGATGGAATCAACTGTTTGAAGCTATCTACGAGTATGAGGAAGGGGCTAATAAAAAAGTTAGTACGATGATTAAAGTCATGAGTCAAAGAATTAGAAATAAAGTAAATGCAATTAACTGAATAAAAATAATAAATAAAGTCATTTTAATGAAGAATTAAAAATAAAAATTGCGTCACCACTAAATGTTTACCCCCTACACTAAACCATTGCTTGGAACAACATTACTAATTGTAACGTTCTAGAGCATCACTCGAAACACTTTTTGTTGATTACTCGCAATGTCTTTACCTATTCGCAATATTCCTACCCATTGTTAAGTTTCCAAAATGTTTGATTACAGTAATGTTCAGCCAACGATCACTTCGCATTTATTTTCACCGTGGGTGACGTGGTAGGAGTAATAAAACAGTCTCGCAAAGTTTTTAAACATCTCCTCTTGAGCAATCTCGTCTCTCTGTTAAATAAGAAACACTACGAGTGCGCTGATAATTTCACTTCAGAGTTCACTAAATAGGAACAGCAGATTTACGTAATCTATGGGAACGCTGGGTTATTCTCGCGTTGACGATAAATATCGTTCAGTATTCGATAATGAACTTGAATTATGCAAGCATAGAAAGGCAAGGCACAGAAAACTATACAACTGTAAATAACAACAGTAACTATGACGACAGCGGCAAAAATGATTATTATCGTCCGCGATGATTTCGTCCGCTTATGGCAGCGAAGTGTACTGTGGTGTCCCTCATCAGCTCCCCCCCCCCCCCCCCCCCAATCCAACTCTTTTTCAACCGGACGCTCCCGGTTTAATCTTCATCCGCAAGTCAATTCTCGAGAAAACGATTGGTGCATTCGAAGATTGCTTCTGGTCCAAGATAGACACTCCGGTGTCTTCTGCCGGTGCTATAGGCTCTGCCTCCACATTGAAGAGTGATGATATGGTGCGCGGAGGGGACGTACCCTCTTCGATACACGCAGGCTTGTGTCGTCTACTGGCACGAGTGATAACTTTGTACGGTCCTGAATATGGCGAAACGGTGGCAGGATGCACGGTATCATCCGAACCACACGTGTGTCGCTTGTCCTAAGTTTTATGCTATGCACAAACACCTGCCAGTCTCCGTGTCTGACAGGAGTGTATACTGAATGGGCCGCAATCTGAGACTGAGTTGCTGTGCTTGCCGTGTGCATAGATCCAGAACTGTTAGCCGTGTACGATTTGTGCGGTGAACACCGGATGTCCTCCTTCAGTATGTTCTCAACCCGAGTAGAACAAGTGGCAATGCTTCTGGCCAGGCGCGGCTCGTGGTTTCTATACTGGGGAAGGCTGCGGCATTTATCAGTCGGAGCCAATATAGACCTCTGGTTACGCTACAGGTTAGTCTGACATAAACAACTAAGAATTCAGGGGGAGGGAGGTGGGCAGATCACACTCTACCCATAATTTTACGTACTGTGTCTTCTATAATCAGATATTAAATATCATTAGAAGCTAACTTCGAGTTAAAATCTTTGGTTAGTGTTTTTGTACATCATTACATTTTCTGACACTTTGCAGCAAATCATATGAAAAGACGCGTTTCGGAGCGATCTTTAATGCGATGAATGTTAACTTTGCGGTTGCTTAATATTTTTGGTGTTTTCAGTCCTAAATTTAAGGCGTTTATTGTAGTTTACCTCCAAAGCTCGAAATTAAATGTTTTTCGTTGGAATTATGTTTTTTCACCTTTGCGTGAAAATTCTTTAAGTCAGTGATACCAGTTTCAGTCCAGGCACTATCAGTACTATTTGTACGAAGACAGGTGAAACAGAAAAATGCATTTTTCACTTCACAACCACACAACCACTCAGCTGCATCGTATATTCCTCTATTAAAACTGTGTTTGTATCCTTACCTAGATTTACACTGTTTCTGTTCTTGATTGATCGTTAGATCGGGTCTGGGTGCACCAAGTTCTTTCACTTGCATCCTATGGCTGTGTTCCAAGTTTTTACCTATTAAATTGCACACTGAATTCATATTGCGCTGGTTTCACACTCGCGGTATGTCGCAGATATTCACAAGCAAGTAAAACTCACTAAAATCTTGCAAAATACACTCCAAAAAAGAAATTTGCTAATATAACACGGTATCAACAAAAGCAGTCAGCATCAGCAAGCAAGGAAAGTAAAGTAACGGCACAAATTTCGTGCGCTTTGTCCTCTAATTACTTATGAAACTCTCGTTATATGGCAGTACTGTTATGTTACGGTAGTCTAGCGCACTCTGGCGGGATATTTGCAAACTTATTCTACATGTGGATAAAACAGCCAATGGTAGAAACAAAACAACTATGTAAAACATTATCAAAACAATAATACTAAAAGTCGATTAATGACGCATCGAAGCGTAGTAGAGATGTGCAGAGACAGAGATTGGATAGCGAAGTTTCGGCCACTCTACATTCCTTTATTACATAGATAGTGGAACGTGAAAAACGTGTGGTGGTTGGTATGAGACCCTTGGGCTGCAAGCTCTGAGCCTTCGGGTCGCCCATAAAGAGCAGTACTATGTAGAAGCCACGCCCACAAACCGCTACTACATGCAGCTTACTGCCGTTCCAAGGCGCAGCCTAAACACTACTAACCGTTCGGAAAAGATCTATCGATACAAACAGTTCCAAAAACGTTGACCGTCGTTATTTTAATCGGAATGGGATATGTGCGAAATTCGTCCTGATAATTTAAATTATGTAATATGTTCTTGCGAAATTTACTGTAACATATACTTTGGGGCGGCTCCGCCTCAGAGTCTTTAATTACGAGCCGCGCCTGCTTCTGACCATGATGCTGAACCGCACAATACGCCCCTTTTGAGTGTACGGTGGAATCGCTTTACTATTCCATTATTTGCTCGGTGGTTGCTTGTAGTGCGGAGGTGGCTACAACCGCACAGTGGGTGAAGTTCATTGGAGATGTAGCTTTCAATTTGTTTCCCATGATCTGTAGTTATGCTCGCGGTACACCAAGCCTGGGGAACCAGACGTGCGATTCAGGGAGTATATCTTGTATCGCGACGACCTCTGCCCACCTGGTCAAATGATCCATGATCACAGTAAATAACGTTGTCTGGCATAGTATGGTAGTGGCCCTACAATGATCAAGTGTATGTGCTTCGGGAAGTGTGCAACAAGCACGAAAATATGCTGCCGATCCTGTTACGCTGGCATGTGAGACATGTTTGTGCCCATGCGCGGTGGTTTTCTGCACTCCCTACCGCACGACTTTAGCGGAGACTTAACTTAGCTGTCGCTCGGACTCCTGTGTGTACTAAATTCAGCGTGTCCAAAACTTCTCGACTTCTCTGATATGTAATGTTGCTGCTTCCCTCTTGCTACGTTACATGAAATACCATCCGACACATCCTGGGCTGGTACACATCTGAGCTGCATCGCTCTTCGCTGCTCTTGATTGAGACTGCGTTGTTTTAGCTCTGTATCAGTCCAACGAGTAGAGTTTACACTGTGACAGTTGTGAGACAGGCAATCTGTAACCAGGTTGTCTTTTCCTGCTACGAGATGCACATTGCTTGAGGTCTGTGCAATGCACTCGACCTGTTCGAACTGACATGGTGACCTGGGATCTGTGTCGCGCTGAAAAATGGCTACCAGCGACTTGTAATCAGTAAAAATTGCGAAATGAGTCCCTACCACAATCTATTGGTTATGAGCTGTAGATTAAAACTGAAGAAACTGCAAAAAACTGGGAATTTAAGGAGATGGGACCTGGATAAATTGAAAGAACCAGAGGTTGTACAGAGTTTCAGGGAGAGCATAAGGGAATAATTGACAGGAATGGGGGAAAGAAATACAGTAGAAGAAGAATGGGTAGCTTTGAGGGATGAAGTAGTGAAGGCAGCAGAGGATCAAGTAGGTAAAATGACGAGGACTAGTAGAAATCCTTGGGTAACAGAAGAAATATTGAATTTAATTGATGAAAGGAAAAAATATAAAAATGCAGTAAATGAAGTAGGCAAAAAGGAATACAAACGTCTCAAAAATGAGATCGACAGGAAGTGCAAAATGGCTAAGCAGGGATGGCTAGAGGACAAATGTAAGGATGTAGAGGCTTATCTCACTAGGGGTAAGATAGATACTGCCTACAGGAAAATTAAAGAGACCTTTGGAGAAAAGAGAACCACTTGTATGAACATCAAGAGCTCAGATGGAAACCTAGTTCTAAGCAAAGAAGGGAAAGCAGAAAGGTGGAAGGAGTATATAGAGGGTCTATACAAGGGCGATGCACTTGAGGACAATATTATGGAAATGGAAGAGGATGTAGATGAAGGTGAAATGGGAGATATGATACTGCGTGAAGAGTTTGACAGAGCACTGAAAGACCTGAGTCGAAACAAGGCCCCCGGAGTAGACAACATTCCATTGGAACTACTGACGGCCTTGGGAGAGCCAGTCCTGACAAAACTCTACCATCTGGTGAGCAAGATGTATGAAACAGGCGAAATACCCTCAGACTTCAAGATGAATATAATCATTCCAATCCCAAAGAAAGCAGGTGTTGACAGATGTGAAAATTACCGAACTATCAGTTTAATAAGCCACAGCTGCAAAATACTAACACGAATTCTTTACAGACGAATGGAAAAACTAGTAGAAGCCGACCTCGGGGAAGATCAGTTTGGATTCCGTAGAAATATTGGAACACGTGAGGCAATACTGACCTTAAGACTTATCTTAGAAGAAAGATTAAGGAAAGGCAAACCTACGTTTCTAGCATTTGTAGACTTAGAGAAAGCTTTTGACAATGTTGACTGGAATACTCTCTTTCAAATTCTAAAGGTGGCAGGGATAAAATACAGGGAGCGAAAGGCTATTTACAATTTGTACAGAAACCAGATGGCAGTTATAAGAGTCGAGGGACATGAAAGGGAAGCAGTGGTTGGGAAGGGAGTGAGACAGGGTTGTAGCCTCTCCCCGATGTTATTCAATCGGTATATTGAGCAAGCAGTAAAGGAAACAAAAGAATAATTCGGAGTAGGTATTAAAATCCATGGAGAAGAAATAAAAACTTTGAGGTTCGCCGATGACATTGTAATTCTGTCAGAGACAGCAAAGGACTTGGAAGAGCAGTTGAATGGAATGGACAGTGTCATGAAAGGAGGGTATAAGATGAACATCAACAAAAGCAAAACGAGGATAATGGAATGTAGTCGAATTAAGTCGGGTGATGTTGAGGGTATTAGATTAGGAAATGAGACACTTAAAGTAGTAAAGGAGTTTTGCTATTTGGGGAGCAAAATAACTGATGGTGGTCGAAGTAGAGACGATATAAAATGTAGACTGGCAATGGCAAGGAAAGCGTTTCTGAAGAAGAGAAATTTGTTAACATCGAGTATAGATTTAAGTGTCAGGAAGTCATTTCTGAAAGTATTTGTATGGAGTGTAGCCCTATATGGAAGTGAAACGTGGTCGGTAAATAGTTTGGACAAGAAGAGAATAGAAGCTTTCGAAATGTGGTGCTACAGAAGAATGCTGAAGATTAGATGGGTAGATCACATAACTAATGAGGAAGTATTGAATAGGATTGGGGAGAAGAGAAGTTTGTGGCACAACTTGACCAGAAGAAGGGATCGGTTGGTAGGACTTGTTCTGAGGCATCAAGGGATCACCAATTTAGTATTGGAGGGCAGCGCGGAGGGTAAAAATCGTAGGGGGAGACCAAGAGATGAATACACTAAGCAGATTCAGAAGGATGTAGGTTGCAGTAGGTACTGGGAGATGAAGAAGCTTGCACAGGATAGAGTAGCATGGAGAGCTGCATCAAACCAGTCTCAGGACTGAAGACCACAACAACAACAACAACAACGGTGGATGAGCGGAAATGTCTAATTGCTAAATAAATAGCGACTCTCGATCAATTGCACTCTTTTTTTACTGTTTTCGAATCAATTTCTTAGGGAAAAAAAGGCATGTGGCTTCTAGTTGCCATCGATTTTGTTGCAGTGCCACTCCCACTGTTGTTTGGCTTGCATCTGCCATAAGTGCCAAGGCGGCGTTCAGTCGAAGGTTTCGCAGTATTGTTATTTCCTGGAGTCCTGGAGAGTTGTTTCGATACTCGGAATCCGCGGTGCCTTACGAATCCCTGCTGAGTTCTTGCTGGTGAGTTACGCTGTGAGCGGCTCTTGGACAGCAGCTAGGTGAATCAAGGACCGTCCATGATAGTTCAGAGTGCCTAAGTATCTTCAAAGTGCCTTATAAGTTTTGGGAAGAGTCATCTGTCATATTGCTTCGACCCTCTCTGGTGACAATCCTGCAATCCTGCTGTGGAGATAAAGTATATCAGGAATTTAACTTTACGTTTTCCTAATACACACTCTGCTACATTAAGAATTAGGTCATATTCTAGAAGGCTGCTGAAAAGCTACCGTACGTGTGCTTTTGCTGTTGTACTGTATCCGAAAATACGAGAATGTCGTCCACATAACAAAAAACAAACGGTAATTATCTAAGCACTTCGTGCATGAACTGTTGCCAAGTACGTGCGGCATTCCTGAAATCAGATGGCATAAACTGATACTCGAACAAGTCGATTGGTGGGGTCACTGTTTTTTTTTAATATCAGCTGGCGCTATGGGAATTTGTGAATATGCTTTGGAGCAAAATATCACACTGAATATTTATGCGTTACTGATGGTGTTGTTAAAATCAGTTACGTTAGGTACGGGATAGCGGTCTAGAATTGTGCGTCTGTTAAGCACTCTATAATCTCCATCTGTCTCCAGGAATTATCCTTTTTACGAACCACGTTGATCGGGAAGGCCCATTGACTATCCGACCTGGTCACGATACCCGCTTTCAGCTGCTGATCGAACTGTACTCGTTCTACAAGTAGCTTCTCTGGATGGAGACGCCACAGGCGGAAATGAGACGGGTTTAGCTCGTGTCGTATGGATGTGACGTTGAGCATGGCGTCAGCGTTTCGTGGCGGTACAGAAGGGTTTAGTGAATGCTTGAAAATTTAGGAGTACATTATGAAAAGATGACTCCTCAGATGACGCCATGAAGCTTTAAGACTCCCAGGGATCTTCATGCGCGACTCACACGTGTGCGCCTCGCGTTGTTGCGGGTACAGAAACGAATCAATACTCCGGCACGGATGACGAGCTGGAGACGCCGGACATCTTCGTGTGGAACGTAACGGGCATGTCGAACTGTTTTTGCTCAAGCGCGGAACGCGCGGCAGAGGTTATCCGTTGTGTGGGTGTGTACTGGTACTAATCGATGGCTGACCTTGTTGGGCATAATCCGATAATGACGTAAAATGTCCTCTCCGATTACTTGATCAGACACGTCTGCGATCACAAAAGTCCATGTCGGGTGGAAGTTTGAATCGAGGTGCAGCGCTAAATGTTCTTCACCGTTGGTAGCGGTCCTGAAATCGTTGGCCACATTAAGTTTATGTTGTGTTGTCGTCAGTATGTCACCGACACATCTCACCCAGACACTAACTTCCAAAACCATATCAATAAGAAACTCGTCATCTGATAAGCAGTTGATATAACTGGTTGACTACTGCTAACGTGGCGTTTGCATGTATCTTCTTCTTCCCATTCGGGTCTGGGCTATTGTCCTGTTGCTGATGGACATTAGCGCCTTCTACCGCTCGCGTTTGAAATTTGGGCAATTGACGTGGTGAGTTGCCGAAACGCCTATGATACCAGCACCACCGTTCCAGCGAGTCTTGTTCCATGACAATCTTCCTATTTTTCAAACTGCGATCTTGTAGTCGCTATAGATGTGTGGCTTCATGCATATTTAGTTTTGCCACTTGTGTTGTTTTATTTAGTTTTGCCACTGATCCTTGGTGGGTTCACCCGATGCGTGCTGTTGGTCAGAAATATTCGTACACGCTACAGGACCAGCGACGTGAACTTCCACTGCGTTGTCCCTTCCTGCGTCTTTATCTTGACTCCTGCTGAATTTTGCACAGCTGTATTATATGGTATCTGCCTTCTTTGCGAAGTGTTGCAGTAGCACGTCTGTTTGTGCCACAATGATGGCTTGGGTGGTGGTTGACAGTTTATGAAGCCACAATATGAGTAAAGAGTGTTGAGGCAGAAGTTTCGGACGTGCTTGTGCAGGTAAAGTTTTGAGCAGTTGTGACGAAGATATATCGCCCATGTTTCTATCTGCGAAAATCTTTTGTAATGGCCGTTCTGGTGACAGTGTGTAGCGTCGTACGAGATTTTCCTTTAGCGCAGCCTAACTTTACTATGATAATATTTCTTCAGTTTACTCAATCACTTCTGAATCCAAATGATAAACCACAATATTAAATCTATCCATGTTAGCGAACAGCCGACGCTGCTGAAATATGCGTTCGATTTGCGCAAACCAAAGCTGATGCCACGTCGACTGGAACGCTGACGCTTAACATTTCCATTCTCGCGTACATATTCACTGCTTCTGTATTTACATTTGTTGTGTCGTTTCGCGGCTAATTAGAAGTTTTCGAGTGGTAGTCCAATGTCGAGCAGTAAGCTTTGATCCGTCCCGATTTTCGTTTTCAGTGCTTGCGTTAACGGGTACATTGTTTCCGACGATACGTTTACCTGTTGTCCTTTGCTTCTTTGCCTCTAATGGTTACCACTATTGGAACGCTAGCTTTTTCTCGCATCCGCAATAAATGTAGTTCAGTATTCGATAATGAACTTTACTTTGCAAGAATACGAAGGCAAAACGCAGAAAACTTAATGGCTGTAAATAACATAAGAAATCATGCCGACAGTGACAGAGATGATTATTATCGCCGGCGATAATTTTGTCCACTTATCGCGGCGAAATATGCTGTGGTGTCGCCACAAATCCACTCGTTAGACATGTGACACTCGGAAACCGATATTTTATTGGATAAAGAAAATATATTCACACCTAGCATTAAACACGACAGGCGTACAGTAAACAGAAAATAGAATTTATAAGGAGATTTTCGATTTTATTGGCAAAGCGTCAGCAGCAATTATATTGTGATCGATGCGAGATTACATGAACAACTCTATGATCAGAACTGTACGGGTGCTCAGTGAATGAGGTGATGTTACACTGGCTGACTGCTCCGCATGACGTTAGTGGTGGTGCACCTAATCTAGTGCTGAGGGCGTAAATAAAAACAGCGTGGCAGCGTCTCCCCTTCTTATGAGCAACAACTCTTGTTAAGCTCTACCAATTTCATCCTGCTCTGCAAGTAGCACCCTCTACGCACACGCATGCCAATAGGACGGGTTGACCTCGTGTCGTATGGATGTGACGCTGAGTATTGTGTTTCCATCAAGAACGAGCAGAAAATGGAATCAAAAACTGGTAACACTTGAAAGAAAGTATCTGTCAACTTTCTCAATCTAATATCCGAAGTACTTGTCTCATTACACGAAGAGTGCATGAATGCTGCTGAAGAGGTGAGTTATACTACAGTTCTTGGGTAAAGCAAAAAAGATACAACAAAGCTGAGCTTAAATATTAAAAAAAATTACAATGTGAACCGCATTATGAACTGAACGTAAGGACGTATTCCTTTTCAAATAATGTTGCGTTTTTCTTTCTACACATTATAAAATGCAATGTGATGTAAACCGACATTTATATTCACCATCAATGTTAATGATTTCTTCTCCATTGTCATTTAATTATTTTTGTATGCTAAATGCAATGTATGTATTGTTGTTATGAATAATTACATGTAAGATTACATCTACGAAAGCAAAGTTTGGCTATAACCCTGAGTTATGTACCGATACTGGCAATTTCACTTGACCTATTAACTTTATCGTACATCTTTCTGGGAACTACAGGTTGACTGTAAAATGAGATCACAGAACGTCTACGGCCTGACACATGAATAATGAAAGATCTGCATATCAACTCTGTAATGACGCATACATCGGTAATTTCTGATAAACTGTAAGTAAAACCACCACGACACCTTTAAAATAAAGTACTGGTATAAAATAAAATTATACACTCGCCAAAGAAACTGGTACAGGCATACATATTCAAATACAGTGATGTGTAAAGAGGCAGAATACGGCACTGCGGTCGGCAACGCCTATACAAGACAACAAGTGTCTGGCGCCGTTGTTAGATCGATACTGCTGCTACAATGGCAGGTTATCAAGATTTAAGTGAGTTTGAACGTGGTCTTACAGTCGGTGCACGAACGACGGGACACAGCATCTTAGAGGTACTGATGAAGTGGGATTTTCCCGTAAGAACATTTTATGAGTGTACCGTGAATATCAGCAATCTGGTAACACGTAAAATCTCCGACATCGCTGCGGCCGCAAAAAGATGCTGCAAGAATGAGACCAACGATGACTGACGAGAATCGTTCAACGTCACAGACATGCAACACTTCCGCAAATTGCTGCAGATTTCAATGCTGGGCCATCAACAAGTATCAGCGTGCGAACCATTCAACGAAACATCATCGATATGGGCTTTCAGAGCCGAAGGTCCATTCGTATACCCTTGATGACTGCACGACACAAAGCTTTACGCCTCGTCTGGGCCCGTAGAATCCAACATTGGACTCTCGATGACTGGAAACATGTCGCTTGGTCGGACGAGTCTCTTTCCAAATTGTATCGAGAGGATGGACGTGTACGGGTACTGAGACAACCTCAGGAATCCACGGACTCTGCTTGTCAGCAGGGGATTGTTCAAGTTGCTGGAGGCTATGTAATGGTGTGGGACGTGTGCAGTTGGAGTCGTATGGGACCTCTGATAAGTCTAGATACGACTCTGACAGGTGACACGTACGTAAGTATCCTGTCTGATCACCTGCATCCATTCATCTCGATTGTGCATTGGGCATTCCGACGGGCAGTTCCAACAGGACAATGCTACACCCGATACGGCCAGATTTTTTACAGCGTAGCTCCAGGAACACTCTTCTGAGTTTAATCACTTCCGCTGACCACCAAACCTCCAGACACGAACATTATTGAGCATATCTAGAGTGCCTTGCAACGTGCAGTTCAGAAGAGATGTCCACCCCCTCGTACGCTTATCGATTTATGGACAGCTCTGCAGGATTCATGGGGTCAGTTCCCTTCGGCGCTACTTCAGACATTAGTCGAGTCCATGCGACGTCGTGTTGAGATACTTCTGGCTGCTCGCGGGGCCCTACACGATATTAGGCAGGTGTACCAGTTTCTTTGGGTCTTCAGTGTGTCTGTCATACTCACTACTAGAGCAGTAAGGGAGAGAGGAATTCATAGCCCTTTGTTCCCTCTGAGTTACGGAATCCCACTGTAAAGTAATGGCTGAATTGGTTTTCGATTTCAGACTCAATGTAGGCCAAATTTTTGTCTGTTCTGTGACAGAACTACAAACAGCCACACCGAAAATGATTTAGGATACCTTTGTAAGTCGTCTCACTACTTCCAGCACCCTATAAGGAAAGGGCAAAAAACTTTTGGCACTGCACATATGATATTGCCTTTTATGCTTCTACTGATAATTTTTGGTTTTGGTAAATACAGACATGCAGTTACATGAATAATTTATTAACTGAGTTGCCCCATCTCCATACTACTTGAGTATGACGCAGGACACCACATAAACATAGAATGTTTAGGAGTCCGAAATGTGTAATATCTATCTAATTCAAGCCGACTTAGGCACGCTCATGTTGTGGATATTTTACATTTTATGGAAGATTATCGTAGTGAGTTGTAACAGATTTATATCAGAACAGTACATATTTCAAAAACTTTTCTCTATTATTCTTTGTAAACAAACAGTAAAGATAAGACAGAAATTAACCATCAGCTATATATACTCCCAACATTATAACAATTTGACAGTGCTCGCGTAATTTATCAGTTCTCTACCGTGTTCAGAGAAAAAATGTCGAGCTACGGTTGACAAGCATTTTAGTACGGAAAGGATTTTTCTTGACAGGTTTTCAACAACAGGTGGAAAAGGTAAACATCAAGGGCACAAGATCAGAAGTCGAGAGTTTTGTTTGTGAAGTCAGGGGAGTGCATCATCATGTAGTACGACCCCTTGATGAATTTTTATGTTCACTGAGTCTCCTGTCGCTTCTTTGTAGAACAACATAATTATAAATGAAAAACACGATTCTGAATGTGTCGGCAAGATTAATTTACTTAGTTGACTTACAAAGCTATCATTAAGTTTTAACTGAGTACTGTCTCAAAAAAGTTGCAGTATTTATATAGAATACTGAAAAAGATGTTACTCATCTAGACAGAGGCACTAACACACACTAAATGTGTTTTTTGACAGTGCAGCAGTAACGCAATAAGAAAGGTAAAAATTTGAATATCAAATAAATATAAATATAAAGGAAGCATACCAGGAAAAAAGTTTTCACTAAACTCGAACAACAGTGCCTATATGTAAATTCAATTTAAGGTAACAATCCAAATAAAATAATATTAATACTTGACAAGAGTTCCAACGAACGATTTGAGTATAAAATACTGTTTCACCCCGGTAGATGATGTAGCATGTATGCGAACAGGCTCTACAAGACAGTTGAAAACCTTTTTTCAACATGAAAATATTCAGTTTTCAGTAGATATAGGCAACAAATACATAAACTTCTTATGATTGTTTCAAAATTCATAGAAATGCTACAACTACAGACATACTATTATCTCCTTGCTCACAACACCAGTAACTCACAAACATGCAACTTTCCTTTCAATGGTGCACCATCTGATATTTGTTCCTACGTTCAAGGAAGATTTCGAAACAGGCTTAGACATACTAAAATTCATTGCCACGGCCAATGGCTGCAGTCCTGACCTGATTGTGCACATCTTGCATGGGAAACAAAAATCGGATTAATACATTACCTATTGTATGTTCCCTCTGCTATTCCTTCCACTGTCTGCTGGATGTGGTGTACAGTAGCCATACCTAAGATAGGCATCGCAGAGTGTAGCAAAAGGACTGAAATACTGCAACTACAGGATTTTCTGCTATGTGGGGAACATTACAGCATACTGTATTCTCAATAGCAAAGATAAGACCCAGTTACTAGCCAACATTGGGGTATACAAAATTACTCGTCCCGATTCTGATGAGTTTTATATAAGTCAGTCAGGTAGAGAAATCGCATCTACGTTGGTTGAACATAAAAGTGGCTTGAGGTTGCAATATTATGACTACACATTTGCTGAGCGTATATTGAGTGAGGACCGCAGCTACCAGCAACAGTCTCATGTCCTTCAGATAGGGAAAAAATCTCAAACTGTTAGAAGCCCTGGAACGCAACAAACATCTGGCACATAGTGCTGTTATAATCTTAAATCACCAAACGCAGCTCAATACTTACCCTCTTCTGACCATCATTTAATCCTCGCAGTTGTCCAAATGCTCCCATACTGTCTGTTTCTTTCTGTTCCTTCATTTTCCTGTATTTCTTTACTTTTTTGTCCCAGAAACCAACTTCAACTAGTACCAGTGGACTGAATGTCCAAGGACAACAAACTCCAGAACACAGACAGCCTCTAGAGAGGTTGCCATCACCAGAGCAGAGAGACCATCTGCTTCCTGTGACGGCTGACGGCGAAAGTCAAAATACAATAGCCCAAGTTCCATACATCGGTATCTGTTTCAAACCTGTAAACATGTCGAGTTTTGTGCCTACGAACTACGATTTGCGGACAACATTGGTTTTCTGTTATCAATTGAAGAAAGCTGCTGCAGAATCGTGTCGAATGATTGTCGAAGCTTTCGGCGAACATAATCTTGGGAAAACACAGTTTTTCCAGTGGTTAAAAAAAATTCAAAAGTGGTGACTTTGACGTGAGAAACGACGAGCGCGGGAAACCAACGAAAACGTTCGAAGACAACGAGCTGCAGGCCTTGTTGGATAAAGATGATACTCAGACTCTACAGGAACTCGTGAAACAATTGAATGTGACGCAGAAAGCCGTTTCTCTTCGGTTGAAAGCTTTGGGAAAGATGCAGAAAGTGGGACTATTGATTCCGCACGAACTGAATGAAAAACAGCAAGCAATTCGAAAGACCACTTGTGAAATGCTGCTCGACAGATGCAACAGAAAGTCGTTTCTCCATCAAATAGTGACAGGTGATGAAAAATGGATGCGTTTTGAGAATCCTAATCGTCGTGAATCATGGATGAATCCAGGCAAACCATCGACATCCACTGCTAGACAGTGATCTGTGTTTGGTGGGATCAGAAGTGTGTCATCTATAATGAGCTGCTAAAACCAGGTGAAACCATTAACATTGATCGCTTTAAATCGAGCATTACGTGAAAAACGACCGGAATATGGAAGAAGGCAACACAGAGTCATATCGCTCCTTGATAACGCCCTATGACACACAGCAAAATGGGCCAGGGAAACGATCGAGGAGTTCAGTTGTGAAATACTAGAGCATGTGGGTTATTCTCCCCACTTGGCTCCTTACGATTATCATCTGTTTGCATCACTGGGACACGCTCTCGCAGGACACAACGCTTCATGAAAATGTACGAAAATGGCTCGCTGACTGGTTCGCTTCAAAAGAAGAACGGTTTTCTTTTTTGGCTTGGCATTCATAGCCTACTGGAGAGGTGGGAGAAATGTATAAATAACAATCGAGATTATTTTGAATAAAATACTGTTTATCAGCTTCACACACCAGACGTGTAATAATTGCAACCAAATTCCGATTTCATAATTCTACACCTGGTACATCTCCTCTTCCACCCTTTTGTGTCTATCCCCTCCTCCCGTCTCTCAGCCCATCTTCTTCTCCCCTATCTCAGTGCGGCTTCTCAAACCCCGTCTCCTTGCACATCCCGCCCTCCCTCTCCGTATTTCTATGACCTCCTTCCCACTCTGGTTATCTGTTTTCCCTTCCCCATACCACTCCCCACCTCCTCTTTTCCCCTCTCTTTCAACAATAGCGCTCATAGACTTTAACTCTGACCTGCAGTGTCGTGTTTACAGACTTCTGGAATTTCAGCATAGGTTCGTGGACTTGGAAAAGTATTTCAAAACTGATTTTTCGACCTCGGAACAGCTTCGTGATGCGCCAGACTTAGTGCATTCTTAATCTAGGAAGTGATTGAGTCTGTCATTGCTCTCGCGGTATTAAGCAATCGTTGAATAAACATTTTCATTACTAAATCGTACTCAGAGTAAATTAAAGGCATTTATTCATTTCACCAACCGTAATTCTGAGTGCAGTTTAGTCAAGTCGTAGGAAGTTAGCCGCGAGGAATGCCCGCGTGGTTTGAGGCGCCATTCACGGATTGCGCGGCCCTCCCGCCGGAGGTTCGAGTCCTCCCTCGGGCATCGGTGTGTGTCTTCAGAATGAGATTTTCACTCTGCAGCGGAGTGTGCGCTGATAGGAGACGAGGTACTGGCAGAAGTGAAGCTGTGAGGACGGGGCGTGAGTCGTGCTTGGGTAGCTCAGTTGGTAGTGGTATATTCTTATAAACCGTAGGCTTGTGACCAGGAGTCGATTACATGCAATTCATATGGTCGATTCTCCTCAATGAAAAACTGTGGACTGTTAGCAACGGAAGAACATGGTTTAGTGTGTGGCGCAGCGGGGGACGTCTGGATACTGACGCGTCGAATACTGGCCTTCCTTCGGCGCACTAACTACACAGAAATCACACGGTTGTACTTTTTCTACCGGACAAGACCTTTTTTCCCAAACAAAAGACGTATGCGGTCGATTGGAAGTGTTTTTCACAATCCGCCTGACAGCTAGGGTGTCCCAGAAAGGGGAAGACTCCTGCAGCAGAACGACTAGAGACAGTACTGCGCGGTTAAAATATATTGGCATATTGCACACTGAGAAAAAAACTGGCCCCTACCTGTTGGCGCCAGTTATGACGGGATTATGTTAACGTGAAGAAAAAAAAAACACAAGGATGGTAATCACCGAAACCGACTCAGATAATGGTCCATCGAATGGTCGACGCAGGAGAAATACATGCCGCCCGCAATGGCAGAAATGGTCAAGATCATATGGCTTTCTGCCAGATTTATGATGCGACACCGCGTGCTGCAGGGATTGTGATGCAGATGATAACTTCATTTTCACTCCCGCGCGTGACTAGGATTGTCATTTACTTTATTCATGTTAAAAATAAATAAATGAACAATAAGAGGGCGGCCTTTACGTTGATTTTATGGTTTCCAAATTGTTTTTGCTGTCTCGATACTTTTCTTATCCCTAAGGACAGCACAACTGTACGAATAAAGATTGTTTACCCTGCCTTCCTGTTCCACAAAAAAAAAAAGACAAAAAAAATTGTGGCCGCATTGTTCTGCCATAAAGCGGAGGAACCGCGTTTTTATTTTTATTTTAATTTTTTATTAAAAAAAGAAATTGGTAGAGCAGTTGCCCGCGAAAGGCAAAGGTCCCGATTTCGAGTCTCGGTCCGGCACACAGTTTTAATCTGTCAGGCGTGTGTGTTCTTGGCGTAAGTTAGTGTAAGTAGTGAGTAATTCTAGGGACCGATGACTCAGCAGTTAGGTCCCTTAGGAATTCACACACATTTGAACATTTGCAGAAAGTTAAAAGAACAATAAACGAGTAATGCGACAAGTGTGTGACTGTCCCCAAGACACATACGAAGCCAACGAACTTTAGAAATCAGTCACACACTTATTTAACCCCTCTGACACTCTGAGCCAGTGTGATGGAAGACTTTAGAACGTCACCACTGTAGTAGTAGTCCAGCAATACTTCTCTGCGGCACTCCTGACTTTGTCTCTGATGAACATCTGCCATTAACGATAATATACAGAGTTCTATTATTCACAACGTCTGTCACATATTTAAAAACCTGTTCCTTGTGCTCTGATCTGTGTTAAATCTTCATTGTGGTAGAGCGTCGATTATTTTCTGGACGTCTAGTAATATAGAATCTCCTTGTTGGTATGCAGTCGAGGTACATCCCACATCGATCCATTGCGCCAGTCTACGGTTAATTCGTCTTTCTACAGCAGAGTGTATAATCTCCCTGAAAGATTAAAACTGTGTGCCCCTTTGCACACACACGCAAACCCGTTTCTTTCGAGGACAGTGGTTTGACTGTTTCAAATGGCTCTGAGCACTATGGGACTTAACATCTGAGCTCATCAGTCCCCTAGAACTTAGAACTACTTAAACCTAATTAACCTAAGGACATCACACACATCCATGCCCGAGGCAGGATTCGAACTTGCGACCATAGCGGTCGCGCGGTTCCAGACTGAAGCGCCTAGAACCGCTCGGCCACGTTGGCCGGCGACAGTGGTTTAACCAGACTACTATCAAGATGTGACTCAACGCGTCTTTTCAGCATAAATTCTGAAGGTACTTCCTTTCTGCTTCCTAAACCTCTGGCGTAGTGCAATGGTCGCGGCTACAATTCTGGTCTGAGAGACAGTGTCAACCTGTCAAGAGGTTTCCCAACAGAATAAAATTAGCTACAGAATTAAATGTTTATTCTGGAAACAGGTCCCAAGCTGTGGCTGAGCCACCCTCCGTGATACATTTACTATGCATTATCAGTCTGTGATTATAACTATCACACACAATACGTACATTTTTTGACATGTCATGGCATTATTTTTCTTGAAGAAGACATTGCCATCTAGTAAACCAATATCAACTAAGTTTTTGTAACACACTTCTTAGACTGTACATAAATGTATGTTTTATGATATATATTTTACCAAATTTCATAGGATTCTGAAGCTGACCGATTAACCCTCCTGTTACCATGACATTTCTGTTTCACTGAGTCCACTTAGATGTTAAAATTCTCAAGTAATTTACATGGGATACATTGGCAGCATTTTAATGAACATAAAAACATAATTACAGCTGTTCAATGTAACAGTAACAATTTTAGACTGCCTATTGTAAAATATTATTTTCGTATGTCAGTAAACCAAACCTGTATTTGCTGTACCTTTGTAGACTGCGCTTGGAAATGGCCTGTACAGCCGAAACTACCAATCGTACGAGGTATAATAAACTGAATGTTTATCAAGAAACCTAAGGGCATCACACACATCCATGCCCGAGGCAGGATTCGAACCTGCGACCGTAGCGGTTGCGCGGTTCCAGACTGTAGCGCCTAGAACCGCTCGGTCACTCCGGCCGGCCACAGTAACAAAAGCAGCAACAACACGCGCTACCAATTCTTCCCCACTCGTCGGTGGAGTAGAGTACACGTGCTCCTTCTGGTGTCCCCACAGGAAGAAATCCAAGGGATTTAGGCCAGGTGAACGTGGTGGCCATACAAATGGACCTCCAAGTATGAGCCATTTCCGTGGAAATGTTCTGTCCAAACACTGTCACACATTAATTCCTGCACCTTCATGTTGGAACCATATTCTCTGTCGAACATTTAGTCAGCTGTCAGCTGTCAGGCAGATAGTTTGAGAGGAATGCATGATAGCTTCATGCAGTTAACCGTTCAGGCAACGTGTAGGGGCCCAAACACCTGTCGCCCAGTTTTACGGCCCAGACGTTGATACCAAAGCGAACTTGATATCCACGGTCGCTGGTGATGTGCGGGTTAACCTTTTAACCTTACACCGATGGTGGGCACTGTGCATATTGAAGACACCCTCACGAGTGCATGCTGCGTCATCCGACCATATTGCGATGTTCACGAAGTCATCGTCGTCTTCCTGTTGTTGTTGGAACCATTCACAGAATTTCATCCGCCGATGGCGATCTGCAGGTTGCAGGTGTTGCGTGAAAGCATAATGATAGGGATGGAGTCCGTTAATGACCGTTCATTGCGACATACGCAGGTGCCTTGTTACGGTACGTGTACTTCGCTGAGGTTCTTGGTGTATGATCTCCGGAGCAGCTTCCTCAGTAGCTGGAGTACGGCGAGTCTTGGACGTCCTCTGTCACGCGATGGTTGAAGGAGAGGACCTGACTCCCGAAGGCGTAGCTCCAGACGACAAAACGCATTTTTATCTGGATGCCGTTGACGAGGATATCTAGCAGCATATTCACGAGTAGCAACACCAGCCCCGTTATCAGACGCACCAAGAACCAGAAGCATATCCACATATTCATGCCATACGTCTGCCACACTGGTTTAGACGTTTACAATGCGAAAATTCGATACGTGTACACATGTACACTCTTTGACATAAAACTTGACCGGCGGCCGGCCGCTTCAGAGGCTAAGTCCGCGCCGATCGCGACATGGGACAAAGAAACTGGCCAACTCGCTAATTCTCTAAGTCCGGTTATCTGCACAATCTGACAACACTGTAGACTGCGGCACTTCCTGGAGGAAAACTTGTCCCAAGATAGAGAGACTCCAGGCTGATGACGCCTGTGGTCTAGTGGTAGCGTGCGTTGTTTCTGTTCATAAAGTCAGTGGATCGAGAGCAGCTGGCATAAAATATTTTTATAGCCTCTTCTGTCTGAATGCTGAAGACGTGAATGTAATGGTAGCGCAGATTCAATCTATTTCGCTTTGTGACACACCGATATCAAAATTTTATCTAGTAACGATTTTGCGGCAGATTTCCTGCAGACTGTCCTCCTCTGGACGCCGTATGCGGCAAAGCTCCGGGATCCATTTGCTGGCTACTGGCAGCGGCCGTGGCGACAGCAGCGGCGCTGCACTCCCCCGTTCTTTATCGAAAGCGCCTGCTACCGCTCATCGCTTTTGATGATTTAAAACGCTTTATTATTAAATGTTGCTCCACAGAAAATTTCTACAGTTTCCATTCACGCTCAAAAGCAACGGAGACAGACGCCCTGATTAGTAGGCGGGTAATCGGCAAGAGCTGAGTATGGCCCGAAATTAATTTTATAGACTGGGACGAAATTAAACCACCTCACTACATTCGATGAATTTATAAATGCTTCATACCTCGTTTCTTTTCCTTTCAAACTTAATTATTTGTGCAACTTTTGGTCAATGTTTGGATGTTTTCGTCAAGCCAGAGTGAGCGTCTGTGGTGTAAAGTGTATTACAGTTCTTGTTTCATTCCTTATGGTAAGTCTATGCGATAAACTGTGTGAATACCTTGCAATGCATGCTCTGTAGCAGTGCAGGCACACTGCACATTTGGAGTTCCATGTATGGGTTCATGAAGTATTTATTGTTGATCGGAAGTGATAGTTAAGGTCATCAGATTTAAACCAGAAAAATTTGTCGTTTTGAAGGTTTCAGAGAACGGAAAGGAATTGCTAACGCCGGTGTTAGAAAACGTCTACAGTTAAACGCTATTGCAAAAATTTAGAAGATGTGAACTATATTAATGAACATGTGCACTTCATAAACAACCTTCTGACATGTTAGACCTATATGACGAACAAAGCTCAAATTTATATCGTTGACAGTCGGTTTGAATCTTTTCAGGACCTATTTTACAGTGAAGCACCTTGGAATTTGCAAAGCAGAAATCCATGATATTAACTTAATTTACTAAGTCGAAATCGGACGAAGATTGATGTTTAAAGGCATTCTTCAGATTTCGCATAAGAAATTTTTACTAGCAGTTTGCAACTCCATTAATTAAAATGGAAAATAAAATGTTTTAGTCAGCGGCTTCTACCGTGATTCGAACTTATAGTACAAGCACTGCAACGCACAAGGGAACCTCTGAGCTAACGACACACTGGCGGCCAGGGGCGGACTATAGTCACTGCGATGTTGCCTGAGCCTCAAAACGCAACCTTAAACACAGAAACAGAGGAGGTGGAGATTACTGTTTTAACGTCCCGTCGACAACGATGTCATTAGAGACGGATCACAAGCTCGGATTAGGGAAGGATGGGGAAGGAAATCGGCCGTGCCCTTCCTAAGGAACCATCCCGGCATTTGCCTGAAGCGATTTAGGGAAATCATTGAAAACCTAAATCAGGATGGCCGGGCGCGGGATTGCACCATCGTCCTCCCGAATGCACACACAAACAGGTGTTACTTATGTGAAGAACGCCGTTCTTGGAGTCCAGAAATTAAATATACTTTCTAATTGTGTCATCTTGCAGTGGATTATATCGTACGAGTCTTCGATGTGGAAAACGAATGTTAAGTGAATTTAGCGAGGTAACGCCGACCTACACCCGGAAGTAAATGCACTATCAGAGTGTTGACAAATACTTGCTACGACGCTGCCATTTCTCGGCTCTCTGACGAGGCAGCTCTTCAGCGAAATGCTTGCCGTGATTCTCCGATACGGTTCTTCAGAGTGGAGACGCGCGCGCACGTTTGGTTTTTATGCGGCGTTCTCCCCTGGTGGTTTCTGACGTCGCCTTGTGGGCTATGTATACATATGAGACATTCAATTATCATTAATCCAGAATGATACAAGTTTCAGCTTCCGGCGTGGAAGAAGGCTGTTGACGCCGACATTATATCATTTCAACGTAGGGAAAGCAAAACGGATCATTCAATGTTTCTCATTCAACATAAAGCATGTGAGATAAATTTCCGTAACGTTCATAATCATCTAAAAATACAAACGAAGTAAAAATACACCGGAATCTTATTCGAATTGAATATAATGTAAGATACCAAACGCTTTGCACCTCGATGTCGAATTTGTCCACTTGCAATCGTTTGCAGCATGCACATAGATTGTCATGATTACCACGAGAATGAAGAAATATGTTGGTAAGGATGGAAGCAAGAAGAGACGCAGTCAACAAATATTCTATTCCTCATGGCATTCATTTCATTTGACACGTAAGAAGAGGTAAAGCGGGAATTTACTTTCGTTAACACGAAAGATATGCCGCACATATTGATAACGAGGAAGTCTGCGTCTTCATACGTTTCCTCCTTGAAATCTGTATGCTCTATTATATACTAAGTAGCCCGATCATTGTTTCAGTAATGTTACCCTCTTGTTTGACCCCGTAACGATGAACAGATTCCAAATGCATGTCTCTGCGTGAAAGTAGCTGTTCGAACCCTTCCTGGGTTGTTTTTTGTGTTTTATTGCTTGGAATTCCTGAAGCAGACCACTGTGCCTTCCCCCCTCGTGGGTTAGGTCTCAAAACTAAACCGCTTTGTATCCAATGGCATAATTTATTCATACAGCATCAGCATAAGACTCTTGCGAGTGAGAGAATGACAATAACAATCGCAACAAGAACAAGCAAATAATGAATGATGTTTATTCCAACGCAGAAAGAGAATGGCTTTAAATATAAAAATCTATATCTATATCCATATCTATTGATCTTTGAGTTGGCACAATGAAAATATATTCTTAGCATTTAGTTACTGAATTTAGTTCTGGATGTTTGCAGAGAAAAGGAAAAGTCGGTACTTCTCGCTAGTGTAATATAATGTGAACCAGCAACTACCCTTTCCTTAGAACACGACTCAAGCAGGTCCTCAAGTAGGCACTGCTGCACTCTGTTCCCTGACATTGCTCTGATGACGGCTAATGCAGATAGTTCCGATTATGAAATACAAAACGTATTGCAGGTTAGTTCCTAGGATAGTAACATTAAATTTGCGTTGTAGGCGGCACATGAACGTGACGACTATCCATATTACTCATCAATATAAAAAGACAGTATTTTTGGAATTTAGCAGGATTAGTCAAAATGAATTCTGAAATTGGGTGACTGACCGCACAGGTGCTAAACGTCGTCAAGAGTATACGATGTCCTAATCGCATTAGGAATATGAAGATCGTCTTCGACAGCTCGCAACTTTCACATAGCTAACCCCACCCTACTCCAGACAGCTCTCGGTGGAGTTGCACTACGTTGCCGATGTTATGGAAGGCCTTCAAACCGACAACAGACCACATATTGAAAAATACAAGCGAATTCTCTTGCAGCGTAAGCTTATTGTAACTAATCTAAAAATTATTGGAGAGGAACATTGTCCTATTCAAAAAAGTAAAATGTTACACACTGTTGACGTCAAACGGACATTATCTATGTCCTGTCTTGTGTCCTACTCATCTATAATATCAAGTGTACTATGAAAATGATTATATATAATGGATTATAAGGTAATGCATTGATACCAGATGGTGGGGGCCGGCCGATGTGGCCGTGCGGTTCTAGGCGCTTCAGTCTGGAACCACGTGACCGCTACGGTCGCAGGTTCGAATCCTGCCTCGGGCATGGATGTGTGTGATGTCCTTAGGTTAGTTAGGTTTAAGTAGTTCTAAGTTCTAGGGGACTGATGACCTTAGAAGTTAAGTCCCATGGTGCTCAGAGCCATTTGATCTATTTACCACAAAATGACATTAAAAATTTAAGTTATTCACGAGCAGCTAGTTGAGAATATGTATGAACATTAAATGACACGACGAACCGTCATGTTCTGCATATGGATTCAAACCCAGCTCATGCAGACTAAGCAAAGATTTCGTGACTGACGGAAACTAACAGTCATTCCTGATTAGGCATACAGAGAGTGATATACCTCGATTTTAGACAGTATCAGTTAGCAAATATCAACTTTAAATTGCATAACGCAAACATTTTTAACAGACGCGAATTCCTACCCAGCATCTATTGTCCCTGTTAACGAACTACGAGAGATGTTAAATATTGCTTCTTCACAAGTAACTTACTTGAAATGCCGTGGGGTAAAGCTGTGTGTTGGACACGGATTCGAACCCGGAACCTAATCGGATTGCTATCGAAGCACAGTCAAATGTGACATATCGGAATTTCGCGGCAGTAACTAGATGTTATAACTGAAATGACGAGACGAAAAATTAATTTTTTCCTTCCCAGGACTCCAACCCGGCACCTATCGCTGTTATATTCTAGAGAAAACTAACGTTAAATATGGGTTTGTTGCACCAGCAGTGACATGTGAGCATGTTTGAACTGAAATAATATGACGAAGAGTTCAGCGCTCACTGGGAATAGAGCCCCACACATATCGTTGTTGACTACACACAAAGAGACGTCAGCTACCGAATTTTTCTCCACCAGCTGCTCAGAATAGCATCTTGAACTTACATCATCTCGCAAATAGTTCTGTGTCTCACTGGGAGTTAAAAACGTCAGATATCGTTAGTGTGACAGCGAATGAAAATACATTAAAAATCAAAATTATTATCCACCAGCAGACAGGTGTTCTCATGCTAGAGCTTGATAATACATAATTAAATCTTTAGTGCCGGGCCAGGATTCGATCCCATTCACGCATAATATGTGAAGGTGTTGAGGAATCTGCAGTTTTGAACAAACAACAAATTGTAGCCGAGCTGTATTGCCACGAAGGGATCAAATTCCGCGTTAAGGGCGGTCTGAGTTGCATTCCCAGTTCAGAACCAATTTTATCGACATACAGAAGCTCAAATAAAAGATGGAATAAGTGTCCTGTGACCATACATAGCGTTTGTGTCGTCACTTGAAATAAATAACTAGTATAAGAAAGGTTACTGGTGGTAGAGTTTCTACATGTCGCCACTCCAGACTTTATTGTGGTTCAACCTACCGTCTACTTGGTAAAGAAGGAATATCATCTTTAATGTGAATTTTCAGACCACGCAGCCATTATATCTCCTTCACTTGGTGTAGCCAGGAGAGAATGGAATCTGTCTCTCCCTATCTAAAATCATTGACAGAAGTGGGAATCGAACCCAGACCATAGGTATAACAACCTACCATCCGTCCAACAGACCACGAAATCCTCTTCTCTGCGAGTCATTTTTCTATCGTAACGCAGTTGCGCCACACTGGATGAGAATTCTGACACACAGGCTCCCTGTAGTAATTTGCAGCATGTTCAGTAAATTCATTTACTTGGTTGACCGAATCACCATGAACTAGCTGCCTCGGCTACCCAGTGCATACATTCGACTATTTTGTAATCACAGAAATAAAATCACGTTACTGCCACCTACACACAACTGCCAACATTTTAGGATGCAGAAGTTTAAATAAGAAGTGTTCCTTTTCACTTGAGCTATTCTATTGCGCTATCTGTTACTAGAAAACGTCGTTCAGTCCAAAAGAAAAGCTGTAACTGTTTGTCTCTCAGAAGTCAAGACATGGCCATATGCATAATCTCACAGTGCTGTGGAATCCAAAAGTTCTGGAGGAATAGTTGCCGAGCTCTGGAGCTGTTGTAGTTCCGTGTCAGCTTGCAGCATAGATAAGATGTCGCGAGTTCGAATACATTCAGTGCTACATTTTTTAAAACGCAATTCTGCTCTCTGCTGAAGTTATCAATCTAATGGAACTTCTCAACCCAAAGTAGTCGCATGTGGAAAAAGGACTAACTACTGTGACTTTTGTCCTATTCAGGTTTAATAGACAGCAGGCAGCAGATGCATCTCGAAGATGTGCAGGGAGAGCGCATCGTGCCATAATATGTCAGAAAAGTATTTTCTACATTAGCCGTCGTGTGGTAGTGATATTTTATTCTTCTTCAAACTTTGATTGACAGCTTTAACTCAGAACAAATTTTCTACATGCATGTAATCAATAAACTGCATGTGCATTGTCAGACTGTCATAGGTAACATCAGAGAATTCGCATATATCGTTGATGATTAATTTCTCTCTCATGTTTACTATTGTTTTAACATCACTAAAGGAAACCTTACGAAAATTGTGCACTGTATTATAAGAAATGAAATAAAACTAACGATGATAACCTTACGACGAAAGTATCTGTACACAAGCATGCCTCTATCGACACGAATTAGTAAAATACTACTCACTTAGATTTTGATAGGGTCTGTGTTTAATTGGTATGCTGTGTCATACTCAAGAGGTATGCAAATGTGGCATTTCATAAATATAGTTACGTATTCCTAGAAACCCAAAATTCGCTTGTCAGCAGCGGAAAGAGGCGTTACCTGTTGTGCAGCATTGTAAGTTTTTCAACATTGCACTATGAGCTGAAAGCATTTTCTTGCGATTTCCGTATTGATGTTTGATCTGACTGCTTGTAGCTCTTTCACAGAAGGGATAAAAACGTTTCAGTCAGTGAGACTGGAACTGCGAACCGTAACAGACGCTGTTTCACATGTCAGCACGTTACCACAGAGCTGGCGAGGGGGTATGGGTCTCAGCTTCCTATTACGACGGCAATAGTAACTAGAACTCGTAAACCGCTATTTAAAGGTCGAGATTAGTTGCAATTTCCACCTTCAACGACTTTCTTGGGCTGAAAACCGTAAATTTTCAATCTTTTGTTACCCTTCAAGCTATAATAACTCAGATTATTCAATGGAAATGACAGGTAAAATCAAGTGAACTTTGAGGCTTAATTCCGTGCACACCAGGAAGTAACTCGTCGATCACAGAGTTGCCAAACATACGTTGCCTTGTTGCCAAATCTCAGTTACAGTACCAGCAGGAAGAAGACGAACCGATGTGATCCTACAGCGGTCTGGGAAGTGACCATAGCTGGTGTCTCCAAGTCGCGGCTGCTACGGCCTGGAATACGTAATGCGTCTGATTCGCTTTCTGTAACTAGGTTTAGGGACTGGAGTGTAGTTACTAATAATACTCAGAACTGACTGCAAACTGAGCATCATAAATCAGTAACTCTCATTGTTGTTTTTATATTTCTTTCGTAAGTGCACTCAAAACTAAGAAAGTCATTCACAGGCGTTTTCCTGCCTCGACGATAGTCGAGCAGAACATACAAATAAAAATAAAAAAGAATGTGTGTGTGTGTGTGTGTGTGTGTGTGTGTGTGTGTGTGTGAGAGAGAGAGAGAGAGAGAGAGAGAGAAATAAAAAGCAATGAGAGAGTGTGTAAAAAATTGTTGTAAAGAAATTGAATCATGGTATTTAAAGAAATCTTTCATTAAAATGACACGTTCCACATCATTACGAAATGTCGTATTCATGATCTACGGAACAAGAGTTAATCTAATGTAATGTAATCTAATCTAATCACATCATATTGATTATTAGCCATGAAGAGTCATGAACTACCGAAAGTTTTGCCAATACCAGTAACCAAATCTAAACTTGAAAATAAAAGACGACAATTTTTGTAATAAACCGTGACTCCTATCAAGACCCTTTCATCCCTGTTATCTAACCACGAAAGATGTCTGATATACCTCCATTCTAAAGTAACAAAGTGTGCATGCATTTAAAGATGAAGTGCATGATGTGAAGTTCTGTGACGGAGATACGAACCCAACACGTAATCCGATTGTTAACTAAGAAAAATCAAATGTTACGTATCGGTTTTTCTTACGAGCCGCTAGGTGTCTGAATCTAAAATAAGGATACAAACTTTTGTGCCTAAGCGACAATCGAACTGCACACCTACCGCGCATCCACGAATATAGCTTAAGTATCAGTTGCTTACTCATGAACAGTAAGATGTGTGCGTGTTTGACCAGAAATAACGACACCTGTTGCGATTGTTGGCAACACATGAACAGACATTGAAATTGCGCGTTAATTTTCACTAGCAGGTGGGTGTGCACTTGATAAAGCTAGAAATGAAATTATGAATATTTTTGTACTGGATCAGGTTTCAGACCCACATACTTACCTTTGGAAGAGAGCTAGAGAAGATTGCAGTCTTGGGAAAAGGAACGAAATGACTGAACTATACTGTTCCGAGAGATTCAGATCCTCGAAAGAGGAGATACGAATTCGAATCACAGTCCAGCACCAAATTTTTAAACGTCTCTAGTTCAATCAAGTACAAGTAAAATAATAGCCCTGTCCCTTTAAATGGCTATCGGTTCATCAAATAAAATAAAATTTTCTAATGTAAGTAAGTTTACTGGCGACTGTATTTCTGTTTACCATGACTTCCGCTTTGTCATTTCCCAACGAAAACTGGCTCTGCTCAGTTGGTTATGAAGGAACGTGATGTTTAATGCGGATTCTGGATTATAACGTCTTTCTCTTGAGGTTACCAGAGGTAAAATAAATCTGTTTGTGCCTCTTAAAAGTAAATGCCTGAACCCACGCATTGCACCTGTGATAGCTCGTTCCACCAGACCATTGTGGCCACATTACCCAGCCCCAGGAGTGTGCTGTAACGGATGATGTGCTTAGCTTACAAAATTAGTCACGGTGGAAAAAATGCGAGTCTATTAAATGGTCAAGTAGAAGCAAGCTTCTGACGCAGAGATTATGCTATTCTCATGTCAGCAGGATGTAAAGACTCTTCTAGGCATCATAGGCTGGATGTGAAGCCATTTTGATTTTTCACAAATTCAGCAAATTTCTTAGTTCGAGAAAATCCACTGTGAAGTGTGAAGTTGCCGGATAATTCGATTATTACTGTTATTATTACTATCATTTTATTCGTACCGCTGATGGAACACGACCGTAGTCTTGAGATATAACGCGAGACCAGCTAATATGACGTCTGGCGACCGAAAGCACATATCGACAGAATTTTTATCGCCCCTTTCCTCTCGGTGCTGAAGCTATGAGTGTAATTCAAGCGAATCTACAATATCATATTAGCTGGTCTCGCGTTTAACCTCAAGACTACGGTCGTAGTCTAGAGTAATGTACTAAGACTGGAGTCAAGACTTCCTCTGGGAAGTGCCGCAGTCTACATGTTGCTAGATCGAGCATATTGCCAGACATAGAATTCTGAGAGGAGCATGACTGTATTGTCCACCTTACGTGAACGACTCGGCGGTCAATTTTTTGGTCTGAGACTGTATCTACAACACATATTGCTCGCTTAAGACCCAGAAGAATTTAAAAAAAAAAGTAGTTTATGAGAGCAACGTTAACCATAGCGTTCGAAGTATTCATAGTATTGTATACGTGTGTGTAAACGCCTTCCAGTGACCACTCAAGAAAGACAAGGATACACAGTCTAGCTTCAATATTATAAATACGCCTCAGTTTGTGGATGAACTCAGACTTAAGTTGATAATAATTTTGAAAATATAGCAGCACTGTACCCATTGGTGTTAAACTCGTTTTCAACCAATGATTCCCACAGCTACAGGGATACTACTTGTGATACCTCTTAGACAAAATACTTACGCAGTGTTATCAGACGAAAAGATCAACCTGACACAAACTGTGGGAAGTTTGTTTTACAACCTTCAGCTTTTTCCGATTTGAGATATCTGTGAACGTTGCTGCTTAAGACGATTTAAGCAGAAAATAAATTCCCTCAGCTTCGACAATGTTTAAAGAAATCGTCTTATCGGCACTAAATCGTGATTTGTGATTTGTTTACCGGCTGTACTCTTCCGTATTTTGCCGGTTGGAAGGCGAAAGCTTATTGACAAATTTCACACAGAAATTACTGTTACAGTGTACTTATGGAGCCAAATGAGTCAATTGCGTATTTTCCGGTGAGAAAGAGCACTGGCAAACAGTCTTCGCTACATTAGGTTATTTAAACTGGTGTCACTCTGAGCTAGAATTTATGGTCAGCGACTAAGTGTAAGGTCAACGTTTCGGATGCGAGTTTTGCGACTGTGAAATACTTTTATACATTATAGAAGCGAATATTAAATGTGCACTAATATTGCGAAAATTTTGTACTTGGACAGCTTAGAATGAAAATACTTCTGTTTATTGCAAAGGGAAACAATAGATTTTCTAAAACACTGTCTGTCATACACTACTTGAAACAGGTCATGTCGACCAAATCATGTGGAAGAACTAACAGCAACGTATATCGGAAGGCAGTAAGATCTCTTGCCTTTTGGTTTGTCAGTACTCGATAGCCACTTCTAGGCGAAAGTAAATGAAGAAAGGCAGTGCGTTTTTGTTACCAAGTAACGTCTTCGTCAATTACTTTAGTTTTAATGTAATCTACGAGTAATTGCTGGTGTTTGATATTAACATGAAAAGGATTCCGTAGACAGGGAAAGAACCTGTTCTTGGGAAACTACTTCTATAGTGACCAAAAGATACTAAATGATGTTCAAGCACTTGTGTTACAGCAGCAGTATGAATAAAATGATATTAATAATAACAGTAATAATCGAATTATCCGGCAACTTCACACTTCACAGTGGATTTTCTCGAACTAAGAAATTTGCTGAATTTGTGAAAAATCAAAATGGCTTCACATCCAGCCTATGATGCCTAGAAGAGTCTTTACATCCTGCTGACATGAGAATAGCATAATCTCTGCGTCAGAAGCTTGCTTCTACTTGACCATTTAATAGACTCGCATTTTTTCCACCGTGACTAATTTTGTAAGCTAAGCACATCATCCGTTACAGCACACTCCTGGGGCTGGGTAATGTGGCCACAATGGTCTGGTGGAACGAGCTATCACAGGTGCAATGCGTGGGTTCAGGCATTTACTTTTAAGAGGCACAAACAGATTTATTTTACCTCTGGTAACCTCAAGAGAAAGACGTTATAATCCAGAATCCGCATTAAACATCACGTTCCTTCATAACCAACTGAGCAGAGCCAGTTTTCGTTGGGAAATGACAAAGCGGAAGTCATGGTAAACAGAAATACAGTCGCCAGTAAACTTACTTACATTAGAAAATTTTATTTTATTTGATGAACCGATAGCCATTTAAAGGGACAGGGCTCTTATTTTACTTGTACTTGATTGAACTAGAGACGTTTAAAAATTTGGTGCTGGACTGTGATTCGAATTCGTATCTCCTCTTTCGAGGATCTGAATCTCTCGGAACAGTATAGTTCAGTCATTTCGTTCCTTTTCCCAAGACTGCAATCTTCTCTAGCTCTCTTCCAAAGGTAAGTATGTGGGTCTGAAACCTGATCCAGTACAAAAATATTCATAATTTCATTTCTAGCTTTATCAAGTGCACACCCACCTGCTAGTGAAAATTAACGCGCAATTTCAATGTCTGTTCATGTGTTGCCAACAATCGCAACAGGTGTCGTTATTTCTGGTCAAACACGCACACATCTTACTGTTCATGAGTAAGCAACTGATACTTAAGCTATATTCGTGGATGCGCGGTAGGTGTGCAGTTCGATTGTCGCTTAGGCACAAAAGTTTGTATCCTTATTTTAGATTCAAACACCTAGCGGCTCGTAAGAAAAACCGATACGTAACATTTGATTTTTCTTAGTTAACAATCGGATTACGTGTTGGGTTCGTATCTCCGTCACAGAACTTCACATCATGCACTTCATCTTTAAATGCATGCACACTTTGTTACTTTAGAATGGAGGTATATCAGACATCTTTCGTGGTTAGATAACAGGGATGAAAGGGTCTTGATAGGAGTCACGGTTTATTACAAAAATTGTCGTCTTTTATTTTCAAGTTTAGATTTGGTTACTGGTATTGGCAAAACTTTCGGTAGTTCATGACTCTTCATGGCTAATAATAAATATGATGTGACTAGATTAGATTACATTACATTAGATTAACTCTTGTTCCATAGATCATGAATACGACATTTCGTAATGATGTGGAACGTGTCATTTTAATGAAAGATTTCTTTAAATACCATGATTCAATTTCTTTACAACAATTTTTTACACACTCTCTCATTGCTTTTTATTTCTCTCTCTCTCTCTCTCTCTCTCTCTCTCATACACACATACACACACACACACACACACACACATTCTTTTTTATTTTTATTTGTATGTTCTGCTCGACTATCGTCGAGGCAGGAAAACGCCTGTGAATGACTTTCTTAGTTTTGAGTGCACTTACGAAAGAAATGTGAGTTACTGATTTATGATGCTCAGTTTGCAGTCAGTTCTGAGTATTATTAGTAACTACACTCCAGTCCCTAAACCTAGTTACAGAAAGCGAATCAGACGCACTACGTATTCCAGGCCGTAGCAGCCGCGACTTGGAGACACCAGCTATGGTCACTTCCCAGACCGCTGTAGGATCACATCGGTTCGTCTTCTTCCTGCTGGTACTGTAACTGAGATTTGGCAACAAGGCAACGTATGTTTGGCAACTCTGTGATCGACGAGTTACTTCCTGGTGTGCACGGAATTAAGCCTCAAAGTTCACTTGATTTTACCTGTCATTTCCATTGAATAATCTGAGTTATTATAGCTTGAAGGGTAACAAAAGATTGAAAATTTACGGTTTTCAGCCCAAGAAAGTCGTTGCAGGTGGAAATTGCAACTAATCTCGACCTTTAAATAGCGGTTTACGAGTTCTAGTTACTATTGCCGTCGTAATAGGAAGCTGAGACCCATACCCCCTCGCCAGCTCTGTGGTAACGTGCTGACATGTGAAACAGCGTCTGTTACGGTTCGCAGTTCCAGTCTCACTGACTGAAACGTTTTTATCCCTTCTGTGAAAGAGCTACAAGCAGTCAGATCAAACATCAATACGGAAATCGCAAGAAAATGCTTTCAGCTCATAGTGCAATGTTGAAAAACTTACAATGCTGCACAACAGGTAACGCCTCTTTCCGCTGCTGACAAGCGAATTTTGGGTTTCTAGGAATACGTAACTATATTTATGAAATGCCACATTTGCATACCTCTTGAGTATGACACAGCATACCAATTAAACACAGACCCTATCAAAATCTAAGTGAGTAGTATTTTACTAATTCGTGTCGATAGAGGCATGCTTGTGTACAGATACTTTCGTCGTAAGGTTATCATCGTTAGTTTTATTTCATTTCTTATAATACAGTGCACAATTTTCGTAAGGTTTCCTTTAGTGTTGTTAAAACAATAGTAAACATGAGAGAGAAATTAATCATCAACGATATATGCGAATTCTCTGATGTTACCTATGACAGTCTGACAATGCACATGCAGTTTATTGATTACATGCATGTAGAAAATCTGTTCTGAGTTAAAGCTGTCAATCAAAGTTTGAAGAAGAATAAAATATCACTACCACACGACGGCTAATGTAGAAAATACTTTTCTGACATATTATGGCACGATGCACTCTCCCTGCACATCTTCGAGATGCATCTGCTGCCTGCTGTCTATTAAACCTGAATAGGACAAAATGTCACAGTAGTTAGTCCTTTTTCCACATGCGACTACTTTGGGTTGAGAAGTGAAGGGAATTTGTTCAAAGTTCCATTAGATTGATAACTTCAGCAGACAGCAGAATTGCGTTTTAAAAAATGTAGCACTGAATGTATTCGAACTCGCGACATCTTATCTATGCTGCAAGCTGACACGGAACTACAACAGCTCCAGAGCTCGGCAACTATTCCTCCAGAACTTTTGGATTCCACAGCACTGTGAGATTATGTATATGGCCATGTCTTGACTTCTGAGAGACAAACAGTTACAGCTTTTCTTTTGGACTGAACGACGTTTTCTAGTAACAGATAGCGCAATAGAATAGCTCAAGTGAAAAGGAACACTTCTTATTTAAACTTCTGCATCCTACAATGTTGGCAGTTGTGTGTAGGTGGCAGTAACGTGATTTTATTTCTGTGATTACAAAATAGTCGAATGTATGCACTGGGTAGCCGAGGCAGCTAGTTCATGGTGATTCGGTCAACCAAGTAAATGAATTTACTGAACATGCTGCAAATTACTACAGGGAGCCTGTGTGTCAGAATTCTCATCCAGTGTGGCACAACTGCGTTACGATAGAAAAATGACTCGCAGAGAAGAGGATTTCGTGGTCTGTTGGACGGATGGTAGGTTGTTATACCTATGGTCTGGGTTCGATTCCCACTTCTGTCAATGATTTTAGATAGGGAGAGACAGATTCCATTCTCTCCTGGCTACACCAAGTGAAGGAGATATAATGGCTGCATGGTCAGAAAATTCACATTAAAGATGATATTCCTTCTTTACCAAGTAGACGGTAGGTTGAACCACAATAAAGTCTGGAGTGGCGACATGTAGAAACTCTACCGCCAGTGACCTTTCTTATACTAGTTATTTATTTCAAGTGACGACACAAACGCTATGTATGGTCACAGGACACTTATTCCATCTTTTATTTGAGCTTCTGTATGTCGATAAAATTGGTTCTGAACTGGGAATGCAACTCAGACCGCCCTTAACGCGGAATTTGATCCCTTCGTGGCAATACAGCTCGGCTACAATTTGTTGTTTGTTCAAAACTGCAGATTCCTCAACACCTTCACATATTATGCGTGAATGGGATCGAATCCTGGCCCGGCACTAAAGATTTAATTATGTATTATCAAGCTCTAGCATGAGAACACCTGTCTGCTGGTGGATAATAATTTTGATTTTTAATGTATTTTCATTCGCTGTCACACTAACGATATCTGACGTTTTTAACTCCCAGTGAGACACAGAACTATTTGCGAGATGACTGTAAGTTCAAGATGCTATTCTGAGCAGCTGGTGGAGAAAAATTCGGTAGCTGACGTCTCTTTGTGTGTAGTCAACAACGATATGTGTGGGGCTCTATTCCCAGTGAGCGCTGAACTCTTCGTCATATTATTTCAGTTCAAACATGCTCACATGTCACTGCTGGTGCAACAAACCCATATTTAACGTTAGTTTTCTCTAGAATATAACAGCGATAGGTGCCGGGTTGGAGTCCTGGGAAGGAAAAAATTAATTTTTCGTCTCGTCATTTCAGTTATAACATCTAGTTACTGCCGCGAAATTCCGATATGTCACATTTGACTGTGCTTCGATAGCAATCCGATTAGGTTCCGGGTTCGAATCCGTGTCCAACACACAGCTTTACCTCACGGCATTTCAAGTAAGTTACTTGTGAAGAAGCAATATTTAACATCTCTCGTAGTTCGTTAACAGGGACAATAGATGCTGGGTAGGAATTCGCGTCTGTTAAAAATGTTTGCGTTATGCAATTTAAAGTTGATATTTGCTAACTGATACTGTCTAAAATCGAGGTATATCACTCTCTGTATGCCTAATCAGGAATGACTGTTAGTTTCCGTCAGTCACGAAATCTTTGCTTAGTCTGCATGAGCTGGGTTTGAATCCATATGCAGAACATGACGGTTCGTCGTGTCATTTAATGTTCATACATATTCTCAACTAGCTGCTCGTGAATAACTTAAATTTTTAATGTCATTTTGTGTTAAATAGTTCAAATGGCTCTGAGCACCATGGGACTTAACTTCTAAGGTCATCAGTCCCCTAGAACTTAGAACTACTTAAACCTAACTAACCTAAGGACATCACACACATCCATGCCCGAGACAGGATTCGAACCTGCGACCGTAGCGGTCACGCGGTTCCAGACTGAAGCGCCTAGAACCGCACGGCCACATCGGCCGGCCCCCACCATCTGGTATCAATGCATTACCTTATAATCCATTATATATAATCATTTTCATAGTACACTTGATATTATAGATGAGTAGGACACAAGACAGGACATAGATAATGTCCGTTTGACGTCAACAGTGTGTAACATTTTACTTTTTTGAATAGGACAATGTTCCTCTCCAATAATTTTTAGATTAGTTACAATAAGCTTACGCTGCAAGAGAATTCGCTTGTATTTTTCAATATGTGGTCTGTTGTCGGTTTGAAGGCCTTCCATAACATCGGCAACGTAGTGCAACTCCACCGAGAGCTGTCTGGAGTAGGGTGGGGATAGCAATGTGAAAGTTGCGAGCTGTCGAAGACGATCTTCATATTCCTAATGCGATTAGGACATCGTATACTCTTGACGACGTTCAGCACCTGTGCGGTCAGTCACCCAATTTCAGTATTCATTTTGAGTAATCCTGTTAAATTCCCAAAATATTGTCTTTTTATATTGATGAGTAATATGGATAGTCGTCACGTTCATGTGCCGTCTACAACGCAAGTTTAATGTTACTATCCTAGGAACTAACCTGCAATACGTTTTGTATTTCATAATCGGAACTATCTGCATTAACCGTCATCAGAGCAATGTCAGGGAACAGAGTGCAGCAGTGCCTACTTGAGGACCTGCTTGAGTCGTGTTCTAAGGAAAGGGTAGTTGCTGGTTCACATTATATTACACTAGCGAGAAGTACCGACTTTTCCTTTTCTCTGCAAACATCCAGAACTAAATTCAGTAACTAAATGCTAAGAATATATTTTCATTGTGCCAACTCAAAGATCAATAGATATGGATATAGATATAGATTTTTATATTTAAAGCCATTCTCGTTCTGCGTTGGAATAAACATCATTCATTATTTGCTTGTTCTTGTTACGATTGTTATTGTCATTCTCTCACTCGCAAGAGTCTTATGCTGATGCTGTATGAATAAATTATGCCATTGGATACAAAGCGGTTTAGTTTTGAGACCTAACCCACGAGGGGGGAAGGCACAGTGGTCTGCTTCAGGAATTCCAAGCAATAAAACACAAAAAACAACCCAGGAAGGGTTCGAACAGCTACTTTCACGCAGAGACATGCATTTGGAATCTGTTCATCGTTACGGGGTCAAACAAGAGGGTAACATTACTGAAACAATGATCGGGCTACTTAGTATATAATAGAGCATACAGATTTCAAGGAGGAAACGTATGAAGACGCAGACTTCCTCGTTATCAATATGTGCGGCATATCTTTCGTGTTAACGAAAGTAAATTCCCGCTTTACCTCTTCTTACGTGTCAAATGAAATGAATGCCATGAGGAATAGAATATTTGTTGACTGCGTCTCTTCTTGCTTCCATCCTTACCAACATATTTCTTCATTCTCGTGGTAATCATGACAATCTATGTGCATGCTGCAAACGATTGCAAGTGGACAAATTCGACATCGAGGTGCAAAGCGTTTGGTATCTTACATTATATTCAATTCGAATAAGATTCCGGTGTATTTTTACTTCGTTTGTATTTTTAGATGATTATGAACGTTACGGAAATTTATCTCACATGCTTTATGTTGAATGAGAAACATTGAATGATCCGTTTTGCTTTCCCTACGTTGAAATGATATAATGTCGGCGTCAACAGCCTTCTTCCACGCCGGAAGCTGAAACTTGTATCATTCTGGATTAATGATAATTGAATGTCTCATATGTATACATAGCCCACAAGGCGACGTCAGAAACCACCAGGGGAGAACGCCGCATAAAAACCAAACGTGCGCGCGCGTCTCCACTCTGAAGAACCGTATCGGAGAATCACGGCAAGCATTTCGCTGAAGAGCCGCCTCGTCAGAGAGCCGAGAAATGGCATCGTCGTAGCAAGTATTTGTCAACACTCTGATAGTGCATTTACTTCCGGGTGTAGGTCGGCGTTACCTCGCTAAATTCACTTAACATTCGTTTTCCACATCGAAGACTCGTACGATATAATCCGCTGCAAGATGACACAATTAGAAAGTATATTTAATTTCTGGACTCCAAGAACGGCGTTCTTCACATAAGTAACACCTGTTTGTGTGTGCATTCGGGAGGACGACGGTGCAATCCCGCGCCCGGCCATCCTGATTTAGGTTTTCAATGATTTCCCTAAATCGCTTCAGGCAAATGCCGGGATGGTTCCTTAGGAAGGGCACGGCCGATTTCCTTCCCCATCCTTCCCTAATCCGAGCTTGTGATCCGTCTCTAATGACATCGTTGTCGACGGGACGTTAAAACAGTAATCTCCACCTCCTCTGTTTCTGTGTTTAAGGTTGCGTTTTGAGGCTCAGGCATCATCGCAGTGACTATAGTCCGCCTCTGGCCGCCAGTGTGTCGTTAGCTCAGAGGTTCCCTTGTGCGTTGCAGTGCTTGTACTATAAGTTCGAATCACGGTAGAAGCCGCTGACTAAAACATTTTATTTTCCATTTTAATTAATGGAGTTGCAAACTGCTAGTAAAAATTTCTTATGCGAAATCTGAAGAATGCCTTTAAACATCAATCTTCGTCCGATTTCGACTTAGTAAATTAAGTTAATATCATGGATTTCTGCTTTGCAAATTCCAAGGTGCTTCACTGTAAAATAGGTCCTGAAAAGATTCAAACCGACTGTCAACGATATAAATTTGAGCTTTGTTCGTCATATAGGTCTAACATGTCAGAAGGTTGTTTATGAAGTGCACATGTTCATTAATATAGTTCACATCTTCTAAATTTTTGCAATAGCGTTTAACTGTAGACGTTTTCTAACACCGGCGTTAGCAATTCCTTTCCGTTCTCTGAAACCTTCAAAACGACAAATTTATCTGGATTAAATCTGATGACCTTAACTATCACTTCCGATCAACAATAAATACTTCATGAACCCATACATGGAACTCCAAATGTGCAGTGTGCCTGCACTGCTACAGAGCACGCATTGCAAGGTATTCACACAGTTTATCGCATAGACTTACCATAAGGAATCAAACAAGAACTGTAATACATTTTACACCACAGACGCTCACTCTGGCTTGACGAAAACATCCAAACATTGACCAAAAGTTGCACAAATAATTAAGTTTGAAAGGAAAAGAAACGAGGTATGAAGCATTTATAAATTCATCGAATGTAGTGAGGTGGTTTAATTTCGTCCCAGTCTATAAAATTAGTTTCGGGCCATACTCAGCTCTTGCCGATTACCCGCCTACTAATCAGGGCGTCTGTCTCCGTTGCTTTTGAGCGTGAATGGAAATTGTAGAAATTTTCTGTGGAGCAACATTTAATAATAAAGCGTTTCAAATCATCAAAAGCGATGAGCGGTAGCAGGCGCTTTCGATAAAGAACGGGGGAGTGCAGCGCCGCTGCTGTCTCCACGGCCGCTGCCAGTAGCCAGCAAATGGATCCCGGAGCTTTGCCGCATACGGCTTCCAGAGGAGGACAGTCTGCAGGAAATCTGCCGCAAAATCGTTACTAGATAAAATTTTGATATCGGTGTGTCACAAAGCGAAATAGATTGAATCTGCGCTACCATTACATTCACGTCTTCAGCATTCAGACAGAAGAGGCTATAAAAATATTTTATGCCAGCTGCTCTCGATCCACTGACATTATGAACAGAAACAACGCACGCTACCGCTAGACCACAGGCGTAATCAGCCTAGAGTCTCTCTATCTTGGGACAAGTTTTCCTCCAGGAAGTGCCGCAGTCTACAGTGTTGTCAGATTGTGCAGATAACCGGACTTAGAGAATTAGCGAGTTGGCCAGTTTCTTTGTCCCATGTCGTGATCGGCGCGGATTTAGCCTCTGAAGCGGCCGGCCGCCGGTCAAGTTTTATGTCAAAGAGTGTACATTGGAGTCTGTCAGGGGCGCGTTACTCCGCTCGCAACTAAACCCTGTCTGGTGGACGGCGCATACAGTATAAACACGCCGTCAGTCCTGCGCGCTGCTCCACCTAACGCGCATTACCCCTCTGACAGATATTGCTCTGCATGATTCATCCCAACACCGCTAATTGTGAAATGTTCGGTTTCGAATTACATTGTTTCCCTAACAGTAATAGACATGATCTTTCCACAATCCCATCGATAAAATAATAATAATAATAATAATAATAATGCACTCGCCGCACGGGATTAGCCGAGCGGTCTTCGGCGCTGCAGTCATGGGCCGTGCGACTGGTTCCGGCACAGGTTCGAGGCCTCCCTCGGGCATGGGTGTGTGTGTTTGTCCTTAGGATAATTTAGGTTAAGTAGTGTGTAAGCTTAGGGACTGATGACCTTAGTAGTTGAGTCCCATAAGATTTAACACACATTTGAACATTTTTGAATAATGCACTCAGATACGTACTAAACAGCATGCAGTTACCAGACTCAAAGCTGAAAGGCATAATTAGTGGGACCATGGTGATAAAACATTCAAATAGTAACCGAGTTTGGACATTATTCGGAAAGCATGTTTCTAGTCCTTCTGGTAACGTAAGGCCCTAACGAAATGTAGTTGACGTGAACGAAGCAAGAATAATAGTTGGTACTAATCTATGAGACCATTGGAGGAGGGTACAAAGAAAAGAGGTTTAATATCTGGTAGATGAAGTGGTACGAATAAATTCACGCCCATGACGTGAAATGGGCTTCTTTCGAAGTTGACCAATCTTCCATTTCTACGAGTGTAGTATGTAAGTGCAACTGTTTTCTAGAGGACCCTCTGCAATCGCTGTTGACGATTAAGATACCAGATACCAGACCACATAGACTACATTTACTAAATATAAAACATATGCCTCAACCCAGGATCGAACGATCGACATCCTGCATGCTAACCCAGAACTCTCTCCATTGCATCAACTGTACAGCGCGACTAACATATGCTGACACAGGTAGTTACCCTACATGTGGTTACACTGTTACCAGATTGTCTCTCTTTATCGACCTTTTTCTGCCGAATGTACTCGCCGGACAAAATTTTTTTTATCGCTGGCATCTGAGCAGTCACGGTGCGAAGCCCGAGTGCGTGAATTTCTCTTCAACCTGTGTATTGCCAATGTGCTTAGGGAGTTGATTAACACTAGTGGTACTGCGAGGGTTAATCTGTCTAAACCAGGCCTGGCAAAGCGTGGTTCACGAGTCATTCCTCTCCAGCGAATGCTTTCCCCTCCAACTGGACTCGTGCGGTGACGTCAGTCGTCGTGGATCGTAAGCTCTGTATCATAAGCTTCCTAAACGCAAACATCAAAAGACATACACTACTAAAATGTTGATTTTTATTTTGTTATTTGTCTCAAAGTCGTGTACTTACATTAATAAGATATTTAAATATTTAAGTTAGATGTATTTTTGGTGCTGACAAGGCCTACAATTCGATTTCAGTTTGCATGGTAGCGAAACGAAGTTTACGTTCCAACGACTCATTCGACACTCCATTACCCTCAGCAGACTAAATGTACCGGGTGATCAGAAAGTCAGTATGAATTTGAAAACTTAATAAACCACGGAATAATGTAGATAGACAGATAAAAATTGACACAAATGCTTGGAATGAGATGGGGTTTTATTAGAACCAAAATACAGAGTGGCGGTCCACTCCATATTGCTGGACGCGTGAAAGATCTCTTGCGCACGCCGGCCGCGGTGGTCTAGCGGTTCTGGCGCTGCAGTCCGGAACCGCGGGACTGCTACGGTCGCAGGTTCGAATCCTGCCTCGAGCATGGGTGTGTGTGATGTCCTTAGGTTAGTTAGGTTTAAGTAGTTCTAAGTTCTAGGGGACTTATGACCTAAGATGTTGAGTCCCATAGTGCTCAGAGCCATTTGAACCATTTTCTTGCGCACGTCGTTTGGTGATGATCGTGTGCTCAGCCACCACTTTCGTCCAGCTTGGCCTCCCAGTTCCCAGACCTCAGTCCGTGCGATTATTGGCTTTGGGGTTACCTGAAGTCGCAAGTGTATCGTGATCGACCGGCATCTCTAGGGATGCTGAAAGACAACATCCGACGCCAATGCCTCACCATAACTCTGGGCATGCTTTACAGTGCTGTTCACAACATTATTCCTCGACTACAGCTACTGTTGAGGAATGATGGTGGACATATTGAACATTTCCTGTAAAGAACATCATCTTTGCTTTGTCTTATTTTGTTACTCTAATTATTGTTATTTTGATCAGATGAAGCACCATCTATCGGACATTTTTTGAACTTTTGTATTTTTTTAATTCTAATAAAACTCCATGTCATTCCAAGCATGTGAGTCATTTTGTACCTCTCTATCTATATTATTCCGTGATTTATTCAGTTTTCAAATTTATACTGACTTTTTGATCACCCGATACTTTAGTGAAGAAATTGTAGTTTCACAAACGTATGTTGACCCCAAAAAGATTTTATTTTAAGAGTGAAGTCTGTGATCTTTGGGTACCGATCTTGTGGCATAATTAAAAAAATTCAGCATCTGTTTCTGCTCTGGATAGCATGAATGCATCGTTTTGTAACCTGAAAAAGTCTTCTTGAAGAAAACTGATATTCATTGGATTATGAAACAAAATGATATTCGGCTCTATAAAACAGAAAACAACCATGAAACTCATTGGAGGTTTCACCAATAATGGAAGTAAAACTTGAAAAGTTTACCTTCGCGTATTCTTGTTTAAATTCATAGCAACTCTGGAAATAATAAAAATTTCTCTTGTTTAGTTGTAATTTGAACAACGTCAGTTTACAAATATCGCCATTAATATGGTTCAAATGGCTCTGAGCACTATGGGACTTAACATCTGTGGTCATCAGTCCCCTAGACTTAGAACTACTTAAACCTAACTAACCTAAGGACATCACACACATCCATGCCCGAGGCAATATTCGAACCTGCGACCGTAGTAGTCGCGCGGTTCCGGACTGAGCGCCTAGAACCGCTCGGCTACCGTGGCCGGCAAAGCCATTAATATCCGTGAACATATCGCAAATAGTGTCTTCCTTTCGTTACAGACGTTAATTCACATTCTGTAACTGATTTGTAAACTCTATTACAAATGCAGATTCTGTCAGATGTTAATCAGTCAGCTCATCTTCTAATTCCGTGTTATCTGATTCTTCTCCTCTCTTCAGAAACTTGAAAAGTTGTGTTCTTACAGTGTAAGAGCAAAAAAAATTAGTTACACATTTCCCTGTACTCAACCAACGGTTTTCGGAAAGGAGAAGTGTATCTCCATATACCGTGTTAACTTCTTACAAAAATTGTTTAAATTATCGATGAGGTAGAGTTCGATTTTCTCAGGTAATGTATTCGTAGTTTTCCTTACGCCTTTCATTGCGAGCGTCAGTCCGTCTTTTCTCACTTGGTACTTCCTGAATAATGCAACGAAAATTAAACTGTTCCGTCGTTTCATAATCGACCAACGTAACCATTTTACCTACCGACCATAACTTGTGCACCATAAGTAAAAATTGCAAAGCATTTTTTAAAACCACTGATTCTGTCAACGTACTTTTTAACTGCATTAAAAGATCCAAAAGCGTTGTTCTGAGCATCGAAACTAAAGCGAGTAACTCTTCATGTACTGGAAGTCGTCCTTTATTACGTTAAAAAAGTAGTTGAGTAAGATCTGTTCAATCAGTACTCTGGTTCTCATACAAAAAATAGTGCCAACAGTTTGCAATTAAATTGTTTTCTTCTTTTCTACGTTATGTACCATACCACAAAATCCGTGGCAAAGCAGCTGTTTTAAAATGTGCGGCGGCGTCATCGAAACCAAATGCTTTTGCGATTTCTGTTTCAGCTTATTTTACAGGTGTATTCTAAAACTATACACAATATTCGTAGCCGAGGGCAGCCTCCACTGCCGTTAAGCCATACAGGACACTAGTTGTGCAAAGATTTTAGCTAAGGTGAGCAAAAACCACATAGTTTGACACAAAGATACTTGGACTGTACAAACGCGAGTTCTGTGGTAAATGGATAATGTTTGACGAAGTTCCGTTAAACCACAGACAGAGTACTGATCCACAAGTTACCGATCAAGGCTGCAAACTGGTTTGTCGTAGTGGAATATGACCGCATGGCTGGCGCTGTCAGTTTGCGAACCTGAAGTAAGATGGTCACGCCTTCCGTGCCGACGAGGCTGCCTACGTACGTTTTTCATTACCAAAGGTTTCTGAATCTGTTATGACATTACTTTATTATTGTTAGTGTTTTTCTTTGTATGAGTGTTAGTGCAGGAGCATACACAATGTCCCGACACGTGGCGTTACACATTTTTGCCCCTAAAATCCTAGTCCAGACACAGCTCAGACGACACGGTAATACAAGTACTGACCTCAAACCTATCTGGCCGTTTTTTCCATTGTGAAATGGATCGTACCTCAACTTAGGTTCGTACACTAAAGTTTCGTTCTTTCGCGAATCTCAGGTGACAAATCGTAAATATGAGGCCAGCGACCTTACCGTCATAGTTCCTTTACCACATTCTTGAAGGTTTTAAATTAAGGTTGTTCGTGATTTGGTTTCCAGTATCTCTCTCAGCTTGTCATTAAAATTACTCATTTACACAGTGCTCCAACAAAAAAAAGTCTCAAGTCCTTTGACTAAACGCAACCAGTCCTCCTAGATGTCTAGATGCCGCCAGGGAAAATAAACGTAAGCGTAGCCTGACTCTCACTCTGCTTACCTGAATTGAAAGTCCGTCCGTTCTTCTGGAGCCCAGTCTTCAAGCACCACACAAATGCCAGACCTCTGCCCTCGCAGCTCCGTGTTCTGAAAGTCACGCAGTAACTCGTAAACCTGCAAGAACCTACGCTTGACTCCTACTAAAGGTCAGTACAAAGTAACCCTCGTACATTGGCTGACGTTTCATCCTTTCACCTGATCAGCACTGCAGCTGTGGTTGGATTGTCTTTTGCCTCTATTACAGGAATTCCCATTTCTTGTAACGCCCCTTCCGCTAATTACAGCCCACTTATGTTGTCACTTTACGGCAGGGCATCGTGTCATTATTTATCATCATAACGTTCAGTCTGTAAATTCAGCAAGTGGGAAAGTAAACTAAGGAGAACTTCTGTAAAGGGAATTAAAGTTCTCGAAGAAGAAATAAAAAAATTAAGGTTTGCCGATTACATTGTAGTTCTCTCAGAAATAGTAAAAGAGCTTGAGTTTAATTGAGTGGCCTCCTCTGCGTAAAATACGTAGAAAGTAAATCTGTTTTCTGCACTTGCGAAAACACGAAAACTCCGCTCTTTGTAGGAATTCCGTTAAATGAGGTGATTGTTTCTTATGATATGATGTGGATTTAGTCTTTCTTGCAATATTCTCAATATAGTGGTTTCTCACACGTTCAGAACTCATGCGACGTGCTGTCAACTTGAGGAGTAATCGTGACCAATCGCATTTAACACATACTCTATCCAAACAAAGGATCCTGCTCGTCGCAAAGGTGCAAACCTATTGAGATGATGTAGGCGTCGCTACAGGAAAAGCTCTTCTTAGCGAAGTTGTACTGATCCTCGATTACATTCCCGACACTTCTACACAAGATGTAAATCGTCCAGTTTCGCATACGTAAGTTCATGCAGTTATATGTTGCCGGTTTGCGATTAACACTGCCTGAAATAAAACCCCAGAAATATCTGAAGAGAAGACATTTTAAGTCGATGATTGAGAGGCATGTGGCTTTTCTATTGTCCACAGGTACAATGAGGCAATGGAAGACGATTTCCTTACAAGGACGACACACACATTGTGTACCGCACATTAACACTACTGCATACTGCAGTATTCTCAATGAAGTGCCGTCACAATGGTAATTGCTATAGAACTTCGAATGAACCACTATATAACGAACTTTTTATTCGTTACAATCTAATATCTGCGGAGCAAAAATTAGTTGTTGCTGTCAAAACTGACATTTATTCAAAAAGTAGACAAGTGTATCATTTCCAATTTACTGTGCCTGAACTATGCACTAAACCATACTAATTATAAAAATGGATGTACGTACGTATGTATTCCTCCTAAACTACTGCACCGATTTCAACCAAACTTGGTGCACATTACGTCTACCGTCTAGACAGAACCAGAGTGGAGTAAAACTCATCCACCTGTCAAAGGGGCGGGAGTGGGAATGAAAAAGCAGAGTGGCCCATGACTCCAGAATACTCATGCTTAAGTTACCGAGTATTTGAGAATGAGAGCACTCAGGGACTTGCAACAAACATTACGCATAATTTCAAGCCTTTACGAAACTTTTTCTCGCTAACTGCACCCGCAAATGATGAAAGGAAGAAAGTTTGTCACTTACTACATTTTCGTTGTTCATGGAGTAAAAGTTCTACATGAAGCATGACTTTTAGTTTATTACTCCTTTACTACCGACTTATTCGTGACACATTTCACAGACAGTATTCACATATACCACTGAATGAACCAGAAAAATTACATCATTGTGCAATACTTTGTTCAGAAGATACGACGTCAAAAGCACTGAATGTGTGAATAACTAGCAAATCATGCAAGACCTTTAAATTTATTGCTCCGTTACTGCTACCTCTATTCACAACATTTTTCGCAGACAGTATCCACATTTGCGGCTGAATGTACCTACAAAAATATATCTTTATACGACACATGGTTCAGCGGATATGACGTCATAACCACTAAACTGCGTGAAAATGAAACTACAGGGCGAAATTCCATGGACATACCGGTGACATGTGTACAAATCGCGTGAAGTATATTGTTTTGCATCACCCCAATTCCCAGAACTCCTTAAGTGGACGTTGACTGTGGGTAATGTATCACAGCCACAGTCCCTTTGACTGTTCAGAGACATCACTAAACCCACCCAAAGATGTAAACAACCATGCACGAGCAGCTCCTATTAAACGGAGGGGGTCCGACAGCCAATCAGTTCCAGTCATTCCACCGGAAAGGAGGTACACAGCTAGTGTCTGTAGTTCAACCATGCCTAGACGGTCAATACCGCTGTTCGATCGCGTCCGCATTGTTACTTTGTGCCAGGAAGGGCTCTCAACAAGGGAAGTGTCCAGGCGTCTCGGAGTGAACCAAAGCGAAGTTCTTCGGACGTGGAGGACATACAGACGGACAGGAACTGTCGATGACATGCCTCGCTCAGGCTGCCCAAGGGCTACTACGGCAGTGAATGACCGCTACCTAAGGATTATGGCTCGGAGGAACCCTGACAATAACGTCACCATGTTGAATAATGCTTTCCGTGCAGCCACAAGATGTCGTGTTACGACTCAAACTGTGCGCAGTAGGCTGCATGATGTGCAACTTTATTACCAACGTCCATGGCTACGTCCATCTTTGCAACCACGACACCATGCAGCACGGTACAGATGGGCTCAACAACATGGCGATTGGAACGCTCAGTATTGGCATCACGTTCTCGTCACCGATGAGTGTCGCTTATGCCTTCAGCCAGACAATCATCGGAGACGTGTTTGGAGGCGGTCAGGCTAAACGCCTTAGACACACTGTCCAGCAAGTGCAGCAAGGTGGAGGTTCCCTGCCGTTTTGGGGTGGCATTATGTGGGGCCGACGTACGCCGCTGGTGTTCATGGAAGGCGCCGTAACGGTTGTACAATACTTGAATGCCATCCTCCGATCGATAGTGCAACCATATCGTCAGCATATTGGCGGGGCATTCGTCTTCATGGACGATAATTCGCTCCCTCATCGTGCACATCTTGTGAATGTGAATGACTTCCTTCAGGATAACGATATTGCTCGACAAGAGTGGCCAGCATGTTCTCCAGACATGAACCGTGTCGAACATGCCTGGGATAGATTGGAAAGGGCTGTTTATGGACGACTAGACCCACCAACCACTCTAAGGGATCTACACCGAATCATCGTTGAGGAGTGGGACAATCTTGACCAACAGTGCCTTGATGAACTTGTGGATAGTATGCCTCGACGAATACAGGCATGCATCAATGCAAGAGGAGTTGCTACTGGGTATTAGAGGTACCGGTGTGTACAGTTAATCTGATCACCACCTCTGAAGGTCTCGTTATGTGGTGGTACAACATGCAATGTGTGGTTTTCATGAGAATTAAAAAGGGCAGAAACGATGTTTATGTTGATCTCTATTCCAATTTTCTGTACAGGTTCCGAGAACCGAGGTGATGCAAAACGTTTTTTGATGTGTGTATACGTGACACGTGCGTATGCGAGCAAAGCCACAAGTAAGAAGCTCATCCTTGGCTCCTGGAACAATTTCAATCCTATTTGGTACACGTATTGTTTACAAATTGGAAAGAAATAATGGAGAGGTAACAACCACCAGTCTCCTACTGGGATGAGTGTGATAACCTGTAGAGAGAGAGAGGGATGAGGAGATTGATAGATGGAGAAAGAGGAGGTGGGCACAGATATGAGGAAGCGGAAGTAGTTAGAGACAGGGGAGAGAGAAATGGACAGAGAGAAGGGGGGGAAAACACAGAGAAAGGAAAGAGGAGGGCGTGGAAAAAGGCAGGTGGAGGAAGAGGGAGGGAGATGGGGCGGGAGGAGAGAAACAGACGGACGGGAGGAGATGGAATTAGACGGGGGAGGAGGAGACAGACAGAAATAAATGCAGGAAGAGATGAACAGAGAGTGGGAAGTGGTGGAGATGGACAGAGAGAGGGAGGAGTGTAAGTGATGGACAATGACAGGGTGATAGGTAAGGAGGGAACTGATGTGGATGAAGAGAGAGTGCACGGGTAGAGAGAGGGAGGAGGAGAAGGTAGATAGACACAGGGGGAAGGAGATGGACAGAGACATGGGGCAAGAGGAGATAGACAGAGAGAAGGGGAAGAATAAGATGGACAGAGAGAAGGGGAAGGAACAGATTGACTAACAGAACACAGGAATAAGTAAACACGTGGGTAACGTCTAGTTTGTCAGCTAGTATTAACGTAACTTTGTACATATCATATTAATTTTGATTATTTAACTTACTCTTAACACTGCCAATAAAACTTTCCAGTTGCTCATTGGACGCTACTCTACATACAATTATTCGTGGTAATACTCTACACTCCCTGGCGAATATGTTGTTTCTTGTCACAAGAAACGTAGGGAGTTTTCCCTATGTATTATCTATTCTTATTTTTCTTTCATTGAGCTGTATCATCTGCTACTGTTCGGTACTAATACAACAATAACTACCTTTCTGAGTAATGATGGAGATTGCAACTGCAACAATCATTATTAATTCTGTTAGTTCTTAACTACTCACTTTCGTATTTGGTGCAACCAATTCACGCTTGTCCGTTGGCATTCGACTGGAAGATATTCAGTTCCAATCCACGTGGGGTATGATATTTTCATAGCTAGTTTTTGGCTGCCAACGTTAGATGTACTGACGTACAGTTTGCGATAATGAAACTTGATGCGAATGTCCTGGATTCCGTTCGAAAGTCTCCGCAGTGTCTCAGAGTGTAGGCATATGACACAGTCCCTTTTGCATTATTTGATGAGATAAGTCGATAATCACTCCTCATAATCAGCTACACTGAACAGATATAGTGGTTTCCTGCATTGCTTTGACAAATACCGGGATGGTTCCTTGGAAAGGGATGCGGTCTATATCCTTCCTCACCCTTCCAAAGTAAGAACCTGTCGTTGACAGAACGTTAAACCCTAAGCTTTGTTCGTCTTTCTTGAACAGACATACTACGTTCATTTCGTAAAGGAAAGGTGCCATAGTACTCCAAGGAAGAAAACATTTTGTGTTCAGCGGCTGAACCACCTCGCAATCAATTATGCCACACGACTTTACTATTCTCACAGGATCGAAGTGTACTTCCGTTACCTTTATTTTTCTGACTGTTATTAATACGTATTCTGCTAACGCTAATGTTGTGTCCATATTGCCTACAGTACTTACTTACGCCTAACACTCATTTTGTCTGAATTTGAGATCATTTATAATTGTCATAATCATACAGGAAATGAATTAAACTTACACATTGAAGTCATTATCGTCTGCTATCAAAATCGACCGTCACAAAATTTACTAAAACGAATTAAAATTGTCAGTTTAAATTACAGTTTTGTTACTATTAGGTGAAACAAGAATATCCTTCGAAATCGGCAGTGTATTCGTGTTACAAACCACTGAGGTCTTGGTTGTGCAGCAGAATGGGCCATGTCTTGCAGGCACTGAATTCATAATCAGCCATGTCAAGGAACGAGCAACAGTCTTCTTCATGTTAGCAGTTTTGTCTGGAACCTGGTGTTACATTACGCAGCGGTGTGACCATATCAGCAGGAAAAAGAATTACAAATGAAATGACATAATTTCAGGGAGTTTACTGATCTCATTAAGATATGATTTTATGTATATAGACTGAATCGGCGAGTAAAAATTTGTACGGAAACCAGGAATCGAACCCAGGTCTCTTGCTTACTAGGCAGGCGTGTTAGCAACATTTTTTTTACTTTTTTTAAATGCTCTGACCACTTTTTTATTAAAGAAAAAAAGAAAAATTGGATGGTTCCGTGGGCAAAATGCGCAGGTGTCATTTTACGAGGCCTGACCACGTTATCTCATATGGAAGGAGTAAATGGCCGCAGGAGAGTATTCATTTATTTATTGACAAACGAATAAATCCGCAATTTCCATAAATTGTCTCCGTCGCCAAGATTTTAAAAGAGGAAGGGCTATGTACTACTGGCTTGAAAAAGAAAGTACATAAACACAAAGTATCACTTCTCGAACACGCACTTCCCGCGTCGATATTCCACGGACGCCACCGATCCATCTTCATGGCATGTTTTCTCGATCTGTCACGTAACTAACGTTATCTGTTCCATCTCCTCTGTATGAATGTATCAAATTTACCTTCTGCCATGAATGATCCAGCTACGGAGCGGATATGCTCCGCAAAATTTCGAAAAGTGTTGGCTGTACTTAGAGTTCTTCACAATAGCACAATGACAATCGTTTAAATAGTTCCAATAATCCGTGAGTCCTATGACACCACCTCCAAACAAATAACGAGTCGGGTGAACTCTGATCAACGTGACAACGTTGTATTTCGCCCTCGGGAAATAAACAGCGTCCGGGTAGAGCAGAGTGCGGGAATCGAAGTAAGTGGGTGACAAAATATGACGCACAAAGTACTATATCTCTTCCGCCGGCTCACAATGTACCCAGTGTTCTTCTTTATCCCGAACATTGCAATTCACACATAAAGGTGAATCGGCAAGATGAATCCTATGGAGTCTGTCTCGAGTAATCTGTTTCTTTGTCCACCATCACGTACCAAGTTGAACGTACTTCTGAATCTAGCGCTACCTCGTTGGCAGTGCACCGTACTAACTTCCAATACACGGTAGGATATGTCAGTTCGACGACATTAGGCAAAGTAGGGTGCGGTAAATGTCACTGGCCGTTGGTAAGCGAGAGACAGAGAGAACGTTCCGTAGGTAGCTGTACTCCAGATAAAAACCTTCCAAAGTAGGAAAATGGCACCGACATCTCAGTAACTTCACCGGAGGGTCAAGGGAAGATTGTGCCAGAGCCTCCATCAGAAAGCCCATGAAGCTGGTCGGGCATCGAAGTCAAAGCTTGAGTTGCATTCCAACATACAGAGACACTGGTCGATCACGAACATTGACAAGGCAAAGTCCACCACGTTCTTTAGGAGGAGTAAGGGTGTCGTAACGAACCTTAAATATCATTCCAGCGCTGACCGAGCGCAGCCATCATACTCCGAGCTGTTTTTAGGCATCGGTAGCGTTTGTGCTACATGCGGAATTCGTGAGTCCTGATTGACATTAATAAATGCTGTCCGTCGATGATGGTCCAAAGCACGGAGACGATGATCTACAGGTCCAGCACGTATTTGTAGCAAGTGGCTCCGATAATAAGGGTCGTCGTGCGTGAAATGTCGTCCGTGAAGTCGATGCCCAGGCAACGGATTTTATCGCGCAGCCTGAGCGGGGCCACGTTTGCTTTTGTCATCCCAGTGCCAATATTTAAGGCCACCGACTTCGTAGATTTATATGGCTCCCCATGAGTGGCTCTGCGGAAATCATTTTCAACGCGAAGAGTTAACGTCAGATCATCTACATAGGCAGTTCACCTAAAAACGAAACCCCCAAGAGAGAATCTCGTTGCAGACCTCACAACAAAGGCTCCAATGCTAAAACGTAGAGTACCGTCGATAAGGGGCATTCCTGTCTAAAAGAGCCGCGAATCTACAACGCGGTGGGCAGTCTACCGTTGACAAGCACTTTCGATTTTCGTTATTCTTGAAGAACAGCAGTTAAGTACATATGACTGAACGAACAAACACTTGACTAAAGTCTGTTGCAGCCAGTACTCCCGGTACACGGCACTCTTAGAGAGGGCAATCAGGTTTCTGTGCGTATCACACATCGATAACTGATTCATTGATAGGAGACGAGACGTCGTAGGCCGAATTAGAGCTGCCATTAGACGCGTGAAGATTTTTATGTGACAGTTCAACAAAGTTAATGGTCGGTTGTCCTTAATACGTGATCCTCCGCGAGGTTTACTGATAGGGATGATGCCAGCTTCCACAAAGGCAGTCCGAAGTTGCACCTCTGGCATCATGAGCTCTTGACGTATACTACTCCAATAGGGTACCAATAGCCTCTGGAACGTCTCATAAAACTCGAGGGGTAGCCCACCTGTTCATAGTGTCTTATTGGGTGCCCCTTTTCCTATGGAATCCTACAATTCTTCTTGAGTCATCGGTTCTAGCAGTTGCTTTTGGAGTTCGGTGGCCAAGCGGTTCTACGTGCTACAGTCTGGAACCGCGCGACCGCTACGGTCCTTAGGTTAGTTAGGTTTAAGTAATTCTAAGTTCTAGGGGACTGATGACCTCAGCAGTTAAGTCCCATAGTGCTCAGAGCCATTGAAACCATTTTGGAGTTCCGGAGTAACAGCAGCGTGCATCAAACCAGGAACAGCAGCACTGATCTCTGGATCAGATCTCTTCTTTGTGTACAGGTGAGAATAATGGGTACGCATTGCTTAAGTCTCCTTGCGCGACTTGACGGACGCCATCTTCCGACGTCATCTCATGGATCAAAGTCCTGGCTGTCGTCCGGGTTTTACTTTTCATCCGTCGTAGCAATATGGCGAAGGACATTTGATCTTTAGTTCGGAATCTCTGTTGTCTCTACGGCGTATATTATGGACCTTTCTCCAAGAGGAAGTCCTGTTCGCAGCTCTCTTTCTTCCCATCGATTTGGGTTAACGTGTAGTCAGTTTTAGTTCCATTTTCGTATTAGTGTTCTAAGGTTTTGCCATGGGCGCGTGTGACCTAAGTTGCTTTTGCGCCCTAAAACAAAACAAAACAAAACAGTTTGACATGTACGAATGATAGTCCCTTCCAAGTGCTGACGCATCGAAGTCACAATCTTTGCTTTTGCTCGACTGACAGTCACCTGGTGGTCCGGTGATGAAGGCATAACGGAACATTCCCTGAGGATGGCGTAGCATAACTCTGTAGTTCTGCGCCTCCACGCCGCAGCTTCCCTGCTAAACCTCTTCAAGGTGCGGGGAAGGCTCGGGTTGGCACAGACCAACCACCACTGTAAAGAGACGTATATTCTCTTCGTGTCGTAGACACAGTTTCCACGTGCCTCCCATCACCTCTTGACATTCCGGTGAGGTCAGGTGAGCGGTGATAAATTTTCAAGGGCTGTGGCTGCACCGCATCCGCTGGCTTCCAAGAGTAATGGTACAGATGTAAGCAATGAGGTCAGTAAATGCTGCGGCACAACTCGGCTGCAGTGACCACATCCCTGAGAGAGCGGGAGGTATACATCCTGCCCATTCTGATGAACAAATGTTTCGTGAAGTGTGTGAAACCCCTTCCATCAGCACAGATTATGTTCCAAGTCTCTATCAGTGCGAGCTCGCGAATGACAGCGCGTGCTGGGCACGGTGAATGCTGAGGATATTGGTCCTTGGGAGATTGTGTACAATTAAAATCGCCCCCCGTCACCACATCATCTACTCTGCTTTGCATAATTGCGTTAATTCCTCAATGAAACACAGCGTAAGTTCCCCCTCTTACTGACACACGACGATACGTAGACACTGACGAGGTGCATCTCTTGGAACGGAAGTGCCACACACCTGGCATTTAGTAGGTAACGTACATCGGTGGCTACTGAACCTTCTTTGAGAAGTATTGCGACCCACTGCCCATATCCGCCTCATGTGATATGCATGTCATGTATCCAGAGAATACCAGAAAACCAAGACGGTATACCTCTTGCAGTTAGGTGACGTCAGTATCGCCCGCATAAAGTGTGTCGCGCAGCAATGACAGATTCTTGCGCGACCAGATGGTATTGATGTTGATAGTCACGAATCGATATGACTGTCGTTCGGCCTCTTAAGACAGTGGCTGTCATCAGCGTAAGCAGTGGCGACGACTGCGGTCATCCCAACGCCACCTGGTCGTTTCTCCACAACTGGCCATTAAAATTGCTACGCCAAGAAGAAATGAAGATGATAAACGGGTATTCATTGGATAAATATATTATACTAGAACTGACATGTGATTACATTTTCTCGCAATTTGGCTGCATAGATCCTGAAAAAATCAGCACCCAGAACAACCACCTCTGGCCCTAATAACGGCCTTGATACGCCAGGGCATTGCGTCATAGAGAGCTTGGATGGCGTGTACAGGTACAGCTGCCCATGCAGCTTCAACACGATACCACAGTTCATCAAGAGTAGTGACTGGCGTATTGTGACGAGCCAGTTGCTCGGCCACCATTGACGAGACGTTTTCTATTGGTGAGGGATCTGGAGAATGTGCTGGCCAGGGCAGCAGTCGAACATTTCATGTATCCAGAAAGTCCCGTACAGGACCTGCAACATGCGGTCGTGCATTATCCTGCTGAAATGTAGGGTTTCGAATGAAGGGTAGAGCCACTGGTCGCAACACATCTGAAATGGAACGACCACTGTTCAAAGTTCCGTCAATGCGAACAAGAGGTGACCGAGACGTGTAACCAGTTGCACCCCATACCATCACGGCGGGTGATACACCAGTTTGGCGATGACGAATGCACGCTTCCAATGTGCGTTCACCGCGATGTCGCCAAACACGAATGCGACCACCATGATGCTATAAACAGAACCTGGATTCATCCGAAAAAATGACGTTTTGCCATTCATGCCCCCAGGTTCGTCGTTGAGTACACCATCGCAGGCGCTCCTGTCTGTGACGCAGCGTCAAGGGTAACCGCAGCCATGGTCTCCGAGCTCACAGTCCATGCTGCTGCAAATATCGTCGAACTGTTCGTGCAAACGTCCCCATCTGTTGACTCAGGGATCGAGACGTGGCTGCACGATCCGTTACAGCCATGCGGACAAGATGCCTGTCATCTCGATTGCTAGTGACACGAGGCCGTTGGGATCCAGCACGGCGTTCCGTATTACCCTCCTCAACCCACTGATTCCATATTCTGCTAACAGTCATTGGATCTCGACCATCTCCAGCTGCAATGCCGCGATACCATTTCTCCTCCTTACACGAGGCATCACAACAACGTTTCACCAGGCAACGCCGGTCAACTGCTGTTTGTGTATGAGAAATCGGTTGGAAACTTCCCTCATGTCAGCACGTTATAGGTGTCGCCACCGGCGCCAACCTTGTGTGAATGCTCTGAAAAGCTAATCATTTGCATATCACAGCGTCTTAGTCCTGTCGGTTATATTTCGCGTCTGTAGCACGTCATCTTCGTGGTGTAGCAATTTCAATGGCCAGTAGTGTATTATCATGTTGTCCGCAGGAAGTGGAGGGGGGGGGCGGAGGGGGATGGTGTATCTTCCCTCTTCTACAAGTGCTGTCCCCGCTAAAGAGTCGTCTTCTACGACGTCGGCCCACGAGTCACTGGGGACAGGCAGCCGCCCGTTACAGCGTCTACCAAAGAGCCTTTGTGTGCATCTACATCTATACTCTGCAAACCATCGTGAGGTGCATGGCAGTGGTACGTCCCATTGTACCAGTTATTACAGTTTATTCCTGTTCCACTCATGTACGGAGCGCAGGAAGCATGATTATTTGAATGCCTCTGTGCGTACAGTGGTTATTCTAATCTTATCGTCGCAATCCCTATGTGAGAGATACGAGGTGGGTTGTATTATATCCGTAATCATTTAAAGCTGGTTCTTAAAGCTTTGTTAATAGAATTTCTCGGGATCGTTTACCTCTGTCTTTTAAGAGTCAGCCAGTTCACTTTCTTCAGTATCTCTGTGATACTCTCCCACGTATTAAACGAACCTGTGACCACTCGTGCTGCTCTTTTCTGTACACGTTCAGTATCCCCTGTCAGTCCTATCTGTTATGGTCCCACACACTTGAGCAATATTCTAGAAGCGGTCGCACGAGTGATTTGTGAGCAATCTTTTTAGTGGACTGATTGCACTTCCCCAGTATATTACCAATAAACCGAAGTCTGCCACCTGCTTTACCCACGACTGAACCTGTTCCTCGCGGCTGCGACGATGTTCCATCGCCCTCTCCATCTCCGAACGTGTTTCCAGGAGAAGAGGAATACGTCATCTCAGTCCTTAAAGGGGGAGCATGGTCGGTCTACGCCTCCGTAGCAGTTGCATTTACGAAACGGTCGAAATCAGTACGATCGTGTGAATCTGTCCGCAAGAGACAGTCATCAGACGGCGTCTGTCGGTGTTTCTAGTGCTTGCGAGGTAAACGGTGCTTCCGGACGTACATCTTCATGTTAGAATGTGAGTGTAGATTCGACTTCGCTGGACCTTCCGAGACGAAAGGCTGTGTTGGCACGACTCGTGGATCAGTATCCGTCCGCTCATTCTGCGGCGGCAGTTGCCATTCGGGGTCATCTGGCATCTCCCTCTGCAGCGCGCGGGCGGCATGTACCCGGTCAATAACGTGTCGGTCTGTCTGCAGTGGTAGCCTGTCCCGATTACCACCACCAGGAGTCGTAAGTGCCGTCACTTGTTCATGCGTAATTGGTAGGATCGAAGGAGGAAACTGTATCTCTCTGCCCAATAGAATGTGGGTGATCTGCCATTGCAAACAATCAGATCGAACATGACACTCCTGTCCGTATCCTGAGCATGAGCACAGTTGTCCATCGTAGATGATAATTGTGCGACAACCGGCAATGTTTAGCTATGAAGGAACATGCTTCGTTGTGACTCGTCTTACTCCTCTGGGTACAGGATACGTTATAAATGTCTGCCACTACAGCCATGTGGTTAACGACAGTCCTGTACGGCTTAAGAGTGGAGATAACGGAATCGGCGGGTTCTCAAAAGGTAGCTGGGAAATCCGGAGGTTCAACAGTAAAAGTGCCGATATGTCCATCTGAGTGCGTAAACTGGAGTTTGAGGGCAACATCAGTAATAATCTTCGTGCTAGCTTCTTCGTTAATCATTTACGATACTGGTCGTGATCGAAAAGAGAATACCAATGATATCCTGTGGATCTAGATTTAGTCCATCACGCAAGAAGTTTTATACTTCAAATGCTCGCGGCCGTGGATATTCGGCCTTGAGCGTAACATTGATAGTGTTCTTCCTATAGGAGTTCGTCATGTTACTTCCATGAACTTCCTGTAAGCGACTGCCGCTCGCGCAAAGGTAATAAACTATCGCAAACTCCCGTAAGCCACCAGAGCCGCTGAACGCTAAGCATACATCCTCACCGCTACGTCGCTGACAGCTAACTGCCAGTGAGCCACCTTGGCACATCGGTTCACACAACTGTACGGATTACCCTCGCAGGTCTCTCTCCTCATTCCAACTTCTCAAGCCGGCCAAGTCTGCTTCAAATTCCACCTTACACACGAACGATATACCTAAAATTATACATGTTTGAGGTCAGTAAAGTCTCTGAAATTGTGTCACTACATTTGTGTAAGTACCTGCATCTGGGTTTCAGGCTGGACCCTCCCCCCCCCCACCTCCCCCCTTTTTTACGTTCGTTGTTGTTGTTGTGGTCTTCAGTCCTGAGACTGGTTTGATGCAGCTCTCCATGCTACTCTATCCTGTGCAAGCTTCTTCATCTCCCAGTATCTACTGCAACCTACATCCTTCTGAATCTGCTTAGTGTATTCATCTCTTGGTCTCCCTCTACGATTTTTACCCTCCACACTGCCCTCCAATGCTAAATTTGTGATCCCTTGATGCCTCAAAACATGTCCTACCAACCGATCCCTTCTTCTAGTCAAGTTGCGCCACAAACTTCTCTTCTCCCCAATCCTATTCAATACTTCCTCATTAGTTACGTGATCTACCCACTTTATCTTCAGCATTCTTCTGTAGCACCACATTTCGAAAGCTTCTATTCTCTTCTTGTCCAAACTAGTTATCGTCCATGTTTCACTTCCATACATGGCTACACTCCATACAAATTCTTTTAGAAATGACTTCCTGACACTTAAATCTATACTCGATGTTAACAATTTCCTCTTCTTGAGAAACGCTTTCCTTGCCATTGCCAGTCTACATTTTATATCCTCTCTACTTCGACCATCATCGGTTATTTTACTCCCCAAATAGCAAAACTCCTTTACTACTTTAAGTGTCTCATTTCCTAATCTAATTCCCTCAGCATCACCCGACTTAATTTGACTACATTCCAGTATCCTCGTTTTGCTTTTGTTGATGTTCATCTTATATCCTCCTTTCAAGACACTGTCCATTCCGTTCAACTGCTCTTCCAAGTCCTTTGCTGTCTCTGACAGAATTACAATGTCATCGGCGAACCTCAAAGTTTTTATTTCTTCTCCATGAATTTTAATACCTACTCCGAATTTTTCTTTTGTTTCCTTTACTGCTTGCTCAATATACAGATTGAATAACATCGGGGAGAGGCTACAACCCTGTCTCACTCCTTTCCCAACCACTGCTTCCCTTTCATGCCCCTCGACTCTTATAACTGCTATCTGGTTTCTGTACAAACTGTAAATAGCCTTTCGCTCCCTGTATTTTACCCCTGCCACCTTCAGAATTTGAAAGAGAGTATTCCAATTAACATTGTCAAAAGCTTTCTCTAAGTCTACAAATGCTAGAAACGTAGGTTTGCCTTTTCTTAATCTTTCTTCTAAGATAAGTCGTAAGGTCAGTATTGCCTCACGTGTTCCAACATTTCTACGGAATCCAAACTGATCTTCCCCGAGGTCGGCTTCTACTAGTTTTTCCATTCGTCTGTAAAGAATTCGCGTTAGTATTTTGCAGCTGTGACTTATTAAACTGATAGTTCGGTAATTTTCACATCTGTCAACACCTGCTTTCTTTGGGATTGGAATTATTATATTCTTCTTGAAGTCTGAGGGTATTTCTCCTGTCTCATACATCGTGCTCACCAGATGGTAGAGTTTTGTCATGACTGGCTCTCCCGAGGCCATCAGTAGTTCAAATGGAATGTTGTCTACTCCCGGGGCCTTGTTTCGACTCAGGTCATTCAGTGCTCTGTCAAACTCTTCACGCAGTATCTTATCTCCCATTTCGTCTTCATCTACATCCTCTTCCATTTCCATAATATTGTCCTCAAGTACATCGCCCTTGTATAAACCCTCTATATACTTCTTCCACCTTTCTGCCTTCCCTTCTTTGCTTAGAACTGGGTTTCCATCTGAGCTCTTGATATTCATACAAGTGGTTCTCTTCTCTCCAAAGGTCTCTTTAATTTTCCTGTAGGCAGTATCTATCTTACCCCTAGTGAGACAAGCCTCTACATCCTTACATTTGTCCTCCAGCCATCCCTGCTTAGCCATTTTGCACTTCCTGTCGATATCATTTTTGAGACGTTTGTGTTCCTTTTTGCCTGCTTCATTTACTGCATTTTTATATTTTCTCCTTTCATCAATTAAATTCAATATTTCTTCTGTTACCCAAGGATTTCTATTAGCCCTCGTCTTTTTACCTACTTGATCCTCTGCTGCCTTCACTACTTCATCCCTCAGAGCTACCAATTCTTCTTCTACTGTATTTCTTTCCCCCATTCCTGTCAATTGTTCCCTTATGCTCTCCCTGAAACTCTGTACAACCTCTGGTTCTTTCAGTTTATCCAGGTCCCATCTCCTTAAATTCCCACCTTTTTGCAGTTTCTTCAGTTTCAATCTGTAGTTCATAACCAATAGATTGTGGTCAGAATCCACATCTGCCCCAGGAAATGCCTTAAAATTTAGAACCTGGTTCCTAAATCTCTGTCTTACCATTATATAATCTATCTGATACCTTTTAGTATCTCCAGGATTCTTCCAGGTATACAACCTTCTTTTATGATTCTTGAACCAAGTGTTGGCTATGATTAAGTTAAGCTCTGTGCAAAATTCTACAAGGCGGCTTCCTCTTTATTCCTTCCCCCAAATCCATATTCACCTACTATGTTTCCTTCTCTCCCTTTTCCTACTGACGAATTCCAGTCACCCATGACTATTAAATTTTCGTCTCCCTTCACTACCTGAATAATTTCTTTTATCTCGTCATACATTTCATCTATTTCTTCATCATCTGCAGAGGTAGTTGGCATATAAACTTGTACTACTGTAGTAGGCATGGGCTTTGTGTCTATCTTGGCCACAATAATGCGTTCACTATGCTGTTTGTAGTAGCTAACCCGCACTCCTATTTTTTTATTCATTATTAAACCTACTCCTGCATTACCCCTATTTGATTTTGTATTTATAACCCTGTAATCACCTGACCAAAAGTCTTGTTCCTCCTGCCACCGAACTTCACTAATTCCCACTATATCTAACTTTAACCTATCCATTTCCCTTTTTAAATTTACTAACCTACCTGCCCGATTAAGGGATCTGACATTCCACGCTCCGATCCGTAGAACGCCAGTTTTCTTTCTCCTGATAACGATGTCCTCCTGAGTAGTCCCCGCCCGGAGATCCTAATGGGGGACTATTTTACCTCCGGAATATTTTACCCAAGAGGACGCCATCATCATTTAATCATACAGTAGAGCTGCATGTCCTCGGTAAAAATTACGACTGTAGTTTCCCCTTGCTTTCAGCCGTTCGCAGTACCAGCACAGCAAGGCCGTTTTGGTTAATGTTACAAGGCCAGATCAGTCAATCATCCAGACTGTTGCCCCTGCAACTACTGAAAAGGCTGCTGCCCCTCTTCAGGAACCACATGTTTGTCTGGCCTCTCAACAGATACCCCTCCGTTGTGGTTGCACCTACGGTACGGCCATCTGTATCGCTGAGGCGCGCAAGCCTCCCCACCAACGGCAAGGTCCATGGTTCATGGGGGGGTTACGTTCGTTGCTGAGGTGCAATTCTAGAAGATGGAGAGCCTTGGCCGTTTGGTTCGTGCATAAGGGGGAATTTAAAGTAGAGTGGGGCGGCAGCGAGAATTTGGATGGAGGATGGAGGCGTGCCAGAGTAATCCGTACAGTAGTGTGAACTGCTGTGCCAAGGTGGCTTAATGGCTAACGCACCTGCTTAGTAAGCAGAAGACCTGGTTTCGATTCCCGGCTTTGGTACAAATTTTCATTCGCCGCTTCAGTCTATGTACATAAAAGAAAAAATAATTCCTGGTATTCTATATTCTTTAAGTCACAATATTTCATTTGTACGTTGGCAACACCAATCTTTTGCACTCATTTCTGTATTCGCGGGCTTCTTATCGCGATCATACAGTGATGAAAGCCATTACGCTTTCTGTCCCTAAAACAAAATACATAAAAATGTCTCATGTAGAAACACTTTGACCTAGCATGGGAAGATGTTCAGTCACTGCAGTTTTACAGTAATATTAGTTAGTAAAACAGCATGCACTGGTGTGAGATTTCCGTTACAGTCTCCAAAGTTTAAGTCAATGGTTCACGTGAAATGCCTCATACTGTAATCTAAATGAGAGGAAATTGAACAATTATAACAACAATATTACTCGGTATGGGTGAACAGTGTCCATCATAATAATGAATCTAATAATCTACTTTATTATTTGTAAATATTTCCTTCTTATCGTATTTTAAGATCTAAGTAAATTACAAACTTTTGGTGAGAAATATACTACTTTCATTCTCCTCAGTTTTCTGATGTTCTTACTGATATGTTATTCCCCGCTTTATATTGAAATTCCTTTGTTGATGCTATAAAGAAAAGTAATTACAAAGTCATTATTTTCATTTAATTGCTTTAGTCACAACTTTTGGAGATTAAAAAGAGTACAGTATTATGAAAAATAATATAATTTTAGAAATTTGCAGCAAAAACAGTCAAGTCAGAAATTAAATTAACAAAAAAGTTGGGGTTGCTTTTGAAGTACTAATAGATTTCACAGAACATTAGAAACAACATTAAACCATTAAGGACGTAACTATTAAAGAAAAACGTTTGTGACCATCATTGTTGGGCCTCTAAGAGGTTTTTCGTTTATATTGAGATATATTGAAATAAATGATATATATATATATATATATATATATATATATATATATATATATATATATATATATTGAAATAAATGATAGGGTTCCGAATACGGGGCGCAAATGTGTGAATCCTGCCTCGGATTTGGATGTGTGTGATGTCCTTAGGTTAGTTAGGATTAATTAGTTCTATGTTCTAGGCGACTGATGACCTCAGAAGTTAAGTCGCATAGTGCTCAGAGCCATTTGAACCATTTTTGTTTCGAATGATCATTCCCGTCATAACCTTGAACATTGATTGACTACTACACTGCGTAAAGGAATGTTTGGATATCTCTTTTTGCGTGTTCTGTTACTAAATATGGCACCAACACATCACTTATTTTCAGTAGGTCTACATGACTGAAACTAACATTACATTACTTATCATGTTCCCAATCACAAGGTATCGATGTGTACTATCGGTGACTTATCGAAACTACTTCACATTAATGAAAACACTCCTATTCCCAAGATATATAACACAATGACTTTTTGAACGTTTCCGAAGTACTTAGCTTTTTCACGCTTCTTGTGAAGCTCACACGTGCTGAGAGAGAAGTTAGTGCCAACCCTAAGATATTCCACTTGAAAGTCCTACCTCTTCACAATAATATTTGATCCTTCGCATTTTCGAAGCGTATATATTTCTTGAAACGATAGTACTGCTTCTTTTTCTGGAACAAATATTACGTTAAGACTATTAACAAGCAGAGGCACTGCAAGATACATTGTGAACAACTTGCAAAGATTTGTCACACACGCGCTCTCAAACAAGAGTAAACTTAGTATTTGAAAGCAAACTTCAAGTAATTTACAAGAATAAAGTATCTCAGATGGCATTATACGTCTTAAACAGATAGCAGCTTTGCGAAATGATATGACTTTATGATAATGTTCAAGCGTCAATGCTGTCAAGTAGCAGTATCTTCAACTTTGTCTCTTCGGGAGTAATTAATTCTTTTCTTTTAACTGTAGCAACTCATGAAATGACAGACAAAAACAGGACTTACAGCAGTGTTGAATACAAACAAACATTTGTGGCAACTTTAAAATCCTGTTTTAAAGTTAAGGCAACGAAATAAACCTGATCACTAATCTATTACAAATTTTGGTTAAATAAATAGAAAGTTCATGCGCATAGCTGCAGCGATTTGGAACAAACACGTTTAGTTCGTAAATGCTCTGACGAATTGCGTAATGTTGTACAGTATAGACATTGCCTACACGATCTTCATACGTTTGTCTATCAATACATAGAACGATCCTTCCCAGAAACGTGAACTGCTGACCATTCGCTCGTCAGGGATCATAGTCAGGTGTCAGCAGCGGGATTACTACAAATACGGCTACTGAACTGCCGCTTCTTGCTTCGCACACGACAGCTGACTTACGAGGAGAACGGCAAGTGGCATAACTTGATTTCCCAGAAACTTCGGTCAGTGGAAGAGGAGTCAAAATAAGAGAATACGTATCTCGACTTATCCGTAGATACTCGACCGTGTCTGAGAAAACGACTGTCAAAGTTTTACAAATTGATTTTCTCAGCTGAAATGGTGGAACAGTGGCTAGCGTCGCGGTTTCTTACTTTTTTCACCCGTGTATGACACCCGATTATTGTTGTTATTTGTTTTATTTTCATTGTTTTTATTTATCTACCCATGTCCGCAGAAGGTTACTACACGAACGTTTCTTATCAAATTAGGAAACACTAAGACGTTATAGTAATTGTAAGACTACTACTGGTTTTCACAGTATGTGTCATACATTTATTGTATAGAAGGTGTTTCATAAGTGATGCTCAATATTCAGGGACATAACAGGAATGATCATTCGAAACAAAAAGGTCAAATGAACTTGGACTCTAAAACGCATACCTTAAGAGCTATAAGCAGTTCTTGATCTTCGATCGTGTGAAACAAATCTGTTCTACTGCAAGCTCTTTGCTTTCCTTATTTTGAGAAGGGGTAGTGTGGACCGAAACAAGAAAAACTGTCCAGTAAACATTTGCTCTAAAATGCATGCCTTAAGAGCTATGAGCCCTTGTTCATCTTCGCTACTTTGAAACACAACTCTTCTAATGAACAAGTGCTCATAACTTTTAAGGTATGCATTTTAGAGCACATGTTTACTGGACATTTTTGTTGTTGTTTTGGCCCATACTACCACTTCCCAAAATAAGGAATGCAAAGAGCTTGCAATAGAAGAGATGTGTTTCACTGTGTCGGAGATCAAGAATTGCTCATAGCTCTTATTTTGTGCGTTTTAGAGCCCATGTTTACCTGACTTTTTTGTTTCGAAGCCGTCCGGAGTGGCCGTGCGGTTCTAGGCGATACAGTCTGGAACCGAGAAACCGCTACGGTCGCAGGTTCGAATCCTGCCTCGGACATGGATGTGTGTGATGTCCTTAGGTTAGTTAGGATTAATTAGTTCTAAGTTCTAGGCGACTGATGACCTTAGAAGTTAAGTCGCATAGTGCTCAGAGCCATTTGAACCATTTTTGTTTCGAATGATCATTCCCGTCATAACCTTGAACATTGACCATCTCTTCTGAAAGTGCGCATGGTCTTTCCAAGGGTTATAATCTTTTTAAATTACCGTATTCTTATATTTCATTCGTATATCAATTCTTACATTAGTTCTTATATTTTATTCTTACGTTTATTCTTCAGAAAGATTTTGTGCATTCCCTTGTATGATACCGATCGTAGTAATGTTAGAAACATAGAAATTCCAAACATCACGAGCACCGCATGTAGGCACGTTTGTCACAGTGGCATTTCTTCGTATGAATCTCACTCAGAAACGACACGTCGCTATCAATGCTCAAGATTTTGCGCGTTCGCAATAATTTCACGAGAAACCACGCATAACGGATCCTTTTTCCAAAAACTGGCGCTTGCAAATGACTGTGATTCAAAATACACTGTAGTTATATACCCGAAAACAATTTCCATTCATTTTTTTTAAATTCGTTCACCAGACATACATTTAGCAGACGACTTTATTTCAATACACATTGGAAACTATTCGTGTAGTAATCTTATACGGACATGGGTGGATAAATGAAAAATAAAATAAATGATAGGGTTCCGAATACGGGAATGTGTGAAGCCGCGACGTTGGCCACTAAGCCACTTCTTTGGTGGAATTGTTAACGCGCTAAAAGGCATACAATCTAACTTAAAAACTTTGACGGTCTTTTCTCGGAAACGGTCGGGTATTGACGAATAAGTAGAGGCAAGTGTTCGATTATTTTGACTCCTCTTCCTCTGAGCGGAGTTTCTGGGAAATCTGGTTACGGCACCTCGTTAGTACGTTCGACCACGAGTCTGTTTATTCTAAAGTGCCTCTAAGCGCGGGCACCGACCTTAGCGCGACATATTAACTCGGTTTCCCTAATTTTGTTGTACATGAGCATATTCAAATATTTACGAAAGTACTACTTACTCAGGGCAAGATCACAAATCCTAGAAATCATACAATCTCGCTGACATGTGTTTTGGATATTTACACTGTCGCAGCCACAAAAAAAGAACAGTTCATACAAATGCTGGGAATACAATGATAGAACTGATTTTTCATAAGTAGCTGTAGAATGTCAGCAGATCGCTGCGCACAGACTGCATATATCAGTAGAAAGAACATCTCTCGAAGTTTAAATTCGTAATAAGCACCGTGTCGTAGTTGCAGGACGTACAGCTATGGGGCAAAGCGTGTGCAGGAATCACTTGTATGGAGCCCCAAGAAATCGACGTCACATGCTGGCAACTTTCTGGGGAGGGCATCCGCAGCTCATATTATGAGTAACAATAACAACACTGAGCCCTCAATAACCGCTCCAGTCGTCATAAAAATTACAATTAATAAGGCAAGAATGTTGAGGTGTTTCCAAAAGCCGTACAGCTGTATGAAGGTGCTTTATTCGCAACTACCGGTTTCATGTCACTATAGACACATCCTCAGGTTTATCTATCAAAAATGCAAATCACTGTATGAAATTTTTGAAATGATAGAAATACAGAACTGTAGTGTCGACATTCAAGAGTCACAGATTTCGGGAAGTTATCCACGGTAAAAAGTCAAGCCACAATGGTGGGTTGTCATACTAAAATTGAGTGCACAGAAAAAATTATTGTAAAAAAGCACAAAGCATGACTACTGAATGCGCCAGGCCTACACAATAGAGGGGAGAAAACTAATAATGAACGGAACATTACTGTGAAAAGGGATAAAATGCCTAAAAATAAGTAACGTCTAGGGAAAGTACTTACAGTACAGGTTATCTCAAAAATAATATTCCAGTATGGAACCAAAACGTTGAGAATGGATGAAATCTGAAAAATACCTTACCGTATAACACCACGTGGGGTATATTATAAGATCCGGAAGACACAAACTGTATAAAGCCAATGAAGTAAAACTCAAAATCCCGCGGAATGCGCATACTTCCGCCGTATTGACAACCGGCTGATGTGCTGTAAGCAGCCCGTGGAGGCTAGCAATACACTAGAAGGCGGAAGAGCTCGTTGGCTAAGAGACAACCAAACTAAACATACGAGCTGCTACAAAGAGGAAATCATAACCAGGAAAACAACCCAAGGCTGGGAACCGTATTAGATAAATTTAAAATCCATAGTTTATTGTAGGTATAAATGAAAAATAATCATCAGTACCTCAATATCATAAAATTACCAACGGAATAGTTTTTGGGTATTAAATGGTTACTAAATTAATGTTAAAATCATCCTAATCGCTACTGGCTACTATTCAAATTGAATAGTGTCTCAATTCAATCTGATTATTTAGAGTTGAACCTGGGACTCGCTTTAATACCTTCATGATACGTATTTCTTCCAAAACATTTCAAACATTTCCTTTTGTTTCCATAAAGATAATAAGCATTTTTTTTAATATTGGATATAGAATGACCCGTTTCGTTCAGATGAGCTGAGCTAGCAAGGTTTACTTGTTCTTTAAACTGTATGTTAAAACAGCGCCCAATCTGACCTATATACTCTTATTCTGGGTGCAGTCATTGCAAGCAGTCTCATGAACCCTAGTTCTGCATATAAAACCGTACCAGTTGCACTTGTTAAATGTTCTAACTACTCGAGATAATGAACTCCGTTCCGACACTTGCTACTGGAGGGTGACAGTTTTTCACAGAAGTAGGTTCTTAATGAAGATGCCACGTTTCATAGGTGTGGAAAAGTGAGTTGTCATAATGTGCGTGTTTATTTGACAGAACATCCGCATGAGATTGCGGAACGCGTTTATGCTTCACCAGAAGTTAAGGTATTTTGTGCCATGTCTTCTTCAAAAGTCTATGTACCATTTTTCTTTGCGGAGGAAACTGTGACTGGTTTTGGGGGTATCTGGTCATGCTGCAGTACTGGCTTATGTCGCCATTGCAGCAAAATAGTGGACACTTCATTTTGCAACAAGACACTGCTCCACCACACTTTCTTTCAGACATTCATGATTACCTCAGTGCCAAACTGCTTCAGTGTTGGGTCTGACGTGCTTCTCATGATGAGTCATGACTCTCCGTTTATTCTATGCCCCCCCCCCCCCTCCTTTCACTGGAATTAACTCCACGTGATTCCCTCAGGATATTACGTCAAAGATCGAGTATTCCTGTCTCCACTGCCAATTCATTTGGAAGAATTGCAGGAAAAGATAAATAATGATGTCGCTGATCTAAACTGCAAGGTGTTAGGTCTTGTATGGCAAGACTGTGACTAGCGTATTGGCGTTTTGTCTTGTCACAAGTGCCCTTATTCATTACATGTAATGTGAGTCAAACACTTGGGAAGTAACCCTATCCACTTCTCTTTCTTCTTCTTTCGCTACTGCCGTTGTACCGCTTTGCGCAGGGTCGGCAGGGCTAAGGACGCGTTTGGCTTGGTTAACGATTAAAGGATGGTCGGATGCCCTTCCTGCCGTCACCCCAAACCCCCGGGACGGAATTAGTGTACCCCAGCTGTCTGCGCCTAGTGTAATTCATGAAAGAGTGCGAAAGTGTTTCAGATGTCTGCGAGTTGTGTAACTGAGGCGGGACGTGGAGACCAGAACGGTATTCACCTAGGGGGATGTGGAAAACGGCCTAAAAACAACATCGAAGCTGGCCGGCACATTGGCCCTCGCCGTTAACCTGCCCGGCAGATTCGAACCGGGGCCGGCGCGCCTATCCGAGTCCAAGAAGCAGCACATTAGCGCTCTCGGCTAACCTGGCGGGTGGAAGTAGCTCTATCCGCTGATAGGTGCTTTCTTCTGCGTGTATGTAGTTTTCGCGTTCTGAAAACCTGAATGTACTCACTAACGACGCTGTACAAGTATAATAGAAAGTTATACGAGTATACTGAAATGATGCTTTTAAACATAAACAGATATGTGGTATTGGTATGTGTCTGACAGTGTAGCTACGTTGCAAACTGCTAAAGGAGCGACTCCGTGTGGTGTGTGTTCAGATTGGCCAGATGTCAGAGCTGGGACGGCTGTTGTTCGTGGACCCGTCGCTGCGGCCACCGCCATGCCCCCGCAACTTCACCATACTGGTGTGGAGGCACGGCAAGCTGCTCGAGAGGAGGCACCTCCGCCGCTTCGGCGACCGCAAGTGAGTCATCAGATACTACCATTTAGATCAATACCAGTTTCCTTTCCTCTAGAAGTAGTTACTCGCACACCTTCCCACCTCTCTGTCCATCATCTCCTTCTCTCTCTATTTCTCTCTATATCCAACTCTTGTTCGCCCCCCCCCCCCTCTCCTGTCTGTCCATATTCTCCTCTGTTCATCTGCTCCTTTCCCTCTGTTCATCTCCTCCTTCTCCCCTTCTCCGTCCATTTCCTCCTCCCCCTTTCCCTCTCTTTCTCCTCCTTTTTTCTGTCCATCTCCTCCTCTTTCTTTTCTCTGTCCAGATCTCCTCTCCCCCTCTCTGTCCATCTCCTCCTATTCTCTTTCTGTGAATTTCTTCTTCCCCCTCTCTCTGTCGTGCACGTCGTCCCCTATCTCTGTCCACCTCCTCCTTCTTCCTCTCCATACGTCCATCTTCCCCCTTCTCTCTCCGCGTTATCACCCCTACACCAGTAGGACGTTGCTGGTTCTTACCCTCAAAGTATTTCTTTTCAGACAGTCACTGGTACGTGTACCACGTTTGGTTGGAAACGAGCCAGGACTTTAGGAGGAGCTTTTCCCCAGTGGCGTTGCCGGTGTACCCATGTATCATACATATTTAACATAATTTAGTGCGTATTTGTACACATATCTCACCTGCATGTCTAGCTGCTTTTGCCCTGCAGTTTCATTTTCCCATACGACGTCATAACTCCTGCATTATTTGTTGTGAAAAGATACATTTTTCTAGGTACACTATTCGTCATATGCTAATGTCGTCTGCGAAAAGTGTTGCAAATAGAGTTAGTAGCAGATACGTAGTAAAATAAAACGTCACTCTTGATGTAACAATTTTTTACGCATCTTAGTATTTGACGTCGTATCTGATGAACTATGTATCATACAGTGATATATCTTTGTACATTCAGAGGAATATTTGGATACCTCTTGCGAAATGTGTTGTGCATAGAGTTGGTAACACAGAAGCAATAAATTAAAACGTCATGCATGATGCGGCAGTTTATTCTCGAAAGTGAGTGTTTCACGTCAAATCTCCTAACTATGTGTCGTACAGTGGTTCATTTTTGCAGGTACACTGAACGGGGCCAATTCACTCCGAGAGGGCTTCCTGGGCCAAGCGCCGAATGCTTACGCGTTTCCACAATCAGGAAATCACTCCTGGTTCGTCGATACGTTGCAATCGCCTTTCGAACCTAACTCCTCCCCCTTTTATCGTGCAGCATGGCCTCTCGGAAGAAGAAGTGTCTACAAGAGGAAGTCTGATTATCGGAGTTGTAATATTTCTTCGACTGGCAGTGGTTCAGTCTCGCTGTACTTAGAAAATTCTTCTTACGAACTTAGACTCTAACGTTTCTGTACTGGACTCTGTTTGATGTTGGAGGTGTTTTTTCTATCAGACGTTTCCCTTATACTAAATGTGTTGCGAACTTCGAACAGATTTAGTGAAGACCTTTACTCACAACAGTGTTTTATATTAAGTGCGCCAAGATTTAGTTCAGTACCTAGTTTTCCTCATTACCAGACAGTAGATCGTGTTTGTGTGTGTGTGTGTGTGTGTGTGTGTGTGTGTGTGTGTGTGTGTATGTGTATTTGTGTTCTAGTTAGAAAAGTTTATTTAGACTTCTTTCAATTAAGATTGCTTAGAATCTTGAAAACTTGTTTTCTCCTCCCAATGGTTGAAGGATTATTTGTGTCTACTCAACGGAGCTTACTTTTGTTCTAGACTCCCAAGACTGTGTTCATCTTTATTTAAATAAACGTTTGTTTGTTTTATATTATGGCCTGTTTAATTGTGGCCTGCGTGTGGTGGATTCATCAATTGGCCATGAGGATAAAGTTTAATGTCGTTTGTCAGTGCATTTTGATGTTGTCGTCTCTTGTCTCGTCCGCCGTACATTAACTGGCAACGAGGTAAAGGGGTTTGTTCGGTTTTCCAGTGTCTCTCTCGCCAAGATATATAGTGCGTTTCCGTGTCGCTTTTTTCTGTTGTCCTGTAGCTTTAGAGACGCTTTTTCGTTTCCCATCTTCTACTGTTGACCACTTTTGTTTCGGAACTTCACTTCGCTCGTTGACAGTGGACATTTAGTGGGAGCCTCTTGTAGTTTTGTGACTTTCGACTTGTTTATGTTAGTTTATGTCACCAGTGTCCGGTACATTTGCATCCCGATTTTGAATCAGTGCATCTTGTGCCTAATCCAGTCTGCCTGCTGCAATGAAGCAGCTGTTATCTTCTCCTCCTGGTGCGACTGTTGGCACACAGAAAGCCGCCTTTGGACTTGTTATCTCACGATGCAGGAGCTGCTCGTCGAAGTTGCTCTCCTGGCATCGCTGCAGTTGACGGTTTCTGGCTCAGCACGCTGACCAACGGCCGGCAATTTCGTGAGCCGCGACCGACCACAACCACCAGTGCTGTCTCTCGTTTCTGGCGTAGCACCAGACCCCTTGGACAGCATTCTGCTGCTAGCTGGTTCCCCGGCGCCGTCACAGTCACTCCGCCAGAGTCATCTGCCGCCGGACTGCACCGTCGCCGTCTCTTTCTCTGGACACTGCGCCGACATCCTTATCTGTTTCTGCACTGCCTTGGTGTTTCTGCTCTCGCTGTTCCCAATGCCAACACGTGGTCCAGTCCCTTCCTATTCCATGTACTTACTTTCTGTTCCTACTGTGCCTAGTTTATGCACTCCATGTCCTGGTGTCTCCGACGTGGTTCTGTACAACAATGTTTTATATCAAGTGCTTCCGCAGAGCAACTTTTTATCTTACGTGTTTGTGCACGACAATTTATCATCCCTTGGGCTGTTCCACAGTTCATGTCCTTCCCACTTGCTTTGGAAAACTTCCCTCTGCGTTTTTCGGCCATCCGTGTCCATTCTGCCATTGTTCTGGTTTGGTCTCCTTCCAGATTGGCTCCGGGAAGCCTGCCATTGGCTCCTGCCATTCTTACCAGTGCCCCAGGCCTGCCTCCCCATCTGTTTGGCCGTGGCCACCAGACGTCCTGGACGCCGCCGCCGCAGGCTCCTGGCCAGCCTGCATTTGGACGCTTTGCTCATTGCACTTCAGGCAGCTTGTAGGTCCAGGCACTACCTTCGGACATCACACAGCTCTCCGCCTTCTCGCCTCGGTGGGAAGTGGGTGGAGGCAGGGGGTGGGGGGATGCCGTGGCATGCCAGATATCATGCGCCAAGGGCACCACGCACACCTAGTCGTTCGGGTTACCGCAAGCCCATCTGCTACGGAGCAGACGCCTTGGGACTTAGGAACGATGGAATTCCACTGCGAGATAAGCAGAGGGTGCCAATAGCATGCTAGCCAGGCCATCAGATGCCGATCAAAGCGTCAGCAGAAGCTGATGGTATCTCGTACCTCTTTCTCACGCCAGCCACGTGACAGAGAGCAAAACATATCATATTCTGGCGCCGAGGGCTGTACTTAACGCCGGAGCACGACCCTTTGGAGAGGGTGCGGGATTGGGGGGGGGGGGGGGGGCAATTCTCTCTGAGCGGGCTTCTTGGGCCAGCTGCAGAATGTTTATGCATTTCCATATTCAGGAAGTCACTCCGTAGTCGACACTATGCTGCAATCGCCGTCCGAGCCAACCTCCTCGCTCTGGATCCTGCAGCGTGGCCTCTTTGAAGAAAAAGCGGCCCGTCAGGGAATCTGATTATCAGAGTCGTAATATTTCTGTGGCTGCCTGTAATTCGGTCTCACTGGAGTTGGACAATTTTTTTGTTTGGAATTAGATTGTAGCTGTTCTGCACCCGACTTTGTTTTATGCTGTAAGTGTTTAGATTTTCTGGCGGACTTTGTCCTCATACTAAATGTGTTGTGAACTTTATTCAAAACAGTGTACCAAGCCTTCGTACAATACCTAGTTTTCCTCATTACCAGACAGTTCACTGTTTTTTCCGGGATGGGGTTCTACATAGAAGACTTTATTTGGACTTCCTTTAATGAAGATTGATCAAAACCTTGAAAACTGGTTTTCTCCTTTCAAGGGTATGAAGGATTTTTGGGTTTATTCAGCGGAGCTTATTTTTGTTCATCATCCACAAGACTTGCCTTTAATAAGTTGTGTTGTGTTCTTCTTCATTTAAGTAAACTTTTGTTCGTTTGATATACCTGGGTTGTTTACTTGTGAGCAATAAATCATTTTCTGTTATGATGTGTCTCCCAGGACGATAACTCAATGTTTTGGTAGCAAATAGGAATGGCTATTTAATGAAAAAGCGTCTGTATAGTTATTCTCTGTTTTAAGTGATTCTCAAGGTAAGGCAGCAAGTTAGGTGTCTCAGTTGTTGCCGACCGCTGTGGCCCAGCGGTTTTAGGCGCATCAGTCTGTAACCGCGCGACCCCTACGGTCGCAGGTTCGAATCCTGCCTCGGGCATGGATGTGTGCGATGTCTTTAGGTTAGTCAGGTTTAAGTAGTCCTAAGTTCTAGGGGACTGTTAACCTCAAATGTCAAGTCCCATAGTGCTCAGAGCCATTTGAACCATCTCAGTTGTTAATGCTCAGTAAGGATTGGGGTTTGATTCCCAGTTCAGCGATACAAATTCCGATCTGCATTTTTTGCCTAAAGCAGTTAGGACATAATGTTCTCTAGAAAAGAAGCCATAGATTCCTTGCTCCGTCTTGGTCCTGTGCAGGCTTCTGTTGTATCTGTAGCGACCCCGTCCTCGACGAAACGTCAAACTCTAAACGGCATTCCTTATTCAGAAATGAGTTTTGTAAATGTTTATCCCATTACCCTAGAATTGTAATTTTCATTATTATTATTGTGATTTAGATGTTATAATTTATTTACAATACTGAAAATTCACGGTACTTCCTTCTATACATACCAGAGCCCAGAGTAACTTACGTTGCTCTTGTTGCTATTGTTGTGATCTTCAGCCTGAATACTGGACTGGTGCTATAGTCTGTCCTGTGCAAGCCTTTTCATCTCCGAATAACACCTGCAACCTACATCATTTCAACATGCTTACTGTACAAAATATTTGATCAAGTGAACTTCAACAACCGGGAAACATATTTATAGAATACTACTTCATTTGCTAGTAATTTCTTCATTCATTCCAGGACCGATTTGGAAGGATAAAGCTTCATGTTCAGGCGCTATCAAATAATGGGAATATAAATGTGTCTGGGCCATCTGCACTAGTCACTTCCGCATCGTGTTGTCAAGGTGGGCGCTGTGTTTTCCAGTCTTACGCTCCCATGCGCTTGTTTGTTGTTTGACGTGGGTGTCACTACCCCTCTCCCATGACTGACTGCCCGACCGCTACACATTTATGTTCCTCTAATTATTTGGCGGCACCTGAAGAGGAAAAAACCTATATCTTTCCAAAACGGTCGTCCAGTAAAATTAAGAAATTATTGCTTACTGTATTCATGACTAGCTTTCCCTGTACAATTATTCTTATCCCACACTTCTCTCTCCACTACCAAATCGACTATTCCTCGATGCCATAGGATGTGTCCTATCAAACTAAGTTTCTTTTTTCCTCATTTCGATTCAGTATTTCCTTATTAGTTACTCGATACACGCCGGCCGGAGTGGCCGTGCGTTTCTAGGCGCTGCAGTCTGGAACCGAGCGACCGCTCAGGTCGCAGGTTCGAATCCTGCCTCGGGCATGGATGTGTGTGATGTCCTTAGGTTAGTTAGGTTTAATTAGTTCTAAGTTCTAGGCGACTGATGACCTCAGAAGTTAAGTCGCATAGTGCTCAGAGCCATTTAAACCAAACTCGATACACCCCTTAATCATCAGCATTCTTCTGTCGATTTTAGTTCCTTATCGTCTGAACTGCTTATCTTGAGTTACAAATCCATATAAGACTACATTCCAGACAAGTATCTCCAGAAAAACTAAAGTTTATATTAGATATAATGAATACCACTTTTCCAAAAACGATTTTATTTATGTCGCCAGGCTACATTTTATACCCCCTCTACTTCGTCCATCAACGGTTATTTTGCTACCCAAAACGTAAAACTCATTTACTTCTCTTGGAATCTCATTTCCTAATCATATTCCCTCAGCATCCCATCACCCTTGTTTTACTTTTGTTGCTGTTCGTCTTACAACCCCTTTTCAAGATACTGTTCATGTCGTTCAGCTGCTCTTCCAAGTTTGTGCTGTGTCTGACAGAATTTAATATCATCAGCAAACCCCAAAGATTTTTTTTGCTCCTTTTCCAAATTTCTCCTTCGTTTCATTTACTACTTGCTTAACGTACAAATCGAATAACATCGGGGAGATGCTGCAATCCTATCTCACTCCCTTCTCAACTTCTGCTTGTTTCATGACCGTCGACAGTTATAACTGCACTCTGGTTTCTGCACGTAAATGAATTTTCCCTCCTTGTGTTTTATCCCTGCTGCCTTCAGAATTCCAAAAGCTTTCTCAAAATCTACAAATGCTATAAACGTACGATTTCCTCTCTTTAGCTTATCTTTTAAGATGTGTTGTAGGATCAGTATAGTCTCGCGTATCCCTACTTTTCTGCGGAACCCAAACTGATCCATCAGTTTTTACATTCGCATTGCGAATAATCCATATCAGTATTTTGCAATTGTGATTTACTAAACTGATGGCTCGGCGGTATTCGTGTATGTCAGCACCTACATGTTTTTGTAATTGCAGTTACTACATTCTTATTGAAGTCTGAGGCCTTTTCCCTTTTCTCCTCCATCTTGCAAACCTGGTGGAATATTTTTGTCTGATTAGTTCTCCCAAGGATCTCGGTAATGCTGAGGGTATGTCGTCTACACCAGACGTCTTGTTCGCGCTTAGGTCTTTCAGTGCTCTGTCAAATTCTTCTCACAGTGAGTTTTCTCAACTTGAGAAATTATAAGGAGCGATCTATTTTACTTCGTAATAAAAAAACAACTTCCTATAGCCAAGATCACATAAATTCTTTTTTACTTTCGACTACTGGTTTTGACTGACTTTCCTGTCATCTTCTTTCACAGTTTTTATTTCAATACGTGTTCGTTGTGAGTAAAGAACCTCATTCCATGTTGCGATAGTGCCGCCGTCGTGGTCGAGCGGTTCTAGGTGCTTCAGTCTGGAACCGCGCAACCGCTACGGTCGCAGGTTCGAATCCTGCCTCGGGCATGGATGTGTGTGAAGTCCTTAGGTTAGTTAGGTTTAAGTAGTTCTTAGTTCTAGGTGACTGATGGCCCCAGATGTTAAGTCCCATAGTGCTCAGAGCCTTTTGCGATATTAGTGGATAAAATGTAGCACTTCATATAAAGGTTTGAAAGAAAAGAACATTTATAATTAAAAAGGATCTTGATGTGTAATCTGACATTTTCCCGCCGCACGTAAATATTGAAAATTTCTCTGGCATTCGGCCGGATGGCGTCGTCCAACAGGCGCGATATTTCGGTAAGCTAACTTCTTGCCAACTGCAGGTGTCCTTGGAGTCTGATTAATCTCTGATGGATGCTGACTTTATACAATCTTTATCCCCCTCCCGCGCCTCCGTCTTAGCGCTTCCGCGCGTACGTGGCCGGTGGTGAGGGAAGCGTGGCGCCCCGCGATAGATCGTGGGCAGTAGTCCTTCCGCGGCCATGGCCGCGCGGGGAACTCTCCCGCCATGGTGACAATGCGTCTTCTTCATCAGGCGTTCTGACAGGGGCGGATTTCCGTGTTGACTGTCGTTCTGTTTTAATTATACTCATGGCTGGATCCCAGTTCTTGCTTAACTGGAAACCGCTGTCTTTTTTACTAGCTCGTTATGCGACCGGATCTCCACTGCCTCTTTAAGGATACCGTCCCAGAAGGTGTTCGATTGTTGTAACAGCTTTGTGCCATCGTAGTTCATGTCATTTCCATGTGAGATGTAGTGCTCTTCCACGGCGAACTTGTTCGGCTGTGCGTTGTCTTTGTGGCGTTTATGCTCACTGCATCTCTCCTGTACCGTCCGGATGGTCCGGCCTATAAATATTTACCGGCACTGGCAAGGGATGAAGTAACCTCCCGGTCCTTCATTGGTCCAAATAGCGTCTTCGGTTTGGATGGAGGGCGAAACACGCACTTGACATTGTATTGTAGGAGTATTCTGCCGATCTTTGCCGATGTGTTCCCCACGTATGGTATAATCGCCGTCACAGCCGGCCTGTCTTCGTCCTGGGAAGGCTGCGGTCTCGGCTTCTTCGGTCTTAAGGCGGTTGTTACAACCGTTCGTGCGGAACACGGCCTGTAAGTGCTGCAATTCAGCTGTTAGGCTGTCACGGTCCGAGACTTCGCGTGCTTTGTGCACCAGTGTGCTCAGGACTCCCTCTCGCTGTGAACAAGCATGACAGCTGGAGGCATGCAAGTAAAAATCTGTATGTGTCGGCTTACGGTAGACACTGTGTCTTAGTGCGGCATCTGGTCTTCGCTTGACGAGCATATCTAGAAATGGAAGCTGGTTGTTTCCTTCTACCTCCATTGTGAACTTGATACTCTGGTGCAGCAAGTCAGATGCTGCACCAAGACTTGAAGGCGATGTCGTCCGTGCCACCAAATTACAAATATCTCGTCTACATATCGAAATAAGGAAGAGGGCTTGTAGACTGGCGACTCGAGAGATTCTTCTTCAAAAACCTCCATAAACATATTGGCCACTACTGGTGATAGCGGACAGCCTATCGCTACTCCATCTGTTTCTTCATAGTAGTTTCCCGTCGAACAGAGAGTAAGTTTATGTAAGCACGAATTCCTAACTTTCGTTACCGCTGGTCCGAATTTTTCTCCTACGAGTCTTAGGGAGTCTCTCATAGGTACCCCAGTAAAGAGGGATAGCACGTCAAAGCTCAGCATGAGGTCTTCTCGGGCCAGTCGGAAGTTCTGGAGCTGCTGGACGAAATGCGCCGAGTTTCTAATGTGGTGCTCACGTTTGCCCACAAAGGGACTGAGCATCGACGTCAGGAGTTTTGCTAATTCGTATGTTGGTGCTCCAATGTTGCTTACAATCGGGCGAAGAGACATTCCTCCCTTATGGACTTAGGTAGTCCGTAAGGTCTAGGAGGCGCAGCTGCCAGCGGACGAAGTTTCTTCTCCGTTTTATAGTCTGCGAAGGTGTACTGATGAGTCTCAATGGAAAAAAAAAGGTGGCATCTTGTGCGTATGGCCATGCCCGTATATGTAGCGCCCACGGTTGATTGTTAAGTCTTCTCGCAGGATCATATCTCCCATTTCATCTTCATATCTTCCGTTTACCTTTCTGCAATGATGGCTTCAAGGTTATTTCTAATTAATTCTTCCACCCTCCAGCTTTCTCTTCTTTATGCAGTAGTGGCTTGTCATCCGAATTCTTTACATCGTTTAGCTGCTATTCTTTTCTTCAAAGGTCACTTTAATTTGTTATAGGTGGCGTATACAGTCCCCCTATCAATGCATTCTCCTACAGTCGCCTCTGCTGATGCTCTTGTTTTAGACATCTGTTTTACCTTTCGCCTGGTTCATTTGCTGAATTTTTATACTTTCTCCTTTAATCATTTATATTCAATATCTCCTATACTATACAGGAATTTCTGCTAGAGCTTGTCTCCTGTAATCGTGTGCTGCCTTCAATATTTCATCTATCGAAGTTGCCATTTAGTCTTTTGTCGTATTCCTTTCCTCAGTTTCAGTCCTTCGTTCTCTATCGCTCCCTCTGAAATTCTTAACAACCCCTGCTTCTTTCATTTTATTCACGTCTCGTCTCCTTATTTTCCTATCTTTCCTTCTAAATGATGGCACCATTTTAACCACCGTAGGCTTTCAGTTTTATTCCTTTAATGCACTATACATATAAATTACATTACTGGCCAGTTTCGGCCTTAGGCCATTATCGACTGTTTGATATTGGTGAATTGTCTACCACATTTAAAAATTTTGTCTCGTGTTACGTGGGGAAAGACGTTCCCAGACGTACACATCTCGAATGTTACAAATTTGGTCTTGTATATACCACTCAGCGTACAAGAACAACTTTCACAACACTTAATGTACGAAGACCTTACTAACAGGAAGGTTACTAGCCTTTGCACATTCATTTAACAGCACACCGTGTACTTTCCACACTCATACATACACATAACAGATTTTGCATGAACCATTCAGCATGCACAAAGTTTGCGCAAAAATTGTGCCAATAATTCTTAATCTAGAGAAAGAGGAATCGAAAATGGACAGTTGTGCTCACATTTTAAGCAACACTGATAATGATACAGAATTTTTACGCCGCGTGATTACTTGTGGTGAATTATAGGTTTTTTTTAACTACGATTCTGAAACAAAGTCTTAAGCGATGCATTGGAAGCGCCCATCTTTATTTTTTTTGGTTCACTGGGTCCGCGAAAATTTTTCGTGAACAAGTAAGAAAAAAGACTCGATTTGTGGTTCAAAAATGGCTCTGAGCACTATGGGACTTAACTGCTCAGGTCATCAGTCCCCTAGAACTTAGAACTACTTAAACCTAATTAACCTAAGGACATCACACACATCCATGCCCGAGGCAGGATTCGAACCTGCGACCGTAGCGGTCGCGTGGCTCCAGACTGTAGCGCCTAGAACCGCTCGACCACTCCTGCCGGCTCGATTTGTGGAACGGAAAGTCTTGGATGCTTCAATAACACAATGCGGCAGCCCATTCTGCCTTGCCTGTAAAGGCGTCCTTTACGAAATATGCGGCATCACACGTCGTATTCGCCCACCTGCCCTCCCCTCCCCCCCCCCCCCCTCTGTGCCGGCCGGGTTGCCCGAACGGTTCTAGGCGCTACAGTCTGAAACCGCACGACCGCAGGTTCGAATCCTGCCTCGGACATGGATGTGTGTGATGTCCTTAGGTTAGTTAGGTTTAAGTAGTTCTACGTTCTATGGGACTGATGACCTCAGCATGTAAGTCCCATAGTGCTCAGAGCCATTTGAACCATTTAAACCCCCTCCCCTCCGCCATGTGACTCTTTTGATTTCCTAAGGTCAAATTGGCGTTTAAGGGGACAGGATTCAACAGTGTGGAAGCAGAGAAAACAAAAGCGATGGAGGTTGTCAACACGCTGACGGAACCGGACTTCCAGCACTGCCTGAGCAATGGAAAACTTAACATTGTAGAGAATCGGCAAGGAGAGTACACTGGAGGTGACAAACTTTGTAATGTACGGGTGATCAATAAAATGTTTTGTGGCACCAGTCCGGTTGTTTAACTGCCACAGCTCGTATTACTGGTTTACATGAATGTAGGGTGGTATTAGTGTTTAATGCAGCTGTCCTCTTCGCTGCGCAGGCTGTCGCCGTGGGAGGGGTGCGCCGTGTCTAACTGCCGGCTGACGTACGCGGATGTGGACCTGGCGGTGGCCGACGCGGTGGTCTTCCACCTGCACCGCACAGAGTCGCCGGCCGCGCTGCCCGCCAGGGGGCCGCAGCACGCGCACCAGCGCTGGGTCTTCCTCACCGACGAGAGCCCCCTGCACACCTTCCTCAAGGCTCGCAAGGGCACCAAGCTCTCAAACTTCGACGGCCTCTTCAACTGGTCTATGACGTACAGGTTCGCCACACATCTGTTGCGTCTTGCTCCTCTGTTATTTCTATTTAACACTGACTTACCTCGTACGCTGCGCTCGTAACACTTCTACCTTGTAAACTACGGCAAATTGACGGATATAAAATTGACAGTAATACAACTTTCATTGAACTTGTACCTACAACCAATCCTTCAAAGATTGGGGTATATCGGCTTAAGCAGAAGAAACTAACGATCAAACTCCGAAAACAATTTATTGGACTGTTCAATTAACCAAAACAAATTCTCCAAGTATAGCGCCAACACAAAACAGCGATCCGTCTTCGAATCCGAACTGCATACAAGAATAATATAGAAAACAACTGAAATAATTTCCTACTAGTCTCCGCCAGAGACTTCTCCGATATACCAAGTCTAATCCAGATATCGGTGAGAAGATCCAAGCCGGGCTGCTGGATAGCTATCCACGTCTGCAGGCGGTCGACGAACTGCCCATGTGCGGCCGAGCGCCGGCCTTTGTAGCGCTTGGGCGGATGAGTACCTCGGAACTATTTTCCATCACGTGGTTTGACGGGTGAAAATAGTTCCGGGATCTGCAGCGACCTCTTCCTTATGTTTATGTGGGTCGGTAGTGGCCCCTGGTGGCCGCTGGTGTCTTTTCTGTGTTGTTGTTGTTGTGGCTGTTCATCAATATTGCCTGTCGGTTGCGTAGTGCTTCGGTGTGCCTGCGAAGTGGGCAACCCGTGGCTGCAGGCTGTCAGTTAGGTTGCTGATACTCTAGGCACCGTGATGTCTGGTGGAGAAGGCCACAGCAGATTGTATACCATCTCAATCTGTCAATTTTACATATTTATTGTACTTTTGTACAATTTCGGCTTTGGGGCTTATTCAAGTATGTGGACATTTGTAGACAATACCCTTATCAAAAATCAGCGATGTTACATTATGCGCCGGCCGCGGTGGTCTAGCGGTTCTGGCGCTGCGGTCCGGAACCGCGGGACTGCTACGGTCGCAGGTTGGAATCCTGCCTCGGCCATGGGTGTGTGTGATGTCCTTAGGTTAGTTAGGTTTAAGTAGTTCTAAGTTCTAGGCGACTTATGACCTAAGATGTTGAGTCCCATAGTGCTCAGAGCCATTTTACATTATGCCATACTAGTCTCTTGCACATGTTCTCTTGAAGATTGTTGCAGCCATTGCACTTGTGAGGGTAAATGTCATAATTGTAATAAAAGCCTGTACCATGTCAGTGTCATGCCCACGTTAACTATTATCCGGTCATAATGTGTAAGTCGTGTGTAACGTACACCGGTATTAATGATGCTAGTGCTACACGTTACATTACAATTCCAACATTTGTCCTCATTCTGTCCTCCTGAGGATAAAATTCAAATGCAGATGTGCAAAAGACTAATAAGTACATTGTGGGATAGTATTCCACGTATCATCTCTTCCTAGAGAGTCTAGAGCCACTCTCTGATTTTAGTCAAAAAGTTACTATGCGTTTTCGTCCTTTATTTGTCGCCTAGGCTGGCTGGAGCTACTCTCCATTGCTTAGTTTATCGCATCCTGTCTACACGTCCGTGTCTCCATTGCGGCTTTGTGCCGTCGTCTGCTCACCTATATGTTGGTATCCTCACCGTGGCTGTGTTTCGTCTCATGCTCGTCTATATGTCAGACTACTCACCTCCATGTCAGACGTCTCTTCTCATCACGTTTGCGTCCTCATGGCCTCCTGGTGACCAGCAGTGCCGTCCTTCACGTCACTAACCTCAAACTCATCCTTTCGCTTCCATAGAATTGCCACTCTCCAGATGAACTCCCAACTAATACTTTCATCTAGTCTCTAAAGCCCTCCTTACCCCCCCCCCCACCCCCACTCTGTACCATACCCTGCCAACATGTGCCTTTACAGCAACATCCTCAGAACAGTCTACTGCTACCCTAACAAGAGTAAATACCCAAGGAGCAACTGTAGCTACACCATCACAAAACTATCCCGAGTGAACTGTAATGTCTTGAGGTAACCTCCAATACCGACTCATTCCACCATCTCCCAGGACATAGCAATCCGCCACCTCCTATCCTGCTGGAACCAAAACGCCTTCTAAACTAAATACAGACATTATCTCTAACATCATCCCCAAAATCCCATACAAAACCCAGTAACACTGAATATTTGGATACAATATCTACTCCTCCTCTACCTTTTCCTACGTTTCACACCTTCATCTTCACCCACCCAGAACCGGAATTTCAGAACGCCAGAACCTTAATTCTAGAAAACAAAAAATACATCCCAAACTGTACCATCCAGTAAATAATCCCCAGGAACCATTTGGTCCTGATAAAATCCACTAGTCCCAACAGTTACTCCAATCTCCTTCATAAACTCCCATGTATTACCTTCGGTCCCAAACAGCTTCTCTCGGAATCCCCCAGGTCAAACAACCATGACCTCTCCGCCATCTGCCCACCATCACTGCTATGGCCACGAAGGTCAAACCTGAGACCACAGGTGAGGTGGTAAAATCCGAACGCAACCCCCATCATGACATGGAAATCTTTAAAGCTCTCTGAATCAAAAGTGATTCGTTTAAATAGGAGCCCTGTTTTACTATCGCCCTAGTAAAGCTGAACCTTCAAAATCCTCATCGAAATTCTGGTCCTGCCTTTGCCAAAAATACCTAATCTACTCGTATAATCATCTCATCACCGATTGTACAAATCCACCAAACTGCTCCCATTGCAGAAGCCCTCACCCCCTAAAATATTCCCCCAGTCTTTTCTCCTCTCTCACCTGCAACACCTGCGACCATTTCCATCCCACTTATTCCTCTAAATGTAAACCCAAACCTCCGCCCACAAAACCAAAATTGTCTGTACCCATTCGTCCGATGGTAGTCCCATCCATCCTAACAGTTGCCTCCGCCCAGATCTCAGTGCTGAAGGATAATCAGATTGATTCATAATCATCGTTTCGCCAACGACTTGCTCTTTCCAAAGATCACACAGCCTCAAATCAATCTCCCTTCCAGGCAGGACAAGTTACACCTATACATACAAGCCTGCTATTCCCACGACCAGAGCCGGCCGGAGTGGCCGAGCGGTTAAAGGCGCTGCAGTCTGGAACCGCACGACCGCTGCGGTCGCAGGTTCGAATCCTGCCTCGGGCATGGATGTGTGTGATGTCCTTAGGTTAGTTAGGTTTAAGTAGTTCTAAGTTCTAGGGGATTTATGACCACAGCAGTTGAGTCCCATAGTGCTCAGAGCCATTTGAACCATTTGAACCCACGACCAGATACATTTTGTTGTTAACCACTTTGAGACCCCAGTTTAAACTGTTCACTGTTCTCGCCGCTGCCTAAACATCTTAATGGCGTTGGAGCAGTATAACATCCTGTTCCATAATATGCATTTCTTTTTAACAAACAAACAATTATTTACGTACACTTGCACACCTTCTTGCAACGCCGAGTCCACACCTTCATCTTCAATGAAACATTCCTCCAACGTTATCACACCATCCAAACTGATCTGATAGGGAGCTACGTGGTGGAGTGGCGCTCTCTAATTTCAACGAATTTATTTTAATATTTAAAAAAAACAGGGCGTGGAATCAGCTTTAACACTTTCTTTCACAATACAAGACGTCCACATTGCATGAAAGAAAATAATAATTTCGATCGAAATGAATTTGATTAAAAACAGCTCCAACAAAAAGCAATTACTAAAAATCACAGTTACAATCCTTAAGGTGTTTAAGTAAATTCCTCACCAAATTAAATTTAGAAAACTTAATGTTGATTCATGAACTTGAAAAAATAAACCTTCAATATTTAAAAAATAAATGTTCTTTAAAGGAAACAAAATACAAGAATCTGACAGGTATTCCATTGGGTCCTGCTGCAGATTTATTGATTTCAAATGTTTCTCAACACCACTGAAACTGATTTCTGTATCACTCATATTGACAGTAATGTGAGAATCAAAATGGGGCAATATGCCTCTGTTATCTTTTCTAAAGGAACATTAAAAAACAGAGCTTAACATTTCTTCTTTTGACTTGCTACCCTCTATTTCAGTTCCTGTGTTATCTACAAGTGTCTGGAAACTAAATTTAGAGTCACTGACAGCCTTTAAATATGACCAGAAATTCTTTGTATTTTTTCAGATGGCATTTCATTACAGATAACAGTGTCACCTGCAAAATTTCTGTAGTTATTATTACTATTGCTTGCAAGTTCATTTTAACATTAACAGCAAGGGTCCCAAACACACTTTACTGGGACACGCCTGAAATTATTTCTACGTTTGGCAATGATGCTTGATCCAACCTAATATATAGTGTCCATCCTACCAAGAAAATCTAGATCGAGTCACAGATTTAGTTTGTTACCCCATATGACAGTACATTCGCAAATTTAAGTGTTGGCGTGGTACTGAGACGAATACTTTCTGGATTGCAAGAAATACTGCATTTAGCTAATTCCCGTGTTCCATGGCTTTCAGGATGTCATATGGCAGAAGTGGGGGTTGGATTACTCGTGACCATTGTTTACAGAATCGATGCTGGTTAGCATACAGGTCATTCATTTCGAGATACGTTATTATGTCTGAGTTCATAATATGTTCTAAGATACTGGATCGCTTCTGCTGCACTTTTTGCAAACGGATGACACGTGTGCTTGCTGTAAATCACTTGACGTACTTACTTATTCCAGTGATCTGCGATATGCGTCTGCCTTGATGAATTTTTGCTTGTAGTATACAGTATCCTCATACCCCAAGAAAGTGTAATAGGACCACTAATGTCTAAATATACATAAGCGATTTATCAGATAAAATTGTGGGAAAGTAAATCATACACAACTACTGGGACCAATTCTAAAGTTTGGAAACGTTTCCCCCCATCCCGTACATGTCCATAATAAACTGACGTTAGTAATTTTTAAGGAGATTCAATCACTCATTCTCATATCGTTTTTTGATTTGATTCGGGTGTATGTACTTCCCAGGCACACTTATGAAACAGATTTAGCACATATCGGTCATACCCCAAAAGGATACTGCGTGTGTCCTGAGAAACCACATTCAACCAAACAAGGCACCGAAATATTCTAACACTTTATGTCAGTTCTACCATAGGGGAAGAGTCAGCGTGGGCAGGACGCCACCTGTTAACCACATTCTCTTTGTATTAATAAAAATGGAAGGAATTCATTTGACAAACATCCGAAATAGCCGCCTTCCTATATCCAGATAATCTGAATGAGCGAGCTACTACTTCAGAAGCTATCAAATGGCTTCATTGAGTCATTTTGTTCTGGTACGGTAGTTGAGTTTTATGACGTCACTGCTATAAAGTTAAGACAACAGGGCGTTCCGGATTAGCTTTCAGTCAATTTCAAAGCGAATATTGCTGATATCCAGGGTCCTGTGTCCTTCTTGCAAAAAAGCTACACAAACGAGGAAACGTAAGGACAACGTAGAACCGAGTTACAAAGAGACTGTGATTGCGGTACCTTTGATCTCCTGTGAGGAATGAAATTTTAATGAACAAACGCCTGTTCAACATAGAGGCAATTATTTTCTAAAGCGTCTTTCCTTCTTTGACCTTGTATTTTACGTCTTTTACTTTTCTCTATCTGTGCAGGGGAGGAGCACACCTAACTACTAGTAGGGGAATGATTCTAGATAGTAAAATGCAGTATATTAGATGCATAATATCTCTGTGCTGTCTGCTCTTCCATTGTCGCAGATATGCCATCTGTAACCTGTTTAACAAGGTAGAACATACGGACATTTATAAGTCTCTAAGGCACACTACAGTGCCTTGATGACGGTTCTGAGATGCAAAGAATTTAAGCGCAAGCAAGTAGATGATCGACCAAAAATGACCACCCCACATCATGTTCCTATCTCGCATCAACTGCGTAATGAAATTTAGCTATCCGTAAAAAACTTCCGTCTGGGGAGAAGCAGTTTTCTAACAAACTAACAGAAATATTTGCCTGTATTCCAGACAACCATATCCGTGTGTCTTCGCTCACTTGGGTACTGGTATGGTGCGGGGGGGGGGGGGGGGGGAGCAGTGTATTGGTTTCTTGGTTTCACATGTTACTGTTAAACAGAGGCGGTTTACACATATAGTACGTGTAGCACATCCTACGGGCCCGACGTTATGTGTGTATGTGGAGGGTTGGGGGCGCACTGATCTGCCTTTTTTTTCGGAAGAAAATTATTCGTTAACATTCTTGTTAAACCAAACTACAGCAGCTGCTGAGTAATCATGTATCAGTGCAGCCGGTTTCGCAACAGAGTTACATCATCAGGTACATCTGTCTGGGGAGAGAGAAACTGGATAAAACTTAAAAAATTTTTGGACAAGGGATCCATTGAAATCAATACGTAACTCCATTGATGTTTAGATACTAAATATATCAAATGGACAATAAATCTCAAGAGAATCGGGTACGCAGTCACCAGAAACTGACACTAAAATCACTTACAGTTAAATGTAGTGGTCATTGGACGCCCAGATCAGTCTGTCATGTTGTATTAAAAAGTCCTTGAAAAGGAATGACAGTAAAAATGAGAGTGCTGAAATTAAGGAGTCAGTCACGGTGCCTCAAGAAACATGGAGAATAGCATAATAAAACATATCACCTGGATCAATGAATGAATATGGCTCGTGAAAGTCTGTTGCATCATGCTGACCTGAAAAAAAACATATTATTGTGTAGGGCTATAAAATTGACGATACTATAGTGGTACTAGAGTGATATAATCTAGTGTGTCGTGAAGATCTGTTGCACTGTGTAGGCCTATGAAATTCACTATATTGCAGGTGTACTGGAGTGATATAAGCTACAGTTAAGCACAGTTCTTTATCCGATTGATATAGTTTTGTAATATTATTGGCCAGATTTCGGTTCAGGATTGGGGTATTTACCATGATCGTCTCCTTGGCTGTCTCCTTCATCCCGGCAGTTTGATGTTCTTTCTCACTCGTTTTAAAGGACAATTTAATACAACTCGACTGAGAGTGTTGGAGACATTTAATAACCTCTACATTTCGCTGTAAATGATATTAATTTGAGTATTCAACTTATTGCCTACCCGATTCTCTTGGAAGTTATTGTCTGCTCCATATGTTTAGTATCTAACCAAAAATGAAGTTTCACTTGACCTTAGACAATTTTATAAAAACTTTTCTCCAAACTGTTTTTTTCTATTCAGATGCACCAGATGATACAACCTAACAGTTACGTAACCGGTTGTACTAATAAAGGATTATTCAACAGCTGCTGCGGGTTTGTTTAACAAGATTGTATTCTTAGAGCTGTGGTTGCCCGCATTATGAACTTTGTTGCTATAAGTAAGCAGCTTCGGAATGAAAATAACCCTGTGGAGATTATGTGTACGTGATTGTGGAGTGCTTCATGATCCTTTCGTTGGTAATAAGACACGTACCGGGGTTGAATAAGAAATACACGCTTGAACATAAGTGCAGATGCTATACGAGTCTGCCGTTGGTGCTGTTGTATTTGACCACGGACGTCACATGTGCAGTGCCCGCAATACGTTGAAATGTCATCAGCGGTCAGAACAGTGTTCGGCGTAGTTGTGTATGCCTTATGTCGGAGTTAACTGAAAAAAATGGTTCAAATGGCTCTGAGCACTATGGGATTTTCCATTTGAGGTCATCAGTCCCCTAGAACTTAGAACTACTTAAACCTAACTAACCTGAGGACATTACACACATCCATGCCAGAGGCAGGATTCGAACCTGCGACCGTAGCGGTCGCGCGGTTCCAGACTGAAGCGCCTAGAACCGCTCGGCCACACCCTCCGGCGGAGTTAACTGAATCCGAACGTGCGCAACTTGTTGATGACAGTATGGGGAGTGCTTCCGTAACCAAGTTAGTCGAAGCGTCTGGTGTCTCCAGAGGCACCGTGTCGTAGATTTATCCCACATACAGGGAAAGTGAATAACCGTCTTATGCTAAGTCACAGCGCAGATGAAAAAGTGTGTTGAGTGTTCGTGACAGAAAAATGTTAATTGAAGAGGTTTGTGACGAAAAATAAGAGGACGACCGCTGCAAAAGTCACTGCAGAAATGAATGTAGCACTCGCGAATCCCGCCAGCACCAACACAACGCGAAGAAAAGTCCTGAAGAAAGGAATCGCAAGGTGAGCTGCAATTCCAAAACCAAAAATCAGTGATTCAAATGCCCGTAACATGAAAACATGGTGCCGGAGCCATAAAACCTGGACTATGGAGCAATGGTAGGTAGTCGTTTGGTTGGATGAGTCTTGTTTCTTGCTATTTCCACCTTCTGGCCGATTTTACGTCAGCCGTACGCCGTCCCAAGCCTACGATGCAGACTGCTTGCTGACAAGACTGAAACATGCATGGTGTTCGGTAATAATTGGCGCAGCCATAACATGCTATTCCATGTATCCCATGGTTACCGTGCAATGTCAAGGATAATATGACCATTTTGGATGGTCAGGTCCATCCCATTGTACTATGTTTGTTTTCCAGTGGCGATGCTCTGTTCCAAGATTACAGAGCCCCTTTTCATACATCTCGCATCGTCCAGGACTGGTTTTACGAACACGGGGATGAATTTTCACATTTTCCCCTGCCCACCAGTCACCAGATCTCAATATTATTGAGCCTGTGTGGTCTATTTTTGAGAATATTGTATTTGATCGATCTAGCCCTATCTTAGATTCATGAACTTGCTACTGTTTTGCAAGACTAACGATATAAGATTCCCTTGGAAACCATACAGCACCTGTATGTATTCATTCTAAGACAAGTCGAATCTGTTTTGAGGGAGTACAGCGCGTTAGGCATGGTAATTTGTTGTGTTTTTAATATTTCCATATTTTAATGCACTCCCTGTATGTTCGCATACAGTAATACGAACTTTTGGCAGTTGTGACGTCTATATCCCCTATCTGTTTAATGATACCCTATACCGGAAAGCTTTCGGGACTTGCACAAAAATACTATGGACCATGGGGTGGATATATAGCAGAGTGTGAGGGATCAAATGCAGCTGCATGTGTTTATACGAGTAGCTAGTTCAGTTCGTCTCTTTCTCAAAAGTGGAATCAAATCATCATCTTCTTCGATCCGAGAATGTCTGAAAACTGATTTGTTTTCTTATACATCATAGAAATTGTTTTGAGCATTACTGTATTCCTCATTGATTGAAATTCTTTGTACTTAACTTGTATTAATGCGATGTATATGGCCTGAAAAATTTCTTAGAATGTGGAAAACATTGGTACGTGATATGTCAATGCTGTCTTGAAGTCCTAAGTGAGAAATTTGTGAGATATTTCACGATTTTCACTGTCGCGTGAATAAATATGCTGTGGCCCAGATTTGTAATATTGTAAAAATGTAATTTTGAATATCATACTTTCACATGAAAAGATGGACCTGGTTATGTTCGTGGGCCACATGTGTTCCACGTCTCCGATTTTCAATACCGGTCAACTATAAATATTTTTGAAATTGCAAGTGTATTATTGACCATAACAAAAGAGAAATTTTGACCTTTTAGTCTTCAAACTGATGTAAAATTAAATTTAACTACGAAAAGGCCAAATCACTGGAAATAATAGATCAATGACATAAAGATGTGTTTATTTTCGAATTTTTGAAGATCACATTCGAATTAATTCGCTTTCTTTAAACCGAATTTTATGCATTATAGATTGGAGAAGGGATTTTATTTGATTTTAAAGTTTCCACCCTATTTATTATTTTCTCACCAAGTGTTAGAAGCAATTTTCAAATGTTCATTAGAAACCTTCTGCCGTACAGTCGGATTACCCTGTACTACTGTGTGTGCGTGTGCGCAGATCACGTGTATCTACATGGGTACTCTGCAAATCAAACTTAAATGCCTCGTAGAGGGTTCATAGAACCACTTCACAGTAATTCTCTATTATATCGAAATCGAACAGCACCCGGAAAAAACGAACACCTACATCTTTCCGTGCGAGCTCTGATTTCCTCTATTTTATTAAGATTATCGTTTCTCCTTATGTAGGTCGGCGTCAACAAAATATTTCCGCATTCGGAGGATAAAGTTGGGGATTGAAATTTCGTGAGAAGATGCCGCCGCTTTTGTTTTCAAGTTGTCCACGCCGAATCCTGTATCATGTACCTGATACTCTCTCCCCTATATCGGGATAATACAAAACGCGCAGCTCTTCTTTGAACTTTGTCGATGTTTTCCGTCAATCGCATCTTGTAGGGATCCCAGACCGCGCAGCAGTCCTCCAAAACAGTACGGACAAGCGTAATGTACGCAGTCTCTTTAGCAGATCTGTTACATTTTCTAAGTGTTCTGCCAATAAAACGCAGTCCTTAGTTTGCTTTCCCCGCAATATTTTCTGTATGTTCTTTCCAATTTAAGTTGCTCGTAATTATAATTCCTAGGTATTTAGTTGAATTTATGGCCTTTAGACTTGATAGTTTTATTCGTAACTGGCGTTGTGGCCGGCGCAGGATGGACTCTGACGTGCCGGTGCCGTACGGGCGCACGCTGGCGTTGCCCGCGGACGGCGGCCGCGGCTGGCAGCCCCCGGAGCCGCGGACGCGCCTCGCCGTCATCATGGGTTCCAACTGCGCCCGCAGCGGCAACCACCGCTGGGACTACGTCCGCCTCCTGCAGCAGCTGCTGCCCGGGCAGGTCGACGTCTACGGCCGCTGCGGCACTCTCAAGTGCGTACGCAGCCTCTCTGCTTAAACCGCTTCCGCTCTGATTAAAATGTGTGTCCAGCTATCGTGATTTAGGTTTTCGTAGTTTTCCCAAGTCGTTTGATACAGATGCCTAACAGAGCTTCTCATCTGTCTCATGTAAGCTCATCGTCAATGGGGCTTTGAATCCTAGTCTTTTGTGTTTTGTTTACTTTAAGGCGGATCCCATATCACCAGATGCAAAACCCTAATCTTCTTTCCTTTTTCCCCCTCTCCTTCTTCAACCACTTAATCCTTCCCATCTACTTTATATCCCTCTTATTTGTGGTTTTCATTGTTTGTGTTTCCCCTTCTCTTATTCTCCCTTCTTCGTAACCCCCGTTCTTTTTCTTCATGTGCGCTTTACCTCCTTTTCTTCCTCATACTTCTCATTCTCCTGCTCTCTACTTCCTTTTCTTCAAGTTCTATTCCTCCACTGTCTTCTCATGTCTTACCCCTCCACCTTTCTCTTTTTCCTGTACTCTTTTTGCTTCCTTTTCTTGTACTACTAATTTTCTTTCTACTCTTCTAGCTGTTCATTCTTTCTTATAGTCTACTCTACACCTCTCTGCTGCTCCTCCCGTTCCATTGTTTCTGTTCTCATTTCATGCATTTGATTGTTCCTCAATTTTGCTTTTCCCATTAGAATTGTTTGCTCTATTGTTTTCTTATCATACCACTTCTTTTATTTGTCACATCTTACTGTTCCCCTGTGTTAGTGTTCGACACTTCCCTTTTCCTGAATTTTAACTTCATTCTTTTAACAGGCTTTCTCCTCGTATTCACTTTCTGTTCTTGACTTTCTTCTCCCTGACCCTTTTTTCCTCCACATTCTTTCCTTCCCTCCTATCCTTCTTACATTATCCTCTTCCCCCATCATCATTTTGCCTCTTCTTCCTCTTCCTGTTAACTTATTCTCATTCTTGTTACTTCTCTTTGAGGATTTCTTATTACTTTTGTTGTTCTCATTACTTTGTTCTTATTTTCCACTATTCTTTCTTCCTCATCCTCCTCCTCTACTCGTCCTGCCACATCTTACCCTACTGTTTTCATCTCTTCATCCTTCTCCCTCAATGTACACATTCTTCTTGCTCTTCTTTTTGTCCAGCTTCTCTCTTCGTCCTCTTCCTTTCCAATTCAATTCCCCATCTGCTTCCTCATACGATAAATGTTAGAACCTCAAACAAATGAAGGTACTAATATATCTTGAAAATGTTAAATACGATTACATAAACGAAATTTCTTGTTAGCTCCCAAGTTGCACTTTTTATCTATTTCTGTCCTATTAGTAACATAATTGTTCTGTCTGATACAGTCAGCACAAAAATGTTACCATTCGTACAAAGATAGTGGCGTAAAGACAAAATGTAATTATATTGACGATCTGTTGCCTTTTTTCAGTGCTAAGTCGAGACTGAACTGATGGTGAGTGGCGTTATCTAACAAGAAACGCTTATATTGTGCTGTCCTACAGGAATTCCACTTTAAAAGAAAATAGGTGAATGACTACGAAACGTTTTCAACAGTGACAGTTGACTATTAGCTGTGATAAATTCCATTGAAGTCTCATAAGTATAATGATTGTTATTAAGCACATTAAATTACGCGGATTTCCTGTAATAAAACGGACCATAAGAAAAACTTGAGTGTGACTTTTCACTGGTGTCCGAGCACTTTTAATTAATTAATATGTTTCGCTTTCACAGCGTATAGATGGTTCATTTACATTGTTTTTGTAAAGGTATTTCACTAGTTATTGATCATTTTCCTTAGCAGTCGTATATCTTCGTTCGAGTATTATTCTGAGAGATAGATTCATACAGTCAGGTGGGTTCAACATATTGAAACTTTTTTTTAGCCTCAAAGCAACCTTCATAGGCCATAACAAACTTTTGTATAAAACTGCTGGAAAGTGTCATCGTAGGTTATTTTTCGAACCGTTTGAAACACTGGCATCGTAAGTCCTTAGATGTGCATCAGAATGTGATGCCAGTAGTTGTGCCCTCTGACCTTTGACTTTGCCTACCCATATCTCAAAATCTGAATCGAGATGGTAGCAGCGGATCTCAACTCTTGTGGTTATGGCAGGTGGAAATACTGCAACCTTGTTATAAGTTCACTAAAATCTGCCTTCATTTAACAGTTACGTTACCTTCTACTCGTCGATTAATTTTGCTGCACAAACATGAAACAGTTACTGAAGATACTAAAGTCTTGGTAAATGATGGCGATTTCAATGTCCATCATTTGCTGATACCAATGTCAGACATAGTCTTTGACTTTATGCAAGTCTCTGTCTTACTTTCTCGGCGTTGTCTGTCGCTGTGCCAGTTGACATTCTTCTTGAAGTCCAATATATTCGATTATGGAATGACATTGCAGCGATTGTTGGAAGCTCATAGACTCGAACATTATCCTCCAAATGATAAGAAAACTCTGTTTTTATCTTCACGCATTATCGTAGCTGAACAAGGTCGTAGAAAATAATGACAAGGGGACTACGTGGCAATCGGATTTTGGTACTTTGTTATATTTGTTGTACGTGAAGTTCAGAACTCAAACATCTACTACTGAAAGAAAACCGATGCAGTTCTCAAAATTTCTCGGGAAAATCGACTTTTGATGTTGCCTGAACTTCCGTCATACCCTACAACAAACCAGCAATTCTGGTGCGCCGTGTGGCTCTGAGGTAAACTCCTTATGTACTATATACGTGGCGTCGGTTCGATTCCCAAACATGGTAAAAGTTTAAACAAAGGTACGTGTTCCATGAACATTTCCGTGAAGCATAAAAATACGTAAGAATGAAAAAATTAATTTGTAATGTTTTTGTTAATCGGTAATTATGAATTTATGTTTGCAACAAAAACGAAATTTTTGTATACGATACATAATTAGAAATAATAAAACGTGAATTTTTCATAAAAATATCAATTATATATCTGTTAATTAACGTATATGTGATGAATTTTATATTTAAATGGCGTAAATATTCGAACTAAATGAAAAGAAACGAAAACTGCAATGCGTGAGACAAGAGTCAAACCAGAGATTATCAGTCTCGAGTGCTACAGATTTACCTCCACCTTTATGTATTTTACGCTTCATTGAAATGCTAATAGAACATGAATCTGTGTTTAAAATTTGCATAAACCAGGAATCGAACCGAAGACCCCTTTATGGGACGTGAGCATTCTACCACAGAGCTTTGCTGCCTTAGAGAAAAATCGATCTAACTTAGGATGCTAAAAGAAGTCAGAAAACTTTAAGGTCGATATTTTCGAGAATTTTTTAAAGTTACATCAAACTGCTTTGGCCAATTGATGTTTTATTTTTGAACTTCACGTACCATAAATATGTAAAACTACAAAAATCTGATTGCAGAGTGACGTACTTGCTAAAATGTCGTTGATGGTGTTTGTATAATATGCAGCCATTCGCTTTTTGAAGTTGATACTATTTATTGTACCGTTACCTATTTATCGAGTCGCTCTCGCTAGTCATCGGATGAACGTAGTACAGGAACATTATTTTATGGATTATGTGCAGGTAGATAAGAGGGGCCTGGTGCTGGCGAAAATAACAGAAATTTAGGCATCAGTTAACGATATATGCAGGGATGTGTTTATTATTACGATGTCTGTTCCTTCACACATGCATGCAAACAAAACCATGGTAATACTACCGTTGAACACGTTTGTCTCATTAATCCTGTTGCGGAAACTCAGGTAAGCTGTGAGCGGTGGGGCCGTAGACACTGTAGCATATGATGTTTGGATCGGTCCTGGAAGCATGCGTGGATAGCCAGTGTTGTTAAGGAAACCTGTCGCGATAATCGGGAAATCCGGGTTCGAATCCCAGTCCAGCACAAATTTTCATGTGTCACCAATAGATATGGTTTCGTTGCCTAATTCAGCTCATGTCAAAAATATTCACAGCTGCGACAAAATTTCACACTGTTTAGATGCACTTGGCTTTATAGTAAAAAACATAAATACTGGTATGTGTTCAGTTCTGTGCTATCTGTACGTTGGCGTCAGTAATAAACGTGCTTGCAGTGCTAAGAGCTGTACTTCACTGACGATTCTGATTTCGGATTTGTATTTGACTGTAGTTACCACATGGCTTTGTTTAAAGGAGATGCCGGATACTTCAAAATATCCACTTCACCGCGGCTCGAATTTGACGAAGCAAAAGCCTTTGCGTAGACGGAGAGTAACCAGAATACAAGCAGTACGTCGTTCCGCAGATCTGTCTCAGTCTTCAGCAGATCAATGGATTCCGAAACAGCAAGAAATCAGTTACACATCTGGCAGTCGCCAGTGTTTTCCGGAGGTGCTGGTCAAGACCAGACGAAATGTGTGAAAAGATTCGACCTAATTGCCAAATACAGCAGGTCGGATGACTTTATACGTTTGGAAAATGTATACTTTTAGCTGAACGACACGACCTAGCAGTGATCTGAGAACAACAAAAAGAAGCTCGACGCCTGGGACAAATTCCAGATCAGACTGAAGAAAACATTTGGTGGAATTTAGCTTGATATTCTCTTAGCGAAGAACAAGTGAAGAACGTAGCCCAAAGTCATGGGGAAACGATATCGTCTTACATATTTAATGATATGGCCCTATGCCACGCTGTGAATCAGAGTTTGCCAGAAGCTGACAAAATGTCACACTTGATGAAAATGATTCCAGAAGACATGTACCAAGCTCTTTAGGCAATGGATGTCATAGTAACAGAGGAATTCATCAAGGTGTGCCAGCGCAACACACTAGTTCGTTTTCGCTGTGAACGCCCAGGACTCGTACGCTTCTTCAGAGAAAGAAGGAGAGTTTTCGACGGCTACTACGCCGCCAGACGACAGCCTCACAACAGTCCTATTCACGCCAGTCAAGTGGAGACGATTATAGTCGATCTGTGGGACAAAGGCCACCACCGTGGCCTGGACGATGTCGCTACCCAACATGCCGTAGCCGTTCCTCACCGAAGTATAGAGGTACCAACCACTCGCCTAGCGAGTCGCCAATCTATGGACAAGAGGCCGAGACCGCCACTGATGAAAAATCTTCCAAGGGTGACAGTTAACAATACGTTAAGAAATCTCATTTGCGTTATCATCGACGGCCAATTTGTCCAGGCGATGGTCGACTCAGTGGTTTCTTTTTCTATGATGTCGAAGACTTGTCGTCCCCAGCTAAAGAAGACTATTATTTTCCGTGATACGAAGGCGATTGTGCTGAAAGTCACAAACGGCAAATATATCCAGTCGAAAAAAACGTGTACAGCAAAAATAACCACCAGTAACAGAATACAGCCATCGAATTTGTCGTTTTAACATAATGTAGTCATAATGTTGCCGGATGAGAGTTCCTGAAGGCACACAAACAGTCATAGACTGTGGAAGACCAGAGCTTCAAAGTGATGAAGCTATTCTAACGTGCAAATGTAACAAAGATTACTCTGGACTGTTGTTTACCATTTGAGATCCCACCGCCATCAACGAGAGGAGTTACAATTGTCAATTTAGATGCTCAGTAAACCTGTGAAGCTTTCGTCAATTGCAAAAATCTATTAAGGGTCACTATTAAAACCTGCATGCCAGCGACTATCGCAAGCTGATGAAGAAGAATTTTGGATCAGTAATTGCCTCGAGCAGCCACATTTTACTCCTGTATGAGCTTAGGATCAGCCGACTCAATCCACGAATGGCAGCTTATGGCCCTCGATGAAGAATCATGGTCCGCTACCATTACAGACAACGAAATGAAGGACGCTACTATTGAATTGCCAATAAGATCCGGCCTGTCCAAGGAACAATGTCGGCAACTATTAGCGCCAATTTATGGATGCTTTCAAATCTGAAGTGGAGAAAAGACAGATTATCCGGCAAATTATAAAACATTGGATTAAGATTGGGGATCATACATCTATTAGCCAGCGCTCATAAAGAGTATCATCGGCTGAAGGACGGGTAAGTCGGGTGGACGTGAAGAAGATACTGCAAGATGCCATCATTAAAATCTCAAGGAGTTCATCTTCCTCTCCTGTGGTCCTTGTGAAGGAGGCGACTGAACAAAATCACGAAAATTATTTCTTAACTACAGACATGCAGACAAGCCACTGACAAATCTAGGTTGACAAGATTGACGTGGAAGAGACTGCTTTCATAACACTTGACAGCCTGTATGATTTCAATTACATTCCGTATTTACTATGTGGCGCTCGAGACGTCTTTAATTGTATCATGGACAACCTGCCTCGACTCTTTAAATGAACGACGTTTCTTTTCTGTTTGATTGCACTGTTGATTTTCGAAAGCATTTGAAGAACAGCTAAGCCACATGACAACGTGTCGATGTGTGTTGTGACATGCCTTCGCCACATAAATAAAATATTTTGGAGACCTGGTGAACAGTGATGGAGTCTGTCGTCCCAATTCAGAGAAAATATGAACAGTCACAGATTGTTTCACAATCCTTGACACATTTGTAATGTGAGAAGTATACTTGGAATGTGCTCGTACTATTGACAATTCGTAAAGGACTTCAGTACTTAGACACGTCCCATGAAAGAACTATTGCTGCGAGACGCCGAATTTTCTTGGAACGAGGTGCAAGAAAGCTCTTTCATTGTACTTGCAAAGGCATTAACATCATCTCCAGTCCTACCATTGTATTCGAGAATGCCGAGACAGAAATTCATGCATCGCTAGTGTGTATGGGAGAGGTGCAGTTCTGGTACAAATTCGGAAAAGGTGCTGAACTCGTGATAGCTTACGCTTCCAGATTACTCTCCAAGTCCGAGATGAACAACTCTACAACGGAAAAAGAATGCTTTGCAGTTGTGTGGCCATCAAAAAAATCTGATCGTATTTGTTTGGCAAACCACTCATCATTGTGGCATCCCACCAGTCGCTGTGCTGGCTCACTAGCCAGAAGGATCCGTTGTATCAACTGGTGAGATGGACATTGAGGCTCCACGAGTACTATGTCACAGTGGTATACAAAAGTGAAGGCAAACACAAGGACATCGACTGTGTTTCAAAGAATCCCTTGGAGGAACACAGTAGGGTGGATGGTATCTGTCATCATTGCATTAACTGACGTTGCTGCTGAACACAGGTAAAATCCAGCATTGCTGACTACAACAGAGTCACTTAAGAAGGAGGAACCGATTAAAGGAGAATTCTAATTAATAGATGCAATATTGTATAAGAGGAGCTATGATGCAACAGGGCAGATATGGTTGCTCGTCATCTCAGCTCATCTATTGCCAGCTATCCTGAAGTATTTACACGATGCTCCAACATCTGGTCGCCTGGAGTTTGTTAAAAATATAGACAGCATAAGGCGCAGGTATTACTGTCCAGGTCTCTGCTCATCAGTTAGACGCTATGTGACCCTCTGTGAAGAACGTCAACGACGGAAGCACGTGTGTAGCTCCCTCTTTGGCATCTTGTACGAATTCCGCCTGCGACAATGCCATTATAATGAAATGGAATCGATCTCTTGGGCGGGATCCCGAAGTCGACAAACGGGAATCGACGGAGAGTAGTCTATGCTGATTACCTCCCCTGCTAAGCTGTCACTAAGGCTGCAGTCCTTTGTAGAAGACATCATTTTGAAGCATGGTGCATCCTATGTGACAATCTCTGATTCTGAAAGAGTTTTCCACTCGAGACTAGTATCAGAGGTAATGTCACGTTGCGACATAAGCCACAGAATAAAAACTGCCTATCATCCAAAGACGAATAGCCTGACAGAATGCTTTAATAACATGTTGTTGTTGTTGTGGTCTTCAGTCCTGAGACTGGTTTGATGCAGCTCTCCATGCTACTCTATCCTGTGCAAGCTTCTTCATCTCCCAGTACCTACTGCAACCTACATCCTTCTGAATCTGCTTAGTGTATTGATCTCTTGGTCTCCCTCTACGATTTTTACCCTCCACGCTGCCCTCCAATGCTAAATTTGTGATCCCTCGATGCCTCAGAACATGTCCTACCAACCGATCCCTTCTTCTAGTCAAGTTGTGCCACAAACTTCTCTTCTCCCCAATCCTATTCAATACCTCCTCATTAGTTACGTGATCTACCCACCTTATCTTCAGCATTCTTCTGTAGCACCACATTTCGAAAGCTTCTATTCTCTTCTTGTCCAAACTAGTTATCGTCCATGTCTCACTTCCATACATGGCTACACTCCATACAAATACTTTCAGAAACGACTTCCTGACACCTAAATCTATATTCGATGTTAACAAATTCCTCTTCTTGAGAAACGCTTTCCTTGCCATTGCCAGTCTACATTTTATATCCTCTCTACTTCGACCATCATCGGTTATTTTACTCCCTAAATAGCAAAACTCCTTTACTACTTTAAGTGTCTCATTTCCTAATCTAATTCCCTCAGCATCACCCGACTTAATTTGACTACATTCCATTATCCTCGTTTTGCTTTTGTTGATGTTCATCTTATATCCTCCTTTCAAGACACTGTCCATTCCGTTCAACTGCTCTTCCAAGTCCTTTGCTGTCTCTGACAGAATTACAATGTCATCGGCGAACCTCAAAGTTTTTACTTCTTCTCCATGAATTTTAATACCTACTCTGAATTTTTCTTTTGTTTCCTTTACTGCTTGCTCAATATACAGATTGAATAACATCGGGGAGAGACTACAACCCTGTCTCACTCCTTTCCCAACCACTGCTTCCCTTTCATGCCCCTCGACTCTTATAACTGCCATCTAGTTTCTGTACAAATTGTAAATAGCCTTTCGCTCCCTGGATTTTACTCCTGCCACCTTCAGAATTTGAAAGAGAGTATTCCAGTCAACATTGTCAAAAGCTTTCTCTAAGTCTACAAATGCTAGAAACGTAGGTTTGCCTTTTCTTAATCTTTCTTCCAAGATAAGTCGTAAGGTCAGTATTGCCTCACGTGTTCCAACATTTCTACGGAATCCAAACTGATCTTCCCCGAGGTCGGCTTCTACCAGTTTTTCCATTCGTCTGTAAAGAATTCGCGTTAGTATTTTGCAGCTGTGACTTATTAAACTGATAGTTCGGTAACTTCCACATCTGTCAACACCTGCTTTCTTTGGGATTGGAATTATTATATTCTTCTTAAAGTCTGAGGGTATTTGGCCTGTCTCATACATCGTGCTCACCAGATGGTAGAGTTTTGTCATGACTGGCTCTCCTGAGGCCATCAGTAGTTCTAATGGAATGTTGTCTGCTCCCGGGGCCTTGTTTTGACTCAGGTCTTTCAATGCTCTGTCAAACTCTTCACGCAGTATCTTATCTCCCATTTCATCTTCTTCTACATCCTCTTCCATTTCCGTAATATTGTCCTCAAGTACATCGCCCTTATATAAACCCTCTATATACTCCTTCCACCTTTCTGCTTTCCCTTCTTTGCTTAGAACTGGGTTGCCAGCTTTAATAACATATTGGCAGATAATCTCTTTACGTACATTGATGTTGAACAGAGAGATTTGGCTTCAGTACTGCCCATCACGACATTCGCATACGACATCGGGAAGGAAGACTCTACAGCCTTCACACTATTCTTTCTGCTCCACGGTCGTGAGAGCGAAATGAAAATGGACACATTGATCCCATTTCAACCGGACGATACTCAGGATGATCACATGAAACATATCATCGCTAGGTTTGAAGAAGCAAGACAGTTGGCTCGATACGAACCCTGGAGGCACAGGACATGAACCGAGAGCGCTATAAACCTATCCCGGGAGACTTGGTATGGAACTTCACCCCTTTGGAACTATCTCAAAAGTCGCTGAAGTGCTACTTTGAGCAGTGTCGTATCCTTCATTGCTTGTCAGATGTTACGTATGAAACTGAGGATTGTAACCCTTTATCAAGATGGCAAAAGTGCAGGGACGTCACCATGTCTTGCGTATGAAGCCCTACTATAGTCCTAAGGAACAGAGTGACGATGGAGATTCTCGTTAAAAGAAAATGAACATCTGCTCGACAATCACGAAGCTTCGACGGCAGAAGTTATCTTTGATTATCATCACAGTGTAGAGGATGTGACAATGCGACCACAATGCGAGGATCCACTAGTGCTGCTACACAAAATATCCTAACAAGATATAGATCCAGAGAGCTGTAGTTGACTCCAACGAGACCTCTCAAACAGTAAGTCGCTGTTTCTCCAGGAGTGGGACTGTTTGTTGTTTATTATAAATTTTTAGAAATTTGTGGTACGTTCCAATGGGGCTAAACTGCTGAGGTCAACGGTCCCTAAGTTTATACACTATTTATCTGTGTTACACTAACTTACGCTAAGGACAACACACACACCCATTCCCGAGGGAGGACTCGAACCTCCGACGGGGTAGCCGCGCGACCCTTGGCAAGTCGCCCCAGACCGCATGGCAATCCGGCGTGGCTAGTTATTATATACATTTCATTTCTGCAAGGTTCTCCAACCTTACGTTTCTAACGTTTTCATATTCTGGAATATTCGGCGAATATGTAAATATCAGCACTCTCCGTCCAGAAGTTCAGTTCAGTCATGTCTGTATGTAGGTGTCTGTAGTAAATGTGCTTTCAATGCTTAAGTGTTGTTCTTCACTGATGATCCTGCTTAAGGATTTGGAATTGATTGTGGTTATGAAGTGACAGTACTATAGCAGAGCACCAGAATTCACACACATTGGGAAGCAAGCAGAATCGGTGAGATGGACAGACAGTTATGATGCCTGAAACCTAGTGCCGAGAGGTGTGATGGAAGTAAAATCCCAAAATCGTGTTCTCCCGGCAGACCATGACAACGTTTAGGAGGTGAGTTGAGAGACGACTTCTAACACAGATGAGAGTTTCGAAAGAGTGACGACAACGCAAAAAAAGTCGAGATATTAAACTCTGCATTTAAAATGCATACTAGTACCATACAAAATTCTGACCGCAGGAAAGTCGTAGATTAGAGATATTTACGCAAGTACTTTCGTATTTGAAAAACAATTACTCCTACGAACCCAACTAAAACTAAATCGCGAATTAGGATAGGTTCCTCGTTTTAATATACGATAGAAACTTCCTATTATTTTCTAGTAAATCTTTCGCCAAGATCTGACTGTGGAATTTGTTGCAGACTTGATGTATTGCTACTCTTGCGAATGAACGAGTTGCCATTAATCTTTCTTTGTTAGTTTCCCTACACTGTCTTCTGGAGGGAGAACGAAGCGGTTTTCTGATTCCAAATCCTCCGAATTATATTCTTAAATGCGTGGTTCCCCTGTCTTATTAACTTATTTAGAATTTTGTTATTTAGAGCGTGATTTATGTTATGTGTTGAAATTTAATTCCAACTTTCCTACGTTTGTCAGATTGAAATTGAATATTCTTATTTTCCCTCTTAAGGACGATTAAAGTGACTGTCAGTTAGTTCTACCGTATTCAAATACAGCCAGATTGTCTAGATAAAAATTGGCCTTGGCAAAGCTGTAATAGCGTCAGTGTTGCTAATGTTGTTTCTTCGGTAACATTCTCGAAAAGATCATTTTTGTAGCAAGGAAAAAAAAATGGTTCTATTGGCTCTGAGCACTATGGGACTTAACATCTCACGTCATCAGTCCCCTAGAACTTAGAACTACTTAAACCTAACTAACCTAAGGACATCACACACATCCATGCCCGAGGCAGGATTTGAACCTGCGACCGTAGCGGTCGCGCGGTTCCAGACTGAAGCGCCTAGAACTGCTCGGCCACTCCGGCAGGCGATGTGGATGAAATGATGATGATAAGGACAACACAACAGCCAGTCCCTGAACGGAGAAAATCTCCGACCCAGCCGGGAATCAAACGCGAGCCGTTAGGCATGACATTCCGTCGCCCTGGCCACTCAGGTACCAGGGAGCGACAGACTGATGACGACCAAAGACTCATCCTGCAATGAAATCGAGATTAATAAGCAGATCGAAAAAGTGAAGAGAAGGGAGTAGGGGCACGCGTTTGCATGTGAAGGGGCCATCTGTATTTCAGTAACGAAACAGCACTGTTTCATCTTGTCTAACTTCTAGCGCCAAATTACAGTTCCCGATGATTTCCATTAGTGCTCCTGCAAGATATCGGCATGAGATGGTATTTCCGCATTGCTTTTGGAAGTTTTGGAGACTGCAGCTTTGATCATTTTGAAAAATAACCAAAATTATTTTACCGTATGCTTAGAAACATAAAAACAGCTACTCGAATGTAGCGCATGCACCCAGCATTAGCACTAGTCCAAAACAGCGCGAGTCTTCATTAAACAGAACCGGCGTCTCTGTGTTGCAGCTGCCCTGGCCACTTCACGAAGGACTGCCCTGCGCTGTCGCAGTACAAGTTCTACTTGTCGTTCGAGAACAGCAATTGCCGCGAGTACGTCACAGAGAAGCTGTGGTGGAACGCCTACCATCACGGCGCGGTGCCCGTCGTCATGGGCGCCTCCCAGCAAGGTACGTCTGTCTTCAGTCTCAAAATAACTATAAAGCGCGGTACAGATGTCGTAATCACATGTACTGCGGTTTCGTGCTGTTCCATTTAAACGTGGAGCGTGATAGGAATAACTAAACGAGGACCTACTGATGAATCTAGTTACTATGTACAAAACAGCGGAAAAATTTATCAACTAGTGTAAGTTTGAACAAAATCAAACTCTAGGACAAATGGAACATGAAATTGTTTCCTGGTGATCTGCACAGTTGACCATTAAAACTGCAACACCAGCAATGATAGCAAATAACGAAAATTTTGCTTATTGTGCTTATACAATATGGTAGGATGGATACATTATTAAATTTGTATGTGGATGTATACAGTGTGCGAAATTGGTACGCAGAGGTGCCACGCGTCGCAACAGTAATGGCTCTAATGCGGCTGGGGGTCGAGTCGAAATGATCTCGATGACAGATACGGGTATGCTATTCCATGAAGTTTCAGCCCTATTCTATAGTTCATCTGTCACAGTGTCTGGCGGGTGGTGGCTTTCCAGTCTCTCAGCAACCCATCGCCACATGTTTTCAATAAGTGCGGAATATGCGCTAGTCACGCAAACAATCGACCAGCTCTGTATCAAGGTAGATCCAGGCAACACTGCAGTATGCGGTCTTGCGTTATCTTGTTGAAATACAACTCACAGACACATCGAAGAAAGATCGCAGTCACTGGTCTAATCACGAACGCAACCTGGCAACTTCTTTCTCCTGTGACCCTACACAAACAAATGCGTCTGTCATGATGTGAAACGCATACCACTACCAGCAGTGTGGTTGGATTCTGCGTCCAATGTTGTCGTTGGGTGCTTCGGTATGGGCGTTGCTACCTACTGCGACATCACGGGAGCTTGCACCAACGGTTTCCCTGTTGACAGTCCGTGGTACTACATACATTGTTGCACTGTTTGTGTGGATACTTGTCCCAAGGCACGTGACGTACCTGCACGATCCTGCACAACCAAGCAAACAATACATCTGTCTTCTCGGGTGCCAGTTGCTTGTTGTCAAGGAGATACTGCATGGTGTTGAGTACTGCCCTCTTGAGTTCATTGATTCAATATTCACAAGACACACGTATAACGAAATGGGCCCTACCCTACAAGAAGAAACCATACCACCATTTTCCTACGTGATTTAGAGAAACTACAGGAATCTCTACACACGGATTAGCATCTGAATCATCGTCTTACGAATAAGCAGAAAACATTAACAGTTTGACGTAGAAAAAGCCAAAGCTGCAAGGTTCAGTTTTTTTACGTAACTGATGACTAGTTTCGGGTTAGCTGGACCCATTTTCAAATAATCCACACAGACAAAACTGTATTTTCCGTAGTAAAGTGCAAATCAAGTTGAGATTGTACATACACAAAGTCAAGTTTTTCTTTGAACAAAGTACTTGCAAATCCCTCGTCTCATAGACTGGACATTGTCCTAATGAAGTTCGGCATGAGGGGGAGTTGTTTGTAGGAAGAGCAAATATTAAGACTTCCCTTGGTATGGAGGGGTCAAATTCGTGAGTGTTATGCAACAGTGCCCTAAATAAACGCTCTAGGCATTTCACTGCTATGCCACTCAGTACCATGGACTTTAATATTCTGATCTTCTTATATGTAACAAATACAGCCTACATCAATGACTTCAGTACAGGTTGTAGCAGAATAGTGCTCAAATGGGATCTGACTGTTATGTCCATGCAGATAAGTTGGCGATCATGCTGTTCTGTGATCACATTGTGTGGTCCAGCACTCTTTTCTATCTGCTGACTCAACACAAGCATCACTTAGCGTGTTATGTGTCAGACCGAATTTCACGGTGTGGCAATAGTCATTTTCCAGAGACAGATGCTTCTGCCCCGTTCAGTCTCACTTATCTGCTGATATTCCACCCTTTCGCATGAAAGAGACATACCAGCATTGCATTCATGCTTTTTCCTTGCATGTCTACTCTGCACTGGCGTAACATTGACCTTCACAATGCATAAGGGTGGACGCTTTATGGTCTATATATGTGATATCTCTGTGCTGTATTAATCGTTCATAGCCGATTTTTGTTCTACACACGCACTCGAGTAAGCTATTCGAATTTTACCTCTTAGGATGCGGGCATTCCTAAGTATCCCTAAGCTAGCTCGCAGGCAGGTGTTGTTAGTGCAGGCTACCCACCAGTCGACACTATTACATGCATTCTGCGTATGTGCGCACTAGTTACCCACATGGGCACAGCCCAGGATTTTAATTGAAGCAGACCCCGGCTGTGAAAGGATACTACTGTCTATCAGATAATTTCGTCGATTTATTCATATCATTTTGCTCTTATTTATGCCAAGGGCCAGCAGTCAATTTTTGCACGAGGCACTGACCGTCTGCAAATCGCTTTGTATTTCGCAACGAATTTCATGCGATGTCACCTCCATGAAGGCAGCTACTTCATCAGCGAACTGCCTCATTTTGGTGGCAGACGTTAATCCGTCTCATCGTTTATGCTGGATCAATTACTGGAAACTTGCACACTTTAATTTCTCTAATGGTTCAAGATACCTAAACGAGGTGTAAATGATGGTAAGCACAGAGGCTTGCAATCATGTTTCATTGGAATACTCTTGACTCTTGTGGTAACCGAAATATTGAAGGAAGTACGCTTCTTCTTAAATGGAACCATATATATTAATAGCATTCGAAAGATCTTGAAAAACTAGTGCTGTGATACAGCGCTCGTTAAGACTGACGTCGATATTGTTCGCAGAAGTGTCCGAAACATCCGCTGTAGTTGAAAGCCAGGCGGCCGGAATCGACTATTGCGGTGCTCTCATGCTAGGCTCCGACGTCATACGCACCAAGAAGATGGACTTAATTTACAAAGATGAAACGTATTTACACTTGTCCCTGCTTTATGCGAGATACATACAGGGTCATCTACGATAGTTATAAATACAGTATATGCTAATTTCCAGAGCATCAGAAGTGAATTATTTAAACCACATCAAATATGTGTACATACCCATGGTTAAGTAGAGATGTTTTATGCAGACAGAGTCCCACTAGGCGGCGTTTGCACTACAATAGCAGATTCCGGCGCATTGCTCTTCAATTTTAGCACCTTTCTCCGATGCTTTTGCGAAAAGTTTCACCGCCTACGTTAACGAACGTTTTACCATCGCATTACACTTTTCAAGAGCGTACGTTGGCGGTTAAAGTATATCGTTCTATAACAAAGTAAATATACTTGCTCTAATATTCGATTGATACAGGTTTTACATGGATCGTTTACCCATGAAACAAAACTTCGTGCTTTTCAGGCTACTTTCATTTGCCATAAAGCTCGTTTCAGTATCTTGAATTGTGCACAAAATAAATTGGATGAAAGTCTTAGGTGAATCGCCCCGAATATATCTTTAACAGTACAGGCCTTATCTACATCTTCATCTGTACTCGGCAGGCCATCTTATAATGCGTGGCAGAGAGTAGTTTGTGTTATCACTGTGTTCATCCCCCCCAACCCTCCCTTTTCATCTGCTCCAGTCGTGAATCATGTGCGAAAAAAACCATCGCTGGTAGGAATTCGAGTAAGTTCTAACCTGTCTCATTTTACCTTCTTGGTCTTCTGGCGAGACATGCGTAGGAGGAAGTAATTCTAGCAAAGTATGCTCTCGTAATTTTCACAGTAAACTCCACTGTTCTCTTACAGCGTCCGCCGCTGGAGAAGGATGAGCATATCCGTAACGTTTTCGCAAACGAACCTCTGACTAAACGTGCAGTTCTTCTTTGGTTGTTCTCCATTTACTCTATTAATTCTGTAACGGGCAAGTCCCAGGACAACAAGTAATACTGAAGTATTAGTCGAACAAGGTCGAATGAAGGGCTTTGTAAGCTATCACCTTCGTGGGTGAACTAAATTTCGTGATGATTCTTGCAATGAATCTCAGTCTGGCTTCTGCCCATCCCGCGATTTGCTTTATACGCTCGTTCCGGTTTCAAATGGTTCAAACGGCTCTCAGCACTATGGGACTTAACATCTGAGGTCATCAGTCCTCTAGACTTAGAACTACTTAAACCTAACTAACCTAAGGACATCACACAAATCCATGCCCGAGGCAGAATTCGAATCTGCGACCATAGCAGCAGCGCGGTTCCGGACTGAAGCTCCTAGAACCGCTCGTCGACAACGGCTGGCCGTTCCGGTTTAAACCGCTCCATTTCCACACTCCCAGATATTTAATGGTTGGCATTGCTTTCAGTACTTGTTCGGAAATCATGTAATCATACAATGATGGGTCATCATTTATGCAAAATTCGCTACATTTGTTTACGTTGAGGATCAAGTGTCAATCCATGGACGAAGCTTCGATGTTCTGCTGGCCTTCTTGCATTTCGCTTCAATTTTCCAGCGTTGCGACTTCTCCGTTTACAGCAGCACGATCTGCGAACAGCCTCTTAGAACTTCCGACCTTATCCACCAGGCCGTCCATTGTGAACAGTAATTGTCCTATAGCACTCTCTTAGAGTACATCCTCAGTTACCTTTGCGGCAGCAGATTTCGTTAAGAATGGTGTGCTGTGTTTTGTTTGCTAGAAACTTTTCAGTCACGTCAGACTATGATCTGATATACAGTATGCTCGTATGCGTTCACTAGCTGGCGGTGCGGAACTGTATCGAATGGCGCCTGGAAGTCAAGGAACACTGCATCAACATTGGGCGTCCCCAGCTACTTCCTTGTCAGTCTCGTGGGCGAGCAGACCGAACTGGATTTCAGACGACCGTTGTTCGCAGAATCCATGTTAATTTCTTCAGAAGAGACTTCTAGGATCTTGGAGAGTCATAACATGCGAGTATAAAACGATTTCTAACATTTTAAAACAGTATGTTGAGTGAAACGTCTTCTGCTCAGACCGTTAAGGTTCGTCATTGAAGGATCACGACCGATTTCGCATTCGTAAAATGCAATATCATGTGATAAGTACACTGGAAAAGTAACATATTTACTCTTCGGAAAAACCAGTTTTTAAAAATAAACGATCGCAATCAAGTAAGGTACCTAAGAACAGTATCTTTACATTATCTTTCAAATCATTGCAGTATACAGAAAAGACAGCTACAGGCAAATTCCGTCGTTCATCGTCAAAGCAATAAAAAAGTAAGTCGCTGTAAAGCGGTAGTCCAAGCTAAGAAGATTGGGCTCGAAAAGAAATCTATAAAATAATGGCATATCTAAGTAACTATGAAAAACAGAAGAAATCGGAAAAACTGTAGTTGTCGTAAGAAATATCCGAACAAACGAAGTCCAATAAACGTAGCCTAACTTCAAGTAAAGCCAGAAAGAAAGAAATAAGGCTGAACACATGTTATCCGTAGATTGCTCATGGAGGTGACACGGCATGAAACTGGCAATGTAACGCTGTTATAACACAGCACTGGAAATAGCTCATGCGCAAAGTTACGTAAGGGCTGAATAGTGTGTCCGACGAGCAGGATGGAAAGTGGCTGTACTGTGTTACTAAACTAGTCCTCCAATAAGCAAGTGGATGAATATACTGAAATCTAAAGGCAATGCGTAAAGAATATGCCTCTGGAAACACTAAACTACTTATTTAAACAACTGAAATTTCCAAAAGGTTTCTATGGCGTAAATCCACCTGTACATTACGTGTTTCGTCAGAAATTTTTTTCAATGATCGACAAAGTTTCAGTTCTTCGAAAATATTATGTCATTGCCATTGATTTCTCGATGTAAAATCTGAAGATTAGAGGGAAGATACGTAATCGAATGCCCAGTTTCCTGTAAGTGGGTACTTAAGGCTGATTTGAAGCCTGAGTTACTGTGCTTCTTAAAATATATATCAAAATTTCTACAGATTTGAACGCTATAACTTGAACTACACACATCACATGTAATGCTTTATGCTAAAAGAGATTTATAACTTTCATATCTCGAATTTTCCTTTTGTCTGAACCTCTAGCCGTTCTTTATAGGAATGAAGTAGGCCGAAGCTTTGTTCTTATAACTCAAACGTTTGCCATTGCTGCCTTGAGATAGGACAGACGCTACCTTCACTTCTCATTATGCCTCTGCATTGAGATAGTACTTGTTACTAGGTTTTAAGGGGGCTTATCAATAAGTGATGCAACACTTTCTTGTGAAAACAGGATGGTTTCATTCAGGATTCCGATAAAACATGTTACTCCCCACTCTTTTGACTACAAAACCCTATTTTTCAACATAAGATCCGTTCAATGCGATGGCCTTCCACCACCTCACTGGGAGGATCTGTATGCACGCATCGACGTCGGAACCAAAGTCTTGCTGCATCAATAACGTCACCATCAACCACGTACTGCTTCCCGAGGAGTGCACCCTTCATTGGGACAAACAGATGGAAGTCGGAAGGTGCGAGATACGGCCCTAGGGTGGATGGCAAAGAACAGTCCAATGAAGTTTTGTGAACTCCTCTAAGCTTCGCAGCCTTGTGTCACACCTTGCGTTGTCATGGAGAAGGAGAAATTCGTTTGTATTTCTGTGCCGAAGAACACGCCGAAGTCGTTTCTTCATTTTCCTGAGGGTAGCACAATACACTTCAGAGTTGATAGTTGCACCATGAGGGAGGACATCAAGTAAATAAGCCTGACAGAGTCTCAGAAGACCGTCGCCATGGCTTAGTTGCTAAGGGTGAGACTTTCAACGTTTTCTTCGGAGGAAAGGTGGTGTGGCTTCACTCCATGGATTGCCGTTTTATTTCCGGTTCGAAGTGATGAACCCATGTGTCATGGCTTCTGACGATGTTCAAGAAAAACTGTCTCGATCAGCCTCATGACGAGCAAGCCATTCCGCACAGACGGTCCTTCGTTGCTTTTTGGGGCCTTCTGTTGGGCGACGAGGACCCCAGCGAGCACACACTTTTGAGTACGCCAACTGGTGGATGAGTGAGTCATCTCTATCAACAGATGCGTCCAGTTGTGCAGTAAGGTGTTTGACTGTGATCCTCGATCACCCTGAATGAGTGTGTCCACACGTTCCAACATTGCAGAGGGTCACGGCTGGGTGTTGCCGGCCGGCACGCGGGAGATCGGAGAGGTTTGCGCGGCCTTGTTCCGATGATGTGCGTGGCGTCTCCGCACTCCAACCGCGTGCTGATATTGTCGACACCGTAGAGCTGCTACTGCCACAGCTGTCGCAGTGGAGTTGAGACACGATGCGCGATGACGTAGGTCCCCGTTGGTGAACGGGAGACAGAAATGCGAACTCGTACGATGGATGCTTCTTCTGGTTTAAGATTGAATGATTCATTTCCCGAATATGCAGTAGTTGTTAAATCTTATCTCATCCGCATCGTACACACCACCAATTGCGAGGAAACATTGTAATTATCAGTCTTCTCGTACGTTGTTGGCTCGTTGCTATGGAGTTGTTGAACCTGTATGAAGCGAGATCCACAGATACTCTTTGATCACGTCTGAGTGGACCTACGCCGTAATGTTAAAAAATGTTCAAAAGTTCTCTTTTCAATTAATGAAGTAGGTATTTTGATATTCAGATTAAATTGTCCCTGCTGGACAGTCGTTGGTTAACTATCATTGATTAAATCACTTAATAATGTAGTCCAAGCTTGATATTACACTTGGAACTAACAGTTTAGTGTTCCTTGGCCACTAAATACTTTATAACTTTCGCACCACACGCACACGCAGTTGGTTGGTGAAGTCAGTTCTATTAAAATTAAGTTTCTTGACAATTACGACAACTTGACTCTTCAGCGTAATTGTATTATCTTCGTGAAGTCGTGTAATTGTGATCTACTCGAGACTAATTCAGTGTAGTCCTTTGATGTACTATACAATCTTCTTTTAGTTCCAACTATTTGAAAGTCAAGTCCAATATTCACTAGTTTCGTCAATTAAGTTCAATTAACCCGTTATGCACGGTTAAACGAGTCTATCAGTTCCTGTCTCTGCTTAGAAAATCAGCTTCCGAAGTTCGTGAATCACGTCACGCAAGAAACACTTCTGAACGCAAAACAATCTCGTCGCGTTCCGTACTCTCAATAACTAAGACAATAATTGTTCTCGCACATCTTTACAGGACGAGAGCCAGCAAGCGACTTCTTCTGTGAAAGAGTATTGTAGGCGCATTGAATTTCTTCGTTGCGCTTACAACTCTCTTCCACATAAAAGTTATCTCTGACTAACATCACCTTGGACTTAGCTTTCAAGATATTAATTGCAATTATCACTTGGATATTTGTCCATTAATTAAATCTGAGCTTTCTTCCTCCTCTTTTCATAACAAAAACTCTCAGTGATGTATAATGTTGTTGTTATCAAAACTTCTTGGTGTTAGCTTATCGGCAAAGATGTCATATTTGCCAAGATAACTCTTCCCTACTTGATATTATGATATTCTGTCTTAATTGACTTTAAGGGGTCGTTGGGGTGTTATTGATGGCAGACTTCTCGCCCAACGACTCGCCGTTGTTTTGTTCACTGCCAAGTCTCTGTAGAGATTCGACAAGCGCCTATGAATATGTGCGATACTCTGGTTTTCCGCCAAAAGAAACTCAATGAGAACTCTCTGCTTCGAACGACCCTCCGTTCCAGACGCCATTTTGAAGACTACGAATAGCGTCACCACCTGTCGGAATTTCATGAATTTATAGGGCCTGACACATGAATATTGCGTGATGTCCTAGAACAAAATTCGCATTTTTTTAACCGAAATTGGTGGAGAAAAAAATTGTTGCATTATTAATTGAACGCCCTTCTCATCATTTTCACAGACGCTTATGAACATTTGATATTTTGTGCATCCCTGAACGTGTCCGCCGGTTGCAGACTGCAAGCGGCTGCTGCCGCCCGGGTCCTACCTGCACGCGGCGGACTTCGCGAGCCTGGCGGACCTGGCGCGCTACCTGCAGCACCTGGACAGGTCCCCGCGCGACTACGCCGCCTTCTTCCGCTGGCGCCGCCGTTTCCGCGTCCTCAACGAGCACGGCTACTTCGGCGCGCCCACCCGCCACTACTGCCGCCTGTGCGAAGCCCTCAACTACAACGAACGCACGCCCAAGGTGTACAGCCGCCTCGGCGACTTCTGGAACGCCGGCAGGGACTGCTACCCGCCCTACTACACCTAGACATGCCGTCACATTCCTTGAGTAGATTTTTTTCTGCTGTGATTTACGTCTCCTCTTACCACGAAAAGAATGGAAACATTCCCACATATGCACATTGACCGTCAACGGGAATGGCAGACATAGGATGTTCACCTGAATTCCCTGTATGCTTTCCAAAATAATGTGATGTTACGGCGTTTACCTTAAGAGCTGTTGCGACCTAACGGTGTTACAGCACGAAATCCATCGTGACAGAACATTTCATAACTTAAACCGTGTGCATTGCATACGCTACAGACTACGTTAATGAAGGCGTTCTATTGTAGCAGGCTATTTTAACAATGGCCTCACGGGGTACGACCGCCCGCGAGCAGCCGCTAGGGTACAGAGAGTGTGTATTTCTTCTTTAGTCAATATTCAAACCTCAGTAGGAAGTTCTAAAGGATTCATCGATGAAAATATTGCCGAGATTTCAGTGCGACAGGTGCTGTAATACAGCAACGAGGACATTATTCGAGGACGATGCCATTTCATATAAGGGATAAAGTAGTAGGAACGCATTTTCGCCTTTCAAGCATTTAATAAAGTTAACACGAAGGTGTAATCAGCCTGAGCTTCGAAACCTCCTATCATAGGAGAGGTGAAGAAATGCTTTTATAGCTTTCTTCATTATCCTAATTTTCAAGAAAATGCCTTTTATTTTTTCTACATTACGGAAAGGGTACGAAAAACGTTGCCTGCAGTATTACTTTTCAGAAACTGCTACCCATCGCTAAAGGAGCTGCAGTTATCTATGCAAATTTTAGAAATTTTGGACAGAAGCATGAAATAATCCATGCTCGACGCCTCCCTTTCAAACAAATACGACATATTTAATGTAGTATTTGAACTTAACAATGTGATCACTTTTTGTTTATGGAAAGAGAGTTAGTTGTAAGTATTACACCACCAAAGAAATCACAATAACAATGTTTTTGTACTACTTCAGATGTGTTGTACAAAACTTTATAATAAATTCGTTTGAAAAATCGACATAAGTATGACTGCATAAAAGGTGTGTGCATTTTCATTTTTTCATACGTTCCTTGCTCGTCCACTATAATTGACAACCAAGCTACATGCATGGAAAATAAGAAATGAAAATCTTTAAAAGACGCTAATGAAACATATATTTGTGTATGAAAATTTGAGGGATGTTAACTATTTGAGCAACAGACTAGTAACAATTTACTAGGTTTGGAATCGATAAAACAATAATAACAATATCTGACGTGCTTAAAAACAGAAGTCTACTGTTCCTAGCAGCGTTCCTGGATGGCAAACCTAAGACACAGACCAAAACGGCATGTCTAACACAATGCTTAAAAAGCGCGATCTGCTGTTTTCAGCGACGTACCTGAATGACAATAGTAACAGACGCGCAAGACGGCATACTAACACAACTTGTGCATTTCACTGAATTTCAGTTTGTCGTATTTTGTACCTGTGGAGACTGAACAGTTGTTTGGAAGAATTACCTACACCTTGGTTGCTGACGGCATACATATTTCCGCCCGAATTGACACATCAGATGTGCAACACAAATTCCGACTAATTTGGCAGCCGGAGTTTCAGCGAAAATATTTACATCTGTGCTATGAAGTCAGGACAGTTGTCAATGTACAAGATACCGTAACAATTAAACTAAATGACAATGTTGTGACTCATAATTCACAAGCTGTGAGAACCTTTAACAATCACTTTCTAACTGTAGCACGAAAAATAGGATTAAATGGCTCAGCTGAAAAAACAAGAGAATGTATTAAAAATTCATTCCACAAAACTTTAAGCAGCTAGAAGTAGCACCAGCATCCTTCACTGAAATTAACAGAATTCTGAAAGTTCCGTATTCTATAGTTTACTACTGGCTGGATAATAAATTAGGGTCTTTGAATTTGAAACGTTTCCTGACTTTCAAGTATGAACTCATAAATGGAAATTGATGAAATGCTATTACGACCAGCTGCTGAACAGACACCACCAAACATATCTGAAATAAACTTCCTAAGAAATTTAATAATAAATGTTCCTAGTTGTATATTCTTCTCAGTGGGACACTTTACCTCTTCTTTCTGCTGGGAAGGTCGTCTAGAATACAGCCGCCGTAAAAGTTGCTAATTGTTGACCGTGCCACTTAATGAAACAAACTAATATTTCGATGCGGTGAGATGAACTGTTTCGCAAATAAATAGACAGGCACTGTAATTCGCTTCACGGTGTTTACATTAACTCAGAATCCAATATTATTAACAAAACTGTTACAGTAGGAAGAGTGATAAAATGTTCACACCCTCTCTTCGTCAAGACACACCAAAGATTTCTCACTTTTTTTCCTCTTAAAAAAAGTGACAGTCATCTCTTTCATCTAATAGCATCTTTCCTAATTGTTCCTTTTTTTTCTTACGTATACCTCTTTGGAAACATCTAGCAAGTGCCATTACACTTGTACCCCGCTGTGGGCTGTGGATTCCTATACATAGCACACAGTACAAGATTTCTTTTTTTTGTGAATTTATACAAATTTGTACATTTTACGTTTTTATTCAGAGGGCAAGGTGCAGTCGTCTGCATTCATGGAAGGGTCAGAACCACTTATTTTGCATGTTCCATTATTGGCATATTATTCTTTAATATACTATTTCACTTATGCGAGTCAGCTGTGGAGGAACCTCGTTATTATCTAATTCTTTATATGTCGTATATTTTACAAAATTTTGTTACACTACATTAAAATTACAAATCAATCAATTATTTTACATATAGTTGTTGTTCCCCCCCCCCCCCCCCATGAACCATGGACCTTGCCGTTGGTGGGGAGGCTTGCGTGCCTCAGCGATACAGATAGCCGTACCGTAGGTACAACCACAACGGAGGGGTATCTGTTGAGAGGCCAGACAAACGTGTGGTTCCTGAAGAGGGGCAGCAGCCTTTTCAGTAGTTGCAAGGGCAACAGTCTGGATGATTGACTGATCTGGCCTTGTAACAATAACCAAAACGGCCTTGCTGTGCTGGTACTGCGAACGGCTGAAAGCAAGGGGAAACTATGGCCGTAATTTTTCCCGAGGGCATGCAGCTTTACTGTATGATTAAATGATGATGGCGTCCTCTTGGGTAAAATATTCCGGAGATAAAATAGTCCCCCATTCGGATCTCCGGGCGGGGACTACTCAAGAGGATGTCTTTATCAGGAGAAAGAAAACTGGCGTTCTACGGATCGGAGCGTGGAATGTCAGATCCCTTCATCGGGCAGGTAGGTTAGAAAATTTAAAAAGGGAAATGGATAGGTTAAAGTTAGATATATTGGGAATTAGTGAAGTTCGGGGGCAGGAGAAACAAGACTTCTGGTCAGGTGACTACAGGGTTATAAACACAAAATCAAATAGGGGTAATGCAGGAGTAGGTTTAATAACGAATAGGAAAATAGAAATGCGGGTAAGCTACTACAAACAGCATAGTGAACGCATTATTGTGGCCAAGATAGATACAAAGCCCACACCTACTACAGTAGTACAAGTTTATATGCCAACTAGCTCTGCAGATGATGAAGAAATTGAAGAAATGTATGATGAAATAAAAGAAATTATTCAGATAGTGAAGGGAGATGAAAATTTAATAGTCATGGGTGACTGGAATTCGAGTGTAGGAAAAGGGAGAGAAGGAAACGTGTTAGGTGAATATGGATTGGGGCTAAGAAATGAAAGAGGAAGCCACCTGGTAGAATTTTGCACAGAGCACAACTTAATCATAGCTAACACTCTGTTTAAGAATCATGAAAGAAGGTTGTATACATGGAAGAACCCTGGAGATACTAAAAGGTATCACATAGATTATATAATGGTAAGACAGAGATTTAGGAACCAGGTTTTAAATTGTAAGACATTTCCAGGGGCAGATGTGAACTCTGACCACAATCTATTGGTTATGACCTGTAGATTGAAACTGAACAAACTGCAAAAAGGTGGGAATTTAAGGAGATGGGACCTGGATAAACTGAAAGAACCAGGAGTTGTACAGAGTTTCAGGGAGAGCATAAGGGAACAATTGACAGGAATGGGGGGAAAAAACAGTAGAAGAAGAATGGGTAGCTTTGAGAGATGAAGTAGTGAAGGCAGCAGAGGATCAAGTACGTAAAAAGACGAAGGCTAGTAGAAATCCTTGGGTAACAGAAGAAATATTGAATTTAATTGATGAAAGGAGATTAGATGAGTAGATCACATAACTAATGAGGAGGTATTGAATAGAATTAGGGAGAAGAGGAGTTTGTGGCACAATTTGACGAGAAGAAGGTACCGGTTGGTAGGACATGTTCTGAGGCATCAAGGGATCACAAATTTAGCATTGGAGGGCAGCGTGGAGGGTAAAATTCGTAGAGGGAGACCACGAGATGAATACACTAAGCAGATTCAGAAGGATGTAGGTTGCAGTAGGTACTGGGCGATGAAGAAGCTTGCACAGGATTGAGTAGCATGGAGAGCTGCATCAAACCAGTCTCGGGACTGAAGACCACAACAACAAGCTTAGGGACTGATGACCTTAGCAGTTAAGTCCCATAAGATTTCACACACATTTGAACATTTGAAGAGTTCCAGTAAAGATGAGCATAGTGAAGTAGGAAGTATTAAACCAAGATTTCTAAATTTGGAGTTCGTATTCCTTCGTGAATTCATGCACCAAATATTGAATGATATCAATTACACTTCGAAGATTTTACAAAAACGCTATTAGATTTGGACGAGGCAAGTAGAGCTTCAGCAACTGTTAAAATAAAATTGATATTTTATAGAAATGATTTATAGAAATCATTAAAGTCCAAAGCCAGAAACTGCAAAAAGGTATGACATAGATCCCAATTTTCACGAAAAACAGGAAAATGTCGTTAAAAATCATTTAAGTGAACAAGTTTCTGTCCACCAGTTTCGAAACAAGGAAAAAATATTTAAAGTTACTGTTTTTACAAATGTACTGGGTACGATAGCACCTCAGTTATGGACACGTTTTACTGGCATGACTGCAGTCTATCATATGGTCAATTTACTAACACCATAATTATTGTTCATTGTAGCTGAAAAAACTTTATTACAAAAGTGTGCCAAAGTAAATATTTTGATATAACAGGCCTTAATTTTTCACTTCAGGTTATTAATATTTATCACCTTGTTCTGCCTAAATTGACGCTGACATACATTTCACTTATTATGTAAGGAAATTATAACCGAATATGCAGTGCTAGAACGCGATATTTCGGAAGTGTTTACCGCCATTTTATTATTTTATTCAATACTTCTCGCTTCTACTATAGCCGAAAGAGCATTCAGCAAATTAAAAATAATCAGAACTTATTTAAGGAATTGTAGGGGTCAAGCTTGACTCCGGCATTTGGCACTCATAGCAGAAACAAGGCCGTATCAAGTCTAGATTTAATGGTACTTATTGATGATTTTGCAAAAACTGAAGCTAGAAAAAGATTGTAAAATAGATTATTACAATAAAATTGTGTACTTCTTTTATTGTCTACCTATTGTATCAACTGTAATCTACTACAGCCTCGAAAACATAGCCCCTGCCTCCATCGCTTACCGACGATTACCGATCGGAAATCGTAGCTCCAAACGAAATCAGGCTGATCATTATGGCGCACTGAGCTCACTTTTTAGCAGGAGTGAGTTGCAACACTGACAATAGCCCGTGTCCCCGCACCTCTGGGCCGCCGCAGGCGTTTCCCAGCGTGCTTCGCGACAAGGGGCCATGTTCTTGTGGCTTAATGATACTTATACATTTTTTATGTTTTTAAGTTTCTGCCCACGGCGTCGCTCGCCCGGTATGGACCAAAAGTGAAAATTATCCCACGGGATCCTTTTATCGGTATCAAAGTATCCTAAGTCCTACCCATGTCGAACTCTATTCAAGTGCAAAATTTCATCCAAGTCCAGATAGTAGTTTTAGCGTGAAAGCGTAACAAACAGATACGTTTACACTGACAATACAGGGTTATTCTAAATGGTGGACTCATTTTCAGAACCTCGTATTTATTCAAGTACAAATCCAAAATGAACAAGCTTTATACCAATGAAAAGAGGAAGTTTCAAAGTTTTTTCCATACTGCTTAATATTAATTTAATAAATTTAATAACTTGTCATTGGGGTTGAGAACCTGCACAAGTTGTAATAGGTAACGCTCGTACGGCAAACGCTGTCTCAGAAATTTCCATACAGTTTGTTGCGATATTACAAGTTCTCAACTGGCTCTGTTGGTAGACTTAGTAGGACTGCGCACAAAACTTTCTTGAATCCTTTAGACATCATCCTCTGACGCACACGATCGGCCATGTTTTTTCCTTTGCACACACTCCCAGTCTGTTTAAATAGCTTAAACCAATGGCTAATGCTTTTGCAAGTTGGTGACTGAATAACGAATCTGGTACGAAATGCCCAGTGCACTGCAATTTGCGATTCACTCATCACGAACTCAAGAAAGCAGAAAATCTTGTACTCCTCAGTCGCCATCTCACTCATAATTGACAGTGAAACGGAATGACAGCCCTACTGCCGTTCGAATTCTACCGGCCACTTCTGAAATCATCACCGTCCGCCCGACGCTGCCCGACAAAAACTTTGACACTTCCTCTTTTCATTGGTATAAAGCTTGTGCATTTTGGATTTGTACTTGAATACATACGAATTTTTGAAAATGGGTCCATCATTTAGAATAACCCTGTATTATTAGGAAGTGCGATGAAATATTATCAGCTGTGTTACACATAATAATTTACTTAGTAGTAAGTAGGTTTGCCTTACTATAACAAGCAGTGGGCGGCAAGGAGATGATGATGAATTAGTTTTGCATCTGTAAAGTATTTACTGTAGTATAAATAGGGCCCCAGTTTCATTTTTTCCCATGGGCCCTTTGTTACATACAGGGTGTTTCAAAAATGACCGGTATATTTGAAACGGCAATAAAAACTAAACGAGCAGCGATAGAAATACACCGTTTGTTGCAATATGCTTGGGACAACAGTACATTTTCAGGCGGACAAACTTTCGAAATTACAGTAGTTACAATTTTCAACAACAGATGGCGCTGCAAGTGATGTGAAAGATCTAGAAGACAACGCAGTCTGTGGGTGCGCCATTCTGTACGTCGTCTTTCTGCTGTAAGCGTGTGCTGTTCACAACGTGCAAGTGTGCTGTAGACAACATGGTTTATTCCTTAGAACAGAGGATTTTTCTGGTGTTGGAATTCCACCGCCTAGAACACAGTGTTGTTGCAACAAGACGAAGTTTTCAACGGAGGTTTAATGTAACCAAAGGACCGAAAAGCGATACAATAAAGGATCTGTTTGAAAAATTTCAACGGACTGGGAACATGATGGATGAACGTGCTGGAAAGGTAGGGCGACCGCGTACGGCAACCACAGAGGGCAACGCACAGCTAGTGCAGCAGGTGATCCAACAGCGGCCTCGGGTTTCCGTTCGCCATGTTGCAGCTGCAGTCCAAATGACGCCAACGTCCACGTATCGTCTCATGCGCCAGAGTTTACACCACCATCCATACAAAATTCAAATGCGGCAACCCCTCAGCGCCGCTACCATTGCTGCACGAGAGACATTCGCTAACGATATAGTGCACAGGATTGATGATGGCGATATGCATGGGGGCAGCATTTGGTTTACTGACGAAGCTTATTTTTACCTGGACGGCTTCGTCAATAAACAGAACTGGCGCATATGGGAAACCGAAAAGCCCCATGTTGCAGTCCCATCGTCCCTGCATCCTCAAAAAGTACTGGTCTGGGCTGCCATTTCTTCCAAAGGAATCATTGGCCCATTTTTCAGATCCGAAACGATTACTGCATCACGCTATCTGGACATGCTTCGTGAATTTGTGGCGGTACAAACTGCCTTAGACGACACTGCAAACACCTCGTGGTTTATGCAAGATGGTGCCCGGCCACATCGCACGGCCGACGTCTTTAATTTCCTGAATGAATATTTTGATGATCGTGTGATTGCTTTGGGCTATCCGAAACATACAGGAGGCGGCGTGAATTGGCCTCCCTATTCACCAGACATGAACCCCTGTGACTTCTTTCTGTGGGGACACTTGAAAGACCAGGTGTACCGCCAGAATCCAGAAACAATTGAACAGCTGAAGCAGTACATCTCATCTGCATGTGAAGCCATTCCGCCAGACACGTTGTCAAAGGTTTCGGGTAATTTCATTCAGAGACTACGCCATATTATTGCTACGCATGGTGGATATGTGGAAAATATCGTACTATAGAGTTTCCCAGACCGCAGCGCCATCTGTTGTTGACAATTGTAACTACTGTAATTTCGAAAGTTTGTCTGCCTGAAAATGTACTGTTGTCCCAAGCATATTGCAACAAACGGTGTATTTCTATCGCTGCTCGTTTAGTTTTTATTACCGTTTCAAATATACCGGTCATTTTTGAAACACCCTGTAGCAACGCCACTGACATTCCCTTCCACTTGTTTCCTATTGCTGTTAAAATATGGCGATCTGCACAGGTAAAGTAGGTAGGTTTCTTTTCCATTTTATTTTATTTAACAAGCTGTAGGAAACAAGAATCTTAGTTGGTCCTTTGTCTAGTATCACATGTATATCTAGCGTTCCAATTTTGGCATTGATCATCACCTGTACTTCCTTTTATATCATTTGTCTTATCTGTATACAGGGTGTTACAAAAAGGTACGGCCAAACTTTCAGGAAACATGCATAAAAAGTTCTCGGTTTAATTGCCGCGTCAAATTTGGATAAAATACCAAGCTTTCGATGACTACCTCCGTCATCTTCGTCAGGGGTAAAACTGACTGTCGTGGACCAGTTTTTTTTTTCTTTATTGTTATTTTGAAACCTGTGTACAGGCAGGCCAGCAGCAGCATACTACGCCGCTCTTTGGCCTCAGAGAAACACAAAAGATACCAAAGAAGACATTGACAGAAAAAAATACGGTGGACATATAAACGGAGACAAACACTTCTTAAAATACATCGAGCCGGTCACAGGCGTAGAGTCCAAGATAAAATTTGTTCAGACACTTCGACACATACATAGACGAAAATTGTCACACGTGAACGTAGGTGCACAAAACGAATAACACTGAACGACTTAAGCACAAAACGACGGCACACACAGAACACGAGGCGTTGATCTCCGGCAAGCGAATGTTCACTAACTGTGTGCGAGTCCAGGGACCCACCAAGAGAGGAGGAGGTGGGGTGGGAGAGGGAGAAGGGAGAGCAGATGCCATGGGGAAAGGGAGGAAGGGGGAGGGGAAGCCCAGGGGAAGAGGGGTGGAGGGAGGGGACGAGGGAAAAGGAAAGAGAAAGGAGGGAGGGTGCCTAAAGAAAAGGACACAGAAAGTGGGGGGGAGGATCAAAGTTGATAGGAGGGGTAGATGGAGGGGAGGAGGACATCATCAGGGAGGGGGAGCTGGCGGAAGCCAGCTTGGGAGAGGGTAAGGAGGCTGGAGACATGGAGACCGGGTGGGACGTGGGAATACAGGCGTGTCAGCGGGCGGGGGTGGGAGAGGATGGGTGAGATAAGCGGATGAGGAGGATCGAGTTTGCGGGAAGTGTACAGGATACGTACCCTTTCAAGGAAAAGGAGGAGGTGGGGGAAGGGGATGAGATCATACAGGATCCGCATGGGAGAGGGGAGACGGATGCGATAGGCGAGGTGGAGAGCATGGCGTTCAAGGATTTGTAGGGATTTATAAAAGGTAGGGGGGGCGGAGATCCAGGCCGGATGGGTATAACAAAGGATAGGGTGGATGAGGGATTTATAGGTGTGGAGGATGGTGGAGGGGTCCAGACCCCACGTACGGTCGGAAAGGAGCTTGAGGAGATGGAGTCGGGAATGTGCCTTGGCTTGGATTGTCTGGAGATGGGGAGTCCAGGAGAGGCGACGGTTGAGGATGACGTCAAGATACTTAAGGGTGGGAGTGAGGGCGATAGGACGGCCATAGATGTTGTTGTTGTGGTCTTCAGTCCTGAGACTGGTTTGATGCAGCTCTCCATGCTACTCTATCCTGTGCAAGCTTCTTCATCTCCCAGTATCTACTGCAACCTACATCCTTCTGAATCTGCTTAGTGTATTCATCTCTTGGTCTCCCTCTACGATTTTTACCCTCCACACTGCCCTCCAATGCTAAATTTGTGATCCCTTGATGCCTCAAAACATGTCCTACCAACCGATCCCTTCTTCTAGTCAAGTTGTGCCACAAACTTCTCTTCTCTCCAATCCTATTCAATACCTCCTCATTAGTTACGTGATCTACCCACCTTATCTTCAGCATTCTTCTGTAGCACCACATTTCGAAAGCTTCTATTCTCTTTTTGTCCAAACTAGTTATCGTCCATGTTTCACTTCCATACATGGCTACACTCCATACAAATACTTTCAGAAACGACTTCCTGACACTTAAATCTATACTCGATGTTAACAAATTCCTCTTCTTGAGAAACGCTTTCCTTGCCATTGCCAGTCTACATTTTATATCCTCTCTACTTCGACCATCATCGGTTATTTTACTCCCTAAATAGCAAAACTCCTTTACTACTTTAAGTGTCTCATTTCCTAATCTAATTCCCTCAGCATCACCCGACTTAATTTGACTACATTCCATTATCCTCGTTTTGCTTTTGTTGATGTTCATCTTATATCCTCCTTTCAAAACACTGTCCATTCCGTTCAACTGCTCTTCCAAGTCCTTTGCTGTCTCTGACAGAATTACAATGTCATCGGCGAACCTCAAAGTTTTTACTTCTTCTCCATGAATTTTAATACCTACTCCGAATTTTTCTTTTGTTTCCTTTACTGCTTGCTCAATATACAGATTGAATAACATCGGGGAGAGGCTACAACCCTGTCTTACTCCTTTCCCAACCACTGCTTCCCTTTCATGCCCCTCGACTCTTATAACTGCCACCTGGTTTCTGTACAAACTGTAAATAGCCTTTCGCTCCCTGTATTTTACCCCTGCCACCTTCAGAATTTGAAAGAGAGTATTCCAGTTAACATTGTCAAAAGCTTTCTCTAAGTCTACAAATGCTAGAAACGTAGGTTTGCCTTTTCTTAATCTTTCTTCTAAGATAAGTCGTAAGGTCAGTATTGCCTCACGTGTTCCAACATTTCTACGGAATCCAAACTGATCTTCCCCGAGGTCGGCTTCTACCAGTTTTTCCATTCGTCTGTAAAGAATTCGCGTTAGTATTTTGCAGCTGTGACTTATTAAACTGATAGTTCGGTAATTTTCACATCTGTCAACACCTGCTTTCTTTGGGATTGGAATTATTATATTCTTCTTGAAGTCTGAGGGTATTTCGCCTGTCTCATACATCGTGCTCACTACATGGTAGAGTTTTGTCATGACTGGCTCTCCCGAGGCCATCAGTAGTTCAAATGGAATGTTGTCTACTCCCGGGGCCTTGTTTCGACTCAGGTCTTTCAGTGCTCTGTTAAACTCTTCACGCAGTATCTTATCTCCCATTTCGTCTTCATCTACATCCTCTTCCATTTCCATAATATTGTCCTCAAGTACATCGCCCTTGTATAAACCCTCTATATACTCCTTCCACCTTTCTGCCTTCCCTTCTTTGCTTAGAATTGGGTTGCCATCCGAGCTCTTGATATTCATACAAGTGGTTCTCTTCTCTCCAAAGGTCTCTTTAATTTTCCTGTAGGCAGTATCTATCTTACCCCTAGTGAGACAAGCCTCTACATCCTTACATTTGTCCTCTAGCCATCCCTGCTTAGCCATTTTGCACTTCCTGTCGATATCATTTTTAAGACGTCTGTATTCCTTTTTGCCTGCTTCATTTCCTGCATTTTTATATTTTCTCCTTTCATCAATTAAATTCAATATTTCTTCTGTTACCCAAGGATTTCTATTAGCCCTCGTCTTTTTACCTACTTGATCCTCTGCTGCCTTCACTACTTCATCCCTCAGAGCTACCCATTCTTCTTCTACTGTATTTCTTTCCCCCATTCCTGTCAATTGTTCCCTTATGCTCTCCCTGAAACTCTCTACAACCTCTGGTTCTTTCAGTTTATCCAGGTCCCATCTCCTTAAGTTCCCACCTTTTTGCAGTTTCTTCAGTTTCAATCTGCAGTTCATAACCAATAGATTGTGGTCAGAATCCACATCTGCCCCAGGAAATGTCTTACAATTTAAAACCTGGTTCCTAAATCTCTGTCTTACCATTATATAATCTATCTGATACCTACTAGTATCTCCAGGATTCTTCCAGGTATACAACCTTCTTTTATGATTCTTGAACCAAGTGTTGGCTATTATTAAGTTATGCTCTGTGCAAAATTCTACAAGGCGGCTTCCTCTTTCATTCCTTCCCCCCAATCCATATTCACCTACTATGTTTCCTTCTCTCCCTTTTCCTACTGACGAATTCCAGTCACCCATGACTATTAAATTTTCGTCTCCTTTCACTACCTGAATAATTTCTTTTATCTCGTCATACATTTCATCTATTTCTTCATCATCTGCAGAGGTAGTTGGCATATAAACTTGTACTACTGTAGTAGGCATGGGCTTTGTGTCTATCTTGGCCACAATAATGCGTTCGCTATGCTGTTTGTAGTAGCTAACCCGCACTCCTATTTTTTTATTCATTATTAAACCTACTCCTGCATTACCCCTATTTGATTTTGTATTTATAACCCTGTAATCACCTGACCAAAAGTCTTGTTCCTCCTGCCACCGAACTTCACTAATTCCCACTATATCTAACTTTAACCTATCCATTTCCCTTTTTAAATTTTCTAACCTACCTGCCCGATTAAGTGATCTGACATTCCACGCTCCGATCCGTAGGACGCCAGTTTTCTTTCTCCTGATAACGACGTCCTCCTGAGTAGTCCCCGCCCGGAGATCCGAATGGGGGACTATTTTACCTCCGGAATATTTTACCCAAGAGGACGCCATCATCATTTAATCATACAGTAGAGCTGCATGTCCTCGGGAAAAATTACGGCTGTAGTTTCCCCCTGCTTTCAACCGTTCGCAGTACCAGCACAGCAAGGCCGTTTTGGTTAATGTTACAAGGCCAGATCAGTCAATCATCCAGACTGTTGCCCCTGCAACTACTGAAAAGGCTGCTGCCCCTCTTCAGGAACCACATGTTTGTCTGGCCTCTCAACAGATACCCCTCCGTTGTGGTTGCACCTACGGTACGGCCATCTGTATCGCTGAGGCACGCAAGCCTCCCCACCAGCGGCAAGGTCCATGGTTCATGGGGGGGGGCCATAGATGGTGATATAGAAATCAAGGAGGCGGAAGGAAGGGGTGGTTTTGCCTACAATGATCGCCTGGGTTTTGGAGGGACTGACCTTGAGCAACCACTGGTTGCACCAAGCGGTGAACCGGTCAAGATGGGATTGGAGAAGGTGTTGGGAGCGCTGCAGGGTGGGGGCAATGGCAAGGAAGGCGGTGTCATCGGCAAACTGGAGAAGGTGGACGGGGGGTGGACCGGTGAGGCTTCCGCTTTTATAAGCAGTGGACGGCTTCTCATTGGATGGATGACGTCACGGTGAAACCGGCGCGTACTGAGGTGGCGGTCTCTGTATCCATAGATTTTGTTTGCGCGCTTTATCCAGCGCTGCTTGCAGCGCCATCCATCGCAACAGGCGGAGAACTGCGAGGAATGTAAGAAGTCTCCCTCTGCGCTCTTTCTTTATCATTTGCACGCTTCCATGCATTGCTGAGTGCATAACCGGAGTCTCTGTTGAAATTATTTTCACAGAGTCTAATTTCAACTATTTCCCCGATGACGGAGTCCCAATAGTTTGAAGCGTGAGCAAGTAGTCTTGTTTTATCGAATAAAATCTTATGTTTATTTAGCAAACTGTGCTCAGCAACCGCTGATTTTTCTAGGTACCTGTATTTCAGGTGACGCTGATGTTCCACACAGCGATCGGCAACAGTTCTTATAGAGTGGCCCACATAATTTTTCCCACACTCGCAAGGAATGCTGTAAATTCCCGGTACTCTCAGGCCAAGATTATCTTTCACGGGTCGCAGCATTTCCTTAATCTTCCTGGGTGGCCGGAAGAATGTCTGATTCCCTGCCGGCTCAGGACTCTGCCGATCTTGCTGGTCGTTGCACCGCAGAATGGTGGCCGCGCGATGTGTTGGTCCTCTTGATCTGTTCGAACAGCTTCCTTCCTTGGTTCCTTCGTCAGAGTAGATCTGATATCACGATCGGAATATCCATTTTTTATGAATACCGTCGTCAGATGGTTAATCTCGGAGCCGAGATGATCCTTGTCCGAAATATGCCTTGCTCTGTGTACCAGGGTATTCTTCTGAGCTGGGTGGTGAAAACTACGCGCGTTTACATATAAATCTGTATGCGTCGGTTTTCTGTACACAGAATGTCCGAGACGTCCATCGGATTTTCTCTCCACCAGCACATCTGATATCACGATCAGAATATCCATATTTTCTGAATACCGTCGTCAGATGGTTAATCTTGGAGCCGAGATGATCCTTGTCCGAAACAGTCCTTGCTCTAAGTACCAAGGTATTCAGCATAGCGAAGAAACCTAGGAAGGACGGTGTTCGAACAGATCAAGAGGACCAACACATTGCGCAATTACCATTCTGTGGTGCAACGACCAGCAAGATCGGCATAGTCCTCAGCCGGCAGGGAATCAGACATTCTTCCAGCCACCCAGGAAGCTTAAAGAAATGTTGCGACCCGTGAAAGATAATCTCGGCCTGAGAGTACCGGGAATTTACAGCTCCTTGCGAGTGTGACAAGAAGTATGTGGGCCACTCTATAAGAACTGTTGCCAATCGCTGTGTGGAACATCAGCGTCACCTGAAATGCAGGTATCTAGAAAAATCAGCGGTGAATGAGCACAGTTTGTTGAGTAGACATAAGATTTTATTCGATGAAACAAGACTACTTCCTCACACTTCAAACTATTGGGACTTCCTCACCATCGTCCTTCAGAATGTTCATCCTCTTCAGCGGCCCCACATTCTCCAACAGATATCCCTCGCCGTCCGTTCCATTTTCCAACTCAAAATGTACGCCACCTACTCCAACAACCAGGCCTATTTTACCTTCACCCTTGTCTAAATCTCTGACATGGCGCGACAGCACCGTATCCTTTTCAACAATATCTGCTCCCTTCCCGCCAACAAGAACCTCTTCCTGCACACCCTTGCTGCCCACCGCGTGGATGCCTTTCTCCTCAATGAAACCTTCCTCCAACCCCACCACACTGTCCACACTTCGCCCTACCTTCTCCACCGCTCCGATAATCCCCTCCCGATTGCGCGTGGCGGAGTTGCCATTGGGCACCACCGCCAGATCCCCGTTTGGCAACAACCTCTCCTTCCCGACCCCACCAAACACCTGATCCTTAGTCTCTTCTTCCCCGGCCTTACCGTTACCTGCGCCACCATCTATGTCCGCCCTAACGCCCCTATTCCCTTCGATTTCCTCTCGCACATTGACCGCACCTTCTCCTCCTACGTGATCGCCACTGACCTCAACATCCATAGTCGTTCCGCCGCCCAGTTACGGCGGTGACATCGGTTCCTCTCCTCCCTTCAAGGTGACCTCATCCCCATCCCCCAGCACACCTGTCCCGAGTCCAACTCCACTCCCGATGTTATCCTTTCCTCCCCCAACCTCCTTGGTGGCATAACAGTGGATGTCCTGGAGCCTATTGGTAGCGACCATCTCCCTGTCCTCCTCACCATTTCAGACGGTCGTCGCCCCCGCCCTGACCCTCGCAATGACCCTCCCCCTAAGTACGTCCATGACTATTCCTGTGCCAACTGGAATGCCTACTGGGCTACCCTTTCCACCCTGGTTGATAGCCACCCCTTCACCTACCACCACCCTGACAATGTAACCCATGCCGCCTCCTTTCTCCAGCAGACGTTGTCTGAGGCCGTGGAGGCCCACGTCCCTACTGTCGCCATCCACCCCCACCGTCCTACCTTACCCCCACTGGCCGTCCTCCTCCTCCGTGAATCCCGCCGTCTCTACCGTGCCTTCCTCCGCACGCGTGACCTGGACACACTACGACGACACCGGCAACTCCAGCGACACATTCGTAATTTGCTCGCGGTTAAGAAACGCTGGGACTGGCGACAGACATGCACCCGTTTAAACGCTACTCTACCTATCAACTCGTCCAAGTTCTGGTCAGCCTTCCGTCGCCTTACCGGAACTAAACCCTCCCCCTACTATCCTCTTCTCCATGATGATCACCCCTTCCCTGACACCCTTAGTAAGGCCAATCAGCCAATCACTTTGCCTCCTACCTCTCCAATATGTTTTCCATCCCTGATGATCCCCACTTCGATTACTCCCTCTTCCCGGATGTCCGCGATCGAACTGACACCTCTGTCCCTCCCCTTGCACCTGGTTTCCAGTACTTGGACAACATTACACACACGGAACTCAATGCCCCTATCACTACACAGGATCTCATTGCTACACTCCGCACAAAACGCAACACCGCTCCTGGTCACGATCGTGTCACCTACCGTCACCTTCATGAGGCTCCTGTCGCTTTCCTCTCCACTCTGGCCAGGCTCTACAATGTAGTCCTGTCCACCGGTTACTACCCCAACCTGTGGAAAACCTCCTGTACCCTGATGTTCCTTAAACCTGGCAAACCGCCGTCCACTGTCTCCTCCTACCATCCCATCAGCCTTACCTCGGTCTTCAGCAAGGTCCTGGAATCTATCCTCACCCAAAGCATCCACCAGCATCTCCGCCAGCACCGCCTCCTTCCCGGTACCCAGTGTAGCTTTCGGCCGTCCTTCTCTTCCAACGGCCTTCTCCTTCACCTCACTCATCCCCTGTCCGACCAGCTTAATTCCCGTCGCTCTGCGCTCTTCCTCTCCCTGGACCTCGAACGTGTTTATGACCGCGTATGGCATTTCGGTCTCCTCTACAAGCTCCAAACCTTCGCCCTTCCCATTAACTACGTCCATCTGATCGGCTCCTTTCTCTCCCACCGTCCTTCCTACGTCACCATCCATAACACGGATTCCTACACCTTTTTCCCCTCCGCCGGTGTGTCCCAAGGCTCCGTCCTCTCCCCCCTTCTGTACCTTTTGTACACAGCAGACATGCCGCTGCCGTCACCCCCCATCCACCTTCTCCAGTTTGCCGACGACACCGCCTTCCTTGCCATTGCCTCCACCCTGCAGTGCTCCCAACACCTTCTCAAATCCCATCTTGACCGGTTCACCGCTTGGTGCAACCAGTGGTTGCTCAAGGTCAATCCCTCTAAAACCCAGGCGATCATTGTAGGCAAAACCACCCCTTCCTTCCGCCTCCTTGATTACTATATCTCCATCTATGGCCGTCCTATCGCTCTCACTCCCACCCTTAAGTACCTTGGCGTCACCCTCAACCGTCGCCTCTCCTGGACTCCCCATCTCCAGACAATCCAAGCCAAGGCACATTCCCGACTCCATCTCCTCAAGCTCCTTTCCGGCCGTACGTGGGGTCTGGACCCCTCCACCATCCTCCACACCTATAAATCCCTCATCCGCCCTATCCTTTGTTATGCCCATCTGGCCTGGATCTCTGCCCCCCCTACCTTTTATAAATCCCTACTAATCCTTGAACGTCATGCTCTCCACCTCGCCTAACGCATCCGTCTCCCCTCCCCCACGCAGATCCTGTATGATCTCATCCCCTTCCCCCACCTCCTCCTTTTCCTTGAAAGGATATGGATCCCGTACACCTTCCGCAAACTCGATCCTCCTCATCCGCTTGTCTCACCCATCCTCTCCCACCCCCACCCGCTGCCGCGCCTGTATTCCCATGTCCCACCTGGTCTCCATCTCTCCAGCCTCCTTACCCTCTCCCAAGGTGGCTTCAGCCAGCTCACCCTCCCTGATAATGTCCTCCTCCCCTCCATCTACCCCTGCTACCAACTTTGATCCTCCCTCCCTCTTCCTGTGTCTGTTCCTTTGGGCACCACCCCTCCCTCCTCCCTTTCTCCCCACTCCTCCCCCGGGCCTCTCCTCCCCTGTCCCTCTACTCCTCCTCCCATCTCCTCAGCCATTGGCATGTTTGTTCTCCCCTCTCCACCCCACCTCACCCTTCTTCCCCTCTTGGCAGGTCCCCGGACTCACACACGCTACGTGGACTTTCGCGCGCCGGAGATCATCGCCATCAATGTCTCGTGTGTGTGACGTCGTTTTGTGTCTTTAGTGTCTGCCGTCACGCTTCTACATTCACTTGTGCCGTCGGATTCATCAGTGTTATGTGCGCCGTGTCAACGTGTTTTCAGTGTCATTATCGTCGAGTGTGAACGGTTCCGTGTTTTTTGTATATCTGTGACCACTATTTTTTCCCGTCACTATATTCATTCTAATTCTCCATTCTGTATACTGTTATTGTCAACACTATGGCTGAAGAGCGGCGTAGCATGCCGCTGACAGCCTACCTGATTTTTTAGGTATTAAAATAACAATAAAGGAAAAAAAACGGTCCACGACAGTCAGTTTTACCCCTGTCGAAGATGACGGAGGTAGTCATCGAAAGCTTGGGATTTTATCCAAATTTGACGTGGCAAGTAAACCGAGAACTTTTTATGCAAGGACTCTGTCACGAAAGACTTCATAGTCATTTCAGGAAACATTCCTCACACACAAAGAGAGAAAATATGCTATGTGGACATCTGTTCGGAAATGCTTACTTTCTATGTTAGACCTCATTTTATTACTTCTCTTCAAATCACATTAATCATGGAATGGAAACACACAGCAACAGAACGTACCAGCGTGACTTCAAACACTCTGTTACAGGAAATGCTCAAAATGTCCTCCATTAGCGAGGATACATGCATCCACCCTCTTTCGCATGGAATCCCTGATGCGCTGATACAGCCCTGGAGAATGGCGTATTGTATCACAGCCGTCCACAATACGAGCACGAAGAGTCTCTACATTTGGTACCGGGGTTGCGTAGACAAAAGCTTTCAAATGCCCCCATAAATGAAAGTCGAGAGGGTTGAGGTCAGGAGAGCGTGGAGATCATGGAATTGGTCCGCCTATACCAATCCATTGGTCACCGAATCTGTTGTTGAGAAGCGTACAAACACTTTAACTGAAATGTGCAGGAGCTCCATTGTGCATGAACCACATGTTGTGTCGTACTTGTAAAGGCACATGTTCTAGCAGCACAGGTAGAGTATCCAGTATGAAATCATGATAACGTGCTCCATTGAGCGTAGGTGGAAGAACATGAGGCCCAATCAAGACATTACCAACAATGCCTGCCCAAACGTTCACAGAAAATCTGTGTAGATGACTTGATTGCACAATTGCGTGCGGATTCTCGTCAGCCCACACATGTTGATTGTGAAAATTTACAGTTTGATCACGTTTGAATGAAGCCTCATCCGTAAAAAGAACCTTTGCACTGAAATGAGGATTAACACATTGTTGGATGAACCATTCGCAGAAGTGTACCCATGGAGGCCAATCAGCTGCTGATTGTGCCTGCACACGCTGTACATGGTACGGAAACAACTGGTATCCTGTAGCACTCTCCATACAGTGACGTGGTCAACGTTACCTTGTACAGCATCAATGTCTCTGACGCTGACATTAGGGTTATCGTCAACTGCACGAGAATTGCCTCGTCCAGTGCAGGTGTCCTCGTCGTTCTAGGTCTTCCCCAGTCACGAGTCATAGGCTGGAATGTTCCGTGCTCCCTAAGACGCCGATCAATTGCTTCAAACGTCTTCCTGTCGGGACACCTTCGTTCTGGAAATCTGTCTTGATACAAACGTACCGCGTCACGGCTATTGCCCCGTGCTAATCCATACATCAAATGGGCATCTGCCAACTCCGCATTTGTAAACATTGCACTGACTGCAAAACCACGTTCGTGATGAACACTAACCTGTTGATGCTACGTACTGATGTGCTTGATGCTACTACTGTATAGAGTAATGAGTCTCATGTCAACACAACACAAGCACCGAAGTCAGCATTCAATTGGGCCAACTGGTGGTGAATCGAGGAAGTACAGTACATACTGACGAAACTAAAATGAGCTCTAACATGGAAATCAAGCGTTTCCGGACACATGTCCACATAACATCTTTTCTTTATTTGTGTGTGAGGAATGTTTCCTGAAAGTTTGGCCGTACCTTTTTGTAACACCCTGTATAGATCATCTCAAACATTGATTTCTTTGTCATACCGCAAGAAATAATTGTTTATTACCATCATGCCACCACTCCAGTTTTCGGTTGGAGGAAGGCGCGACGTGGGTGGGGGGAGGGGTGGGAGGGGGGGGGGGGGGGAAAAGGTCTAGGCAGACTGTTCGCCGTTTACGTTCTGGGGAGGTCGGGTGCTGTCGCTCCAATGAGTAACTTGAGTAGCTTCTGCAATGTTTACAACATGGCTCGTATTTTTCCATGTTCCGTTCTGCACATAGGCCTAATTGGGGGTAGCGTTTTGCTGATTTTTGTTTATAGTGCTCCCATAGCCGTTAGTTTCAAAACTGTTATATGTCCGCATTCATTCCCTTTCCTGTGCCCTTGATGACTATTATCGCCGGGACCGTGTCAATTATTCCAGCCATTACGGCTATATCTTGATGATGAGCTGCAGTACCCTGTATTGCAATTTCTATTATTTCTCTCTTGGAAGCCGTTGCTTTGACGAGTTTGCTCCCGTTGCTGTGTCGAGTCTTTACGACTGTGAACTAATGGTAAAGTGTGGCGAGAGCCAAAAAACCAACATATTGGTTGTTATTTTTGCAATGTCAGTGTAAAAGGTTTCAATCGATAAAAGAAGCATAAGTGGGAATATCCCCGTTTAGAATCAGCAAGGCAACCTCTGCCACACACCTATGACATTCCTGTACCACTGTTCACCATTCTGGCAAAACTACTTCCTTCAGATGGTGATCATGTGCAGGACTTGAGCACTAGTGGTAGTGAATGTGAATACGAAGGAAGTTACACAAGACATCAGCATTTCATTCAGAAAGAGCTTAATTATTTGATAAGACACCTCGGTCTTTCTAAACGTATTCTGAACTCTTGGCATCTGGACTAAATGAGAAGAATTGTCTACAACCAAGGACAAAAATCACGGCTTACCGGACAAGAGAAGATCTACGTCCATAGTTCAGTCAAGATGATGCACTTGTTTACTGCAGTGACATCCCTGGTTTACTACTAAAAGTGGGACTACCAAAATATCGACCTCAAGACTGGAGGCTTTTTATCGATTGCTCGACCACAAGCCTAAAATGTGTGCTGCTGCAAAATGGTAACTGCTATGCATCTATTCCAATTGGCATCCAGAAAATTTCCAGATGATTCTCCAGAAACTTCGTTACAGTCAACACTAATGGCCTATCTGTGTTGACATAAAAATGGTTATGTTTTTGCTTGGACAGCAAACTGAATACACATAATTCCATTGCTTTGTTTGTGGGACAGCAGAGCAAAACATGATTACTGGAAAAAAGTTTCATGGCCATCAAGAGATAGCTTTACAGCAGGAGCAGCTAATATCCTAAAAGAACCATTAGTTGACAGGACAAAATCATTCTTCCACCGCTTCACATCAACCTTGGTCTAATGAAGCAATTAATGAAAGCAGTGGACAAAATTAGTTACAGTTTCAAATATATATGCAGATTATTCACTGGACTCAGTACTGGAAAATTAAAAGCTGGTAGGCCTATATTCGATGGTCCCCAAATTCGGAAGCTCATACATGATTTGGAATTCATTAAAGTTATGAATTGCATTGAAGCATCCCCTGGAGCAGTTTTGTCTCTGGTTTCAACACATAATTGTGAGGAACTGGTGCAAAACATGCTCAAGAACTTCAAAAGCTTGGGGGCTAATATGAGCATCGAGATTCACTAACTCCACAGCCATCTTGATAGATTTCCATAAAATCTTGGTGACTACAGTGAGGAACAAGGTAAAAATGCCATCAAGATTTTCAGGTGGTGGAAGAATGATATCATGGTAGTTGGGAAAACCACATGATGGCAGATTACTGCTGGGATCTTCAGCGTGACTGTCCTGACCATCAACACAAGAGAAAATCACACAAGCTGAGTTTTTCCATATAGTAATTGTAATGTCTTTAAAAGACCGTCTGTTTTTTCCTTTCTTCCTCTGTTACATGCTGAATCAACAATGAAACTGCATTTTTGTGATTCTTTTCATATTTTTTTCTCATTTTCACTTGACTGTGTACACATTGAATCTTAATTAATATTTTGAATTTTTGTTTGTTTTATTTATTTATTTATTTCTATTTATTTATCTCTTGTTCCAGTGATCCATGTTGTGACAGTATCACAGGATATGGAACGTGTCAATTTTACAAGCTTTTGGCCAGAATTTATGGTAATACATAAAACAAAACAAAAACAGTAAACAGTAACTTAGGTCCCACTACAAAAAAAATACATTTTAGATATAGATAGAGATTACAAAACAAAAAACAGTGAACAGTAACTTAGGTCCCACTACAAAATAATAAGTGTTACAAAGAAATAAATATTGCAAAATATAGGTTTACAATAAAAATATTCGGTATTACAAATACAAATTCGGGCATACATTTGCGATTTACAATACAAGAGATGTTAAACACTGTAGTTCAGGAACTCTTCTAATGTATAAAATGATCCTTGCAATAGGAACTGCCTTAAGGTTTTTTTAAACAGGAGATCATCATCTATCAAACACTTAATTCTTGAAGGGAGGGCATTAAAAATCTTACAGCCACTGAAATGGACTCCTTTCTGCACCATACTTAGATTTGGCTGTTCATAGTGGATATCATGTTTCCTTCTAGTATTGTGACTGTGATATGCACTATTCAGCTTAAAGATGGATTTTTCTTTCCTTATGAAGCACATCAATGAGAATATATATTGCGCAGTGGATGTAAGTATTTCAAGCTTCTTAAAAAGATTCCTGCATGTGGCTCTAGGATGGACTCCACACATGATCCTTATGGCTCTTTTTTGTACACACAGTACTTTTTTAGCCAGTGGCTGATTTCCCCAAAATATAATTCCAAATGCCATAACTGCATGAAAGTAACCATAATATGCTGACTTCATGGTTTCCATATTTCTATAAGAAGAAACAATGTGCAATGCATATGTTGCTGAACTTAGTCTTTTGCACAGATCCACGATGTGGTTGGACCAATTCAGTTTGCTATCAATATGCAAGCCTAGGTATTTTGAGGAATCTGCCCTGTTTATTGTCTGCTCACCTACCTTTACAAATATTTCCTCATCTTTGGATGTTTTGTGGAACTGAATGTAGTTTGTTTTACAGTAATTTAAAATAAGACCATTAATGTTGAACCAGTTCACCGTTTCATTTAAAACCTTATTTGCCATTACCTCAAACTTATCTTCCGAATTATCAATAAGTAGTGTAGTGTCATCCGCGAAAATGGTGAATCTACAATATTCCGTAAAGAGGGGAAGATCATTTATAAATATAATAAAAAGTAGGGGGCCCAGAACTGAGCCCTGCGGCACTCCACATGTGATGGTACCCCATTCTGAAGATATTGGGACACCATCTTGACTATCTACTACAACTTTTTGTTTTCTGTTTGACAGATATGAGTTGAGCCATTTCCCTGCTGCACCACTTATACTGAGATGTGCAGCTTTTTGTAAAAGAATTTGGTAATTTACACAGTCAAATGATTTTGTTAGGTCACAAAATATGCCAATCACTTTCATTTTTTTGTTGATAGATTCCAAGAGTTTGCCAGTAAATGCAAATATTGCATCTTCTGTTGACAAACCTTTCTGAAATCCAAACTGACTTTTGCTGAAGCTATTGTGTTCACTGAGATGCTTAACTATCCTGGCATGCATTAGTTTCTCTAAAACTTTTGAAAAGCTTGTCAGTAGTGATATTGGCCTATAGTTAGCAGTATCCGTCTTATCCCCCTTCTTATACAGCGGTTTTACAACTGCATACTTAAGCCTCTCAGGAACTATTCCTTGCTTAAGTGATGCATCAAAAATGTGGCAAAGGACTTTACTTACATGGCTGGAGCAGTATTTTAATAATTTGTTAGAAATGTTGTCAATTCCAGCAGAGTTTTTACTTTTCAGGGATTTAATAACTCTTTCAATTTCTTGAACAGTGACTGTTTTTACCTTCATGTGTTGCACTAAACCAGGTACTCTAGCTTTCAAAAGATTGATGGCTTGCTTCATGGACCCTTGTAAACCTATTTTTTCTGGTACTGTTAAAAAATTGTAGTTGAATCTGTCTGCAACTGTTTTTGGATCGCTAACAAGATTACCCTCACTTTTGATTTGGATATTTTCACTACAAACTGCATTTTTCCCCGTTTCCTTCTTTACAAATTTCCAGATAGTTTTTACTTTATTGCTCGAGTTGTCAATTTCTGCCTTCAAGCACATGTTCTTTGCTGCCTGAATTGTCTTATTCAGAAGTTTATTGTAGATTTTATAGTGTGTAATCCTACTGTTATCATTTGAACTCCTGGCTGCAGCATATAGTTCTCTTCTTGTTTTACAAGAGATTTTGATGCCTTTAGTAATCCAAGGCTTGTTTCCAGATTTGAACACGTTTTCTCTCACTGATTTTTTAGGAAACACTTCTTCAAAAAGGCTTGTAACTTCATTGATAAATATATTAAATTTTGAATTAATATCAACTGTAGCATATACAGGAGACCAGTCCACAAGCCGTAATTGCTGATTAAAGGTTTCAGTGGTGTGTCTGTTTATAATCCTAAATGTTTTCCAATTGAAATTTTCTTTTCTTTGTACATTCATTTGGTTTAGAGTGAGGAATTGCCCTTCATGATCAGAGAGACCATTTATAATATTTTTCATGGTTAAATTATTGCAAATATCCTTATCTACAAATAGATTATCTATTAAAGTGCTAGAGCTGGCAGTTACTCTAGTTGGAGTGTTCACAAGTGGTACTAAATTGTAACAGTACATTAAATGTTCAAAATCTGTCTTGTTTCTATTTTCTGTTAAAAGGTCCACATTGAAGTCACCCATAACAATGATAGATTTAGTTTTCCTACATAGGTGGGCCAGAAGTGATTCAGTTTGTCTTAGAAATACATTTAGATTTCCAGCAGGTGCCCTGTAAACAGCCAGAACAATAACAGTTGCACTATCTGCTGTTAACTCAATGCCACACACACCTCAAAATGTTGTTCATCACAGTATTTGCTTAAATATAGGGATTTATACACTATATTATTTTTTATAAATATTGCAACACCACCTTTTTCCATAACTGATCTACAGCAATGAGTAGCTAAACTAAAGTTCTCAATCTGTATCATGTGGATCCCCTTCATAACGTGATGTTCTGAGAAACACAGTATATCAGGCTCACTTTGACACTCGTCTTTTAAATTTATTAGCAACTGGTCTATTTTATTCTTGAGGCTACATATATTTTGGTGGAATAAAGACAAAGTTTGATTTTTTCTCACCTCTGCATTTGCGCGATGTTTGCTAGGAGTAGCTTTTTTCAGTACATTAGTTGATAGTATTGCTTGGGGTGTGGAAAACTCATATTAAACACACGAGAGAGATGCTTCACGCAACTTTGAATCCTCATCTCTCGTGTTACTTATCACAATAAATAGTGCCAATCTAGCAAACCGAGTGACACATTCGAATTCAGTGCCATAAAGGTACCCTAAATTCACTGTCAATTAATTGGCAACAAAATCAATGTTGATCAGTGGTATCTTTCAAAATATCGGTGCAGTTTGCCTTGTTTTATGTTAGATGGCTGTGGGTCAAAAACTTCCATTCATAGTCTTTCCTGTATTACCTGTGACCAGTATTTCTCTAGCAAGGCCTATTCAAATTATTCAACAATGATCTGCCATTTCAGGTGCCTATAATTGTGCATCACATTGCATGAAATCAACAATGAATGGAATCTTTTGTATTTCGGTCCAAAGCTGAGGTAAAGTATTTCTGAAAGCTCTCACGAAGACAACGGGATATGCTTTCTTGGATTCTTGAGAGAAGACTCGGAATTGTCTACATTTTATTACACCATGTTCTATTACCACTGATGATAGCCCAGGCATTATGTCATCATCTGCGACACGGTGCTGTGCCTTTTCTGAGGCAGCAATGTGGGTGTGGTGACTCTGGCACATACATTTTATTGTTTGCAAACAGCTCTACTTCACTTTTATCATAATGTTTGACGAAACAATGTTCACATGACTACTGTTTGTTATTGCTTTTCTGTTTTGATTAGCTGCAGAAGGTAGTTCGTGTCAACTGACAAAGGTACCAGCCTCTGCTTTCTCATTTTATCTTTTAACATCCTTATTTATTTGGACCCTGAGTACCCTCTAACATGCACTTATATCCCAATTCTCCGCCAGTTACACCATAGTCTCCTTCCTCTTTGCCAACTTTTCAACGAACAAAACATCACACATTCGTACTCGATTTTCATAAAAAGTTTGTCCTAAAGTCAAAATCCTATGTCTTGTGTGAGTTTTTGTACGACATCTGGTAAATTTTCTCATGCAGTCTTCAATTCTGATACATGTGATTGAATTGTTGTTACCTCTTGAGCTAAGCTTTCATGAGCACATTGTAAACTACCATGTAATGTTGCCAGTTCCTCTACTTGACGTGCACTTTAACCTTGATCTTCACTCATATTAGAAAATTTTTTGTCTAGCCGATTGTACAATTAGTAAATTTTATATCTAATTTGTTGGTTGCATCTGTCAACTGTGTGTCCAACTTAGTAACAAATTCTTGAAGTCAAAAGTGTCATGACAATCAATCAATCAATCTCTTTATTCATCCGTTAACAATATGCATTGTATGGATGTAGTCAATTACAATATAGTTTCTTATCTTTAATTTGTTTCTAAAACTTGGACAATAAATACAAATATTTTATATCAGTGTATATAAATAATATTACTTCTCCATATTCAGATATTCTTCAATGCTATAAAAACTATGTGTTAGTAAAAATTGTTTAAGATTTACCTCGAATTTATGAAATTCTTTAATTTTCTTTATTGTAGAATGCAATGCACTAAAAAGTTTTTTGGGCTGGTAGTTTACACTTTTTTGGTAGAGAGCTCCTTTGTGGGTCTCTCTGTGAAAACGATACCTGTTCCTTGTTTCATTGTTATGAACCTGGTTATTTAATGTTGAAAATTCCTGTTGAGTTTTCAGAAAGCATACACATTCATGGATGTATAAGCTAGGAAGAGCCATTATTTTATATTCTTTAAATATTTTCCTGCATGACACTCTGCAGGTATCCCATTTCATTATTCTAATAGCCCTTTTTCTGAAGTTTGAAAGCTTGTTTTGCCATACCTGTATTTCCCCAGAAGATCACACTATATCTAAGCAAACTGTTCATGTAAACATAATAGGCACACAGCAATGATTCAGTGTTGCAACATTCCTGAAGCATTCTTAGCACATAGCAGTATTTACTTAATTTTTTACTCAAAACTTCTAGTTGATTTTTGACTTTTTGGTCTAAAGTACTGAGACTTTGATCTCAATTTGCGGAGACCATTTGACAAGTTTGTGAATTTTGTACTTATGTCTGTACGTAACTCAGTGCTCATTTGTATTAATTTCCGTAAATACCCTTCTATGGTTGATACTGGTGAATGATGATGATGATGATGATGATGATGATGATGATTGTGTAATATGCATATAGCACGAGTATGTATGTGTGTCCCTTCTGTTCACTCAGTTTCGAGCTCAGAAAACTTCCTACATCTGTTGCATTGTTTCTATCCAAATTATTTTGAAAAGAGACATTCCCTACTGAGGATTGTGAATGAACATAAATGACTGTTAGAGCTATGTGATATGATTTGGTCAACATTCTATCCACTCATTGCAGTTGAGTTCAGTTGTATATTGCCATCATCATGTGATTCATTGTTATTTTCTTCATCTAATACATTGTTTTGATTCAATATTTGCATGATCACTAATGTTAGTGTGAATTTTATCATTGGCAGCTGGTACCAGTTTTACTGACAGTAAAAGGTACAAGTGAAACTGAATTAAACAGAAACTCTATAGTTGCGGAAAATTTCACTCGTGAAACAAATTCCCAACAAGATGGCTTACTATTATGTCACTGTTGGGTAGGCAAAAATGGTTTACTAATGCATTGAAAATTCAACTCTGCCATAGATATTGTAGCTTGTAAAAGGTTTTAAGCAGGTTAAGGATCAGGATATTGTGGCAAAATTGCTTTTACATTCTATGGTCAGTGGAATATTCTTGATCCTACCTTTGGTTGACATACCGTACTTCTGTACACATTCTGTTAAGTTCTATTACTTGTCTCTGGAGAACAGTTTCTTCAGTTTCAATAATTTTATTCCGTTTTTATTGGTGACATCCTTCTTTATATTTGTATTTCCATTGTCAAATATTTAGGACAGAGACAGAAAACAATTAATATTTCAACAATCATTGCTTACAATCCAGAGATTGCAGGATCTGGTCCCTGTTCAGTAGCCAGTGCATTATATTATATTTTTTACTTCTGGCTGTATAATGAATAAGAGTTTTTGAATTATAAATGTATTTGGACTGTTAACTGCAAAGTCGTAAATGTTAAGCTGAACAATTCAAATAATGTTGAAATGGTAGAAAATTTTAGTGACTGGGGACATAGTCCTATGCAGTGCTCAATTTTGGGCACACTACTGTTCCTTATTTATGTGAATCGCCTTCCATTAAACAATCAGCAGTCAGAACTGCTGCTGCTTGCAGGTGATACACTGTTATAATAAATCCCATTAGAGAGAGATCAACAGAAGAGATTGTAAATGAATCTTTCCAAAGAACTGTTCAGTGGTTCTCAGAAAATTGACTCTCCCTATTATTTTCTTTTTTTCTTTATTAAGGAAACATGCTATATTCAATTCTGTACAACAGAGTCATATCAGCAACTATTCTCCTTGCGGTGAATCTCCTCTCACATGCAAACCTCTGTGAAGTTAGTGAAACACAATTCTCAACCAGAAAAAACTACAGAACAAACAGCTGTATGCTTCGTAATACCAAGTCACACTAAAAGTTGTTTTGTTGGTGAAAGGTTGATAATAGTTCAATGAAAATACTTATGTGTGTAAAGTTCCACTCTATTACAGTAAGCTTGCATACACCAGTTACTACCAAGCCTTACTGTAAGCTGCATGAAGTCAGGAAAGTCCACACACACTCATCATTCACAACTGTAGGCAGTTTATGGTAATTATTAATTATCCTTAACAAAAAGTTTACAAACTGGTTGTTTCTTTTAGAATAGCTCAGTCAGATTTTGCTATAATGAGTCTCTTGTAACAAAATGATCACGTTCATGAGGAAACAACATGTCATGCAGAATTTAGTTATTTAAAATGTCACAAAAAGTTCTGAATTTCACACCATGCATTAAATCAAACTCTCTGATGTGACAAAATTATGTTGTTGTTGTTGTGGTCTTCAGTCCTGAGACTGGTTTGATGCAGCTCTCCATGCTACTCTATCCTGTGCAAGCTTCTTCATCTCCCAGTATCTACTGCAACCTACATCCTTCTGAATCTGCTTAGAGTATTCATCTCATGGTCTCCCTCTACAATTTTTACCCTCCACACTGCCCTCCAATGCTAAATTTGTGATCCCCTCATGCCTCAAAACATGTCCTACCAACCGATCCCTTCTTCTAGTCAAGTTGTGCCACAAACTTCTCTTCTCCCCAATCCTATTCAATACCTCCTCATTAGTTACATGATCTACCCACCTTATCTTCAGCATTCTTCTGTAGCACCACATTTTGAAAGCTTCTATTCTCTTCTTGTCCAAACTAGTTATCGTCCATGTTTCACATCCATACATGGCTACACTCCATACAAATACTTTCAGAAATGAATTCCTGACACTTAAATCTATACTCGATGTTAACAAATTCCTCTTCTTGAGAAACGCTTTCCTTGCCATTGCCAGTCTACATTTTATATCCTCTCTACTTCGACCATCATCGGTTATTTTGCTCCCTAAATAGCAAAACTCCTTTACTACTTTAAGTGTCTCATTTCCTAATCTAATTCCCTCAGCATCACCCGACTTAATTTGACTACATTCCATTATCCTCGTTTTGCTTTTATTGATGTTCATCTTAAATCCTCCTTTCAAGACACTGTCCATTCTGTTCAACTGCTCTTCCAAGTCCTTTGCTGTCTCTGACAGAATTACAATGTCATCGGCGAACCTCAAAGTTTTTACTTCTTCTCCATGAATTTTAATACCTACTCCGAATTTTTCTTTTGTTTCCTTTACTGCTTGCTCAATATACAGATTGAATAACATCGGGGATAGGCTACAACCCTGTCTTACTCCTTTCCCAACCACTGCTTCCCTTTCATGCCCCTCGACTCTTATAACTGCCATCTGGTTTCTGTACAAACTGTAAATAGCCTTTCGCTCCCTGTATTTTACCCCTGCCACATTCAGAATTTGAAAGAGAGTATTCCAGTTAACATTGTCAAAAGCTTTCTCTAAGTCTACAAATGATAGAAACGTAGGTTTGCCTTTTCTCAATCTTTCTTCTAAGATAAGTCGTAAGGTCGGTATTGCCTCACGTGTTCCAATATTTCTACGGAATCCAAACTGATCTCCCCCGAGGTCGGCTTCTACTTGTTTTTCCATTCATCTGTAAAGAATTCGCGTTAGTATTTTGCAGCTGTGACTTATTAAACTGATAGTTCGGTAATTTTCACATCTGTCAACACCTGCTTTCTTTGGGATTGGAATTATTATATTCTTCTTGAAGTCTGAGGGTATTTCGCCTGTCTCATACATCGTGCTCACCAGATGGTAGAGTTTTGTCATGACTGGCTCTCCCGAGGTCATCAGTAGTTCAAATGGAATGTTGTCTACTCCCGGGGCCTTGTTTCGACTCAGGTCTTTCAGTGCTCCGTCAAACTCTTCACGCAGTATCTTATCCCCCATTTCGTCTTCATCTACATCCTCTTCCATTTCCATAATATTGTCCTCAAGTACATCGCCCTTGTATAAACCCTCAATATACTCCTTCCACCTTTCTGCCTTCCCTTCTTTGCTTAGAACTGGGTTGCCATCTGAGCTCTTGATATTCATACAAGTGGTTCTCTTCTCTCCAAAGGTCTCTTTAATTTTCCTGTAGGCAGTATCTATCTTACCCCTAGTGAGACAAGCCTCTACATCCTTACATTTGTCCTCTAGCCATCCCTGCTTAGCCTTTTGCACTTCCTGTCGATATCATTTTTGAGACGTTTGTATTCCTTTTTGCCTGCTTCATTTACGGCATTTTTATATTTTCTCCTTTCATCAATTAAATTCAATATTTCTTCTGTTACCCAAGGATTTCTATTAGCCCTCGTCTTTTTACCTACTTGATCCTCTGCTGCCTTCACTACCTCATCCCTCAGAGCTACCCATTCTTCTTCTACTGTATTTCTTTCCCCCATTCCTGTCAATTGTTCCCTTATGCTCTCCCTGAAACTCTCTACAACCTCTGGTTCTTTCAGTTTATCTAGGTCCCATCTCCTTAAATTCCCACCTTTTTGCAGTTTCTTCAGTTTCAATCTGCAGTTCATAACCAATAGATTGTGGTCAGAGTCCACATCTGCCCCAGGAAATGTCTTACAATTTAAAACCTGGTTCCTAAATCTCTGTCTTACCATTATATAATATATCTGATACCTTTTAGTATCTCCAGGATTCTTCCAGGTATATAACCTTCTTTTATGATTCTTGAACCAAGTGTTGGCTATGATTAAGTTATGCTCTGTGCAAAATTCTACAAGGCGGCTTCCTCTTTCATTCCTTCCCCCCAATCCATATTCACCTACTATGTTTCCTTCTCTCCCTTTTCCTACTGACGAATTCCAGTCACCCATGACTATTAAATTTTCGTCTCCCTTCACTACCTGAATAATTTCTTTTATCTCGTCATACATTTCATCTATTTCTTCATCATCTGCAGAGGTAGTTGGCATATAAACTTGTACTACTGTAGTAGGCATGGGCTTTGTGTCTATCTTGGCCACAATAATGTGTTCACTATGCTGTTTGTAGTAGCTTACCCGCATTCCTATTTTTTTATTCATTATTAAACCTACTCCTGCATTACCCCTATTTGATTTTGTATTTATAACCCTGTAATCACCTGACCAAAAGTCTTGTTCCTCCTGCCACCAAACTTCACTAATTCCCACTATATCTAACTTTAACCTATCCATTTCCCTTTTTAAATTTTCTAACCTACCTGCCCGATTAAGGGATCTGACATTCCACGCTCCGATCTGTAAAACGCCAGTGTTCTTTCTCCTGATAACGACGTCCTCCTGAGTAGTCCCCGCCCGGAGATCCGAATGGGGGACTATTTTACCTCCGGAATATTTTACCCAAGAGGACGCCATCATCATTTAATCATACAGTAGAGCTGCATGTCCTCGGGAAAAATTACTGCTGTAGTTTCCCCTTGCTTTCAGCCGTTCGCAGTACCAGCACAGCAAGGCCGTTTTGGTTAATGTTACAAGGCCAGATCAGTCAATCATCCAGACTGTTGCCCTTGCAACTACTGAAAAGGCTGCTGCCCCTCTTCAGGAACCACATGTTTGTCTGGCCTCTCAACACATACCCCTCCGTTGTGGTTGCACCTACAGTATGGCCATCTGTATCGTTGAGGCACGCAAGCCTCCCCACCAACGGCAAGGTCCATGGTTCATGGGGGGGAGGGACAAAATTATATTGTTTCGAAATACAGCAAAATAGTTTTTCATTTATAAAATTTTCTTTTTTCACTATGGATACCTCTCTTTATTTTACACCAATTAAAATCTCTCCTGCATTAATGTTGGCACTTCATTAGTGTCACAATTTTTTTACAGTCATTTCTCACATACTTAGGGCACCTAAATATGTAATGTCCATGACATTTGACCTTCAAGTACAGTCCAGGCTTCAGTTAGAAGTCCATAGTCCCTGGAAACAGAGTTCTGTCTAAGCCTACAAATGACAGTTACGTCTTCTTGAAATGAATGATTATTACATATGTTTCTTGTGTTCCATTTTTCTATTAACTAACTTAACAGAGATTTTACTCTAACTAGTGTGTTAAAGTGCCACCCTGTTAAATTTGCTTGAAATCTTAAGTAATTAAATAGAAATAATTTCAAAACTTTAGCAGACTACAGTAGTTAATGCAAGCACTTTGTTTATTTACTTAACTAACTGAAATATTTATATTAAGCAGTAGAGTAGACTCCTTGGACATCTAAACCATATCCACCATAGAGCTATGGTTCAAATCTTCATCAATGGCCTTCCTTTCCCCTTAGGTGTCCATTCCCTGGTTCCTATCATTCACAAGCAGGACATCCTTTTGTCACATGTCACTGACCAGGGGATCAGTTAAGCAGAATGCATGTGTCTAATAATTGCACAGTGCATAACCACAACCAGTCCAGTCAAGTATATGTAGGGTGGCTTCCCAGTGGAGTTCATAAACAATGAATACATTAATATGATTTTGGTGCTGGGTACATCCAACAACCAAGTAACTGATGTTCGTGCCAATGGTGCATGGTACCCTCAAAGGCACCATTCCAATAATAATGCTTTTGTCACCTAGAATAATGCTTTTGGGAAAACAGTAATCATCATCTACAAGTAATGGACAGTGGTTGACCAAGGACCAGACATATTCCACCAACAGGGGGCACTGTTCTTGAAGTCATTCACCAATCTCCTCGGCAAAGTACCTGTAGTACTTCAAGGCAGTTGCAGATATCTCAGAGACTGGTTGTTAGTATGTTGCATGATGAAGAACTGCACCCATATCATTACACATTAACTTAACACCAGTAGCCAGAAGATGACATTTGACGAATATAGTTATGTGAATGGCTTTTACACCAAGTGGGAAATAGCAAACATCTCACAAATAATGTGATGTGGGCTGAGGAATCTAGCTCTACTTGTGAAGATATTTTCAACCTCCACAATAGCCATAATTGGTTGAAACACAATCCACATGTCACCCATGAACTTGTCTTTCAGGTGTCTTTGACATAAACCTAGGGTCTTGAACCATGGGAGGAGAGCTTCTAGGCCCCAGACAAGTTGAATTCAGCCAAGTATCATAAGTTTCTTTGCAATACTTTGCCCAGCACATACGAAAATGTTCCACATGGTGTTCAATGACAGTTATGATTTCTGTATGTTGGAGTACCACCACACTTTGTAATGAATGTGTGTAACTATTTAAACAAAAAATTTCCAGGGAAATTTATTGGTTGTGGAGGTGTAATGTTTTGGCCTCCACATTCCTTGTATTGTAAGCCACTAGGTTTCTATTTGCGAGGACATTTAAAGGAACAAATTTATACTACTCCACCCATAGATGTGCACAACCTAATAGCTGCGGTGCATAGCACTTTGGCAATCATGGATGCATGTGTGTTGTGTAGGGTCCAGCACAGTATAATCCAGCAAGTGGTAGAGTGTCTGGAAATGCAAGGTGGTCTCTTTGAACATCTTCACTTAAGTGAAAGTTATTTGTATGTGTACATACCAGCCCTGTGAAGATAAGCCAGGATGTAGCATAATGAGCAATTTAATGCAGCCTGCCTATTGTGTTTTTTGTACCTCACTGGTTGCAGATGATGCTACTGTACCCACTATTATTTATGTTGGCTTTATTTGTGTTTTGGACAAAATAAAGTGCTCGTTTACATATTAAGAAGTTCATGCAATATGTTAATGTTTAAACAAAGGATAAAGCTAACAGCAACAGAAATAAATACACAAAATACCACACTGTGGAGTAGTAAATTGGATGCAATTTGATGCTTTAACTAAAAAAAAAAAGAAACCTCAAAGATCGGTGAGTATATAATTCTCCATGGCACTGTTGCATGCCACTAAGCTAATGGGACAGCTCCGGTACAGTGCAGAGTTCATTCTACCTGTTCTTTGCCATGCTGCATGCTGTTGCAGTGTTGGCAGAGCCTCATTTTTTAAATCAAATTTCTACTAAACCTATTTGTGGGATTAAGTTTTACTAGACACACATTTCTCTTGGGCTAGAATGAGGAGTAGTGTGCAGACCACCAAGTGTGGATTTTTTTCTTCATCTTGTATAAAGAAACCTTCCACAGCCCACAATTCTCTTCCACATATACAATCTTCTTTATTACTACTAAACAAATTATTAACAATGATTAAACAGTGCTCTGTGCAAAATTCTACCAGGCAACTTCCTCTTTTATTCCTTTTCCCCAGTCCATATTCTTCCATTTTTCCTTCTCTTCCATTTCATACAATCATATTCCAGTCCCCCCAATAAACAAAATTTTACTCTTCCTTAACTACCTGAATATTTTCTTTTGTTTCTTCATATATTCTTTCAATTTATTCATCATCTGCAAATATAGTTGGCATATAATCTTGTGCTACTGTAATGGGTGCTGGCTTCATGACTATCTTGGCAACAATAGTGCATTCACTATGTTGTTCATAGTATCTTACAAGCATTCCTATGTTCTTATTCATTATTATACCTATTCCAGCATTATACCTGTTTGATTTTGTTTTTATAACAGTACTCACCTGACCAGAACTCCTGTTTGTCTTGCTGCCAAACTTCACTATACCTAATTTCTATCTATCTATTTCCACTTTAATATTTTTTAATCTACCTACCTGATTAAGTGATCTAAGAGATGCTCCAACCTGTGGAATGCCAGTTTAGTTTTCCTGATGATGACATACACCTGACTAGTTTCCACCTGGAGATTGAAATGGGAAACTATTTCATCTCTGGAATATTTTATGCAAGTGGATGTCATCATCATTTAGCCATGCAGTTGAGCTGCATGCCCTCCAGAAAAGTAACTGCTGCAGTTTCCCCTTGCTTTCTGCCTTTCACAATACCAACACACCAAGACCAGGTTGGCTAAAGTTACAAAGCTAGATCAGTCAATCACCCTAACTATTGCCCCTGCAACCACTGAAATGAACAATGCCCCTCACAGGAGCCACATGCTTGTCTGACCTCTCCACAGATACCACTCAGTTGTAGTTGCTCCTGCAGTACAGTTATCTGTAACACTGAGACACACAATCCACCCCATATAGGCAAGGTCCATAGCACATGGGCAGAATATATCTCGTGTGTGTGTGTGTGTGTGTGTGTGTGTGTCTGTGTGTGTGTGTGTGTGTGTGTGTGTGTTTTACAAGAAAACTGAGTACTTTGACAACAACCACTCTTCTCTGTATGTCAATCTTTTCAGAGATGGCTGCAGGACTCAGCTGTTTGATATAGGATGTCAAATAAAGCACCTTTTAGGTGTCTAGTTTCCAACCTTATTTTATTTGGCTACCAGTTTTGGCGATTTACTACAACATCTGGATTGAAGTGGTTGCTATAGCAAGAAGAAATCTATTAATACCTGTATTGCTGGCCCTTGTTTTGACCAGAACCTAGGGTGGATCTTCCTACACATCCATCAGGGGCCCGAAGGTGGTGTAGTAGATCACTAAAACTGGTAGCCAAATAAAATAAATTTGGAAATTAGGCAGATAAAAGGTGTTTCATTTTGTGGTGAAGCAAGCTGGGATAATTTTACTTCCCCTCTTGTTTTACCATGTGCCTACTTAAATTCGTTTTTTTCAGTTTTGGACTAATTACCATTAACACACATGAGTATAATCTGCATTCCCATAGGAGAGGAAGGTTGGCACTCAGTTTTAAAGTAAATAACACCAGATCTAATTTTGTGCTAAGTTTTATGTAAGTAATTGATTTTCTGATTTATTTTGACTATTCCTAGATAGTATCTCTCATTATACGGTGAAATCAGTAATGTTTTCATAACTTAAATTTTATTATTGATGTATAAACAAATATACATTCTGTACTAATTACAAACATTTGAAAGAACAACAAATAGTATTATAAAAGGATCTATATGTCTCTCATTGAAAAAATTTTAACAAAGCCAGCCATTAATTAATTTCCAGGTAATTAACAGTTTTGTTAAAAGTATTGTTTGTGTAACTATATATGCTAATTTCATGATTAAACAAATAATTCAGCTTAAACTCAGTAGTAGAAGAAACTGTTAAAAAGAACCAATTTTTTGATGTAGTCAGTTAATTTAATGAGTTAAATTTTAAATAGTAATTTCTGTAAATTTAGTTTTAAACAATGTGTACTCTCAGGGCCTTTTATTGTGATTGTATATAGGGGCCTGACTTTTGGTCTTGAGATAGTTAGTCCATGGCCGAGTTTCAGACAAGGAACCTTGGTTAGAATGACAACACTGCATCCACTTAACAGTGAAATAAGTGTTACACCAATAGGCCATGTGTTAAAGCAATGACAGTGTCTGTTCCATAGGTACCTGATTATTCCAAAGAATTGTGAATTATGTAGTTATGTTTTTACTGCTCATAGATGTTCAACAGTAAACTATTGTAGCAATATGTGAATGTTCATCTGTAAACTATTAATGAGGCTTAGGGGAAGTTAGATCAATAGTATACTGGCCATATATAACTATGTATTATTGGACGGGGGGGGGGGGGGGGGGGGGGCGGTTGTGAAAAGTGAAAGTAAAAGACTGTGAAACACAACTGTACATCTGTCGTCTACATCATTTACAGTAGACAGTGCTTCACATCCAACCCCTATTTTTTTCAGCCAGTACGTCGACACCGAGGACAACAAACATGTGAAGAAACGAAGTAGGCAAACCACTACAATTTGGCATCCATAAACCACTTTTACCCCTTTTCTACTACACAGATACTATTTTTATCCAATACTTCTACTTCATCAAGGGACTTATGTGGTTTTGTGTACATCACTATTAGTTGTCTATATACTTGCAAAGCAATGAAAAGTTCCTTATAAAGTTGTTTATGAATATGTGGAATATTTGATGGGAATCTGTTCTAGACTTTTGACCAGAACATAGAACTCTTTTCTGAACTGGTAAGGATGTATAGTCAACATGAAAATTTTTGACATTTTTAGTACTGTGGCTGCAAATTCCGCAGTACATCCTAATTTCATTCTTGATATTAACAACAAACACTATTAACAAGTAAATGGATTGTTATGTAAGAGTCAGAATCCTTAGGTCTTTGAAGACACTTCAGCAAGATGTTTAGTTACTAATTTCACACAATATTCCTACTGCATTCATTTTTAAAACAAAGACTTTACTTACATCAGCTCTTTGGTCCCTTTGTCAGTATATTAGTGCTATCAGCAAATATTACAGTTTTTTGACAGGCCTGCAATGCCCCTAGAAAATCATTACATATGCCAAGAACAAGAGTGGACCAAACAACTACCATTGTGAGGTGCCATGTGTGAGGTATGTCACCTCCAGCTTTCTCAATATACTCCACTGATAAAATCTTCTTGGATGATCACCTGAGATGTGGTGTCACCTTGCTGCAACATTTCAGTGAGTTTTATACCAATCATCTTTAGGCAAAGTCTCAGGATGCTTACTTTCTGTGTATCTATGCAGCCACTGGACCACTGGCCTCTTCTGTGGGTGGGCAATAGCTCATGTTCAGAAGTGGGTGCTGCACTGGTGATGGGGAAATGTCACACAGCTGATGGTGGGGTTATGTTGCAAGGCCCAGGTGTAGGCACTGAGTGCCAGTTTCTGCACATTCTAGCTGCAGCCACTGCCCCCTTCAGAACAGATGGTTTCTGTCCTAATTTTGTACTTGTGGAGTGCTGTGAATCTTCTGCTGTCATTCTATCCTTTCTCAATATGTATTAGATGAATACAGAGCATAATATTGCAAGTATAGCTACAAATCAGTAATAATGAGACATTTGTTACTTATTTGTCCAAAAGTCATTTATGTTTCTGAAATGAAGTTTGAATTCAGTTGGTTAATGCAGTGAAACGTTGAAACATGGTTACACTAAAGGTGCTTTGCTACACTGATTTGGTTGAAAGATACATTTACATTTATGCTAATGTAGTGGAGAAGTTGTCTTGCATTTTCATTTTAGCTGTCTTTGAGGGAAACATTCTTTTTCATTTATTATTATTATTATTATTATTTTAATTTGCTGTACTGTGAATTACTGTGCTGTGAGGTTTCATAGAAGTTGCATAAACACAAATTTTGGAAATACTTGGGGAACATTTGTACTTTATTTGTAACTGGGAAAGGAGGAAGTCAGACTTGTTGGTTTACTACAGTCATTTTAAAGATTTATGGTCAGCAGTTGGATGTATCTAATATAGTGAGAGCATCAATAAATTTGTTGTGAGAAATGCATACTAAGCTGAAGACTTCAAACCTAAAGAACACAGGCCTATTATGTCAAGTATATTTAACTGTAAAAGGGTATTAGATTGAGGATATTTTTTGTGAGAACACATATGTAATATTTGAAAACTATATCAGCTGAAAATTACCAGTATGACTTATATGAATAGCTTTGTGTGTGAACTGAAACAATATTTGAAATGTGTTAAAGATGTTTTATCATTTCTGAAGGTATTTAACTTGTGCTGAAGGATAACAACTGGAGAGTTGATACACTATAGACAGAATATTTTATGATAATTACGGAAGTAGTATCTAGTGCATATATGTTGAAATGTGAGATGTAATTTATGAGTATTATGATGATATGATATTGCAGGATTATGTATATGCTATGATGATGATGATGATATGTAGCGAGGTTTTTTATGATTTGATGAGAAATTGATGAGATATCGCAAAAATTGTTGGGTTTTGAAGATGATGATTATGATTAGATTGCCATATACACTCCTGGAAATTGAAATAAGAACACCGTGAATTCATTGTCCCAGGAAGGGGAAACTTTATTGACACATTCCTGGGGTCAGATACATCACATGATCACACTGACAGAACCACAGGCACATAGACACAGGCAACAGAGCATGCACAATGTCGGCACTAGTACAGTGTATATCCACCTTTCGCAGCAATGCAGGCTGCTATTCTTCCATGGAGACGATCGTAGAGATGCTGGATGTAGTCCTGTGGAACGGCTTGCCATGCCATTTCCACCTGGCGCCTCAGTTGGACCAGCGTTCGTGCTGGACGTGCAGACCGCGTGAGACGACGCTTCATCCAGTCCCAAACATGCTCAATGGGGGACAGATCCGGAGATCTTGCTGGCCAGGGTAGTTGACTTACACCTTCTAGAGCACGTTGGGTGGCACGGGATACATGCGGACGTGCATTGTCCTGTTGGAACAGCAAGTTCCCTTGCCGGTCTAGGAATGGTAGAACGATGGGTTCGATGACGGTTTGGATGTACCGTGCACTATTCAGTGTCCCCTCGACGATCACCAGTGGTGTACGGCCAGTGTAGGAGATCGCTCCCCACACCATGATGCCGGGTGTTGGCCCTGTGTGCCTCGGTCGTATGCAGTCCTGATTGTGGCGCTCACCTGCACGGCGCCAAACACACATACGACCATCATTGGCACCAAGGCAGAAGCGACTCTCATCACTGAAGACGACACGTCTCCATTCGTCCCTCCATTCACGCCTGTCGCGACACCACTGGAGGCGGGCTGCACGATGTTGGGGCGTGAGCGGAAGACGGCCTAACGGTGTGCGGGACCGTAGCCCAGCTTCATGGAGACGGTTGCGAATGGTCCTCGCCGATACCCCAGGAGCAACAGTGTCCCTAATTTGCTGGGAAGTGGCGGTGCGGTCCCCTACGGCACTGCGTAGGATCCTACGGTCTTGGCGTGCATCCGTGCGTCGCTGTGGTCCGGTCCCAGGTCGACGGGCACGTGCACCTTCAGCCGACCACTGGCGACAACATCGATGTACTGTGGAGACCTCACGCCCCACGTGTTGAGCAATTCGGCGGTACGTCCACCCGGCCTCCCGCATGCCCACTATACGCCCTCGCTCAAAGTCCATCAACTGCACATACGGTTCACGTCCACGCTGTCGCGGCATGCTACCAGTGTTAAAGACTGCGATGGAGCTCCGTACGCCACGGCAAACTGGCTGACACTGACGGCGGCGGTGCACAAATGCTGCGCAGCTAGCGCCATTCGACGGCCAACACCGCGGTTCCTGGTGTGTCCGCTGTGCCGTGCGTGTGATCATTGCTTGTACAGCCCTCTCGCAGTGTCCGGAGCAAGTATGGTGCGTCTGACACACCGGTGTCAATGTGTTCTTTTTTCCATTTCCAGGAGTGTATTAGGGAACTTTATTCTTTACTGTGGTATGCAATGATCAGTTATACCTTGTAGTAAATGTTTGTATCTGGTAATAAGATGAAGGGTTGTACTGAGCTGACTGAGTGGCTGATAGGTATGTCAAGAACTATACTAACAACATTGAACTGGTTTATAACACAGAATGTCTTGAGATAGAGAAAGTTGTAGAAATGGTATATGGTAACATCCATTGCAGTATACATCACTGATGTATGAAAACTGGAATACCTGTTACTTGACCACAGACTTTAGTGCATTCTTAGCTTCTAATCAGAATAGCTGTGTACCTTCTGCTATGTAAATATTTGTGTAATAAAGCATTATTAAAGTTCCATACCATGTCATACTTCTGTTATATCATACTTCCACTATGTTGGTGACACTGTGACTGCAAATTGTGCCAAATGCACACCAAACTTGGTACTACACTATGACAATGTGATCCATGCAAAACAGTTGTGTGCCAAAATTCACATGCATCTCACTGTTTTTCATTCTAGACTGTGCAGTGCTTCTTAACCAACTCTTTGGCAGCCTGCAATGATCAAGTCTACAAGTAATGTGACTCAGTACTGTGTTTTTACTTCTGGCAATAGTGCCAAACAGTCAAAGGTAACAGATGAACTACTGTTGGACCACACTGCAATTACTGTTTTGTGCAAACACTACACAACTGCTGGCTGCCATTTGCCACAGCATCAGCCTTGATGAGCTTATTTCTCCACAGTGGAAAAATCTGATTGACTCACCCAACTACCATCAACTCTGATGTCTCTGTGCCCATGTTATGTACAATATCAACGAACCTCCACTTCCCCATGCCCAGAATGACACAGAATACTGCCAGCATTGCCACACTTGACCCCATGTGGATCATCACTATTCGCATCATGGCTGTGCGGCAATGTTATACCACTAACCACTGACATTGCCACTCTCATATTAGTACGTAACATTTCCAATCACATCATGCCCACACAGCCATGACCTGCCACAGACCTCACTGCACTCATGCCTTTGCAGGATACCATTAACTGCATGACACCTAACAACTATACTCCATGTGCCATCCCATCCATTTGAGTCCAATTCAACAACACTGCACATTACTAATCACCTGTCTTGTGACTCTCGATAGTGCCACAATAAGTTCACCTAATTGAGAAGACTGTTCTAATCACCTCAATGCTCTATTTGCAGTGAATCTAGTCTCACTCTATTGACAATGACTGCTACCACACTTCACATCTGTGATTGAACACATGAACATGATCTTCTCATAGACTTGGACTCTGACAAATGTTCTGTGGGGCTTCCACCTCCACTGGTCCCACTTCCATATTTTCAACTGTGCCACCTTCCTCCTAACTTCTGATGAACTACCTTTCAGTGGGCCCAAGTTCTGACATTGACTCACTACTGGTCGATGGCTCATTGGCAAGGGCAAACCTATGGCATTGCAACCACAAGAGGCTACCTCCTCATTAATCACTGTGCACAGATCCATGATCCACACCCTACGCCACACCTCATATGGACATTTTCTCTAAAAGATATCACACAACTGGACCTGGGAATGGACTTCTTACACCACTTTCACCTCTTGATGGTCATATAGTATGCCATCTTCCTGCATTTGACTTGGGCTGCTACATCCCAGGACCTTTCACCTTGGCACCCCTAATCCTACCTGGTACATCAACTGTTCAAGACATACAGCAAGAAGATGCTCATACATTTGTTGACACACTAAAGGAATGTGCCTTCTTGGCTGATGAGCTTTTGGTGGTTTATCAATGTTATGCTGATTGTTATGCATCATCAGACACACTCCATACAAGAACACATTGCTCACACAACAAAATGACATATCCACTGCCGTCACCCTTGTATGTCATCACTCATGGCCTTTACACACAACAATCATGATGCGACAGTGAGAGGGTGTGAATGGCCCTGGTCCCACCAACCATTCACAACAACACCCACTCCTCTCTCTATCCAGCAACTGCACAGTCAATGACCCCAGGCAAACGAGTTAGTACACATCATGCCACCTCTCCACTCAGTCACCCCACCACTGGCATCATCCTGCACACCCCTCCAGCTGTGCAGCACACCATTGCCAAATTTCTTCCACATGACTCACTGCCACACAGCTTGACTGCCACCTGCTGCCAGTCTTCACACAATAACACTGATCTAGTCAGCTACATTCATGTTCAACTACCATACACCTACAACAGATTGTTGATGCTCTATGACATTACACCCGGAACACATTGTAGGAACTGACCACAACAGAACCCTTTTCAACCACTTTCAATCATGTAGTTTGCCTTCAACCACCAATGACAATTTCAGCACCTCTTCCCATAATGAGTTGACCACAACAATGCCAGACTCTGTATTTGCATCTCCATCTACGCCAATGTCAACCATGATTCAAAACACATTGGTATCCTGATTTCTTGCCTTTGCATGGTCCCCACTTCACCATAGATGGCCTCTGTGCAAACCTAGCTCATTGAAGTTTGATCCAGCAAATAAATTACTGGCCCATGTCAACCACACTTCCTCCTCAACAAACACCATTCATTTGATCAGAAGTCCCTCTGACAAGCAAGGGCTCTACATGACAACTTCCTTGCCACTGACATCCCACCTCTGGCTCTTCTGCTGTACCACTGGTGTCCCATGTGGGCGCACCAGACACTTCCAAACTCAGCTACAGACATATCACCTGTTCAGCACTCACACAACACCCACTCCAACTTCAAGAAACATTCCAGTCAAGTCTAGCAGAAGTGCCAGCCATAGCACAACTGGTCATGCATATCTGTGCAGCATCACTTTGAGAAAAGGTCGGGTCATAACTCCCAAAAGTGACAGCCTTGGTATAATCAGTTATTCACATGCTGAAGCAGTCATCAGTCCAACTCTCATCTTCCCTTTACTGTTCCACACTATGGGAGGGAGAGGGAGGAGGAAGGTACACGTGCTGTGTATGTAACACTGATGTACAATAAGTAGAATATTTGTGACTGTACCACAGATATTAGTGTGTGCATAGCTTCCAACCAGAAGAGATGTGTACCTTTTACTGTGAAAATATTCCTGTATTAAAGCATTATTTTCATTCTGCACAATGTTAAACCTCTGTTATATCTTACCTGCACCATACTGCCTCTACAGATAAATGTCTACTCACCAAGTGGCAGCAGAACAGGCACATAAAAGTAGGTTGTAATTAGGGAAGCTTTTGGAGTCAGTGGCTCCTTCTTCAGACAGAAGGGTTGAAGGGGAAGGAAGAGGGGTGAGAAAAAAGGACTAGAGAAGTCATGAAAAATGGGTAGATTTAGGGAAAGTCATCCAGAACCAAAGGTCATTGGAGACTTATTGCCCGGGATGAGAAGGAAAATCTCATTCTCATCCTGTGCAGTAAGTCTCTGCTTTCTCTAAAACTGCCACACATCCTAGACCTCTCCAGTCCTTTCCTTCCTGTCTGCAACTAAATGCGTCACCTTTAAGTGAGTACCAATCTATCTTTTCCTTACATTGTTGAACTTTTTTTGAGACCATAATTCAATGAAGTATAATTTTTGTCATTTTATCATGTTATCATAGTTTACCATTCATGAGATATATGCACACACTTGAAGTTTTTATTTAGTCTGAAGTCTTTTGAAATAGTGTTGTTATCATTTGTTATGAAATGTTTCACACACATTATCCTTGTGCAATATACACATAACGGACCACAAGATTTGACTTGGCACTTATTCAGCCAATATATTTGTTACCTGTAAACACACACAACAAATGATAAATGCAAATAGTGTGACCATTTTAATACTTGATATCATGTGCCTACTCACATTACTCATATACACACATCAAAAAACGTTTTGCATCACCTCAGTTCTGAGAGTTCTGGAACCTGTATAGAAAATTGTAATAGAGAGCAACATAAACATCATTTCTGCTCTCTTATTTCTCATGAAAACCACACATTGCATGTTGTACCACCATACAGCGAGACCTTCAGAGGTGGTGGTACAGATTGCTATACACACCAGTACCTCTAATACCCAGTAGCACATCCTCTTGCCATGATGTGTGCCTGTATTCGTCGTGGCATACTGTTCACAAGTTCATCAAGGCACTGTTGGTCCAGACTACCCCAATCCTCAACAGCGATTCAGAATATATCCTCAGAATAGTTAGTGGGTCATGCCGTCCAAAAACAGACCTTCTCAATCTATCCCAGACATAATGAGATTTCCACTCTGCAGCGGAATGTGCACTGATATGAAACTTCCTGGTAGATTAAAATTGTGTGCCGGACCAAGACTCAAACTCAGGACCTTTGCCTTTTGTGGGCAAGTGCTCTGTCATCTGATCTATCCAAGCACGACTCACGCCCTGTCCTCACAGCTTTACTTCTGCCAGTACCTGTCTCCTACCTTCCAAACTTTACAGAAGCTCTCCTGCGAACCTTACAGAACTAGCACTCCTGAAAGAAAGGATATTGCAGAGACGTAGCTTAGCCACAGCCTGGGGGATGTTTACAGAATGAGGTTTCCACTCTGCAGTGGAGTGTACGCTGATATGAAACTTCCTGGCAGATTAAAAGTGTGTGCCGATCCGAGACTTGAACTCTTTCCAGAGCACTTTCCCACAAAAGGCAAAGGTCCCGAGTCCGAGTCTCGGTGGAATCTCACTCTGTAAACACCCCCCAGGCTGTGGCTAAGCTACATCTCTGCAATATCCTTTCTTTCAGGAGTGCTAGTTCTGCAAGGTTCGCAGGAGAGCTTCTGTAAAGTTTGGAAGGTAGGAGACAAGGTACTGGCAGAAGTAAAGCTGTGAGGATGGAGCGTGAGTTGTGCTTGGGTAGCTCAGATGTGAGAGCACTTGCCCGTGAAAGGTAAAGGTCCCGAGTCCGAATCTCCGTCTGGCACACAGTTTTAATCTGCCAGGAAGTTTCATATCCCAGGCATGTTTGGTGGGCTCCATGTCTGGAGAACATGCTGGCCACCCTAGTTGAGTGATGTCTTTATCCTGAAGGAAGTCATTCACAAGATGTGCATTACAGGGCAAGAACTGTCGTCCATGAAGACGAAAGCCTCGCCAATATGCTGCCAATATGGTTGCACTGCCGATTAGAGGATAGCATTCACGTATCATACAGCCATTATGGCACCTACCGTGACCACCAGCGGTGTACGTTGGCTGCATGCAATGCCACCCCAAAACAGCAGTGAACCTCCTTGTTGAGAGCCCTTCTTGGCACAAAGTATCAATGCGGATGTGATCGAACCACAGTATTGAGAGTCTAGGTGTGGTTGAACCACAGAAAACACTAGCCATGTACCTCCTTCCTCATGGAATGACTGAAACTGATCTGCTGTTGTTCACCTCTGTCTAATAGGTGCTGCTTGTGCATGGTTATTTACATCTTGGGGCAGGTTTGGTGATATCTCTGAACAGTCAAATGGTCTGCGTCTGTGATACAATTTTCACAGACAATGTCTATCTTCAGGAGTTCCAGGAACCAGGGTGATGCGAAACTTTTTTTGATGTGTGTGCGTGTGTGTGTGTGTGCGTGTGTGTGTGTGTGTGTGTGTGTGTGTGTGTGTGTTTGTGTGTGTGTGTGTCCAATATATCTAAAAACAAAGATGATGTAACTTACCAAATGAAAGCATTGGTATGTTGATAGGGACACTAACAAACACAAACACACACACAAAATTCAAGCTTTCTCAACAAACGGTTGCTTCATCAGGAAAGAGGGAAGGAGAGGGAAAGACGAAAGGATGTGGGTTTTAAGGGAGAGGGTAAGGAGTCATTCCAATCCTGGGAGCTGAAAGACTTACCTTAGGGGGAAAAAGGGACAGGTATACACTTGCACACACACACACATATTCATCCTCACATATACAGACACAAGCAAACATATGTATAGGCAAAGAGTTTGGGCAGAGATGTCAGTCGAGGCGGAAGTACAGAGACAAAGATGTTGTTGAATGACAAGTGAGGTATGAGCAGCGGCAACTTGAAATTAGCGGAGGTTGAGGCCTGGTGGGTAGCAGGTAGAGAGGATATATTGAGGGGCCAGTTCCCATCCCCGGAGTTCTGATAGGTTGGTGTTAGTGGGAAGTATCCAGATAACCCGGACGGTGTAACACTGTGCCAAGATGTGCTGGCCGTGCACCAAGGCATGTTTAGCCACAGGGTGATCCTTATTACTAACAAACACTGTCTGCCTGTGTCCATTCATGTGAATGGACAGTTTGTTGCTGGTCATTCCCACATAGAAAGCTTCACAGTGTAGGCACAGTTGGTAAATCACATGGGTGCTTTCACACGTGGCTCTGCCTTTGATCGTGTACAACTTCCAGGTTACAGGACTGGAGTAGGTGGTGGTGGGAGGGTGCATGGGACAGGTTTTACACTGGGGATGGTTACAAGGGTAGGAGCCAGAGGGTTTTCATGGGGCCCTCGCCCTTAAGGTAAGTCTTTCTGCTCCCGGGATTGGAATGTCTCCTTACCCTCTTCCTTAAAACCCAGATCCTTTCGTCTTTCCCTCTCCTTCCCTCTTTCCTGATGAAGCAACCGTGGATTGAGAAAGCTTGAATTTTGTGTGTGTGTTTGTGTTTGTTAGTGTCTCTATCAACATACCAATGTTTTCGTTTGGTAAGTTACAAACAAAGATGATGTAACTTACCAAACAAAAGTGTTGGCATGTTGATAGACACACAAACACAAACACACACACAAACTTTCGCAACCAACAGTTACTTCATCAGGAAAGAGGGAAGGAGAGGGAAAGACGAAAGGATGTGGGTTGTGTCTGTATATGTGCTTGTGTCTGTATGTGTGCGGATGGATAGGTGTGTGAGTGCGAGTGTATACCTGTCCTTTTTTCCCCCTAAGGTAAGTATTTCCGCTCCAGGATTGGAATGACTCCTTACCCTCTCCCTTAAAACCCACATCCTTTCGTCTTTCCCTCTCCTTCCCTCTTTCCTGATGAAGCAACCGTTGGTTGCGAAAGCTTGAATTTTGTGTGTGTGTATGTGTTTGTTTGTGTGTCTATCAACATGCCAACACTTTTGTTTGGTAAGTTGCATCATCTTTGTTTTTAGATATATTTTTCCCAATTGGAATGTTTCCCTCTATTATATATAATAGAAGGAAACATTCCACATGGGAAAAATATATATAAAAAACAAAGATGCTGTAACTTACCAAACGAGAAAGCACTGGAAGATAGACACAATAAAAAACACACAAAGATACATACAAAAATTTATATATATACTCTTACATGAAGTCATGAGGCATACTATCTGAGTATTCTGACCACTAGTTGTTACTCATGTTATAATCATTACATACTTTGAAACTACTACATCAACGATACACTCTGAAAATACAATACTACCTTATTGGCTTTCAGGTTGTATGAGAATGTACTTATGATGAATTAAGGATGACTGTAAAATCATACATATTACAGAGTAAGAATAAGTATCAAGAACAACTATCTGGCAGGAAACAAAGGGTGTTATTAGGAAATAGACACATATTAAAGCTGTCAGGCATCACCCAACTGGGAACTAATTGCATGTGGGGTCCCTCACGGTTCCATCTTAGTGCCTTTAGTTTTTCTTGTGTATATCAATGACCTTTCATCAGTAACATTACCAAATGCCGTCTTTATTTGCCGATGATACAAACATTGCAACAAATAGCAAATCAAGTGTAGTCTTAGAAAGATTGGCTAATGAAATGTCGCTAAACTTTGAAAAAACACACTACATGCAGTTCAGAACTTGTAAGGGGTGTCCTATGAGTATATACCTAGCATATGATGACAAGCAGATAGAAGAAGTGGACAGTGTTAAATTCTTGGGATTACAGCTTGCTAATAAATTCAACTGGGAGGAGCACACCACAAAACTTCTGAAGTGCCTAAACAAATCTCTATTTGCCATGCAAATTCTGCCAGCCATAGGGGAAAAAAATGAAAAAGCTGGCATACTATGCCTACTTTCATTCCATAATGTTATATGGGATTATTTTTTTGGGTAATTCATCAAGGCAAGCTAAAGTTTTCTGGGCATAAAAACGTGCAATAAAAGATATATGTGGTGTGAGCTTAAGAAGATCTTGCAGAGGCCTGTTTAGCGAACTATGGATATTAACTACTGCTTCTCAATATATGTATTCCTTAATGAAATTTGTCATTAAAAATATTTCACTTTTTCAAACCAACAGCTCAGCTCATTGAATCAATAATAGAAATAAGAATAATCTTCACAAGGATTTAAAGTCACTTACTCTTGTACAAAAAGGTGTGCATTATTCAGGAACACACATTTTAATAATCATTTTAATAACTGCCAGCAGCCATGAAAATCTTAACAACCAATGAAATTCAGTTTAAGAGAAGCCTTAAGGAGCTATTGGTGGCCTACTCCTTCTACTCCATCGATGAATTTCTCAGTAGAACCAACTGTTCGTGTGTGTGTGTCTGTACACAATCTAACTTCTGCACCATTTCAGTGCAGTAATGTGTTTGTTGTAAATAAGTATTGTAGTAGTTCTGTTATATGTTTACTACCTTATAAATAAAAAAAACTTTTTTTTCAAATTTTAAATTCAGTACATTAATGCAATCTTAGTAAATGAATGTTGCAAAATGATCCTTTCATATAGTGTTCATTAAAAAAGAAAAAGAAAATGATAATTCCACTTGGGATCTATGGAAGATACATTAGCTTATTTGTTTTAATTGCAAATATTTGTCATGTATTATTGTTTTTCTGCCATGTTCTACATCCTGGAGGACCTCTTCACTACAGATCAATTGGAATGAAAATAAATCTAATCTAATCTATAAATTTTCTTCGTACACATAGTGGTACATCAACTAGGATGATTCTCTTATGTGGAAGGGGGTCAGCCTTGTTATTTCTGGACTTCCCAACTGTTTCTACCTTAGTACAAAGAATGATATTCTGGTACTTATTTTACAAAACACTATCAATAGTATTATCATAAAGTTACATAAATACTGATGTTACTACTGATTGTGAAACTTGCTATATGCCAATCTGGAAATGAAATACATAAATCTACATAAGTATGACTAACACATCCTTACATATCAAGGATATTGTGAAGGTTTTTCTCTTGTTAGTTATTGCTAACCCTTGCTAATTCCAATGTCAAACAAAGGAAGGAAATGTGAAGTATTTTAGATGTGGATGCAATGGTTTTATTAGATTTGTGAAGATATATAGAGGAAAGGACAGAAATTTTTATGTGACAAATTAGCAACACCTTTGAAAAAGGAGAAGTTAGATAAGTTTACATATGATGAAATATGTTCAGATTTTACTATCACACACACACACACACACACACACATATATATATATATATATATATATATATATATATATATATATATATATATATATATATATATATAAAACAAAGATGATGTGACTTACCAAATGAAAGTGCTGGCAGGTCGACAGACACACAAACGAACACAAACATACACACAAAATTCAAGCTTTCGCAACAAACTGTTGCCTCATCAGGAAAGAGGGAAGGAGAGGGAAAGACGAAAGGATGTGGGTTTTAAGGGAGAGGGTAAGGAGTCATTCCAGTCCCGGGAGCGGAAAGACTTACCTTAGGGGGAAAAAAGGACGGGTATACACTCGCACACACACACATATCCATCCACACATATACAGACACAAGCAGACATTGCCCACACACGTTCAACCGTTTCTTCGCTCACTGCAGGCCGACCCGTTGGTTTCCCCTTACAGAGGCATCCAGAAGCTTTAAACTGCACATATATATATATACACAGGGTTATTACAAATGATTGAAGTGATTTCACAGCTCTACAATAACTTTATTATTTGAGATATTTTCACAATGCTTTGCACACACATACAAAAACTCAAAAAGTTTTTTTAGGCATTCACAAATGTTCGATATGTGCCCCTTTAGTGATTCGGCAGACATCAAGCCGATAATCAAGTTCCTCCCACACTCGGCGCAGCATGTCCCCATCAATGAGTTCGTAAGCATCGTTGATGCGAGCTCGCAGTTCTGGCACGTTTCTTGGTAGAGGAGGTTTAAACACTGAATCTTTCACATAACCCTACAGAAAGAAATCGCATGGGGTTAAGTCGGGAGAGCGTGGAGTCCATGACATGAATTGCTGATCATGATCTCCACCACGACCGATCCATCGGTTTTCCAATCTCCTGTATAAGAAATGCCAAACATCATGATGGAAGTGCACTGGAGCACCATCCTGTTAAAAGATGAAGTCGGCGCTGTCGGTCTCCAGTTGTGGCATGAGCCAATTTTCCGCGGGCTACGCGTGAACTTGCCCGCACACGTTCAACCGTTTCTTCGCTCACTGCAGGCCGACCCGTTGGTTTCCCCTTACAGAGGCATCCAGAAGCTTTAAACTGCACATACCATCGCCGAATTGAGTTAGCAGTTGGTGGATCTTTGTTGAACTTCGTCCTGAAGTGTTGTTGCACTGTTATGACTGACTGATGTGAGTGCATTTCAAGCATGACATACACTTTCTCGGCTCCTGTCGCCATTTTGTCTCACTGCGCTCTCGAGCGCTCTGATGGCAGAAACCTGAAGTGCGGCTTCAGCCGAACAAAACTTTATGAGTTTTTCTACGTATCTGTAGTGTGTCGTGACCATATGTCAATGAATGGAGCTACAGTGAATTTATGAAATCGCTTCAATCATTTGTAATAGCCCTGTATAGATATATGTCTGCTTGTGTCTGTATATGTGTGAATGGATATGTGTGTGTGTGCAAGTGTATACCCGTCCTTTTTTCCCCCTAAGGTAAGTCTTTCCCCTCCTGAGATTGGAATGACTCCTTACCCTCTCCCTTAAAACCCAAATCCTTTCGTCTTTCCCTCTCCTTCCCTCTTTCCTGACGAGGCAACCGTTGGTTGCGAAAGCTAGAATTTTGTGTGTATGTTTGTGTGTCTATCGACGTGCCAGCGCTTTCGTTTGGTAAGTCAAATCATTTTTGTATATATATATATATATATATATATATATATATATATATATATATATATATATATAGAGAGAGAGAGAGAGAGAGAGAGAGAGAGAGAGGGAAACATTCCACATGGGGAAAATATATCTAAAAACAAAGATGATGTGACTTACCAAACGAAAGCACTGGCACGTCGATAGACACACAAACAAACACAAACATACACACAAAATTCTAGCTTTCACAACCAACGGTTGCTTCGTCAGGAAAGAGGGAAGGAGAGGGAAAGATGAAAGGATTTGGGTTACCTTTGACCATGTAGATAAAAATGCTATGTGCCTTACATAAATATGATGAATTTAAAACAGTACTAATGGTAATTATGCTGCTAGATTATCCTGAGTGAACTCTGAAACTTACACAATAACACTTATTCGTATAAAACACCGTTTTGGAAAATATCACAAAACACTGAAGTTGAGTATATGTCATTATGAGTAAATGCAATTCACACATTTTCAAGATGATGAAATGACCATTACAAATACAAATACATGATTTTCCCAATGATAGTTTTGATGTGGAAAATGTTACAATGTCATGATTATGAAAGTTATATGATACAGAAAAAGCTAATATAAGTTCACGCACAATATTACACAGTTTTTACTACTAGTAAAGATGAGAAAACACCAGAATTAAATTTAGTTTGTATTACTTGTCAAGTTTACCTGATTTTGTAAACTTTGGCTTACATGCCATGTGTGCATCCTGCTTACTAGAATAAAATACTCTACTTGTTAGGAAAGTGTATGTGATACCATTTTGGCTTATGCCTAAATTACCAGAGCCATTTAAATTTGCATTGTATGCTATTCAGACTTGTATGATTTTAGCTATGTGTTGTTTAAGAGAAAACAAAACATTTTCAAAAATTGCTGGGAGGAGTTAGATGTTTACGGATAACATGTTGATTATGAATTCCCATTGTACTGGCCATTCTATAGAGAGGAGAAAGAACAGGGAGAAGACACATTTGGAAAAGGAAGTAACATTTAATAATTTATGTTAAAGTACTGTGTATATACTTGTTTAAACTATTCTTTACTTACTGTGATTGCATTATATGCTTAGCTGATAATACTTGCTACCAATTTGCAATACAAACAGATACAGATGTTAAAATTGTTGTATAACATATTCCCATTCTGCTGTGTGCTGCATACTACGGCCTGGTGATACTTTGGGTGGGTTAGAAGGGTGAGGATGTAAAGAAACAGAATGGAATGACACATAACAAAGAGTGCAATACAGTCCATATGATAGTAACTGGTACTAACACCCAATGCATACGTGAACGTATTTAAGTTAAAGAGCATGCATTAGGGATATTAGTTGACTGAATAATGACATAGAGTACCTAGAACTAAATAATAATGGAATATAGTGAAAGCATGATGAAATGTAGTTTCTCTTTGAAAATATGCATAGCAAATGTTAAAACTTGTATTTACAAGATTTGTACACAGAAATCTGACTGTAATAATGGCTAGATATATAAAGATGAAGTATTTACATTAGTATCAAAGTAAAACCTGTATTTGAAAAGTTATAAACATTTTCTAAATCAAATTTTATTGCAGAAAGGTGTTTCATATGCTTTGGGAATGATGACTATTATTTCAGCATGTTAAGTGTTCTGAAAAGATTACAACAAAATCCAAACTCTGTAACTTTCTTCAGTAGACCATTCAGCTTTTCATAGCAAATTTCAAAATCATTCCCCATGAACCATGGACCTCGGCGTTGGTGGGGAGGCTTGTGTGCCTCAGCGATACAGATAGCCGTACCGTAGGTGCAACCACAACGGAGGGTTATCTGTTCAGAGGTCAGACAAACGTGTGGTTCCTGAAGAGGGTCAGCAGCCTTTTCAGTAGTTGCAGGGGCAACAGTCTGGATGATTGACTGATCTGGCCTTGTAACACTACCCAAAACGGCCTTGATGTGCTGGTACTGCGAACGGCTGAAAGCAAGGGGAAACTACAGCCGTAATGTTTCCCGAGGACATGCAGCTTTACTGTATGGTTAAATGATGATGGCATCCTCTTGGGTAAAATATTTCAAAGATAAAATAGTCCCCCATTTGGATCTCTGGGTGGGGACTACTCGAGAGGATGTCGTTATCAGGAGAAAGAAAACTGGCGTTCTACGGATCGGAGAGTGGAATGTCAGATCCCTTAATCAGACAGGTAGGTTAGAAAATTTAAAAAGGGAAATGGAAAGGTTTAAGTTAGATGTAGTGGGAATTAGTGAAATTCAGTGGCAGGAGGAACAAGACTTCTGGTCAGGTGACTACAGGGTTATAAACACAAAATCAAATAGGTGTGATGCAGGAGTAGGTTTAATAATGAATAGGAAAATAGGAATGCGGGTAAGCTACTACAAACAGCATAGCGAAAGCATTATTGTGGCCAAGATAGATACGAAGCAACTGAAGAAATTTATGAAGAAATAAAAGAAATTATTCAGATAGTGAAGGGAGACGACAATTTAATAGTCATGCGAGACTGGAATTCGTCAGTAGGAAAATGGAGAGAAGAAAACGTAGTAGGTGAATGTGGATTGGGGCTAAGAAACGAAAGAGGAAGCTGCCTGGTAGAATTTTGCACAGAGCACAACTTAATCATAGTTAACACTTGGTTCAAGAATCATAAAAGAAGATTGTATACGTGGAAGAAGCCTGGAGATACTGACAGGTTTCAGATAGATTATATAATGGTAAGACAGAGATTTAGGAACCAGGTTTCAAATTGTAAGACATTTCCATGGGCAGATGTGGACTCTGACCACAATCTATTGGTTGTGAACTGTAGATTAAAACTGAAGAAACTGCAAAAAGGTGGGAATTTAAGGAGATGGGACCTGGATAAACTGAAAGAACCAGAGGTTTTACAGAGTTTCAGGGAGAGCATAAGGGAACAATTGACAGGAATGGGGGAAAGAAATACAGTAGAAGAAGAATGGGTCGCTTTGAGGGATGAAGTAGTGAAGGCAGCAGAGGATCAAATAGGTAAAAAGATGAGGGCTAGTAGAAACCATTGGGTAATAGAAGAAATATTGAATTTAATTGATGAAAGGAGAAAAAATAAAAACTCAGTAAATGAAGCAGGCAAAAGGGAATACAAATGTCTCAAAAATGAGATTGACAGGAAGTGCAAAATGGTTAAGCAGGGATAGCTAGAGGCCAAATGTAAGGATGTAGAGGCTTATCTCACTAGGGGTAAGATAGATACAGCCTACAGGAAAATTAAAGAGACCTTTGGAGAAAAGAGAACCACTTGTATCAATATCAAGAGCTCAGATGGAAACCCAGTTCTAAGCAAAGAAGGGAAAGCAGAAAGGTGGAAGGAGTATATAGAGGGTCTATACAAGGGCGATGTACTTGAGGACAACATTATGGAAATGGAAGAGGATGTAGATGAAGATGAAATGGGAAATGTGATACTGTGTGAAGAGTTTGACAGAGCACTGAAAGACCTGAGTCGAAACGAAGCTCTGGGTGTAGCCAACATTCCATTGGAACTACTGATGGCCTTGGGAGAGCCAGTCCTGACAAAACTCTACCATCTGGTGAGCAAGATGTATGAGACAGGCGAAATACCCTCAGACTTCAAGAAGCATATAATAATTCCAATCCCAAAGAAAGCAGGTGTTGACAGATGTGAAAATTACTGAACTATCAGTTTAATAAGTTACGGCTGCAAAATACTAATGCAAATTCTTTACAGACGAATGGAAAAACTAGTAGAAGCTGACCTCGGGGAAGATCAGTTTGGATTCTGTAGAAATATCGGAACACATGAGGCAATACTGACCCTACGACTTATCTTAGAAGGTAGATTACAGAAAGGCAAACCTAAGTTTCTAGCTTTTGTAGTCTTAGACAAAGCTTTAGACAATGTTGACTGGAATACTCTCTTTCAAATTCTGAAGATGGCAGGGGTAAAATACAGGGAGCGAAAAGCTATTTACAATTTGTACAGAAACCAGATGGCAGTTATAAGAGTCGAGGGACATGAAAGGGAAGCAGTGGTTGGGAAGGGAGAGAGACAGGGGTGTAGCCTCTCTCCGATGTTATTCAACCTGTATATTGAGCAAGCAGTGAAGGAAACAAAAGAAAAATTTGGAGTAGGTATTAAAATCCATGAAGAAGAAATAAAAACTTTGAGGTTCACCGATGACATTGTAATTCTGTCAGAGACAGCAAAGGACTTGGAAGAGCAGTTGAACGGAATGGATAGTGTCTTGAAAGGAGGATACAAGATGAACATCAACAAAAGCAAAACGAGGATAATGGAATGTAGTCGAATTAAGTCGGGTGATGCTGAGGGTATTAGATTAGGAAATGAGACACTTAAAGTAGTAAAGGAGTTTTGCTATTTGGGGAGCAAAATAACTGATGATGGTCAAAGTAGAGAGGATATAAAATGTAGACTGGCAATGGCAAGGAAAGCATTTCTGAAGAAGAGAAATTTGTTAACATCGAGTATAGGTTTAAGTGTCAGGAAGTCGTTTCTGAAAGTATTTGTATTGAGTGTAGCCCTATACAGAAGTGAAACATGGACGGTAAATAGTTTGGACAAGAAGAGAATAGAAGCTTTCAAATGTGGTGCTACAGAAGAATGCTGAAGATTAGATGGGTAGATCACATAACTAATGAGGAAGTATTGAATAGGATTGGGGAGAAGAGAAGTTTGTGGCACAACTTGACTAGGAGAAGGGATCATTTAGTAGGACATGTTCTGAGGCATCAAGACATCACCAATTTAGTATTGGAGGGCATCATGGAGGGTAAAAATCGTAGAGGGAGACCAAGAGATGAATACACTAAGCAGATTCAGAAAGATGTAGGTTGCAGTAGGTACTGGGAGATGAAGAAGCTTGCACAGCATAGAGTAGCATGGAGAGCTGCATCAAACCAGTCTCAGGACTGAAGACCACAACAACAACAACATTTGAAACAGTAAATTCTGTCATATTGCAATTGATGAAACACATATAAGGACCAATAGCAGCAGCCCTAGCATTGCTAATATTGTCTCCAGTTTTGTTGGGGCAATGTTACATCATCTTTGTGGTGAAAATAAACAAGTTATTTAGCACAAATTTTGTATGGCCACAGAATTGATTAACTAAGATGAGTTGATCCTGGCATTATGAAGAATGTAAAACGTCCTTACAGGTGGAAATAACTGCAATGGAGAGATAGACACCCAGATTACAGTCACCAAGAAACAGCAAGTTAAGGACCTGCTCTTGGCAACCACAAAAGATATATACAGTTTGATGTCTCCTTATGGTAGAACAAGTGCCCCCATGTGACATGCGGACTTCTCATGATCAAAATGTCCAAGAAGGAAGGCTATCATTCTTTTCTATCTACATGGTCAAATTGACACTGTCAAAAATGTCACTGAGATGATGTATGAACTTGTATAGGTTTTCTCTGCAAGGTGGCCACACCACAAAGGTGTCATCCAAGGGAATTTTACAGATATGTAGATGACACATTTCTAGTGTGGTTACATGGTAGAGGAAACCTACAGGAGTTCCTGTGTCATTTCAGTGACATTCATGACAGCATCAAGTTCACATTGGTGATAGAAGAGAACACAACCCCACATTTCTTGTATATTTTGATCAAGAGATGTCTGGATGGCACAGTGGGACATTCACTCTACAAGAAGAAGATTAATATGGACCTTTCCCTTAATGCTTGAAGTGGTCATCATCCAGTGCAATACAACTCATTACAATAGTTTGCCAAGTAAGTTACAGAATCTGCAGGAAACTTTCCACAAAAAGGATTATGACAATATGCCTTAAAGGCAGATAATGGGAGGGAGAAGAAACTGGAAGAAGAAGAAGAAGAAGAAGAAGAAGAAGAAGAAAGAAGAATTCAAACATCTTACATTCCTGCTTATGAAGGCCCACCAAGAGGATCACTATAAAAAGGAAGAAATGTCAGATAAAGACTGTTTCTCCATGTAATGTGAAAAATTAAGCACTCACTTGGCTCAGCCAAAGACCAGCTAGGAAAGCAGGTGCCAGGTGTTTACAGTATTGAGTGCAAATGTGGATGCAGTAAGTTGAGCAGATACAGCAATTAATCTCACAGCACCATATGTAATACATCAGAAACATTCACATAGGGCAGACAGACAGGTCCACATTTGCAGCACATAGCATCCATCAGAAACAAACCTTTGGTTTTGAACAAACAAAGAAACTATGCAGCACTAACAGGACTTGATTGTCAAAGTGGTGGTGGAAACACATCTGCACAACAGTCTAATAAATCATGATAGTAGATTTCAACTCAGCACACAGTGGTCTTCTGAAATTATGGAAATGTGACAGGAAAAATTTATTCTGAAGGCAGCAGCATCCATGGATAGAATGGACAGACCCTGAGACTTCATGACCACACTAGTGTTGTACCATGATCCCCCACCACAGGCTGCACCACATTCCCCCTCAAGAGGCACAGGACCTGCTTCTGGAGTTGCATATTTGCCCACCCACAGAAGAGATCAGCAGCCCTGCAGCTACATTAATATACAGAACTCAGCATCCTGAGACTTCACCTGAAGATGATGGGTATGCAACTCATTGAAACATTGTGACAGAACAACACCACCATTCAGCTGATCACCTGAGGAGACATCACCATACATGACATTTCCCACTTCCAAATTAAGTCTTATTTTTGTTATATAATTTGTTAATCTGACATTCTCTTTAATTGCAAAGTTGACTCCATCAATGAAAGGGGACCATTTTTAACAGCATACCATTTTAGTTTTCCTAAGAGACATTTATTATCCACTCAGCTGAAGGCAATGACAAGATAACAGATAATGCTAGTGGTCATTTTTTCTTGTTTAGTTCTACCAGAACTGAGGTTATAAGATAATATGTTTCTTTTTCAGTAGAGAAACCTTTACATAAGCCAGTCTGAGCTGCTGCTAAAATGGGAGAGTGGTTAATTATTCTATTGTAATTTTCTGAATTAAAGAGTCAAAAAAACAAATGGGAAGAATTTAGCAGAACTACATTTAGATGCTTAGTGCCCTTCAGAGAAATAACCTGGGGAAAAAAATGAACTGCTATATTGAAAGTAATTGAAGTCTGAAATTTCCACCTAGTCTAATTAAGTTAAGGTAGAACATATATGATCTTGATCTTATATGTAAAGAAAAAGTTCAATCAGGCCAAAAAGACCTTCAAAGCTGACTTTTCATACTCAACAAAACAGATGAACTATGATCCAGTAGAGCATAAATATAATAAAATCACCAGCAAGGTGCAAAATGATGTTTTCAGCATTAGGCAGAAGGCCACCTGGTGAAAAACCCAGATACAATATATAATTTATTCACTGAGCACTTTATCTCTCCTTCTGACTAGGCAATGACCTTTACAGATATATAGGCTGAGACATCAAATGAAGTCACCTATTGGGTAGGGCTTGAATTTGTGGAGGTAAATCAACAGGAGATATTTAATGCAATGTGGAAGTTAATGATCACTTATCTATATGAGACAGTATTTCAAGGGTGGTGTTAAGTAATGTGTCAATGAAATAGCTAAGCCAATTGTTGTTGTTGTTGTGGTCTTCAGTCCTGAGACTGGTTTGTTGCAGCTCTCCATGCTACTCTATCCTGTGCAAGCTTCTTCATCTCCCAGTACCTACTGCAACCTACATCCTTCTGAATCTGCTTAGTGTATTCATCTCTTGGTCTCCCCCTACGATTTTTACCCTCCACGCTGCCCTCCAATACTAAATTGGTGATCCCTTGATGCCTCAGAACATGTCCTACCAACCGATCCCTTCTTCTGGTCAAGTTGTGCCACAAACTTCTCTTCTCCCCAATCCTATTTAATACTTCCTCATTAGTTATGTGATCTACCCATCTAATCTTCAGCATTCTTCTGTAGCACCACATTTCGAAAGCTTCTATTCTCTTCTTGTCCAAACTATTTACCGTCCATGTTTCACTTCCATACATGGCTACACTCCATACAAATACTTTCAGAAATGACTTCCTGACACTTAAATCTATACTCGATGTTAACAAATTTCTCTTCTTCAGAAAGGCTTCCCTTGCCATTGCCAGTCTACATTTTATATCCTCTCTACTTCAACCATCATCAGTTATTTTGCTCCCCAAATAGCAAAACTCCTTTACTACTTTAAGTGTCTCATTTCCTAATCTAATTCCCTCAGCATCACCCGACTTAATTCGACTACATTCCATTATCCTCATTTTGCTTTTGTTGATGTACATCTTATATCCTCCTTTCAAGACACTGTCCATTCCATTCAACTGCACTTCCAGGTCCTTTCCTGTCTCTGATAGAATTACAATGTCATCGGCAAACCTCAAGGTTTTATTTCTTCTCCGTGGATTTTAATACCTGCTCTGAATTTTTCTTTTGTTTCCTTTACTGCTTGCTCGATATACAGATTGAATAACATCAGGGAGAGGCTACAACCCTGTCTTACTCCCTTCCCAACCACTGCTTCCCTTTCATGTCCCTCGACTCTTATAACTGCCATCTGGTTTCTGTAAAAATTGTAAATAGCCTTTCGCTCCCTGTATTTTACCCCTGCCACCTTTAGAATTTGAAAGAGAGTATTCCAGTCAACATTGTCAAAAGCTTTCTCTAAGTCTACAAATGCTAGAAATGTAGGTTTGCCTTTCCTTAATCTTTCTTCTAAGATAAGTCGTAAGGTCAGTATTGCCTCACGTGTTCCAGTATTTCTACGGAATCCAAACTGATCTTCCCTGAGGTCGGCTTCTACTGGTTTTTCCATTCGTCTGTAAAGAATTTGTGTTAGTATTTTGCAGCTGTGACTTATTAAACTGATTGTTCGGTAATTTTCACATCTGTCAACACCTGCTTTCTTTGGGATTGGAATTATTATATTCTTCTTGAAGTCTGAGGGTATTTCGTCTGTTTCATACATCTTGCTCACCAGATGGTAGAGTTTTGTCAGGACTGGCTCTCCCAAGGCCGTCAGTAGTTCCAATGGAATGTTGTCTACTCCGGGGGCCTTGTTTCGACTCAGGTCTTTCAGTGCTCTGTCAAACTCTTCATGCAGTATCGTATCTCCCATTTCATCTTGATCTACATCCTCTTCCATTTCCATAATATTGTCCTCAAGTACATCACCCTTGTATAGACCCTCTATATACTCCTTCCACCTTTCTGCTTTCCCTTCTTTGCTTAGAACTGGGTTTCCATCTGAGCTCTTGATGTTCATACAAGTGGTTCTCTTATCTCCAAAGGTCTCTTTAATTTTCCTGTAGGCAGTATCTATCTTACCCCTAGTGAAATAAGCCTCTACATCCTTACATTTGTCCTCTAGCCATCCCTGCTTAGCCATTTTGCACTTCCTGTCGATCTCATTTTTGAGACGTTTGTATTCCTTTTTGCTTGCTTCATTTACTGCATTTTTATATTTTCTCCTTTCATCAATTAAATTCAATATTTCTTCTGTTACCCAAGGATTTCTAAGAGCCCTGGTCTTTTTACCTACTTGATCCTCTGCTGCCTTCACTACTTCATCCCTCAAAGCTACCCATTCTTCTTCTACTGTATTTCTTTCCCCCATTCCTGTCAATTGTTCCCTTATGCTCTCCCTAAAACTCTGTACAACCTCTAGTTCTTTCAGTTTATCCAGGTCCCATCTCCTTAAATTCCCACCTTTTTGCAGTTTCTTCAGTTTTAATCTACAGGTCAGAACCAATAGATTGTGGTCAGAGTCCACATCTGCCCCTGGAAATGTCTTACAATTTAAAACCTGGTTCCTAAATCTCTGTCTTACCATTATATAATCTATCATATTAACTGTAGTAGTAATGAAAATATATATCCATGTGCCTAAGAAATAAGTGTAGCTCAGCAGTTCCATAAAAAGGGAAGTGAGGAAGAAGTTTCAAAGTATAGACCGAGAGCAGTAATCCCCACATACATTAAAATATTTAAAACTATTCTCCCATCCAAACTCAGAACTTTTTTTCCAATACACAAAATGCTTACCAAATCACAACATGGATTTAGGAAAGACCAAAGCATGGCCACTGCTTCTGTCTGTTTCTTCCATGAAATATGCAGTAATATAGAAATGTATATGTATGTTGCTGGAATATTTCTACACCTGAACATATCTTTTGACTCAGTAAGCCACTGGCTTCTTGTAAGAAAACTGTGGGCTTACAATAACAATGATGCTTCGATGAAACTTCTAGCCACATACCGGGTGACTGGGAAACAGTTTGATTTATTTTTTGTCATGTTCCATATGACCCAATAGGGGAGAAAGTCTGCATGGCCAGTGAACAAGTCAGTACATGGAATTATAACAGAAGAGTAATAACAGGGAAAATGAAACATATATGAATCCTATGCAGATGAAAAGCCATATGTTTAAATAAAGAAAGGCAACACATATCACAGTATATAGCTTAATTTTTTTTAATTTTTCCAGAGTCCTTGATGGAATAGAAGGAGTGAGCCATGAAGAAACTCTCCAGTTTAGAATTGAAAGTGTGTAGATTATTGCTAAGATTTTTGAATTCTTGTGGCAGCTTATTGAAAAGGGATGCTGCAGAATACAGCACATTTTTCAGCATGGAGCTGCATCCCAAATCCAGATTGGATTTTTGACTAGTATTAACTGAGTGAAAGCTGCTAACTCTTAGGGATAAGCTGATACTGTCAACAACAAATGACATTAAAGAAATTATGTATTGTGAAATCAATGTCAGAATTCCCAGCATACTGAATATGTGTTGACAAGAATTTCACAAACTCACCACATACTATTGCTCAAAACACAATTTTCTGAGCCAAAAACTTAAGTTTGAAGAGTTTCCCCAAAAAATAATTTCATATGAATAAAAGTAAGCAAAGCAGACTACTTTTAATGTTGAATTATCAGTTATTTCAAATACCATTCTAATTGTAAATAAAGCAGCATTTAATTTTTGAACAAGATTATGAACATGAGCTTTTTACAATAGCTTACCATCTATATGAATGCCTAGGAATTTGAAATGTTAGGTCTCACTAATTATATGCCCATTCTGTGTAATCAAAATGCCAGTTTTTGTTGAGTTGTGTGTTAGAAACTACAAAAACCGAGTCTTACTGTAATTTAATGGCAATTTATTTTCTATTTATTTTCTGCATGTCATAAACTTACATTTTGAACTGCATTATTTGTACTGAGTCAATATTGTGTACAACATCCTTCTCCACCAAGCTGGTGTCATCAGCAAACAGAAATATTTTAGAACCACCTTTATTACTGAAGGGATATCATTTACATATACAATAAACATTAGCAGCCCTACCACTGACTGCTGGTGCACCCCCCACTTAACTGTGCCTCATTGTGACTGCACTTTTTAGCCATTCTCAGTACTTTGGTGAATAGCCTTTTGCTGTGTATTCTTAAAGTAAGAGGTGAACTAGTCATGAGCTATTCCCCTTATTCCATAATAGTTCTGCAGTAATATTTTGTGATCAGCAAAATCAAATGCCACAGTTAAATCAAAAAGATGTCTAACATTCACAACCTCTTATTTAATCTGTCCAGATCCCCACCAAGAAAAGCAAACATAGCATTTTCAGTTGTTAAACCACTTTTAAAACTAAACAGTAAATTTGACAGCAAATTATGGGAATTTAAATGACCAGTTTTCCTTGCATATACAGCCTTTTCAATAACTTCAGCAAATGCCTACAGCATAGAAATAAGCCAAAAATTTTCTGTGTTATCCCTTTCTTCTTTTTTATAAAGTGGCTTCACCACTGAGTACTTTGATCAGCCTGGAAACTGACCATTCTGAAAGGAAAAGTTACAGGTATAGCTCATTACTGGCCTAAAATATGCAGAACAGTATTTAGTATTGTGCTAGATACACCATCATACCCATGAGAGTACATAGCCTTTATTGATTTAATTATTCACTCACCCCTTGCCCCCGGCATTGTCTGTATCATGAAGAAGTATTTCAGATAACCATTTCAGAAGCTATTTTCTAAGAGTATTATATGATCCCCTCTAGGAACTAAGCTTTTATTTCATTCACCTGCTACATTCAATAAGTGATTATTAAATAGTGTACATGCATCTGACTTATCAGTAACTGAAACATTTCTACTCTTCACTGACTTTATATCCTCAACCTGGTGCTGCTGACCAGCCTCTTCCTTCATGAGAGACCATATTGTTTTGATTTTATCCTGAGAATTAGCTGTTCTATTTGTGTACCACATGCTTTTTGCTTTCCTATATAATTTTTAAGCATCTTACTTTAGAGTTTGTAATGCAATACTTAGAAATACCAATCAGCTGCCTTCAGTCTAAAAAAGGTGCACCTCTAACACCAACTACTACAGGAATTTTCCCATGAGTGATCCAACCAGCTCCAGTATGCTGCACCTACGGGCTTTGCCTACCTCTCCTATTGAGGTGCAGGTCATGCCTAGTGAAACCCACTATATTGATAGACTCAACTGTCACCACTGCGATGTGAGCCATGCCCTCTGCCGTGAGTACTGATCATGGTGCTTGTAAAGGGACATCCTCCTCTAGCATTACCTTTCTTCAACAGTAGTAGTAGATACTAGTAATATTTGTTGAATTTTGGACAGGTCATTACTATCTCAGCTGTTTTTCTGAAAAATTTCATATAATTTTATACACAATATGTCATATTTCAAGCCAAAATTTATGAAAAGGAATTACGTTATTTTTTATGTGACAATCGGCAAGCTCTAGTGCTGAATGTACAGTTTTTCTTTCTTTCTTTCTTTCTTTTTTTTTTCTTTTTTAATATAGAAACATTTGAAATTAAAAAATATTTGGCACACTTAAATTTCTACTATTAATTATGCAATCTGGTAGTGTTTGTTCTGTTTATTTCTAGATGCATTTATGATGTAACAAGTAACAATCAAAACTAATAGAAATGCATTTGTCAAGAGAAACTGTAAACCCTTTGGAATACTGTTATTATCGCAAAGTGAAGTAGTAGTAAGCATGCCAGTGACTTGATCAGACATATTTTTGTATTTTGGGCAAACAATGTAATTTTGGCTTTATTAATGTGAAAATTCAAAAGACTTTGTGATATATAAAAATGTGACAAAATAAATTAATATAACAACAAAAATTCTGCAATGACGATCTTCAAAATTATTTAGAGCAATTGAACAAAGATACCCTAAAATGTGAGAATTTCAGCTTCAAGAATGAAACCCCTAAAAAAGAATAACTAGAGCCAACTCTACAAGGAATGATAAGTAAACTAAAAAGTTTATTGTAATCT